>NC_062214.1:61928256-63162423 GCF_902686445.1 Sciurus carolinensis
CGTGTTTCCTGTCATTAGCCAGAGCCCGGGGAACTTTCATCACGTCCTCCAGAGCAGAGGGGAGTTCACGTCCTTCCTCTCAATGATTGCTGCAAGTTGAGGATGTCATCTTTTGCCCTTTCCAGAAGCAGAATTCTCTGCAAAGGACAAGATATTTGTAATAGGACGCCTGGTGCAGATAAATAGTCACAGGGGACAAGAAGGAAGGGGTGACTAGTGGGTGGGCGTGAGGATAACCAGGGTCACGCTGGTTCCACTCTGCGCCCCATGCTATGATTAATGGATACCCTCTGTGGACCGATGAGGTGAACTTTAAATGGCAGCTTGGAGTAATATATTTTTTGTCTCAGCTTGAAAGCAATTTTCATTTAACAAATAGTCTAAAATAACCTTTGGCTAAGCTCTTTCTTTCTGTCTGATAAAAACAAGAAATATAACATTTCACCTCACCTTATTTTCTTATGTACTTAAATTGTTTTCTTACTTTCTTATTTTTTCATTACAATAGGCTTGGCTCAGCCTGATTTATCCCTAAGGGACTCTTACAGCAACTAGGAAATTGTAATTTAAGAATCATCCAATTCAAACTGTAGTCATTTCATTCGGGTTAAATAAAAATCTTTCCATCATTACATGTTATAATTATGTCACCACATGCTATATAATTCAAATTAGATGATGATTACATGCCATATATTAACATTAATTGTGTAACTAGACATAACCATATGTTTATATGTGGATTTAATTACCATCTTTAAAAATCCTATCAAAGTAGATGTATGTGACAAATTTTTTAAAAGAGGAAAAGTAGCAAGGAAAAGCATGTTTAAGTAAACATGTAAAATTAAGCATATGGAGGAAATGTAAATAACAGGAACAGATTTTTAAATTGGCATTTGGTTTTGTGCTTTTGTTTTTAGAAGTCATATTATAATATTATGAAAGTCCAAAATAATTAGGTAGACAAGTCATAATCCCACTGCCACAACCTGTCTCCTTTATGGATCTTGCTCATATCCACATGTATGTGTGAACTTCTGTGGTCATATCATCTCAGACCAATTTTACTTCTGTATATTCATATAACTTTTCAAAATGGACTTTGTTTCTGAATGTATTGCTTCATGCTCATCATATACAAGATGAGCAGCACTATCACATATTGAAATAAGACTGGATTTCGGATATCAAATCTGCACCTCTTTGGCTTTGTGACCCTGATCAATGTGCTCAATTTGTGTTTCCATGGTCCCATCTGTAAAATGGCAATAGTGTCTACCTCATAAAATTTCTGTGAAAACTAAATATGTTAATATGTGAATAGGACTTAGAAAAAATGGCACATAATAGGAGATCAATAAAGGGTAAGCCTTGTTAACGTTGTATTTGTAGCAGAGTGAAAGCCTTAATATTCTTCATCTTTTTCCTATTTGGTGACAACAGTAATGTCTCTAATTGCTAAACATTGTTAGCAATATTTAGATCAGTATTTTGTGCACATAACTTTTCTCTGTCTTTGCAAAGTTCATAGCAAATTATCAGTTAAACATTAAATACAACAATGTAAACCTCTTTTAATGCTCTATCACAGTGCCTGGTTTTTAAAAAGCATAGAAAAACAACTGAAAAAAGTATAAATGTTTCATTAATCATTTGAACAGTATTCCCAATAAGCAACAAAACCGAATATCTTCTTTTCATAAGTCTCTATTTCTCCCTTCCCCTGCCTGCACACTTTCCACCATCTCCTGAAGTCTCTGTTCTCTCCATCCAATTGCCTGTGCAACTCATTCCACAGAACCTTGTGTTATCACAACCCCCTTCCTGTCAATAACATTTTGGTGTTTCTAAGCTTAGCTCTCATCCTGTCTTTGCTGAGTACAAGTACAGAAGCTCATCCATAAAGTCTTCTTAAAGAGGACCACAGAAGAATTGGGCAAAAGTCCTGAGGAGCACAAGTCCTGAGGGGGCAAAAGTCCTCTTCTCAATGGGTCTTAATGTATATTTATTTCTTTTTCTCTGTGATTCTTTGTTGAAGGCCATCACCATTTATTTTGATTGTTGTTGATTCTAGAATGTGTAACATAGCACTTTGCACAAAATAAGTGCTTAATTTAAAACACTAAGGAAATGATTCAAACCAAATAATAGTAGATCTAAGCAACATGCCCATTCCTAATACAGGGGAGGAGGAGAGTTCCATATGTCTCCACAGAGTAGGCCAAGTTTATTCCTGAACCTCCCAACCTTTAGAAAAGTGGTTCAAAGACCAAACAGACTTGACAGTTTTGGTGACTTCTAGAAGAGGCATGAAGAAATTAAGACCTGATGGTTGTGGAGGTATTTACGGCTAAGTTCAGTGTTGATTTGGGATGAACCCAAAGAGTTCAGTTTTGTACACATATCCCAGGAAAGCAGGAGCTTTGGAGGCAAAGTGGTACCTGCTCTCAACTTCTAGAACTTCCTTATTTTCTAAGTTTCTTTTCTTTATCTAAACATCCTCATTAGGTTGTTCTGACTGCTGCCAGGTATGATTTATAGTGCTTACCATATAATAAATAAGCACTTAATAACTGCTGGCTGCTATTACTTTTATTCACCTCTCACAGTGTTCATCCTGACACCCATATTTTCAAAGATGCTTAAGGAATAACAAGAGTTTCTGCTGTGTGAATTCCTTGTGGAACCAGATGAATCTCTTCACAGTCAGATTCACACTGAGAATCCAGAGCGTTGCCTTGGTACTGTTGTACATATTGCAATGTATCAGGCTGGGAAAATTCTTGCTGATACATCTATGATTGTTTTAGCTCAACTTTTCAATTTTGATCTATGAAGTAACAACATCAATGGTGAGAGTTTAGAAATAAGCAACCAGGACAGGCACAGTGGTGCATGCCTTTAATCCCAGCAGCTCTGGAGGCTGAGACAGGAGAATCACAAGTTCAAAGCCAGCCTCAGCAATGGAAAGGCACTAAGCAACCCAGTGAGACCTGTCTCTAAATAAAATACAAATAGAGCTGGGGATGTGGCTCAGTGGTTGAGTGCCCCTGAGTGCAATCTCCAGGAACCGCCCCCCTCCAAAAAAAATGCAACCACGGCAATTCTTTGAGAAGTTTCAATTATATTCAGTGATTATTCCACTGTTATTTTAAAATATGAGATATTACAAAGGATAAAGCATACCTAATGGTAATTGACTACAGTCAACAAATGGAGAAACTTTATCCAAAACAAACCAGTCTTCAGTTTCTTTTCAATTCTAATCTAAGTAAACTCTGTATTTGTTCTTTCCACACCATTAGATGATGTTTATAATATTTCCATGACAACTTTGATAATACTCATTACAATATTCACCCTGTAAGGTTTAGTTCATTCTTTATCAGGAACTATTTTATTACTGCCTTAAGCAAGACATTCATTGTCCATATTTGACACTTAGGTGGCACATGGGTATCTCTCTTTCTTGAATGCCTGGATCTGATTGTGATGGTGAATGACTGTTTATCTGCCTGTGAACAAAAAGTAATTGCTTTTGACATTTCATTTGTACTATTGTCAGATCTGATCACATTACAGCCTTGACTCCCTGTTTAGTGTGCATATTGGAAAATGTGTGGTTGTCCCTTGTCTAGTCAGTGCACTGTTTTAAGGTGGTGATCCATTCCGAAATCAAAGACAAATGCATTTGGTAATAGGGTTCTGCCCTTGTTGCCATCCCATAACTATGTGTCTGGACCCTGTGACTCCGTGGCCTCTCATAACTAAGTGTAGTAAGTAGAGACATTCAGGATTCGTAAGTGTCTTGTGTACAATGAATCAAAATGCAGCCTATAAAAAATAAAAATAAAAAAGTTCTAAAGTCACATCTATAATCTGATGACTTTCTGAAAGGAGGTCACATGGTCTCTTTGACATGGGACTGTTGGACAGACTTTATTTACTTGCTCTACTGCTCTTTTTCTATTATTTCATTTTAGTGAATGAAAGATTATTTCTGCATATACCTAATTCTATCTGTAAAAATTCCGAGACCTCAGGAATGTCCCAGAGTCCCCTCAGGAAATACTCATAATATGTAGCTTTACATAGAGATTAAATCACAGGTTTCAAAGATGAACTCACCTGAGATTGAATTCTGGCTCCATTACTAAGTATAGGCAAAAGCAGTGGTAAGATACTTAAGCTCTTCCTTACTCAATTTCCCCAGATGGTAAATGGAATTAGAGTAGTGTATCATCTATAGTGGAGCTAAAAGGATTCCCCAAGTTATTACAGTGAGTAGTCATGGTCAGTGCTGACCTATGACTATGGTTTAGATTTTAAATTGCCCCCAAATGCTTCGTCACCAGTCTGTGGCCCTTTTGAGAGTGGCAAAACTCTTAAGAAATGGGGACCTAGTGGAAGGAAGTTGGGTCATTGGGGGTGTGCCCTTGAAGGAGAAGTTGGGATTCAGCCCTTTCTTCTCTCTCTCTTTTGCTTCCTGACTCCTATGAGGCTGAGCTGCTTCCTCAGCTCCACAGCTCACTTTGATGTGTCACCTTGCTCCAGGCCTAAAGTGAGAAGCTAAGTGATCATGATTAAAACCTCTGAAACTGTGAACCAAAATAAATCTTTCCTTATAAGCTGATTATCTTGGGTGTATTTTTCCCCTTCCCATCTACTTGCTCTACTCTATTGCTCTTTTTCTATTATTTTTATTAATTAGTTCATTATGATTATATGTGTGGCATATAGAAATGTGTATATAAGTTACATGTATATTACTTACATATATGATTCTATGATTCATTGTAGTATATTCATACAAGGACATGGCATATTTTGGTAGATTCATTCTCCAATATTTCCCCATATCTTCTCCTCCTCTTCCCCCTCAATCCCCATCCTCTACTTTCTTGATCTTCCTTCTATTTTTTGTGGATTCCCCTCCACCTTTTATTCCTTTTTAAAATTCTCTCTCTCTCTTGCTCACTTACAAATCAAGAAGGACTCATGCTATCCTGCTTCTTGTGTGTTCCTGTTGCAGTGTGACCACTCAGATTTGTGCTACTTGGACATTAAGGTGGTGATGAATCATTTGTGGTTTCACAGTGACACTGTGATTTAGCCATCTCAGTATCAGTCAGGAACAAGAAGAGCATTTAAGATAATAATATTAGCATATACATAGAACTTTTGATCCTCCAACCTCTATAAAGGCATTAGCAAATTAATTTTCCCAGAACCCTTAGGAAGCAGGTAATTATTTTTCGTGTTGGAGAGAGTGAATCTGATGATGTATTGATCTACAAATGCTACCCAATAAAGCATTGCCAAACAGAGCTCCAGTCCACCTCTTGTCTCCTCTTGTTCACCATTACATCTATCAAGGGGCTCACAAGTGTCCCCAGGTCAGTGTGGTAGAATTTAATCTCACCAGCATTTGTTGGAAATATTTATTATGGACCCTGCAACTGTTTAGAGCTTTAATTAGGTAGAGACAGGGAGAGGACAAAGAAGATATGGCTTCTGGTATTAAACAACATTAGCAACCCAAAACAATCAGAGATACATGGAGAAATGATTGGATCAGGAAAAGGAAAGGGTAAGTCTGAATATCTTGCTGTGGTAGACAGGAATGAAGTACACAAAAACTGATGAGGACAAATCCACAAGAAAGGAAGTGGTTCAAAGAGACCTCAACTGGCCAAGTTTAGGACAATACAAGTGTAAAATACGACAGTGATGAGTTGGAGTGTAGCATATGAATTAGAAAAGAATGAAGGTATCCATAGTGACATGCAAAGAAAATGGAGAGTGGGCACTTCTTTACAAAGGATGTCAGCTAAAAAAGGTTGTGGAAGAAATGATAAAATTAAACAGCAAGAATTCACTGGGAAACAGGGTTTCACATAGGATCAAATATCTCTCCATAGATTACTTATTAATTATACCTGGAAAATGTATTGTCTTAGGGCATTTGGACTTTTACAGCAAAACAAAATATATGGGGTGGTTTATGAACAATAGAAATGTAGTTGCCTCAGATCTGGAGGCTAGGTAGTCCAAGATCAAGATATTAGGAGATGTGGTGACCAGGAAGGGCCACTTTCTGGTTCATAGGTGTCTCTCATTGTGTCCCCAAAACATGGTAGAAGGAGCTAACAGGATTCATTTTATGAGGGAATAATTGCATTCAAGAGATCTCCACCCTCATGATCTAATCACCTTCCAAATGTCCTGTCTCTTAGTACCATCACTTTGAGATTATCATTTTAACAGATTATTTGGAGGTTGGAAAAATATTCAGATTATAGGAAATATCTTTACAGTGAAGAAATCTAACAGACACCATTTGAAGCAAGTTTCTAAACAAAATAATGAAACAAACTGGCACCATGTGCCCTCTGGTTACAGTGAGGAAGATACAACATCATGTATGTTGCATATTTTTGACAATTTCATGAAAGTATAATTTTCATGCTACAAAATTCATCTAACTTAAGTGTATAATTCAACTATTTTACTTCTCTTGGATAGAATGCTGGAAGAGGAGCTGCTAAGGCACATAAGTTTATGTTCAGTATTTTAAGAGACAGTTTTCCAAGTTGGCTCTGTCCTCAATGGATGAAGGATGAAGTTTTTCCGTGTCTCACAAAACACTGCCTATTTTCTCTCATTTTCATTGTAGTCAGGATAGTAGGAGTGAAGTATCTCATTGCAGTTTTGATTTTCATTTCCCTAATAACTGATAATGAGGAACATTTTTTAGTGTACATATTTGGCATTTGTATATTTTCTTTGGAGAATAGTCTGTTCAAATCCTTCACCTGATTCCTCTTTGTTATTCCTCTTTTTGTTGTTGAGTTGTGAAAGTTCCTTATGTGTTCTGCATGCAAGTTCTTTATCAGATATATGATTTGGAAGTATTTTCTCATAGTCTATAGTTTATTTTTAAAATTTCTTGAATATATCTTTTTAAAATATTAAAGATTTTAAGTTTAATAAATGGATTTATCAACATTTTTTTCTTTATAGCTTCTATGTTTGCTGCCATGCCAAAGAACTCAGCCAGAATCATAAAAGTTTTCTCCTATTATTTTCTGTGGAAGTTTAGAGCCATAGATTTAGATTATATATTTAAGATCCTAGTCCAATTGGATTATACATATATTTTGTGTATGTGCAATTAGGTAAGAGTCCAACTTTTTTCATTCTTTTTTCCCTTTACGAATATCCAATTATCCAAACTCCATTTGTTTAAAACAAAAACAAAAACTATTCCTTTCTAATTGAATTGTTCTGGTTTCTTTTTGAAAACAAATTAACTATCTATGAATATAAGATTGTTTCTTCACTCTTGATTGTTCAACTGATCTCTGCTTATCGTTATGCTAATAGGACTTGATCTTCATTGCTCTACAATTACCCTAAACTTTAAAGTCAGGTAGTATCAATCTTTCAAGTTTGCTTTTCAAAATTTTCACTTTTGTGATTTCATGTGAATTTTAAGGTGAGCAGGTCAATTTCTATAAAAATCCTATCTGGAATTTTTTATAGAGATTACATTAAAAATTTGAATCAAAGTTAAAGTTACTCAGAAGGAATAAAGAAGGACATTTCATACTGCTTAAGGGAAGCATAAATCAGCAAGATATAACAATCATAAACATCTATGCCCCAAACAGTGGCTCATCCATGTATGTCACACAAATCCTTCTCAATTTTAGAAACCAAATAGACCATAACACAATAATACTAGGTGATTTTAACACACCTCTCTCACCACTGGACATATCTTTCAAACAAAAATTGAACAAAGAAACCATAGATCTCAATAACAGAATCAATAATTTAGACTTAACAGACATTTATAGAATATACCATCCAACCAAGAGCGAATACACTTTCTTCTCAGCAGCACATGGATCCTTCTCTAAAATAGACCATATATTATGCCACAAAGTTAATGTTAGCAAATACAAGAAGATAGAGACACTACCTTGTATTCTGTCAGATCATAATGGAGTGAAGTTAGAAATAAATGAAATAGTAAAAAACAGAAACTACTCCAACACCTGGAGATTAAACAATATGTTATTATATGATGAATGGATAACAGAAGATATCAGAAAGGAAATTAAAAAATTCTTAGAGGTAAATGAGAACAAAGAAACATACCAAAATCTCTGAGACATTATGAAAGCAGTACTTAGAGGAAAATTTATTTCATGGAGCACATTTAATAAAAGAAGTAAAACTCAAAAAATAAATGACCTAACAGTACAGCTCAAAGCCATAGAAAAAGAACAGACCACCATCAAAAGTAGTAGAAGACAGGAAATAGTTAAACTCAGAGCTGAAATCAACGAAATAAAAACAAAAGAAACAATACAAAAAATTGACAAAATAAATAGTTGGTTCTTTGAAAAAATAAACAAAATTGATAAACCTTTAGCCACACTAACAAAGAGAAGACGAGAGAAACCCCAAATCACTAAAATTCAAAATGAACAAGGAAATATCATAACAGACACGACTGAAATACAAAACATAATTAGAAGCTATTTTGAAAATCTATACTCCAACAAAATAGAAAATGTTAAAGACATCAACAGGTTTCTAGAGACATATGAATTGCCTAAACTGAACGAGGAGGACATACACAATTTAAATAGACCAATTTCAAGTAATGAAATAGAAGAAGTCATCAAAAGCCTACCAACAAAGAAAAGTCCAGGACCAGATGGGTTCTCAGCCGAGTTCTACAAAACCTTTAAAGAAGAGCTCATTCCAAACTTCTCAAAGTATTCGATAAAATAGAAGAGGAGGGAACCCTCCCAAACTCATTCTATGAAGCCAATATTACCCTGATACCTAAACCAGACAGAGACACATCGAGGAAAGAAAATTTCAGACCAATATCCTTAATGAACATCGACGCAAAAATTCTAAACAAAATTTTAGCAAATCGCATACAAAAACATATTAAAAAGATAGTGCACCATGATCAAGTGGGTTTCATCCCAGGAATGCAAGGTTGGTTCAACATCAGGAAATCAATAAATGTAATTCACCATATCAATAGACTTAAAGTCAAGAATCACATGATTATTTCAATAGATGCAGAAAAAGCATTTGATAAAATACAGCACCCCTTCACTCAAAACACTAGAAAAAATAGGAATAGTGGGAACATTCCTTAACATTGTAAAGGCCATCTACGCTAAGCCCATGGCTAATATCATTCTAAATGGTGAAAAACTGAAAGCATTGCCCCTAAAAACTGGAACAAGGCAGGGATGCCCTCTTTCACCTCTTCTTTTCAATATCGTCCTTGAAACTCTAGCCAGAGCAATTAGAGAGACCAAAGAAATTAAAGGGATACGAATAGGAAAAGAAGAACTCAAACTATCCCTATTTGCTGATGATATGATTATATACTTAGAGGAACCAGAAAATTCCACCAGAGAACTTTTAGATCTCATAAGTGAATTCAGTAAAGTAGCGGGATATAAGATCAATGCACATAAATCTAAGGCATTTTTATACATAAGTGATGAATCTTCAGAAAGAGAAATTAGGAAAACTACCCCATTCACAATAGCCTCGAAAAAAATAAAATACTTGGGAATCAATCTAACAAAAGAGGTGAAAGACCTCTACAATGAGAACTACAGAACACTAAAGAAAGAAATTCAAGAAAACCTTAGAAGATGGAAAGATCTCCCATGTTCTTGGATAGGAAGAATTAATATTGTCAAAATGGCCATACTACCAAAAGTTCTATACAGATTCAATGCAATTCCAATTAAAATCCCAATGATGTACCTTACAGAAATAGAGCAAGCAATTATGAAATTCATCTGGAAGAATAAAAAACCCAGAATAGCTAAAGCAATCCTTGGCAGAAAGAGTGAAGCAGGGGGTATCGCAATACCAGATCTTCAACTCTACTACAAAGCAATGGTAACAAAAACAGCATGGTATTGGTACCAAAATAGAAAGGTGGATCAATGGTACAGAATAGAGGACACGGACACAAACCCAAATAAATACAATTTTCTCATACTAGACAAAGGGGCCAAAAATATGCAATGGAGAAAAGATAGCCTCTTCAACAAATGGTGCTGGGAGAATTGGAAATCCATATGCAACAGAATGAAACTAAACCCAGATCTCTCACCATGCACGAAACTAAACTCAAAATGGATTAAGGATCTCGGAATCAGACCAGAGACCTTGCATCTCATAGAAGAAAAAGTAGGTCCAGAGCTTCAACATGTTGGCTTAGGACCAGACTTCCTCAACAGGACTCCCATAGCACAAGAAATAAAAGCAAGAATCAATAACTGGGATAGATTCAAACTAAAAAGCTTTCTCTCAGCAAAGGAAACTATCAGCAATGTGAAGAAAGAGCCTACAGAGTGGGAGAAAATCTTTGCCAATCATACTTCAGATAGAGCACTAATCTCCAGAATATATAAAGAACTCAAAAAACTCTACACCAAGAATACAAATAATCCAATAGACAAATGGGCTAAGGAAATGAACAGACACTTCACAGAAGAAGATCTACAAGCAATCAACAAACATATGGAGAAATGTTCAACATCTCTAGTAATAAGAGAAATGCAAATCAAAACCACCCTAAGATTCCATCTCACCCCAATTAGAATGGTGATTATCAAGAATACAAGCAACAACAGGTGTTGGTGAGGATGTGGGGAGAAAGGTACACTCATACATTGCTGGTGGGGCTGCAAATTAGTGCAGCCACTCTGGAAAGCAGTGTGGAGACTCCTTAGAAAACTTGGAATGGAATCACCATTTGACCAAGCTATCCCACTCCTTGGCCTATACCCAAAGGACTTAAAATCAGCATATTACAGAGATACAGCCACATCAATGTTCATGGCTGCCCAGTTCTCAATAGCCAGATTGTGGAACCAACCTAGATGTCCTTCAATTGATGAATGGATAAAGAAACTGTGGTATATATATACAATGGAAAATTACTCAGCCATAAAGAATGATAAAATTATGGCATTTGCAGGCAAATGGATGAAATTGGAGAATATCATGCTAAGTGAGATAAGCCAATCTCAAAAAACCAAAGGACAAATGATATTGCTAATAAGTGGATGATGACACATAATGGGGGGTGGGAGGGGTTAGTGTTAGGGTTAGAGTTAGGGTTAGGGAGGGGGGCAGAATGGAGGAAGGAAGGACTGTATAGAGGGAAAAGAGGGGTGGGAGGGGTGGGGGGAAGGGAAAAAATAACAGAATGAATCAAACAACATTACCCTATATAAATTTATGATTACACAAATGGTATGCCTTTACGCCATGTAGAAAGAGAGAAACAACATGTATCCCATTTGTTTACAATAAAAAAAATAGTTAAAAAAAAATTTGAATTGATTTGAGGAGAACGTGAACTTAAAAATATTGTCATTCAATCCATGGAATGTCTGAACTTTTATGTAGATCTTTAAGTCCTTTCAGCAATGTTTTGGGTGTCCAGTGTACAAGTATTGTATTTCTCTTGCCAAATTAATAGTAAAGCATTTAAAATGTTGCAGTACTATTGTAAATGAAATTACCTTCTTAGCTTAATTTTTGAATTGTTCATTGCTAGTATGTAGATACAAAATTATTTTTCTATATGGATTTTTCTATATTGACCTTGAATTCTATAATCTTGCCAAACTCATTTGTTTTAATAATTTTGAGTGGATTTCTTAGACTTTTCTACATGTAAGATAACACTATCTTTGAATAAAGACAATTTTCATTCCCCCTTTGCAAACTGAAAGACTCAATATTTTTGTTGGAGTTGTTTTGCCTTTTATGATTCTTTTTGTGTTTATCTTGCTAGGGATTTTCATTGTGCTTGTATTTGTATATTGTTAATTTTCATCCAACAGTTTTCAGTCATTACTTCTTCAATTTTTTTCTCTTCCTTTCTTTCCCTTTTTTCTTCTAAAAATATGATTAAACATAATTGTTATGCTTGATTCCACACATTTTTAAGGTTTTGTTTATTTTCATTTTTTTCCTTTGTGGTTTTTACTTTGAAGTTGTTTACTGAGCTATGTTCTAGTTTACTGATTCTTTCTCTTGCCACATCATTTTTTAACAGAGCCTGTCTACCACTTTCTTTAGCATAGTTGTACGTTTTTCAAATAAAATTTGGTAAAATACATAGAAGCTTTGCTCCCATATCTTTTCCCTCAATTCTCATGTGCAATCATTTTTACACATAGTGTTGTTATGGATGAATGCTGTAAACCCAAAACTACAGCATTAAAATCATTTTTTCATTTAACATTATGTTGTATATTTATGTTGCTTTATACAACCTATATTTACGTTGGTTCCTTTTTATAAATTATTTTTTTATTGAGATTACTTACCCAATAAAAAACTGGTATCATACTTTTCTTTCATTTTTTAAAATGTACTTTTCTTTAATTATTGAATACACTTAAAATGTCTATTTTGAAATCTTTGATAAATCTAATATTTGTTACATTCAAAGAGTTTTCAATGATAGCTTTTTTCCTAAATAAGATCAAACTTTTCTTTTTCTTTGCATATCTTTTAAGTTTCATTTGAATTTCAGACATTGTAAATAATATATGTGTAATTTCTGGATTGACTCTTCTCTAGACTTAGTAAATTGTTTAGTCCTGGGTGTACCAAATTTATTAATTTTGTTTCTCCCAGATGGTGCAGCCACTAATGTCTCTGCTCCTTTTATTTAAGATGTTATTCATTTATTTTTACCTTTATTATTTTTGAGCCTGACCTCTTAGTGTCTTTCATCTTGCATCAGTGATTGGTCAGATGTTGTTCTCAAACACCTCTAGCTGATGAAAACCTCATTCTGTTGATGGATGTTGGTAAGAGAGTTCAGGAGTTTGCAGGAGGAGAAAACTATGACTAATTCAAGTAGAGAGGAAAGAAATTATGGAAGAGAGTTTCATATTTGCTTCAATGATGGTAGTATTTGGATAGTCAGAAAAGAGAAGAGGAAAGTGAAGAGATATTGAGATCAGAAGTAAGCGTAGATATTTTCAGGATGGAGAGGAGACCTACGTGAACAGAATATAGGGTAAATGTCAAAAATCAATGGGAAACAAAATTTGTGGGGAAAAAATAAAGGAATGACTAAGTCCAATAATTGCACAAGTTGCAAATGTGGGAGTCAAATTCAGAGAACTGGAGAGGGTGAAGAAGAGCAAGAAGAGCAACTAGTTTTAAATTATTTGTTGGGAATAGTTTTGTTAGATAATGAGATCAACAATCATGTAGATATGGCAGTACCTGTGAAACTTAAATGCTGACAAACAGAAAGAACATGAAGTTCTGGGGTCTGGAAATGGGAACAAAATTTGAGCAGAAGGTATCCATAGATCTCCTTCTCTCCCTTTGCTTCATTTTATCAGATGAGTAGAGATCTCTTAGATCCGTGAATATCCAAGTTTCTTTTAAGCAAAGGAGAAAACACAGTTTAAGGTGAAAGAATGTTTATACAAAGTGAAAATTCAAAACCACAAAAGAAAGTTAACAACTGAATATTCAGTCTATCATAAAAAATTGAGTCTTTCAAAAAATATTACATACCATATGAATATAATCAATGAATTCAGTCATTGTGTGACTTGTCACTTCCTCATCATGCCTCTTAAGTATAGATGAGAATATCACTCAGTCAGGGATTCACATTACTCTTGTCCTTCTCGTGAAAACTTTCCCATGTCAAGTTAGAAATCCTTTTCCCAGGCCAAGCCAAGACCACAAAATTCTTTGTTCTGCCAGAAGTTACCCTCTCTTAGTCTCCCACAGTTAGGTTATGTATTGACTATAATAGAAAGCAGAAATAGTCTTACAGATAACCAAAACAATATTTTTAAAATAGTTCATAAAAGAATTTGTCTTGTATATATTTCATGCATAATAAATTTTATGCATTTTTTGTTTTATGCAAATATTCTAGTATATACTCTCTACCCCCAAGAAAATAATTTGCACAATAAAGTAATTGACCTTAATAACTTATACTTGATATCTATTATTTTCTTCAGTCATAAAATAAATACAATTAAGATACCATTTAGGGTTGTGGCATGTACATAGACAAACATTATGAAAAATGTAGATTCTGAATTAAAGACAGCAAGAGAAGTTATTAGCAAATGTATAATTTTTTTCTTTATTTGCTTTTGTCTATGATCATGTCTTGATATCTACACTAGAACTGAATATAATTAAAAGATTTGGGCAGAAGTGTTCCTGGTATAACATGGACATAATGTGTTCACTATTTGAAAGATGACATTTACAAGATGGTCTCAGATTTCATTCTGGTTCATTGAACATGTGAGTGTCACCTGTAACACAGGAACCAATCACAGGCCCATCCTGTATACCTTCTAGCTCAGCCATTCTTCCCCAAATCCTGCTCTGTTCAATTAGTTCCCCAAAGCTCTAATCTCTAGCTCCACATTTGTGTTTAATATTGATAATTTATCTGATCTCTTTGATTTTCCTTTTACTGACCTTACTTCCTTTTATTTTCCTTTTACTGACTCTGCTTATAAGGATACTTGAAGAATTGCCCATAGTTACAGGTAAACTTTGTCCCAGGTTCGACCCTCTAAAGCATCCTACAAACTGGTCACTACCCTCACTAAACTCTGCCAAACAAGACAGGGATATTGAGAAAACTGTAGTGAATCATTTGGATGATTTAAATGTAGAATTTTCTCTTAGTAAACCTGTCTAGAATAAATAATTTAATACCCCCAATGAACCAGTCTATGGCTTTTAGATGATGGTCCTATAAAACAGTTTACTTTCTAAATTTCTTTTCATCTGTGGTTGACAAAAATATCATTAACAAATCAAGTTATTAAGATTTTCCATTGGGACAACCGGTTTCACTTAGACTTATAAATTTAATAGAATCTATCTGTCACATCTAGTCCATCCTGCCATATTTGACTTCCAGCAGAAACAATAACCAATTTTTCTGCCTTAGCTTCATGAATCTAAAACCAATTGGTTGGAGAATCCAAGAATTAGTAATATAAAGCCAGTTAAATTGCAAAGATTAAATAAAGTTGATTCTAATTCTTGAGGCTCTATTAAACTCTTTTCATGAGCTTAATAATTTATTAAAATTGTCTTTCTGATTACATTTGCTGAATTATATCCTCAAGCTATAAAAGTCATTTCAGTTCTAGTACAGTCAGTTTGTTTGAGAGGAACAGTGTGCAGTATAAGTATTTGGGGATAGAAGTGGGTATTTGGTATGGGGGCCATTCTCTAAACTTATGCCCAGAGCAAGAAATGTTCATTCCTGTTATTAGGTGGTAACACTTGGATTTCATATTTACAGCCTTGGAGAGATCTAGGAAAAGAAAACTGAGTAGTTCTTTTATTACAAGAAATAGTTTCCCATTACAATTAAGAGGAAAAAAAAAGTACGTCAAAAACCAGTGGATTGTTTGACCAAGGACAAGGTAGAACAGGAAAAGAACAATAATTAATTCTTATGGAATGTATCATATGTGTCATAAAAAGTTTTAGATCGGCTCATGTAAACATGTAACCTGTAATGTAAGTATAAATATTATCCTCATTTTGTATCTCAGGAATGGATTTATGAAATATAAAAATAATAAGAACATTTGTTGAGCATTTACTACATAGGAGATATCATAATTATCATATATAAATTATCTCTAGATCTCAGAGGAAACTTAATAATAAAGTACTATTATGGTGTCTATTTTTATAAGTCATTCTTAGGGTAAGTAAGCTATTCAATGGTAAGCCAGTAGGGCTCACAGTGTAGGTATCATGAACGTCACCATTATTCTGTACTGTTAGAAATAAGAGAATTGATCCTAATATGAATGAGAATCCAAAGGCAAGTCAAATTCATAAGCCATAAAAATATACTCTAGCAGAGCATGGGTGCACATACCTGTAGTCCCAGCTACTCAGGAGGCTAGGTGGGAGGGTTGCTTAAACCCTTGAGTTTGAGACCAGTTTGAAGCACCATAAAGAGACTCCATCTCAAAATTAACAAGTTATATATAGTGTATGAGTTAGGAACTCAAAAAGTAACCTCTCACTTAAAAATACATATTTGTGTGATTTTATATGAAAATACATGTTTATATAATTTTGCATGTATGAATATGTGTGTGTGTGTGTGTGTGTGTGTATATATATATATATATCCCTACTTACCTACTTTTAGAAGTTTATTTTGACATGCTCGTTCTGTCCTCTATTTTTAGAGGACACATGTATGTTAAACCTGGAATGGTAAACACTTGGGGAGAGGTTTTTTAAAACTTGAGAGTGAGTCCCTGGGACAACTAAACACAGTACCAGTGACTCTGGAATGGTAGAACTGGGCTAGGTATGGCAAGGGCTGGGAAAGGAGCATGGAAAGGGAAGAGCGGGCAGTCCCTGGTTCTTCAGTGTCCCCATCAAACAAAAGTTTCTAATCCAACCAACAGTCTTCTTTCCTATCTGTAGTTTGACTGCTAGACAATTAGGTCCTATTTAATTATTTTGTGTATCTCCTTCCCTCCAGGCCATGTGGATTCAATTTTCCTCATATGAGTTTTCTGAAAGCAAAATCAGAAATCCCAAAGGGTAGCTCCTTAAACAAAAGGTGATTTATGACTTTTTACAGAGAAGGAATTTGTTATACTAGGATTGGTGTCAGCTGAAGGGATGGCAATCCTGGCTGGGGACTGGAAGACCATGTAGCCTCCACAAGCAACTCTCTTCTTTCATGACTTTTCAATTGCCACCTGACCTCCAGAATCTAGGATGAAAAGGAAAACCAAAGACAGGAGTTCTGGTGGTGAAGTGAGAGCCCTGCCGATTGGTCGTGATGCCAACAATTCCAGTCAGTTCCTTCACAGTCCTGTATCACTGAGAGGCTAGCTTTGTCTCTTTTGCTAAGTTCCAGCATGTGGACTTCTTTTCCTCCAATCTCTGAGAAAGGAGTGGAGGGTTGTGAAGTCAAATCTTGACTAACTTTGAAGTATCAGGAAATGTGTGGGACTGGATGCTTCTGCTATGGACTGACTCATATTCTCCAAAAACTCATGTATTTAAGCTCTCACCCCCCAATGTGACTGCATTTGAAGACAGGACTTTTAAGAGATAACTGAGGTTAAGTGAGGTCATAAGAGTAGGATCCTAATCCAATAGGATTTGTGGCTTCTCGATTTATACCCCAAGAATTGGGCTGGGGAGATAGCTCAGCTGGTAGAGTGCTTGCCTCGAAAGCACAAGGCCCTGAGTTCAATCCCCAGTACCGCAAAAAAAAAAAAAAAAAAAAAAAAAAAAAAAAAAAAAAAATTATTCCCGAGGGATTTAAATCAGCATATTACAGTGATGCAGCCACATCAATGTTTATAGCAGCTCAATTCCCAATAGCTAAACTATGGAATCAACCTAGGGGAGGTGCCCTTCAACAAATGAATGAATTAAAAAAAAGTGACATACACACACATACACACACACACACACACACACACACATATTTATATATATGATGGGATATTATTCAGTCTTAAAGAATGAAATTATGGCATTTGCCAGTAAATGGATGGAGCTGGGGAATATCATACTAAGTGAAATAAGCCAATCCCAAAAAACCAAAAGTTGAATGTTTTCTCTGATATGTGGATGCTAATTCATAATAAGTGGGGGTTAGCTAGGGAAGAATAGAGTTATTTTAGATTAGGTGCAGGGGATTGAAGGGAGAGGAGTGGGTATTGGGATAGGAAGGATAGTAGAATGAATCAGACATTATTACCCTGTGTACATATATAACTATACAACTGGCGGGATTCTACATCATGTATAACCAGAAGAATGAGAAATTATACTCCATTATATATGATGTATCAAAGTGCATTCTTCTGTCATTTATAACTAATTTTAAAAAAAATTTTTTAAATATTTTTAAAAGGAAGAGAATTTTTTCCCTCTTCCTATGTGTAAACACTGAAAAAGATCATGTGAGGACACCACAAGCCAAGGACAGAGGCCTCACAGGAACTTGACCACGCTGGCACTTTGAGCTTGAACTTTTCAGCTTCCCAAACTGTAAGAAATTAAATTTCTGTTGTTTAAGCCACCCAGTCTATCATATTTTTATTATAGCAGCCCAAGAAGATTAGTGTGGATTTTGGTATCAGGAGTTGGAATGTGGTTGTTTACTTTGCTTAGAAGAAAAATTAACCAGATGTGTGATTTTATGCTGCTTCATGGAATTTGGTCCATAATTTGGCTAGATGGTTGGAACTTGGAAGAAACATGATTAGAAAAGAAGTGACAAAATTTTGAAGAAGTGTGTAGATAGGACTCTCTGAAAGGGCAATATATATGTCCTATGTGAATGCTCACCAAAGGATGACCTCTGCAGGAAAGAATTTTTAATAATCAAATGGATAAGAAGACATGTTCTCTGGAGAGCATCAGCTTCTTTCCCTAACCACCATTGCTAGGGGGTTATAGTTGCAGAATGAAGGTGGACTTCCCCTCACCAAAGCTGACTTGGCTATAAGTCACTGTGGGGTGCTCAGTACGCCAGCAGCAAAGATGAACACTGAATCTCTAGTCCAGGACCATTTTCTGTGGTAATCACCCAGCTGCCTAACTGGTGACATAGTAATCACATATGACTTCCTCCATCATGGTTGGAATAGTGTTTTGTTCTTAGGGGAACAGACATTATGGATATGAATTTAGCTTCCATACTTGCAATGTTTCTGCCAAAAATAACATCTGGAGAATTATAGAATGCCATATTTATCCATGTGTTTTGGTTTGGAAGTGAGGTGTCCCCCAAAAGCTTACATATGAGACAATGCAAAGAGGTTCAGAAAAGAATTGATTGGGTTATGAGAATCTTAACCCAATCAGTCAGTGGATTATTCCCCTGATGGGATTAATTGAGTGGTAACTGAAGATAGGTGGGGTGTGGCTGGAGGAGGTGGGGCTTTGGGGTGTGGCTTTTGGGTATATTATTTGTATCTGGCAAGTGGAGATCTCTTTCTGCTCTCTGATCATCATGTGAGTCACTTCCCTCTGCCACACACTTCTGCTATGTTGTTCTGCCTCTCCTTGGGCTGTGAGAAATCGAGTTGCTGTCTATGGATTGAGATCTTTGAAACTGTAAGCCTCCAAATAAGCTTCTCTTCCTCTGCAGTTGTTCTGGTTGGGTCTTTAAGTCACAGCAGTGAAAAAACTGGTGAAAATACCATATTATTCCCCACAGCATTGCTTATGACCAAAGAAACTCACTTCAGAAGAAATAAAATGTGGTAATGGACCCATACTCAAGGAATTCACAGTTTTTCCCATGTCTCGACCATTCTGAAACAGTTGACTTGCAAAAGAAGTGGAATGACCTTCTATAGACACAATTTTCAGCACCTTGCAGGGTTGGTTCACGTTTCTCCAGAAAGCTATATACTCATTGTATAAGTGTCCAACATATAACACTGTTTCCTTTATAGTCAAAATTTATGGAACCAGGAGTCAAGGGGTGGGAATGAAAATGGAAGCACTATTATCCCTAGTGACCCACTAACAAAATTTCTGCTTCCTGTTCCTGTGACTTTATGCTCTACTAGTTTACAGATCTGAGTTCCAAAAGGAGGAATTCTTCCACTGGGAGAGAATAATAAATCCATTACACTAGAGGTTAATACTGCCACTCAGTCACTTTGGGCTGCTTATTCATCTGAATCAACAGGAAGGAAGGATGTTGGCTAGTATGAACAATCCTATCAATAGAAAATTGGACTACTAGTCCACAATGGAGGTAAGGAAGAGTATGTATGGATTACAAGATACCCCTTAGGGTGTCTTTCAGTATTACCATGCCCTGTAATTATGGTCAATGGAAAACTGCAACCACCAAAGCCAGGCAGAGCTACTATTGGTTTATATTTTTCAGAAATGATAGATTTACTTCATCTACTAAGTAAAGTTGACTAGCAGAGGTGCTTGCTAAAGGTAAAGGGAATCCAAAGTGGGTAGTGAAAGAAGGTAACTATAAATACCAGCTACAATCATTGACCAGTTACACAAACAAGTACTGTAATTGTTGTTGCTATTTCTTCCTTATTGTGTTATGTATATGCTTGTACATAGCAAACTTGTTTTCTTCCCTGTTTTATTCTCTTATTATATTTAATATGTTTATTCAGAGATTAAGTATGATTTAAGGAGATGCACATGGGTACAAAGTGCCAGTGGATAGACAACAGTGGTTATTTTATGTGTCAATGTGATTGAGTCACAGTGTACTGAGTGGCACCAAAAAATGTTTAGCAAAATATTATTCAGAGTAAATCTCTGAGGTTATTAGGGTATTTGGGGAGGAGATTAACTTTTGATTTGGTATCCTGAGTAAAGCAGATTGCCTTCCCTAACATATGTGGCCCTCACCTAGTCAGCTGAAGGCCTCAATAGAGTAAAACAGCTGGCTTTCCTAGAGTAAGTGGGAATGCCTCCTCTCTGAGCTGGGACATGCTTCCCCACAAACATCCCTGCCCTCCACCTTTAAGTTTAAACTAACATGTCAGCATTTATTAGATCTGGAGTCAGCTGGTGTTGAACTAGAACTGATGCCATTTAGGCCTTCAGACTCCAACTGCAACTACACCACAGGATCTCTTGGGTCTGAAGCTTGCTGACCCTAGATTATGGAACTTCTCAACTTCCATAATTGTGTGAAGCAATTTCTAAAAACATTAGTTAATATAATTTTTTTTTTCTTTTTATATAGTGAACACTGACTAATACAACCCTGTTGTCACCATAGTAGACATCATCCAGATGAGATTATCAAGGAAATCTGGGGAACAGGAGTCTGTTCAATTGATCATCATCTGAACAAATATATTTTTCTATTATTTCTTTGGTTTGTGGTAAGGGCCATTTTGAGATCACAGAGGTCTGTTACAAAGGCAAAGAGGGCTTGACACCTGTTCACTTAGAATAGTGAATTGGGGTTTTGTGAGTGTTAAAAGTTTATGAAAAACCACATTCTGCCTTAAATTTCCTAAAGGTATACCTTCAAGGAGACTGAGACAGGGACATAATGAAAATTATAGATACATAATTGGAAGTCCTAGTATAAGGGTAGGAGATTCCATTACCTAAATGGAGTACATACTGGAGTCCTGATGGGAATTCAGAGTCTTTCAAGAATCAAGAAAGGCAAATACTGCAGAGGGATAAAATAATCTTAAAGGAAGTCTGGATGATGGGTGTTACTTCTCCCTGATATTTCCTCCTGATAAAGACTGTTTGTAAATAATAAGAGGAACAGCTTTCTACCCACACCACATGATGTTTAAAGGGCATCATTCAAGTTCATGCATGCATTTGTTTTTTCAGAGTGATGTTTATAAAAAGAAAACAAAGTTCTATGATAGTAGTTTGTTAAAAATTTGATTTTTGCATAATGCTGTTATGCACCACAATGAATAATCATAGATAAAGAGAAAATGAATCACAATCTATTGCAAATTTTAAAGGTTGGCAAATATAAACATTATAATATTTGGAAAGATAATGTAATGCTTCCTATTAACTACCTTTCCTACATATTTAGCTATATAAACTTTGACTGCCTAAACCTATCACAACCATTTCAAGAAATCATATGAAGAAAATTTGTTTTCCTACCTGGTGCGATGGTGCATGCGTGTAATCCCAGTGGCTCTGGAGGCTGAGGCAAGAGAATTTCGAGTTCAAAACCAGCCTCAGCAATTTCTTAAGTTCCTAAAGCAACTCAGTGAGACTCTGTCTCTAAGTAATATATAAAAAGTCTGTGATGTTACTCAGTGGTTAAACACACTGGTTCAATCCCTGGTACCAAAAGAAGAAATTTGTTTTCCTCATGCATGATTGTGTGAAATTTTGTTTTTATTATTGATAGTTTAGAAAAGTTTCAACTCCATACTGTTTTTGAGTTTTTCATTTTATTTTTAATAGACTTTATTATTTTTAGAGTAGTTTTAGGATCACAACAATTGAGAGGTGGGTACAGAGATTTTCCATATACCCCGTGCCCTCACACGTTTTGCCTCCCCATGATTAAGATCCTACACCAACGTCAATGTGGTATGTTTGTTACAATGGAAGAACCTACATTGACATCTTATTCATCCACAATCTGAAATTTAGTTTAGGGTTCAGTCTTGGTGTTGTATATTCTATGGTTTGGACAAATGTATACTGACACACATTGACCATTATAGTGTTTATACAGAATAGCTTCCTGCCCTAAAACTCCTCTGTGTCCCACCTATTCATCTCTACCTGCCTCCTATGTCTGGCAACATGATATTTTTACCCTTGCCATAGTTTTTCCTTTTCCAGAAAGTCCTATAGTCAGAATCACAGAATCTATAGTTTTCTTAGATTGACTTCCACTTAGTCTTATGCATTCAAGTTTCCTACACATGTTCTAATGGCTTCTCATGACTCATTTCTTTTTAGTTCTGAGTAATACTCCATTGTATGAATGTACCAAGGTGTATTGATCCACTCACCTGCTGAGGAACATCTTGGTTACTTCCAAGTTTTAGCAATTATGAATAAAGCTGCTGTAAACCTTCAGGGGTGTGTACAGACCTGTTTTCAACTCCTTTGAGTGAATACCAAGGAGTTATTATTGAATTTTGAAGTAATATTTTTGTAATTTTGTCAAATTTTTGAAAACTAACTCAGTACCTTTTCACAGATCTAACAATTTCACATAAAACTCACAGTGCCATTGCATGTGGGAAAGAGTGAGAATTCCTTTCAGTGAAAAGTTAAGATTTGACATTTTTATCTTAATAGAATCAGTAGTCCAGCCTTCACTGAAGATTCCTTATCCTAAGTATTCACCTTCTGTGCATGGTTTGAGATTTCCTCATCTCAATTTTTACACCCTTGCAAAGATCAAAGTCATCCCCTTCTTTTTTTAAATTTTTATTTGTCTTAATTAGTTATACATGACAGCAGAATACACTTTGATACATCATATATAATGGAGTATAATTTCTCATTTTTCTGGCTATACATGATGTAGAATCTCACAAGTCATATAGTTATATATATACATAGAGTAATATCAGACATTATTACTCTTCTTTTCTTTCAACCTATGGATATTGAGAAAGCATTAAGACTGTGTGTGTGTGTGTGTGTGTGTGTGTGTGTGTGTGCGTGCATGCATTCCCTCCTCGTTCCAGTTCTCCATCTCCTCCTTCTCCTCCTCTTTCTTCTCCCGTTAACTGTCATCTACAAAACAAGAGCATTGGAAAGCATGTGACAGCCTAAAGAGAATGGTATGATTGTGTGTATGAGAGAGAGAAAGCAATAGTGAGAGAGAGAAAGACAAAGGGACAAAAAGAAGTTGAAATATTCTTGGCAGTGTGACACAAATATTTGTTATGAACACACTGTTATTTGGCTGCTGTTTTTCTGAGGTCCTTGACCCTCCTGCCTCACCATACTGAGACATCTGCTTGTCAAATACATTTTGCATTTCTGTATGAGATCATAATCATTGCCTATTTCTGAGTGTTGATCAGAGAGACAGTTTTGTTCTCCATGAGATGTGTCAACTAAAGTCTACATTTTCATAAGCAGTTTATTTCACATTTGTATTTTGGTTCATTTCCCCTGCAAAGGTGGAAGGTATTTTAATAACGGAAGTGAAACATGGTCAACATATTTTCTACAAAGGAAGATCATTTTGAGCCTGTTGTTCTGCTATGAATTTATTTTGGCATTCATGCTACGTACCTTATAGAAAGAGAAATGTTTGTTTACTTTACCATAGATTTATTGTTTCTATTGATTTATTGTTTCTTTTGTATTTGTTTCAACTTATTTTTTTAATATGATATTCTGATAATTCATTGCAAGGCAAACTATCCAATACAAGGTGAATCTGGGTGATTTTGTTTCACTTTAGGATCAAAAGTTGGCAAATAGTAAATAATTCATTAATTACTTATTGATTCAAACAAATTGTTTCATGTGTCACCTGTCATGTACTGTTGCTGCCCACAGCAACAATCCCGCGGGAAGGAATTGGAGGTGGACTGGGAATGAACTACTTCTATTATCTTTATTTAGTGGGCTGCTTTCTTGCTTGCTTGCTTGTTCACTACTTTGTAGAGGAAGAGAGACTTGCTTGCTTTTAGAGGAAGTTTTAGAGAGAGAGGCTTGCTATGCTTTCAGAGAAGAACTCATTCCAATACTTCTCAAAGTATTCCAGGAAATAGAAAAGAGGGTACCCTACCGAACTCATTCTATGAAGCTAATATCACCCTCATACCCAAACCAGGAAAAGACACATCAAGGAAAGAAAATTTTAGACCAATATTCTTGATGAATATAGATGAAAAGATCCTTAACAAAATATTGGCAAACCATATCCAAAACATATTAAGAAAATTGTGCACCACGATCAAGTGCGGTTCATCCCTGGAATGCAAGGATGGTTTAACATCCGTAAATTAATAAACGTAATCCATCGTGTCAATAGACCTAAGGATAAGAATCATATGGTTATTTCAATTGACGCAGAAAAAGCGTTTGACAAATACATCACCCCTTCATGTTCAAAACACTAGAAAAAATAGGGATAGTAGGAACATACCTGAATATTGTAAAGGCAATCCTTAGCAGGAAGAATGAAACAGGGGGTATCACAATACCAGAACTTCAAGTATACTACAAAGCAATAGTATCAAAAACAGCATGGTATTGGCACCAACATAGATAGGTAGATCAATGGTACAGAATAGAGGGCATGGACACAAACCCAAATAAATGCAATTTTCTCATGCTAGACAAAGGTGCCAAAAATATGCAATTGAGAAAAGACAGCCTGTTCAACAAATGGTGCTTGGAAAACTGGAAATCTATATGCAATACATTGAAACTAACCCCCTATCTCTCACCCTGTACAAAAATCAACTCACAATGGATCAAGGACCTTGAAATCAGACCAGAGACCCTGCATCTTATAGAAGAAAAAGTAGTTCCAAATCTTCAATTTGTTGGCTTAGGATCAGACTTCCTTAACAGGACTCCCATAGCACAAGAAATTAAAGCAAGGATCAATAACTGGGATAGAGTCAAACTAAATAGCTTTCTCTCAGCAAAGGAAACTATCAGCAATGCGAAGAGAGAGCCTACAGAGTGGGAGAATATCTTTGCCACTCATACTTCAGATAGAGCACTAATTTCCAGAATATATAAAGAACTCAAAAAACTCTATACCAAGAATACAAATAATCCAATAGACAAATGGGCTAAGGAAATGAACAGACACTTCACAGAAGAAGATCTACAAGCAATCAACAAACATATGGAGAAATGTTCAACATCTCTAGTAATAAGAGAAATGCAAATCAAAACCACCCTAAGATTCCATCTCACCCCAATTAGAATGGTGATTATCAAGAATACAAGCAACAATAGGTGTTGGAGAGGATGTGGGGAAAAAGGTACACTCATACATTGCTGGTGGGGATGCAAATTAGTGCAGCCGCTCTGGAAAGCAGTGTGGAGATTCCTTAGAAAACTTGGAATGGACTCACCATTTGACCCAGCTCTCCCACTCCTTGGCCTATACCCAAAGGACTTAAAATCAGCATATTACAGAGATACAGCCACATCAATGTTCATAGCTGCTTAATTCACAATAGCCAGACTGTGGAACCAACCTAGATGTCCTTCAATTGATGAATGGATAAAGAAACTGTGGTATCTATATACAATGGAATATCACTCAGCTATAAAGAATAATAAAATTATGGCATTTGCAGGCAAATGGATGAAATTGTAGAATATCATGCTAAGTGAGATAAACCAATCTCAAAAATCCAAAAGATGAATGAACTCACTGATAAGCGGATGATGACACATAATGGGGGGTGGGAGGGGGGCAAGAATGGAGGAAGGAGGGACTGTATAGAGGGAAAAGAGGAGTGGGAGGGGTGGGGGGGAAAAAATGACAAAATGAATCAAACATCATTACCGTATGTAAATGTATGATTATGCAAATGATATGTGTTACTCCATGAACAAACAGAAACAACATATATATATCCCATTTGTTTACAATAAAAATAAATTTAAAAAAAGAAAAATAAATAAATGAAATAAAAAAATCCAAAAAGAAAAATCATATTGAAAATATAAGACATAAAGAGAGGTTTGTTCTGAGAAGAAGAAAAACAAATTCATAAAGAGAGATCAGGGAAGACCTCTCAAATGATCTGAGAGTGAAATGAAATTGCGAAGAATTGATGAGAATTGTTTATGGAAAATCCTTGCAGAGGCTAAAAGAGTGTTGTTGTCATGACAAGATGAAAAGGCTCATACAAAAGCTCCTGGAGTAGGGACTGAGTGAAGGCTGGTTTTCATTTTTAATTTTAGTTACCTAAACATGATCTTTACTGAATTGTTTTAATTTTCTAAACCATCTGGTATTTTGTGGAAGTAAATGTTCCAGCTGGGTCCACTGGGGGATTTCGAGTGGACTTTTGATAGAACTGTGGTAGTGATCCCCAAGAGTAAGCAGAAATATTAACGTGATCTCAACCAGCCATTAAACAATGAAGGCTCTAATGCTGTCCCTGCAGAGATGCTTCATGAGTCAGGTACTGAGAAAGTTCAACAGAGCAGTAGAGGAAGGGCACCAGGGGTGCCTAATGATTTCCAAGAAAATGTGGTGAAGGTTTTGGGTAAATAAAATCTAAAATGCTGATGTACATATCTAATCTAGTAAATACTGGTGACCTTGCTGTATCAGAAGGTTGAAAAATAGACCTCTTCTTATTTCAATCATAACTTTTTAATTGATAATATATTTGCATTACTCAAAAATCAAAAATGAAAGAATATGTAGTGATGAATTTTGTTTATATAACTCTCTCTCTTAATACTTGGTGTACTAGTCTAGTCTCTGCTACTTTTGAGTTTGTTGTACAATTATAAGCAATTGCATACATGTACATATATATGTATTTACACACACTCTTATTTTGTATTCACCCATTCATTCATTGAACTTATATTTTTTGAGTGTATATTCTTTACTGAACAGTGTTGTAGCCAGCAGAGTCAGGGTAGTGAACAAAACAGAGAAATTCCTGCTTTCCTTGAAATTTCATTCTGGCAGTGGACAGATGATAAAAATTACATCCTCCAGTTATGCCCCAACTATTGCAGTTTTTACCAGCTCCCAGTAGTCCATTCAGTTATGAGCCCATCAATGAATGAAGTCCTCATGATCCAATCACTTCCCAAAATTCCACCTCTGATCACTGCTACCTTGGGGATCAAATTTTTAACACATAAGCCTTTATAGGACATTCTAGGTTCAAACTGTAGCAGGGGTTCAGTGTGAAGTATTGCATCTCTAGATATTTTCATTTTGCCTGTAATCATTCTGTTATGTACATTTTACAATATCCAAACTGTATTAGCCCAACTGTGCCTATCTATAATTTTTTAAAAATTATAGATTTGGGATTACTTGCTTATAATTTGCTATTAGGATGAATAATCCAAGACACTTAGAGATTTCTCATTCACGTCGAGTTCAAAGACTTTGGAGACAAATCAGAGGTCAAATTTCAGTTCCAACATTTGCTTGCAGTATCCTCAGGCAAGTCACTTAAACTTTCTTAGTCACCATTAGTTTATTTCTTAGAATGAAAAAGAATACTTTATTCACATACGTGAGATAAAGTTCAAATTTAACAATGAATATTAAACATCAAGAATATCTCTAGGTATTTACAGAGATTAATTCAGGTCCTTCTGTGCCTTACAAATGAAATAAAGTGTGGAAATAAGCCATTTTTTTCACTGCTACAATGCCTATCTATTGTAAAAAATTCTCAAGATAATGAACACGACTTAAAAAATCCATATTTGTGTATCTTAGGGTTCAGCATGGCAAGTGATCTGTTATATCTGTCCACATAAAGTAAGTATGTGTGGGTTTATATTCATGCATTTACCTCAGCTGTTTTTCCACTTAAAATATGAACTTTAGGCTTTTTGCATGATTAAAATTTTTCTTCTTTCTCACCTTCTGGTACCAGGGATTGAGCTCAGGGCACTTGACCACTGAACCACCCTATTTTGTAATTTATTTAGAGACAGGGTCTCACTGAGTTGCTTAGCAGCTCACTTTTGCTGAGGCTGGCTTTGAATTCGTGATCCTTCTGTCTCAGCCTCCCAAGCTGCTGGGATTACAGGCGTGCGCCACCGTGCCCAGCATTAAAATTTTTCTAAAGCCTTACTTTTAATGGATGTTTCAATTTATTAAACACATGTGTGATAATGTGCTTGTTAATCCCATAAGACTGTTCTTTATTAGCTTCTAGTTTAATCTAAACGGTCCTAAACAAATCCTTAGACACATCCATAATTATTTCCTTAGGATAAATTCCATTAAGTAAAAATTGCTTGGTTAGAAATTATGTAAGTCTTTAAGGTTTCTTGTGTATATTCTTAAATTGCCCTCCAGAAATATATTTAAACTCCCATTTCTCTCTCCTAACATCAGATATCAATGTCATCCCTACTAATTGGTTACTCCTTGCTTTTTCACATCCTTTCAATGATTATGTGCATTTCATACATATTTTCGTCTTAATAAATTGTTCTTTACTATTGAATAAATAAAAATCTCAATGTATTTAAAATATGGGAGTTTTACTTAAACTCTGTATTTTCACATTAATGAAGGTTGTAGATAGTACTTTCTATTCAAGAAATTTCAACCTCCAGAAAGAATATCACTAGGAATAATAAACTAATAGGATACTTGTGATCAATTGTTAAGGGTAGTTTTACATCCTGTATTTAACAAAAGAAAGACAAAATTAAAAGGAATAATGATATAGAACTCCTGTTAGTAATATTGTTACTCAGAATAGAGCTGTCTTCTCTAACAATAAAAGAAGAATTTTTTAGCATAAATTTTCCCTAAAATGGGATACCCCACTTTTTAATTCTTTTTCTATGTACTTTCATCATTTTCTACATATAGGCCTATGATTATACTAAATTTCTTCTCTAAGACTTAAGTAATAAATTTAATTCTATTAAATTATATGTTTGTGTGTCCATTATTATATTAGAGAAGGATTACTTCTTCATCTATCAATCTTTTGGGAGGAAACTGGATTTTTGGGAAGATCCAGGATTTTCCAGATAGAATATTGTGTTCTCATTCTCACCCTGTTTATCTTCCACTGGTTTGTTGAAAAGGCCAAAAGTTTCTTTTAATTTACAATGTTGAATTTCCTTTTGCTCCCTCCTGGGCCTCATTTCTCCCAAACAATTCCTTCAGCTGCACATCATAGACCAAGAGAGACATCAGGGATACTGGAAAGATCTACACAAGGCTGGCTGCCTGCCTCCTGGAGGAGGCCACCCTGGACCATCCTGCTCAGCTCCACCAGATGTCTCCCACTAACACATTTATCAACTGTGGCCTTGAAATCTTCTATAAGAAAATTATCTAGAGCCTGTTTAGTCAGAAGGAACAAACACTTGACCCTTTGGTATTTATGTTTTAAAGACACACTTATCCAAAATATTCTTAAATACACAATATCTCCCATACTCTACTATAGAAATCTTTCTTTTCTGAATCTTAGGAATCTTCCTTATAAACTGTAAGGTCCAACTTGAGGTTTTCACAAGGTTTATATTTTCCGTTCTTGTTTGAGGTAGAGACTTGAAAATGGCAATCTGTGTTGCCTGGTCAGAATCAAGAGTCTTGTAAAACTATAGTATGCTTTCTCTCCTGTTTCTTCTTTCCTCCGGTCAAAGCCAGAGGAGTAAACTGTCCTTAAACTTATGAAAAGATAATTTTTAAGAAATAGTATAGGCATGAAATGAACAAATATCAAATACTTCATTAGCTCATTAATCAATAAGGGAACAGGTAAAATGTTATGATTAGTTTGAAGGAGATTTCAAACAGCAGAGCCAAATGTAGGGAATAAGGAATTCTGAATTCACAAATTGGTGTGAAATGGTTCTACCCACAGGGCAATAGTTGGTTGCATTCCACCAGACTCAAAGGATAAACACTTCTATGAATAAGACCTATTTGCAATGCCATTAATTTTCTATAATTTACAGAGTTATAGTGTAAAGACAATAAAAGGCAGAGATAGCTGGGATGAATGAGTTAGATAGGATATTCATTCATTTTTTATCTTAGGTTTATTTCCGTTTCAATTTTCTTCTTACTAACCTCTCCATTCCTAATGTCTATCCCATGGGGGTGGGGGAAATAAGATCCCCAGTGAAATTCTTTCTGCAACAAATCTTTCAAAAAACAAAACTAGAAAAATGGCACATATTGTGTCACATTTTCAGCTATGGAGTGCTTAGATTTTCTGACATGTTGAGATTTGGTGGTTATGTACACCTACCGTAATTACCTACCGTAATTTTCATACACACAGAAAGAGTAAGGTGTGCCTGAATAGTGCAAAATCCCTTTGTTCATAAAAATGTACATTTTATAATCATCTCAGTTAAAAGAAATGAACCATTTAGTTTATATTTATTTGCAAAAGGGGACTGCAGGCTAAGATCCTCTTAACAAAGTCATACTGGCAAAAGATTAAGTTAAGAGAAATGATGAAAAAAAACCAGCAATTTTTATGGAGCACTAAGCTAAGCTCTAAGCATGTCATATACTATTAAATCTTCAAAAAATGTAAAGTATCTTTTTCATTTCACAGGCTGAAAAACATTAAATAATTTCACCAATGTAAAACTGAAATTTAAGCCCAGATAAGTTTTGAGTCAAAAAAAAAAAAAAAAATCATGTTTTCTTCAACTCTTGAAGAATGGGTGAAGAAATAGTGCCTCAGGGTGCACTAAACTTTTCGTGGATAAAAGCAAAATAATTAACATATAAAATATCAGGACTATATAAATTTCTCCTTGATAATGTCTTCCTGAGAAGTACAATGGATAGGAATAAGAAAGGCAGAGAAGCTCCTGGGCAAGTGGAGAGGCAGTCCCATCTGCCGTCTGTTCAGGCTCCTCTTTTCCCTCTAATTATTTCCTTAGACCTCTAATCATTCCTCCAAACTGGTTCAATCCCCTGATTTCATCAGGTTTCACCAAAGGCACATTTCAGCAACAGAACCATATTTCTGATTCCAAATCCAGTGCTTATCCAAGTTGCTTAAACTAAAAAGAGTTGAACTTGAAATAATATTTAAATTTCAATTCTATCACTGCATACAGTCATTGGCTCTGATTTAGGGGAGACTTTCCCTCCTGTGGTTAGAGCTCTTCTCCCTGGGGTTAAGAAAACCTCTTCCGGCTTTATTTGTGGAGAATCACCATGGAAACTATCTATAAAGGATTCCATGTAATGAAGGAAACTCAAAATCACAATCCAATTTGCCTAGAGACAAAGGTAAGAGATAGAAGACAGGGTGTTTAAAGAGAATCATTAATCAAGAATAAAGATATGATTGTCAGGACAAAACATCTCTCTTAACTTTGGGTTGTGTAGAGGGAGAGGATGGGAAGGGGACAGGGAGTAGAAAGATGGTAGAATGAGACAAACATGTACAAACATGTACATATATGATTATATGAATGATGTGACTCTGCATCATGTACAACCAGAGAAATGAAAAGTTGTACTCCATTTGTGCACAATGAATCAAAATGCATTCTGCTCTCATGTATAACTAAATAGAGCAAACAATAAAAAAACTTTGTCTCTTATATGAGATTTGCTACTGAGTGTATGATGTTTGCCTCTAATCACATACTATTTTGAAAGTCTTCAGTAGCCTTCCAAATATATCCAGACACAGGGCAGTTGCCAGACAATCACTTGCCCACAAGAACTAGAACATTTACCAAGAGCCTCAACTATCACTATACCAGGATATAACCCAGCACAACAGAACTTTGAATTTTCAGGGTAGACAAGTACACACTTTTCTAAGTGCAATAAACCTTATAGTTCCATACTTCTCGTGTGCATTTATTTATCCATATATAATTTCCTATCTTTCTCAATATCCCCATTGCACCACAGGCTCCTCACCAATGGCTCTGTCCCATCTAATTTCTCAGTTAGTCCTGAGGAGGACTAAATTATATTAGAATTGCTCAGTAGGTGCTGCCTGAACAAGGATCCATTGCTCAGGATTGGAGTTTCCTGCTGCTCTGACCCACCCACCAACTGAGACCCATTTGACTATTGGCAGGTATTCAACCTGACTTTGCACAACTTTTGGTGCATGGACATCTATATTATTCTTTCACCAAGGAGAGAGGTCATCCAGATCCTCAAAGGCCTAACTTCCTCCATTTCGTCACTGGTTAGTATTCTGAACACCTCATAGTCACATCTTTAGTTATAACAGTCTTCACCCTCTAACTCTTAGGACTGGCAAATGATACAGTCTTTTGCACTAAATAGCAAATGCAGTGTACTTGCTTGTTGGGAGACGTGGGTAAGTGTCTGACTAATAACCTCAGGCATGTTCTTCTTTACTTCTGTTTGCTGCTTTCATCCTGCTCTTCTCTATAGTGTACAGGTCACTCAGCAAAATTCATCAATCAGGAGGGAGAGCCACAGAGAGGAGACAGATGTGAGCTACCCCATGGTAGATGACTCCTTTTAGGTTGTTCTACTATTTCCATTAAATTTTCCAAAATCTATTGGAAGAGTGTGTGAAGAGTTAAAAATCATCATTCTTTCATTCCCTCAATAGCTCAATGCTATTGAGTCCCCTTCAGGAGACCTCTTTTTGAAACAGATTAGGCACAAAAATTGGCCTCTATGTGAAAACATGTTTTCTCTTAATTTGTCCCTTTGGGGCAGAGATTTGTGTCCCAATAGCTTGTGGCCTAAGGCCCATCTTGACATCCAAAATGGGAAGACCACAGAGGAGGAGGATAGATCCAAAAGTCTTAACCTCTGAGAGAATCTGGGAATAGTGTGAATTAATAGAGTTTGCTGGAGACCCACTCTCTACCTCTCAAGTATTTGCCTTTTTTTCTATAGAGATTTCTCTCTGTAGAGTTTCCTGCATGGGAAAAAATTGTATATATGAAGGACTCTTGGATCTAATATTGATTCAATCAACTAAATGTTATACAAAAATTTGATAACCACTGAAATTCTCTGGACTTCAGTTTCTAATCTGTTATATTGGGACAGTGTCCCTGGACTTGTTCATCTGAGTAGGGAGATTATTTGCTAACATTTAGAATTACAATAGCCACCATTTGCTTAGTACTATGTTAAGGTTAGATTTCATTGACTCTTCTCAACAATACTATCAGGTAATTATGCTGATTGGTCCCTTTTTAGAAAAGCAAGCTGCAACTCAATGTGGTTAAGTAATTCATACCTTTGCAGCGCTGGTAAGTGGTTGAGTTGGCAAAAGTCATAAATTATAACACTGAATCTGAAACTCTTAACTGTTAGGGACTTCTACTCAATAAAGAGAGGACAGGCTCCATAAGTGTGGGAGATTCCTGCACTCTGTAGTGTACCCCCATCTCAGAAGAAGGGAACTTGACCAACTGGTTGATGGATTCAGGGGCTGGATGAAGTTGGGGATCTCACAGACATCTAACTTCAGTGGATTAATTTGAATTCTCTTCTGTCTGATACTAATTGTGATGATGACTTTCATCATTCTGGACTGGTTGTTTGAACTGAGAATAGGTATACAGTGGAGGTGTTACCTTACCACATTGGGGTAAACTGATCTGGAAAGAGAGGGAAAATGAGGACGACAAACACGGATGTAGCTCAGAGAAAGGATAAAGAAGATGACATCTATGCACACCCTTTAGAAGGTCAGAGTCACTTTATGCCTTTCAGTAGTCACAGAATAGTCTGAATTTCTGCATTTTTTTCCCCAGAGCAATCTTGAGAGTTTCTGTGTTAATTAACCAAAACTTAACATCATCTCCTGACAACACATCTATTTTCATCCCCAAACTCAATGAACTTTGCCATTCAGATATTCTCCTTTGGAAGGCATTGGTTATTTCAGTTATTACAGAAACAAGTAAAAGGTCTTAACTTTATCAATAAGTAGATTCAACTTTGGATTTAGACAGACCTGGATGTGACTCCAAAGCTCTATGTCTGATCATCTGGATAACACGGAACAGATTGCATGTTCTGAGCTTCAGCTTCTTAATGTACTCAAAGGAAAAAACACTACTCTTGGTAGGGTTGTCGGGAAGAATAAAAGGGAAAATGTATGGTATGAATGTACAGTATTTGATGCACAGAAGGCCCTGAATAGCTAGTGACCATTGGTATTGAAACCAATTTTTCTACTTCAAAATGATCTTTCTGGATTTTGCTTTTGCAAAATTCACTCCCTTTCCCCATTCACATACACTTAGCCAATTTCTTCTATTCAAAATCAGATCAGAATTCAGTTGCTTTAAGATAAAAAGCCCTGATTACTCTTTGTTCTTCTTCAAATTCTATCACCCTTCTTGGATAAAGGCCAACCTGACTTCTCTGCACTGTAAGAGCTGCTTTTTGCTCATAAAAGGCAACAGCTGCCAGGAGCTCCTCAGATGTTGTCTTTATTGCAGTGAACAGTAAAACTCTGCAAGAAGCGTGTTAATTGGTGTCTTGATCTTTGTCATCTTCTTCCTCAGTAATTAGGCAATGCCAGATCAACAATGCTAGCAAATAGACGTTGGTGCAGGACATCCTGATGCAGGATGATAAGGAGCTGTGGCCTTGGCTTTCTGTATTCCTGCTCAATCCCATTGATAGACTAAAGATCCTCAAGTACTTCAAGTGCAATGTGAATACATGTATAGACATTACTTCACTGATCTTGTTTATCACCCATCTGCTTAAGAGATGGAAGATTATTTACTGCTTTCAAGAAGTTTATTTTAAAACTACTTTCCAGAACTGGAGAAAGCTGTTCTTTGGTACAACACACTGGTCAGATCTCTAAATACTGGCCTGTGTGTCTGCTCCTGCAAATTTATAGATCTCTCCCTTGCTGAGTCCAGATGCTAGAAATGTGGCTCACACATTTATACATATGCAGATTATCAACTGCTGAGGACCAGGAGGCATGAAGATGGTGCCAGGGCACCTTCACCATGACTCCATAGCTGTATGATCTGGAAAAGTTTACCTAACCTTTCTCAGCTCCCATGTCTCATCCCTAAAAGTGTGGAGATGGAGAATAGTGTTTATTTGCAGATTAGGAGGGATCTCAGGTTATGTATAGCAATCGATTTTGACTCAGCATAGTGAGTGTTATAGTTGTGACGATGTGGATAAAGGCAGTGATGCTGGCGATGTCCAGGGGCTTGGAATCCTGTTATACATGACATTGGAGAGACATTTAGAAGATCTTTGGCCCTATTAGCCCTTGGATGTGATAGCTATCTCATGTTCTTGCCTACAGCTGCCGTATACTCTGCACACCTGTTTCTTAGCTCTCCTACCATGAAGCCTCCCAACTGAAGTTACACCTATGACTTGGTCTCATAAATAGATCTTGAGACAAGAATCAGAGGTTTGTTTTCTTCTGAATTGTCAAACACCATTATTCCTTGGATCCTGACCTAAAACACCCTACATGACACCATGGCTTTCCACAGTCATTCATGCAGGCTTCTGTCAGAGCTGCTGAGGAAGACGATGGCTAGAAAAGTCCACATAGAATTCCTGGTGGCTCTTGCATCCCCTACAAGAGCTCAAGAGGAACCTCAATCAATTAGTCTCTACTTTTTCTATAAAGTTGGCCCCAGATTCATCTGCCTCACCTTGTATGTAAGCTGGTCTAGGACTGAGAACTCATTAATGATCCTCAGAGGGCATGTCAGGCTGGAATAGTGGCATTTTCCTTTCTCTGGAAGCATTTGAGTTACTACTACAAGGTAATAATCTTAGATTATCCAGTTTCAAACTACAAACTTAGTGTTTTAATCATTTTTGGAATTCACCCAAAACAATATTCACATGATCATTTTCAGAGGACCAATAAGGAACTCCAAAATATAGCAGCTACACCCATGGATATCTATTTTTCTAAGTTGAAAACTGATCTCCCTATTTAATTTCAGACGATTATGAATAGTTTTCCATGTCCAGGAACATATTGCTAACCTCAGCCTTTTTTTCTTAAGCTCATTATTTGCTAATGATTTTCTTGGCTACAAAACTCATAAAATTCCCTTGAGTTACTTATTTTTTTTTCTTTCAACTTTTAGGACGTTTGTTCCATTTGTTCAACATCTGCACTAGACAACATCTGGAGTCTGAGGAAATTCCAGGGCTCAGAGTATGACGCGTAAATGAAATTACTTTTTCATGCACTTCAGAAGAGATGCAAGAGCATCTTTCTGACTGAGCCAGCCCTTTTGTTCTCCTTCAGCAAGTGTTCCTCATTAAAAATGTCATCTCCCTAATAAATTGCCTTGTTGCCCTTGCAGCTGGGCCTATTGTTTTCATGGTTTTGTGCTGACACTCATTCTCACCGGGAACAGAAAGCAAGAGAAAAAAATGGGACTTTCCCCCCATTCTGTCTGTTCTTACACCCTTTGTATTTGAATGAAAACTTGTCCTGTGTTACAGCCTTTTAGCCTTCCAGTATTCACTACTCTTTCAAACTTTCCTCAAATACATCCTGTCAGGTGTACTTTTCAAACACAAATATTGGATGGCAGCAATTTGCACCTCAGGATTACAGCTCAGGAAGAAGGGTGGCATTTTTTTGGATTATATTATAGTTTTTTTTTGTTTTTCACACAAAAAAAAATCCAAAGTGGTCAGTCTACAGTCTCTGATGTAAGAATATATACATCAATTTTAAAGAAAGCAAGGAATAAAGAGATTAACTGAAAACAAGAATGGGGGTAGGAGATCTGTGTTTTAGTGCATACATGTAGGTTCATGGATTTCCCTGGAAGTCGCCCAATCTTACTTCAATTAGAATGGCTATTATCAAGAACACAAGCAATAATATGTGTTGGCTGCTGGCATGGATGTGGGGGAAAAGGCACACTTTTACATTGCTGGTGGAGTTGCAAATTGGTACAGCCACTCTAGAAAGCAGTATGGAGATTCCTCAGAAAACTTGGAATGGATCCACCTTTTGACCCATTGATCCCACTCCTCTGCTTATACCCAAAGGACTTAAAATTAGCGTACTGCAGTGACACAGCCACATAAATGTTTATAGCTGCTCAATTCACAATAGTTACATTGTGGAACCAAACTAGATGCCCTTTAATAGATGAATGGATAAAGAAACTGTAGTATATATACACAATGGAATACTATTCAGTCATAAAGAAGAATAAAATTATGGCATTTACAGAGAAATGGGTGGAACTGGAGAATATCATGGTAAGTGAAATAAGGCAATCGCAAAAAAACCAAAGGTCAAATGTTTTCCCTGATAAGTGGATGATGATACATAATGGGGGTTGGGTGGTGGGGGGTAAAGAATGAATGGGGGAAAAGAAGAATGAAGAACTTTAGATTATGTAGAGGGAAATGAGAGGGAGTGGGGGATGGGGATATGAAAAACGGTGGAATGAGACAGACATCATTACCCTATGTACATGTATGATTGCATAAATGGTATGAATTTACATCATGCACAACCATAGAAATGAAAAGTCGTACCCTATTTGTGTACAATGAATCAAAATTCAGTCTGTAAAATTAAAAATAAAAAAAAATAAGAGTTAGGACAATCCCCCCAAAATGCTCACAAATGAAGTCCCAAGAGCTGAGGTGTGAAAATTATTTTCTGTTTTTGTTGTTCTTGTTGTTTTGTTTTAGTGTTTGTATTCCATATCTCTTGTCAGACTTAAGCTCAAATATCTTTATGTTCATGCCTCATCATTTTCCCAATATCTCTTGACTCCCTCCTCTCTACTCCATTACCAACATTTAACTACGAGGTCAGCTGGAGTTCTGTTTATCCAAACTCATTTTCCTCAGTTATTCAACGGAATTTCTACACATAATCTATATGGAAAAAAAAAAAAAAGAAGAAGAATTACCTATCTAAAAGAGAAAACAGCTATTTCTAGCAGACAAATTGCCTTTCGCTAAGAATTTCTTTTTGAATCTCCAGGTTCTCCAGGTTTCCTCTAACTTTTTCAAAATCTAGAGAGAAAAGGTATTGGAGATTGATGAAAGGAATTCTCAGGCTGTTACAAACTGGGTAACTGGACCGATTTTGCATACAGATTTCCAGAATTTTCTTCACCAAATACAAACAGCCATCATTAACATTTGCCTTCAGTGATCTTTTTGCAGCAAAGTAGTGGATCCCTGAGAACAAAAGCTGATGAGAAATGTGGGCAGCTGATTCTTATTTCCTGGAGGTTCTGGATTTCTGATTGAAGACATCATACACGGTCATCCCCCACTTCCTGCCATGTCAGTTTTTTTTTTTTTTTTTTCCTTTTTCATTTACTTTTCTTGTTTGTTTGCTTTTTGGTTTTTTGTTTTCCATGCTGGTGATGGAACCCGGTACCTCACTAGGCAAGTGCTCTACCACTGAGCTACACCCTGGTTCCTTATCAGTCATATTTGAAACATTATTCAGAACCTCTGGAAGGCACATGGTTTGATCCAGTAGCATCTGTGGAGGATCCATAGATGTATAGTCTTGTAGAGGACTTTGATGGGCTTAATTAAAATTCCAACTCTGTCCTGAAGGTCTTAGGGTCTACATGTGGGACAACTTTTAAATATATACACACCTTGTGTTCATTCTAAATCCAAGTTGCAAAGGCAGCAGAGGCAGAAAGTCAAGGAAGGCATCATAGTAGAGATGGTGAAGAAGACAGGCTTTGATGCATGAATCATCATTCCCAGGAAGACAAGCTGGGGAAAGGCTTTGATATCAGAAACTCAGCCACGAGAAAGCACACAGGCATGAGACATTGTTGTATTTGTTCTCTCCTTTTCCTTTATCCTTTTTGTCTACAAATGCTCAGTACCATTAGGTGCCAGGGATACAGTGTTGAGCACAACGTAGGGTCTGCCCAGTATTCTTCCCAGCAGAGTATGCAGATCAGCAATAGAGAGACAAGTAGCAATACACATGTTGCAAAGCAAATAAATTGTAGTAAGGGGAGTGAGTGTGAGAGTAAGAAAAGGATACCTGAATATGGTGGTCTGGAATGATCTGTCTAAGGAAGGGGCGTTTGTGATGGGCATAAACTTGAACAGATACAATGAGGTGTGCTCCAGGGCCTTAAGTACTGGGTCCTCGTTGAATAAATGTCAAGAAGAATACAAAGCATGAAACTTCTGGAGCCAAATAAAGAGGGATATAGGGCTATAATGAGAAGTATGTCATAAGTAGAATAGGCAGGATCAGAAGTGCAGACATTAAGAGTTGGTATGTCTGGGCAGAGTTGGGCAGCGAGAAAGCAAGTGATCTAGAAATATCACCTGAGCTTTAGAGTGAGGAGACTGGAGTCACAGGTATTATTTTAAAAGTTGTTGTTCTGTTTTCATCATCATCAGCAGCAGCAGCAGCAAGAGCATTTATTGGGCTCCTCTATGTACAAGGGACTATTTTATACATGTTACTAGTACTAATTCTTTTAATTCCTCAAGAGCACTATGAGCCGGAAGTTTAAGTAACTTTCCCAGGATGTGCTAGCTACCACCTGGCAAAGCAGGAATACCACCCTAAGCCATTTGATGAGCTCAGAGTCAGAGCCATGATCACTATACCATACCAATGCCCAGCCACAATGAGAGACCACGTGGGCTTGGCATGAAGTTATGTTTGCAGGGACCAGAGAGGAATAAAATGTTTGCAGGGACCAGAGAGGAACAAAAATCTTTAAGTTGAAATAATTGTCAATTGATTAATGGGTGTCAGTGTGGAGATGTAAGAGAAGAAATAGTAGATAATGCCTCTGGGAGGGTCTCACTTAGAGAGCTGTGGGTACCAAGATGTCCCCAAAAGACTCATGCACTGGTTAACAGAGGTTCACTCATGGGGCCCAAAGGGGTTACACAGGAAACAGCTGGAATTTTCTACAGATGGGCTATTTGATTAGTTACCCAATACACCTAACTGTTTCTTGATTAGAGAGAAAATTCTACTTAACTCGGCAGAACAGTGTCTCTACTACTCAAAAATTTTTGATAACTCCTTCGTGTATACTAAATTTAGCACAAATTTATTTTCCTGGGATTAAGGAAGAAGAAGAAAATCCTCTATCATATACTCCAAAGAGCCCCATTTCTCCTAATCTCTCTTTGTTTCCCTACCAAAAGCCTAGTCTCCAATCAACTGGGGACAGGGACTGGCCACTGGCAGGTGCTTAGTCATTCAGACATTGGAAATGGCATAGATTTTAGCATCAAAAAGAGTTGGGTTTGAATCTGGGCCACCCAGTAAACTGAGATGAGTTATTTGATGTCTCCTTCATTTTTTTGCTAACCTTAGGATGACTTCTGACCCATCAAATTATGAAGAAGACAAAATTATAATTAATAACCAACATTTATAGTGATGTTTTAGGTGTCTCAGATTTTTCTAAGATCTCTAAATGTCATTCTCTTGCTTGATCTGCCAATAACCAAGACACATAGTATCCTTGTACAGTTGGGAAAACTGAGGCACAGCGCAGTTTCATCATTTCCCCAAATTCTCCTTTGGCAAGTTACCACTGGGCCTGGATTAAACCCCAGGTGGATTTAATCCTATTAATCACAATGCTAATTATAAACTTAGTTTAACCAAGTGGAATTGCATATATAAATCCCCCAGTCCATCAAAGACCCCCCACAAATGGGAATTTCTGAGCTTTGATAAAATGTTATTTACCAAAAGAGGTGGTGGGACAAGTTTAACTAGTGGGTTGTGGTTTGCTGACTCCTGACTTATCCTACAGTAAAATGAAGAAAATAGTTATAAAGTGATGACTTTCCAAATTGTACCTTTGGTTTAATGTAATAGATTTAACTAAGCTTATGAAATTTAGTTTTTAATAATAGCACTGACAACGGTTCATAGAATCTCTGAAAATTAGGCGTCTACTTTCACAGGTCCATGCAAACTTACTTCCTGGGTTCCAAGTCAGGGTCAGCCCTTGCTCAGCTGTATTGCCTGAGGCAAATGATCTCAGGCCTTTTGCCAGGGAACCAGGAATAATACCTACCTAGTGATACTCTGAAAGGATCAGAAATAATGCATAGAAGGAGTTCAGCCTCTAGGGTTTAGTAAGGAAGTATGTAGCCACTCAGAGGGAGCTGAAACAATTCATCTCTGCCTTTGGTTATGGTTTTCAGCACAGTTTGTAAAGGAAAGAAAGTGGGAGAGGAGTCAAGGAGGTGCAACTAGCTCCTTTTTAATGCCCCATGTGTGTCAAAAACTGCAAAATGATTTGAATCCTTTGTTTGTTTAATCCTCACATCAACCCTTTGAGTATATTGTCCTCTCCAATTCACAACTATAAACCATGGGATTCAAAGAAACAGAAAACAGTCAAGGTCACTTAATTAGCCACAGGCAAGTTCAATCCAGGTCTGCCTGAATCAAATACCCAGTCCATTATGGGGTTGATTGGTGCTGCTCATACGATTCTTTGCATTGACAATAAATAAAGCTGGAACTCAATCAGTATGCACAGGCAGAACTACAAGGCCCTGAGCTTGTTCTATAGATACTCAGGTAAATGACACAGCCCTGGTTAACAGCCCTGTCTTCCAGGGGCTCAAAGCCTGGCCAGAGGGACATACAAATCAATTAATGACTGTGGTGACGCATTTGATAGTGTAGCAAGAGTGACAGGAACAATCATATAAAGTAAAATTAAATAATGGAGGATATCAAGATGAGTTCCCTAGAGATCTGAAATTTTCTGGAGACCTTGTTTCTTACCTCTCCCATTTTCTGGGCTCCTGCACATGTAGATGATGATCCCTTTCCAATCATTCTCCTTCTCCCATTATTACTTTCCCTGTTCCGTCTTCTTCATTTTTCAGGGCACACTCCTGGAAGAACTTCCAGTGGAAGTCCTTCCCAGAGACCTATAGAAGGAGCTCAGCACATTCTCTTCTATATTCTGTAGGACCCTGGGCTTGTGAATCCTTATGGAAGGCTCATTACAACATGTTGCGATGATCAACGTATGCATTTGTGTCTCACGTTAGGTGAGGATGGCAGAGAGTGTGTATAAGTATCATCATGCATGATGTCTGGTTTGTACTCATGTACAAAATAATGCCCAGAAAATGCACACATAAGCAAAACCTGAGCTAAATCATAAAACACTAGAGATATAACACTGTAAAGGGGAAGGGAACGGGCAAGGAAGATATAAGTGTGTGTATGTGTGTATGTGTGTGTGTGTGTGTGTGTGTGTGTGTGTGTCTGTGTGTGTGTGTGTCTGTGTGTAGTAACAAAATGTTCAGGAAAGATACTACTTTACCAAAAATATCCAAAGACACTTTCTTTAGTAAAGATTCTTTGTCTTTCCCTTACATCTCACACAAAATAATCCCACCTTTCATTTAGAGTGTTTTCCTTCCAAGAACATTTTTTACCTCTTTAGTCAATAACAGGTGTTTCCTAAATGTAAATTTGAGAATCACTCAACTCCATTTGGGAAGAACCTTGCAGTCTCTGAGAGTGATTGACACTCAGTTGTTTCCAGGCTCATTTCCCTAACTATTTCTTCCTCACCAACCCAGTCATTCAAAGCAATCTCCTGAGTTAACTGTATAATAAAAGTATTACAATCCCATGCCAAAAACTATTCATTTATCTCCCATCTGTTTAAAAACGTAGATATTATTTGCTCTCTGGGACCCTTGGCTTCTGCTCCAGGTTTCTGATTATTTATTCATATTCATTGGCTGGGTTTCTTTTAGGTAAGATGATTATGATGGAATCTGTTCTTTCCCTTTGCATGGCTCAAGCTACATCTCTTCAGGTAGCCCTCCATCAATGTGGAAGTATTTCCATGTTCTTTCTCACAACAAAGTAAATTCTGGGATAAGCAATTTTCTCCCTCTTAAGGCCAATTCCTGTTTGTTTCTGGCTTCTCTGCTCTGGCTCTCGGAGGACAGAAAGAATTAATAACACTTTGCAAGTGAGTCAGAAATTTAAACAGAGCACGGCAGGGATGTCCTGATCCTGCCTTCCACAGTGTCTTGGGCCTCAGTTGATAAGATGGCTTGAATGGGGAACTGTTAGGAGATGGAGTTTTCTGAAGACTTCTTCACTCACAGATGGGAGAAGTGGGCTGGGATGACTTGAAAGCAGACTCAGCTGGAATTTTCAAATACAACATCTATATATGGCCTCTCCATGTGTCTTGAATTCTTAATTCCTCATGAAGGGATTAATAGTGATTTCAGGGGGTGAGTGAAGTCTCAAAGTACTAGATCAGATCTTATAAGAGTGGGCTATTGTAAAAGAGGGAGCTTGACCCCCTACCCACGCCTTAGTTCTTCTCTTATTATGTAACCTCTCTCTCTTGCCCACACTTCCACTATGTGATACCATCAACTATGTTGTGATGCAGGAGAAGTCCTTATCAGAGACTTAAAAGTTGAGGCCATCAGATCTTGGACATTAATATTTCAAAATGGTGAGTAAAATAAACCTCTTTACTTTGCAAATTATTCATCCAGGTATTTTGTTATAACAATGGAAAATACTAAGTGTATGTGCCCTTCCAAAAAAACCACAATTGCCTTATTTTCCTATATCCTCTACTATAATAGAAGTACTGCAGGATACTTCTTTCAGCCTTTTGTTTAAAGAATGTTGAATATGATAATAAACTAAGGATGTAATTTGGTTGTTTTGGTTAAAGAAGTAATTGAGACGATAACATTGTAGATGGAAATTTGCTTTCCATTCCCACCATGAAGTAGATACAAAATTACAGAAAACTGGTTCACTTTTATGCCTTTATTTACACTTGAAATATGAGAATCATATACATAAAGGTTAAACAACTCTCTCCCAATTTTATTTCTAGTAACAGGTTAAGTGGGACTTGGTATTTTTAATCACAGTAGTGGTGGACATAATATCAAATAAGTGAGGAGCTTCAAACTTCTTGGATACAAATTCCTAAAATATGCTCTGAATATTTTAACTGTCCATTCACTCAACAACTTTGTTTCCAAGTCCTGTAATTGCATAATTCATTTTACAGAATCCATTTTGCACTATATGTCAGGGCAGGAGTAGAGTAACTGTCTCTTGTCAACCTAACATGGAAGCAGAAACTCAAATTGTATCCACCTTCATTCAGTTTACTAAATAGTCTCAAAAAACTTTCCAAATTTCAAGCAGGAAAAAAAATTCTTTTCAATATGCTGGTTTTCAATATGACAGTTAAATTTTACTTTTTGCCCTAATTATCTACTTACTCCAGAAGCATGCATCTTGAGGGTCCTAAGAATTGTCCCTCAGAGGATATTCAGGCATGTATTAGGTAGAACTTTAGGAAATAGTTCATATTTGCTCATTCTTGTTCTATAGAAATAGCTAATAGGATTCAACCTATGTGTTGACTGGCATTTCCTGAATAAAAATAATTAATAATAGTTAGAAGAATATTGTTCCATGTTTTAGTAATAATTCCTCAAATCTGGTGTCTCAAAATTAGGCATGAGAATACATCTTTTTTTTAAATAAATACTATAAATAAATTGAGGCAATTTTTACTGTCTTTGGGAAATAATGATAATAATCTATAGAGAGCAGGAGTTGATTTCACTTCTCATAACTAGTGATCCTGAAACCTCAGAATGTTCATGTTTCCCTCTTGCAATGCATTGTACATTTGTAAATGAAAAGGAGCATAAAGTAAAAGGGAATTATTTAAAGGAAGAGCAAGTTAAAAATGACTAGCATTTCCTAGTGTATAGGGCATTTCATGTGAATTTTTATGATTTCACTATTGTCACTTATTTCAAGAATTGTAAACTCTTTTAAGTAAGATTTATTATTCTTATCACACAGGAAAAGAAACTAGAACTCAGAGAGACTAAAAATTATCCAAGATTTGATTCAAGATTGCCTTTCCACAAGGAGGTGTTCATAGGGTTAAGCTATGTTTATCAGAGCCCCAAAGTATCTTCTGTTTCTCTGTTTGTTTCTGTGCTACCTAGATCCTGATTTTATTTTATTTTATTTTTTATGGAAAGGGGTTCTTATCCTATAGGATGCAAGTTTTCAATAACGAGTGTGGGTTAGTCCATTGCAAAAAAAAAAAAAAAAAAAAAAAAAGAGCATGGTGTTGGTATCTAGAACACTGTTCCTTAAAGAATATTTGGTTGGCCACCACTAGCTTAGAGACTTGGTCAAAATAAAAATTTTAAAAAGAAATTTGGAAGCACAATTTAATAGTGTAAACAACTTAATTTTCTTTTTGCAGAGGTTGTCAGATTTAAATAATTTAACGTGTATATCAATCTCTGTAAAGGCACAAAAGAACAGACAAGATACTACACATTTATGTAGCAACAACAAATTTGAAGAGAAATAGATTCCAAGATTAGCATTCCATAGAGCACATTTTTTAAGGCAATGGATTAAGAAAATCATCTTATATTCCAGATAAATAAGCTTAGTTTTCTCCATGGCAAAGCTTGCTATAATGAGAGGAAAGAAGTCAGATTTGACTTTAAACCTCATCTCTCACTCAACAGTTGGCACTCACTTGGGCACATTCTTTATAGGTACCAGGACTCTATTATCTCATCAGCAAAAAGTGGGTAACAATCTCAAAAGCAGAATGATTGGTGAGGATTGAGCAAAATGGAAATCATTTGGTGTAGTACTTGGCAGACAGTTGCATTTGGTTGATAACAATTACTTTTCTTTCCCCTAAAGTTCTATGTAAGTGTTGCTTTCTATCCCTAGACTACTGAAGACAATTTCTAAAGATAACACTCGCCAATGGCCCTCATCCAAAGGAACTCTCACAAGCATTATTTGCAGTGCACACGTGTAACAATACTTGTATATTGAAGAAATGTCAAGGTTTCCTATTCCCCTGTTCCATGTCACCATGGCATCATTTGTATTTCCATTTGCTTTATGGAACTTTCTCAGCCTGCAGCATCTGACCTCTCCCTGATGCCTATTTTATTCTTTCACCTGCTTTCCTGAGTCCATCTGTCCACATATTATAACCCTTTCCTCTTGAACCTGAAAGCTAATGAGGCAAGACTGTAAAATAAGCCTTATTTCATCACTCTGCATTCCGTGAGCCACTGGTTGCAAGGGTGTCTAGTGATGGAACCAAAACAATACTTTTCCTATAGGAATATTTAACAGATCTTTTATGGAACCATTTTGTTCCCTTCTTGACCTCTACTCTGGCATCTGGGCCAAAGGGTAATCAGTGTTTCAAACTGTAGCCATGACAAACTACTTTGATCTTCAGCATCGTAAGCAAGATTATCATAGAAGTCTACTTTCTTACAACCCTGCTTCCCCACTTATGTGCTTATTTTATCAAAATGTGAAACTCAGGTGGCATTTTCTACAATCAAATTCTTATTTATTCATTGAGTTGGGGAGGGATTGAGAATAATGTGAAAGAGGAAAGAAAGGCAACTGAAGAAGGTATACATGTATGCCAAAATACAGATTCTTTTCCACTTATTGTGGGGTTATGTCCCAGTAAACTCATTGCAAATTCAAAATAGGATATCCTAAGTCAAAAATGCACCTATCCTACTGAACATCATAGCTCAGGCACACGGTGCATGGAGCAGTCTTGGTTGTTTTCTTTGTGATTGTGTGCCTGACTGCAAGGTACAGCCCTCTGCTGCTGTCCAGCATCATGAGAGAGTATCTGGCTACATATTCCTAGCCCAGGGAAAAGATCAAAACATGAATACAGTTTCTAATAAATGTGCATGGCTTTCATACCACTGTAAATTCAAGAAAAATGTAAGAAAACCCGTTGTAAGTCAGGGACAATCTGAACTTTCTAGTTCTGGGCCAGAAGAAAATAAGAACTGTCACTCAAACTTGATCTTCCTTCTTTCGCAATGAAGGGACATAAGCATCTTCATAAGAAATGCCAAGGTCAATATGTTTAACCTCCATCTGGTTCAGGGGCCAAAATGCAGATGAACAAGTCATTACTTAATGAGTCCAGGTGGAAATGAACTTTCTGATCTGTTTATCTTACTTCAGCTAAGGTAATCAGAATCTGCCATTATGTAAGAATAATGTGGCTATGTGCAGATATTTTAAGCAGGTGACAGACTGGGAGCTTTCCCAAGGTAAGCTGAAAGAAACCAAAAAAGGCAACAAACATGTATTGAGAGCATGCAGCCATGGTGTGGGCCTGGGTCTCCCAGAGGCATTGCAATAAGATTTTATTTAGCCTAATCCTTGTCCCAGTCCTATAAAATAAATAACATTCACCCACAGGTGAGGAAAAGGAGGCTCAGAAAGGCTAAGTAATTTTCTTAGGGTCACAGAACAAGTGATTGGCAGAGATAGGCTGCAGATCTGTTTCTCTCTGCCTAGACTTCAGGGCTCTGGGCACTAAATAGCTCTGATTTCCACTCACATTACAGCTTTTGGCTGCCACTGGCTATTTTTCCCCCTGGACACCTCTTATTCAGCCCTTCAAATTTGACTATTTTTTTTAATGAGAATCATTTATTTTTTGACTGTCTTTCCAAGTACCTGGATAATCCCTAAAAGTAGTTTTTATAAGTCCGTGGAGAATTTGCAAAATCTGATCTCCTCATAGTAGATGAAGTGCTTGCTGTGAATGGCAGCACGAAGGCTTATTTCCAAGGACTTTCTCTCCTCCCTCTCTGTCTCTCTTTCTCTCTTCATACACACACATATGTACACACAAACACACAGATACACTCAAGTTCTCAATCTCACATGCACATACGGGATACTTGCCTAAGAAACCATAAAAGACATTTTACATTATTTAATTCCTTTTTTTAGAGAGAGAAAGAGACTTGATCCCTGCCGGTGATTAGCAGGATTGCAAATGCATGCCAGGCAGAAGCGACGGCTAATTTCCCTGGCCTAAACTTCAACTTATACCATAATTTCTAAGATAGATCTTTTCTCTCAATGTTAACAAGAACCAGATGCTTCTTGATAATAATAATATATGCTCAGAAGAGTGAGTGAGAGAGAGAGAGAAAGAGAGAGACTCTTGTTTTTCAAAAATAGTGGTGCCATCTAGCTTTTCATAATTTCAAAAAAAATCTGTATTGAAAATCCATCATAATTCATATGAAATCAAGTACATTATTTACACCCTTTCAAGAAAGTAATATAGAACATGAAATATTTTCATTTTTTATTCATGTGCTTTATTCTTTTTGTATTGATCTTTCCTTTCTCTACAATATGGGATACACACTAATGTTAACATTATGTACTATTTTTCAATAGTTTCAATTTAAGTTGTGATGCTAATAAATGAGAAGGTAAATGTGTTGTGACTATGCAAATAATTTAATTTTAATTAAGCCTGTTTATACACAAGGTGATATCAAATAAGGCCTATTCTGACATAGTTTTCCCTTTGGATATTTAAGCTTGATTTTTCATTTGATCAAGCTTTTCTTTGTTTTTTTTTCCCTGCATTGCCATAGGCAGTTCTTCAATTCTTTTTAAACTAATCTAAATGTTACCTGTGTATGCATGTGTGTTTCAGAGTCATGCATTTGTGAATAAGACATATAATAAGATATAGGGATAGAGCACATCAGTCAAAAAGCCCAATCACTCAAGAATCTTAGTATATCTATTATATGCTCCAAACTTCCCAAAGAGAGGGGAAATCACACTCTGGGTCCTTAGGCAAATTCCTTGACGTTGGTATGCCTCAGTATCCTCTTCTCTAGATACAGGAGAATAATAATTAGAAAATTTTTGTGCAGGTTAGTTGAGAAAATTCATGAAATGTCTTAAGCAGCATCTCTTGGCATGCAGTAAGACCTTGATGTGTTTGGAGTGCAGTAATTATTATTATTCCCTTTTTGTAGCGGAATTTGTTCTCTGTGTCACATCTGATGGGTGTAAAATTCCAATAGATGGAATGAAACAAAGTTGCAACTAGATGTTATATTTTGGCCATCACTAGAGGGAGCCAGAGGTAACTGAGCAGCCATCATCTCCCAAACAGCTTCATTATGCATGAATGATCTTTGCCAAATATTGATAACACATCTACATTAAATACATTAGGTAAATTTGTCACTTGGTTCTAAAGATGAGTACAATATAATCACAGCTCTCAAGAAACTTATAATCTAATTGAAGAGATGAATAACATGTATTAAAACCATCAAATTATTATGTAAGAAAATGGTATATTGCAAAGCAGCAGGGAATGGAATACTTCAGGGAAGGTTCAGACAATTGGTGCTATAGAATGCCTGAAAAGACAGTAGATTTTTCCCTTCAGGGTGGCATCCCTGGCAACTGTTCTAGACACTGAATATGGACCTTGAAGGATGAGACTGATTTAAAATATTGAAATCAGTATTCCAGACAAGTGAACAAAGGGATCCAGGAGAGATGTCTGTATGTCCATCTCCTTCATGGAGGGTTTGTGTTTATCATTTAGTTGCTTTCTTCCCAAGTCAAGACTGTGACTTAGCTACTCCCAATATCAAATGTAAAAACTACCCAGCTGATTACCAGCTGAAACCAAATGTCAGAGCCTGGCATTGCACACTTTTATCCTTTCATCTAGAAGATGGGAAGGTATACTAGGACTTGACTATACAAGGAGCTCACAAGACACATATGAGCCAGATGTTAGGGATGGGGGGAGCTACAGAAGTTTCTGGAGCTGTTGAGTAACATGCTTTAATATCAGTATTAAAATAATATCATATGCATAATGTCAATTAACCCAAGGCTGAAGATTCTTATTCAATTCACTGCCTTTAGAACTAGATCAATCCAACTCTACTGATTGATATGAATTAAAATAACCAGCAATATTTGTTTTTAAATTTCTTCAAAATCAGAGCAAAATTAAGAAAACTTAAAAAAATTCATAAACTTTTAGTTGTTTTATCTTTCTTTTCTCCTCTTTGAGACTGAGGGAAGATGCCTAACCAATAGTGGAAATTGCTTATCTGTTTAGACTCATTCAGCATCAAGTATGCTGGTTATAAAAGCAAGCTGTGACAAGTTTCTGAGCAGTGAGGGTTTGAGAAAAAAATAATAGATGAAGGGAAGTTTTCTTCTGTCCTTTTCAGAGAAGACAATGTCAACTAAGATGAGGTCTTTAGCTAACTGGGCAGGGGGTGGGGTGGGCAGGATGCAACTTTTGAACAACCTTCTCAGTTGCTATAGAAGGTGATCCAGTAAACCCTAATTGAGGTACTGATCCTTGCAAAGCAACCTCTTGGAATAAAGTTTCCATCTTAAGAGTCAATTGATCTTCCAGGAAACTCATTATACCGTCCTAGATTCTGAGACTTCTAAAATCATACAATATGTCTCATTGCTCAGAATAATGCATCTTGCAAACTGGAGTATCTAGTGTGACTTCATCATTTGTGAAAGAACGTCCTTTTAAACCTCTTTAAGTATTAAAGCATTTTAATTCTTTAGGAGCTTACTGAATTACAGTCATGCTTTCCTATTTTTATGGTATTTTAGCATCTGCTTGAGACAAGGGGTAACAGGAGGAATTCAAGGATAAGCAGATTCTGCTTACAAACAACTGATTCCACTGCAAGGGCCCTATAAGAAAACTAGTAGGGCTGGGGACACAGCTCAGTTGGTAGAGTGCTTGCCTCGCAAGCACAAGGCCCTGGATTCAAATCCCCAGCACTGAAGGGGGAAAAAAAATCTAGTAATTATTAAAGTCTGCTATGGTTCAAATGTGATTTGACCCCTGAAAAACCCATGTTGAACATTCATTCTCCATGGCAATGAGTAGTATTGAGATGGTGGGACCTCCAAAAGAGGATGAGACAGATTTGTGCTGTCTTGAATGAGTTCTAAACTCTCTAGGCACTAGAATGGTAGTCACAAGAGTGGGCCATTAGCATGCCTGGCATCTGACTTGAATTTCTCTTTGCACATGCCTGTTTTTCCTTCTAATTCTCTATCATGCTGTGTCTCATCCAGTGATTCCTTACTAGATGCTGAAACCATGGTGTTTGGACTTTCCAGCCATCATAACTGTAAACCAAATAAATCTTTCTTCTTCATAAATTATCCATGTTCAGGTATTTGGTTATAGCAACACAAAGCAGAGTAAGACACTTTCCAAAGGGCCAAATAGAAATATAGTGAACATTTACTAGCAAAAGTCTTCTTATCTCTTCTGAATTAAAATAATAAAGAAAAGTTAAATGTAGAAAAGATAGCGAAGGCATGGAAATCGGAGATGAACAAGAACAGTGTCTTAGACAAGGAATAATAGGAGCAAATCTTTATAATAGAAACAATGTGGAGCACAGAAATGCTCCGATTCACAGAGCCTAGAGGACGTGTCAAGAGGAGATTGAGAGAGAATATGACAACATTACTGGACAACTGAGTTGGATAATGGTATCCAGGCATTCAAAGCCAGATTATATTTGAGTTTATTCCAGTAAGCAGTCAGGAGTCATTTATAGCATATGATATGGGGAGTAGCTGAGTCAGAGTCATAACTTAGAAAAATTAATTAGTCATAAAATAGCAAATGAATGAGAAATGGGAAAAACCCAGCCAGTAAAGGGACCAGCAATTTTTTTTGCATTCAGAAAAGAATATGAAGCCCAGATTTTATTCGTGGAAATAGAAATCAGGGATATTATAGAGACGAGCAATGATTTTTGATGTGTTATGGACAGCTCAGATATATTGGGCCTGGATAAAAAAAAGAATTGGCAATACTTTTAGCAAAAATAGGAAAGTTGGGGGAAAAGTTGGAAATTCAACTCTGGAATAAAACTGTATCATTTAAGGTAGTTGTATTTTGCACCAGAGTTGAAATATAGGTCTAGAATTAAAGATGAAATTCAGGCAAGGCTTACTTGAATACATTGGTTATAAATGTTATATCTGTGCTGTAAAAATTATGTGAAATACAAGTTATTTTTAATTTTATTACTTTCTTTTTAATTTGCGAGTGTATTGTGAATCTTGTGCCTGATTTAAGTCAACTGTCTTTTGGTATTAATTCATGTCATTTTATTAAGGATTTTAGGTCATAATTAACATTAATAATTTTATTTTCAGTCCAAGACAATGGTTAGAATAATGGCACTGATCACTATTGATCAGGTTATACAGTACTTGACTAGTAATGAAAAAGACATCTTCAAGATCCTGCCAATCATTGATCCTGTTGATAACATTCAAATACTCTCAAAGCTTCAGTCAATTCATCTGTTACTACTAGAAACATACATTGGTAGAGCATTTCTCAATATGCATCAAATGTTTAAAAAGTGTTCATATCATTTGACATTGAAAACACTCTTCCAAGATGTATCCCAGTTAATAATTACACAAGTGGTAAAAACATTTGGAAGCTCTAAGATGTTCACATCAGGAAAGTACATAATAAGAACAAATTGGGTACCTTACAAAATGTCATTTATTGAAGGTAAGTTGTGGCATGTTACTATAACTGGCTACCTCATTGTCATTAACAATGATAAAGTACACATGTATTTACTGAAGGAAAACCAATTCTTTTGTGACAAGTGGAAAAGTAGCTTGTAGCCGAGTGTGATGGTGCATGCCTGCAATTCCAGCAACTTGGGAGGCTAAGGTAGGAGTTTGAGAACAGCCTCAGCAACTTAGCAAGGCCCTAAGCAACTTAGTGAGAACCTGTCTCAAAATAAAAAATAAATATGACTGAAGATGCAGCTCAGTCGTAAAACCCCTGAGTTCAACACCCAGTATCAAAAACGAAAACAAAAATTATATGCATAGTAGAGTACAATTAATTATATACTACATTGGAACATATATCAATATTAGAATATTTAAAAATATATCCATCAGATAAATATATACAGCTAGCTATAGATATGGACATATCTATCAGATAAATGTATACAGATAGATAGAGATATGTGTGGTTAGAAAAATATTTGCAGAGAAATCCAGAAAAAATATATATATACATAAAATATTAGTAGCAGTTACATTTGGACTGTGGAATTTGGGGAAACTTTCTTTTATTGACTTTTTTTGACAATGAGTGTGCATTAAGAATTTTTAAAAAAGAAACCTCAGTTTATAACTATTTAAGTCTTTCTAAGTTGTTGTTATACTGCAAAAGATTTGCTTAGGCGTATGAGAGTTACAAACTGAAGGGTGGCTTCCAATTAATGGCAGGATATTTCTCAATGCTGGCAGAGTAAATAAGACAGCAAACTAACCCAGCAAAGAGAATAAGCCAGACTGGAGTGATGGACTACCACGTGGGGCCGGGAATGTACACAGAGGTAGAGAAGCAGTCAAACAGGTTTGGAAAAGAGGTGTTAAAGATCAGTTCTTCCAAGGTCATGTCAGGAACAAGACTTTGTTCAGAGTCGTCTCTTTCAAAAGGCTTCAGCTTCAATTCCCCAGGAATCAAGCCACCTGTCTTAATATGGTCACATTTTTAAGCTGACAGCTGGCAAAATGTTTCATCTTGAAAAGAAAAACACATATGGAAGTGGACACTGAACAATTTAATATAGTAGAGCAAATAGAAACAAGAGCATTTCTAATACTGTGATCACAATTCAGAGTAAAGGCTTAGATTTTTTTTTTTTTTTCTGGGTGAACAATTCGCTGTTCTCTAAAGGAAATTTCCTCATCTGAAAAGTGCTCAGAACAGTGAGATTTTGATGATGGAGACTGACCCCAGGTCATTGCAAAAATGTACTCTCTGGCTTTAGGGGGAAAAAATCCTGGTAGGTACTAGAATTTTTCTGTTTGCTATCAACTTTTGGGAGTTTCCATGTCATCATCATGATTATTAAAAACACATGTCAGAAAAATACAGTTAATATACATCATCAGCCAGGGTTCTTTAACAGGAAAAGGCTGGATTTGAACTGTTCAGATGTTTCTGTTAATTGTCAAAAAATACATCTGGCTAATCCTCTTCACCTATTCCCTCCTGTTTTTTTCCATTCTACTCCAAAGGGAAATTGCATGATTATTTGGACAATATGTGAAAGGACTGTGCAACGTGGGAGCAAGAAGGAATCAGAGATGCATGTTGGAAGTGGAGATCGTTACTCATGTCTTCTCTGGTAAAGTGATTGAGAGATGGCCAGGAACCAGACTGGTCCTGGGAGGAGAAATACACACAGATGACCAGGCCAAGCAAATGGTTGCTCTTCCTTACAGTCATGAGTTACTGACACACTTTCCCAAATTCTAACGTCACATCTTGCCTTAAGGATCAGTTAAGATGGCCCAGATTGTAAGAAAGAGAAAAAAAAAAATGCTTAAATGAGCTGAAATATGAAAGGAAGTTTGTTCCTTTTGCAACTTAAAGGTCTAGAGATTATTTCAGTTTCAGGTACGCTTTTGTATTGGGGTTCCGACTCCACTTCTCTTTGTTATCTTTCAATTCTCCCCGCCCCAGTTTCACTTCCATCCTTGTGTTACACGAAGGGTGGTAGAGAAATACCACAGGTCCACTACAATTCCCAGCAGTGTTCCTGTGTTTTGAATTGACTAGACTGTCTTATAACCAGTGGTTTCCTGGGCTTTATTTTCTGAACCAATCCTCCATTGGAAAGGATGGCATTACTGCGATTGACTTAGGCAATTTGTGAATTCTACGCAGCTCATTCAAACCATCAGTCAGCTCCATGCTGGGGAAAAAGGACAAACCTGGGGGAACCAATCAATATCCATGATAGTGAACTGATGGCCATTTTCCCAACTAGCATCATGCACATGTGACTTAAAACAGCTAAAAGTTAAGTTGAGAAATTTCTTGAGTCCTTCTTGTCCAACCCCACACCCATTCTTCAAAAGATTCCTGTAGCCAAATCCTCAGCATATGGATGCTATTATGAACAGGCTAGCTGAGCTCAGGGAAGCTTATGTCAAGACAAAATAGATCAGAGTTATTTCAGACCTTGAAAAATAGAGAAGTTATCCACATATCTTGTAGGATACCCCAAGGTTTGTTTTACAGCATCATCAGTGAGGAGAAGAAAGAATGCCCCAAAGAAATTGAATCTAGAGACTAAGGTAGAGAGCCTTTCAAAGTGGTCCAATCAATGTCCTGGCCATTGATCTATTCATTTCTACCTTCCTTCTCCCCAGCATGGAGTGGGAGAGGAAGTGAAAGACCCCAGAATCCTTCACTAAAAGACCATGGGTACACAGACCACAATAACAGTAAAAGATTATAGTTACCTTAAAACCCTAAAAATGAGAGGGGACATAGATTACTGCAGAATTTTGACTTTTCTAATACAATTCTACAATTTCTTCTCTCTCTGCGTGTCTTCTGTCTTATGATTTACACAATATACACATATAAAACACCTCACTGGAGTACAAATTTCTCAAGAGTGTTCTTGGATGATTCTCGAGGGTCTAGAATGATGCATGGCATGCAGAGTACACACAATGAACACATTGTGCTGAATGATGGATGGAGGTCCCAAGTACTGCACATTTGAACAACAGGAAACAAACCATACAGTGCTCTCCATTCTTCCTCTGCTGCCCTCCAAACTATTCTGCATTCAGACCCAGTCGTCCATAGCCAAACTTCTTGTAGGCACTTTCAACCACTAAGTGAATCAACTGATGCAAAGATACACCTGCCTGAACCCCTATGAATTATACTTTAATGGTACTTGCTTTATAGGCAAAGCCACTAATAGGTACATAGAGATTTTCTTCAAAAGTTATTCTCTAATAATCATTTGATTGCCTTTATAAAATCATCCGATTTGCTTCAAACTTCATTATAGATTTCTTATCAATAGCATGAGTCCAGAATTGATACAAGGTTGGTAGTGCAATTGTAGAACAGTAGTTCAAAAAAGCCCATTTCTATCCAAGTGTGTTGTGTAGTACATTTGCACTGTGAGATAGGGTATCAAATCTGGATTATGTTATTTACAGTTAGTTTGGACAAGGAAATCTTGTTTCCATGTTTCTGTAGACTTCTGTGTACAAGAGAGTGCTCTTGTTTGGAACTTGGAATGTCTCTCAAAGGTCCATGTGTTAAAGACTTGGTCCCCATCTTGACTCTATTAGGAGGTGGTGGTGGAAATTTTAAGAGGTGAGGCCTAGTGGGAGGTATTTGGATGATTTGGAACGTGATTTAAAGGTACTGTGGGACTCTGGTCTCTTCCTCCCTCTTTTCTTTCTGGTCATGAGCTAGATACGTTTTGCTCTGCTATTCACTCCTACCATGATGTGCTGCTTCACCACAGGCCCAAAAGCAATGGGACCAATCAACTATGAATTGCAACCTCCAAAACTGTGAACTAAAAAAACCTTTGTCTCTTTATAAGTTGATTTATCCCAAGTATTTGTTATAGTGATGGAGCATTGACTCAGTGTGTGTGTGTGGGGGGTGTTAACTGTGGATACTGTTTAATATAGTTCCTTGCCTGAGTCAGAGTTTGAAAGAGAAATTTTCCCATCTTTAACACTTAGGGAATTGCTATTTTCACAGGTTACTGAAAGTGGAAGACAGTCAGTCTGGTAGCTCCTCCTTGACCCAAACATTGCAGCACTAGAAATGAGAGCAGATAGGGGAATTTAGGTGAACAGCATCCTCAGAGAAGGAGGCCCTGCAAGCTAGAACCTTGAGTTTCTGAGATCATCTTGGAGAGACATCCAGGCTGTAAGTGAATACCTGTAATAATTGTCAGGATAGGGTCAGGGGCATAATGCTTTATTCTTCAGAGTTCTGGACTCTCATCCTGGAGAGGGAGTGCTGGTCAGAACCTCTCATATTCCCCTCATGGTTTGCTTTTCAGCAGCAGAGATTTGTGTTTTCAGTTCATTCCCTAAAAGTGAATGTGAGTGAGTGTGTGTGGTACAGAGAGAGACATGCTCTCTCTTGTCACCTCTGTCACATATGTAACATCTACAAATTTATAAGTTGCAAATGCTGCTGACCTGTATAAAATCACTATCCAGTTCTTGTAAAAAGGTGCAGTGGGAAAAAATAAAAGAAAACTCTGCATTCCTTCTAACATCTTACTGGCTATAACATTCACCAACTTGTATTATATTATTGCCATCAGCTATACGGAGATCCTGAATTGATTTATTGAGGGGACTCCCTGCTGCCCAGTCTTAAGGAACAGTCAACTATGACTTTAGGTTTTTTCCCTATAGTCTCACAATTAAGATTCCCAGTCACACTCTACATTTTTCACTGGGAATGAATTTCACCCAATGATCTGCTAATAAATATTTAATAAACAAATCTCTGAGGAAAATGCAGGTCGACATGCATATACAAAATATATTATGAATTTTGCCAATATAAAAATATAGGATGAAAATAATAATTGTTAAAAAATACAGTATTCTTTACTTTAAATCCATATTGTCAATTGATTCTCACAGAAAGCTCTTGTTAACTGTCTGAACTCCTATGTCCTTAGACAAATGAAAAGTACAATTGATGAAACCAGTATGTATTAATGTGAATGTTGGTTGATATTTTCTTTCACTTTAGGTAACAAAAGTGAAATAACCAAAATATATGTCAAAATTCTATATGCTCATTCTTTTGCTGAATCGGATAATAGTTGTCTAATATCCAATGAAAAACTTCCCTAATGTGTTTTGCAATTCACAAGATAATAGCTACAGACTTGATATATTTTAAATTTAATTTGCATTAAAAATATGTTCTCCACACTTACATTTTTAAGTCTAGACAATCAACAAACATAAACTAAGCTTGCATTTTTAGCTTTTGCCAATTTTAATTGTGTATGTAAGTATCATGCTGGTTAATTTTAGATCACTGACCTAATGTTACTGGAAGTAGAGCTTGGAAGGCAGGCAAGCATATCTCACCATCATAGAGAGAGATAACAGATGAAATTGCATGAATACCCTCCAGGTCACAGTGTAGTAGTCAAGATGAGAATGATTTTTGAATATTTATTACTCTGTTTTTGGTTGGTACCATTTTTTGTTTTTAACTGAGATAATTTGCATACCATACATTTGCCCTTTTGAAGCATTCAATTCAATAATTTTCAGTAGATTTGCAAAGCCATCATGAGTCTGTAATGCCAAAACATTTTCACAATGCCAGAAAGAAACCCTGTACCCATTTGTAGTCATTTCCCATCCTCCCTTTCCTCAGCCTCTGGCTAATCTACTTTCTCTGTCCACTGACATCTTTATTATTATTATTATTATTATTATTATTATTATTATTATTAATTATTATTTTAGTTATGATACAATACCAGGATACACCTTGACATAAACACATAAGCATAAAACCCAACCTGGGTTGGGTCCCCAGCACTTCCTGACCCTGTCCCCACTCCCCTATCTCCACTCCAATAATCCCTCTTCAATCTGTTTACAGTTTCTTTCTTTCTTTTCTTTCTTAGTGTCCTGTGGATACACCTGATTCTGGGACCCACCATGCCACATCCATGTACATTAGGTTGGTCACATTCATTCTACTGTTCTTCCCTTTTCCTGACCCTTCTTCTTCCTCCTCAATAACCTACATCTACTCTACTGATCTTTCCTCTATTTTGATGAAATTCTATTTATTACTTTTAAAATGACTTAAAGGTTAAGTTAGCACATTTTAGTGTTTAATGATGACTGCCTTTGACAACCAGCTCACAAAATTCCTGAAAATTCAGAGCTCCAGCACACCATTAAAGTCTACTTCTCTCTTTATTGGGGTCCTCTAAAGTATTATCCTGGAACATTAAAATTCTTCTGTCTTTGCTTTCTTCACCAAGGGTCCATTTTGTTCTATTGGTTTTTGTTGTTATTGTAGTTCTCAACTTATTTCTTAATTCTTTATATCCTTTTTAATCCAAAGGTTTAAATTTTAACCATTCTTTCTTTTGTTTTAAGCATTTCCTTAGCTTCCTTCAATAATTATTAAATGTGGTAAGGGTCTACAGATTGGTAAATATTATTGCATATATGTTCTGACCAAAAATTAAGCCTGTAATGCTCATAATATTAATGAATAAATAAAGAGTTAGAGGCAGTCAGGGTCGTCGAGAACTTCCAGGCCACATGTTGGCTCCAGTTTCCCCTTGACCTGCAAACCAATTAGACAGGATTTCTACAGGCAGAGTTGGAGGCTCATATCCACTTCTCCCCTCATGTACACTACCTGGCACAGCACTTGGTTTATCCTGGGCATTTAACACATGATGTTGGGTAACAACTTTTGTGCCAAGAGGGCAATTTCCAGTCTTTCCTATCTAAACTCCCCTCTTGGTTTTGACTGGCTCTGGTAGATCCTTCCTTACTTGCACAGATGTGTTTGGGGAACTATTTGAATCGCTTGTCAAACTCTGCCTGCCAGATTTCAGTTGCCTAAGGTTGAAGGGACTGTTCCAGGCCTCCTGTTTATGATTCCCAATTCTGCTGACTTTGGCTTGCTGGGATGGAATCTACACCCAGCTGGAAAGTCTATTGGACAGGACTGGCCTCTCCCGTCCTGTCAACTTTGACCTCAAAGAGTGTGTCCTGGCACCATGAATTAATTTCCATTTTAAAACTCAAATTTAAGACATACTGCAGTTCTGCTAGAGAATTTAGGGAGTTTATGTGGTAAGATCAGGTATTACAGTACATTACCTAATAAATCTAGGAAATACAAATTAACCAGGAATGTAACATGTTTAACTACAATGAAAGTTAACTCAGATTTTTCTGATCTATGGAGAAAATCAATGAGTCCTTCGGAGGCAACAAGGAGATGTTCATGATGGGCTTCATAAGTACATGTTGTCACCCTCACTGATAACATCAGAATACAGCCCACAGATTTGAAAACCATTAGTATTGCTGTTTAAATGTCACTAGCCTGCTGCAAGATATACTCAAACTATAATACTTAGGAATAATGTTCTTCTAGGACCTGGGTTCTTGGTCTAATGATTAGTTTTTTGCAAGTCCAGAAAAGGAAATAAAGAGAGAGTAGTAGTGATCAGGGTCATGGGGCATTTATAAAAGATCCCATTTAGGTATCATGATAGATATAAAAATGTAAGTCAGGTGTTTTAGTCAGCGTTTTTGTCACTGTGACCAATAAACTGAACAACAACCTAAAGGAGTAAAGTTTATATTGGTTCATGTTTTCAGGTTCAGTCCAGGGTCAGTTGACTGCAGAGCAAGGCAGAACATCATGGTGGAAGGAAATGACAGATGAAAGCAGCTTAGGACATGGCAAACAGGAAGCAGAGAGCTCTGCCCACCAGGAACAAAGCATGAACCCCAAGGTCACACCTCCAGTGACCTACTTCCTCCAGTCACACCCTACCTGCCTACACTTATTTCCCTGTTAATATATATCAGTGAATCAATCCACAGATTAGGTTAAAGCTCTAATAATCCAATTATTTTGCTCTGAAAATTCTTGCATTATCTCACACATGAGTTTTTGGGGAGACACCTCAGATCTAAACCCTAACAACAGGCTTGAAGAGGGAAATAACACACAAACACACATGCACACACATACACAGGCAAATTGTATACACAGATGAAATTGTGTGGTACTTTTGCTCAATGCTAGAACTTCAAACTGATGAAAATTTAGATAGAACCAATCAAATGGAAAGACAATTTGCTTACAACCATTGATGATGATTATTTAATTTATTTTTTAGTTTTTAGGTATTGGGGATTGAATGTAGAGCTCATGTACGTGAGGCAAGTGCTCTAACACTCAGCTACCTCCCCATCAATAATTATTTTAAAAGAAAAATGCAAATGATATTAGATATAACTTATTACCATTTAAACTAGGCTATGAACATTACTATGAATGAATGTTACATGTGCTGTGGTGTAAATTATTCAAAGTTCTAAACTTCATTATCAAAGATCCATGGAAAAAAATGGTGGGAATAAATTTCTTAAGACCTAGACAAGTATAACTACTCTATAAAAAATTGTGGCCTTCTTTTTTTATGTGGAGTGGATTAAATGATGTAAAAGGATGGACATTAATATTGTGATACCATTGGTGTAGCTTTGAAGTTTCAGAGTTACAAAGATTATTTCCTTGGATGCACATTCCCACCCGGCAACTTAAACCAAGTACATGAACAAAGGAGCGCTAAGGATCTCTCTGGGTCTGCCAGTTAGGCGCAGTGCCAAGGTCTGCTGCTATGGATGTATGGAAGTTCAGCTGTTCCACAGAGGATGGGAGTGATACAGATTAATCAAAGGGTTTCCAGCTTCCTGAACTGTGAGACTAGACAATAGTCTTAGATTTCATTTGTTACAGATGAAATGCTTCCTGTTCTGGTTGAACGAAGAGTCTGAAAATAAAGTAAGACATTCTGTCCTACTCCCTAAAATTCAGAAATTCTTCACGATGTCAACATTTCTTTTGTAGGTTTTGAATTGTATGTTTTTTTTTAGTTTTGTAAAATACCTAAATCTCTTTCTGGAATCAGAGTGTTATAAGTTATATGAACAAACTCAGAGTTAGTCAGATTAGGGCCACTATAAACAGACATACAAACATAACCACAGACATAATTCAGAAATGGTAATTTGATCTTTAGCATATTCAGATAAAACTTGTCCCAGAAAGAAAAAAACGATTTGAATGCAGGATAGGTGGAAATAGGAAGGGAAGTTGGATCCAAAAAATTGGTCAATGATCCATCAGGTTTCAGGTATGTTCTATACTTTAATTACTATAAGCGAATCTTGACTCAGCTCACTAAATTAATTAAAAATACCTGTCATTCCAGGAAAAGTTATATATCTCAACTCCTTTTCCCAGTTAATGTGTCTAATTGTTTTCAACTGTGTGGTTAAAATTGCTTTTTATTTCAAGGAGATATTTTTACCATCAATACCATTGCTCAAGTCTCCCTAAAACATCAACATTTTCATAAGCAATAATAACATGTGCATTTTCTTCTATATTGGTTTCAAAAATAATGATTTTTAGAGAGTAAAATATAACCAACCAGAGACTATCACCAACAATCTGCAAAATATTTGACTATGGAAAAGTAAGAAAATTATATAACTAGTGATAAATAGCTGAGTTTTGAGATAATCAGCTTTTACTATCTAGTTAGCAGAACTCACAAAACCCTAATAAGAAGCCCCCCTGTAAGCTGATCCATCTCCAATTGTTCATCTGGCTAGATGAAAATGTCTGTCTTCCATAGTTTGGTAATTATCTCAGAAAAGTGACATAACTAATCTATTGCAGGCTTTATAATTTGTGCACTGATTTTATATACTTGTATTTATTCTATAATGTTTTCTAGTCACCTGGTTTTCACTCTTGAAAGTGGGTGGCATGAACCTCTCCTTACCTACTTTCTTAGCTTCTATTCTAGAGACAAGGCTACATCAGAAACTTGACTCCACGTGAACTCCTCAGGTTCTTTCTAGGAACAGCCTAAAACTACAAGGGTAATACATGCATTCATTCACGCTACTAATCCGATTTTTAAAATAGAATATGATGTATTTACCTAGTAATTTAAAAAAGATCATTTTTAAGAAACTTTAAGTGCTAAAAATTATTTACTAAAAAAATTGTGATGAACATTTTCAAGCATAACTCTTTGTCTGCAGTTTTGATAGATAATTTTATATCTGACTGGCATATCTATTTTCCTTATCTTTTTCATGATTTTTTGGGGGAGGCCATTCTCTAGTTTTTATTCTTCTGGGTGTACTTTAGGGACATATTATCAAGTCTTTTCTTTTCCAGGCTTACACTTACATTAATAGGATTCTGGCTTTCATTATATTAAACTTAAAATTAATTTTGAAGACTAACATCTGTGTACAATGCCTATCCAGGAGTATGCTCTTGGGTTACTCCTCTAGTTCCCATTCTAAGTCACTTGGCGAAACTATAATCTTTTTATTGTTGCTCCCAGTTCTTGCTAAAGTTGTGTCTAAGTATTATTTTGTTATTTTGTGTATTAGGAAGAGTGTTTTCCTAGTGTACATTAATTTTAGCTGATTCTCTTAATTTTCCAAGAGGGCAAGCAAGTCATTTGTAACAATTGTTAAGTTATCATCATCCTTTACAATATTCATAACCCCTTGACTATTCATGGCACATTGCCTTGGCGGGATCTTTCAGAACAAAGGTAAATTCATATTATAGAATTCAGAATGAAAATCATGGTCACAAGAGAATGAGTCTCAAAAGCATACTTGTGGGGAGAAGGAGAGGATTAATGGTGAAACCGTGCATGTTTATCCTGTGGAAATTCACATGCATATTAGCATATAAAAGCCTCTGATAAGCTCAGTAAATCAGAAATGGTTTTTAATCTTTTGACCTGTTATTTAATGTGCTTTAAATAGTATTACTCAGATTCAATTTTGCATAGAATCTTTGTTTGGTGCTTATTTTTATCCCAAGGATTCTGCTTTTTAATCATGTTAGAATAATTCTAAACTGTACTTTTTAAAAGACAGGAACGCTTTCAAATTGGTCTGAATGTTTATTTTCATTTGGTATAATATTCTGTATATTTATATATTATTAGAGATAAATACATGTAAAAGTATTTGAATTTATGGACTAAGTTATTATTGCCTATAGAATTTTTTTTATATTTTGCTGAGCATGACATATTGACATTTTGTTTAATAGTCTTTCATGTATATTCATTTGTAAAATTAGCCATTATATTTCATTTTGGAGGTTTATTTAGTTTTGGTACAGAGTTTTGCAATTTTTATAAGTGAATAGAGAAATTGTCCATCTCTGTTGAACGATGGAATAGTGTATGTGAATGAGAATCAACACATATGTCTATGAATGCATGCATGTGCATACTCACAGATTCTGGAGAATCACACTGATCCCCACATGGTTCATTCTTTTAATGAATCCATGATGTTTTTCTTTGGTTAGTGTAGTGATTCCCCTACTTAAACTGGAGGGCACATTGGGAGATATTCACTTTAAACTTCAATCTGACTAGCATATTTATCCATATTTTTCTGCTGCTCTACAGAATCCAAATTTTCAACTAACACTGCTTAGACCTCTTATATCAATTAATTCATGCATTTTTTTCACATTTCAATCTGTTATTATTCTTATACAGAAGGGTATATGAAAATCAGCAACACCTGAAAAGGAACCTTATAAGATCTATTCTTCTAGTCTTAGCCTCTTTCTTACTTTGCACCCAAAGATTTATCTTACTTTCTTCCCATTTGAACTGCTCTACATAGCTGGAAACTTTGGTCTACATATGAATGTCAAGATAGAGTAAAAATGAAGTGAAGGAGAGAGAAAGCCTTAATTATCTGCACTGCTCCTGAAAATCCACTAGGGGCCAATGGATAGGCTTTGGATGCTTGGCAACTGACTGAGAAAAACAGAGAAAGTGTATTTAAGGAGGGATGCCAAAATGTAGAAAGTAAGTTTATGCCATAAAATCACAGAGATGTTCTGGATTTGAGGTACTAGGTGGGATTGGTCTGATACAGAGGTGATGATGGCAGCATGTATAAGGAGCAGTCATACTTCCTGCTTCCTTCCAAAGTTCATGGAGTCAGACAGTTACTCCTCCTTCTGTTTGCATAAGATGTGTCTTTTACTCTGTGGAGAAGTATAACCAGGGAAGCTCCAGGGCCAGAAGTATCAAGAACATGTGAAGGTGACTAAGGCAAGACAAAATGGAAGCATGAAGTGGGTATATATAGGGCTTCAGGATAGAAAAGGGGGGATTAATGGAAGTATGCCTGCTTATCCAACTCCTGCCCTTTTGCCCTGCTCTTGGGTACCAGCAGATCAAACTTATGAAAAAAAAAATCAAGTCTGAGAACTATACTTTAATTAAAAATCTTTAGATAAATAAATTCAACATATTTCAGCAAAGAACAATTCATGAATCAGACAGCACACAAAAGAAGAAGAGGGGCAGACAGCCTGCTAAACAATGTGGGTAGTTGGTGTGTACTGTAGGAAAGCACAAGTGAAGTATAAAAATTACTTAACTAGTTAAAACTAAGGATCTGCCTTATTTGGATGTGGTCTGATGTATTGACAGCCTGTGGTTGGTCAAAACTTGGCACTTTGTGATTGGCAGGCTCTTGGCTCACTGTTACAAAAGAATGTACAGATGCTACTCAGAATTCCAAAGGAAAAATACCATCACTTGAAAGTGCATTAAATACCTGACCTAGTGAAGATCACAGCTCAGTGCACTGTAGAGTATCAATTGTTTTTTGAGTGATTGAATGCTTTTTGAGCTGCAGCTCACTACTTTTGCCTAGCACCTTGAGAGAATATCATTTGCTTATACTTAGCCTGGGAAAAGAACAAATTTCAAAATTTGTACTATGGTTTCCAATGAATGTGTATCTCTTTTGCATGAGTGTGAAGTCAAAATATCCTCAATTAAACCATCATAAGTTGGGGACACATGTTTCTGAGATTAGGTTTTGGTGTATTTGCTAAGTTAGGTTATATCTCTTTATAAAGGAACTACAACTGCAGAGACAGACTCAGACCAATGTTCTCATGCTTATTTAATTTAACACCTTTCTAGAGAGATCTACTACACCAAGAAGAAAGCTTATTGATACATAAGGGATCCCTTAATGAAAATGGTGAAAATGAAATTATCAAATAAACAATATAGAACAAATTTTAGAACTGAAGAACATCTCTATCCAGACTGAAAGGACCTGCTGAGCATTAAAACATAAACACTAAAAATGTTCTTCAGAACATGTCTTTATAAAATTAAAAAGCAATGATGATTTATAATTGTGAATATTTTTTATTTGGGGCAGACAGAGTCATATATAAAGGATGGGAAAGCAAAGTTTTATCAATGTCACAAAGCAGTACTATAATCTTGAAGAATATTTGAAGAAGATCTATTTTCAAAATCCTGGAGGAAAGTGTTTACCCCAAAATCATACCTTGTTAAAATATTAATCAAATATGAGAACAAAACAAGGGCATATTTAGACATATCACATCTCAAGAAAATATGACATCATGTGCCATTTCTAAGGAACATATTTTATGTTCCGCTAGAGTAAAAGAGTAGCCCAAGAAAGTCAAATATGAGGGTCCAAGGAGATAACAAATCTACTGTAGGAGAGCTATCTGCAGAAATCTTCTAGGTGAACCTGTGCAAAGGAGTTTTCTGACTTAATGGTTATGCTCTGCACCTGCAGTTTCCAGTAAAGCAGTCAATAGCTACAAGTAATTAGTGAGAACTTGAAATGTGCATGACCAAGTTTTTAATTTCACTTAACTCTAGTTTAAATTTAAATAACCATGTGTGGTTGGTGTCTACTATATTGGACAGATTGTTCAAGATTATGGTAAAAGAAATTTACCAAGATGCTGGTCAAGGAAGGGTTTTAGGAATTGGAGAACACACAACTATAGAAGATCATGTTTCCAAACAAAACATGACCACAAGATTATCTCCCATCCTATATAATTTTTTGCTATGTGACCTTGCTATGATTTTGTTGAGAAGTGGGTTTTATTTTTCCTCTTAGGTCTGAACTGATCTCATGATTTTTTTCACCAATAGACTGGATAGAAATTACATTTGAAAATTCCTGATACAGAAATTAAGAAGTCCTTGTATCTTTGACTTTTGATGCTGGAGAAAGCCAAATACCATGTAAAAAGTCCAATGACCCTTAAGCCTACCATTCTATGAGGAAGCCCAAGCCAATCACTTAAAGACACAGGAGACCGGACCACATGAAAAAGAGGGAGTTCCAGAGACTTGATGCCCTAGTCTAAATTGCTCAACTAAGCAACCCACAGAATCACAAGATATAATAAAATAGTTGTTGCTTTAAGCCACTGATTTTAGTATTATTTGATACATGGTGATAGATGACCAAGAAGCTACATTTCTTCAAGAGAGCCATATTGGAGAAAAATGAGACAGATTCTGAAAGAAACATATGCAAGATGGGACTTATAGATTGTCTGGTGTTTCTGACTTCTTTTCTTTTCTTTCTTTTTTTTTTTTTTTTTGTGGGGAGTACCAGGGATTGAACTCAAGGGTACTCAACCACTGAGTCATATCTCCAACCCTAATTTGTATGTTTTATTTAAAGACAGGGTCTCAGCAACTTGCTTAGTGCCTTGCTTTTGCTGAGGCTGACTTTGAACTCATGATCATCCTGCCTCAGCCTCCTGAGGCACTGGGATTACAGGTGTGCACCACTGCACCCAGCTGTTTCTGAATTTTTGAGGAATCATTCACACACCTGTCAGAGTATTTTTTAGAACTTATAACAGATACACTGTAAACTAAGGAAATAAAAAATAAAGACTCTAAAAAAGTGAAATTTTATACAAGAAAAGCAGCATAATCAAAGCACACTGCAGGATTTTATTCATGAACATTGACTAGTATTTATGATCCCCATAGCATAAATTAAGCATTCTTCTTTCCAGAGTCTGTCAGTGAAGGAAGAGAAAGGAGTGTGCCTGGTGGTGAGGGACATTTAAGGGCACTTAAATATTCATCATTTTAACAGAATATGATAGTAATATCTAAATATGAAAATATTAAAGTATTATTCATATTCCAGAGAAAAATCTGAAGAGTTTACTGTGTTCATTTCTGAGGAACACGAATTTGGAGTAGAATCCAGATGGGTGGAATCACTATTACAATTATTTGACATTTTGAAAAGTAAAAATGCATTTTTACATATAATTTTTTTCAAAAAAGATCTAATGAATTTAGGTAATTTTTAGTTGTCAGTCCTGTATAGCAGAGTTCCTGGTTAGGTCATCCTACCATGTCAACTTGGCAGAATTTAGAGAGTCTTCCCATAGAGTGGTAACTCACAGTCAGTTGTCTCAGACCAGTGGATATTTCTGTTCCTCTTCTTGGTGTTCATGAAAATTTTAATAGGGAAACAGAGAGGGCAAGTCTATAGATATGAATTGGTAACTGCCACCATCCAGAGTTCCAGAGCTTTTCATATCACCCAATACCCTCTGACACAGATTATGTTCACATCTTGAACATTGAATTAAGCTGTCATAACTTACATAATTTTAGCCATAAATTTCCCTTCTAGGATCTCAATGTCATAAGCCTCTTGGAAAAAAGGCCAAAATGGAGAATTCATGGAGCAGGTCATGAGGTCTCAGGAACTGTCCAATCAATGCAGGTTATGATTTCTATTTACTAAACAGCACTGATATCCACAGGGTCTTTTTAGGTGGTTGGAGAAATAAAGCAGACTCCTCAGGCCATTCAAGTTCAAACATGAGTTAAAGCCATCATCATAGCAGTGAATTCTCCTTCACTGGAGTAGAATTACAAATTAAGGCTGGTAATTTACCCTCCTTTGAGAGTGAAAGATACATGGCAGCAACTGGGCTGCATAATGATGCTTCATCAAGAAAACTTTGGTTCAGAGCCCTTCACTCTTATGAGCAAGAAAAGTAAAAATCTGATCTGAAATTGAAGGGGAATCCAACCATAATAATTTCCTCTACCATAAAGAGGACAGGGGTCGAAAGATCTACTGGGAAGCTCTTCAAATAACTAATGAAGAAGAACATGGATCAGTGGGGACTATAGATCAAAATAGACTGAGCAGTGGACATGAACATGTGGACTTGACCACATTGCTTTCCTCCTTCTTCCTCAAATACACAAAGCACATACCGTTCTCAGGGATTTTCTCCTTGAAATGGTCCCCCAGAAAGTCATGGGGCTGGTTAGATCCCTTACCTCCTCCATGTGCTGCTCAGATGTCTTCTTAACCAACAGGCCTCCAGCCCTTTTTCTTTGTAGGTGCTGTTTCCTGTGATCAGAAGAATTTTTTTTTTCTTATTCCTTTCATTACATTGACTCCCATACTTCTCCAGATATTTCTGGAAAGTCATTTGATTTATTTGACACCTCCCACCAAGAAGGAGTGAGACGCCACCCTGTACAACCAGACAGGGTTCTGTGCTTGTCCCTCTGCTAGAGTTCAACCTGCCCTTCATAATGGCTACTTGCTTGACTAAACCTCCCACAAAATTTTAAGAGTTTGGAGAGAAGGGTTCATTGTTTTTTTTTTCCTCAGAAAACAGGACACAGAAATCTTTCAAAGCTATTTGTTAAACAAAGGCAGTAAAATATGCACATGTATTTATTCTTAGACAATGTATGCCCTTTTATTTATGGATTGTCACATTCCCAACTCATTGGTTATACCCATGTGGTTCCCAAATGTCACCATGCCATTCGTAGCTTGGGTTATGGAATCCACAATTCTGTTGCCATTATGAGATATTCTTAGGTCTCATCTATTTTAATACAAACAATAAATTTTTTTAAAAAACAGTCCTTATGTCCTTAAGTCTTCTTGCAACCTTATATTCTGCTCTTACTTATCAATCACCTCAACTATCTTGAAGGAGTGACCCAAAAAAGTTCTCTGTACTCTTTAACAATCCTTTTATTCTCACTTCCCCTGAGTCTCTCTGGAAACTTCCTTTCTTGAAGGAAAATGGGCATATTACCAAATTAAATGCTTCTTTTTCTTAGCCATTCCCCTCACACCTATTTCATGAAGAAAAATCCTGAGACCCTTCCCCAAATCAGAACTAGTAACTTTAAGAGCTGACCGCTTTCTGCACTCTGCCCCTCCAGTGGTTCTGCAAGAACACAACCACAACACCGTGTGTATTGTGGAGTTGGCATAAATGTTTTGAAACTAGGCAGACCTTCTGCAGTGTTTAGTTTTTGGCAGAATTTATGTTTTTGGCTGACTGCCACTGTGAAATGTGTTTAGTTTGAACTGACAGGCCTGGTCAACACCACAGGTCAAAGGTAAGTCTGGTTAAATCAAACTAGGTGGAGGCACATCATCCCCTTTTCTAATTTTCTTTTTGCTTTCCTTACCTCCTTGGGACAGGTTAATCCCAGAAAAAAAAAAAGTCTGTTCTCCCACCTGATTCTCTTTGATGATCACAGTTTTGTGTTTGTGACTCTTCTTCGGTAACCAGACATGCAGAGGTTGGGAGAAGCTACTCAGGGGGAAGTGAGAGAAGGGCTCAAGTCTAACACTAGGAAACAAAATGCTGTGGCATGGTATGGGGAAGAGGGTTTCTCTGAGGAATGCTTAGGGGTGCAATATGGCATTTGGGTCCTAACACCTGGGCATTGCTCAGGAGCGAGCCAGCAAGATGCTGAAGAGCCCATGAGAGGAGAACAGGAGAAATGACAAGGTGAAATGAGATTTTGATGCTGACCCTCTTGCATCACTGGAGCAAAGGAGTTTTTGTTCATTTTTCCCCCAAGAAGGATTTGCAGCAAGCCATCTTTTGACTGCCCATTTTATTCAGTTCAATGAAATGACTGTGCTTTCCCTACTATCTCAACCAAAATCTGTACATATGCCAGCTTGAGAAAGTGTATACTTCCTGAATGAGAAGTGTGATTCAGCTATTATGAGTCCCAAGACTCCTTGTGAGATTGGTCACTGAGGTGTAGGATGGCATGGAAATAAGGTGAATGCAGTTTACCCTGTGGGATGGGAACGCCATTGCAGGAACTATCAAGGTCAAGGTCAGCCACGATTTTACAAGTATGATTTAAAAGCAAGAAGATATCATGACCATATGACAATTAGCTAGCAGTCATTACTTGATAACCGAAAATATTTAAGATGCATTCAGTTTTGTATTTTTGAAAGAAAATAAGTGGAAGGTAAATATTAACACGAAAATGTTTCATGAAGGAGCTTTCTCTGTGTATTTTTGGTTGTTGTTGTTCTCTGCTTAATAGTAGATTTGCCTGATACATAGTAGACACTCAATACATGCACTAAATAAGGGAATTAATTCATGGAAGATATATTTTAGAGGGCACTTAAAATGGGAAAAATTAGCATTTGCCACAAATCTAGTGAAAACAGAATTGAATTTTAGCAAATACAATCCCTATTAATATGAGAATTTTTCCAGATGAATATTTTATTTTGGGGATTATGGGTTAAGCTTTGTATTGTGTTGAAGTGCAACATAAAGAAACACACTGGATTTAAATGCATTATTTCAAAGTACACACATACACACAAACACAAACACACAGATAGATAGATAAATGCATATAAGTATACATTGCCCGTATTGCCCGTGTCTATGTTTCAGGGATTTTTTTCCTCTTTATAGTTAAGAAGTGGAAAGGAATACTGCTAAATACAATTTTGGATTTAAAAAAATCTCTAAACTATCTAATACAGAAGCAGGAGGTGAAACTGAGCTGCAGTCTCAAAGGACTTGGCTCTGTATTTCAAGGGCAAATGAGGCTGTCTATTGAGAAGGAACTGTACCTGTATTAATTTTTTTCCTCCTTTCTGCTGGCCCTTGCTGAATTTTGGCCATGACTTCTGCTAACATGGGCCAATGATGTTATTGATTGCAGGACACATCCCCAAGATTGTGGGGAGTTTACATCTCATGAACTAATTGCCCTTTGGTTTCTGAAGAGACAGGGGCAGAATGTGGAATTCAGCAGTCCTTCCTTCCATAATAGGCCTGTGGTTCAGGCATGGCTTGGAAAGGGCTCTGGTGCTGGCAGGCACTCCAGGCAAATTTTCCAGCAGCAGCGTGGCTCCATTTGCCTCCTTCAACAGGTCTTCAGTTGGCTATATTAGTTCATCGGCTTCAGACTTTGAATTGGCACAAATGCATTGTGCAGATGGGGCAGTCACATCGACGGGCCTGGAACTAATTAAAAACTGGAATATTTTAGATCAGTAGGAGGAAGTATGGCCAGATTTGCAGGGATAGTGCAAGAGAGCTGAAAGAGCAAATTAACCCAGTCCTGTGAGAAAAAGCTGCTGCTGCCTGACCTTAGGTAGCCCCATCTAGACTTGGGCATGTCCTCATGAGTGATAGCCATGCAAATCTTACAGGTACTGAACCACCTCAGTGTTTAGGAAAAACACTACTTAAAAAAAAAAAAATCTTCCTAGTTGCCTAATGTTTTATTAAGAAGAGCAAGTTTGCCAAGTTTGTTAGCTTTGGGGAAAAGACACATCCAAGTAAGCGAAGTCCCGTGAAAGGCATTTATAATGAGGGAAAATTATTACCTGGTTGGGTGTTAGGGGCTATGTCCAGAGGACTGGTCTGTAGGCTGGATGGAGGTACACTCAGCAATCTCTGGCCATGGTGGGACATCATCCATAGGAATTCCTCTGGTCCTTCCCAGGCATGCCTTAAAACACGGTGCCTCCTTTCTTTGTCGCCTCCTGCTGGCTGTTTGCATCTGTCTTGGACTATGAGTCACAAACTCAGCTTGGCTCAAATTGAGTGTCTTGTCTTGCTAAGGACCTTACCATGGTTTGTCCCTAACTGACTTCATTCCAGGTTTGGGAAACCCCAAGCCTGTTCTTAGCTTTAGCAAAGAGGCTAAGTTAGTTAGACCTGACAGTTGTGGTTGAACTGTCATTATTGGTTTTCGGTGTTTTGTTTACTTTTTTTGTTTTTTTAATTTAAAACCTACACATTTTTTGAGTTTTTTTGTTTGTTTTAGCTCAAATCTACATGTTCAGCACTAGACTAAATCATATAACATCATCCCATTTAATCCATACAACGATGACAACAACAACAAAAAATACTATAAAGAAATTATGGCAACTACCTCTCTCTTTTCATTTTTGTGAATTTGATTAGCTACCTTGTACAGATGGAATCATAAAATAATTGTAATTTGTGATGGGATTATTAGCTTAGTATCTACAAGGTTCATCTATGTTGTAGCATGTCAGAATTTTCTTTCTAAGACTGAATAATGGTCTATGATACATATATGCCACATTTTATTTATCTGTTCATCTTTCAATAGATATATGGGTGTGTCCATCATTAGGCTATTACAAATGATGCTACTATGAGCATGGGGGCGCAAATCACTCTTTCAGACTGTTACTGTGTTTTATAGGTGAGGAATCTGAGATACACAGACATGAAGCAATTTACCTTAGGTCATATAATAGTTGACTTATAGAAACAGGATTTAAATCCAAGAGGCTCTCTCTGCAGTGTGTCTTTTGTGTCTCTCATCTTCAGTCTATCCAAAGGACAGCTGTCTGTGTCAAATAAATGAGCTGTACATTGTGGAGCTGAAGTATGAAGCATCAAGATTTGCATTAATTAAAACTTCAAAATTTTGCTAATGAACTCTCCAATTTGGATCTTTCACAGTAAATTATACATCACTCTTAAAACATCAGGATTATATAATCATAATAATGGCTACAGTTTGTAATGTGATACTTTCTATTATACTGACCACATTAATATATCACTTTTGATCAAAAGCAATACAAAGCTTCCATCATTTCTTTCCACTGTGAACTAATTTCATTCACTATGACAAATTTCACCAATCATTAGCACTATAATAGGTCCTTCATAAGTAGTTTACACTACAAAATACATGTTTGTGTTCTAATTTTATAGAAGAGGAATCCAAGGCTCAAAACGGTGTCTCATAGTTCAATCTAACACGTTTCTGGCCCAAGTACCCTAGTTCTTTCTTCTACCTCTTATGTCTTTGGCATTGCTTACATTGGGGTCATGCAGTTGAACTTCAGCTCATCAGATACAAGTCATATATTTGTACATAACTGCTGTGAATAGTTGATAAACAATTTATAAAATCCCTGAAGGACAAAGGCTTATGAAAATGGATTAACGAGTGACCTTTTGATGAAGATAATGCACATTTAATGACTAGTAAGATATCATACATGCCACCACATCCTGCAGATACCAGCAGCTTCTTCTAATAACACAGTTTTCATGGAAGGTTCTGGTCTGGGGAGTTTGTTCAGCAATGCTCTGCTCAGGGCCACCTGGCTCCTTTTCAAAATGTTTCCTATGTCTCAGCCTCCAACTCAACTCTTCATCCTGGAAAAGTCTGTGTCTCATTCCAGCTCAGTGCTGTGATTTATTTTTGGTGGTAAAGGGAAGAATTAGTCATACCTACTCTTCTGTTTGAGTCTAATGGGAGCATTGTGACTAGTGGTAAAGATGGCAGTTTATCAGGCTGGTGACTTGTAGGGTTTATGGCATGGGGCCTCCTTGCTTGTCTGAATTTTGTTTCCCCTGTGAGTCACTCTACAATAATAATGAAGAGGTGAGGTCCAGGGTCTGACAGTGAACCTCCTTGTACTCGGCTTTCAGCATTGCCATAATTCCATATTGTGAAAGGAAAGATGATGTCATTCCCTTGGCAGTTGAAAACAAAGGGGGCAAATAAAAATGACCAGGACCACCCAAAGAACTGCCAATCAATACTATTGACAATGAAGGGGAAAGTGTTCTTTCCCTCAGTCATAAAGTATGACTGAGCTAAGCAGTATTGACCTTGGGGTAAGGGATTTCTTAGGATTTAATGAGTGACTAGGAAACTGATGGACCTTTAGTCAAACTGGTTATTAACTGCCTAAAAGTGTCTGACCCTGGAAACCATAATTGCTGCTACAAATACAAAGCACATAGAAAGCCCAAGTCTGACTTGGACAATGTGCTTTTGTAAGCAAGCCTCAATGACCATCACACTGACCTTACAGAGCAGCCTGAGAGTCCTCTGCCACAGAATTGCATACCATTCTCAATGAACATCATTTCATGAAGACTCAGAGCTAGGAATAAATTGCAGAAATAAAAAAGGATGGTATCTGCCAGTCTTACAGATAAGATACTATACACTGTAGGTATAACAACACACTTCAAAATTGAGGGGTTGAACTGATAGCTCTATGATTACAATGGCCAATAGGGTCCACTGGAAATACAAGGTGAGCCACAAGTGTAACTTCTAACTTACTTCTTGATACATTAGAAAGATGAATGAATACCAAAAATGTATTTTCTTTAATGCATATAAAATATTATTTTTAAATGTATTCAGTGACAACTTCATGAGATATTTTTATTCATTTTTATACACAGTTTTCACAACTCACTGTGCATTTTACTCTACAAAAATAATGAAAACAAGTCATGTTTCAAGTGCTCAAAAGTCACTATCATTTTGGATAGTGCAGACATAAGAAATTATTTAGTTTTACATAATGCATTAGAATGCTCAAATGGGTTAAGTGGCCAAATCAGTGAGGTTCATTTTCTCATCATGATCAGCAAAGAGGCAACTTATGCAGAAAGGCTAAATAAGGTCGGGTGGAGAAGTGGTGACTGCAAGATCCAAAATCAAGTAGATCTCTCATTAGGAATATGACACTCAACAAATGCTCAATGGATGTTTTATTAGTGAATGAATGGTTGCTGGTGGGGGAAGCTTCTATGCAGAGCCTGGGCAGCCCAGGTAGTATTGAAGGAATCACATCTGATTCCTTCCAAGGGGTCACTCTCATTCAGGAAGACGGCATTCATTATCTTCATGTTGGTGAATAGGGAGATAGAGGGGAAGAAAGATAGACTCACACCAATAGAGAGAGAGGAAGAAAGGACACTTATAGTTAACTCCCTTTTTTTCTAAATTGTCTGGGTCAGGGGGGCAGCAAGGACACATCTTGTCTCTACCCCCAAACAATTCTGTTTACTGATTTCTGAAATTTAATCAGATGTGTTGCACTTTTGCTCAAAGGGCTGGTCTTCAAAGGTAATCCCTTGGTATATGTGTAATATATATTGAAAGTTCTTTTTGTTTAAGAATTAAAATACTTGAATAATATGCAGATACTTTTTAAGAAAAAGAAAATCATTTTGATACATATTCTTAGAGTGACATCAATTACTTTGAGAAATACCTAGTGATAAGGCATTAAACTATAAAAAACAGGTAAATTTGTAAATAAATACACAAAAATATTTCAGAAACCAGTAGCAATAACTGAGGATGAAAGAGGATGTTTTGCTTAAACCAATTTTTTTGGTATCAAGTTTTATAATGGAAAAAATGTAACCCCAAATCAAGTTCAAATATTTATTCATTCGTTTACTAATTCATTTATCAAAAAAACCATTTATGATTAATCATCTATAAACAGCAGTTGCCATTCTGAGCACGGGGGATTCAGCCCTAAAGAATAGCAGAGTCTTGGCTTTCATTGAATTTACATTTTTATGAAAAAAGACATGCAATACACAGCAATAAATAAATAGTAAGGTCATATTAGATGGTGAAATTGCTACAGAGAAATCCAGAAAGCAATGAGATGGAAATCAGGTCAATAGATGGGAACACTGCTGGCTATACAGGGAAGGTGACTTGGCTTTGGGGAGGCTGTTAGGAAATGTTTCTTGGCTAGATGGGAAAAATAAGATGATTCCTGCTTTGAGTAGGTCTGCAGATGAGGATTCCAAGAGAATGAAACAGTTCATGCACCTGTATTTTTATTTTAATACTGCACAGTGCCTGTGTTCAGATAAGACTCTTATCCAAACTATTATGAAAAACGACTGGACCTCATTTCTTACCTTGGGATAAACAGACCTCAGACTTCACCATAACTCTGCTAACAAGTAATTCTTGAAAGCCAGTATCAAAAAGTCATCTCATAAGAAATTCATGATGCTATATTGTACCTGTGGAGATCAGGTTAACCCTGCTCCTTGTCAGAAAATGCCTTTGTAGTGGCAGATCCTGTGTGCACACATCCAGTGACTTTCTTTTCAAAGTCTCTAGAGAAACCCTGTGAAATTCCAGCTCCAAGACTTCCCTTTTCCAATTTTCAAGCTGATCATTCTTTTGTTGTTCTTGTTCTCCTTTAGGCTCTCAAAATAGAGTCAAAGGGCATTGATCACATTACTGTAAAATGCAGGACCGCATGCAGGCTGAGCAAGTGCTTTACCACTGAGTTACACTTCGAGACCCAATTTTCTTATTCTTTTCATCTTTATGGTACCTCTGTGAACCATCAACCTGATTGAAGTATTATACTATGAGGTGCTGACTGTACTTTGGAAGTAATTGAAGAGCCTAAGATGGGTCCAATAATCATTTCTTCTTTGAGCACATACAAAGCTTGAATTCCTTTTACATGTTTGCAGGTGCAGCAGCAAAACTTGCTGTTTCTCATATTGAGAAATTTTGTAAAGAACAGTTCACATTTCAGTGTTTCATTTCAGGTTGACCAGCTCTCCATTTCCATTTCTCAATTGCATCAAGTCTAGAAGTTTTGCGTCAAGGATTCTTTTAAGAATCATTCTTCAGCCCAGATTTGTTGTTCAGCAACACTTGCTCAGACTTGTTTCTATTTGCAAGTCTCCACACACCTAGTTTATTGCAGTATGGGTCAAAGAGCATCTGCTTAGATCTGTCATACAAGACTGATTTCAAGTTCTTGTATTACCTGTAAGCCTGTCTTTAAATTTATTTTTTAAACTCATAGATAACATCTAAGGATGCAGGTGAAAAACACAAATTGTGGACAACACTGAATCAGGATGGTGATTATCACTTATCACATCTTTATTATGTTTCAAACACTATGCTAAGTACTTTTCCATCTATTACCTTATTTAGATTTCACAGTAATTCTATGGGAAATCTATTTTTATCCTCATTTCACGTAAGGGAACAGGGGAGTCCTTCAGAATCACCCAGTGGTAGAACCAGGATACAGATCCAGTACTGACAAAGTCCAGGATCTATATTCTCACCAATATCAAAACACAGTTAAAAAAAAATTGGCAGCTTAAATAGTTTTTTTGAAGATTTCATGGTTAGAAATAAGTCAATAATAATAAATTGGTAAATAAAAATAGAAGAAATATAAAAATTAGAAAATATTCTTTCCTTCCTTTCTTATTAAAAAATAAAGTAATAGAAAACAGGGAGATAGTATTGTGATGATTTATGAAAAATACCAGGGAAAGCCAGGATAGAGAAGGATCTGGAAGACTTAAGACCATGCAGAGAAGGAAGAAAAAATGACTTACAGTTCTTATGCTAAGAAAGCAAAAGGGGACACATCTCATACTTTTTCAAATGTACCAAAATACCATAGCTTACATTATCACCGGAATGATTTAAAAGCAACCCATGCTTAGAAGATCTTTTGGTGGCAACTCCATAATCTGCTCAATGTCCAACAAGATTTCTTCTAGTTACCAAATAAACAATTCTAAGACCCAGCTGTGATGGTAAACGTTATGTCATAGGGAGTTTATTTTAACCTGCTTTTACTTCATGGGTGCTTTCCAAGTTTTGCCTGTTAACTACAAAGGGACAAATGTTTCCTATCAGGCCAGGAGGGGAAGAGTTGGGGTATAAACAGAATCAAGACTAAAAATACAAAAGCCATCTCTGGAGATAAAATATTTATAATTCATGCACTTCAAAAATCCCAAACTAGTTTGCCTGGTGAATCATTTCTGATAATTATTAAAGATCTTAAAGAGAGTATCAGAGCCCCCTGGGTCTGCACTTCATTTTTTGTCCAACTTTGTACAAAAGTCTTTAATACAGCAACTAGCTATGTGCAGGTAATGCTTATCAGCAGTTTATCTCAGCTACTCCTCATTTTTATGCCAACTTTACAAGCACTGCATAGAGCGGTTGATAAGACCCATTCAGTTGTTCTAACCAATAAGCTTACCAGGAAGAGTGAGAAGTCAATGTACCATTGAGAAATCATTGACCAATGAAGAACAAGGACTGAGAGATACATGCTCCCTCTTCTGTCTTACTAGAGGATGAATTTGAAGTACATTTTTAAAATTTGTCTCATTAAATTCTTTGGGAGAACATCTTGGATTGACTTTTCCTTTTCTCAGTTAACTCCTCTTTCTCTTTGAGTTTATTTCATCCTCTTCATCATCATCATCATCTTCATCAGTGTATCCAAGTGCTTGTCTCAAGCTTGCTTCTTAGAGGAACTTAGTCAAAGGAAACCTTATTATATTTTATCATTGAAATACTCTTTCCATTTAGTTTCTTGTGAAAGTGCTGGACAATGCATATTTTAAGTAATATCTTAGAATTAATTTTCATGGGAAATGTATTGAAAGTACTTGCTATTCCTTACGCAAGTTAATTTTTCTCAGGGTCTGAATAAATTGGATTTTGCAATCTTTGGTCTAGCAAGAAAGGCATGGAATTTTTGTTTGCAAGTAGTTATATATTTCACATATCCACTATTTCATGGATTATGAAATTCCTTAGTGGCATATATAACATATTTACTCTTGCTTAGTACTTAGTTTACTTCTTGGATATTTATAAAACAGTGGCATCTTAAAAATTAACTAAACTCATCTAAATTTCTTGATTTGACAGATGGTATCTCTTGAAACAGATTACATAAAACACTCATCAGAACGCCTTAATAAAAACATTGTGTCATCTCTCCCCAAAACATTTCCAAGAAGATCAAAGATGGTAGACCACTTGATTTTAAAAACTTTATTTTTTGTAAGAATGTCATAGAGAGTTGGTTGAAATAGATTCCCCCGGCATATCTCTCAGCTATTCTGAGTTAGCAGGTTAAAAAATTAGTACAAAAATAAGCAAGTTAAGTCAACTTTTCAGGGAAATTCTGAAGATGACCCTAGGCTCACACTTTAGGACCTTTGAATTTCAAAACTGGAATTTCATCTTGCAATCAAACCACTCCTTTTGTAGTTTAGAAAGATGATCCCAACAGTAATCTTTCTGCTCCTTGTAGTTGTTGACCTTATGATGTAGATTGTGACTAGGAAATTTAAAACAATCTTACGTACTCAAAGCAGAGGGAATTTAATAGAGGAAATTGGTTACAGATGCAATGAAGGAGTTCAAATCTGAATAAGGAGCAATGATGAAACTTCAGAATTAGCAGCATTGGGAGGTTACCCCCATCCTGAGGCAGGTAGGGCAATAGGAGCACATGGTAGTAAAATATTCCTGGCACTGAGTTTATCCTAAAGAACTGGTTCCCACAATGGTCTTGTGTAGTTGGAAGAGGAGCTCTGGAGGGAGCATCACTGTGCCTGAAGATCCATCCAAGACAGTGAAGTAAGGAAAAGAATGCCTTGGCATCCCATTCCTTCCTCTTGTCAGAGCCTCTTACTGGCTGCACTGGTCTGGAAGCTAGATAATGGGGGGCTGGGAGATGTGGTCTGCAAATGTAACCTCATCACTGCCACCCATGGTTCAAGGCAGAGCAGGGGAAAGGCAGAGAAAGGCATGTAGGAATAAGCTTAGGAGCACCACAGGGACCTAGTCCTTCATCCATTCTCCGAGAATCTTGGGTGTCCACCTCTTACTCTGCATTACACTGAGTGTCTTTGGAAACTGAATAACTACAAACTCAATGCAGTCTGCTAGTGTTACCCACTTAACTGAACCCAAGCAGGTCATAATTTGCATGTTTAACTTGGTTTGTGTCATTGTCTACGACTGTGTCTTTGTTTTGTTGACAATGAACACCTTGTGGATATTTTGCAGGATATAAAACAATGCCATGTTAAAATAAAACTTTGGATAGAAACTTTCTGTAGGTGAGTTTCCTCAAAATAGATCTAATTCTAATATAACAATTCTAAGAAAAATGTCAATTCTAAGAATTAAAGGGTGTTAAGGGTAAATAAAATTCACAACAGTTAAATTTTCTCTATTGTCATTAACATACTGTGGGTCATGAATCACCTTTACAGAGGTCAAATATGCAGTATCTTCAAAGCTATGAAACCATTTATTCATTCAACACACATTTTTAATCAACTAATCTAAGCATGAAAGTCTTTGAGGTGCTGAACATATATAACAATAAATAATAAACAAAGAAGAAAAATAATCTCCAACTGCTTGCAGAGCAAATTTTAGTAGAAAAAGTCATACAAAAATCAAAAGCAACAACAAACATGTAAACATGCAATGTTTACTTTTTCAAAGTCCTCTTTCTCAAATTTATACTCAAATTAGGATTCAGTGATTACACTTTGAACCTCACTATAATGCATTCAATTCTATTTTGGACTCCCAAACAGATTCCAATCTTTTCTCTTTCTACCTTGAATTATCGTTTGTCCTTCTTAACATAGAAACAATGAAAACAGTTAAATGGGTTCTCTCAGGGTTAGCTGACCCTCTTCAGATTCTGGCTCTGCACTTCCCTGGGAATATAACCACTGTGCCTTATTCATTCAATCATCATGGCAGGCCCAGTGCTAGAGTCCCAGGACCCAACCATTAAGAGATAAAGAGCCTGCTCTCAAGGAACATATGCTTTTTCACAGGAAAATGAGGATTATTAAGGCATGTGCCTCAGCAGATTGTCATGAGGATTAAAGAACCTAATCCATGTAAAGCACTGCCTGGCACATCCTAACAGCTTACTAAATTTTAGCCTTTATTCATCATGTTATCCCCATGTTTCAAATCCTTCAAGAAGTTACTTCTTCCTTTAGGGCAAATTCCAACCTGCTTAGCAAACTAGACAAAGCCTTTCAGGATCTGGCTCCTGATTTTGCATTCTACCTAATTCCCTACACTCTCCTTCCCATCTAGCCATATAAAATTACTCATGGCTTCCCTCATGTGTTGTCCTTTTACATCATTTGCCTTGATGCACCCTGTACCCTCTGCATTGGATCATCCTCTTTATGACAGCCTTCCTTCCCTTTAAGAATAAGCTTAAATTTTATCCTGTGTAATGCTGTCTACTCTCCCTATCCATGGCCTCGGCTGTCACACTGACCTTTTCATCCACAGAGCATTCATAACTTTAGTAGCACTTCTCATACGTATTTCACTTAACTTATTTACATCTCACACTGTACCATAATATCTTTTTACAGTGATTAACAAGGATGTGTTGCATGTGGCAAGATAGCTTCAGATCCCCAGAGCAGAATGAAAGGTTGAAGAAGGTAAAGCTATGAAACAGGGATTTTCAAAAACTGATGGAGTAATTAAATTAATGTGTTACTTCCTAGCCTTCCCAATTTCACACACAAATTCTATGAAAATTTCTTTAAAATATAAAATAAATATTGGTCTAAAAACTTAAGTGGGTACCATTTTGAGTTAATTCTTAATAACATAAAGTAAAGCCAGTTGAATGGAAAGAAAACCAAAGTAGTGAAATCCACAGCTCTAAGCAAACAGGCAAAGGCTGCTGCAGAGAGAAGAGCCACTGTTCCCAGTGAAGGTCTGAGGGACACAGACTGAGGTCAACAAACACACACAGCAGATGTGGGCTGGTGGCAATCATCCAGGCTTAAAGCTAAAAGGCTATTTCAAGGTCAGATGAGTAAGGCCTCTCTCTTCATTGTTGACATATATGGAACATTTGCTTGCTATAGAGACTCTTATGAAATCAAAACAACTACAAATATCATCTTTTAAAAGACTATTAGTATAGGTGCTGAGATGTGAGAGAAAAAAGGAGAGGAGCTAATACCTTAAAGAGGGATCCAAAGTCCTCCAAAGGGAACAAGATGAAACTAAAAATGAGATCTGGATACCCATGGGGCATGCACATTAAATTCTCCCATCGGAGAGTCGATATTTAGGACCTGGGCCATTCGCTTGCTCCTGAACTACCAGCCTACTCTGTCCACACACAAAACAGGGAAGTTTGCCTTCCTGGAAGGTACGTTTGAACTCCACAAAATTCACAGTTATTTGTTCTGTTCAGGGAAAGGGAAACATATCCAGATGATGGAGGAGGGACACTATCTAGTGTACTAACCAAACTAATTATTTCTTTCTTTCTTTCTTTCTTTTTTTAAATTTATTTTTATTGTAAACAAATGGGATACATCTTGTTTCTCTGTTTTTACATGAAGTAGAGGCATACCATTTGTGTAATCATACATTTACCTAGGGTAATAGTTTTGATTCATTCTGTTATTTTTTCCTTCCCCCCACCCATCCCACCCCTCTTTTCCCTCTATACAGTCCTTCCTTCCTCCATTCTTGCCCACTCCCACCCCACATTATGTGTGATCATCCTCTTATCAGCAAGATCATTCATCCTTTGGTTTTTTGAGATTGGCTTATCTCACTTAGAAAGATATTCTCCAATTTCATCCATTTGCCTGCAAATGCCATAATTTTATTATTCTTTATGACTGATTAATATTCCATTATATATATATATAGTATATATATAAATATATATTGTATATATATAAATATATATCTATATATCTACATCTATATATCTATATCTATATCTATACCACAGTTTCTTTATCCATTCATCAATTGAAGGGCATCTAGGTTGGTTCCACAATCCGGCTATTGTGAATTGAGAAGCTATGAACATTGATGTGGCTGTATCTCTGTAGTATGCTGATTTTAAGTCCTTTGGGTATAGGCCAAGGAGTGGGATAGCTGGGTCAAATGGTGGGTCCATTCCAAGTTCTCTAAGGAATCTCCACACTTTCTTTCCAGAGTGGCTACAATAATTTGCAGTCCCACCAGGAATGTATCAGTGTACCTTTTTCCCCACATCTTCACCAACATCTATTGTTGCTTGAATTCTTGATAATCGCCTTTCTAATTGGGTGAGATGGAATCTTAGGGTAGTTTTGATTTGCATTTATCTTATTACTAGAGATTTTGAACATTTTGTCATATATCTGTTGATTGCTGGTAGATCTTCTTCTGTGAAGTGTCTATTCATTTCCTTAGCCCATTTGTTGGTTGGGTTATTTGTATTCTTGGTGTAGAGTTTTTTGAGTTCTTTATAGATTCTGGAGATTAGTGCTCTATCTGAAGTATGAGTGGCAAAGATTTTCTCCCACTCTGTAGGCTCTCTCTTACATTATTGATACATTATTTCTCTCCTTTGCTGAATCTATTCAAATCTAGTTTGAATCTATCCCAGTTATTGATTCTTGCTTTTATTTCTTGTGCTATTGGAGTCCTGTTGAGGAACTCTGGTCCTAAGCCTACATGTTGAAGCTCTGGACCTACTTTTTCTTCTATAAGATGCAAGGTCTCTGGTCTGATTCCAAGGTCCTTGATCCATTTTGAGTTGAGTTTTGTGCAAGGTGAGAGATAGGGGTTTAGTTTTATTCTGCTTGCATATGGATTTCCAGTTTTCCCAGCACCATTTGTTGAAGAGGCTATCTTTTCTCCACTACATATTTTTGGCACCTTTGTCTAGCATGAGAAAATTGTATTTATTTGGGTTTGTGTCCATGCTCTCTATTCTGTACCATTAATCTACCTGTCTATGTTGGTGCCAATACCATGCCTTTTTGTTAGTATTGCTTTGTATTATAGTTGAAGTTCTGGTATTGCGATACCCCCTGCTTCACTCTTCCTGCTAAGGATTACTTTAGCTATTCCAGGTTTCTTATTCTTCCAGATGAATTTCATGATTGCTTGCTCTATTTCTGTGTGGTACATCATTGGGATTTTAATTGGAATTGCATTCAATCTGTATAGCATTTTTGGTAATATGGCCATTTTGACAATAATAATTTTGCCTATCCAAGAACATGGGATATCTTTCCGTTTCTAAGGTTTTCTTATTTCTTTCTTTAGTGTTCTGTAATTCTCATTGTAGAGGTCTTTCACCTCTTTTGTGAGATTGATTCCCAGGTATTCTATTTTTTTCGAGGCTATTGTGAATGGGGTAGTTTTCCTACTCCTCTTTCTGAGGATTCATCACTTATATACAAAAATACAATAGATTTATGAGCATTGATCTTATATCCTGCTACTTTACTGAATTCACTTATGAGTTCTAAAAGTTTTCTGGTGGAATTTCCTGGTTCCTCTAAATATATAATCATGTCATCAGCAAATAGGGATAATTTGAGTTCTTCTTTTCCTATTTGTATGCCTTTAATTTCTTTGGTCTGTCTAATTGCTCTGGCTAGAGTTTTGAGGACAATGTTGAATAGAAGTGGTGAAAGAGGGCATCCCTGCTTTGTTCCAGTTTTTAGAGGGAATGCTTTCAGTTTTTCACCATTTAGAATGATATTAGCCATGGGCTTAGCGTAGATGGCCTTTACAATGTTAAGGAATGTTCCCACTATCCCTATTTTTTCTAGTGTTTTGAGCATGAAGGGGTGCTGTATTTTATCAAATGCTTTTTCTGCATCTATCGCAATAATCGTGTGATTCTTGACTTTAAGTCTGTTGATATGGTGAATGACATTTATTGATTTCCGGATGTTGAACCAACCTTGCATCCCTGGGATAAAATCCACTTGATCGTCGTGCACTATGTTTTTAATATATTTTTGTATGCGATTTGCTAAAATTTTGTTGAGAATTTTTGCATCAATGTTCATTAAAGATATTGGTCTAAAATTTTCTTTCCTTCATGTGTGTCTGTCTGGTTTAGGTATCAAAGTGATATTGGCTTCATAGAATGAAGAGGGTTCCCTCCTCTTCTATTTCCTGGAATACTTTGAAAAGTATTGGAATGAGCTCTTCTTTAAAGGTTTTGTAGAACTCAGCTGAGAACCTTTTCTTTGTTGGTAGGCTTTTGATGACTTCTTCTATTTCATTACTTGAAATTGATCTATTTAAATTGTGTATATCCTCCTGGTTCAGTTTAGGTAATTCATATGTCTCTAGAAACCTGTTGATGTCTTTGAGATTTTCTGTTTTGTTGGAGTATAGATTTTCAAAATAGCTTCTAATTATGTTTTGTATTTCACTCATGTCTGTTGTGATTTTCCTTGTTCATTCCGAATTTTAGTAATTTGAATTTTCTCTCTCCTTCTCTTTGTTAGCGTGGCTAAGGGTTTATCAATTTTGCCTATTTTTTCAAAGAACCAACTACTTATTTTGTCTATTTTTTCGATTGTTTCTTTTGTTTCAGTTTCATTGATTTCAGCTCTGATTTTAACTATTTCCTGTCCTCTACTACTTTTAGTGTTGCTAAGTTCTTTTTCTAGGGCTTCGAGCTGTATTGTTAGGTCATTTATTTGTTGATTTTTTTCTTCTTTTATTGAATGCACTCCATGAAATAAATTTTCCTCTAAGTACTGCTTTCATAGTGTCCCAGAGATTTTGATATGATGTATCTTTGTTTTCATTTACCTCTAAGAATTTTTTTATTTCCCTCCTAATGTCTTCTGTTATCCTTTCATCATACAATAGTGTATTATTTAATCTCCAGGTGTTGGAGTAGTTTCAGTTTTTTACTCTGTCATTTATTTCTAATTTCCATCCATTATGATCTGATAGAATGCAAGGTAGTATCTCTATCTTCTTGTATTTGCTAACAGTAGCTTTGTGGAATAAAATATGTGGCATAAAAATTTGAGAGAAGGATTCATGTACTGCTGAGAAGAAAGTGTATTTGCTCTTTGTTGGATGGTATATTCTATAAATGTCCATTAAGTCTAAATTATTGTATTATTGAGATCTGTGGTTTGCTTGTTCAATTTTTGTTTGGAGGATCTGTCCAGTGGTGAGAGAGGTTTGTTAAAATCACCTAGTATTATTGTGTTGTGGTCTATTTGATTTCTGGAATCGAGAAGGATTTGTTTGACGTACATGGATGAGCCACTATTTGGGGCATAGATATTTATGATTGTTATGTCCTGCTGATTTATGCTTCCCTTAAGCAGTATGTAATGTCCTTCTCTATTCTTTCTGACTAACTTTGGCTTGAAGTCCACATTATCTGATATGAGGATGGATACTCTGTCTTTTTTGTGAGTCCATGTACATGGTATGCTTTTTCCCATCCTTTCACCTTTAATCTGTGGGTATCTCTTTCTATGAGATGAGTCTTTTGCAGTCAGCATATTGTTGGATCTTTCTTTTTAATCCAATCTGCCAGTCTATGTCTTTTGATTGATAAGTTCAGGTCATTAACATTCAGGGTTATTATTGAGATATGATTTGTATTCCTGGTCATTTGGCTCATTTTTGTTTTTTTGATATGACTTGGTTTCTCCTTTATTTGGCTATTCCTTTAGGGTAGTTCCTCCCTTTGTTTATTTACATTGTTATTTTTCATCTCTTCCTCATGGAATATTTTGCTGAGAATGTTCTGTAGCGCCAACTTTCTTTTTGTAAATTCTTTTAGCTTTCATTTATCATGGAAGGATTTTATTCTGTCTTCAAATCTGAAGGTAAGTTTTGCTGGTTTAAGATTCTTGTTTGGCATCCATTTTCTTTCAGAGCTTGAAAAATGTTGTTCCAGGCCCTTCTAGCTTTTGGGGTCTGGGTTGAAAAATCTGCTGATATCCGTATTAGTTTTCCCTGAATGTAATTTGATTTTTTTTTCTCTCACAGTCTTTAAAATTCTGTCTTTATTTTGTATGTTAGATATTTTCATTATAATGTGGCTTGGTGTGGGTCTATTGTAATTTTGTGTATTTGGAGTCCTATAAGCCTCTTGTACTTGATTTTCCATTTCATTTTTCAGATTTGGGAAATTTTCTGATATTATTTCATTGAGTAGATTATTCATTCCTTTGGTTTGTTTCTCTGTGCCTTCCTCTATCCCAATAATTCTTAAATTTGGCCTTTTCATGATATCCCATAATTCTTGTAGTTCATGATTTCTTACCATCTTCTCTGTTTGTTCAACTTTGTTTTCAAGGTTAAATATTTTGTCTTCAATATCTGAGGTTCTGTCTTCCAGGTGTTCTATCCTATTGGTTATGCTTTCTATGGAGTTTTTAATTTGGTTTAATGTTTCCTTCATTTCAAGGATTTCTGTTTTTTTTTTTTTTTCAGTATCTTTAGCTCTTTATTGAAATGATCTTTTGCTTCCTGCATTTACTCTTTTAACTGTTGAGTGGTGCAATCACTCAAAGCCTACATTTGCTGTTTCATCTCATCATTTGCTTCTCTGATCATTTTAATTATGTACATTCTGAACTCCCTTCTGACATTTCTTCTGCCATGCTGTCATTGGATTTTATTGCTGTAGCATCTAAGTTTTGTTGGGACATTTTCTTCCCTTGTTTTCTCATATTGCTCAGGTATCTATCCCTATAGTAGTGAAACTCTGGGATATTGCAGATTTCCTCCATTGACTACTATTGTCCCTGTTCATTTCCAATAACTCACCTCCTAGCCTTCAGTAACCTGAAGTCTTGGAGAAACTTGATAATTCGTTGCTCCACAAGGAAGCTGCCCCTCTAGGGGTGGTGGCCTTCAGGTGTGTCAGGGTCTTAAGCCCCCTTGCTCTTCTCAACTAGTGACAAGGGAAAGGGACACTCCCCAACAAGGTCAGACCGGGATAGGTAGGGTTGATTAACTGCCCGCTCCCAGCCCTCCGGGCGGAGGATAATCAGACGGGTCAGGGAGACCAGTCACAGCAGGAACTCCTTTATTGAGGAAATCACACAGCTTTTATGTAGAGTGGGGGCTAGGCAGGAACCAATCAGCTTAAAGTTCAGCAAGGCACAGGGGGTTCACGCAGGCAAGAGTCCCATGGGACCATATGGCAAGCACGAGCTGATCACGTTCGCGGAACTGTTGTTAACCAATCCCTGACGGTGGTTCGATTCATTTGAAACCGCCTTTGAGGCCCTGATCCTGCTCACCCACCAGGAAGTAAGGAATCAGTCTGAGTTAGTTAACGTGTCATTAGTCCCAACACAGGTGGGGTATATTCTCTGTCATTTGGCAGAGGCGCCTCCACTTGTTGACCGATGGTCAGTCAAAGGGGGACTAGACTGCAGACTGGGCATGTCTGGTCTGGCCTGTATCTCTGGTTCTACTGCCCTGGTGGGAAAGCCTCACCCAGCGGGGAAGATTCACCCAGTGGGGAAGTTTCGCTGGGCAGTTCTCCTATGAAAAGTTCCCCTCGGTCCAGAACTACCACCTGGACTGGGCAGGTAGTTCTTCTACATTCCCTGGGGACCAGAGCTACTGCCTGGGCCAGGGAGCCTCACCCTGTGCCGAAGCCTCTTGCTGTGCAGCCCTCCTCTGCAATGCTCCCGGTTGACTGGGTTCTCGGCTTCAGCAGGGGAGTCTCACTGGGCCACTCTACTCCACGAAGTTCCCTGCATTTCGGGACTACTGCCCCATCCAGGGAAACCGCCCAGTGGGAGAGACTCACCCGGTGGCTCTGAGTTGGTCCCTAGTCTCTCAATACTTCCTCTTCTTGACTCCTGGGTCCTGTCAAAGGTCCTCCAATCTTCTGTAATTATCTCAGGAAGGGAGCTGCCCTTCCAATGATGATGGCCACACCCTCAGGAATAATTCAAAATGCCTGCACCAGCCTCTTAAGAAGCTGGGGAGCCCTAGCAATGGTGCGCTGAGTCAACTCAGAGGCAATTGCAGTGTCCCTCAGTAGTAGGGGGGCCAAGCAGGCAGGCTTATCAATGACGTCCGACCTTGGTATGAGAGTCAGGCGGGGTCGCTCAGTGATGGCATCCAACCTCGGTGTGGGGGTCGGGCGGGCTGGCCTGCCCACTGGCTCTCTGCAATGGCGACCAACCAGGTGTTGGTGTCAGGCAGGCTGGCTCGCCTGCGGGCTTGCTCAGCAATGGCGTCAGACCTCTGCATAGGAGTTGGGTGGGCTGGCTGCCCCGCTGGCTAGCTCCAAGATGCAGGTGGGCTAACTCGCCCACCATCTCGCTCAGTGATTGTGACCCACCTCTGCGTGATGGTCGGGCGGGGTCAGTCAGTGATGGCATCCAACCTCAGCACAGGGGTCAGGCCCTTTATTTATAATTATACTTAGATAGCTACAAGTCACAAAGCTTTTGAGAACAACCAAGAGTTTGCAAGAGATGGATTTAGGGAAATAAAAAAAAAAATATGCCCTATAAAAAACCACTAACATTAGCCAAAATCTAATCAGTATTCAAAGAATGATTTAAGAGACTAATCCACAAAATGATTTAAGAGTTATGAAAGGGGGAGTAAAAAATAAGGAAAAATCATTAAACTATTAAGGAATAATAATCCCAACTTTGTGCCATAGATGAGGATGGGGTTCTACTTAGAATAAGATATATTCCATGCTTGTATAATTATATCAAAGTGGATTCTACTGTCATGTATAACTAAAAAGAACCAATAAGATATGTAATTATAAATAATAGAAAAATATTACAATAGAAATTTCTGGAAATCAATTTCAATTAAAATATATATTGATAAATTCAATAAAGCCTAAAAATCAAAGAACTAAATATTAACTTGACAAAGGTTAAGTGATATGGAAGAAGGATTTAGAGAATATAATATCTGATTAACAATTTCAGAAAGACCAGAAAGTTGGAGGTGAGGAAATAATCACCAAAGAAGCAACATGAGTCAATTTCTAAGAAGGGAAGGAAGGATTTTCTCAGATAGAAAGTTTCCATTGATTGTTAAGCAGAACTACTATGTGCCTCTGTGAAAAGGGGAAACAAATACACAGGTAAAGGACAAAAATCAGAGGAGCATATCTCAGGCATATGTGGGATTTCTGCAAGAGCCAAAGATAGAGATGGCACTGGGTCAACTCAGGGAAAAAAAAAGACCAGAGTCCAGATAAGTCTGAAGATGAACCTTTAGTAGTGCTATAGGCAATGGAAAATCATCTGAATGTTATTCCATAAGGACAGGAACCCATAAGGATAAAGAGTAGAGTAATGTGATTCAATTCACTTAAAAGAAGATCATTTCTGTTTTGTGGGAAAACATGTGAGACTGGAGCAGCGAGGCCAGTTGAAGAATTCCATTTGGAGCTGACAAGTTCACCCTACCCTGAGAGTACTACAAAGAGTAGACAGATGTGCCTTGCATTCTGGAGGTAGGTGTGCCTGATAAGTTAACAGTAAATGGAGAGAGAGGATAGGATCAAAAATAACCACTGAGTTTCTGGTTTAGGTAACAGGTTAAAGAGTGTAGTCATTTATCGCAATGGGAAATATACAATGTTAATTTCCTAATAAAAGGGAAATAAAGAATTACTCTTAAGTAAGTTTGAAACACCCGAGAGACATTTAAATATGAATTGTAGACGCAAGGCAGTGAGATACATATCTAGTGCAGAGATTTCTGAGTTTTAGATATGTTTAGATTTTTTCATAATATTTTCTTATTTATTAATTGTAGCAACTCTAATTGTAGCTACTATTTTTGTACCCTCCTTTTATTTCTATTTCTATTATTTTTACCTTCTTTTTAATCCATTTAAAAAATATTTTTAATTGACATAAAAATTGTACATGTCCCTGAAGCGCAGTTTGAGATTTCAACACATTGATACAATGTGCAGTGGTCTGGTGAGGGTGATGAGCATATCCATCACCTCAACACTTCACCTTTTTTTGTGCTAGGAATATTCAAAGTCTTCTCTTATAGCTATTTGAAAATATATAATGCCTTATCATTAACTAGAGTTCTCTACTGTGCTACACAACACTAGAGCTTAATCCTATTATCTAAATGTATTCTTGTACCCATTAAACAATCCTTTCCTTTCCCCTTCCTCTCTATCCTTTCCAGGTTCTGGTAGCAAACAGTGTACTCTCTACTTCTATGAGATCAACCATTTTTAGCTCCCACATAAGAAAAATGTCACGGGGTATTTGTCTTTCTGTGCCTGGCTTATTTCACTTAACACAATGCCCTCCATGCTCATCAATGTGTTCAAATATGACAGAAGTTTATTCTTTTTTATGTTCGAATATATATACATATCCCTCTCTTATACATAAATTATATATATTCATCTAAATGTATATATCACTTATATATTATAGATCACACTTTTATCTACTTATTATATATATACTTACATATATTAGATAACACACACACACATATATATATAACTTTCTTCACATTCACTCATTAGTAGGAACCTAGGTCGATTCTACTCTTGGCTATTTTGAATAGTGCTGCAATAAACATGGGAGTGCAGATGTCTCTCTGACATACTGATTTCCTTCCTTTTGATACATATGTAGTAGTGATATTGATGGATCATATGAAAATTCTATAATTTTTTAAACAGTTAAATAAATCATTTAAATTCATAGGCATAGAAGAGATTACCAAGAAAAAATGTAACAATAGAAGAGACCAAGGACTGAGTTCTTAGGATTCAGTATTTGATGTCACATAGCAGTGTAGACACCAACAAAGGGAATCAATGAGGGAAGGAAAAAAGAGGCACACCATTACAAAGGCCAGAAATGGATAGGAGGGAGTGTTTTAGGAGAAAGAGGAGAAAGAGGGCAACTGACTATGCAGTCAGCCACTGGAGGTAAAGTAAGATGGAAACAGGAATAAGTCTATTGGTTTTCATTGAAGACAATACTGTTTGCCTTAGCATTAATGATTTAACCAGTAATTAATATTATGTCTTTTTATATAGTGGTGGGACTAAAAAGCAAGATTATAGAGGACAAAGGCTTGATTGGAGTGAGGATGTAGAGACTATGTGAAAAGATGCTTTCTAGAGGGCTTCTTCTGAGAAGAGAAAGAGAGAAATAGTATAAGTGACTGGAGGGTGACATATGATCAAGGGAGGTGTTTGTTTCTTAAAGATAGATGTTCATACTCCAAGAAGTATGATGCAGTAATAAAACTATAGCAAAAAAGAACAGTCCAAGGTGCAACATTAGTATATCTTCTAGTAAATCTAATAATTTTTCTAGGATTTTTTTATTTATCATAACTCTTGAGTGTTGGCTAGTGATATCAGACCAAGAACTACTATTAAAAGGGGAGTCAGTGAATAACCACAATGATGTAGTCCACGTTCTTTCATTCTTCATTGATCAGTCTCAAGTCAATAATGAATTTATAAAACTGTTTCAAGTCATAGGCATGTGTTTTTTAACTATCTCTCCAATGAGTCTTCTGGGCATATTGAATGAGCTTCAGTGATCTTTGGTGACATTCCTGAGAGATATATGTGCCACTACTACAATGATATTAGGAGGGAGAGAGAGAGAGACACTGTGTGTGTGTTAATATCACTCTATCACTCTAGGGAAGCTGAATCACTCAACAAGAACATCTCCTCAAGGATGAATATGGGGGCCACTGGGGAGGGTCATTCTGTAGAGAAGTGTTGTAGTTTAACAAGCATGAAAAATTTCATTCAATATTTACTCAAATTGAAATTATTTGATAAGTAGTTGCCTTCATGGTGAAACCACAAATTTTTTAAATGCAAAGTCTATGGAATATTTTGTCCCATAGCTTCAACATCTAAACCAGGACCTGATGCTTGATGGTTCTCATTAAATATTGATTGAATGATGAAATGAATATATGGATTCAATGACTAAAGTCATTAGATTGGAGACCTTCTAAACATACGCCCATGGTAATGTTACCAATTTTACTATGACAGTAATACAACTTAGGAATTCTGAGACAGTCCCAATTTCAAATCTTACCCATTATCTTCTCATTTACCCAAATTACAGATACACTTACAGATAGGTAATGATAGATAAACACATAGCATTAACCCATGGCAGAAAATTCTTCCTCTCTCCCATTTTCCTTACTGATTCATAAGGGCCTATCATTAAGAAACTATTTTGGCAGGGGGGTTAAATAATATTTTAAGAAAAGTAACAGTAATTAATTAATAGTATTGTTACGGTTTAGATCTAAAAATTTCCAGTAAAGAGATCATATGTTAGGCAATACAGGAATATTCAGAAGTGAAATGATTGTGCTTGGAGAACTATAACCTCATCAGTGGATTAATCTATTTGATGGCTTAACAATTTGAATGGACTATAGTATTTTGTAGTAACTGTAGGCAACTGGGGCATGGTTGGATGAAGTAGGTCCCTGAGGGTGTGTTCTTTGACTATATCTTATCCCTGGCTCCTGGCTCCTCTCCTCTCCCCACCCCTCTTTTCTTTTCTTTTCTTTTCTTTTTTTCTTTTCCTTTCCTTTTCTCCTCCTCCTCCTCCTCCTCCTCCTCCTCCTCCTTCTTCTTCTCCTTCTCTTCCTCCTCCTCCTCCTTCCCTCCTCCTCCTCCTCCTCCTTCTTCTTTTTCTTCTTCCTCTCTCTTCACTCTCTTTTTCTGTTTCTGCCATGAGCTAAGAAACTTTCTTCTGCCACACCCTTCCACCATGATGTTCTGCTTCATCACAGACCCAGAGCAATGGAGTTGGCCAATCATAGACTGAGACCTCTGAAACCATAAACCCCAAATTTACATTTTTTCCTCAAAGTTGTTCTTGTCAGTATTTGGTTATGGTAGTGAAAAGCTGATTAATCTAAGTACTGTTTGTTGGATATTGCCCAGATATTAAAACAGCAGGACATACCTCACATGACAGGGCACTTAACTGTTAAAATAACTTTCAGAAACCTAATTATTATAACTTCCATTATACAGATGAAAAATAAAGTTCATAGATAACTGGTTGCCCCCGATCACAGGTCCAGTAAGTGATTAATTGAGGGACAGAAAACCAAATATAGTTCAAGATTTTAACCACAGGAATGTAAATATCACTATGTCTCTAGAAATTCAGATCCCTACCAGAGTGAACTTGGTAATGGCCCAAAGCAGCCCAGGTCTAGAGAGCTGGGATGGAGCTGGAGAAGAGGATATCCAGGCCAGCAGTTATGTACTGGAAGCACAGACTCAGGAACCCAGAAGGGAATGTGAAAGAACCCATCAAAACCAGAAATTGTGCTCCAGAAAGGAGTCTAAACTATTTCAATATGTACCTGTGTCTGCCCTTCATCCTGAACTTGCACTGCATGACTAGGGTCCTTACTGGAAAGATTACTTACAATGCTGGAGAGACTTGAGATCTTTTACAGAGGCTCAAGATGGGAACAATGACTTTAACTTTTATGAGGAGTTCTGGGTATGTTTCCAAAGCTCCAGAGAGTCTCAGGCAGCTTTTGGGTTTCTTTCTCTGAACCCTGACTTCATTTCAGAGACAAAGTTATATTTTACTAATTTACAATAGGAAATAAAGATGTTAACAAAATAGTAAAGTATCCTGCTGGGGATGAAAAACCTGGAAATCTGTACAGGTAAACTAGTCTGGAAGTTTCAATAGATATATTCCACTTTTTAGGAAATTTACTTATTTATTAGTGTATCTCCTTAACCCTCCCTATCATACATTACTTCCCCCACCTTCCCCCAACTAGAAGAATTAGCTTATGATTTATTTTCCCTCTTAGAGTCCCCCTTGCCCAGTGAGCCACTCTGATTGACAGCAGATGCTGCTCTGAAAACCTGGTAGAAATATTTGAAAAGACATCAGGGACAGAATGCACTTAGCATTGAGCATGCCACTTCACCTATTTTTACTGTGCTTCTGCTAGATTGGCAAGGAGAAAATTATGCTAAATTTGCAACTGTGCAACTCCTCAAAAAGTCTGCTTTGACCTGCCTCAGTTGGCAGCTTACCTGTTTCATTGTCCCTTCTCTCTAACTATAAAATCAACTGGAAATGGGGGAAAGACTTGTGCAATCAAATACAGTCCAGATTGAGAGGCTCTGTGAAAACATTGCAGCTTGTCTGCGTTCTAGTGACTTCTCTTCCAAGCTGTGGAAGCAATTGGTGTGCACATAATTGCCTTCTTGCATCATCTGTCCAAGGAGCCTGGTTCTTATTTTGAGAGACAAAGAAGTCATGTGTCTTTCCACTATGCATAATGGAGATGGGATAAATTTGGAGGCTCCCTGAAGACCTGGTGGGAAGTTGATCTGAAAGTTAGGATCAACTATTTTTCCTCATCATTTTTAAACAGGTTAATAGAGAAGGTCATGTGTGGAATATGCTTTTTTTTCTTTATTTGATATTCAAATGCACATAGTTTAGTCCTATATTAATATCCATTGCCTCTACTAAATGAAACCATGGCAGTTTTTGCTGTTATTATATTTAGTGATATTTGTTACAAGTTTTCATTAGAGATATAAAAATTAATCTCCTATTGTTTTTTAGTTAATTTTGTTCAGCCCAGTGATATATTGTAAAGATTGTTGGATTCGTATTTGGAATTTCAACATCACTAAGTTTCTTCTCTGGGTTACTCTCTCAAACATTCTCCTTCTAAAGCCATGCTTTTCTCTAGTCCTCTGTTGCCCTTTCTCACATGGATTCACTCAACATATACTTGTAATCCACTTAGGAAGTGCCAGACATTGTGTTAGGATGAGGATAAAGAGATGGCAGGCCCTGTTCCTGTTGCTGGGAACCTGCTAGCCCTCTTGAGAAAATGTTTGAAACACCAAAGCATACCAATGACAAATAAGCCCAAGCATATTTCATCACAAGGATTATTTGTACACTAGCAGAAGATAAACACTATGGATTATCTCACCTAAAACAAATCCCATACCCACATAGTTTTGCATACAATTTCAGGATTTACACAAACTCCCTCAAATCTAGCTAGGGAGCAACAGAAGATTAAAAACAGCTGCCTTTAAACACAGCAGAAACTCTGTCTGACTGGGATTTCATGGCATGAGTATGAAAGATGTTTTGTTAGGAGAACTGCTGTAAACCTCTTGAAGTGATGGACACATCTGCTTTCTCTTGTACTCAGGTTGCACTGGTATGATCGCTTTGACCTCCAAGTAGAAGTCCTTCCTTCCTCCCACTTAAAAAACCTGGGCAGTTTAAGCTTAGTAGTCACTTGGTGTAAAATATGTCAAAGCATAAAATTGCATGTGTATGTGCCCTTCCACACATGTACACATACAGAAAGAGAGAGAGAGAGAGAGAGAGAGAGAGAGAGAGAGAGAGAGAGAGAGAGAGGGAGAGAACAAAATGCACTGGAGTTTGAAAGCACAGAACACAGAAGCTCATACCTTTAGTTGTAAGTTGAAATCCAAGTCCAGTGTTCTAACAAGACAATGAGTCTACATGTATGTCTTCTATCACTCTTGTCCATTTTGTGGGGATTAAAGCTGCAGATCCTGTGCTGGAGGTAAGTATTTGGTGCTGAGAAAGTTTGTAATCTGGGTAAAGTTGTTCACTCTATAGAATCTCTGTTCTCCAAACCATCATGTGTCCTACAGTTAGGACACCTGCCCATGGTTAGGTGGATTACAGGCAACTGGAATTCCAACAATGTGGAGAAAATTATTAGTAAAGAGATTAACTTAAAAAAAAAAAAAAAACTGGTTTAAAAATGAGGAGGGACCAAAAACAGACAAGCTTAAAACTAATCCCCTGATGTGGTTCAGAAAATCATCCCTGTCCTCCTCCCCCTGCCTTCTATCTCTTGATTCTCTTTCTTACAGGTGCAAAGGACACTGATATTCCCTTTTTTGGCCTCAAGAATGGACACATCAACACAGGTGCCATTCCCTCTCTGACATCTCATTATCAATTGCAGAAGACTAGGGACTGTACCACACCTGCACAGACATATTTTGTCAGAAGATAATATCTAACCCTCAGTCTCATTCACATCCCAAAGAGAATCATTTTCAAGCTACTTTCTATCTCTAGGTTCATACATTTCCCTAATAATCATCTAATAACCCTTGAAGTTGTCATATTCCACTTCTTCTCCCCACAAAGAAGGGTTCATAAGCACCTGGACATAGTTGAATTACTGGGTAATGATACTTCTGTGATCCTCCCCAGGCACATTAAATTTGTATCTTTTTTCCTAGCAAACTATTCTCCGTTTATTCGGCGAACCTTTAGAGGGTAAAGTAAAAAATTTCCTTTTGCGTCTATACCCCCCAAACATTTGCTTGTAAAAAGCAGTGCACATCTTAGATTGTCCTGGGAGTCAGCAGGCATAATCAGTAAGCAAAGTACAAAGGCACTGTATTGTGAGGAAAGTCAACTGGGCTAAATAAAAAGGAGTTCACTTTATGTGGCAATACAAAAGTCACTTAGAAATAAGCTTTTCCAAAATCATTGTCATTTCTTCTAAAACAAAAAGTACTCAATCTTTCTGATTGGGCTTTGTGAATATATTCAGAAAGCTTCTCAGATATAGTAAAATAAATTTATTATTTATTTATCATTAAATAATATTTACTTAGTATTTCTGATCTTTCCAGAATTCACCAAAAAAGTTATACATGAAACTTTTAGCATATATCATACAAGGACAGTGAAGAGGATATGTATAACTGATTATAATTAAATTTGCCTTGTATTCTATAGTGGACTTGTTAGAACATGAATGTATTTGTTGATAAAATGATAGTGTTCAATAAAGAAAAAAGAAATAAGCATATTAAAGATTTTCAGATATGTAGAAATAAATTATATATAGCATATCTGAAAAGATTAAAAAGGGAATAGAGTAATAAAAATAAATTCTCATTGAGAATGTATCACATCGATTTTTGTTTAAATATGGTAAACATAAGTATTCGTTCACCTCTATTCTAAGTTGAAAATAAATGAAAAGGACAATACAAACAATGAGAGAATAAGTACAGATAAAGAACTATAAGTGTGCTGGGTACTGTGGAGCATATCTGTAATTCTAGTGACTTGAAAGGCTGAGGAAGGAGGATTGCAAGTTTGAGGCCAGCCTCAGCAACTTTGTGAGACCTGTCTCAGCAAATAAAAGTGCAGGGAATGAAGTTCAGTGGTACAGTGCCCTGGGTTTAATCCCTTGTAGCAAAATTTAAAAAACAAAAATGAAGAAAGAAAGAAAGAAAGAAAGAAAGAAAGAAAGAAAGAAAGAAAGAAAGAAAGAAAGAAAGAGAAAGAAAGAAAAAACCTTAAGTGCTAAAAGGGCCTTCCCAAAAGAAGCAAACTGATTCATGGCATAGAATGCTGACAGGTCAGGAGTTAGAAACAGCAAGTACCTCTGAAAGCAAAGTGGAATGAATACAAAAGGAGTGAGACCTTACATAAGAAAGCACTAAATCTCAGGTTCCCCTTCTTCCTTTCCTCACTCTCATTTTCCATAACGGAAGGTAAGGATTACTCTTTCCAAAGGATAAAGCTTTTCAAACTCAAAATGGCAGACAAGAACAGGGGTGTAGTGTCATTCAAAGCACCCAAAGGGGGATTGAGTCAACAAGCATATATTGAGCAGTATGTTTCTTCCCTCCTCTCCTCCTTAGTTCCTAGAATGCTAAAAAGCTCAAAAGTCCTAAGGGAAGTTGCTCATGGATTCTAATTTTGTTACATAGAATGGTACAAGATAAAAGATCTGCAGATATTAACATTGCCCCAGTAACTTCTTGATTCCTGGCTGTAGTTCCCTCTAATAAAGATTATCAGTTGACAAATTCTACCACTCACACAGCTTACACTCAACATTTAGTGTGTGTTTAGTTAGAAATGAAAAGTGGAGATCATCTGTTATTTGTGGAAAATTCTTGCAATTAAAAGACCAAAAGAAACATTAAAAATATCAAAAGAAACAAATTAATATTATAGCACAGATTTTTTAAAAAAAAATACACGCATATGTATACTTGTATATGTGGTCAGAGAGAAGACACGTCTTCCATGAATCAAGAAAATTATTTTCAAGGAATTTTAGCAATTAATTAAGAACATATAGGAAATAAAAATTATAAGACTTAATAGAATGTTTGAATAAAAAGTGAAAACTCATAAGAAATCTAAAGAAAATGCAAAGACTTCACAATAAGAGAGCAGTTGGGGAAATTACATTATTATTTTAGAATATCTAATATCTGATTTACAGTATTTCCAGAAAGAGCAAACAAGTAAATGAGAAGGAGGAAATTATCAAAGAAATTGAAGCCAGAACTGGGGACAGGCAGTTTAGTGTAGAAATAGGGGATCAGGCCAAATCAAGGAAATGGAGGCCATGAAAGTCATCTGCCTCTGGAAGTTGGAGACTGCCCCTGGAGAATGGAATGTCAAGGATCTCTGGAGCCCATTGATTACCAAATTTACCAATTTACCTGCCTTTATCAGGGCTGCAGGCAAGGAGCTGCTAATTAATGCCCCCTGGGCCCTTATCTGGCTGAATCACTTTGGTCCTCCTGCTGCCCATCAGTTTCTCACTTTTTGCATCCTACCTGCAAAACCAGGCCTAGTCACATAGGCAGGAAGGAGAGATAAGGGGGGAGAGAACTGGAGAACAAAAGAGACCTTAGCCTATAAAAGACTAGGGGTGCGCTCAGTTCTTGGGATTCTGGGACATCAGCCATGGCCCCCTTCTCCCTCTCAGGAGAAATCTGTATTATTACCATTAAATAAAACCTGCTTAATATGCTTGCCTTCGTGTGCTTCTCTAATGTTCAAACTTCACACCTGAGGAAGCAGAATTTGTCACCAGTGAACGGCGGTATCAAAATCACAAAAGAAAATCTCCTAGAACTGAAGTGTGGACATATATATACACACATGCCCAACCACACACTCCATCTTAAAGAATAGCTGAGATTAGAATAGTATGCAATTTCTCAAGAGCAATTCTTAAAAGCAGAGGATGGTGTGGCAATGTATAAAAATGTTAAGGAAATGTGATTTATACCATACAATTTTTATATCAGGCAAATTTTGACATTTGAGTATAGAATGAAGATACTTTAGGCATGCCAGGTCTCAGTGATCTGCTAAAGATGTGTTTCAGGAAACAGCAAATTATGGGATCAAAGAACCAGTGGCTTCCTCTACTCAGACTCCTGGATTCCCTCCAACAAGAAGTCTGAGGAGAGGAAGTCTAAGGAAGACACCTATGAAAGAAGCGAGGAGCACCCTCCCAGGTGAGCAGGAGACTCAAGAACTACTTCATGATTTCATTTTGCTGAAAGGGGCTTTTACAGATCAGTCTGAGTGTTTTGGGGAAGTATCAGTGATAGGCTGATAGAATAATAAAGTGGAAAAATTACAAAGGAAGTTATAAACTCTAGGATACAGAATTGGTGAAACAAGAAAAGTAAGCTTAGGAAGATTATGTCCTAGAAACTAACAATAATCAATTTAATAAACACTTTTGATAAAACCTCAGTCAATCTAGCAGCAGAAAAGAAGAAAAAGAAAAGGAAAGGAAAATCATGGTGAATAGAAAACGCAAAGTATTTTGGCTTAAACAATCTAAAGAGATTACAACATGTAAGTATATATGTGTATATAAATATACATAGTATGTATGTTTTGCAAATAGCATTCATTGGTTAGGATTTTTCAGAGAATTAAAGCCATTAAGAGCCATGTGTGTATAGGCCAAAGAGTGGCATGCTGCTGTGACGTAACCACAATCATGTTTATAGCAACTCAATTCACAATAGCTAGATTCTGGAACCAACCTCGAAGCCTTCACATTTGCAGGTAAATGGGTGGAGTTGGAGAATATCATGCTAAGTGAAATAAGCCAATCCCAACAAACCAAAGGTAAATGGATGATGGGGTTGAGGAGGGGTAAGGGAAGAATGGAGGAAGGATGGATTGTGTAGAGGGAAATTAGGGGTGGGGAGGGGGGTGGGGAGAAGGAAAGATAATAGAGGGAGACGAACATCACTACCCTATGTACATGTATGCTTATGCAAATGGTGTGACTCTACTTTATGTACAACCAGAGAAATAAAAGATGTACTCCATTTGTGTACAATGAATCAAAAAATAATTTAAAAAGATCCATGTGTGGACACACATACACATGTATAACCATTAGAGAGGATTTGCTATGGGAAAAGGCTCACATGACTTGGAGGCCAAAAAATTCCATGATTTTCTGTTTGCTAGAGAGAGAACCAGAAATGTTAGTGGTATAATTGAGTTTGAGTCTGAAACTTGAGGGCCATTGGACCAATGGCATAACCCCAGACTAAGCCTAAAGGCCTGAGAGCAATCGAGCCTCGAGGCAGAAGTGCCAGAGTCTGAGGGCCAACAACTAGGAACTCAGATGTCTGAAGGCAGGAGAAAAGGGATACCCATCTCACAAAAATAAAGAATCTGCTCTTTCTCTGGGTACATCCACTGACACAGGTAAAGATAGATTTTCTTTCTTCAGTCTACTCATTCAAACGGTAATTTCTTTTGAAACATTTCCACAGACATACCCAGAAATAATGTTTTATCACTTATTTATCTGACCATGCCAAAACTGTCAAGTTGACTTATAAAATTAACTATCATCTGATGAAGATAATATGGGTATATGATGAGCATTTATAATGAGTAAATATAAATGTATTAAACTTAAATATCAAAAGATAGAGAGTAAATAATTAGAATTTTTAGAAATCCAGTTACATGCTGGTGCATGTGGTGCATGCCTATAATCCCAGCAACTTGGGAGGCTGAGGAAGGAGGATTGCACTTTCAAAGCCAGATTCAGCATCTTGATGAGACCCTAAGAAACTTAATGATGCCCTATCTCAAAATTTAAAAAATGATTAAGGCCTGGGCATGTGACTCAGGAGTAAAATCACCTCTGGGTTCAATCCCCAGTATTGAGAGAAGGAAGGAAGGAAGGAAGGAAGGAAGGAAGGAAGGAAGGAAGGAAGGAAGGAAGGAAGGAAGGAAGGAAGGAAGGAGAAGAGAGAGAGAGAGAGAAAGAAAGAAAGAAAGAAAGAAAGAGAGAGAGAGAGAGAGAGAGAGAGAGAAAGAAAGAAAGAAAGAAAGAAAGAGAGAGAGAGAAAGAAAGAAAGAGAGAAAGAAAGAAAGAGAGAAAGAAAGAAAGAGAGAAAGAGAGAAAGAGAGAAAGAAAGAAAGAAAGAAAGAAAGAAAGAAAGAGAGAAAGAAAGAAAGAAAAGAAAGAAAGAAAGAGAGAAAGAAAGAGAAAGAAAGAGAGAGAGAAAGAAAGAGAGAAAGAAAGAGAGAAAGAAAGAGAGAAAGAAAGAGAGAAAGAAAGAAAGAAAGAAAGAGAGAGAGAAAGAGAGAAAGAGAGAAGAGAGAAAGAGAGAAAGAGAGAAAGAGAGGAGGAAGGAAGGAAGGAAGGAAGGAAGAGAGGAAGGAAGGAAGGAAGGAAGAGAGGAAGGAAGGAAGGAAGGAAGGAAGGAAGGAAGGAGGAGAGAAAAAAGAGAGAAAGAGAGAGAGAGAGAGAGAGAGGAGAGAGAGAGAGAGAGAGAGGGAGGGAGAGAAAGAGAGAGGGAGAGAGAGGGAGGGAAAAGAAAGAAATCTAGCTATATACTCCTTAAAAAGACACACTTGAAACATGCATTTAAAGAAGGATGGAACGTAAGAAAATGAAAATGTACTAGGCAAATACCAAAGAGGAAAATAGGTATAATATTTCATCAGAAAATCCTGTAGGGTTTTCCTTCAAAATACATTTCAATATGACTATTTCTCATTATCTCCAGTTCTTAGATGAGGTTCAGGCCAGCATCATTATACCCGGACCACTGTAGTCGCTTTCGAACTGGTCTTATGGCCACCCATGCTTGTCTTCACCAAGTAGCAAGAGAAATCCTTCCAAAATTCAAGTCAGACCTTTTTACACCATTGTTCAAAATTCACTCAGAGTAAAACTTAATGTACTTTCAATGATATCACCTCCTAACATTCTATCCTCATCTATGATGATGATCTCCTTTCAAAGGAATTTTACTTAGTGAAAAGATGTACTTGTCTACTAAACATAGTAATTCTGAATGTTACACTACAAGTTGGTGTCAAAAAATACAGAGTAAAAAATAACCTCCATGACAGATTCACATAGTGACAATAATACTCTTTTCTCATAAAATGGTAAGGCAGGCAAAAATAGAGTAAGAATACAAAGTACTAAGGTCAAACAAGTAACAAATTTAACCTAAAATCAATGTAAATATAGTAAATTTAGGGAAGGTATTGGTTGACAACAGAAAGTTGGTAGTCAGACATCCTGGCTTCAAATATTTGCTATCTGATTTACTAGCTATTTTATAAGAGATATAGATATTTGTTTCCTTTGCTTTAAAGTAGGTAAAATAGTGCTTAGTCCATGTTTTTTTGTGTGTGAGGATAAAATTAAATAATTCATGCTAGGAATGCTTAGCAAAGTATCTGGCATGACATTCCAATGGTTTTCTTTTGTCTGTGTGTGTGTGTGTGTGTGTGTGTGTGTGTGTGTGCATAATTGCACACCAAAACAAACTCTAAAATCCTTTTTATTTGAGAAAGTATGTCATTTATAAACTTAACCAAAATAGAAATATACAGATATAGATAGAGATCTACAATAAAATTTTAGAAGGGTAAGAACCCAGAAACCACTCTGGACATAGGAACTCACATAAGAGAGTTTATTAAGCAAACAGGCAGAGTGTCTCCCTGCAGGGTAAGAGAGAAAATGAGAGGAAAAGAGAGAGAGAGAGCACACACAAGAGAGAGAGTGAAAGCCAGGAGGAGAGAGCATGAAAGCAAGGAGGAGAGAGAGTGAAAATGGTGGGGGAGCTACTCTTAAGCAGTTGAATTCTGCGGGTTAACAGGGGACCAATGATGGAGAAGGATACTTGCAAGCTACTGATGAACCAATAGCTAGTTAGGATGTTCACAGATTGACAACCTAGGTTGTAAGTTGGGAGGCAGAGAAATGGCTGCAGCATAAAGAGCAGGGGAGCAGCTTTATATTATATCAGCCCATTTTTGTTTTTATAAGAAGATCTTTTGTTCCCCAGTTCTCTCCCTCCTTATCTCTCCTTCCTGCCTATGTGACTAGGCCTGGTTTTGCAGGTGAGATGTAAAAAGTAAGAAGTGAATGAGGCAGGGGAAGAACCAAAGTAATTCAGCCAGGCAAGGGCCCAGGGGGTATTAATTAGCAGCTCCTTGCTTGCAGTCCTTGATAAGGGCAGGGAAATTTGAAAATCAATGGACTCCAAAGATCCTTGATATTCCATTCTCCCAGGGACAGTCACCAACTTCCAGACTTCCAGAGGCAGATGGCTCTCATGGACTTCATTTCCTTGATTTGACTGATTCCCTATTTCTCCACTAACTGCCTATCCCCAATTCTGACTTCATTCCCCACTCTAGTTTTAGGAACTCCTTACTGCTGTAGGGAAAGTGGGTGATGGCCACTCTGGCTTCTTCGAGCTAGAAGGGGGCAGCATGAGGCAAGCAGCTTGGAGTTCCCTTTTAGAAATCGGGTCAATCGAGGGGTTCATGGTAGAAGTCTGGTTGGGGAAGAGCAGGTTGTAATGGCATCTGGAGGTGGGTGCTTCTATGAGAGAAGAACAAAAAGACATGAGAACTGAAATGAGATTAATACAAAATAAATGTTGCAGAATCTGGAACATGTCAATGAAAATCATGAAGTTGACAGAAGTCAATAATCCCTCACCAGGAGGTGGAAGAACTGAGAAATTTTTCCTATAACAAGACCTAACAAAGGTTGGAGAGGACAAGACCTTTATTTGGGAACTTTAACATTGTCCAGGTTTTCAGGAATGTAAACACATTTAACTCTTAATGTCATTGATGTCCCAGGAAGATATAATTAAGTTACTTAATGTCATCTGATTTTTGTAAAATACCCTTTTATTGGTATAACCTGTGTTTAGAAGAGATCTCTATATTTCTGTTACTAGCAAACATAGAATAAGCCTACCTGTGTCTTAAACTGACTAAAACTTCTGACTCTGGCCATTTCTCTTGACAGTTATCAGGCACATTTGCCTAAGAATCTCTTTTGTAGCTTCCAGTCTTTATTCTAGTGGGCTAACACAAGTGTATATCTTAAGTTACATTTAACTATTGTTTCTTTTAAATGCCCAAGAATGGTTATATTTTGGTTTTAACTGTTTTGCTAGGTGTCTAAGATCAAACTGGTCAAGTTGACCTGTTTTTGTCTTGTTAAAGAATCAGCTGAGTTCCCACAGGGGTCACTCTTGAGGAACTTGAGAGCAGCGTTTTAGCTCCATTAGTGCCATCTGTTAGGCAGGGTCTCCTTGATAAGGTGGCTTCTCTTGGAAGCATCAGGGATGTCTCCCTTTTCCAATGACCCTCCTCTGCAGCAGGTGCACTGATTGGCTTTTTATCCTCTAGTGATCTCATAAATCTCTCTGATCGGGAGGTCCTGTGACCCAGAGTTGCAAAGCTCCTTGGAGAAATCCTCTTGTTCCCTGGATTCAGGCTGACTTTGAGGGCAAGATACTGGTTTTTCTTGGCCTCTGTATTTAATTTCAATCTTTAAGTTTGATCTTAACCATCCAGCAAACCAGTCTCACCAGTCATAAAGTAAGAGTGCTGGGCTTTAACTTAAATGTCTATAACTTTACAGTAATTTACCCCGTTATTTAACTGGAGTCTGTATTAGTTCTGGAAGTTAACATTATATACTATCTGTTCTGTAGGTGATGGCTTATTATCACGAGTTACCTAGGTTCTTGAAGCAGTACCTCTGCAAAACAGGTAACAGTTTTACAAAATAAAATTAACAAGAGTAAAAATATATTCAGCTTATATAATAGCTATCTTGAATTTCTGGCTGAGCTCTACATTATATCCCATTGAGATCACAGTAGTTTTACAACAAGAACCAATCTTTTGAATATAACTTTAAAGAAGCTGGAGTCTGGCTTATTTTGGAGCCACTCTAACATGCAGTAAGGTGGGAGGGGAGGCAGAGCCTTATCTCAGGTAAGGCATGCCTCTTTATAAATCTTAAGTGAAGTGTTTTAATTCTGATGTTGATCTTTACTTCTTTCTTAAATGTCATTTTGAGACATCTACATATATTGATTCACGTGAATTAAAGGTATTTGGATCCATTTTTAAAATTTTAATTTTATGCGTGATTATATTCAGTTGCACACAGACAACACATAATACAAAGCAAAAGCCTTGTAATGTTTATCTCCATTGCAATGTAACAGATGTTCAAAAATAACTCTAGAGTTGGATAAAAGAACTGATCAAAAAATGATTATCCTAGGTATGTAGAATCAAAATTGTGAGCTCAAAAAATATAGCATTTAAGAAAAACAAATCAAGAGTCCTAGAAGAAAAATGATATTGGCCATTAATTATAGTATGAGAGAGTGAGAAAGGGAAGGGCAGAGAGAAGGGGTGAAAGGGAGAGATAGAGTGTTCTGTGTTGCAACCCAGGAGAAATTTAAAATGGACACTTTTTTTTTTTTCTTCAATCTCAGGTTGGTCCCTCACTGAGCCAGCTGCAGTCTACATTCCAATGTAGGCTTCAGCAAGACTAGGCAGGGGGAATTGCCTAGGCTTTTAAACTTTTTCTGGTTGGGAATACTTTTGAGGAATGGGGCTGTTATATCATACTCCTTACTGTGACATACCACTGACTGTTGGGTTAGTTAGAGTTACTTTCTCCACACCAGCCACCTCCCATGGGGGGCTAAAATATGTGCACAGAATCTTGTGGCAGAAGGACTGGGTGGGCTGGGCAGGAGAATGGAGGCAGAAACAGAACGGGGCAAAGGAGATGGAGAAGCAGTGACTGGAGGGGCCTCTAACACAGTGGACCGGTATCAGGGTGGTTTGTTAGCTAAGTCGAAGTCAGAGGAGGAGGAGGGATTAAGAGGGAGAGAAGAAGCCAAAAGGAGGCATTCGAGTTTGCAGGAAGAGCAAAGCAGCCCAAGAAAGAAAAGACTTGAAGATAAGGAATCCCTTTCCATCTGCCCACTAGCTCACAGAAGCTGTGTGTCATTATGTGGTCATTTTGGATTGATTACCTAGACCAGGGGTCAGGTAAAGGGGTTTAAGATTGTCTAGTAGATGCCCCAGGGGTGAATCTGCCGGAATGGAGGACCTAGATCCCATGGTGGAGACTGATACAGCCGAGTTAGTGTCCAGGGCATCCCAAGGTCAGAGTAGTCAGCTGGAAACGAGAAGGCAGCACAGAGAAGGAGTCATCACCCAAGCATCAGTCTGTGTGCCGGGCAAAAGCCGAAAGAGTTGAGGACCTGACATCAGGATTTTCGAGAAAGAGAGCGAGCGCGAAGAGAAGCCTCAACCCTGAGAAAGAATCTCTACCATAAAATCAGGAACCCACCTGGCAGATAAGACCAACCAAGGGGGCCAGCCATAACTATAAAAGTCGTGGCTGGGGGTACCCTCACCTCTCAGCCACCTCGAGGGCCCCAGACACTCAACTCAACGGTCACTTCTTAGGTCGGCAGAGGAGTTTTTAAGTCGGCCTAGGGGAACCTACCTAGGGAACTCACCAATCTGAAGTCTGGTGATGGACGCAGAGCAGAGCGTCTGGGGGAATAGAAAGTGAGGCCATGTCCAGGGGGCACTGGGGTGTCAGATGGGGTCCCACTTGCTTAAGAGACAGTGGAAGAGTCCATTCAAATCATGGCACCAATGTAAGAACCCAGAAACCACTCCAGACATGGGAACTCACATAAGAGAGTTTATTAAGCAAACAGGCAGAGTGTCTCCCTGCAGGGTAAGAGAGAAAATGAGAGGAAAAAGAGAGAGAGAGAGAGAGAGAGAGAGAGAGAGAGAGAGAGAGTGCAAGAGAGAGAATGAAATGGAGGAGAAAGCATGAAAGCGAGGAGGAGAGAGAGTGAAAATGGTGGGGGAGCTATCCTTAAGCAGTCGAATTCTGTGGGCTAACAGGGTACCAATAACAGAGAAGGACACTTGCAAGCAGACTGATGAACCAATAGCTAGCTAGGATGTTCACAGACTGACAAACTAGGTTGTAGGTTGGGAGGAGGAGAAATGGCTGCAGCGTAAAGGGTTGGGGAGCAGCTTTATATTATAAGAAGTATGTCCGTTTAAATCAGATACAAACGGGGATCACTTCAATGTTCAAAATCACATTTGAGGATCAAGACAATGAAATCACTTTAAGGAAGGAAAGATAATTTTGAAGGCTGGAAATGAAAAGATGAAATTGGCATCATTCCCAGACAAATTATTGTCCAAATATAAGAGTATCTACTGCCAAACAAATGAAATCAGGAAGTTCTGCTAGTATACTAAATAAAAAAGCAGAAGTGGGATAATACAGTAATATTTCCTATACCTCAAAATTTAATCATTTGGAAAAGTATTAGGGAAGACAAATACCTCATTTCAATGAGTGATCAAAACTGCTATTAAGAGTAAACATAGATGTGAAGCTGGCAAAGAAGATGTAGGCAGCTGCCCTCAACTCCTCCAGAGCCCAGAAATGAAGCAGTGTAAGAGTAGCTGACCAGAGTGGTGGGTGACAGAGTAAACCCTCTACAATTCAATACCAGAGAGCTTGAGACTTGGAGGAACTTGGAATTTGGTTACCAGAGCAGAAAATAAGACAGAACTCCTTGATCCAAAACATTGACCATGGTGGAGTAAGGGGACTAATAACAAAGAAAGAGGGAGAGGAAAAACCCCTAAGTTTACTTTCTTAACAACAGTAGGAAAGAAAGCAGACCAAAATGGGACAGGAGCAGGAAGAGAGTGAAGGCGATCACAGACTTTGCCCCAAATTGTGGGCTGAAAGCTGTGCCAGGTAGGGCAGTCATTCTGTAGAGTCCACAGCTAGCTAGCCTCCCTAGAAAGAGTTAAATCAACCCAACTTTTCCCCACCTAGAGATAATAATGAATGAAACCACAGGAGATGCTTCTGAAATGAGTTGTCTCAGTAATCCATTTAGAAGGAACTTGTACAGGGATTGCTACTAGCTGAACTCTACAGAAACCCCCTCCCCTTCTCCAGGGACCAGGGTAGTGGGGAAGCACTAACCTGAGAGTAAATCACTCCCAGAGAGTGCTAACCCCAACCCAGTGCTCCCTACAGCCTCCTGCAGGAGCTCAGGCAAAAACCAGACCAACTGACGCCCTACTCCCATCACAATGCCTGGTAAAACCCAGTGATCTGCAGCAATCTGGGTGGAGGTTTCTGTGCACAGACCGCCCACAGAGAGGCTACATTCTCAGGCCCCACAGTTGCAGACAGCCACCAAGTGCTTAGGTAGTGCTACTAGAAGGAAGCCCCAGTAGAGGGGAGCATGCACTCAGTGATTCACATTTACCAGTCATAGGAGCCCAGACAAAGGCAGGCCAATGGACACTCCACCCCAGTCACAGGAATGGTAACTGGGTGAACTACATCAGCCAGGGTGGAGGTTTCTGTGCCATGGACCACCCACAGACAGCCTGCATTCACATGCACCACAATTGTAGCCAGTCACCAAGATCTATGCTCCTAAAAGAAGCTCCTGCAGAGGGAAGTTGGCACTCAGCACCCTACAGCAGTTAATGTCCCATAGCTGTTAGCAACAGTACCCTGCTCCCTGACACCCAGCAGATATAGCCAGCAGATGCAGCACCTTCCAAACATGCAGACTTAAGTCTCTGTACTAACTAAAAAGTGCCAGCTGGTGAGAAAAACATAGTAACCTGGGAAGTAGTTCCTGTGAAACAGAACCTCTAGAAGGGTTCCATGGCAGCAAGTCATGGAGTTGCTGTGTTAACTCATTCTAACTCAAAAGCACAGACTCATTGAAGGTATTTCCTGAAGATAACCTCAAGCGTTCAGTGGAGATTCAGTGGAGACACCAGCCACCTCACAGGGTGCCACACAAATCCAATGACTTGTAACCTGTGCACTCCAAAGTGGGTAGTGTCCTTACGCTGCCCCACAGGACAACCAGAGCCAAATCAAACAGACTACAATATCTTCATCTTAGATCACCGTACCCCACTCTCCAAATATATATATGGAGTAGCCCACACTGGATTTGATAGCTCTGGACACACAGGGCTTTTATTCAGGAGGGCACATTAGACTTCAATCCTAATAGGGGATGACCTCAGTGCTAAGACACAGACATTGAGGAACTGTCTCCTCTGATAACAGAAAATTGTGGATACATGGACACACCAAATATTGGAGGTGGCCTTCTAGAATTGTATGAGTTGAAGTGGTATGATAACTACCTCCACAACCAGGGAAACTCAGAGGTAAGGTTGAGGAGTGGTGGGTCTCTTCTCAAGGTCCCAAATCCTGATGGAATCCAAATCAGGAAGACTCAAGAAAAAGTTTCCCCAAATCAACAGGGATTATTATAAATAGCTCTAGTGTCAATTTTAATCTTATAGAAATTGCTTTTCATATTGAATTGATATATGTACTGCTATAAATATTGCAGCACTCAACCAATTTGATATTATTTATTCTAATGTTTAAAAAGTTAATTGGAATCATTCTTTTAATTTTAATTTTCTAATTCAGGTTTTCACCTGCTCCCTTGATTCTCTTTTCTCCCTTCTTTCTCCCTCTTTTCTTCCCTACTTCTGCCTCAAACCCACACCCACTATTTTTTCTTTTTAAATCATAGTTTGACCAGGTGCATTTGTACATAATTGTAATCAATGGCTTGGGAGGCCAAGGCAGGAGTATCGAGAGTTCAAATCCTGCCTCAGCAAAAGTGAGGCACTAAGCAACTCAGTGAGACCCTATCTCTAAATAAAATACAAAATAGGGCTAGGAATGTGGTTCAGTGGTTGAGTTCCCATGAGTTCAATCCCCAGTACCAAAAAAAACCAAACAAACAAACAACAAAACACCCCTAAATCTGTATTATTTTTTTTCCATTTTCTTTCTTCTTCTTTCCTTTGCCAATTTTTTCTTCTTCCCCTTTAATCCTATGTAGTGTAATAGTAATTTATTATCTTTAATAACTAGTTTCTCAACCCATTGAAAGATTTTCCTATAATTTTTTATTCAGATTAGAGGAACTGTGAAGAATATTTTCAATGAGTTATGTTCTGCTAAAGTTTATTAGCACATGGATTTTCTCCAAAAAGTTTGCAGTTAATAGAGTTTAGTATCTTCTCTCAAAGAGGTGCTAGACACTGGGCATATCAGAGGATGCGTTTTGATAGGGAGGATCAATACTTGGATATTCACTTTGGGGATTTAAGAGAAAGAAGCTCACAAAAAAATTCCCTTGCATAAAAATGTAAGAGCTAATCATCCCAGAAGATGGTTAGACATATGAATAATATGCAGCAGAAAAAGGCCAACATCTAAAATACATAAGAACTACAAGGAGGAAAAAGGATGGAAAACACTACAATAGTGGCCAAAAGTTTTAAACAGGAGATTTATACAAGAGCAATTCAGTTTAGCTGACTCACATGGAGACAGGTTTGGACTCATAATTAGAAAATCACAATGCAGAAAAAACATACTTTATCCATCAGTTCATCAAAAAATAAAAACAGCAATTATTGGTGAGTAGGAAGGGAAAGTGATGTGACAGGAAGTTTCATTCATAGATGGTGGGAATGTACAATTTTCAGGAGCTCTGCAAAACAAATTGACCAAGCACACCAATATATATTTTAAAGTGCATCTACTTTTAGTTTCAACTCCAACAAGTAAAATCCATGTGAGTTATCACTCTTGTAGTTATGATAATATAATCTCTATAATTGATAGTTTTCCATTTCTTTTGCTTAAAGAGAATTTTTAAAAATCTAATGAACTGAAAAAATGTTTTATCTCATAATAGTCATTTATTTATACTAAAATGTTTGAATAAATTATATTAGATTTGCTTGATAATGATATGGATGTGAAGGGGAAAGTGAACCAGCATGGAGGTGAAATGAGATTGGTCAGGAATTCATAATTGTTGCAGTTGGCTGAGGTTATATGCAAATTTATATTATTACTCTATGTTCTCTGTTGTGTTTGACAGTTTCTACTATAAAAAGTTAAAAATAAAGTAATTCTTTGCATGTATTTATTTCTTTTTTTTTTTTTTTTTTTTTTTTTTTGGTACTAGGGGTTAATCTCAGGGGCACTCAACCACTGAGCCACAGCCCCATCCCAATTTTGTATTTTATTTAGAGACAGGGTCTCACTGAGTTGCTTAGCACCTTGTGGATGTGGAGGCTGGCTTTGAATTCTCCATCCCCCTGTCTCAGCCTCCCCAGCCGCTGGGATTTTAGGCTTTATAGGTTTGCATCACTACACCTGTTCTTTACATAGATAGAAAAAGATTTGTGCTACACGAGAATCCATATGTTTTATGATTCACAGATATGATTCCTACATATATTAATGATCTACCTCATTAAGGTCAAAATTTCACTAATAAAATGGGCATCTTCTTTTTTTTTTTTTTCCCTTAAGGCACATGATGCAAATAGTCCTCTTAATAAGTGAACAAAATTACATCAGTCATTATTTGAAGAATATAGATGGCAACATTTGAAGATGGGGGTTTGTATAAAAATCTGTGAAAATGTATTAAGGGATGTGAAAATGTGTTAAGGGCTGTGATTACCAATGTATTGGAGACATTTGGTTTAGGAATTTGACTCCCTACTCCAATCAGATTGAAAACAGCACCATCTCTTCTTGACTACTTCTTAGAGAAATAAGTTTCCCAGGACTTCAAACCACCATTGTTAGAAGAGGGTTCGTGACAGCCTGTTACAGTCAGCCTTAGACCACAGCACTGTGGGTATTAAGGGCTGACAGCAAGGGTCTTGAGTACCCACAGATTTTGGTATCTTCAAGGGAGTCCTGGAACCAAATCCCTGAATACCAATGGATAATGCTCTGTGTGCAGCTTCAGTGGAAACTTAGTTGCTGTGAAAAATGCTGTTAAAGCTTGGTTATTGGTTTTGTCTTGTTTTGTTTTGACTTATCATTTTTGTGGTTGGGTTTGATTTGTTTGTTCACCAGTTTTGGTCTTTCTTCCAAGACGTTGCAATGAAGTTTCTTGTGATTATTTCAACATAACCAGGTCTGCTTCTCTTCTGAGTTTATGTATACAATGTTGCTAAGAAGGATTTGTACAGTCTTCAAAAAACCTCAAAGAGCACAAGGACCAGAAATGCAGTGACTGTGTTCATCTTTTGACTTGGCTCTTCTTGCTGCTCTTGATAGTGTTTAGAATAAAATCTCTGATTCTGGAACTGGCTTCTAAATTAGTTGAACCAGTAGTCCAAATGCACATTACACATGCTTGTTCATTTACCAAGCTCCCAGAGAGAAAGACCATCTCTTGCAGCACACAGAATCAATAACTCCAGGTGATACATTCATCATTTTGTTTGACGTAAATGTGAACATTTCTTGTCTTCCATTCAACAACTATTGAGTGTTTATTTGTGTCAAATTCTGTGCATAGAGAATAAGGAAATACCAACTTGCCTTTGAGGAGCTCAGAATTTAAAGAAAGGGATAAACAAGTAAAAATACTCTTAAACTGTAATAGGCTCAGTGATACACACACACACACACACACACACACACACACACACACGTATATGGACACAAAGCATTATGGAAGCAATGATAAGAATGTTTCCAATGGAGCAAATATGAAAACAAGAAACATTTCAGGAGAATCTTGAAGAATATGCAAGGGTTTATTAGGTAGAGAAAAGAGAAGAAGTCATGTGATCAAGAATCACTCTGTGCAGAAGCAAAGAAGTAAGAATGCACAGTGCAATCAGGCAGCTCCACAACTCCGTAGGCTGAATGGAAGGTAGGATGGATGTGGAACAGCCTTGAGAAATGAGGACAGATGGTGTGAGGATCATATAGAAGTGAATTGTATATGAGTCTTTTATTTTCCTAGTACTTGAGTTCAAAGTCCTGTGCATATTAGGTAAGCACTCTGCCACTGATGTCTACCACAGCCCTAGAATGAAGATAGCTATAAAGGATTCTACTCAGGATTCAAATAGGGTACACATTACTGAAATCTTCATGTATCAACAAACAAAGACTTGCCTGGGCAATTTATACATGTCTAAGCACATTGGAAATTTGGGTCAGAGAATCTGCCAGGACCACATTCATGTAAGATCTGGTTTAGAGAAACATCAAAGGAAACATATTCAAAGGAAATAAGGAACCAGGCATGAATGGATCAACTCTAGAGCTGAGGTTTGGTTGTTGAAGGAAATGAGTGACATAAACACAACTCGGTTTTTAACAGTCTAATATGTTTTCTGATTCACCTAAGGATCTATATTGAGTCCTGGAATGGGAGGGGATGGTGTGAGGCAGCAGAAAATATAAAAAATGATAATACTTTTTTTATTAATCTCTTAACTTTATTAAACTTATTAACTTTTAAAATCTCTTTTATTAATCTCCTGCTTAGAGCTCTCTCTAAATGCTATGAGAGACATTTTCCTATTGTTCTTCCATTTGGCCACATAGGGCATAGGTACACAAACATCCCAAGGCCTGTTGGGAATTGATGCTGCCTACAAAGGTAGCATCAGGAAGGATACCAGAGTCTGCTAGAGCAGGAGAAATGGTAGGCAGGAGAATGCCATGCCCCAGCAGCATGGCTGCAGTCTTGTTCATGAATGCAAAACAAATTACCTCCAGAGATTTCTACTGGAAAATGCCAGTAGAATTGCAGTTCAGTTGAGTATCAACATTCCTCTTCCAGACTTACACATGAGGCCGGAAGAAATTCGGGTTGCAGAGCATGCCTTCTGTCTCAGGTTTGCATTATATTCAGTTATGCTCCTTGAGCTAATCCTAGTGCCAATAAAGGTGTATTCCATTAAGTTCAATTTACTTTCAAATATAGTGCAATGAAATATCGATTAAATATAAATTGGAAAGGCTATCATTCCCTCAGAATTCTATGATTTAAGAAGAAGTATAATTTGTAAGCTTCTGTCTTTCAAGTTGAAAGAGATAGTAGCTCAACAAACTGCTGCATAACTTCTCCCTTCAAGGGTGTTTTATGTCATGCCAATTTCATCTTCTCTGAACATAGTGGAATTTAGAACCTAGTGGTATTCCTTTAATTTCTCATCTCAAATATATCATAGACATTTTGCAGTATTCTGCAAAAGCAGAACTACCATCCCCGCCTATGTAAGGGAATCAGTCCCCATGCACTTTCTTCACTTCAGCACTCAGATCCCCTCTCCCAATCTCAGAACAAACCAGATCCAGTAAGACCTGTAGCTCACTTAAATTCAGTAAAGAACAATGAGCATTTTTGCAAGCAAACGAGGTGTTCCCACATGTAACCTAGTGAAGGCAGAAACCCTTTGATCCAAACCTGTGACAGAGTGGTGAGGGGGACAAGAGGAAGAAGCAGACAGGCCAGCTAATGGTTTTGGAATAAGCTCTCCAGATGCACTGCATTTTTTTTCCAACCCAAGGCTGTCATCAATATTTCAACATTTAATGTTTTATTTCCTGCTTTCTTCTTGCCTGCCATAGAAATTGAACTAAAATTCCCTCTTCATAGAAAGTATCACCCACATTTCTTATTTCATTTTTCTCGGACCTGTGAGACTTTTAAGTAGGACTTCCTTTTCAGGATGCAAATTTGTATCACAGAGAGGGAGCTGATCTGTGAGTGCTGTCACTTGTCAATCATTACCCTGTGTTTCCTGCTGAGATGTGTACTCTGATTGTTTTTCATTTCTTTGCTCCATCTCCTTTCTACATTTCTCTGGTGAAGAGAGAGGACGTTGCTCTAAGTGTGAACAGCTTAAAAGGAGAGGGGCAATTACAACCTTGCCCTGCATGATCATTGATGATTTCCTACTTCTGAGGTGTAGAGTGTCCCTTCCACATAAGCTGAACTGGTCTCTAATGACATCTTTATCCTCTTCACTGATTTCAAGCTTCTCTAAGGTTACCAATCCCAAAGTTTCCATCAATCAGCAGCATAGCAGGGGGGATGTAATTTAAATATAGTGAGACCCCAATTATGCCCAAATGGAATTGGCAGTGCACGAATAATTGAGGGAGGGATGCTGTTTAAGAGAAGTCATCAATTTGTCTTTCATGTTTCTCTGCTCTGAAGTGCCAGGGGTCATGGTGTGGAATGGGGAAACCAAAGGTTGGTTTCTATTCTTCGTGCATCATTTGCCTTTGTTGCCAGTGGATGAAGTATACAAGCCTGGGTCACAAAGACTAGGTCACAAAGAGCTGAACTTTATACAGATAAACCTGCTACTGTGACACAAATCATAAATTGCAGGCAGTTAATGGATTCTAGAAGAGCATAAGCTTGCATGTGGTAAACTATATAAGATACTAATTATATTCAAAATTGACAATACCAGCTACCTTGTGTAGGACAGAGATGCTGGAACCATATACATATCAGTGCTGTTTTCTTCTGCAGCCTAAGAGTGATCTTCTTTTGTTGTTTAGACATATGAAAAGAGACCAGCAGATAGGTTAAGACATGTGACCAAAGTCACATAATTGGGGAAGAACTGAACTCTAGACCCATTCAGTTTCTTCTGTTTTAGTTCTTTTCCCTATGAGTGGGATGGAAAGACAGATAAGAAATATGTCTTATTGTCAGTGAGTTACATTATTTTCCAATAAAACAATACACAGACATCAAGATGTTGGCCAAGCCTAATGTTTTCCTGGACTTATAAAGATAAGGTGTTGATAGTATCTGTGATGGTTAATTTTAGGCATCAGTCTGACTACATTGAGGAATACCTAGAATACCAGTAAATCTTTGCTTCTGATTGTGGCTATGAAGATGTTTACAGTGGAGATGGTTGGGTAACTCAGTGGACTAAGTGGGAAAGCTTTGCCTTCAGTGCAGGTGGGCAACATCCAACAACTAGGGGCCTAGAGAGCACAAAAAGGAGAGAAAGAGATTTGCTCTTCTTGTCTCCTGAAGCTGGGACATGCTCTTCTCCTCCTGCCATTAGACACTAGAACTTCAGGCTCTTGGGTCATGGGACTCCAGGACTTAGACCAGTCCCCCACCCTCCCACACACACCCTAGGTTCTCAGACCTTCAGCCTCACACTGGAGAATTATACCATCAGCTCTCTGGTTCTGAAGTTTTTGGACTTGAACTAAGTCATGCTTCTGGAATTCTAGGTTGCAATCTTGCAGACAGCCTATCATGATACTTCTCAACCTCCACAATTACACAAGCCAATTCTGCTACTATGTCCCTTTCATCTACCTATCTCTCTTTCTATCTCTCTAGCTATCTATTTATCCATCCATTTATCCATCCTTGCACATATTTTATTTGGTCTGTCTCTCTGGGGAACTCTGACTAATATAGTATTTATAGATGGAAACCTTGGACATTCCTTATTCTGACCTAGTGCATTCCAATATATAGAAAGAAATATAAGAGACAGTTATCTATGACTGTCCAAACTTAGAAATGTATGCATAGAAAAAGAAAATTTACTATCTGGACATTTAAAGTCTTAAAATTAGTCTTAAATCTTAAATTAGTTTTAAGTAAGTCTTAAAATCATGACATCAGACAGGATGGTTTGATAGAACACAAAAGTCACTTCCAGATGGCTCAGTCACAAAGCAAGTTACTGCTGGCTGTCCCATGGGAGCTTCATGGATTTTGCTCCATCTGGTCTCTTGACATGGCTAGGTCTTCAGCCTGGCAGCTAGATTCTTAGAGGGAGTATCCAAAGAGCAAGCAGTCCAAAATAGCAAAAAACAATGTGAAAGCATTTATCAAGCCTTAGCTGACCTTGCATTAGCATAACCAAGCTATTTTAATGGAAATCCCCTGAGTGAATGTGGGAGGAAACTACTCAAAACATGGATACCAGAAAATCTGGTTCCTTCAAAATCAGAGCATACTAACTTTGATCTGAATAGGGGCTTTGACTAGTACTGCCTGTGTAAACTTGAGAAAATTTCTTAGGCTCCACTGTTCCTCTCTTTCCTCACACGTAAGAAAATGTTAACAAAACATTCCTTATGCCTTTGTTAATTACTACAATTTTCACGTTTTATGGGATTAGAGTCATCATCTCTTTAAGAATTCAGCTATTCTGAATCAATCACTAGTAAAAGGCATCATGGTTTAGTGACTGAGTAACATGAAGAATCAGGAGTTGGGTGAAGGCAGCTAATCTCACACGTTCATCCTACATAGCCCTGAGGTAACAACTGTGCATTCTATTTGAGGGAAAAAAAAGCAAAATAGAGATTTCAAAACATTCATATCATGAATGTTGATATGAAAGTAGTCTAACTCTGCAGTAGTTGATTGCAAAGGCTAAGGTCTTGGGAGTAACAAAGATGATTATACCACTGAGTAAAAGCATCCCTTTAGCCATCCCAATGTTGTTAGCCTCAATGTCTCCAGTTCAGAAATCAGATGTTAGAAAAGCTAAATAAGGTGAGAGCTGTAAAGTGGTCCTCACAGACCACTCTGCCACTGTATATATTCAATAAATGGCATGGTCTTGCACTTGTCATTATGAAATGACTAGTGACCCAAAATTTTAAGAACCCAAACCCCAAAAGATACTTAATTCCCTATATCATCATTTATTCATCGTCTTTGGTCTTGTCCAGGATTTCAATACATTCACTCTGGTCTCTGCTTTGGAGTCAGACCCATGTTGTTCCAATTTTTTAGTGCTCTCTATGTCCAGAGTCCTTCCTGCAAAATGTGTAAGAAGATATTTACATTTCAGTCATTGTACACACTATTCAATGTTTTATAAATGAATGATATTTCAAATACCACAACTTTTATCCATAGTATCATAGAGATTCAATTATTTTATCAGAGAATGGAATAACAATGTCATCATTATTTATTTCTCCTTCATCCTACTAGTAAGATGAAATAAGGATCAATAATTCTGGATGAATGTGATGGATCCATACGAGTGGTAACTCTACCCTTTCACCCTTATGGCTCTACCAATGTCATATGAAACTTGAATAGCATGGTCTAAGACAGCTGCCCCCAATTCTCCCATTGTACCTGAAGTCCTATCTGTGGGAAGTAGAAAACGAAATGTGACTCACATCCTCCCTCCTATGTACACATATTCTTGGCTAGAAAATAAGGATATGGCCACACTAAACTTCAAAGAAGGTTGGAAAATGGAATGTCAGTAGGTGCTTACCTGTTCAGTGGAAACTCAGAAGTTCTATTACTGAAGGAAACACTGAATATTGAGGACCAACCAGTAGGCTATTCCCATGGCATATAATTGAAACTCTAAACTCTAGTTGACTCAATGTTATTTTATTGATTTTTTGGAGTGTTACCAGGGATTGAACCCTGTAGTGTCCCAGGGGTGCATAACCACGGAGTCACATCCCCAGCCTTTTATTAAAATTTTGAGACAGAGTCTTGCTTAGTTACTTAGAGCCTTGATAAGTTGCTGAGGCTGGCCTTGAATTTGCACTCTTCCTGCTTCAGCCTGCTGAGTCACTGGAATTACAGGAGTACAATACCACATCTGGCATATTTTATTGATTTCATGAAAAACACTTTTTTTATGTCAGAACCTCTTTTGAAAAATAATGAAAGACTCTTCATTAGATAAAATTAAACTGTGAAATTTTATCACAATTTTTAAAATAGGCATAATGGTTCTACACTTACATATGATGTTGCATGTATTCTTTAATTTTTCAATGAGAAAGTATTAATTATAAATATAAAAATGAAATGGTAACATAAACATTATAGTAAATTGAAGTACATGTTTTGGAGAGAGGTGAGTTAGGAATGGCTAAAAGTTTCCTCCAGGGGTTTGCATAAATTCAGAACTGGCAATTCTTTAAGAAGACAAATTGACTCATCCACTCGACAAATATTTATTTGACAACTGAATGACCCATGTACTATTCTTATCTATGAACATAACATTCATGGAATAAAACTAAACAGATTTTAGCTTACATTCTAATAGGGGAGAGAAGGAAGAAGGAGGGAATATTTTATCTAATATCTAATATTTTAGATAATAATATTAGATAAATATTAGATAATAATATTTTAGATAGTAATTTTCATTTATTATAAAGGAAATTAGAAGAGGATGAGTGAAGTCAGGAAAACCTATTTAAGAGGTTACATTTAACCCTCCATGTGCTAAATAAAAAGAACATTTAGTTTTGCATTCAAAGTGATGTTAAAGAGGAAGATCGTCATAGGCAAGGAAACAACCTAACACAAAGATGCTGGGCGTGTTTAAGAAATAGAAAATGGCCCCAAATAAATGTGGCACAGTGTGTAAGAAGTGGTATCAGTGGAGGTTGGAAATGTGTGTATAGCCAGCTAACACAAGAGCTTGTAATTCATGGTAGAGAGTTTAGATTATTTTACAACTCTAACAGGTGGTTAATATTGGCTGCCTTTCTTAAAGTATTAAAAGAAAGAGAAAAGCTCAGGTAAAACTTGACTGTTCACAAGCAGATACCAAATTGTACATAGGGAATGGAGAAATTGTGAACCCTCCAGAGTTGGACAAGCAATCTGGCTTGAACTGTGGTGGACAGATCCCTCTAGACCTGGTCAAGATGTTTGAGGTTATAGACCCTCCACTTGATTTGAGAAGAAAGGAGAAAACATGTATTTGCTGACCAAAATGGTGGGATACGTCAGATACCAGGTAGTTATTTGCCAAAGCAATTTTCTCTTTGTTCCTATATTCTTTTAGCTTGGTATGAAATTTATCCCTGAAATGCATTTAAAATTGGAATTCTACATTGTGTATAACCAGAAGAATGAGAAATTATACTCCATTATATTTGGTGTATCAACATACATTCTACTGTCATATTTAACTAATTAAAACAAATTATAAATATTTTTAAAAGTTGATGTGTATCATTTCTAGAGCTCTTCTCAGAAACTGCCCATGCATGATCCTTCAAACTCCTCTTTCTTCTGCTTAATATAGATAGGCATGGTGATCTCAGAAATATTATGCTCAGGATAGATCAATAGATATTGAACACAGGTCCTCAAAAACCACATGTAGGATGTCTTCCTGATCTGAAATACCTGTTTTTAAATCTAAATGAGTGATGAATGCATTTTATTGTGCTGGAGTCATATCTTTGGGAGTTTTAGAATCATTACCTTAACTGGAACTTCCTTAGTTAACCTATGGGATACAGAAAAGTTTTGAGAAAGAGACAGGAATTTTGTTTGTTTGTCTTTCTTTTTGTTTTGTCATGCATGCTAAGTTCTAGATCTCTATTAGAAAGCCATGTAAGCACTTGGAATTTACAGTTCTGGGATTCTTGGGAGAAGTCAGGGAAAAACTAGATAATATTTACACCCATGGTGCCAGTCTATATTTAAGAGAATGAAACGCAAGCATGATCCAGGAGCAGTCAGCAGGTAAGAATCAAAAGAAAAGACGAAGTCAGAGAAAAACCCAGAAAGAAAAACTAGGGTTGATGTCACCAAAGGTGAATATTGCTTAAATACAAATTCACCTCTGAGGTTTCTAAAATACACATCACCCTGGGGGTCTCTTTGGGAGGCAAAACTTTACAGCCCCTGGGATAGAATGTCAAAGTTTATTTCTACAGAAATAAACTGTAAAGGAAACCACCAGCTCGGTAGACCGCACACCTGTGTTTTCTGAAGTCTTTTTCTCAAGGGAATAGTGAGTCAGAAAATTTGAATTTAACGCTTCATTTCGCATTCCCCCAAGTACCAGTGGTGCTACATAAACAACCATTTCCTGTAACCTCAGACCATACATCCAGTTCTCACCTCACTCTTGTCACCCACACACGCTGACAGGTTTCTTCCCAGCACAAGGTTTGAAATGAGCCAAGCAGAAAAACCAGGTGAGCAGGGGAAAAGAGCAAAAGTGTCCACCAGGAGAATGTTACAGACAAAGCACCCGATCACTCATCTTCAAAGAGGACACAACAGAGGTGAAAGGATCACTCCACATTCTCCTCAAATCCAAAGAATGCTGGGAAAGGAGGGTTGCTGTCAGTGATAAATACCACAAAGGACTGGCCAGAGTTCAGAAACACAGGGAAAACTCATAGCCTATTGCAGTCTGGGTTTGGGGTTATTTTCCAGCAAATCTCTGGGCAATGACTTGGTCAATGTGGAAGTGAAATCTTTTCCTTAAAGGAAGACAGTTCTTTAACTTGTTATTTTACTTTGTTAAGTAAAATAGCTATACCAAAATAGCTATACCAAAGAGACTTCAAAATTCAATTGGTTAAATAAAATAGAAGCTCATTCTTCTCTCTCACTCCCACCTAAGGACCCAGAAGTGAGCCATTAGGGCTATGGGTGGCTTTAATCCTCAACATGTGACTCGCACAATAGAATCTATGGTGGCTACTCCTCCTTTCTCTATTTTTTCACTTCAGGGAAGGGAGAAAGGGAACAAGTAAAAACTAAGCTCTATAGCTAAAGGAAATGCATCTAATTACACACATCACTGGTGTTCATTTTCCATTGGTTAGAACTGTTACACTCCTAGCTGCAAGGGAGTCTGTGAAATATGATACTGCCACCAGAAAGCCAAGGGCCCTGATGAAAGTGCCATGTAGTTTGTCGATGGAGGCTTCTATTATAAGAGAAAAAAACCAGTAGAATGGATTCTGGAGGGAATGTAGCTGCCTGTGTAAAAATGCCTAAAATAGCATCTAAGGTTTACTGTTAAAAAGCGACTTTAGATTTCCACTCACCCAAGCTTAGGCTCTTGGCTGCTATCCACTGATATCTTTTCCCGTTCCTTGATTCTTTAAATACTGACTTCAACGGTGTAAACATATTTAGGAAAGTTCATACCTGAAACTTTGAAATTCCCTGCAACTCAGGCTGATGATAGAAATAAAAATAGAATGTGCTATATGTAATAAACTCTCTAAGGATTGAGGATATTTGTTGGAGTTGATTTGAACAGCAAAAAAAAGTTCCATTTTCAGGGAAGACATAAATGGAAACTTATGCTTCATTTTCTCCTATCAGTCCCTTCCACAGCTCTGGGAGAAGCTATAACACTGTGGTCACATGGCCTTTTAATTACATTTGTCGACATAAGAAAATTTTGTTTTAACTGGTTAAGACTATCATATGGCATCTTATAGCAGCAAGGTGGTTCTTGATTGTTTTACTCTTTTCAAGCTCCATATGAGCATAAAGCTGTCCTTTCTCTATGCCGTGACAGTCACTCTCTGACTTTTTTATGTTATTGACATGTTTGTCTCTCCCCCCAATGGCAAGTCATTCTTTCTTATGCTTAACACACACAATTTAGCAGTATTTGGCACTGAGTAGATTACCATAGAAAATTAATTCAATATTAATACAAGATGATAAACCTATGAAATATAAGTCCTTGTTCAACTATGAATCATTACTAGAAACCACCTCAGAATATGACATTTACTGAAATAAATTTTAAAAATATGTAATTAGTAGTAGAAATTAGTACAAAGTAAGTAACTAGCTTACTAGCAAGCATTCCCTCTCAGAGAAGCCTGGTCCTGCTAACACTAATCTAGCAGAAGTGGAATTCAATAAAAGCCTCTGCAAAGGTTAACAGATCAGTTAGAGGAAGAAACCTGATGGGTCATAATACTCAGTTAAATAACCTGCATTCTCTAATGCCCATGTGACATTTTTCCCTTTGTAAGGCTTCACTTGCTAATACAACCTTGAGTGTGCCTTATTGAGTACATTCTTAGGAAGACAAAACACCAGGAAAATAAATGTTATTCTAAATCCGATATATTAGATATTAATGAATGACAATAGAACATCAAAGGTAAGTACATTGACAAAACTCTTTCAAAAGTTGAAATTATTATTTAAGAATGAGTCATTTCACAAATAAGTTCTTGAAAAAGTTTTACCTTGGGATATACATTTTTATTTGTATATACAGATAGGTATATATATATATATATATATGTGTGTGTGTGTATACTTTTATCTATATAAATATATACTTTTATCTGTATAAATATATGATAAATATTTATATATATTTTATGTAGATAAAAGTGTGTGTATTTTTATAAATATATCTTTATCTTTCCATCATAGTCAGAACAATAATAGATAAGTTGATTTTAAAAAGAAGAAATTTTTAGCCATTAAAAGGATGAATTCAAGGAAGATTTTCTTATACTTGAATAGGTTTGCTTTTGTTCTTTCTTTGATTTCCTCTAAGAATTCTTACAAAAACAATAAGAGAAAGACCTAATAATATTTGTATCTAAGGAAGATCACTTGGCCTGCAAATAAGAGGATACATCAGAAGTGAGATTAAAAGGAAGCAAAGAGTTAAAATGTTATTGTAAAAAGGCTCCAATATCTATCAAACTGCAATCCCCACCAGCTAGTGTACTTTGATACATCCAAGTAAGCACAACACATTCCTGGTCACATTGACACTGTGTGTTGCACATGTTGCTTTTAATTTTACCACAAAATATGCACTTTATGTATTGAACATACTGACTTTAATTTTATTAGACTGAAAAATTTTTTAGGGATAAGAAACCACATCTGCTTATATTTCTATCTTATTTGTGAAAACCATTGTGAATATGAGTAATAATAATAAACTTGGTTTTCTCTTAAAATGGTTAGTATTTCCAGATTTGGGTCAACCTGCATATGTATGTAGATGGCCACTTCAGTGCTTTGGTTGCTGCTCTGGAAATTCAATTTAAAGTGGCAGATGGAAAAGGAAAGAATAGGAGAAAAAAAAATGAAAGGAAAAACTTTCTTAAAAAAATGTTTTTACTCAATCTTCAGTCTTCCCCAGTCCTTTGGTTTTCCCACCTCTCAGTTGGACAGTTAATAATACTTGACATTTATAGAGCTGCTTTCAAAACAGAGACCCAGAAGGCTTAATGCACCATGTTCACAGGCAGAAGGGGAATGAGCTCACACACCAGGTGCAGAACGCCCCCTCCAGTGTGGAATGCAGCAGCTGGCCACAGCTGGTGGATAATGATTGCCGCTCAAAGGCCCAGAACAGGAAGTGAAAAGGAATGGCAATCTGGGATCCAGTTGAGACTTCAAGAGCAACAGAGGTGGTAGCATAAGGTGAAACACTGAGAAGTTGCTGGGGCGTCAGTTTTGCAAAATATATAGCTTTCCTTGTCAAGGGCAGAGGGAAACATTTTCTGACTTAATGTAGAGAATTATCAATGGAAAGGAACTAGTAAGTCCTGACCTCTTGGAAGGGCACAGCTTGAGGAGATAGGGGCATCTTTCCCTGAAATGGCACAAGCAAGAAGTAAGGATGACTCTGCCCTGTGGGTTAGTGTCATTGTGTTTCTACTAGAAACAGAAAGGTAGGATTTCTTCCCATTGTACTTCAGTGGGCAATATTGTACCCAGAAGACAAGAATAAGAGCAGTCACTTCTATTCGAGGATTTAAAATGATGTGGTCAATTTCTAATATTTTAAAGATTAGTTTCCTGGAGAGTTTGTCTCAAGCCTGGAGAACTGAAACACTATTTCCAATCTGTTCACTTTTGACATTTTTAGTGCATCTCCTTAAATTATATCCAGGCAGTAAAATAAATGGGATGAACGCTTCAGGGCTTCCTGTTTTTGTTTCTGTTCTTAGAAAAAGATTTAAAGAAAAGAAAGGGGGAACATATGCCTCTGGCTTAGTTGGACCTGTTGAGCTTTTTGGCTGATGTGAAATTAATAGCAACGGTGATAAAATCACTATAGATAAGGTAAATGTGAAACTAACAAAAAGGACTTAAGTCACTGCTCTGAGATGGGAAGTTCAGGGCAGGGTGTGCAAGGATCCCTAAGCTCATCTCAGGGATCTCTTGCTGGGAGAGCAGATAGATTTCAGCATATGTGCCATGTTAAGAAAAACTGAAACCACAGCAAATCAACTTAACCTAAAAGAATGACATGTGGTGGAAGCAGCACAGGTACCATACGCAATTGCAATCTTGGTAGGCAATTAAGAGAGGAGACAGGCACAGCTGAGGGTCATTTTCCTGAAATATGTTGTAGGCATTGTTATTAATTTAAAAGAAAAGCTTTCCTATAATGTAACTCAAGGATGTGCAAAGCTTTACTGAGACCTACAGAGTTAGCTTCTTAAATGAAGACTCTGCAGTCTCCATCCTTGTGCTGAACTCCATTCTATATAAAAGTCACTCTAGGTGTTTGGGGCAGCAGGGGTTCTATGAATTAACATGATTAGACCTTCTCAGTGCTTTGGGAGTGGAGGTGAGGACATTGACTTACTTTTACAAAGCATGTCAATATGTGCCAGGAAATGTTATGTATACTCACTCTCTACCATGCTCTATGAGGTAGAAAATTTTATGTTTATTTTTGAGGTTAAAGTTTAAGCATTTAAGGAATTCAAATCTAAGTCTGTCTGACTTCAAATATAGTTATGCTGGGTGATATTTACATGTATTGTCATGGTTATGGTTTTGATGTGATGTGTTCCCCAAAAATTCACATGTGAGACAATGCAAGAGGCTTAGAGGAGAAATGATTGGGTTATGAGCATCTTAACCCAATGCTCAGAACCCAATAAGAGAATTAATCCCCTGATTGTACTAATCAAGTAGTAAGTCTGGTAGGGTGTGGTTGGAGGAGGTAGGTCCCTGAGGCTGTGCATTTGGTGTATATAGTTTGTATCTGGCAAGTGGACTCTCTCTGATCTGCTTTCTGATAATCATGTGAGCCACTTCCCTCCCTCAAAGTCTTCCACCATGAAGTTCAGCCTCACTTTGAGTCATAGGAATGGAGCTGCCTGTTAATGGACAGAGACCTCTGAAACCATGAGCCCCCTTTTCATTCTCTAAAATTGTTCTTGTCAGGTCTTTTAATCACAACAGCAAAAAAAAAGCTTACTAAAATAGTCATTTAATCCTTTCTAACAGTTCTACCACTATCTCCATTTTATGGGTGATGAAATTGAGATCAGAAAAGGCCAAGTAACTTGTGTAAGACAGTAAGGCTACTGCATGACAAAGCTAGAATTCTCCTTGGCAGCCCCACTCCATGGCTCCATTCTTGACAGCCACATTGTCTAATCTGCCTTCAAAGCTAAAGACTTTCTATTATCCCACATTATCTCTAATCTAAAGGAATAATAATTACTTGATGCCTGGGGAGTTTTTTTTTTTTTAACACTAAAAACTCATTAAATATATACATTAAATATACAAAATAAATATACAAAAGAAAGGTCAGTGTAGATGTCAAAAAATGGCACAAGAGGTAGGGGTAGAAGACGACATTGGGAAGGTCAGGAAGCAAGATTATTTCGATTACAGGAAGGAAAATTTTGAACAGAAACCTTCTTTCCCAAAATAGATTTGAGGATCTGACATGACTGGAAGAGAATTACATTTGGCTGAAGATGAGATCAACTGGAGGTTTCCTTGGGGTCCTATTCCTGTTTCCTGTCCCCTTGGCTATATATGGTGGACTGGGCTTGATGGTCAGATAGGGAAGAGATGTGGGAAATCCACATAGGGAAGGATGGGTAAGGAGATTGGAATTAGGATAGAGCTGGAAATTTCATTAAAGAGATTTAGATCCTAGGTCTTTAGACTCCAGAAGTAACAGATCTATTATTTGGGTATTTATTCCAATCCAAAAAAATTCTTATGACTAGTATAGGAATATATGAGAAAGAAAAATGGGATCTCAAAGTAGTCAATGGGAATGGCCAATTTGACTAAATAAAACTGAGAAATAAACCAAGTAATTAGAAAAAAAGGTGCTTTCTTTCTTTCTTTATATTGGAAAAAATAGAGGAGTTTTGTAAAAGCATGGTTTGGTTGTTGAATATTTCCAAAAGGCCCATGTGTTAAAAACTTGGTTCCTGGGGTTGAACTAGGAGAGGTGCTATGGACCTTGAGTGCGTGAGCCTTAATGGGAGGTTCTTAGGCCTTTAGGAATGTACTTTTGAAGGGAATTTCAGGACCCCAGACAATCCTCTTCCTTTTTATGTTCAGGGTTATAAGTTGAGCTGTTTACTCTACTACCCTATGCCATTCAGCATTCCCACCAGAGGCCCAAAGCCACAGGTCTGCCTAATCTTGTACTAGAACTTCCAGGACTGAGGATCTTTTATATGTTAATTATCTCAGGCATTTCATTATAATAAAGTGAATTGACTAACAAAATGATTCTCACCTGCATCAGAATTAACCAGGTGGGAGAGGACTTTTTAACCTCTAGAGGCTATTAGGCAATTACCATGCTACAGTTAACTTCAGTAACAGGAATTGCTTGTAATCGAGATCAATTTTATATGTGGTGGCACTATGAAATCCTCTGAACATCCTATACTGTCACTTGAAAAGTCACCAAGACAGAAACAGAAAAAGCATAGAAATTTCCTTTTTGAGGAACATGGAAATTGAAGGACAAAATTTCCATTTTTATATCTCTGGATTATGGTTTGGAAATGTTCACAAGTAGAGACTCAGGTATATAATTTATGGAAATCAGTTTTGGAGCTAATGGAGAAAGTATCTGGTTTGACACAGACCTGAGTGGAAGACACATTTGATAGTATATCTTTATCTTATTACAAAATAATGATATAATTGTCCCAATTACACCCAGGGAAGACCCTAATAGAATTATCAAGTACAATGATGGGAAGATATTGACTAATGCTTATTAAGTACCAGATTGCATGACAGGTACTAGATTAAGGGTATATTTTATTCAATTCACAAATTCTGCGAGGCATATGCCTATTATAACCTTTAATGAATGAGAATTATACTTAGAATTAATGAAGTTGGTAAATTCCACATAAGCTCCTAGAAAGAATCTGAACTGGACTAAAATTAGTCAGACCTGAAAAGTTACATGCATTCAATGACATTGCATTGACTCCAGTCTAGAATTTAAGTGAATTGATGCAGCTACAAAGGAAAAGAAGATGCAAGACCTGCTTGATGAAGGATAGGTGTCTAATTATCTGCACCAACTTTAGGAATTACACATAAAAGAAAAAATTAAAAGCAGAAAAATGTGTGATCATGCATCTTCCTGGAGGAGGATGAGTAAGGTTAGCCCATCTTGAGTCACAGGAGAGATCAAATGCAATGGTCTCTTTTCCATGTCTTTGAGAGAATTATCATTGAACATTAAAGAAATATTAAGTATTTGTACACAAGAAATCAACAACTCAAAAAATAGTTTGTCATTTTTAGTGTCTATATTACCTCTTTTAATCATGACAACAACTTCCACAAAGTTGTTTGTAAAAAAAAAAAAAAATCTATTTTATTGGTAAGAAAACTGTGACTCAGAAAGTTTAACTTATTTACATAAGAGCAGAACTGGTACATGACTGAGGCAGGAATTGATCTCCAGTCTGTATGATTTCAAAGCTAAAGATTTCTTCATAATTATGCCAGACTCCCTCTCTGCTATTGTAAGTATTCAATAAATATTCATAGCATAGAAATAAATTCAGTGTTACAGATTCATCAATAAGACTTCCATTCAGACTAATAAATGTCTAAATAGATCCCCTTTTATACTGGTCAATTTAATTTGAAAAGTATTTATTTAGGTTCACTGTGTGTCTCTATAAATCCTTTTGCTGCAAAAAATAACTCAAAAATGGATAAACACAGCCCTTGCTTTAGAAGGCGTATTATTTTGCTTAAGGAATAAAAACAGCACACAGACTACTATATGACAAAAGAAAGATTCAACCAAGCACTATAGAATTTCAGTAGAATGAGAAAGCCAGTTAGGATATCAGGGTAGTGAGGTGGGTTTAAGGAGAAATAACTGTCTGTGATAGACTCTATTATTACTCAAAAATATTGTTTCCCCTGCCTGAGAGTGGATTATACTTACCAATCCCAGTGACCCCAGCTGAGATCATATGTCCTGCTTAGCTAATGGCTAATGAGAGGTGAATGAAGTAATGATATGCACTTTGAAGTAGAAGAAGCTTTAAGGGCCAGTGCATGGTTTGCCATCTATTTTCCCATCTGTTGGCAATTTTCCAGGTAGACTTTATTGTATAAAACTTGACCCAGGGGGAAAGTAATACAAAGTAGAACAGTGGCTGAGCAGATATAAGCAGGGAATTAAAACAACAACAACAACAACAACAGAAACTTAGGATAATTTCAAGGTCATTTGTCATTGTGTCACATCCTAGCCTACCCTGACTCACATGGTCTACAGTAACATCCTGCAAGTAGAAGGTCATACTTTGAGTTGAAGTGAAAGGAAAAAAAAAAAAAAAAACAGAATTAGGAGAAATAATACAAGAAAACCTCCCAAGGATGTCATTATGAAATACCCAGAATTTCTGAATTCTGGCTACACCTTAAAATTTCTTGGGTGACTATAGAAACAAAAATGCCTGAGCCTATCCACAGAGTAATTAGATCAATACTGAGGTATGAATTTCATATAGATATAGTTTTAAAAGCTCTTCAGGTTATTCTAATATGTATCCAAGATTGAGAAGTACTGTTTTAGTCAAATCACTTTATGTTGCTAGTGAGGAAATTAAGTGCCAGAGAGGATTGAGAAGTACTGTTTTAGTCAAATCACTTTATGTTGCTAGTGAGGAAATTAAGTGCCAGAGAGAAGGGACTTATCCAACATCAGTGCTGGACAATGACAAGGTCATGACCTTTGTCCTCTGGGGTCCCTACACAGTGTTATTACCACAATAAGCAATAATTAAAATTAGAAAAATTCTATTTTGCCTTTAGAAATTGACATTAGAAACTTATGAACTACTGTGTCTAGCAAGTAACTTTCCTGAGCCTTGCATAATTTTTTACCCACAAAATAATGATGGCTGTATCTGCTTCATAGCCTTGCCTTGAGTAGTTAATGAGATATCGTATATTTGGAGGGATGGTAAAATATAAATTAGGCATAATCATCCTGAATACTGACCACTAGGTTTCAATGCTCACATTGAAAGTTACTTTATAATTTACATATTGCTTAATATCTCTGGATCTTGTTTTTTCAAATATACAGTGGGTTAATATAACCAATTCTCTTTCACCATTATTGTGCAGATTACATGTAGAACTGAGGTGCTGCAGAAACCAAAAGGTGCCATCATATAGTCATTATATAGCACCCTGAAGTTGTACATCCAGGAGTTTTTATATTATTTTGTACGGAGTATTTAGAAGCAGCCTACCTGGGGAAGAGTACATGCTTATTAAGCATCATGATTTTATTGTGGTTTCTAGCATGCTGCCTGAGATCTGGAAAATCCTCAGTATGTGATTATTGAATGAAACACTGAACAGAGTACATTGTTTATACAATTAGTAGACTAGTGATAGAGCAGAAGCTATGTAAAAACTAAGGAAGGTGGAAATTAGATTGTAATGGATTTGGACTGCAAATTAAATATGTTGGGTTTCATTTTCCAGCTAGTTGGGGAACAACTTAATATCTCTGAACAGGGAAATAACATACTTCAATTTTAAGGTTGGATAAAGGGCAGTGATTTATAGAGGCTGTGGAAGAGAAGACCAGTCATAACACAGCATAAATAATCGAGTCATAAGCTAGATGGCATCTGAAGGATGGGACGGCGGGGATTAGCACGAAGACAGGACAAGATGTCCTGCAAGAACAGGCCTCTCTGGGGAACCCAGGATAAATCATTTCTGAGTGTGCACTGAGCATGGCTGGGTTTGGCCCAACTTTTGCCCTTGATTTGTTTTGCTCTCAGAAAATGAGAGAAACAAGACCTCTCAGGGACTCTCATCTATCTGTGGAACAACCAATGTGATATTCCTGCTCCTCCCTAAGATGACTTCAGCTCCAGAATCCCATGTGTGAAGCTGAGAACAAGCTGGGTCAGTTGGAGAACATGGCGGGGACCTGGCTGCAGGCTTTTGCACATGCCTGTCTAGCTGCAGAGCTGCTAGTGGGAAGCATGATGGGAAGATTTCTCTTCACTCAGACAACCAGTCACACATACACATGCTCACTCACACACACTCTCACTCGCCTGTGTGAAAACTCACACACAGTCTCTTTTTATGGAAGGAGACTAGGAGTATGGAGTTATTCAGCAGACAACTAATGAATATGCCTATTGTCCTAAACCAGGTGACCACAGACCAGAATATCAACTCTGCTGATGTCCCTTGGCTCCAGTTGACTTGAAGCAATATCATGTAGATGAAATTAAGATATGGTGGTTTAAAAATGGCTATGTAAGGCTGGAATTTGGAGTTTCATGTGGCCACCAAACTGGGGGTGGGGGAAATATCCAGACCAAAGCTCCTTTCATAATTCCCTGCTCAAGTCTTCATATGCACAAGCATTTGCCTCCCAAAGTGACAGGTTGCCAGGAAGTTGATTGTTGGGACTAATGACATGTTAACTAACTCAGGCTGACTCCTTACTTCCTGGTGAGTGAGCAAAATCAAGGCTCAAAGGCGGTTTCAAAGGTTCATGACGATAAACCAGACCACCGTCAGGGATTGGTTAACAACAGTTCCGGGAACGTGATCAGCTCGTGCTTGCCATATAGTCCAATGGGACTCTCGCCTGCGTGAAACCCCCATGACTTGCTGACCTTTAAGCTGATTGGTTCCCTCCTAACCCCCACCCTACATAAAAGCTGTGTAACTTCCTCAATAAACGAGTTCTTGCTGTGACGGGTCTCCCTGACGTGTCTGATTGTCCTCCGCCGGGAGGGCTGGGGAGCGGGCGGTCAGTCGGCCTTACCTATCCTGATCTGACCTTGTTGGGGAGTGATCCCCTTCCCTTGCCACTGGTCGAGAAGGGCAAGGGGGCTTAAGACCCCGACATTTGATTAAAACCAACTTCTATCTAACTGAAGGACAACAGTTCTACCTTTCTTTCCAAATATGTTTGTAAATTTCTTGTAATTAAATTTCCTCCTAAGACTGCTGGATTGCTTCTAAGATAGAAAATAAATGGCACATGATCAGCAACTTCTAGAGCATTCCACACTGACCAGGCCCAAATCCCCTTTTGTCCAGGCTGGTGAGTAATGAGGTCACAGTGTCCAAGTCCCCCTGGTGTCCAACCCCTCAAGAACCAAGACTGGCTTTGTAGAACCCATGGCAGTACCAGATGGGCAGTGTGGGGATGTGGAAACGTGCTGTTGGGGAATTAGGAGGTCTGCCTTTTGGCACTGGCTTTGCCACTCACATTTTGTTTGTTTGTTTTCTAAATTATTTATCTACAGCCAAACTTGGTTACCTATGACTCTCAGGTCTCTCTATATAAACAGCTTAAACAGAAGGGAAAATTTTTAAAAAGCTGAAAGGATATATGCTAAGCATAAAGATGCAAAAACTGTCCATTACTGGTTCCTCTGGTCTTCCTGGCAGCTCAGGAAATAAGGAAAACATGACAAGTCACATGAACCCCTCATTAGAGACAGGGACATTGATTGCTAAGGAAAAATATTTTTTGCATAGTTCCCCACACACACTTTTTAACACATAAATCCTTAAAAGATAAAATTTGAAATGTAGTTTAGTGGATATTGATAAACATTGAACAAAGGCCTTCATATTAATATTTACATCATTGGTCACTGTGCTAATCTAAAGCCTTTGATGTTTAGACCATAATATTTGTAGATGAGGCTTAAAAGCACCCATACCCAGGCTCGTTGTAAATATGAAATGAGATCTTAGCTAAGATAGCAGTGTGTTAATGGTAAATGTAAACACTCAATTAGATGTAAGAAGCGTGAGTATCAATTCATATTTTGAGTGCAGCAAAGGTGAGGGAGGACCCTGAGCTTGATAATAAGCCTTTAGCCTACACTCCACCACCCCTGATAGGACAGAATAACCTTCCTATTAAGCCACACCATTCCTTTGGTGATAGAAGCTCTCCAGACAGGGAGAGGCATAGAAGGAAGAGCTGACTCCTAGACAGCTAAGTCACTTGTATAAATTTGACTTGTGAGAGAGGGTGGCCCTCTATCCCGAACAAGAATCTGCTAAGTCTCCTTGTAAGCCAATCAGCCTGTACTTCTTATAGTTAATTGGAATTAGTAGCAATGTTTTTCTAGAAGCTGAAAAAGGAGCTAGAGTGAACACAAGCATAGTTTCTTGCAGCTGTAAGCCTTTCTGGTACATTCTGCTGCTCCTTTGGTTTTCCTGTTCCTTAGTAGAGTAATCAACTGCAAAGCTTTCACCCACAGCAAATTGTTGGGCTCTGACACCACACCCTTCAGGGAGGGCTGGGGCCAGGTTCTAAACTACGTTCAGCTGGTAATTATACTACAAATTGCTGCAAGTGTTGAACCCCTCGGGGACTGACTTAATAGCTCCCCCTCCTCAACCTTCCTCCCCTGGGCTAGTCAGAATCTGGCTTGATAGGTAAGTGGGAAGGGAGGTTGGAAGGCACTGGGCAATGTGGTGGGTGTTTAAAAAAATAAACCCATGCTTGTTATTTGGAAACCTATGATTCATACTCATAAATGGAGACAGAGGTGATGAATGACCTTGATTTTGCTTGTAGGGCTGGAGTATGCAGGTATGTTTAACTCCAACACCCAACGCCCTCCACTGTGGTAGCCATCTTGAGCAGGTGCAAAAAGCTCCATCCAAAGCCCCACATAGGTTGGTCTTTTATCATTTACAAAGTCCTCTCTTTCATAGGCATTTTCTGCAGCTTTGCCTGAGGAACAAAACTTATTTCTTGAACTTTATCTTTGTTTTGAATTTTAAGGCCATGCAAATCATACAAACTCCAAAAAGCAGAACAAAGCACTGTGACTCCATGGGCCAGGACCCCTGTGTGGGGAATATAAGGACCAATGGATCACAGAAAGGCAGTCTCTTTATGCTGGATCTGTAATTTAGCATGCTCATGCTCAGGGATTCCATCCCAGAAGGAAGTGAGTAATATCCCTGATTTAGGGATTATCATATTATTAAAATAGCTACCACAAAGAAGCAGTGGTTACAACATGGCTTCCTTGGCAGGGAGAGGTTCCCCCACTCACTGTGTGGCTTAGCTCCTCTGAGCCTCAGTTTCCTTGTCTGACACAGGAATTATAACATCCTCATAAGGTTGCCACAGAAATGTAATGTGACACCTTCTTCCCGAACTTTTTTTTTTTAAGCTGCTTAATAGTCCAGCCCACTTTCACTCGATAAGTAGCATGTATTTATGAAACATCCACAACGTTTATTCATTTTTCCAAAGAGCATTTCAAATATTTTCCCCCTGCCAGTGATTACCATCAACTCTCCTCTCTTGCTCCTCTCTGCAATACTATAGTGCACAATGCCCCACCTAGCTTTCATTTACTTTCAGTTATTGGACCAGAGTCATTGCAGGATGTGAGACTCAGTCCCATCCAATTTAAAATTGCAGTCTCCTATCCCCACTCAATCCCTTCCCAGCCTAGTTTGTCTTACCTTCTGTGAGGAGAAGACTTGGGCTGCTGTTTCTCTTTGCTTTTCCATTCTCTTCAGGGTCTAAAAATCTCTGATAGAAGAGAAATTCCTCAACAATGGGTGGGTTAACAGTTTTCTGCAGCTATACAAAGCACATAGCCAAGGATACCCAATTCTTTATTCTTTCAAACACCCTCAAATATTTAAGTTTCATTTGTTTTGGGTCAGAGAGACCCTGATTCTTCCCATAAAAACCACACTGAACTCCCAATATCCCAAACGCTTTAGTGTTTAGAGATCCCCTTCTGTATTGGTTCTTCCAGTCTTCTTTTATAGACTGCCATCATGGAGGATGGGGCCTGGGGTAGAAGATCCAATTGGCCTCCAACAGGAGTTTGTGGTCCACTTTCACAGGCTCTTTGATGGCTCTCTCTAGAACCACATAGCAGAAATTCCAAAATATAGCATGTTTCCTCTGAAGGGCTTGTTGGAACAAAGATCACTGTCCCCCACCTTCGGAGTTTCTGATGCTGTAAGTCTGTGATGGAATCTGAAAATATACATTTCTAAGAAGTTCTCAGAAGAGGTTGATGCCTATGACCCAAGACTCACATTGAGGACCACTAGGCCAGAGACCCTAAATTTCTACGTGTTTTTTTTACCTCAATTTTGGGATATGAGGAAAAACCCAATCTGGTGTCCTTTTAGATTAACAATGTTTAATCTAAACATTTTTTTTAAATGCTAATACTTTTAGTACAATTTTACAGACAAAGAAACTGAATTGGGTATAGATCGAATGATTTGTCCTGAGTTACATGATTAAGAAGCAGGAAGCTAGATCTGTTACTCAGATTTACCTGACTCTAAACCTCTGAATTTTCTGATTGATTTTACTTAGGCAAAGTGGGATTCCAGAAGGAAGCAAAATATCATTCATATTTTCAGGTTCAAGAGACCTGAGTTGGATAAGTCAGAATCCTTCTCTTTTGTGCCACTGTGCCATTCTTACAATTGTTGATCAGGAGTCACAGCTGATCCAAGCTGGAAACTCATGTTTCTTCCTTGGCATTTTTGTAGACTGGGATAAAGCAGACTAGAAAATCTACAACTCTTGGCCACTCTTTTCTTGTGCTGTGGACCTATGTTCCAAGGTATTATCTGTAGCTAGCAGGGCTTGACCTGGTAGTGTGGATAAAAAAGAACAAAGTTGCCAGAAATAACTCTGTTCTGGGCTTCATGAAATGGCCTAATAACTCCACAATAACCTTCCTTTATCCCTGACCTTCTTTTCTTCACCTTTCCCTTAAGCTGCTTTGAAGTAGTTCTGTTACCTGCTACTAACTAGTAGTTTCTTTACTAATATATATTGTGCACATATTCTACAACTTGGTAGTCTGAACTTCTGTTTGAAGAATCCATAATCTAGTAAAATTATGACTGCATTATTGGTCATTTTGAGCAGCAAAGAACTTGTTGCCCATGCTGCCGTGCTAACACCTGCATTTTTATATATTTCTGGCTTCCTATCCTTGGAAAAAATGATGAGGGTGTGTAGTGTGTATGTGGGAGAGGAGAGTGAGGGCTCACTACTGTTATTCACACAGACACAGACTACTCTTAGATCTGTGCCCTCTGTGGAGGTTGGCCCTGCCTGCAGCCAGCCTCCTGAATTCTGGCCTGCCAGATGAAGCTTTTCCCAGGTGTGCCCTGGAAGACTGGGCAGATGACATTCTGCCCTATAAAGCCCTCACTGGGTTTGCAAACCCTGAGCTCCCTTCCAAGAGTATTTCCCTGTATGCCCAAAATGAGTTTGGACCAAAAAAGGTCAAAATAACACCATCCATCAACGGAACTTGTTCTTTTTAAAAGTTCATTCCAAGGATCTGGGATTAGTACTTTGTTTTTGCCCCATACTGAGCCACCCACAGAGTCTTCATAAGGCCCCTGGCTCCTCAGGAAGCCGTGACTCAGCTGGGGAAGCAAGCTGAGTGGCAAGGTCTTTTAAGGGTAATTTAGCTGCATGTAGAAGCTCTGATTTCTTGTTTTTCCTACCTCAGATAATGGACACTGGGCCTAAGTGCTCCTGGGCTGGTGACAGGACTGTGGGTACCTCAGGATTCTACCCTCCCCTCCCAGACTGTATCCTAAAACACTTCTACACACTGCTTCTGAAACCAGCTGTCAGAATGCCCCCTTCTCTTGATTCCCTTCCAGTCCTGTTGTCAGCAGACTACAAGGAGAACCCAGAAGAGCAGAGCCAGAACTCATGCAGGTCACAATTAGACTGGAAAAGAGAAACAGGCTAGAATAACCACCTAGCACACAGAAGTAGATATAATGTGTCATGAGTTGCTGTGTGTATACATGTGTCCAGTGGTGTGGTTAAGCAGGAGGGAGCTATGGTAAGTAGGGCCACCATGTATTGCCAAGCAGGCTCCACTCTGCACAAACCCAAGGCACTGTTCACATAGACCTATGGTGCTAATGATACCCTCAAGGTTATACTGTGTACTGTCTTTGATATAGTTTTTCCTTATCTACTTTAAACACATTTATCCTTCCCTGCTTTTAAAAAAGAACACAAGTTTTAAAAGAAGCGATTTAGTGCAAATCGTAAGACTTTCTGATTTATAATAAGCCAACGAAAAATAAGGCATAGGTGGTCTAAACATAGCCAAACATGTGTTGGACCCCACATATACCAGCTTGCAAGTGCCAGTTCTTGGTATCTCCCTTATCATGTGTTCATTCGTTTCACACTGATAATTTGAAATTAGCCTTGATAGATTGTTTACACCTCAGAAATTGGTAGACACCGTAAGACAGGACTGCTCTTCTCCCCACTGTGAAAGTCAGTCATTTTGCCTTTACCAGCACATCTGGGGCAATAGCCACATCTTACTCTAAGTTCTCAATTTCTCAATTTTTATCAGGGACTATCATTACTTAGTTCCACAATAATTCCCTTATTTTCATAGTCACTCTTTTAAAATACCCTATAAAACTGTTCTTGTCATATCCCTCACCTGGCATCCAGCCCTTTAGTGTCTGTAATCCTTAGCTGATGAGCAACTAAACCCAATAGGTAAACTCTGTCCATCTTGAACGTGTAATCATTTAGTGATACTTGATTCTAGAAATATTTTCAGAGGAGTGGTTGTCTTTAAAATCCTTTAAACTTTTATAATTAGCTAAGAATTTGTACACCTGAAAAAGTTTATCCATAAAGTTTTAATTTAGCTTTTCTAAACTTTTCTAGCTCCATAAAGGTGAATGTCTGCCATTTATGTTTTAGAATAGCTAACAAGCTAGCAAACTTGGTAATACTTGATACAGATTCTTTCTGCAAGTGTACCATGATTTTTTAATTCTTCAACTAATATCTCTTTCTATTTGTAGGTAAGGATTTTCCCAGAGGCATCCATAGAAGGAGGTTCTTATCCTTGTAATTGGATTTAAAGGTTATGATTTTTTTCAGTCCACACTCAATGTTGTAAGCCATGATCACATTGGAAATAACAGGTACACATCACTTTGCAAGTATTAATGAGTGCTTACAAAATGGAAGAAGGCAGTTGAAAACTTTTCTTATGTCAGAACTCTTCATTTTCTATTTAATTTTGTGGTGCTGGGAATCAAACCCAGGACCTCATGCATGCTAGGCAAGCAGCACTCTACCAGAAACCTACGCCTTCAGCCCAGAACCGTACATTCTTTACCAAAAATGGAGAAAAAAGGCATTTCCAATGACTTATATCCCCTTTTGCTCATCAGTTGGTCATAAATGTGTGTATTTCCCAGAATAAAGAGGAAAGTTTCCAAAGCAATATATTTTGTCAAACTTTTCTTTCCCACTTATAAGTATTCTTAAGTTAGATTATAAAATGTTATTTAAAGTGGTTAGTATGATTCAGACAATGGAAACATGGATATTTCTCCATGACGAATAAATTATCGTTTAATTCGTTGAGTGTGTTATTTGCCAGACTTTGTGCTGTGCTGCAATTCACACACATTTCTTCTTTTGGTTCTCACAGTCACATTGTGAAGACAGAAGTTTCTGCTTCACAGATGAGGAGTTGGGGACCTGAGAGGTCAGATGTTCTATAGTTGGTAAGTGGCCATCATTGATGTGCTTGCTATTTTTATAATGTATGTGGCCAAGCTTGACTTCATGCAAATGTTGAATTATATATGTTAGCAGGTCAATATAATCCCTAGGTAGAAGATAAACAGAAAAGTATTTTTGATAGTGAAATAGAATGAACTTTTGTCTTCGGGCAATACTGCATATTTCACTTAGAAAACCAACCCCCCCCAAAAAAAATCCATTTCTTTGTAGCTTCTACTGACTGCTTTGCTAGCACTTGTCTCAAGTTTGAGACGACAACATCACTCAAGCTCTGAAAATATATAAACTCCTCAGGGAAGAGCAACATTGGTCTAGGAGAACTTACAGAAGGAAAAAAAGACTTTCTTCACCAAACAGTAATCACTGGAGCTCTTAAAGTATCTGGGGATATAACAAACACTACAATCAATGAAGATGTGTTTGGATTCAACTGTCAAACTTACTAAAGATTTAAAAAAAAAAAAAAAAGTCCGTCTTTAGCAATAACAATATCTGAATCACATGGTGTGCGTCTGGCAGAGACATTCTTTCCCAAATGGCCCATCTAATCCCAGTGCATCTCTGCTTGTGAGTAAAAAGGCAAGTAAAACTCCTATCGGGAAAAGAGAATCATTTAGTGTCAGAAAATTCATTTTGCTGCCAATCTCTTGGATGCAAGGCACAGAGAAATGAAAGCAAGCCTCGATTTCTCCCACCTTTGAAGGGATTGTGCAGCATGCATGACCTATCAGGGTCTGGTGCTGTGACAGTTACTCTTTCAGACAAGCAAGTGTTAGACACTCCAATGGGATCTACCCAGAAATGTACTTGACCCTTGGTGTCAGGGTGTTAGGAAAATTTAGCCTTGAATTCCTTTTCAGGTTTACTTTAGACACTTCTGGTTTCTGTTTCATATAAAAATCCTAAATCTGTTTGTAAATTTATAAAATTAAGAAATAAACACACAGAGAAGAGAATTATCAAAGGTTAAAACAAGAGACTTTTTTATTCCTACTGAAGTTAGAACCTCAGTCTGAACATAATGAAACTGAGACTCAGCTCCTGTGCAGAGGCCAGCTTACAGAACCCACTAGTAATACAACTAGACCCCGGTTCCTTACCTCTAGTCACAAATTCTTCATCCATGGATTCAACCCTCAGATCAAAAATATTTAGAAAAAATTGCATCTGTGCTGTACATACTTTTTGCCTGAATTATTCCCTAAACAGTACAGTATCATAATATTTCATAGCACCAACATTGAATTAGATATTTCATGTCACCTACAGAAGATTCAAAGTATATAGGAAGATATGCATAGGTTATATGCAAATGCTGTCCCATTTTATACAAGTCTTAAGCAACTGCAGATTTTGGTATTTGGGAGAGTCCTAGAACTTGCCCCCTGCAGATACAGAGGGACAACTACATATTAGAAATGAATAAAAATTATAAAAGTGTGTCAAAAGTGAATCTTTGATTCATTGTGACAGTTAAAGAATAAATTTGACTAGGCAAAGGTGGCTCAAGTATTTTATATAACTAGATAACCCTGAATAGAAAAGGTTAGAATTCAGATTAATTTGCTATTACTTAAACTATTATGCTCAGAATATATTCTAACTTTCAGCTTTGATTCTCAGAACATGATTAACACTCTTAGAGTAACAAACATGAAATCTAATGAGAAATAAATCCAATGGGAAAATGCATACTACGACAGAAAATAATATAGTTAAAGATAATTCAACTTCTAAATTTAATATCCCAAATATAAGTAAGGAAACTGACTTGCACAACTTTTGTTCTTAATCAGGAAGTCCAACAGGTTTTACCATTTCCATTAGGTTTTTCACACTTCCCAAGATTGAAAATACAGATTCCGTGCCCCTGTGACTTTAGCATTTCTGTACGTTTTAAGTGCTTCATGGAAAGTGTCAAGGTGTATCTTTATAGTGGAAAACACAGCACAGCAGATGAAGCCCACCTTTATAGCTAATTTGTCCTGCTACACATTTAAACTGAGAGGTCCTATAAAGGTCATTCACGTAAAGGGCTTCTGGCTGAAAAGGGGAGAGGAAAAAGAAAAAGGTACAGACATATTTATTCATACGGACACAGCTTAAAAGAATGCCACTATCCAAAAGGAACAAAAACACTGACCATGGCAGTGCAGATTTTTCAAGTATGCCTTTTACCAAATGCCATTACAGTGTAGGTTGAGTGAGAAAGGCACAGGTCTGCTCTATTCTTGCTCTACAATTAATATTTTATCTCTTCATCTTTCAACAACAAAATTCCTCATAAAGATTGTAGCCAGAGAGGTGGCATTATTGGGGAGAAATCCTGGCAATTCCACATTCTTGTCTATTGTTGCGTAAACACAGGTCACCAAAGCCCTTGATGTAAACATGCTTTTCCTTAAGAATCTAGAGCTGACAGCCCAGAGAAAAACCTTGAACTTCACACACCCCAAAGGTCCTATGTTTGTTTCATATTTTCTGAGTTTTATGACTGTTACATTAACTCTTAGATGTCCATACTAAGTAGTAGCAGTGGGTTTGCAGCCTACCCTCCTCTCTCCAAAACATTGTCTGCACAGGTGTGTCCTAGTTCTGGCACAAGAAGCTCATTACAGGGCTAGGAGAAATCTTACCAGATGTTGAAATGCCCCCAAAAGGCTTCAAGTTTGGCAGCGGGCCAGTGTTGGAGTCTGCACCTTGACCAACTTTTGCCCATGAGATTTGAGAAAGTAGAGAGCAAACTTTCCAGGACTGCTTTCTGAAACACCACCAATTTTGCCAATAGAAGAAAGACTGTAATTAGTGCCTGATTCCCCAAAAATCTTGTTAGGAAGTCTTCCTGACCCTCTAGGGTACAGAACAATGAGTTGCTACAAACAAAATATTGCTTACATTTGAATGGTGTTCTGGAGTTTATAGGGCACTAATACATTAACCTATATCTTTATGAGGACCAACAGTGGAGAACCCCCTTAAGTCCTTCAACCCTGATCTTCACATCTTGATGCCTCCACAGTCGTGGCCAAGTCAAGAATGACCTAACTGATCTAACCTAATTGGGTCTGGCTTGATCTTGTCTGCCCCACTTGACTCCTAGTGTCTACCTGGTCACTCTGACCAGTTGCTGGTGGTGGGATGCTATTGATTTCTTGACCCTGGGCTCCTTTCTCAGTTGGGGTTCTCCAGGAAAGAGACACTGAGTCAGAGTTTGGTATGAGAAAGGTTTGCTGAGGAATGATATCTATGCAAATTAAAAGGTAGAAGTGGGATTAAGCAGGGGGATTGTCAAAGTTCTACACAAACCTGATGTCTCCACCAACCCTGGCACATCTCCAAATATTGCCATTAGAGAGGTTCAGTGTGGGGTGGAAATGGTAAAGGCCAGCCTCTCCCATCACACTGCTCTCTCACTGAGTGGGTGTACCTGAGATGTCTCTGCCCTTGGTCAAGGCCCCCTTGCAGAGTCATTGACAGGGTCTCCCAGAGAAGAAGCCCTCAGGAAACCATACTGTCAGGAAACCATACTCTTTGCAGCTGGCCTAGCTTGCAGGATCAAGGAAGCACATCTGCATGTCTGCCTCAACCCCCCAGCCTCTTGACCCTTTTACAGAAAGTCACTTTTCACCTATATTTGACAGAAACTTGCAGGTAAACACAGATACCAAGGTAGCCTAGTTAAATTTTAGGTATCTGCATCTTTTTTTTTTAATAAAAAACTTAAGGATCATAAAGTGAAGTAGTCATAGGTCCCAAACTGTAAAACTAGTAAGGAACAAGACACACAATAAAATAAGATATTGCTGTAGAAATTCTACACAATTTTATCTATAAGACAAAATTCGTCAACTTTTATTGAGACAGCTAACAATGTTCCTGGTTCTAGGCTATGAGCATTATATATAGGTATGTCATGTGCTCTTTGCAATCACAGTGAGATAATATTGTAGCTTCCATTCACTGAAGATAAAACCAAGTCTTAAAGACATTAAGAAATTTCCCTAAAGTACATAGCCAGTGGTGGCAGAGTAAGACTTGAAGCAGTTTATTACCCTAGCACCTGCAGCCATTAGTAGCATGCTCTCCTTCCACACCATGGCCATTATTGCTGTAGAGTAACGCATTTTGAATGTAGGTGCCCTGTCCCTCTGATAGGATGCACAACCCTAGACACCTACTCATTTGACTTAGATTTTTCACTTTATGGTGATGTGAATGCAATACACATTATGTAGAAGCCATACTTCAAATTTAAATTTTGATCTATTCCCAGGTTCGGATAGTGCTGGGAAGCAGTAGTGAGGTGCAGCACCCAGTCAGCCAATCCATCACAAGGCGATACCCTGCAATCTACTGCTTTGTTAAGGGATGATAATGAGGAACTTTGATATATTAAATGCATTCTCAAGATCTTCAACTTGCTGTGGTTTATCAGGACACACTTCCACTGTAAATTGAGGGACATCTGTATTTCCAAAGTATGTTCTTTTACCTTCTGTCAAATGTAACATTTTTAGAGAAATCTTAGCTCAGGAGCTGTTTATATACTATGAAACCTCAAATTAAGGAAAATGGCCATTTTCTATGAAAAGAACTGTGCCTCACTTTAAATACACCTCAGGACTACAGCAAAAGCTCACCTTCACATTCTTCTAGAAGCCAAAGGAAAATGATAAAAATAGGAAAAAGGCTTCAGAGAGTTTTAAAACACGAAACACTCCTTATGGTGTGATTGTGCCAGTTTCTGAGAAAATATTATACTGAAACAATAGCAAATTATTATACTCTTTAAATAAACTGAATTTTCCTCAACTTTTATAACCAAGATAGACATTAGGCTAAAGGCTTGGCATGTCTGAGAACATAATCAATACTTATTGATTGAACATTAGCATTTCCTCAACAGTGTTATTTTTCATACCAACCAGAAACACACTCACTAATCATCAAACTTATTAACATCTTTTGATCTTGATCTACATAGGGCATTACTGAAATGATTCAGTATACGAAGCACTTATCAGCTCCCTTCACAGTAAGATCTGTTAGTTTGGCTTCGCTGAAAGGCAAAAAGGAAGAGGGCATTTGCCAAGCATTTCTAGGAAATTAACTTGAGCTATGGAAAATTAAGCAGACATTTCAGAGACTCATTTTTATTAGCATGATCAGACAAAGATTAGAAAGGAGTAACAATTGTGCAGAAATGTAAATTGCAGCATTATGGAAAAGGAATATCACTGTATTTTTAATTAAGTCTGAGAAAGAGACTATATTACAGCTCTTAAAAATTTTAAAGGGTTAAGTTTATGTATTGAGTATAAGGAATAATTTTGATTGTTTAAATTCTCTTAATTCCTAATTTTTAATAACTTTATAATGAAAACGTTTTTATTTCTAAAAGTAAAAATTTACAAGTTCACTTCAGGGATCATTTTTATCTACCCATTTATTTTCCTTTAATTTTGTGGGGTTAGACTAGGTTGAAAATGATCCTTCAGGGCTGGGGAGATATCTCAGTTGGTAGAGTGCTTGCCCTGCAAGCACAAGGCCCTGGGTTCAAATCCCCAGCACCACAAAGAAAATGATCCTTCATTCCCCCAAATAGCAAAGATGGCAGGAAGATGACAAAACAGAACTCTATGAATGCTGAAATATCAAAATGTTTCACCAAAATATTTAAATATGCCAATGAGTTGAAGCATTATTCCCAAGATGGATAGATGTGCAGCTACCCCATTGCCCCTGCACTGAACCCCAGTGATCCTGACATGGAAGACTCTCAAGTGTTCCTTTACTTTATGCACAATTCTAATAAACTAAACCACCTGGTTCCAACTTCATGAATCATGCCCAGGCATTTCCCCTGTACTAAACTCATTTGGCCTATAACCTAACACTATGCAACGTACCACTGTATCTTAAACTATTAGTCGATGTTGTACCATAGATTGTGAACCCCTGAAGATTTAAGATGGTGTCTGATTCCTCTCTACGTCACCCACATGTCCCTCTGTCTCTTGAACACAGAGATTAGCAAGTGTGTGAATAGTTGCTGAGTGAGTGAGCAGTTGAGCAAGGAGGCAGAGAGAGTAGGATAGGCAGTCCTTGTGTTCTTCAAGCACATGTTCAGAGACAAGTCACAAAACTGCTGGGGGTCTCTTTCTCTGGTGTATAAAGTTAGGACAGTAATGTTTTCTTGCTGAGTTATTGTAGGGGTTACAAATGCCATGAATAAAACAACCAGTTTATTTTCTCATGCTTCTATAAAGGATGGGCTCTAGTTTTTAAACCAAATTTTAACTGTTCTTGTAAGAGAAATTTAGAAAACGGGTAAATACAAACCAAAAGATAAACTCATAGCTCACTTCACATCCAAACACATGGAGCATGCTTCTATTTATCTTGCCAATCCCTGCCTTTTTTCTTTGATATTTGATAGTCTCTGAAACAAGAATATGAAGTTCTCAAATGCTCCTTCACCTGGTAGTGTACACTGGTGTATATTTTCATATTATGGCATCATTTGCTATACTATTTTGCATGGAAGTACTTCATTCTCTTGTTGTGATGTAATTTAACCAAGCAACATTCACTGTGGGGACACTCCTGTAGGTAATTTTGACTTTTGATAAAAACTGAGAGAACAATTCTTTACTCAGTCATCTTTAGGTGAGTCCATTCAGTATAAAGCAGATAGCCAAAGCCATGGAAAGGTAGAACTATTATATAATTAGTTTAAAGGTCATGAATATAATAACCTGAAACCAGCACAAATTAAAAATGATAACATTGGTTGGTTTATTCCTTTTTTCTCCTTTGGTAGGCACTAGAGATCCAAAGATGAATAGTATGGTCAGCCCTCACATTGCACTTCATTGTCAGTAAAGTTTCAAAAAGTTTCCTATTTAAAAATATTACAATAGAGAAGATCTCATGTCTTACAATTCTTGAAGACAAAAGCAGACATCATGACATCCATGAACATACTGCTTAATGAGGGTGATACTGAAGCTGAAGCAAGAGGAAAGCACACTGACCTGATGATTTGGAATTAATACTAACTTTTCTATCTTATTTTTCCTTCCAGGTTTAATGAAGTATACTTGAAAAAACTCTTTGTCTTTAAGGTGTACAATGTGAGGTTTTGATATACGTACACATTGTGAAATGATTACCACAATCAAGCAAATTAACAATCACTGCACAGGGAGAGTGTTTTCCATTTGTGGTAAGAACACTTCAGATCAACTTTCTAAATTTCAGGTATAAAATATAGTATTATTAACTATGATCACCAGACTATCCATTAGATCTCCAAAACTTAAAAGACACTTGTGAAACTGAACTTTTGTACCTGTTGACCAGCATCTTCCCGTTCACCCCTCCTGCCAGCCTCCAGCAGCCATAATTCTACTCTCTGCTTCCATGAGTTTGTCTTCTTCAGTTTCTACATATAAGTGAGATCATCCAGTATTTTTCTTTTGGTGTCTGGCTTATTCAACTTAGAGTAATATTCCCCATTTCTATCTGTATTGCTGCAAATGACAGAATTTCCCTCCTTTTTAAATATTGAATAGTATTTACATGCTAAAAATAGTGTTTATAGATATACACTGTAATTTATCCATTCATCCATTGATGGACACTTAGGTTGATTTCATATTTGGTTACTGTGAATTGTGATGCAATGAATGTGAAGATGCAGATCTCTCTCACATACTGCCTTCATTTCCTTTGGATACACACCCAGAAGTGGGATTGCTGGATCATATGGCAGTTCTATTTTTGATTTTGTGAGTAACCCCTATACTGTTTTCCATAACAGCTGCACTAATTTACATTCCCACCAACAATATATAAGGGTTCTTCTTTATTTCCCACAGCCTTGCCCACATTTGTTAACTTTTGTCTTTTTGATATCATTTAGAATGACTTTTATCGAAAGGCAAAATAATTGTGTGTTTGATTCATATTTTCCCTGATAATTAGTGATGTTAAGCACATTTTCATATACCTTCTGGTCATTTGTGAATCTTGTTTTGAGAAATGTCTATTCAGATTGTTAGCCCACTTTTTAAATTGAGTTTTATGTTCTTTATGCTGTCAAGTTGAGTTCCTCATATATTTTGGATACCTAACCCTGATCAGATATGTGGTTTGCTATTCTACCTCAAACAAATTGTGTCAACTCACTGCACTGTGTCTGGCACTTTGTTACAGCTAGTTAATAGCATCACTCAGTCCTTCTACTTTTCAGACTGAGTGATGCACAGATCATCCTAACCTCCTGCATTTTAAACCCCACGGTTGTTAACATTCTTTACTTCTGTGTTTCAGGAATAATTATAGATATTTATTTGCATATAAATAATGGTGGAAAGGAGTCTTTCAGACACTGTGTTTGCTCTGTATAAAAGAGCCTTTTTTAAGTTCTAGAGAACAAAGAGCCAATCTGTGCTCATCAAACAGGCCTTTCTTTATTCAGGAAAGAATTTATATATGGCCCAATATGTACCTAAGTGAAAACAAGATTTATAGTATGTAGTACAGACTGTGGGGGTAAAAACAATGACCCACATCCCATGAACAGGGTGCATTCCTTTCCTGATCCTACATGAAAGTTATAGAGGAAGCTGTACCCCTGAAAGGAGACTAAGCACATGAACACCTGCTCCGAGTACGTTTCTAGAATGTTAATGTTTGACACAGTGATGTTTTCTCAAATTCAGATGAAATGCTATGAAGCAGGGTTTCAGTACAAGTCTGAGAATATCTTCCTACTGTTACTCCTTCATATCACTCTCCTGGTTGTTCTCATACATAGACTTTCTGGAGCTCTAACTGAAAACTAAGATACTAAGGGAATTGGAAAAAAAGTTAAAAGCTTAAATTTGTTTTAATGGAAAAATGTTTTTATGGAAATCAAATTACCAAAATTAGCACAAGAGATAAGAAATCCTAAAGACCAATAACAATAAAAAAATTCTTGATCAATGTAAACTCCTCCATCACATGGAAGGAGACTCCCCCCAAAACCAAAATAACTTTGATACCAAAACTCAGTGCATATTACCAAGGAAAAAAAAGGTAAAAGTATACAAAGCCATGATTGGGTAATTATTTTATTAATACATTTTTTAAAGCATCAAAATAATCATATGACATTGAAGTTCCCGTCATAAATGAAGAACATCCGTGTTCTAACACCAGACGTTCTGATGCAGCAGGTTCAGAATCTGACCCAGATACATGGAAGATTCTAATTTACAGTCAGTGCTGAAACTACTAGGATAGTTAATAAGCCTGACAGCTGTTGTTACATGCATTCTTAAAACAACAAAGAACTAAAATTTTAATTTTTGATAAATAAAATTACCATATGAAAATCTAATCATAAGGAAACATTTTCTGAACATATAATTAAAGTAAAAAATTACAAAAAAATGATTGTTGTAGCTGAATATATAAAAATAAAGCTCAAATTTTGAAAGAAAAATCACCATAGACAAAGATAGAAGGCCCCCAAAATATAAATATAAAATATTTTTGTGGAAATATCAGGGGAAGATTAAGACCCCAACTTATATTCAAAAACATGGAGATCAAGTAACCCAAAGTTGCATTTTATATTAAAACCCACAATCAGTACATTCACCAAAAATATGTATATTCACTAGTATTAGACGCAATGCAAACTAAAATAACAGTAGTTAGTGTATTTAACAGAATTATGATTTTATATAGTAAAATAGTTGAGGACAAGACTTGGAACCTATAGCTCCATCCTACTATCACCAAACGATCCCTAGTTCTTGGGAAAGTCACTTGATCTTTCTGTTTAGTTACCTATAAAAGGTTTGTTGTTTACATGAAAAGAGTTTATATCAACACTGCCTTGTAACTGTGGCCCACATGTGACTGTTATTTAGGTGAACATTATAAATTTATTGGTACTGTTGGTGTGAGAAAGGAAAGTATTCTCAAACATTTTTGGAGGGAGGTCATACAAAATTATACATTTATTCCGAAGTACTAATTGATTCATTTATTAAAAAATTACTTATTGGATACCATTTATATAATAGGAACTTCCCTGGACTTTCCTGGATTGTCACTACCAAACAAAACAGATAAAGTGCCTGATAACATGATCCTTTTATTCTAATGGACAGTGAGTACATGTTTCAATATGTAACATAAGATCAAGAAGTTGTAAGCTACTCTACAGAGAAATAAGCAGTAGGTAAGTTGAGGGTGATGGTAGTCGCTATTTGAGATAAAATGATAAGGTTGGTCAATGGTACTCAGTTACAGTTAGGAGAAAGGTTATGGTATTCTCTTGCATGTAGGGTAACTATAGATAATAACATATTGTATACTTCAAAAAAGTTAGAAGAAAGGATTTTGAATGTTTTAATCACAAAGAAATAAATGTTTGATGAGATATATATACTTACCCTGATTGGAACCTTCTAAGATATATATGTGTATTGAGACATCACATGGTACCTTATAAATATGTGCCATTTTTATGTGTCAATTAAGTTTTTAGAAAAAAATTTAAATTGATATGGGAAGACTTTTAAAAAGAGGTACATTTTGAGCAGAAATCTAAATAAAATAAAATAAAATAAAAATCTAAGAAGAGAGAATGAAAAATGAAGAGAGTCTACCATAGGATGGACTCTGCTTGAAGAAGAAGAACAATTTGTCTAGAGCCTACTGAGCAAGGTAAAGAGAAAGAGGATCAAAGTTGGAGAAATGACCAGGGTCCAAATCATTCAGAGCCTTGGAATAGGTGACTTTTAAATTATATTTGGAGTTGGGTGAGAAACCTTGGAGGGTGTCAAACAGGCAGAGGCATGCAGGTAAATGTTTAAAACCTGGCTTTCCTGAGGGGGAAAAGCCAGTTGTAGCCCTTGCCAATTGCCATGGTGTGTATTCTCCCAGTAATGCCAAGTTCAATATACCAACATGAGGTCATTGGAGATGGAGCTCGTAAGAGGTGTGCACCACCGGCTCGCTGCTCTCAGTGCCAGCAGGCCCCAGCACACCACAGACAGAAGAAAGTGAAAGAATTTAAGTGCTTCTTTCTAAATGGTCACTACTGCAGCAGGATGAAGCGTAGACCCCAAGGAAGCAAGAAGCAGAAAGCCAGGAGATAGTGAGAAGTTACAATAATACAGAAAATGAGTAAAAGGAGCCTATACAAGGATTGTAACATCAGAGAGTAATAAAAGCAAACACAAAGTGTTACTAAGGGTCAGGCCTTGTTTCCAACCTTTTACTATTAACTCTTTTAATACTCATAACATCCCTGAAAATAGACACTTTTGTCTCATTACATAAATGAGAACACCAAAGCACAGAGAAGTTAAGTAACTTGAGGTATAAAAAGAATTCAATTTCAAGGAATTTTGTTGGGAAACAATACTACCTCTTGGATCTTGGTCAGATTCAAGATGGGCTCTGAAGACAGAGTAATTAGAATGCTCTAAAGATTACATTAATATTCAATAGTTATTTCCTATTGTATCTATATACATATATAAAAAAAGAGCCATGGTTCCAGTTTTCAAAATCCTACATTGGAACTATGAGGTGACAGGATTATACTATTCTCCAGTTCACTTATCACTAGTAACTATATATTATTGTTTTCATGTATTTGGAATAGATATAATAAGCATAACATTTTTCTAATACATGAACAAAATAATTACTCTTTCTTATTTAACACTCTAGAAACAAGTATCTGTGTTTTCAATTACTCTTAACCCATGGTACTAACATGCCCAATTGGAAAATAGTTAATATCATTACTTATTGAATCCTTCTAAATTAGAATTTCTGAAAATGATATAGACCTCTGCTTCTCAAACTTATTGTGCCCGTGAATCATATAAACTTGAAATAAAAATTCAGTTTCCCATTCTTTGGGTCTGAGAGACAAGATTTCAAAAATGCTTGGATAAGGAGCTATACAAATTATCTCCTTCAAAAGCAATAATAACAATGGCAAAGTTGTCAACAATCACTAGATAAAGATTGAAAATAAAATTGAACAAAGGACCTATGAGAATTTAAGGAACACGTATCTAAGAAAGTGTACATCTGTAAGAACAGTGGAAGTCTGTGGCAGTTTAGTTAGGTATTCTCTCTTCTCTACAGCCTCACCTACTATTTGTGAAGCAGAAGTTCCCTCCAGACAGTCAGGACAGGTCATAAACATTGAAAGCTCTATTCCCTGCCAAAGGATAACTTATAGTTATCCTTTGAGCAGATAGTGGGAATTCCTGATGTTGAAAATAATAAAGATATGAGTGGACAACAGTTGGGGCAGGACAAAGGAAGACTGAGGTCTATAATAAGCAGAAAACCAAAAAAAAAAAAAAAAAAAAAAAAAAAAGCCAAAAAAGCCAGCATACTGGCCAACAATGTAACAGGTACATTCAGGCTGGTTGAGAACCTGCTTCTACCTAGTCATCCAGAAGGCTGCGCATACACACAAGGTTTAGGAGAAACCAGGGAAAGCTGAGTCTCTCGGTGAGATTCTCTCACTCATAGATGGACATAAAGCATTGAAAATGTAGACAGCATAAATACCACACCTGCAAACTCTGCAAAGTTTAAAATCATTGCCCAGGATGTCCCTTATTTTTACTACTTCCCAGTATTTATATTCTTGTATGATTCCTTTCCTTGAATATGGGCAAAACCTGTGAATTACTTCTCACAAAGGCAGAGCCTACATGCCAATCATCCCAGCTACTTGGAAGGCTAAGCCAGGAAGATCACTTCAACCCAGGAGTTCAAGGTCAGCCTGGCAAGGTAGTGAGATTCCATCTCAAAAGAGAGCAGGGTATCGGGCGGGGGGAGAGGGAGAGAATATTACGAAGGTGACAGAATACCATTTCATTGATCATGTTACATGACATTTTAATGTCTGTCTTGCTAGGAGATTCCCTTCCTTTCTAGTTTTGATGAATCAAGCTTCTGTGTTATACATTACCCTATGTAGAGGCCATGTGGCAAGGAATCAGGGGCAGCCTCCAGCTTATAGTCAGTAACAAACTGCCCTTCCATCCAATAACTCACAAGGAACTGAATTCTGCCAATTATCATTATCATGTCAGCTTGGAAGTGTATTTATCTTTCTCCAGCTGAACCTTAAAGTAGCACCTCAGCCCCAGTGGCACACTGATTGTATCTTCATGAGACCCTGAAGTAGAAGACAGAGTGAAACCATACCCAGACTCCTGACCCACAAAAACTGTGAGATATTCATTGTGTGTTATTTTAAGTTGCTAGGTTTGTGGTAACATTCTTACACAGCAATAGATAACTTATACACCAAGCTACGCACAAAAACAGTGGCAGAGGGTGGAAGATTCACTGGCTCAAGGTGTTTAAGTGCAACTTCCAACCAGTCATTGACTGCCCACTAAGCAACACCGATCCAAAGAAAACTCCTAAAAGCCAGTATTAAAAATAAAAGCTAGAATTGGAAAAAATGTATTGAGGTGAGACTTTAGAGACCACACACTCTAGAAGAAATACAGACTCCATTGAATGACTTCAGGCAATAGCAATCGGCCCAAGAAAGTTGGGAGTAGAAGAGGAGAAGATGGGGAGAGATAAAAATCCAGAGTTGGTACAATTGATTAGCTATAATGTCCAGTTTTCAACAACAAAAAAAAACCCTGCAAGACGTTCAAAGAGACAGCAAACTGATCTAGCAATAGAAATAATCACAGAGGGCACCTAGATGTTAGATTATAGACAAGTATTTGGAAGTAGTGATATAAAAATTTAAAGAACTAAAGGAAAAGCATCAAATTGAGAATAGCAGTCAATACATAAAAAATTATGAAAAATTCTAGAGTTGAAAAGTATAATCATTGAAATAAAATTCATTAGACACTCTTTCCAGCATCTTTGAGATTAATGAAGAAATAATCAGCAAATGAAGAACAAAAATTAGAGAGAGGGGCAGAGGGAGGGGGAGAGAATGATTCTATATAATTAAGTGTGAAGCTCAAAATTTAACATTTCTAGCAAGCAACCAAGTGAAATTGATGCTACTGGCCTATGGATTAATCTTTGGTTGCTACAACTCTAAACTCAGTATTCATTTGAACTACTTCTGGTGTTTTGTTTGTTTGTTTCAGAGCATTATAATTACAGATAGTAATTTGGTTCATTTTGATAAGATCATACAGGAAAGTAATTTAATTCACTCCTCCTTCTCCACCTCTTTCCTTCCCCTCCTCTAGCCCCCTTTTCTCCCTCCTCAACTCTACTGATCTTCCTTTCACTCCTTTATTCATTTCTTTTTGATGGGTTCTTTCTACATATACATAAATGTGTAATTCACTTTGATATATTATATGTACATACAAAATGATTTTGTTAAATTCATTCCATATTTACCCCTTTTCCATCCTTTCTCCCTTCCTTTCTCCCTTTCTCTCATTCTCTTTCCTCTACTCTACTTATCTCCCTTATACATTTGTAATATCTTTTCCCCACCCTCCCACCCTTTCTTTCCCTTATGTTGCTCTAGCTTCCACACGTGAGAGAAAACATTTGATCCTTGATTTTCTGAGTCTTACTTATTTCACTTAGCATGGTGTTCTCCATTTCCTCTCATTTGCTAGGAACAGCCATTATTTTGTTTTTCTTCCTGTCAGAGTAAAAACTCTATTGTGTATATATACCACATTTTCTTGATCCATTCATTCATTATGGTTATCTGGGCTAATTCCATAATTTAGTTATTGTGAATTGTGCCACTGTACATATTGAAGTTAGACTACTACTTTTTAAATAAAAAGATAAGCAGATAAATAATGCAAAAATGGAAAATACATAAATTCTTTAAGCATTCAAACTGTTTTCAAATATTTTAAGAGCATCATTTTTAATCTAACAATATTATTGATTCTATTTTTTTCAACAGTTTCTTAAAACATATTTAGCTGAGTCTCCCTTAGGTTAAAGGAACAAATAAATTCCATTCTCTCATTATGAAAAAAAAAAACTTTTTCAAAACACTTATAATGGACATCTTTACTAATTCAGCCTTGCTTCCCCATCTTAATCTGAATAGCTGATATCTTATTATGCTTCTAATTTGATTCATCTTCTTCTCACAAGATGAATCAATCAGTCTTGTTGAGATAATAGTGATCAAAATTCAGTGTCACTAAAAATGAGCCTGCAGTACCACTCAAAGGATGTTATGAATATAATGAACCTTATCCATAGTCAAGAGCTCATTTAGTAACTTTGACCAGTGCCATGTTCTGACTTGGAATTGTCTAGCACAGTGAGGCAGAAGGCAAGCATGGAAGAGATCATCTGCAAAAATTACCATTGGAAATTTTTCCATGAAGAAATCAACTCACTGAATATTAACTAACTCTCTCCAAATTGTTACCTTTTCTTCTACTAATGTATAGTGCATTAGCCCCAAGACTACTGGACCAATATTTAAGTTGCGTAGATTGTAAAACATTTTACTGTTCTTTTTTGGGTTAACACTTTATTTCTAGGATTGAGGTTAGAGTGAGTTCACCTCAGAAAATATTTGTCCTTTGAATTAGAAATGTTATTTAAAATATTATTGTGCATAAGATTATATATAGAATGTCTTCCAGAATGACTTGCCTTGGCAGCAAGAGATTGTACAGAATATTTTGGCAAGGTTTTCTGCCTCTGCATAGTCCAGAGGACCTTGCTCTCTCCTTTAACAATTCATTATGTTAAAATAGTTCCAAAAAATGTTGTATATGATCAGAAGGAAAATGTAGCATCATGAAAATAGGTGATTCTATTCTTTATCATTAAGATTACTTAGAAGTTTGTAGAACAAAAAGAAACATCTGTTATAGGGATATAAGAAAATTAACATTCCCCAGTATTCCAGGTAGGTATTTCAATATCAAAATCTGTATCATCAAAGTAATGAAATTCTCTGCCTACTTCAGAATGTTATAGTGATCAAATGTGATAACTAATAGAAATGCACTAGGAAGACCCTAACTATATGCATCAAGAATATAATTACTGAGCTGGGTGCAGTGGTGCACGCTTATAATCCCAGTGGCTCAGGAGACTGAGGCAGGAGGATCACAAGTTCAAAGCCAGCCTCAGCAAAAGCGAGGCACTAAGCAACTCAGTGAGACCCTGTCTCTAAATAAAACACAAAATAGGGTTGGGGATGTGGATGAGTGGTTGAGTGCCCCTGAGTTCAATCCCTGGTACCCCCCCTTTACCACCCCCGCCAAAATGATTATGGGAGCTCAGTAGAATATAAACAAGAAAATCCAAACAGAAAAACTTAATTCATTCTCTTTTTTTTTTTTGATCCTATACACCCAAAGTAACTATTTCTGTTGTGCACCACCATTTTCCAGGTTTCAAAAGATAATCATGTGCCATATAACAACCTTTTGATCAGAAATGGACCCCAAAACTGACAGTTTATACCACACAGACTAGGTCAAGTTTAGTGTATGCAAACCAACCTTAGAATGGAAAACAGAAGATGACTGCCCTCTTCATTCAACATTGTGATTTTTAATATTTCAAATGATTAGAATAAATATGTTTAGTTGAATTTAAGATATACTTTGAATATATACATAATACATCACAAAAAGATAAAAATCAATTATATTTCAGCGGAGTGAATATTATAAAAGCGTTTAGAAAAAAAGTAAGTATAACTAAGTGACCCAAAATTTAGTTCTAAACTTTCCATTAACAAACAAAATAAAAGAAATGTGCAATAATTACTATGATCCACAAATTTACGTGACAAAAATGAACTGGAAGTTAAGAAGAATTTATCCCTGGATTATGAGAGAGAGGTATTTCTTACATGGATTATTTAGAGAGATCAATATTGAACAATGTCTTCAATAATATTTTACAGTAAATCCAAAAAAAGGTTTTAAAGATTTTTTTTTTAAATAATGCCTTTCAAGTACCAAAATACTGTATACCTTGGTCCATAATTGAGACATTATCAGAACTGCCCTAAGAGACCAAACTGTAGAGGCCCAGGACCCAAACCAGAGGCTCTGATTGAATAGGTCCAGGTGGAGGCTTGGCCGAGCTCACCATGGGGTTCTGATGCACAGACACAGGTAAGTGTGGAGGAGGATCCAAAGGATGGGGAAGTATCAGCCCTTACAGAAGTCTCATGCAATGTTTAGATAAGTATTTAACGGCAAAAGTTCATGATCACATATTAGAAATATTACTTACAAGATATGTTCTAAATGGCTTCATTTCTGTGTTTCTTAACAGCTCTGTGACCAATTCCATGCTGTGAACTAGGATGCTGATTTCTATGGACTGTGCCAACTCTACCTTAGCACTGGATTTGCTAATTAGGAACACTGGAGGGGGCATGGAGAATGAAAACTGAACATTTGTTCACTTGACTCCAGTGTTGGGTGGGCTTCTTACAATAACCATGCAACTTTCTCTTGAGTGCATTTTCTCTGTCCACTTTCCATGACTACATACTCCCTCTGTCACTTCAAGTCTAGATGGGTAATGATTCCTAACTGGCACCTGTCCCTAGAAGCTGTCCTATCTTCTGTGGTTTCCATACCCTTGTCCATATATTCACAGTCTCTTTATTGAGGTCTCTGAAAACTTCTGCTTTGAGTGTGCTATTTATTTCTAGCTGGTATTTAACTGAAACTCTCAAAATGTCCTGGACTCTATTAATGGTATTTCTAGAGTATAGCTATAAAAGCCACAGATAGACAAGGTAATGAAAAGAGAGAATTTTGGGGGGGTAGGCATGTATACTAGAGAAAACAGGGTATAAATATAGTAAAAAGTTAAATAAGATTTAAAGAGTCTCATATTTGTTGAATATAAATAAATCATGTAAATTAACCAAAGAAAATATTAAAGATCTACCATAATTTTTAATCAATTTATATTTCTGAAAATTGAGATAATGTACTACATAAATCTTAAAGTTTTAGCTATGTGAATTAATTAATAAATTACTAGGCATCTTTAGGCAGAATATCTGAATTTATAAGATGAAAAAATTGTTTTAAATATGACCATTATATTGCTCTGCAACTTTAAAAAAATGCTTGTTGATTAACTGTGGTATAGCAGTTTGATCTGAAGAAACTAATTGAAAGATAAGTTTTGAAAAGTTCTGCTGTGACATCCTGCTTGCTTCTGCTATATCTGTGTTTTGTCACACAACATTTATGAAATGTTCAAAACATAAAGTAGTCCTAAATCTGTCACTGTGTAGCATCATGATTAAAGGATTGACGTCACAGACTAGGCATTGGATATCACCACCATCTTGCATCCTCTGCACAAGCGGTTCTAATATTTAGATTCCCAGCCAACTTATCTTCTGTTACTAAAGTTGCTCTTTTTGTTGGGAGCTAAATTTATGTGGTTTAAGAGTCAATTGCATAATATTTATACTTCATCCATTTCTACCAAACATCCAACAAAGACAATGGCCAGACATAGAACTAGTAGTAGGACATAACATCAAATGCCAAGTCTATCCATTTCTCATAAGCATAACTAAGACGACATTGATAAAGTTAATTGAACTGCATCCAGTAGGACTGTTTCTAAAGACTTCCACCCTAGGAATCTGAGGGAGTCATTTCCATCTCTGTTTAGTGAGACCTGTTCACTTTCTGTCCAGTATTGCTTTGGTATCCTACAAGAAGCATAATCAAAGACTGAAAATATTTGACCCAGTGCTATTTTGTTTCTGCTGAATTACTTGAATAAAATCCTTGTTTCTAATTATTTTTATCCTGGAACATATCTAAGGTCCTATTGACAAGGCAGGATTCCTTGTCTTGTGTTTGTTTCTGCCTTAACTTTGAGCTCCATGATAGCATTCCATTGAACATATTTTATAATACGCAAGGCTTTTATTTAATCACCCCATGTGGGATTTGAGGGGTCTCAGCCTGATTGCTGACACAGTATCGAGAACACACTCCTCATTCTGGTAACAGCTGGCACCATAGGATACAGAACATTAATGAATACCCTAGTAGCCAACCCTAGAAGAGGCCAGGCCTTTCCCCCTATTGTCTGTGACACCCTGAAAAGCCCCTTTCCCAATGTGGTGCTTAACAAAAAATGAAACAATCTAATATGGTACCCAGGACAATGCAGCACTCCAATCAGAACAGAAACAGCCCACTGCAACTTCTAAGAATGCTTATCTACATGCTAATCTCATAAACATTTCAAACAGGACAGAATATGTATACACATGCTTATAACATTTTTGCTACTTACAACAGCCTCTTGGAAATTTGTGAGAAGACAAGTTGATTCAGGTAAAAGAATCTGGAAGAGGGGCAAATCAAAGGGAGTGGAAGGATGAAAAATTTGTAAGCAGAAGGAACTTGTGAGCATATTAGAGTGGATGTGGGGTGCCTTTTTTGCACTGTAACTTAGAATGTGAAGTTTTACTCTTTGGGAGATATTTCTACTAGATGTGTAGAAAAGAAAAAAAAAAGTGGATAGGTCACATGGGTATAGGAGTGGTGGGCAAGCATGGAGAGAGAGTTCCTCCCAGTCACAAGGTCCCCTAGTTCTGAAGCAGCACCCTCCTGAGGGTTTGTCATCCATCAGTGGGAAGTGGAAGGCAAGTGCATGTGCTAGAGGAGGAGGCTACTGCTGCCTACCTTGAATCCAGGTTCTAATAGTTTCTCAATCCCTACCAGGAGATCCTGTGGGGAAGGAACACACTATACTGCCTTTGTATACCAACAAACTAAACTACAGACTAACTAACTGAACTACAAGCTAACTAAATTATAAAACTTACTAAATGGCAAAAAAGCACCACAATAGCAGTGCTGAAAAGCCTACAGTTTAGTAGTCCAAGTATCTCGTGTGTACTTTGTGTGTGCATGTGTGTACACATGGACAAAAAGGCATGTGTACATCACAGAAGGGGAATTAAAATGGTGGAATGACTGAATAGATTCTTCGTTCTCTGGAGGAAAGGCAGTCTCATGCACATAGTCTTTTGACTGCTGTGTGGCCATGTAATAATGGGCCTTGAGCCTTGACTACTTCCTGACCAGGTATGGCAGTGACTTTCCATGTTTCAGACTCAGTGAGCATTCTTTGGTTCTGCTTAAGTATGCGTGACGATGCCCACAGGCACACCTCTGGTTTTCCATTTTTTTATAACACAGTGTATGCATTAGGTTTTTTTTTTCATTGTGGTAGAAGAGAGGAGTTGGGGTGGACATTGGGGAGGGGACCATTGATCCTGTGGTCACCCAGGACTGAGGCATACTATTGAATCTGATACTGTTCTGTCTCTTTTGTGTGTAAGTAAAATTTTATTCTCTCCAGTGTTTGCTTCTGTGTGTTTACTTAGTGATCTCATACCAAGTTACAAGAGGCAGAAGAGTTTGGACTTCTATCCTTGGTAGCTGGCATAGTCCTGATCCTTGCTGCCCTCCATGCAGGTGGAGAATTCCCAGGATGGGTCACTGTGCATGATGCTCAGTTTTCTCTCTGATTGTGGTAGTCAGAGACAATGCCTCTTCATTTCACTTTGAATTCATTTGTTTAGAAAATGTTTAAGTATTTTACTAGTAAAACAGGTACTACATGGCATGGTTTTATTCTTGAATCTAGAATCTTTTCCCTGGCTGAACTGTGCCACTCGCCAAGGTTTAGAACCAGAATTAGGAGTAAATTGAGACCAGTGTTATGCCTATTGTGTACAATTTTTAGACCTCTGAAACTGTGAGCCCTAAATAAACTGTTCCTCTTCTACATTGTTTTGTCTGGTCTTTTGGTCACAGTGATGGAAAGCTAACTAAAACATCTGCTAAACTTGAATAGCTACTCACTTCAACCTCCTATGAAATAATAGAGAGAGTTGCTTTCATCTTTCTAGTTATCTACTCAGAAGTCCCACCCTTCCAAAGGCCTCACTACCATAGTTAGCATATTTTTTTAACTCTCCTTGTAGGCATCTACTTGTAATATTGAACAGCTCCAAATCTACCCCAAACTTAGTTCTTATACTTTTTTCTGATCAGCATTTCTGTCATTGACAAAAGTGAAGAAATTAATTTCACATTAAATAAACTCATCAACCACATGATTTGGGAGAAATAAAATTTCCAATTCATTTGATGATTGAAACAATCCCATGAGATGCAAGAATAACTGAATCTAATGGAGGAAATTCAACAACAACAATATATTCTACTGTCATATATATCTAAAAAGAACAAATAAATTTTTTTTAAAAAAGTGGTTCTGTTTTTCCAGAATAAATAAAGAAAAAAAATCTACAGAATAAAAATGGCAGAATCAGAACACATATGTTGAAGAGGTAAGGAATCTTAGGTTTGGTTCCATGTGAGGAAGAATTTCTAAGATTATAGTGAAAACATATCACCATAGGAAACTAGGTCAACCTCCTTCAATACAAGTATTTGAGCAAAATATTGTGAACTGGAGAAAATAAAATGATGGAAGGGTTATAATTGAACTAGATCTTGAAGGATAAACTACAAGAAGGAAGAAAGATTGTTCAATTTAACACATGGCCATTGGAGAAGCAGAATGGCCTTGGTAGACCCCTTTAATCATCATTACAAAGGAATGGATTTTTGAGAAAGGAAGAATCAAAAGAAAAGCTAACTAATAAAAAATACTGCTATGATTGCAGGCAGAACTAGAGGGGAGGTACACTTACTCCACTTAATTGCATTATTGATTTCCATTAGCAGGCATGTGTGCAAGTGGGATTGAAACAGAGGGAAAGTACTTCACAGGAACGCCTTATGTATAAACTGTGGAGGACTAATTGTGAAAAATTTATCCAAAGGATCTTTTTCTGGAACAGTCCTGGGATTTCCTGGTGGAATTCCATATTCTTTGCTTGTGAATAAAATCAAAAGACCACAGCATAGACTTTTGTGTGTGTGTGTGGTAAACTCCCCTGCCTGACACCAGATGTGTTATAAATATCCAGTTATATGCACCAAGATGCTAAATGCCAAGCATGGAACTCACACATTCTAGGAAACAGAAAGAAGTAGAATTGTGCAGAGAGAAAATGTCTCATTTCACAAGCTCAGTGACCTCTGAGGGAAGGCAGGCCACCCACTCATTATTCCTAGTAGGTATAGAATAGGAAAAACAGGGTTACAAAGCAGCAGAAGAGGTTGAGATAACCAAGGGAGGATTTCTTCGTTATAAAGTGTATTTGTTATTCTCTTGGGTCCCTGGATGCCATAGGCATATAATCATGAGCTTATAAGGCTGAAATGGCAGACCCTGCCTCAGGGATTAATGTCTTGGAGCTTGCTCATTCCTTCAGCAATGTTTTTGAGCTGCTAGTGCTGCAGCTGGAGTGCTCCAATAAAGTAGATAACTGTAACATAATCCACTTTTCTTTCAAGAAACTTCTAGAAATGAAGCTGTATCCCCTGGAATTGTGTGAGCTGTAGCTTAATCCCCAAGCCTTTTATCATTGGGAAAGAGAGGCTAAATTAAATCATAACAGTTTGCATTCATTTCTAACAGATGATTCCATAAAATCATGCATAAGAGGTTTAAATCACAAGGCATGAGGGAGAGAGGCCACAAATCACTAGCTTAGTCTATCTGCCAGGGTCCTGAATGACCTTAGTCTCATCCTCAGAAATGCCTGGAATTCAATAATTCAGTAACATTGTGTGTGTGCACGTGCATGTGTGTGTGTTGACGGTGGAGAATAGGAAAATGGATAGTCAAAGCTTCCTTCAACATTTTACCATATTCTCTTTGGTGGGGGGCAGTCATGGGGAGAAGAAGGAGGCTGGAGCTGCTAGGTAAGCATCAATGCCTATAAGGAGAAATGATTCTAATGTGACAACATTATAACTGGCAGCAGAAGAGTCATACTCAGAGACCCATGTCCCTATGAAGCATGGCTGCAAGGTATGGGCTGTCAAGGAAATTGAGACATAGTGTTAGCTTGGGGATCCCATCTCAACAGGAAAAGCTGCTGCTCCAGGAGGCCTAAGTCATGGCTGTGTAGAAGCCCTGGGGCAGCTGCTTTCCCCAGGAACATTCTATCATTCAGATAAAAAAGAAGATGGAAAGACCATTGAGAAGCAAGCAAAATGTCCTTCAGTGGACTTTGTCAGGGTTTCCCTGGAAGGTCACGAACTGCATTCTGCAGTGTTTCCCAGGCTAAATACATCTCTTGACCATACCTTTTACAAAAGGAAATAGTAGGGAGGTTTTAAAATAAATGTATAACACTCTCCTTGCCAAAAAGACTGTATAATCCTCTTGGGGAGAAAAGTTACATGTAAAATGAATAAAATTATTATGACATTTTAAAAGTAAGTATCTTTTTTTTTCCATAGAACATTCCTGGCTTATGTAAAAGATGTATTTGAGGCATCTGTGGCAGTGCCCTAACATCATCTGCAATTCTATTTTCTTTGTTTATTAAATGTTCATGCATCCCTTTAAGAGACCCAGGAGAGACAGAAAAATAAAAAGCACTCTTGTTAGAAAATGGATTTGAAAGGTTAGAAAAGATTCCAAAACTAATGATCATCATCATGATTTTGCTTTTAGGTACATGAGCCTGAATTACTGCCTGTTCTTGAAACTGTGGCCTAAGTGTTTATTAGCCTGGGCTTGTGTGTGCTCCCTCACTGAGATGCATCTTGAATGCCAAAGAGTACAGTTGCCTGTGCACAATCCAATCTTCCCTCTTTATTTCTAGAATATCCTTGCAATCACCTTAAGAGCTCTTGTTTTTCTCAACCTGGCAGCTCTGATTTCCTTGTTCTCTCAAGAGTTGGATCTGCTCAGTTAAATCTCCCTGCCCATGGGAGAAATGACAGAGTGGGGGCAAGTCGTGAGTCATGTTGATAAAAGTGTATGTCCCCATTTGAGCAAACCAGACAAAGGCAGTGGAATAAAAAGGCATCCATTCTGATGCTCTGAATACCAAGCAGCAAGTCAGAGAGGATAAAAGACAAATGAAGTCGGCAGGATTTATGACAGACGTGCTCAGGAGAATAGGAAGCACGGGGAGACTTCTTACTCACTGTGGCAATGGGACAGCAATGGCTTTGGGGTCAACAATGAAAATCTGAAAATTCTAGTAAGAAGCATTGCTAGATAAAAGAAACTGGGGAAAGGAATACATTGTTATGAGAAAAGAATGACTTTATAACAATTGGATTTAAAGACACATAAGTTTTTGGTGGAGGGTGGGAAAAGGAGAAATAAACCATAGACCCACTCCTCAGAAATAGTTAAGTATGGCTGTGCTGTGGATATGAAAGATGTGTAAAACCCCTAATTTTTAACATCAAGTCAAAAAATCCTACAAATATTACCAGCTCCTTGGGATGGATCAATTTATCACTTAGTTTGCAACCCAAAGCATTAAGATGATCTTGAAAATAACATCGATTCTCCAGATAAGTATGTAATCTGTGTCTTATTCAGGGTCTGAACTCTGCTCTGTGTGTGTATGGGTACATGTGTGTGTTGTTCATTTCTTTGGAGGAAAGCACCATTTTATAGACTACTTATCAAATGGAGAATACCATAGTAACTGATCATGAATCAGAATTCCTGCTTAACATCCACTTTCTCATCAACTGGGAAGGGTCTGAGATTGTATCCTACTTGAAAATTAACAATACAGTCTGCCAGAGTTTCATGGGTGCTGGCAGAAAGCACAAGATTTCTGGATCAGAGACTAAAGACAGTATTGCTCACAGTTCAACAAGCAATATGTTCATTTGAATACTTGTATCAGTTTCCCTTATCCACTGTGTTAGTCAGCTATCAATTACTATAACAATATACTTGAGATAAACAGCTTAGAGGAGGAAAGGTTTATTTGGGCTCACAGTTTCAGAAGTTGCAGTCCATGGTTTGTTGGCTCCATGGGCTTTGGATCACTGGCAAGGGAGAACATTATGTGGAAGTACATGATGGAGAAAATCTGCCACATGATAGCAGCTGGGAAGCAAAGATACAGGAAGGGACTCAGGTTCCACTATCACTGTCAAGGGCACACCCCCAGGTACCTAACTTCCTCCCAACTAAACTCCACCTTCTAAAGGTTCTACCACCTCACAATAATATCATCAACCATAGACCAAGACTTTATTTAGCACATGAGCTTTGGGGGACAGTTGAGATCCAAAACATAATACCCACCAAGACCCATAGGGAAAGGTAGATGGGACCAGATGACTGCATGCACACAAGGTGACTTGTTTTACAGGGAAGTTCCCTGAGCAGAGGAAACCCGGTTCTTTGATGGAGAAGAGTTAGCAAGTCTGTGCTGTACTCTAGAGGACGATACTATCTCTTTTTTCTTAGGTTTGCTTGCTTGGAATTATATAAAAAATGAAGACAGTCAAAATGGTTCCTCACAAAAGTATAGAAATGCTGAGATCCAAGAAGTATGATCTCCCAAGAATTCTTACTTCCTAACTATAAAGGGGAAGTCTCTTCCCTTTTCAGATTTCATCTTTCATGATTTTAAAGAAAGAGGTCAAATGGGATCAAATCTAAGATATTTTGTGGTAATAAATTTAAGATGACTCTTTTATTCTTTTTATTGCTAACAGTTTTGTAAAGATTCAGCTTTTCAAGGTCTAATCATCTCAGTAAGTCATGCTTTCTTCCAAATGATCACTATGGTTGGCCTTTTTAAAACACACACACACACACACACACACACACACACACAAAGTATCAGTACTTCAGCAAGAGTGATGTTTCATTTCTAATTTTTTTTTTTTTTTGGTGAAAGCCCAGTGGAGTGGAAGCTAATACTAGAATGAAAAGTGATCTGCAGTGGAGACAATGCATATATCTCATTTCTTTTCCTACCAAATCAGACTAATTGGAAATGCATTTTCCTTAATTCAAAGACTTGTAAAACATTTTGAGTTTATCTTGTTTGAAATTTTCCTCACTTTTAATCTTTTCACTCTCGTTGTGAACTTGTTCTTGGAATGAAAAGATTTGTTGAAAAAGGAACTTCGCAAGAAACATCCTGCTGATTCCTGCAAAAGAAGCCAGGTCATTAGGCAAAGATCTAATGCATCCTCTACTATGTTGCCTTGGTAACCTGCCAGTGTCAACCACAAAGTGCTCAGGATGGTAGTGGCTCACAGATACCTTTGCTCCGGATGACCATGCTAATGTGCTGACACTGGACTCTCAAGGGTCACCTTCTATGTCTGGATTCCCTCCACAAAGTCTAAAACACCACTGTTCCAAATTTCTAACTCCATAAAACCCTTGTATAATAGGATTTGAAAGCTCCACGGCATCATCAATCACCACATCTTCACTCAAGAAAAGATAATTCAGTGTTCCCTAGAGGTGGGTACTGAGGCCTCTCAATATTTGGGAATAGAGAACAGCTCTGTTTTACCCAATTCTTGATCTGGGCTCAGAAACACTAGCCAGTGATTCCTGGATTTCATCATATACAGCTCTAGTGCAACAGTGGTATGGCCTAGGTATCTTCATACCCATCCTGCAAATGGTCCCAGTCTTCTTGTTTCCACTGTATTTACTGTTTCTAACAAGATTTCTGCCTCCTTGTCATCGCAGTGGTTTTCAGTTACCACTTTCTTACTACATGCCTGCCAAAGCTGACATATGTGGACATATACATTTTGAGCTTCATAATTCATCAGGATCATTCAATCGATGTCTAGCCAGTGTTGTGCAATGCCCAGGCTACTCAGCCATGCACTGTGACCTTCCTGGTATTCGGTAAGTACTTTGCATGCTTTGTTCATTGGGTTCTCACAACCACCTTATAAAGTAAGGGTTATTACCAAAATTCTCACAAGAAAACCTTAAGCGTAGCAAGGTTAAATTCCTAGCTACTAGATTCCTAGCTACTAGATAACCAAGGTAAGATGTATGCCTTGACAACTAGATCTGAGGTTTTCAAACTTTTTAAAAGTTATAAACTTGTGTTCAATGAAGCATAAGTAGTAAAATAGATCAAAGTTGAGCAGCTTCTCCTTGTCAGTCCGTTCTTCTGTCCCTTCCCCAGGCCATCCATTGGAAACCCTCCAAAGATTGCCAAAGGCTCTTAAGTGATGAATGGTGACTATCTTTTTCCTGAACTCTACTGAGGAATCCACCAAACCCCTATAGGGTTGTCTTTTTTTTTTTTTTTTTTTTTTTAATCTCCTCACCTTCAATTTTTAAAACTCCACCAACTATAAACCTCAAGATCTCCTCCCTCAACCAAGTGTGACTGAGATGTGGTCCTCTGTATCTCGGGTGACAGGCTTTGTTGTTTGCAGAACCACAAGGCAATATGGTTGCTGCCTTTGATCTGTGTGGCCACAGCCCCTACTTAAACACCTAGAGAGTGAAACATTTGAGGATTGGGTTTTGTCCACTTTGACTTCCCCTTGACAAACCCGTTCTCAGATTATTTCTAGAGACAAATATTTTGAAGGTGAAGAATACAAGAGGTTGCTAAATATTAGCTTTCAAAGGCTTAGTGTCACATGATGTTTGCTTGAGTTACTTCTTCTTCTAGTCTATATAAAGAATGGTGTTTACTCTTGAACACACTTCAGGGCTGAGGTGCTGAAGGCAAAGAAATATGCAGAAAAGAATGTAAACATGGTTGGGACTTGTTTGGCTCTGTAGATGCAGAAATGCTTGCTGGCTTTAGGCAAATCAGAAAACTGAGAACAAGAGAAAGAGACCTAAGACAAAATGGTCTTACATGAAAATCAAAAGAGCAAAATCAAGCAAATACCTTCCTTCACCTCATTTTCTGCCAGATCTGAAATGATTGGTACTCTGTCTGAAAAGCATAACATTCTTTAATGGTCTAAAATAACTGAGAATTATTAAATTTACCTTACTCTACAAGCATGAAATGATAGGCCTGGTGAATTACAGTTTTAGTCTCATTTAAGTCAACTCAAGTATAATTTGTAAAACGTTAGCATTTAAGCTGATTATTCAGCCCTACTTCCTGAAATGTGATGGGCAAGGTTAAACAGTTTTCAGTAGATGGATTGTCCCTGCTTACCTCACATAATACAAGTGTTAAATACTTACAAAATTTTACCTAAATTTTTCTAAGATGATGTGTGCATTTTGTTGCCTTCCTGAACACATTTAGAAGATGAATTTAATTTTTTTCTAACAATTTAAGTCCAAATTGGCATTGTTCTATTGAAGGCAATATTTCAAAGAATTAAAGTCCAGGATCAGAGACCTCTCAGTTGTGTGATGTTTAACAAATTATTTCATTTTTCTGATCATAAATGTTCTTCTTAATGAAATGAGAAATACACTTACTACCTGACTCTGAATATTTGTGAGGAAAGTAGGTTAACAAATGGGAAAGAAATTTAAAAATAAGGAAATACTATGCAGGATGAAAGTAGGGGTCCTGGGGAGAAACAGTTGGGTGCAAAACTTCATTACTGATACTATTTTGACAACACTTTCAAATATTGTTCAACTTTTTTTTCCCTATTTATGGTTTTTTTGATAATGTTATTATCTTTATATTTTCAGAAAAAAATCATTTTTTAAAATTTTTTAAATGTTCGTGTTGACCCACCCTTACATTATCACAATATTTACGCTTCTGTGTGTGTCATATAAGTTTTCTCATTTGTCAATAAATATATTTATGTTTTCCTCCTTTTATTACAAATGTAAAAGAAACATTAATCTAATGAGAATAAAGACTTACATAATCCTCAACAGTTGTCTAGTTGACAAGAACTATTTTTATCCCTATATTATAGGTGAGGAAACTGAGGTATATAACAATTAACTAACCTAAGTAATTTGCCTAAAAAACAAAAAAACTAAGATGACCTTTAACTCCAGCAGATTGGTTCCAGAGCCACATGCATTTCTTCCCTATGCAATGTGATGATTCCAAATTCTGCTGTCATCCTTCCTCATGATTCCCTTGTATTTACTCTGCTGCTCTTTTGGAAGTAATGGTGATAATTACAAAAGTCATATAGATTCATTGTATCTTAAGAATAATTGTAAACACTTACAAAAGTGGCTTATTCTTTTAGTGTATCTCATTGCTATTATTTCCTAAATAATATTTAGAAAAATTTATTCAAGTAAACACTTTATTGAAGTATAGCTCTACATATATAAAAATGCAAACAGTGTACACCCTTCTTGATGAGCCTCCTAGGTGGTCCCAGTGTCCCAACAGCTATAGTTTACTTTCACTGGTTTTTGAATTTCATTATTAAAAAATCCCACAGTATGCATTTTTTTGTGCCCAGATTTGTGGGATTCATCCAAGTTCTTGCAGTTGCATGTAGTTAATTTATTTTCACTAATGTGTAGCATATATAGTATATAACAAAATCTAATTATTCTACTGTTGATAGATATTTGAATTATTTCCAGTTTGGAGTTATAATGAATGTTGATGCTATGAACTTCTTGGACATGTCTGTGGTTGCACATATGTATGAATTTCTATAGGGAATGCACACAAGAGTAGAAATGCTAGGTTATATGATGTGCATATGCTCAAGTTTAGAAGGTGCTGATTTCTATTCCTAACAGAAGGGACTAGGCGTTCTCATTGTTCCACATCTTTGCAAATATGTGGCACTGACAATGTTTTTTATTTTAACCATCCTGGCACATTTGCAGTAGTGTTTTTATGGTAGTTTTATTCCATTTTGGGATTGAGGACCTTTAAACATGCTTATTAGCAACCTGGATATTCCCTTTTTAGAAGTGCCTATGCACTATTTTTTTTTTTTTTTTTTTTTGGTCAGTCCTTCTGATTTTTCTAATTGCTTAATAATAATCCTTTCTAAACTCTGGCTTATTTTTTATCCCTAGTTTACTCCTTTCTTACTTTCATTTTTTATTATAATTTTTATATGTTCTAGCTATATATGATAGTAGAGTGCATTTACATTTATGCACTTTGATATATGATACATAAATGGGGAATAATTTTTCACTTTTCTGATTGTCCAGGTTGTAGAATCACATAGGTATTGCAGTCATATATGAACATAAGGTTAATAATGTCTGATTCATTCTACTATTCTTCCTACCCCCATACCCCCTCCCCTCCTTTCACTCTCCTTTACCTAATCTAAAGTAACTATTCTTTCCTAGCAACCCCATTGTGAATTAGCATCCACATATCAGATAAAACATTGGGTCTTTGGTTTTCCTTTCTTACTTTCTTTTAGCTTACTTTTATAATGTCATTCTTCCCTCTACTACCTTATTTTCATATTATTTAGTAAAAGTGGTGGTTGCATTATGCATCCTTGATTTATTATTATAAAATTAGTACTCTTCCCACTCATTGTAAAATTTAAGCAAACTGTAATTATGGAACAAAATATCAATGATTTAAATGTTGCCAATGGAAAATAATATATTTCATAGACACTGGAAAGTGAACAAGGTAAAGAGACATAGGAAATATATGTGGGCTAATTTCTTCCTATTTCATAGTAGAGAATCCGAGAGTATGGATGGCAGGCAATAAAGCAAGAATAGAGGATTAGCTATAGTATGTTTTAACTACAAATGTAACCATAAGAAGAACAGTAATCTGTCTTTCATGGAATCTGAACTACTTTTTACATTGGAGAATTCCCTTTTGTGAGTCCTGCTGGGCAGTAAAGACTTCCCCAGTTATGAACCATGTAAATGCTCATTCCCTTTTCCTCCTGCAACTTTGGACCTGGCTTCTGATTTAGGCAATGACAACAAACACTCCCTTGTAATATAAGAGCAGATGACCCAAGGACAAGTAACAGGAGCTCTCCCAATCTGTTTCCCCTTCCTGGGACAGGGCGGGAATGGGACGGAGAGGAGTGTACGTAACAGAATTAACTCTAAGGTGAAGTTTGGAACATTTTTTTTTCACTAACTGGTCAACCTGGAACCTCATGGTTCAGTCTTATGAATTAATATGTATAACTACCCAGTATCCCTTTTTTTTGGATTAATAATTTCTGTTAAATCAATAAATAAAAGTATGATGAGGACTTTCTAAAACCCTTTCATGTTGTATCTACAATTAAAACCTGAAAAATTAAATTGTACAAGAGTCATAAAATGAATGAGAAATGTTGAAAACATAACAATAAGGAGCCATTCCAGATAAAGGCTTAAAATATAAATAAAAAAGAAAGAATCTCAACTACATTATCAGATAAGAAAAAGTAAGCAATAAAATATTTTTGTAACAACAAAGAACATAATATATGACATAGGTATGTGAAACATGAATTTTTATCAACCAAGTTATACAAATATCACAATACTTGAAGCAAACTCTATAGAGTTCAAATAAAAGGAGAAATAAGCAGAAAAAATTACTATAATGGGTCTCAACTATATAATAATGTAGTGCATACCAAGTAGAGACTATGTCTTGTTTCTATATATCCATGAAAAATTTACAACTGATGACCATATTAGGTGTTTTAATCAACTTTTTCACTGTTGTAACTAAATGATCTGACCATCACAATTATAGAGAAGGAAAGATTTGTTTGAGGGCTCACAGTTTCAGAGTTCTTGGTCCATAGAAGACAGGCTTCATTCCTTGAGGTTCCAGGTGAGGCTGAACATCATGGTGGAAGAGTGTGGTAGAGGGAAGCAGCTTGCATCATCAGGAAGCAGAGAGAGACTCCACTCTCCAGATACAGAATACATACCCCATAGCTAAGCCTCAATTCCCACCTCTTCCAGTAACACCCTACCACTTCAATTAATCCCACCAGGGATTAATTCACTGATTGGGTTAAGACTTTTACAACCAGTCACACCCTACCACTTCGATTAATCCCATCAGGGATTAATTCACTGATTGGGTTAAGACTTTTACAACTCAATCATTTCTCCTCTGACCCTTCCTGCATTGTCTTACATGGGAGCTTTTGGGGGACACCTCACATCCAAACCATAACATTAGGCAATCAGGAATTATAAAAAGTACAACTACAGAACAAATAAGTAATATAAAACTGTAGTAAAAATTTAAAAACCCAAGAAAATATTTGAATTACCCATTTAAAAACTTTATTAGAAAAAACTTAGGTTATTAAAAATGATACTAAACCCCAAATTTCAAAGAAATTTCTTTTTATCAAGAAGATAAAATTACAACAGCAGAAAATAACTATAACTGTATAGAGAAGCAAATTTATATTGCTAAATAAGAAAGCAAGAAAGCAGATTACCTAAATATCCAACTCAATAAAAAAAAGAGTAAAAGTAAACATAAGGTAAACACAAGAAAAAAAATTGCGGAGGCAGTACCTAGGATTGAGCTCAGGTGCACTTGACCACTGAGAAGCATCCCTAGCCCTATTTTGTATTTTATTTAGAAGCAGGGTCTCACTGAGTTGCTTAGCACTTTGCTTTTGCAGAGGCTGACTTTGAACTCTTGAATCTCCTGCCTCAGCCTCCTGAGCTGCTGGGATTATGGGCGTGCAACACAGAACCTAGCTACAAGAAAAATTTTAGTAGGGATTCAGAATTAGTAATGAACTAGAAATTTTATTTTCTTTCTTTCTTTCTTTTTTTTTTTAAGAAATTGTTCAGTCAATTCCAGTGTTGTTTCTGTCTTTAGAAGCAGATCAATTACTGGCAAATCTAAATTGGAAAGAAAATCTAATGCACAAATACAGTACGCACACATATTCAGCAACATGCAAAAAAAGAAGAAAATGCAACTAAAAACAGATGATGTGGATGCATTTTAAACTCAAGTATACATTTATTAAAACTGACTAAGAGAGAGAGATCTAAGCAGCATTTTGCAATCCTGTTTCATACTAGAATATGAAAGTGGGAGAGGAATGGCTTAAAAACAAAACCAAGGTTAAACTAAATGAATGCATGCACATACCTTCTGATATTATGACACTGATATATGTTAAACATTAAAGAAATCTCCAAGTGATTGAAACATGTGCAAAAAATTGAACCTTATTTCTTATAGGATTTTTTAAATTTAGAAAATGGTCAAAAGTTCCATTTAAAAAAGCACCAGCCTTTATGATATAAACCATTTTCACAATAGCAAATAAAAAATTATTCTGGTGCTATTTAAATATTCCATAAAAGGGAAACATCTAAAGATTGCTATGAGACCAGCATAACAATAAAACCAAATCTTAAAACATCTATATAAAACAAGAAAATTAAAGAGTAGGTTGATATCACATACTCTATAAGAGAATTAAATAGAATATTATAAGAAAAATATGCTACAGTGAAGTCAAGTCTGTACAAAACTACAAGAATACACCCTTAAAAGGAAATTTATTGAAATAATTCACCACATTATAACTTTAAAAAGGTCATAAATATTTCATCAGATGTCAAGACATCTTTTTAATGAGTTAATATCCATCTGTGATTTAAAAGAAAATTAATCATTTAACTTCAATAGATATAAGTGAATACTTCAACATGTTAAAAATATTACATGTATTAACCCAAAGCCAACCTTAAGCTTAATTGTGAAAAACCACGTTTTTTATAGAAACAAGAACAAAATTAGGATGTCAACTGGAAGCACTGGTGAATGGAAGGGCTCAATTGGGACACAGATTTGCTCTGCCTGTGGATTATGACTACCAAGAAGAAACCAATCAATATATCAATCAACTCATCAATAACATCACTGAATGAAAAAGTAGATTACAAACCAGTATTCAAGTTTCAAGAAAAAGAAGCTATGCATACTTAGATTTGCATATTTATTTCCCACTGATGTGTTTAGAAATGAATAGAAGTTTACAAATGTTACCATAATAGGAGGCAGGGCACTATTGAGAGGGGACATTTATTACTTTTTAGGATTATAAATTGTTCATACAGTTTTTTGAGGTACCCTCTTCCTCTTCCCAAAGGGCATGTGTTACTTTCATAATCAGGAAAAATAACAAATTTCTAAGGTTGAGAATATTACAAGAATCTCATAGAAATATTTTGGCCATTATTAGTTCTGAAAATATTTCAATGGCACAAATAAAAACACAATTTCCTGGCCAGTAAAGCCAAGGAAAATAATCTAAGGAATTGTTTGATACTATTTGACAATTCAAATGCTTCTTTGGGGAACTCTCATGAGAACATAGTATGTTGATAAATATCTGCATTGTCTCGTTACCAGTGTTCTGGAGATTATTTCAACATGATTTTTGTGAAAGAAAACCCAAAGCAAATGTTGCTTAAAGCAAAATGTTATTTTCTGGGTGCCTGGTCATCTCCCTCTGACCCCTCCCAGCCTTATTCCAGCCCTGTGGAACTCTTCTGAGAATACAGGAGCTGTTAGCTGGCAAGCAAAGGTTGAGTCTTGCTTACAGTTGTGTTTTGTTTGTAATGGTGTAAATTATTTTATTACTTGCCACTTTTGGAAAATTGGAAGTCTTCATTAAAATTATGCAGGTTTTGAAAGCCTGGAGATTCTAAGGCTAAGCCCAAAGTCCTATCAGGAATAGTCGGTTCTTGGGAGCACTGTTGGTGGGCTTTACAAAAGGCTCTAAGCAAGAAAGGAAAAAAGAGGTTGTCTTAAATTAAGGGTCAGTGAAAGGGCACCAAAGATGAAGTTCCCTTACATCACAAATCTGCTTCACTTCCCCTTTAACTGCCGATAACATAGCCTTGGAAATGGATCTCAATGGTAGTGTCATGATCTCTCATCCACCGTGGCTTTACTTGTGGATAAAGAGCAATCAACTTCTGTTTTTTTTTTTAAATTTTTTTTTTTATTGTATACAAATGGGATACATGTTGTTTCTCTATTTGTACATAGAGTCAAGGCATACCATTTGTGTAATCATACGTTTACATAGGGCAATGATGTTTATTTTTTTTCCTTCCCCCCACCCCTCCCACCCCTCCCACCCCTCTTTTCCCTCTATACAGTCCTTCTTTCCTTCATTCTTACCGCTCTCCTTATCCTAACCCTAAACCTAACCCTAAACCTAATGCTAACCCCTCCCACCCCCATTATATGTCCTCTTCCGCTTATCAGCGAGATCATTCGTCCTTTAGTTTTTTGAGATTGGCTTATCTCACTTAGCATGATATTCTCCAATTTCATCCATTTGCCTACAAATGCCATAATTTTATCATTCTTCATTGCGGAGTAATATTCCATTGTATATATATGCCACAGTTTCTTTATCCATTCATCAACTGAAGGGCATCTAGGTGGTTCCACAATCTGGCTATGGTGAATTGAGCAGCAGTGAACATTGATGAGGCTGTATCTCTGTAGTATGCTGATTTAAGTCCTTTGGGTATAGGCCAAGGAGTGGGATAGCTGGGTCAAATGGTGTTTCCATTCCAAGCTTTCTGAGGAATCTCCACACTGCTTTCCAGAGTGGCTGCACTAATTTGCAACCCCACCAGCAATGTATGAGTGTTCCTTTTTCACCACATCCTCACCAACAACCTATTGTTGCTTGTATTCTTGATAATCACCATTCTAATTGGGGTGAGATGAAATCTTAGGGTAGTTTTGATTTGCATTTCCCTTATTACTAGGGATGTTGAACATTTTTTCATATATCTGTTGATGCTTGTACATCTTCTTCTGTGAAGTATCTGTTCATTTCCTTAGCCCATTTGTTGATTGGATTATTTGTATTCTTGGTGTAGAGTTTTTTGAGTTCTTTATAGATTCTGGAAATTAGCGCTCTATCTGAAGTATGGTTGGCAAAGATATTCTCCCACTCTGTAGGCTCTCTCTTCACATTGCTGATAGTTTCCTTTGCTGAGAGAAAGTTTTTAGTTTGAATCTATCCCAGTTGTTGATTCTTGCTTTTATTTCTTGTGCTATGGGAGTCCTGTTAGGAAAGTCTGATCCTAAGCCAACAAGTTGAAGATTTGGACCTACTTTTTCTTCTATAAGATGCAGGGTCTCTGGTCTGATTCCGAGGTCCTTGATCCATTTGAGTTGAGTTTGTTGTAGGGTGAGAGATAGGGGTTTAATTTCATTCTATTGCATATGGTTTTGTCCTAGTAGTGAAGGACCTGGCTAGCAGTTAATAAGGAATCTGAAAGATTTCTCTACTTTAATGTTAGATCATGAGGGCTCAAAATGGATCCTTTCCCCAGATATAAGAATTTTAATTGATAGTATATGCAAAAGGATTAAAGAATTGAATTTCTTAATGGTGGTATCCTAGGTACTAAAGTACATCAATGAACAGGTCTTTTGGGATAAAAACAAAACAAAACAAACAAACAAACAAAGAAAAAACACACACACACACACACACATGACCAGACATGAGTGATTGTGTCATAGAATTAGATATTTTAGGTGTTAATTAATATTGTTTAATTAAGTATTAGCTTAGTTTTTGTGAACAGTGTGGAAAAGTAGGCCATGAGGAGAGCAATTTAATCAGCTTTAAAGGACCTAAGATGTGATTTTTTAAGCACAGTGTGGATCAAAGGAAGCCGACTAAGACAAGACTTCAGCAGCCTTTTGAGTATGGACAAGTCAACATAAATAAAGAATGACAAGACAAAAAAAAAAGTTGAAGTTAGGTCTTTATGATTTAAAGGTTGTAGAAATATGTTTAAAACAAACAAGCAAAATTTAAAATATGAACTTAATGTTGTAAACGTTGGTAAACATTGGAATGAATATTTAGTCTATTGGAAATTGTCCCATTTGTAAAATAAGAATTCAGGGATCATGGTTTAATATCCTTCATCTTTATGAAATAAATGACTAAGAAAGACCAAAAAAAAAAAAAAAAAAGGCTCTAAGCATTGTGTCCTACGCCCCCTACCTGAGGCATCACTCTGGAGGAATGGATTTTGCCACCCCCTGTGCCTTACAAATCTGTAAAAACATCAGGAAACCTTTCAAAGCCTGCAGGAGTCCTTACCTTAAGTCACTAATGATTGATAAGGATACATTGTTCATGTTATCTATCATGGAGATTTTTCATTTTAAGACAAAGCTGAACTATGAAAAAAAAAAAATCTGCTCATATTTGATGTACTAATTGGTCAGGACGTACAATTTACCTGAAACAATGCAAATTACACAGCGGATGCAGTCTCTTAAATAGTCACCTTAGGAACCTGAGGAAGTAAAATTGGGTTCAAATTAACTTAAGATAGGAAGCTTCTCAAAGGGAGAAAGTCTAAGCGCGGTTTCTAGTCTTCTGTCACCCCACAACACCGTGCTATGCTGCCACCCTGTGGCCTTGTGCATGAAGCTGCCCCAACATCATGTCATGAGGTCATGTTGCCATCCTCTGGGCCATTTTGAGATTGCATGTCATATTATTAAGGCGCAGAGGCCCAGAAGTTATATTGACCTACTGAAATAGCCACCAAATTGTGAACATGTTACTGCTAACAATGGCTAATTATCTGTGATCATTTGAACATTGCTGGTTCTGTATCTGTGATGTCATATATGGGTGACAGAAACAAATGCAGAATTTTACCCAAGGAAGCTGAGAATCAACTATATTCAAGAGTATAAGAGAACATCAGAAACATTTTGCATCTGAAAAGATTTTGGTTAGTGATGCCCAAATGTTTTATGCTGGCTGCATAAGAATCAGCTGGAGGATTAGTTTAAAATTAGATTCTTGCTTTTCTAATTCAGAAGTTCTGAATCAGAATTTTTGTATTTTTAAGAGCTCCTCTGGTGACGCCATGAATATTCTGATTCATGAACCCACATGGAGATTTCAGCCAGTGTCACCATATTTCATAGGTCATTTGTTCAAAAGTTACTGAATGTTTAGGTTCAGGGTACTCGAAGGGTTTGCTTTCAAAGAAGAGCCCCTCTCTGTTCTAGGATGTGACTTCTAACATGAGGAGTTACATGCATATAGCTATAATGTGAGATGCCAGAGGTTAGGCTGAATATCCTAAGCACAACTGGGTGTGGGGGCATAAACCTGTTATCCCAGTGACTCCAGGAGCTGAGACAGGAGGATCACAAGTTACAAGCAGCCTAGCAACTTAGTGAGACCCCTGTTGCAAGATAAAATAAAAAGGCTGGGAATGTAGCTCCGTAGTAGAGCACTCCCTGGTTTCAATCCCTGGTACCAAAAAAACCTTGAATTGCAGTAGAAAGAACAATTCCCACAAGATTTCTTAGTGAGAATAGAGCAGCTTTCCAGGAAAGTATATAAATATCCAGGCAGGCCAGTGGGAATGGAGGGCAAATAGCATCCTAAGTAAAGAAAACAAATGCACCAAAAATACATAGGAACACAGGAGCTCATTATCCCTGAGAAACCATAGTGACGACATTATTCCTGCATTAGAACATTTGTAGCAAGTTAAAAATGGAAACTGCTCAAGGGGGGGGCAAGGAACCACATCAAAAGGTCTTTAGACCTTTCAAAAGAATGGACATTTCATCATATTGGTGAGCTAAAGGAAGTCGTAGGCATTTGCGTGGGGAAAACAGGATTCAGCTTGTTGCTTGGAAAAAGTCCCTGGAAGAGTGTGAAGGTAGATTAGAGGAGGTATAGCAGAACAAAAAGCATAGCCAAAAATGTTATCCTGAGAGCTCAAGCTTTGGATGATGAAGACCAGAGAGTGGAATTGGAAAGGTAGGCTTGGAGACGAAGACCTTCCCTTCAGGACTAGCAGAAGTGTACATGACTTGAACATAGACTGTTGGGCAGGGGGAAGAAACTGAGATAGCTCTCAGGTTTTATTTTGCTCTGAATTGAGCACCTGGGACATTTGGAGGTGTCATTTCCCAAAGAAGAAAACAAGGAGGAGAGATTGTTTTGAGTTCATATAAAAATGTGATTTTGAGGCATTCCTGTGGTACTGTCTCAGCACCAATGTTGGACTAGCTAGTGGTCAATCCAGACTTGAAAGCATGCTGAGCTGAAAATTTCAATGTAGGAATCAATATAGGTGGAAGTAGTCATACCGTGTATGGATACTATGTACGACGCAAAGACAAGCTATGTGGAAGGGCTTGGAAGAATATGAGTATGAAAGGACAGGTATGAAGTTGTAGGCAAATGGGCTGGAGGTCCTTCTTCTGGTGTTGGAGAAGAAAAATGCAACACAGAAGGGACAGGGAGGGGAGTGAGCTTTGGAGAAGCAGGGGTGGTTCAGAATCAAATGCCTCCCAGTGGTTAATTAAGATAAGGAAATGTTTGTTAGACAAAATGGAGTCCCGAGGGTTTAGCAAGAATAATTGTCAGTGCCAGAACAAATAAGATGAAGGAAATTGCATATGGTACTAATGTTTCCATATCACTAAATCCCATAGTCAATATTTAGTATGTAATCCTCACCTCAGCTTTTGACCCTATTGTCTTTTGAGAAAATGGAAAAGAGGAGAAAAGCTGAGGAGAGCCAGGTAAGCCAGAAAAGAAGAGGTGAGGAAGGCAGTCAATGCAGAATGGCTTTCAGGAATGGTGTAAACTTCAGGGGCCCATGGCATGAGCTATTTTATTTTTTCTGTGATAGTACCAGAAGCACAATTGCACAATCAGTGTAATGGGGTTGAGAAGTGAAACTTTGGAGTTAACTACTGAAAGACTATGAAAGAAGCATGCCAAGGATCACAACATTTATAGACTCTGTTTACACAGGGAATATGCCAGTTGTGTTCAGAGGCTCTGGAATTTTTCTAGGAAGAGTGAACTATAAACAAAACAGGTATGAGGAATTGAAAGAATTTCATCCAGTACTATAGAGTTGGTCCCAGCTATTAAGACTCTTCATTATTTCAGGTTTTATTTTATCACTCATGAAGTTCAAGACTGGAAATAAATGCTTTCTTTGTTACCTGCCAGCTCTATCAGTCTTTACCTGTAACTGGCTCAAAACCACACAAATAGTTAGTGTCATCACATGATATTTTCCCTCTCCCCAATATATTAACTATGCAAGATATAGATTACCCTCACTAATCCAATAACTTGGAGGTAGATCCTATTATGATCCCATTTCACAGATGAGGAAACCAAGGCTCCCAGAAGTCAAGAAAATTCCCTAAGTGTAGCCAGCTAGCACATGGCCCAGCAAGGTTTTAAACTCAGATAACCTGACTCTAGAATGTTGGGTCTCAGTCATTAGTCTATTCTATTTCCCTCTAACAATGATTGAAGACATCAATGGAAATATTCTGAAGACTCTTCAAGAATTTGAGAAATTCAGCCAGTGTGAAAGTTGCTGCTCCATCAAGTCCTACACCTCAAGCTTTGCCCTCAGAACAGGTCCAAGCTGAGATTCTCCAAGTCTATTAATTTTTCAGCCAGAACTTTGGTAAATGGCTCAGTTCTTTCTTTCAATTGACAGAAACCTGCTGAGGCCTGTCAAAATATTTGGACTCTTGTAATTGGAAATATAATAAGGAATTCATATTTGTCTCTCTTACTAATTAAAATCTTTCCTGGAATGTGACTGAAATTTTCTTAAGGAGTCAGCTGAGTTCTGCAAATTTTAGTTTCTTGGGAGATTTTCCTTCTCTGCTTCTCTTCAAACCATGTGTTTTGAGAAAAGATACAGGCATTCAAAAAGACCTTGTGGCATCATTTATGATAAAACTGTGACCCACAAGCAGAGAGTTTCTCGACTCTCCTAGAACATAGCATGCCATCCAGCCAACAGCCATTTGTCTCCTCTAGAACATAGCATGCCATCCAGCCAACAGCCATTTGTCCTAACCAAGCCACAGGAGGCTCTGCAAGAGCTCTTCTGCTCCCATTGTCTGGAATGCTTCCACCCCTTCTTCATCTGTAGAAGACTGTAGCCTCCCATTCAGCTCAATGCCACCTTTTGCAGCAGTCTATGCAGGTACTCAGAAACAATGGAATCTTCTTTTCTGTTGAGCCCCTGTATCGCTTACTTATAAACATCCATTACGATGCTTATCACTGTTTGTGTCTGTCTCTTCTTTCTATTTGTGAGCGGGGTTTCATTTTCACAGAAGCATAAGGCAGGGTTGGGACATTATCGGTCTGCAGGCCAGCTGCCAGTTGCCTCCAAGTCCACCTCCCGCTGCCACACTCAGCTACACCAGCGTGTTCTAGAATCTGATGCTCAGCCTCAAAGGTCCAGGAATTCAATTCTCAATTTCCAGAACATATAGTCCTTGAAGGTTTTCTCATGATAATTAATTTTACTACATTTGAAAAGGTGAGTGGAGAGGCAAGTTATTAATTTATAATAAATAATACACAGGAATGCTCAGATATTGGTATGATCAGAAATCTGCATGAAACAAGGGTAGAGATGGAAAGTATTAGTTATATGAACAAAAATAATTACTTAGTATCAGTCTTATACTTCTCAAATGGACCTACCTTTTTCCTATAGGGCTTTCACTTTTAGGGGCCCAAGAGTCTTCTATGGGCATAGCTGGAGAATAGATGTTGCTGAACTTCCTTATCTGTGCTGGCTGCCTTTCTTTATCCAAGCATTCTTTCTCAAAACAAAGGATGATACACCTGATGAAGTCTCAAGTTTTCAATTCTGCAAATATTTCAGTGAAATTGACCCAGGGTATTAAAATCGTTAGAAATAATACATTATAAGCTCTCTATATGAATTGTTTGTCATATATGTCATGTATAATTATTATATTTTATTTAATTATATTATTACTATAATTGCAGTATATATTATATGCTATATTTAAGTTTTTATAGGTATCCCACATCTGAGACAATGGGATAAAGTGGGTTAATCTGGTTCCCTTATTACTATATAATATTGACACCCTACCAAATGTCTGAAACTCTCTGGTCATATAATTAACTTTTTCTTACTTCTTCCCACAGCTGGTGTGAATCCCACTCACAATGTGAGGATTTTACTAGTGTGACTTACAGACTTAATCTTCAGGCATGGTCTGCACACTTTCCACAAGGCCTCACATCTTTTTAGGTTCATACCATAGTGCCTACCTCAGGGTAATTCCCAACAAATATTTGAATTGATTTGAATTTGTCCATTCAGTTTTTTGTTTCACTCATGAAATAACCATGACAGAAATAGCCTGACTTTGAAGAATATTGATGCCACAACCAAATTAATATTATGCTAAATAATAACTTTAATTTGTCATTCAGTTTTCCATCTCCAAACATAATGATGGCTGCCAACATTTCAAAAGAAGAAGGAAACTTCAGTGTCTCCCTTGGGTAAGTTACAACACTATTGAATCACTAATTTTCAGACAGCAGTTTCAAAGTGTGGTCCCCAGAATAGCAGCATCAGTATCAATGGGTAACAGTAGAAATGCCAAGTCTTGAGTCCCTCCTTCGACTTAGTCAATTGAGGAGCTCTGGGGAGAAGAGTCAGCAAATGTGACTTACTAATCCCCCCATACCCCTACCAGGTGGTTTCAAGTCACCTTCAAGTTGGAGAGCCACTGATCTAATTTGCTTGGGACTTTGCATATAATTTCTATGGCTCTCACCTGCAGATAAGCAGGTACCTTGAAGCTCAAGCAGACTAAGTCCAGTAGCATACCAGATGATAAGAACTTTCAACAAGGCAGGTCCTATGGTATGCCAGTCAATAGATACGTTATACAATATCATGATGTGTGCAAGACATCATGCACATTAAATCAAACAACATTTAAAACAAAACATTAAATCAAAACAACATTTTGGTTGATGTTATCAATAAAGACATCTCTGGTCATCACATACTAGAAAGTGTCCTCAGCCATAACAGCATTTGATTGTTTAAGTCATTAACAACAAACCTTTTGCTAGTTATAAAGCAGAAAAGGGAAGAAAAGGCAAAATGCCACCAAAATTTTATTAAGAGGTCAAGCATGCCAGGAATGGTGGTGATGATCCATTTGTGGTTGGGCCTGGACAGGACCATTAAGAGCACTTATTTTTAGTGGCCAAATTATATTGTCATATTATGTGCACGGACAAATAGTATCAAATCCCACCATTATGCACAACTATAATTGATACCGCCCTTTACTGGTGACGAGTTCTGCTTCCTCTAATGTTGAAGTTTGAACCCTAGAGAAGCACGCCAAGGCAAACATATTAAATAGGTTTTATTTAAAGGTAATAATACAGACTTCTCCCGGGAGGGAGAAGGGGGCCCTGGCTGATGTTCTAGAATCCCAAGAAGTGAGCGCACCCTAGTCTTTTATAGGCTAAGGTCTCTTTTGTTCTCCAGTTCTCTCCCCCCTTCTTTCCTTCCTGCCTATATGACTAGGCCTGGTTTTGCAGGTGAGATGCATAAAATGAGAAGCCAATGGGCAGGGGGTCAAAGTGATTCAGTCAGTCAAGGGCCCAGGGGGCATTAATTAGCAGTTCCTTGCCTGCAGTCCTTGTTAAGGGCAGGTAAATTTGGTAATCAGTGGGCTCTGGAGAGCCTTGACATTCCATTCTCCCAGGGGCAGTCTCCAACTTCCAGAGGCAGATGACTTCCATGGCCTCCATTTCCTCGATTTGACCCGATCCCCTATTTCTACACTAACTGCCTGTCCCCAATTCTGGCTTCATAATGCACCAATAAAAAATAAGAAACAAAAAAAGAACACGCATTCTGGTGATCGAACCTTGAGCAGCCTTACTTAATTACGGCTCTTCTAAGCAGCGAGGGGATGGTGGGAGAACTGCAAACCACACCTCCAAGAAATGAGGAGAGGAAGAGGTCACTCTGGCTCCAAAGTGTGCAGCACTGGAAGGGCTAGAGCTGAGGATTCCAGTCCTGTCCTGCAGTGCTTCTCAGGTGCCTTCAGCTGCTTCTCCAAATGACAGAATACATATTTAATGGTTATAAGTACCAAAAGGAATACCTTCTGTGCCAAACTCAGCCCAAGGAACTTACCTATTGTAAGAAACCCATGAAAATCATGCCGGACATGGGAAATCACATAAGGGAGTTTATTAAGCAAACAAAGTGTCTCCCTGCAGGGTAAGAGAGAAAATGAGAGGAAAAGAAAGAGAATGAGAAAGGGCGGGCACTAGAGAGAGTGGAAAAGCGAGGAGGAGAGAGAGAGAAAGAGAATAGGAGAGAGAAAGCAAGAAAAAAGATGGCAGGGAAGCTATCCTTAAGTAGTTGAATTCTGCTGGGCTAACGGGACCAATAATGGAGAAGGATACTTGCAAGTTGACTGATGAACCAATAGCTAGCTAGGATGTTCACAGACTGACAAGTAGTTGGGAGGCAGGGAAATGGCTGCAGCAGAAAGAGAAGGAGAGCAGCTTTCAGACTGACAAACTAGGTTGTGATGAAACGGAAAGGGTGAGGGAGCAGCTTTGTGTTACACCTATTCTTGAGGTAGACATACAGTTAATATTTGCCCAGGGCAAGTCTATTTTTTTTAAACCTCTTAATGCATTTATTTTAAACTTTTGGACATTTGAATTCAGTTTTCCTCTGATGATCTGAAATAAAAACACCAGCCAAACAGTCCCCTCAGAAAGGGCATTTCCCCTGCCTCTGCATTCCTGAAATAGATAGAGAGAAATGGCATCAAATGTTATCGCTGAGCAATGGCATGGAGTGGGCCCCAGAAACCCCTCAGACAGAGCGTCACTGTGTGGGGACAATCTCAGGTGTTGTTCTTGGGTAGTTAAAATAGTGTACCTGTTATTTTCAAAAATATTTCTTTAAATCTTGTACTTGGGTAGTTATAATAGTGTCCCTTTTACTTTCAAAAGTGTTTCAGTTTGACAATAAATAGTATGGTTACTCTATTATGTAAATGCTCTCTCTTTGTGTCTCATTCTCTCTGTTTCTCTCCACCTTTCTCCTCATATTTTCTGCTCTGACTAATCCTACATTCTTGAAATCCAGCTACTGAGAGGCACTGGAGTATTGTACAACAAATCACACCTCTCCAAGAGTGTCATTCATATAAACATGATGTGATGTGTCGTTTAATTATGCAGTACACAATCTGTACTCCAGGCTGTTCCATTTGTACAGTACTTGGATCTCTGAATGATCTCCTTTCTCCAGGATAATAAATGCTGGCACTGTGTAAAATCCCAAACCTAGAATGGGAATTTTATCTACAAAATTAATCAGGACCAAAATCCCATAGTCATTTCCCCCACCGCTCCTCACACTCAGTTTGTTCCATTCCTCAGACTAATCTTTTGACTTCTAGTCCTTTGATGGAAGACCTAGTTGACCTTTAACATCTCTCTCCTTTGAAGATATAATCTGTTTTTCAAGTCCTTCCTTCATGTGCCAATCAGTATGTCATTCGGTCCATGTGCCTCCAGGTGGTCTCCCAAAAAAGGAATAGAATATAGAACATGGTGAACCTAGGAAAACAACTAATCCAGAGACCATTTCCCACCCACAGGAGATCAGATATGCCCACACTTCACCATCTTGGCAAAGGTTAACTCAACTCAAATTCTTGAGTACAAGCCACCCCATTTTGTCATCCTTTATAAAGTCCCTGGAGTGTGAGAACATGGCTACTGTCCAGAAGGAAGTTCAAAAGAGCTTCAAGAGCAGCTCAAAACAACTCTGCATCACTTAGGAAAAAGGGCATCCAAATACACCAGATTACTCAGTGGGAAGAGTCCTGAAATGGGGAGCTATAGGACCTAAAGAGACCAACCAGGATGCCCCTCTGAAGAGTACAGCTCAATAATCCCCAACCTGATCTCCTTGACTTAGAATACACATCAGAGCTTGGGAGAGGACAGGGCACATTGCACTGTGGGCACAGAGTGAACTCTTCTGGATGCCTTTGCCATGGGAATGTCCCCACTGACTTACCTAGGATCCACTTTGGGCCTGCCCCCTCCTTAGCAGGAGGGCATGCACCTGCACCCGCCTCCCCATGTTCAGCAGCATGGATGCTGCCAGTGTCTCTACTTATCCTCTACACCCTCCCCATAAAGCAAGGATCTAGAACAATGTGGACATTTCTAAAAGGCAGGCCCTTGTGCTATCACTCTCCTTCACCTGAATTCACTACACATCCTAGAAACTGACTCAACCACACTACCTTCATCTACCTCTTGAGAACCCTGCTGATAAGATCGCCTGCTGATTGACAAATTAATGGATTCATTTCCATTTATACCATGCCTATGTTTTTCAGCTTTATTGGGGTTAACAGCACTTATGTTTGTTTTGTTTGCTTTTATTTGTTCAGTTTTTAAAATTGCATACTGACAATTTTCCTATGTACACATATGAATGCATCATAGTGAATCTCAACATCATGTACAGCCACAAGACTAGGATCCTAATTACATTAAGATATATCCCATACTTGTATGAATATATTGAAATAGATTCTACTGTCATGTAGAACTACAAAGAACCAATAAAAATTTAAAAAATAGACAAGATAAATAAAATTGTGATTGTGTATAAATTATTTATGATTTTATAATAAAATTGTGTATTGTATTTATATGGAATGGTGTGTATTCTTACACTTACATAGCAGTATGCATCTGTGACAGATGATGCAAAACAGTACCAATACTCAAAGAATTCCCTTGTTTTGTCCCTTTGTATTCAGATTTTCTTCCTAACCTCAACCCCTTACAACACTGATCAAATTGCTATTCATATATTTTTGTTTTTACTTTTACCGAATGTCTTGTAAATGGAATAATACAAGATATAATCCTCTGAGACTAGGTTCTTTCACTTAGCACACTGGTCCTTAATCAGGGACATTTGACTATACCTGGAGATGGTTTCAGTTGTCTTGACTTGGGAGGGAAGAGTATTACTGCCATCTAGTGGCGAGAGGTCAGACATGTGTCAAAAGAGCCTACAGTGCTCTGGACATCCCACATTATTCACACCCACAAGTCAATAACATTGTCAGTGAGAACCCCTAATTTAGTGCAGTGTGCTTGAGATTAATTCGTATTGTTTATGCATTAATAGTTCTTTTAGTAGCAATCCTAATATCTCTAACAATTTTAAAGTAGTTATGAATATAAAGGACAATTTGTAATATCTGACAACTCAAACGTGAAGTGAAAACTTTAAAAAAAATTTGTTTTACTACATTGTAGAATTTTTAGTACATTTTGTACATTGTAGAATAATGAAGATCATTTTGACACATTCGTAATGCATATGATGTAATTTTCTCCATTTCAATCCCCAGTACTCTCCTTTCCCTCTCCCTTTTCCTCCCTCCCCCTAATTCCCTTCTTGTATGCTATTGATCTTCCTTCTATTTAGTTATTCATTATTTTCTAATTGGTACATTGTAGTTGGATATGAAATTGGAGTGCATTGCGATATATTAAAGGCATGCACATAGCATACTTCATTTGTTTTTATTGCTGAGTAGTATTCCATTCTGTGCATGTACTACAGTTTATCATTTAGCTGCTAAAAGACATTTGGGTGGTTTCCAGGTGTGGGCAATCATGAGAATGCTGCTATAACTATTTATTCATCAGTTTTAAATGAACCTGCCTCAAAGTCACATTTCTTGGTTTCGTTCCTTTCTTGCTTTCCTTACTTTTCTTACTCCTGGGAGCACTAATTAGTGGTGTCCTTAAGTTAACTCATACTAGTTGACAGCAACTCAAGTCCATTGTCAAGTTTTCAGGACTTTAGCTACCTGGTTGGTAATTAGGAATATTAAGTATATATAAACTATATTCATGCCAAGGCTGGATACATGCTCAGAAAAGACCTGAGCAGACTCTACGCTTTTAACTTCAGCTGACCTGTATACTTTATGCAAGCAGAAAATCTGGCTAGGATAGAGCATTAACAGGGGCCTGGTGAACCATTGTGAAATTAATGCTCTAACAAAGAGCTATTGTGCAAAAGACAGGGGAATATTATTTTCGGTTGCTTTTATTTTTAATTCCAGGTTTGAGAGGAAATTTCTGTGAGATCACTAGTTCAACACCAAGCTAATAGATCACATGCTTCAGTGACCACATATTACAAAGACTCTAGTCTACAAACCAGAGTTTAGAAAAGCCACCAAACAAGCAACTACAACCCATAACAAACATCAACAATAAAACCTAAGGAAGGAGAAGAATTTGATTTTTAGAATTACTGTATTTTAATGTTAAAAATGTTCAGATTTCAACAAAATAGTAGAAGGCATGCAAAGCAATGAAATATGACCTATTTACAAGGGAGAAATATTAATAGAACTGTTACCAAGGAAGTTTATATATTGTGCTTGCTGAAGAATTTAAATCAATTGTCCTAAATATGTTCAAAGAGCTTAAGGAAACCATTCATAGAACTGAAAGAAACTTCACCAAATACAAACTCTCAGTGGAGAGATAGAAATTGTTAAGAAGGACCAGAAAGAAATATGAAAGCTCAAAAATACAAAACCTGAAACGAAACTTCAATAAGAGTTAAGTATCAGATTTAAGCACACAAAACAGAATGAGTGAAATTGAAGATAGAACAATTGAAACCATTCAGTTTAAAGATAAGAAAGGAGTTTCATCATATATATGTAATTCTTATATAATTAATAAGTAATTTCATATCAGAAACTTTGAAGGTCAGAAGTCAGTATAATAATATTTAAACAGATAAGAGGGAGGAAAACTCGTCAAAAAGAATTTTATATTCAGAACAAAAAATCACTTTAAAATGAGGTCAAAACTAAGAAATTCACAGGTAAACCAAAACTGAGAGAATTTATCATTTGTAGGGCTACCCTGTAAGAAATGCTAAAATAAGTCCTTCATTCTGAAATGAAAGGACACCAGACAGTAATTTGAAGCAGTGTGAAAAGACAAAGAGACATGGACAAAGGTAACCACAAAGGGGAATATAAAACTCTGTATTAGTTTTGTTGTCATTATTACTCCTGTTTGTATTCCCATGTGATTCAAAAGGCACGTTCATGAAAGATCAATCATAAATATATTTTAATGCATACACAATGCATGACGATGTAATTTTTGAATCTACCATTATAAAGGGAGGGAGGATGATAGAATTGTATAGGAGTAGAATTTTTGTGTACCAACTAAAGTTAACTTGGTATTAATTCACACTAGTTGCTATAAATATTAAATGTGAGTTGTAATGCCCAGGGCAACAGTGAAAAAAAAAAATCCTAAACTATTACAGGAAAGGAAATCAGAAGGAACATTGGAAAGAAAAAATCAAACATAAAATTTACCCTAATCCCAAGATGAAATAGATTATGTCAAAATCAATACAAGAATCAATAAAGAAATCATATAGACAGAAAGGTCATACCATCAGGAATATAAAAGAATTATAAATATATATATATATATATACCTTACAACAGAGCCCCAAAATATATAAAGCAATTACGCATCATCTAATACATGAACATAGAATATTGTGCCACTTGTTTAGATAGTCTATGATTTCTGTCATCTGAGTTTTCTAGCATTCCATATGAAGATTCTATACACATTGCTTAGATTCATACCTAAATGTTTCATTTTGGCTGCTATTATAAATGGATTCTTTTTAAAATTTCAAACTCTATTTCTAATATATTGAAAAGCAATTGACTTCTTTATATTTGCCTTGTACCTTGTGAACTTGCTATATTCACTTATTTCCAGGAATTTTTACTTTTTCTTTGACACATGTGTTTTGTAGAAATGTATTGTTTCCTTAAGGATTATCAATCTGCTCTGTGTTATGATTTCTAGTTGATATCATTGTGATCTAAGAACAATTTTGTGCTATATTCTTTTAAATTTAAGTTGTGTTTTATGATCTACAATATAGTCTACCTTGGTGAATGTTCAAGTGAGTTTGGGAAGAATGTATATTATACTATTGTTGGATGACTATAAATCTCAATTAAGATCAAAGTGATTGATAGGGCTCTTCATTTCAACTATAAACATAAAGATTTTCTGCCTGCTTGATCTAGTGAATACTAGAAGAAGGATGCTGATGTCTACAACCATAATAATGGATTTTTCTATTTCTTATTTCAGTTTTTTTTTTTTCTTTTGGGTGCAGGGGATTGAACCCAATGCCTACACACACTGAGCATGCACCCTACAACTGAACCACAGCCCCAGTACTTCTGCTTTGTTTAATCAATTTCTGCCTCTCATACTTTGATGCTCTGTTGTTAGATGCAAACACATTTAGAATGATTATGTCTTTTTGGAGAAAGTGTTACATTATGGGATATCCCCTCTTAATTCACTGGTAAATTTCTTTATTCTGTACTCTGCTTTCTCTGAGATTAGTATAGCTTTACCAGTTTTCTTTTGACTATTGTTAGCATGGTACATCTTTCTCCAACCCTTTAATTTTAATCTACCTTTGCATTTACATTTAAAGTGAATTTCTAATAGACAAAGCATAGTTGTATCTTGTTTTTATTTGCTCTGACAAGTTATGTCTTTTATCTGTTGTCTGTAAACTATTAAAATTTAACATAATTATCAATACAGTTGAAGTGTACTTTGTTTGTAACATTTTTCTTTTTTCTGAATTCTTACTCTGTATTTCCCCTCTTTTTCTCCCTCCTTTAACTTTAATTGAGCATTTTATGATTACATTTTCTGTTCTTTCAGTATATCTATTATACTTCCTTTTCAATGTTTTTAGTGATATCTTAGAGTTTGAAATATGCATTTGAGCTAATCTAAGCCCTCCTTCAAATAACATAATATTGCTTCATGTTTCCAAGTACCTTATGACAAAGAATCCCTAATCCTTCTTTCCATAAGACATCCATATCATTGATTTATTCATATGCTACAACCATCTAATACATTGTTACTTTTTGCTTTAACTGCTGTGTTAAATATAGTTTGTGGAAATTAAAGATTTTATTTACATTTAGTGCTTCTCTCTGATGCTCTCCCTTTCTGAGAGATCTGAGATCAGATTTTCTAACCAATAACATTTTTGGTTTTGTCCTTGAAGAACTTCTTTCTTCTTTATTTGTATTTCTGTTTGAGATGTTTCCTTCTGAATATCTCTTGAAGATCAAGTCCACTGACAATATGTTCTCTCAGCTTCCTTGGTCTGAGAAAGTCTATATTTCTCTTTGAGTTTTGAAAGACAATGTTTCTGAATATGAATTTATAGATTGAAACTGTTTTCTTTCAACATTTAAAATATTTTACTCCATTATCTTTCTGTTTGCATTACTTAAAAGAAGTTATCTATAATTCTTATATTTGTTCCTCTATTGGTAAGGTCTTTTTGCCCTCTGTCCTTTTCTAAAAATTTACCCTTGTCTTTTTTTTTTTTTTTTATAGGTAATATGATAATTTTAACTGGGTTGTTCCAGTGCTGACCCTGGTTGATGTTAAGTTTCCCGAATCTCTGATTTGGCATGTTGTTCATTTTGAAAAATTCTTATTCATATTACTAAGCTATTTCTCTGCTCTCTTTCTCTTTTTCCCTGTCATTCTAATTTTGTGCATGTTATACCGTTGTATATTGCCCAATAGCTCTTATATCTTCTCCTTCATTCCCTTCCTTCCTTCCTTCCTTCCTCATTCCTTCCTTCCTTCCTTCCTTCCTCTCCTTCCCTTTCTCCAGTTAAGACAAGGCAAACTCAGATAAGCTTATCCCTTAAAAGGCAGGGCTTACCTATGGCATATTCTTTGGGTGAATTTCACACTGATAACTTTTCCTTTTCAGAATCACAGGGGATTTTTACTGGCTTCTCACTGTGAGAATTTCATAGAGTCCCTTGAGGTCAAATACTTAGGTGTCCCCAAAGGCAGCAGTTCTCCTCTTTCCTACTCATACACACCCAACCTCCAGTGATTCATCAAGTTTACCATTTAAGCATTCCTACCAGGTTATGGCCCTGGGAGCTTCTGCTCCATGTAGGTTCAATAGGCTCTCTGCATTCATATGTTCTACATCTACAGATTCAACCAACCAAGGATGGAAAATATTGTAATGCAAAATTGCATCTGTACATGTATAGATTTTTTTTTCTTCTCATTATTCCCTAAACAATGCAGTCTAATAGCTATTTATATAGCATGTACATTATATCAGGTATGATAAGGCACCTAGAGATAATTTAAAGTACATGGGAGGATGTGGGTATGTAACATGCAAATATGGCATGATTTTATGTAAGAGACTTGAGCATCATCATATTTTGATATCTTCAGTGTGCATCTGTGTGGGTGTGTGAGTGTGTGTATGTGTGTGTGTGTGTGTGTGTGTGTCCTAAAACCAATCCTGAACAAATATGGGGGAAGATCTCTGTTGTGATTCTCTGGAACTGACTATCTCTTAGGCCTTCAGAATGAAAGTTTGTCCTTCACCTGTTCTCTGATGAGTCCAAAAAAGGTCACTGACTTTTTAGTTCATTCTGCATTTTCTGTTATAAGGAAGAGGATTCCCTCTTCCAAACTGTTTGCAGGTTAAAGCTAAAGCCAGAAAGTACATTTGTATTTTTATTCAGTTGAAAATATGCTTCTATTATTAATTTTTCTTCTTTTCCCTGGCTTATATAGAAATTTTAGTTTCCAAATACATAAGGTTTTTCAGATATTACTATGGATTTCTAAATAAATCCATTGTGATCAAATAATATATTTTATACATCTTGAATGATTTCAAATAAATTGAGACTCATTTTACAGTCCAGAATCTGATATGTCTTGGTGAAAGGTCCACGGTGCACTTCAAAGGAATGAGAACTAGCTGGTTTGGGTTGAATGTTTTACAAATTGGGTCAACAGATTAGGCTGGTAGGCAGTATTATTCATCTTTTATACCCTTACAGATTTTCTGTCCACCTGTTCCATCAATTACTGAAGGGAAGGGATTGAGAGAGACAGCGAGTGATCTGACTACTTGACTATTTGTGGATTTGTCTGTTTTTTCCTTGCCATCACATCAGCTTTCACTTTATGTTTTTTAGAGCTCCATGATAAAGTACATAAACATTTAGAATTGTTGTATTGTCTTGATGGATTGACTTCTTATAGCAAAATTACTTTCTTTAGTCCTCATAAAAACATTAGCCAGAAATATAGTTTTACTTATAATACAGTCTTCCTGAACCTGAATTTTCTTATTAAAGTTTTTATTTAATGCTGCTACGAATTAAACCCAGGGAGTTATGCATACTATGCAAGCACTCTACCACTGAATCATTCCCTGATCCTGTCCAATTGGTGTTTTTATGAAGTGTATTCTTATGTGTAGCATATAGTTGGGTATTGCCTTCTAAAAATACAATCTAATAATGTCTGACCCTATAATTGAAGTCTATATACACTTTACATGTACTATGATCAGTAATGTGAAGCTTAAATGTATCATCTTATTGATACATTTCTGACTTGTTTGTTACTTCTTTCCTTTTTCTTTTTTCTGCATTGATTTGGATTAATGAAACTTTTATGATTCAGTTTTGTCTCCTTTCTTGGCTTATTAGCCCAAACATTTTGTTTTGTTATTTTAGTGATCATTTAGGAATTATAGCACACATTTTTATTCATTCAGTTTCCCTCTGTTATTATACTTTTTCACATATTAGCATAAGAAACTTACAGCAATGTACTTACATTTTCCCCTCTTAGTTTTTTGTTGTTTTTATAAAATGTAGTTCTACGTATGTTTTAAACTTTCATACTACAATGTTTAAGCAGCCTATTACCTTTCCAAAAGTTTATTTTGTCTATTATATTTAGGTTTTTAGCATTCTAATGTACTTCATTTTGTAGACTGACAATTTTCTTACATTTTTTTCCTTTTACCTGAAAAATGTATGCTAAGGTTTCCTGTATGGAAATTCTTCTGATAATGAAAATTTTCAATTCTTTTTATTTCTCTAAAAGTCTGTTTCCATTTGATGCTCCCCTTCTACTTTGACTGGACTGTGTTGTATTTGGCACATATGCCATGTCTTTTATGGTTTTCTAAAAATTTTTTATTTGTTCTTCCTGTCTTTTAGTTGGATATTTTGTGTTGACCTGTCTCAGTTCACTACTCATCGGTTGTTCTGGGTGTAATCTTCTATTAAAACCACAGGAGAAGAGATAGTGTATTTTTCAGTTGTAAAGTTTCACTTACAGATCCTGTCCTCTGATGAAATTTCTCATCGTTTTTTTTTTTTTTTTAACCATCGTTAAGTCTTTTAATTATAACAATTTTAACTAAATTATCTGATCTCCTGTGGGTCTTTTCTATGACCTACTAAGAAACATGTTTTTTTAAATTTGTCAGTGTGGTGTTTTAATTCTCATACTAATGTTTTGGATACACTACTTTATAGATGGCACAATGTGGAGATTATAGACATTGCCATCTTCCTCTGAGAAGAGTGGAGTTTTCTCCTGGGAAGCAGACAGGGATTGCAGATCCCTATAATCCAGTTGGTGTTTGATTTTAGAGTTTGGGGTTGGCATAGTTCACATTTGTGATTACTCCTATGTCCTGTCATCTAAGACTTGTCCTTTTCTTGAGTTTGTGGACTTTATTCCCATCCCATGACCCTTTCTGGTTCTCAACTGTACAGCTAAGGTTTATTTCAGAACCCCCCTTGACTGGATTAAACCCCAGTCACCTCCATCCTGGCAACACATAGCTTTTGAAATCTCTGCTGTTATGCTGCTCTTTCCAGCTGCTGCACTTTTGGTATTCCATATTTAGCTCAAAATTTAACCAATAAATTGATAGGATGATTACTGCTTTATACTCCTCTGTTCTCCAGAATTTTGGAATTCTGAATTCTATATCTTTACTGCAGTAAAAGCAAAAATCAGACAACAACAACAAAAACCCTCTCTGCTTGACTTTTGGTTTCCTTAACAAAAAATTAAAATATATCTTTGTGGGCTGCAACTGGCAAGACTATAGAAGCAGGGCTGACAAAGTTCTTTGGGGCCCCGGTCTCACCACCATGCACTCCAGATGCCAAATGTGCAGTGAGAGGATTTATTTGCCCAGCTGGGTTTAGGTCTTGCCTTGGTCTCATTCCTTCTTTTAATGCCCTCCTTTCTTCCATTAGAATATTCCATTCCAGAGTAATGCAATATTATTCTGTCCATTTTATATTGGTTATAACTTGCTTTTGATTTTTACAGAGGAAAGTTTGCCCTAAGTCTTTCAGGAGACTTTAGAATTGGACTTTTGAGCAGTACCGAACTGTTAAGGCTCTGGGGACTCTTGGAAGTGCACTCAATGTGTATTTCATTATGAGATGGGCATAAGCTTTTGAAGATCATGGGCAGAATGTTGTGGTTTGAATCTTGAATGCTCCCCTAAATGCTCATGTGTTAGGAGTTGCAGCAATATTTAGAAGTAAGAAGATTGGATATGAGAAGTGTGACCTCATCAGTGGATTAGTTAATTTTGCACATTAATAATTTGAATGGACTAAGAGGTGGTGACTTTAGGCAGGTGGGGTGTGGCTGGTCATTGGAGGTATGGGTGACCTTTGATGGACTATATCTGTCCCCAGTCCTTCATCTCTCTTTCTATTTCCTGGTTGTTGTGAGCTTACCATCTTTCTTCTGTCATACTCTTCTATCATGTTATTTCTGCTTTGGGAGCCAGCTGATTATGAACTGAGTTCTCTGAAACTGTGAGCCCAAATATATCTTTAGTCCTCTCAGTTGTTATTGTCAAGTGTTTTGATCACAAAATTACAAAATCAACTCATAGTTTTCATGGGAAAAACCAAGGTAAATGTAAATTCCCTGTGTGCTTCTCTCTTCTCAGCCTTCACAGTTGTGTCATCCCACCTGTTGATTATTCTTCAATGAGTTCCAAGAGTTGCTTCATACATAGTTGTCAGTGGAAGGTTTAGTCCTACTCATGCTGATTCATTTGTTGTAAATCTGAGATAATCCTTGTGTGTTATCTTGCAATTTGATGTATCCTGTATTGGAAGATGCTTGAAATCCTGGTTTGTTATTTCCCCCAGAAGACTTAAATTTTGAAGAAATTACTATTCTTTAAGAGAATTAAATAGTTTAAAAAATGTAAAATTATTTTTATTTTAAATTTCAAAGTTATATTTAATCTCCACTGCCAGGCATTTGGTTTACTAGTTGACTTATGAAGAGTTGAACCTCTTCCTGTTAAGTAACCTAAAATATTTAAGAAGTCAGAATAAGGCAAAATAGTGTCATGTGGTATAATGAAAAATATAAGGTTAGAGTAAAACAGGACCAATGGTGTGATCATTTGCATGTTAGGAGATATAGTTTTTCCATTTGGAAAATGGAAATAATAATTTCTCTCCATTTCTGAGTAGTTTCTGTGGTGGATGCCACTAGAATGTTTATAGTAAGATTGTTCATAGGCAAAAATTGAAAACAGAGTGAATATCTTTTTATAGAATTAAGACTAATAAACTATGGTGCATCTACTCCTTAAAGACCATGTGCATACATATTTTTAAAAAGTAGTTATGTCACTTAGGGTTGAGGGTTAGTTTGAGATTTTAAATAAGAAAAACAAAATACAGACAAACTTTACAACTTTAAGTGTGCAGATGAGGACACATTATATAAATTACACTGAGGAAACTCTGAAGGGTCATATAATATGTTTAATATGGGATTCCTGGACAAGGGAAAGTGGATACTGAGGTGAAGGTAAGTTGGTGGGAGAGAAATAAGAAGAGGACAAGGCAGGAGAAAAAAAAGATAAAAGATTTAGTTCCAAAAGTACACGTCTGTAATGAAATTTTATTTATAGTTGTTTACAGGAATCAATTCATTTTCTAAGTATTGAGTTTACAGTTTTAAACTTGTAGTATGAATTTAGTATGAATTTATATTAGTTTCTTTCACAAAACTCATGAGGTATGAAAGGCAGTTAGAGATGAGTGGAGTCAATCCTTAACCTGAAGATGGACATCTACAAAGCAAGCACATCTTGATGCTGGTGCCACTGTGTATGATAAGACCTGATGGACTTACTAGCTGGCACACTCTGGCTTGTAGTTCTGGTTTTCTTTCTACAAACTTGAGTTATAAAAAGGAGGACAGTTCATGTCAATCACCTCTTCACAATGAATTCCATCCTGGTAATTTATTCCTTTGCTCCAAATAAATGGTTGGCAAAAGATTTTCAGAGTGTGCATGCTTAGCCTGTGAAATGAGGGCTAAATTTGACTGAATCCCTATACCGTACTTCCATGAAATCATACTAACAGGTTCTGTTTTAGTCATATTATTCACTGCTGTGACTAAAATCTTGCCAGGAACAACTTTAAGAAGGAAAATTTATTTGGGGGCCTGTGGTTTCAGAGATCTGAGTCCATAGATAATCAGCTCCATTCCTTGGGGCCTGAGGTGAGGCAGAACACCATGGTGGAAGAGTGTGGCAGAGTGAAGCAGCTCATGAGGATGATCAGGAAGCAGAGAGAGAAACTCCATTCACCATTTCAAAAATATTCAAAGGCAAGCCTCCAATGACATACCTTCTCCAATAACACCCTTCCTGCCTTCAGTTACCACACGATTAGTCCCCTCAGGAGATTAATTCACTGTCTGGATTAAGACTCTCATAACCCAGTCATTTCTCTTTTAAACCTTCTTGCATTATCTCACACATGAGTTTTGGGGGGACACCTCACATCCAAACCATAACAAGTTCCATGCCTAAGTCTTTTCAGTTCTTCTCCTACCCCTAAGTGATGGTTTAGATATTAGGCATCCCCCAAAAGCTCATGTGTAAGATAATGCAAGAAAGTTTAGAGGTAAAATGTTCAGGTTATGATAGTATTAAACTAATCAGTGCATTAATCCCCTGTTAAGAATTAATTGAGTAGTAACTGTAGGCAGGTAGTGTGTGACTGAAGGAGGTCGGTGTCTGATGTTGTGCCCTTTGGGTTTATATTTTGTTTGTGGTGAGGAAAGTTGTCTCTTTCTCAGTTCCTGTTGTCCTGTCCTGAACTGCTTCCTCCACCACACTCCACTGCCATAAATATCTGTTTTATGTTTGGCACAGAGCAATGGAGTCGGCTGTCTATGGACTGAGACCTCTGAAACTGTAGGCCACCAAATAAACTTTTACTTTTCAAATCATTCTTGTCAGATGTTTTGGTCATATCAGGAAAAAAAAGCTGACTAAAACAGAAATTGGTAGAGAGAAGGGGTCATTGCTATGACTAACCTGACCACTGCTGTATCTAACTTCGGAACTTTATGGAACTTTTAGGAATTTGTGGGAGTGAATTTTGGAAAATTTAGTGATACAAGCTAGAAAAGTTTTAGATTGTTTTAAGCAGAGCTTAATGGGTATTTCTGGTGGGAGTTCAGAAAACCAGAATGCTTATAGGACTGTGGACAGTATAGAATGGGCTTATGAGGTTTCACAGCAGAAGGAGGACTGTATGGAAATGGGAATAGAACATTTTGCTTGTGTCCTGACACTTTCTATGAGATTTAGTTTAAAGGTGATGAACTAACTAATCTGACAGAAGAAAGTTCAAGGCAACAGAGTTTTTGTGAGTGGCATGGGTGTTGATGGTGGAGTTTAGCCAAGTGTATTGTGACAATCAGGAACAGAAAGCAAAGCAGAAACTTTGAAAAGTTCAAGTTTGTATTCTCTTTAGAGAATACAGTCACTAAAGAGATGCTACGGAGTACTTTATCCATAAAAAAAAAAAAAAGGAAAGATGGCTGAGAAACAACTAAGGAATTACCAAGACCATTCTCATCTCATGGTCAATGTGTAGAAGTAAAAAATTCCTTTGGGATCAGTGGAGCACCCTATTTGTACAAGGATGCCCAAGAATTCTTTCACCAAGCTAAGTCACCCAGGCTCTAGAGGATTGTTTTAATCAGCTTTCTTGCTGCTGTGACTAATTGACCTGACCAGCACACTGTAGAGGAGGAAGAGTTTACCTGAGGGCTCATGGATTCAGAGACTCCTACTCCATAGAAGGTTGGCTCCATTCCTTAGGGCTCTAGGTGAGGCAGAACACTGAACATCATGGCGTGAGAATTGGCAGGGGGAAGCAGCTCACATTATCTGGAAGAAGAGAAAGAGAGAGAGGGAGAGAGTAAACTTCACTCTCCAGATACAAAATATATATCCTAGAGCCATGCCTATGACCACTTCCTTCAGCCACACCCCACCTGCCTCCAGTTACACTCAGTTAGTCCCATCAGGGATTAGTCCACTGATTAGGTTAAGAACTCTCATAACCCAAGCATTTCTCCTCTGATCTTCTTGCATTGTCTCACATGTGAACTTATGGGGTCACTTCACATCCAAGCCATAACAAGGATGTTGCAGCTATGTTTCTTGGAGGGCTGGATACTGCTCAGATGGCAGAAAGACTTTGGCAGCAACCACATGATGCTGGTTCTGCAGGAATACAGGATGCTGGACTTAGGGGGTCATAGAGGATTCCACTAAGATTTCAAAGGAAGTCCTGGTAGGGCAGGCTAAGTGCAACAGGGGTTTCAGTCCCTGTGGGCTGCCTTGAGAGGGCAATTCATAAAGAAACAAAACAAGTTGCAGTGGAGACCCCAAGATTAAGACATGCCAGTAGTATGGGACGTTTACTGAGGAAAGCAGCAGGAATTGAGTAGTGGCAAGTGAAGAGAGAGGCCACAGGGGCTACAACCACAAAGGCATAGGAGTGGAGTTTCACAAGCCATCAGCAAGAATATTATAATGTCATGTGCTCCAGATGCTGGACATGGCACTATAGAACTTGTTTGCCCTGTTGGATTTTGGTCTTGCTTTTGTCCCATCCCATCTCTATGTCTGTAGTTCTTCCTTTTGAAATGGAACTGTTGACTTTGTGCCTTTGTACCTTAGACATAGTAACTTGCTTTTGATTTTTACAGGGGCTTATGCTGAAATTTTGCCATGCATCCCAGAGGAAACTGGACTTTTGACCAAACCTGGAACTGTTGAGACTGTGGGACACTCTTGAAAATTCACTAAATATATTTTTCATTGAGAGATGAGCATGAATTTTGGGGACTAGAGGCAGAATATTTTGGTTTAGATATGAGGTGTCCCTCAAAAGCTCATGTGTGAGACAATACAAGAATGTTTAGAGGTAAAATCATTGGGTTGTGAAAGCATTAAACTAATCAGTGTGTTAATCCCCTGATGCAGATTCACTGGGTGGTAATTGCAGGCAGGTATGGTGTGGCCATCAGCATGTGCCTTTGGGGTATATATTTTGTCCTTAGTTAGAAGAGAAGGCTCTCACTGTTTCTTGGTTCGAATGTTCTGAGCTGCTTTCCTCTTCCACAGTTTTCCACTAGGATGTTCTGTTTTATCTCAGGACCAAAGCAATGGAGTTTGCTGTCTATAAACTGAGACCTTTGAAACCATGAGTCCTAACCATAAACCAAAATTAGGAAAACCATAAACTTTTCTTCCCCTAAAATTGTTATTATCAGGTCTTTGGGTCATAGTAGTGAAAAAACTGACTAAAATACCTTACAATGTTTCATAATTATAAGTAGTCATTGGGATAAAGAATTTATTCACAAAATAACTTGCCTACCTCTGAACTTTTCAAATTTCTAGATTGCCCTTCAGTCATTGATTTTGGGTAAAAGACCAGCTACAACTAGAGAAGGATGTTCATGCCCTAAGGCAATCCAGAATGTCTCTCCTGTCAATCTTGGGAGTGTCGGGGAACATAGAAGCAGCAGGTGGGGCTCAGCATGTAAGGCAGGAGGAAGGACTCTGAAAGTTCAACCAGATACCCCATAGGTTCTGTATAGATCTCTCAACTCAGAAAGCATTTCAAGAATATCTTTCCCCATAACCTAAAGAACTGGGAGTAGGAACTGACTTGCTTGTGGGAAGTGTCAGCAGCAAGAGCTAACAGATTTTCCCTTTTCCTACCCCCTTTTCCTTCCACTGCTGTGACCCCCTTTCAAGAGACAGAAGGAGAAGCAATTTAATAATCCCTAATTAACCTCAAATCACAATCTGTTGTTGCAAGATAATTTGGAATATGACAGACGAGATAATCCAAATCACTACCCTAACTTTAAGTGAGGAATATTCCTGTTACCAGTATTAGTGTAATCTGTTTATCTCATTTTTTTACTGTAAGACTTATTAAGTATTACCTGTCTTATTCCAACCTTTTAATAACAATGGCTATACTGATACTTTTAGCTATATTTACTATAAATTAGGTGGAGTGGGGTGTTCCATTGCTTCTGAAACTTCCTTGGCATATATGAATTATATGAAATATTTTTTACCTCAAAATTAGGAAAACCATATCATATCATGAAAGGAATATGCTTCTTAAAATACACTAGCTTGAATCATGCAAACTATTTGATATTAAAATGAACTTCTTTCTCACTTTAAAAATACAGGGTGCAATATTTTAGACTCCATTGAACAGTAGCACTCCTGGGCGATGTCTTTAACATTGATGAATATATTATATTGTACAAGATGTTGATGGTGTTTGATGTAAACAGTAGAGTGCTCAGGACAGAGTCCACTAAACAATGCTACATGATACATGTTAATATACTAAAGAGATATGAAGAATTGCTCTGCTCAGTAGTGCAGCAAGTATTGTGTAAAGTTGCTGATATTTCACTAGATGTCATTCAGTCTGGTCTGATTTAGCCTGGGAGCTTAGAAATAAATAACTGTGTAACAGTCAATAATTTATAGATTTACTTAATATAGACCTTAGCTAGCAACTATTTTCTAAATTTTCATTCATCTTCCAAAGAACTTGGTTTTTAAAGTGATAAATAAATTTGCAACATCTTTCTCTTAAGGAAAGTCTTCTAGTAAATCAAACGGAAACATGACACCATTGGGGCTCAGTAGGGAAAAATATATAGCCACTATCTCCTTAAAGCCTGGACTCTTAACAGATGCAAAGGATTCTGCTATAGATACTCTACAGGGAAGATGTATAAAAATTAAAGTAGACCAAATTATTTAAGTAATCAAAAGACACTCTTATATAGAAATTCATGGTGTAAAAAGATGTCCTCATGGAGATGTAGAACGGGTATTGGTTACAATTGTTATTTATAATGTAGTAATCCTGATTTTTGTCATGACTGGAATTGGTTTCAGATGGGTGGTAAACATTACCAAAAAATACATACATAAGATCTAGCACTGTAGAGAATCTCCACAGGTATTTCCACTGTACTGATTTCCTCTTCTCTTAATAACTCCTGTTCAGAATTCACCAAGACTGAATACATGGTTTTGTTTGATACAGGCAGCCATTGAAAATGTGCCAAATACAGAGACAAGCACTAAACCCTCCAACTACAACTTGGAGGGTAGCATCCTAGAGAGATTAGCAATGAGGTAGAAAAGGGAATATGGTTTACCTCCTTATCCTGAATTGCACCTTTGATTCAACCTGGTTTTGGTAGAATAATGGACCAATTTTTGAGAAGCAATATTGAAGCCCTTGTCTTTTAAAAAAGCAGATGGTGTGAGTACCTATAGACTGACTTCCACTAATGTTGGAACAAGGATATAAACCATTTGTCTCATTGTAATTTCATACAAACTGCCAAATTTGACCATGATCCATTGATAGTATATTGTATGTGACAGATAATAAAAATGAATTTATCTGTAAATCTTAGGCAGAAGGAGAACTACATTCTCATTTTGTAACATTTATTTCTGTCATGTAATTGGTTAAGGTTGCTCTTGACTCTATATCCAATTCAGTCAATAAAAATACATTTGATAGTCCTTTACTATTTGGCAAACCCTACTGTAAGGACTTCAACTAAATCCCCACTCGGCCCTGCCTGCTCAATACTTTTCTCCTCTCCATCTTTTCAACTTCATCGAAATGATACATTATAAACAGATATATTTATCTTGTAGCTAATCCCAATGGATGGAATAAAGAGCTTGACACCAATTTTAAGCTTTTCTTTTTTCTTCTCCTAATCATTATTGCAGAAGAAAAATGACCCTACAAAAATGGATTTTTTACCACATACTCAATAAATCCTAGGTGTATTTCTCTTATTCTCTGTCCTACTGGAAACATGGCTCTATGAAGATTAATATTAAAGTCAGTCCAAGGCTGAGCACTAGATTTGAGCAATGACAAATTCCTCACTATTTCCCCACAGATACTTTTATTTTTTTCTGCCAAGTTGTGAATTTCAAACATGCCCTCTAAGTACACACAGTAGAAAAACACACCTGTCAATGGCTATAAACCAAAACTTTTTGACCTCTGATTGACACAGTGATAGGATTTGAGTTCTTGGTGTGCTATTTGATCTTTCATCTTACTAAATTTTTTTGTGCTTTCTGCAAAATTTAGATTGCTCATAGTTGAAAGTATCTCATAGTCTAGTATCTTGAGAAAAGAACAAAGAATAAAATGAAATTCTCCCTCAATTTTTTGTTTTAATGGTGAAACATATTTTTAAAAGAAGAATTAGAAGATTAAAATAAACTGAAAATTCAAATTGTGCATTCATATGAAACTCTGAACTATCTATGATTTCTTCAAGTTCATATAACTAATCTTGAATAGAGGCCAGATTTTAAGAAGTTCCCACCCCCATTTTGTTGCAGGCTCGACATTATCACCCAACAGTCTACAGTCTACAGCTCTGTTATTGGGAACAATGGTCTCAGGTGATCAAACAGACCACTCCCTTCTCACACTGCTCTACAGTAAGGCACTGGCAGAGTGGGACTCTGATACCAGCATTTTCTTGGTTAAATATATGACGAATCTGTGAATTTGCCTTCCAGGTAAGATGAATCATTCTCCTTTTAGAAGGTCACCTGTTCTTTTATATTGCATGATCATTGTAGAGATCAAAGGAGATTGTTAATTCTAAATAACCTTTCCTACTGCTAGGTATAGTTGATGGGATGACTATAAGACATTGTTATTTAGGTCAACTCTGGTAAAGTTCTCACTTGATTAGAAATGGAAAACTGGAGATTAAAACAGTCTCTAATTAAATTCTAATCATTGCCACTAAGTGCCATAGAATTATTAGGGTATTTCCTTATATGTGTTCTAAAACATTCGCCATGGACACAAAACATTGAATCACAAGGATGCCCATTTCAAAAGTATTTTGTTTCATTCAAGTACAAAAATTTCATACCTATTTGTATTCACATTTTGCTTTTGAAAGATTATTTACCTCATTTTAACATTTATTCGTGGAATTTTCAACAAGATCTTGATTGAGAAGACAAATTTTCAGTGACAGATATTTCTCTAAGCTTTGTGTACTATTTCATAAGTGTACTGTTGAGCTGGAAGAAGGCTGGCTCCAGAAAACAATCATGATGAGATAGTCACATTTTTCTTTTCCTATTACTGTTTAGAATCTTGTTTTGTGTGGTGTGTGTGTGTTTTTGATGGACACACAATAGTTGTGCATGTTGCAGTGCTCATTGTATGCTTAGATTGATGTTTGAAATTGTGTAATGATCAATCAGGATGATTAACATAAACATCACCTTGAAGATGTATCATTTCTTGGCAATGAGAACATTCAGAATCCTCTCTTCTAGCTGTTTTGAAATAAACAGTGCACTACTGTCATAAGGTGTGTTTTATTAGGAAAGAACATTCCCCTTGTTCTATTTCTTTTCATTTGAAAAATTGTCTCAAGTTCTTCCCTATTAAAGAACCCTGAGTTTGTGGTTTGTGTTGCAATATCCTGCATTTTATCTTTTTCTCACAGTCTTTCCCTGAGGTTCTAAGTAAGGCATGAAGCATTGTGCCTGTGTGGTCATGTTATCACTCTGGGACACTTCCCCCGATTGCGTTGGTCCAAGAAGATACACCATTGTGAGGACATATCTGGACAATAGGAATCAGAACTCAACCACTGAGTCACTTCTCCAGCACTTCTTGTTTTTTTTAATTTTGAAATAGAGTCTCGCTAAGTTACTTAGGGCCTTCCTTAGTTGCTGAGGTTGGCTTTGAATTTGTGATCCTCCTGCCTCAGCCTCCCAAGCTGCTGGGATTACAGGTGTGTGCCACCATGCCTGACTCTTTGCAATCTTTAATTGATTCTGATGTGTACACCCTCTATGCAATGACCAGACACTCTACCACCAGACACATCAATTTATTTGCCATGGAGAGGGCACCTCCACTGTCAGCGATATCGGAAATGCCATTCAAATGCACTAAGTGGTGGAGACATCATTAAGACCATGAAGGATGGGGTTGTTCAGATGTTTGCCCATTTTGTTTCTAAAAGCATTTGCATATCCTAAGTATATTTGTTGACTTGAGTATTCTGACACTAGTTATTAATCCTGGTTAATTGCAATTCCTTAAATATTACTCTCTCTCTCTCTCTCCCCCTCATATCATCTTTTTCACTTTTTTCCATTGCACTTAACATCTTCTAATACTATAAACCAAGAAAAACTGGGAATTTCTACCTTATATTGTTTTTTGCTTTATGAAAATATTTTGTAAAATTATAATTATAGCAGCAGCCCCTGTGACTCCAGGGTCTTTCTTTTATTAGAAGGAACTATCAACCTGAAATTTGATGTAGTGTTCCCATCAGTGTTCCCATCAATATTTTATACTTTCATTGCATATTTGTTTCTATAAGTATATATTATATTGATTTTGGATGTTGTATGGTTTATAAAAATAATCTTAGCTACATTATCTTTCCTAGACAGGCTTTTGGTCTACCATGCATGGATACTCTCTTAATTAGTAGCACATTGTAATAAATATTAATATCTGGTCTGGTGTGTTTTCACACTGAGCCATTTTCCCCAGCCCTTTTTATTTTTTATTTTGAGATAGGGTCTCACTAAATTGCTTAAGGCCTTGCCAAATTGTTGAGGCTGGCCTTGAATATACAGTCTTCCTGTCTCAGTCTTCTGAGTCTCTGGGATTACAGGCATGCACCACTACACTGGCTTATGGTGAGTTCTTCAGTCTTGTTCTAATTCAAAATTATCTTGACTTCTTTTGCCTTACACTTTCCGTAATGTTTTAGAATGAGCATTTCAAATTCTTCAAATACACTAACAGATGTTGATTAGAATTCCATGGCATTCATATTTTAATTTGAAATAATTAACATCTTTATGTAAGCACTGTTTCAATAAAATATTTTTCCTCTCTGTAAGTCTAGTATATCATTTTTAGTTCTAAGTTTTTATATTGGTGCTGACTCAGCAGATATCTTCGCATTGCATCTAACTTGGAAAGGATGGTTCTCCATTTCAATATAAAGTATAAGACTTGTGTATAGTTGAGTTATATGACATTCATTAGTAAAATAGTCGCCTTAGATGCTTTGTGTGCATGTACAGGCATGTGTGAATCTTGAGCGGATGTTGGATTTTATCAAATGCAAATTCTTGTTTTGTACACACTTAGGTATATGTAGGTAGGTCTTTTATTTTAATGCATCTATGTAGTGAATCAAATTCAGTTTTTTTAAATTTTTCATGTTAAATTATCCATGAATTCTCATAATAAATCCACCTTGATCATAAGGGTTTTAAGAATAATAAAGTAATCTTCTATTTGCTAACATTCTTTCATAAATTCTATGTTTACATTCATAAGACAGATTGCCTACTAAATTTTTCATGTGGAACTTTTTAAGTTTTAGTGTCATTATTATTATTAAACTCAGAAAAGGAATTAGGGAGCATACCATTCCTTCTTCTCCCTGAATTATTATGTCAAAGAAAGGAAGACTTCCATCTTTGGTGTCTGAAAGAATTAGTTCCTTAAACATCTAACACTGAGTCAATTTAGGGAATAAAATTTTATATACTGATTTAAAATTTAATGGTTAAAAGAAAATTCTGGCTCTATTTCTTCTAGAATCACAATTTTGGTATGTTATTAATATAACTAAAAATTGGATAAATTCATTTCAAAATCAATAATTTCTAGAAATGTCTTATTTTAACTGATTAGTATAAAGTCATAAATTATTTTCTGTTACATTGTATTTGAGACGAGAACAATTAGAGTGGGAAAATTTATTTGGAGGTCAAGTTTTAGAGGTCTCAGTCCATAGATTGCTCACCTCATAACTCTGGGTCCAAGGTAAGATTGGAGGAAGAATTGGGTGGAGGAAAGCAGTTCAGGACATGGCAATCAGGAAGCAGAGAGAGACCCTGCCCACCAGGGAAAACCCCAAAGACATGTCTCTAGTGACCCAATTCCTCTAGCTACACCGTACCTACCTACAGTCACCACCCAGTTAATTCATATCAGGGAATTAATGCACTGATCAGCTTATACCTCTTATAGCCTAATCTCACACATAACCTTTCGGGGGCACCACATATCCAAATCCCGACATACATCTATATTGTATCTCAAATTTTGACCCCTCTTAGTTCCTAATATCATTTCTTCATACTTTTATTTCTTTGCCTGATCAATAATCACAGAATTTTCCATTTTATTTATAAAGTATAAATTAAGCAAGCACCTTTTTCATGTATGTTGTAATTTATTTATTTGTGCTTCTATTTTTTTCCTCCTATTTGTTTTGGAGACCATACCTTTTTTAATAAAAGAAAAAGTTGATGTGGACACATAGCTCCTTGATTCTTTTTGATTTTTGTAGAAACATTCAGAGGAGCTTTAGATGCAATCCACAACATTGATATGTGGCATTTTCTTATCATACAAGCCGAGCACTTGCTTAGTTTTCATGATGAATTCTTTGACCCAAGAGTTATTTAGAAGTATATTGCATAGTTCCACATGAATAGGTTCTTTTGGCTCTTGTGTTCTTGACTTCTAATTGTATTATATCAAAGTGGGGACCTGTGTGGTAGTGCTCCTATTTTATTTGATGAAATTTGCTCTATGATTTATCACATAGACTTGAAAGAAACACTGCCTCTTCTTGTCCTTTGCTACATTTCCGTCAGGGTTTGTACATCCTCGTCCCATCAATCTTGAGATACCTTTATTCAGTTTACATATTAATACTCTCTCACATATCTGGGTTGCAAATGTATTTTTTTCCCAATTTTTTATTTTTTCATTAATTTCATTGAAATCATCTTTTTCACACAAAAAATATATTAAGCATTTATAAAGAGGAATTTGCCTGTTTTTATTTCAATCTGTAGGATGCCATATTGTTCAAAGACATGTGGCTCCTATAGATTCTTGGACATTTAAACATGTTTCTCTCAGGGTAAGATCCTGATTTGGGGAATAAATTCCATTCAATTCTACAAATCTCAAGAAAAATTGCAAATAGAAATACAAAGTTGGGTACAAATATGAATATTTGGTTATAGCATGAGAAAGAAGTCACAAGAGAATATATGTATTTAATATGTTGCCAAACACCCCAATATCTTCCACATCCAGAAAGATGGCATCATGTTTTTACTGGTGACTGCCTGATGTTTATCTAAAGAGCTTTTATCTTCCCACATTTCTTCACATTCTTTGATCATCTCTTCATATAATTGCAACTTTGCACTATTTTCCACAGAGAGAATAAAGAGAGATGTTGGTATTTCCTCTAGCAGAGATAACCCAGATTTATTTTATTTTGGTAGCTGGGGTCTTGAAACCACTTGTAGAACTACTGCATGATGTGTCTTTGAAACAGGAAATTTGAAAAAATATTTCACTCAATTTTCTTAGCAATAGAGAAAAACATATGGTGCACTATATCTCCAAGTCCACTCTTGGGGAGAGTTTCAGTTTTCATTCAGTACCAATGAGAATTCCATCTTCTGTCATCAACAGTGTATGCTTGACTATAGGAAGACTTTTTTGCAGATTAACTTCTGGCTTCACACTTTCCAAACCTTGTTTTCCTCTACTGTCCTGTGCTTTCAGTGCTATACATAGTAGGACATGATCAAAGTGTGTTTTAAGCACAGTCTTGTATCTTCTTGAGACATATAGAGGTAGGTTGGCTAAGTGAGCTGTACTAGCATCCTGGAAGCAGTTCCTACATGAGGATGGTCACCATTGCTTAACTAAATACAAAGTGACTGCAAGTCACTGACATATGTCACTGAGCTCAAACTAAATGCAGTTCTTACTCAAATCTCCTATGTGAGACCCCACAAGCTCTTGTGTTGTTTCTAGTATCACCTGCTAAGACTGATGTAGCAAGTACAGGAGAATGGAAAGTAGATTTACCAGGGATTTTGCTGGTTTTAGGACCAAAAGTCCCACATCTTGGGTATTCCCTCAGTCTTGAACAATTCAGGAAGATCGACTATTGGAAGAAAAGACAGGCTTAGCTACTGATGTTTAAAATAACTTTGACAAATTATCCAAAATGGAAGACTCTGAGGACACACTGCTGGGGTCCTTTGTAGAGCATTAGAATAACCAATGCAACTGAGGGGCTAATTTTGAGGGTCCAAAGTTAAAATTCCAGGAAAATCTTCTGAGTTTTTAATTCTTTAATCTCTCTGTAAGTGGTTAAATCATTGTATTAGACAGCTTTTGTCACTGTGAACAAAATACCTGATGAGAACACTTAGAAGAGGAAAAGTTTATTTTGGTTCACAGTTTCAGAGATCTCAGCCCATGGTCAGCTGACTTCATTGCTCTGGGACCACGGTGAGGCAGATCATCATGGTGGACCACAGTGAGGCAGATCATCATGGTGGACCACGGTGAGGCAGATCATCATGGTGGACCACGGTGAGGCAGATCATCATGGTGGACCACGGTGAGGCAGATCATCATGGTGGACCACGGTGAGGCAGATCATCATGGTGGACCACGGTGAGGCAGATCATCATGGTGGACCACGGTGAGGCAGATCATCATGGTGGACCGTGGTGAGGCAGATCATCATGGTGGACCACGGTGAGGCAGATCATCATGGTGGACCGTGGTGAGGCAGATCATCATGGTGGAAGGGTGTGGCAGAGGAAAGCTGCTCAGTTCATGGCAACCTGGGAGCAGAGAGAAAGAGAAAACCAGGTGCCAAGGACAAATGTAAACCCTAAGATCACACCCTCAGTGACATATTCCTCTAGCAGGCCCCACTTGCCTACAGTTACTACCTAGTATAGTAGTCCTTTCAAATTGTTAATCTATAAAATGAATCAACTAGTGATTAGGTTATAGCTTTTAAAATCTATTCATTTTGCCTCTGAACATTCCTACCTTTTCTCACCCTTGAGCTTTCAGGGGACACCTCATTGCCAAACACAACAGTCTTTATTATGGAAGTAATTTGGGGCTCAGATTGTTTATATTCTTAGTCCTCAGTGTTTTTTTAGTTTTCTAGGTAAGCATTCTGTGACTCCAGTATCACCTCTGGAGTCTGCACGTGTCCAGGGCTCTGTGAGTGATGGAAATGATGACATTCTCCCCATGGCTAATAGCTGAGAGGCAGAAAAATTGCTCCCCCCATTGAAACTCCTGGGTAATCCCCTCTGCTCCTGAGATCCCCATCCTCAGAGAACCCGCTCTCTCACTTAGCAGTTTTTTATCATCTGGAAATCAGGAGCACAAACTCCAGTCCCATGCCCACATTGTTCAAGTTTCTCATACCTCAGCAAACTACCTTCTTTCTAGCATCTGCTACATTTTCCTTTTTGTTGCACAAATCTCCAAGGTTCATTTCTGAGAACTCATAGAATCCATAAAAAAAGGAAGCCCCAGGGCAAACATATTTGGGCTGGGTTTGTTTTTCCTGCAATAAATCATACAGCTAACATAACAAGCTTCATAATGCCCCTGACTGCTCTTTGCCCTGTGTGTATGTGTGTGTGTGAGTGTGTGTTAAATACCTTTTTCTTCTTCTTCTATTCTTCAACTATCATGACAGAGAAACAACAGAGGCAACAAGACCCTAGAGACATGCTGTATCAAAGTTTATGGAGTGCTTTAATTATTTTTATATTACAAAAACATGCATAGAATTATAAGCAATGTTATGATATTAAACCAATGTATGTGAAACAGATTTGTGTGCATGATTGAATCAATGAGTAACATAATGATGGATAATAGAAATCATTACCTGGATATATTACAATATTTATAGATAAGGACCTTTCCTTTTTTAAAAAAGAATTTGATCATCTTGAGTCTTAATACTTGCTCATATGAGAACATTTATCTAAGTTAATGTGAACAAAATATGATACAGTAGTATTTTTTAAAAAAATTTTATTTTTTTTCAGTACTGGGAATTGAACCCAAGGTTTCACACATGCTAGGCAAGAGCTCTACCTTAAGCTACATACCCAGCACCAGTGATACATTTTGTCTGCTGTTTCACTGTTACCTACAGTCAAAATATTAAATGGAATATTCCAGAAACAAACCACTGGTAAGTTTCAAATAACTTTTATTATAGTACATTATTATAATTTCTCTATGTCATTAGTAATGATTTTTGTAACGCTCTCATTGTGCCTAATTTGTAAATTTGAATTTGTCTCAGGAATATATCTATAGGAAAAAATATATATGTAGGGTTTGGTACTATCCGTGGTTTCAGGTATCCAAGGAATATCTTAATGAACCACCTGTGTATAAGGGAGGCTACTATATTTCTCAAACAAACAAGAGCTACTTTATGCTATTGCACATTTCTCTTTGTTAAAGGCCAGTTGGAACAACTGTGGGTGTATGCAGAGTCCTGGTCAGTTTGGCATCTGAAATGTATAGGGAAGAGATCAATCTGGGTTCGAGGACTTGCCTTTTATATTTCAGCTGGGCTTACAGGACTGTAGGCTTTACCAGAGATGTCAAAGCTAGGATGGGAGGTCAGAGTTATCATTCACACTTGCACATACTCAAGAAAGGCTACTCAGAGCCAGTGGACTCACTTGCAATGAGTTCTGTATCTGGGAATATGACCACCACCATTGGTCATCTGAGCCATTTTGATGGATAGGACAAGTCAGAAAACTTCATTAAAATTTAGAATGTTCAGAAGAGCACAGGATATCAAATGACTGATGGGGCATTTTGAACAAACCTAGAACAGGGGATAAGGAAGCCATCCATGGTCAAGTTCTCATATTGGCTCCAAAGTCAAACAGTTGTATGAAGTCTGCTCAGATCTCACTCTGTGGCCCTGTTTCTTTTCTTACAATAGAAATGATAAATACAGTTAGTGAAAAGAATAGAGCTCTGGCTTGGCCTAAACATCATCTTGCTTCTTCTTCACGACAGTCTTTCAATCTTGGACCATTTCCCATTATTACTGACAAGCAGGGAGAGTCACAGAGGGTGGTGTGCACAAGGCATGATCCCAGGGAAAGGCTGAGCTGGAATGCAATCCCGGTCTCTGCCGGCCCTGCCTCCTTTCTGCCCTTTGTCCAATGCTGCACACTTCTGCTGTTTCCCTCTAGCTCCATAAAAGTAGGTATGTGAGGCTCTGTGGGATAGTGACGGGATATCTAGGGTAATTTAATCTTCACTACACATGCCTGCATTTCAAACAGTAGAAGATCATAATGATTAGAAAAACATGGAATGTAAATACACTGTTCAGTCATAAAAAGGAAAGAAATCCTGCCACTGGTGATAACATGGAAGAACCTGGAGGATATTATGCTGAGTGAAAGAAGCCAGGCACAGAAAGACATACTGCAAGATCCCCCTCATATGTAATGTCTAAAAACAATGAATTCACAGTAACAGAAAGTAAAATGGTGGTTTCAGGGGCTGAGGGTCCAAAGGAGCAAATTTCAGTTTTAAGAGGAATAAATTATAGAGAACTAATGTCCAGCTTGGTGACTACAACAAATATTTCTACATTACTTATTTGAAATTTGATAACAGAGAGTAGATGTTAAGTGTACCGACCACCCCCAACCCCACCACAGTTGTAACTATGTGTGGTAATGGACTTATTTACTACATTGATTGTATGTATATGTATATCCTATCATGTTCTATGTATACGTATATCCTATCATGTTCTATACTTTGAATAGATACACTCAATTTTCCTCAATTAACCGAGGTGTGGTCATCAGGGGAAGAAATCTAGATCTTAAATGACAATTAAGAGTACTTCTCGCCAGGCACAGTGGCACATGCCTGTAATCCCAGGAGTTGGGGAGGCTGAGTGGTTTTTTAGTCAGGGTTCTGTAGAGGAACAGAATCAACAGGAAGTATGATTATAAAAGGGGATTTATTAGATTGGCTTACATGACCAGACTAGATAGTCCACAATGGCCACCTGTAGCTAGAGAGCTGAAAGAACCAGTAGTTGTGTAGTCCAAGAGGCAGAAGCCTGAGAACAGGAAGGATCAACAGTGCTACCCCTAGTTCAGGACCAAGGCTTCTAGAAACTACCTGGAGAATCACTGGCAGTGTCTGCTTTGGAAGAGTGAAGAAGGGAGAGACCAATATCCTCAGATGATCAAAGCAGCAATCGAGAACCTGTTCAAGAAGAGTTGAGCTTGCATCTGCATCTGCTTTCTTGTTCTTCCAACTTTTATTCCACCCTATTGGGGTTCTGCCCACGCTCAGGGAGGGTCTCCACTTCAGTTCGCTATCACACACACCAATCATTCCTAGACACAGCCTCATTGACACACCCAGAAGCTTGTTAATCATCGGAATCTCTTAATCCAATCGAGTTGATAATTCAAATCAACCATTTCATTGAGGTAGGAGTTTTGTGAGTTCAAAGCCAGCTCAGCAACTTATTGAGACCCTAGAAAATTCAGCAAGACCCTGTTTCAAGATTTTAAAAAATACATATTTTAAAAAGGGCTGGGGATGCCATGTCAATGTTCATAGCTGCTCAATTCACAATAGCCAGATTGTGGAACCAACCTAGATGCCTTTCAACAGATGAATGAATAAAGAAACTGTGATATATATATGTATATATATATATATATGTGTGTGTGTGTATATATATATATATATATATATATATATATGTACACACAAAGGAATATTACTCAGCCATAAAGAAGAATCAAATTATGACATTTGCAGGCAAATGGATGAAGTTGGAGAATATCATGCTAAGTGAGATAAGCCAATCCCAAAAAACCAAAGACCAAATGATCTCACTGATAAGTGGATGATGATACATAATGGGGGGTGGGAGGGAGGCAGAATGGAGGAAGGATGGACTACATAGAGGAGAATTGGGGTGGGAGGGATAGGGGGATGGAAAATAATAGATTGAGAACAAACATCATTATCTTATGTAAACGTATGATTACACAAATGGTATGGCTCTACTTCATGTACTACCAGAGAAACAAGTTGTACTCCATTTGTTTACAATAAAACAAGAAAAAGAATAAAATGCACGATAAATGGAAGATAATCTTTTACTGATTGCCATAACCTGGGCAGAAGAAAAATATTTGAATTCCTATATGTTTAAATATTTGTCTACTGAAGTAATATAAAAGAAGTTTAAAAAACATTTAAAAAAGGGGGCTGGGGATGTATCTCAGTGGTCAAACAGCCCTGGGTTCAATCCCAGTACCAAAAAAATAAAACAAAATAAAATAAGAGTACCTGTTAAGAATACCTTTTAAGGAATGAACTCATATGCATTTGAAGTGTGGAGATACATAAACACACATACACACATGTGCACACATGTGTGTATTTACGTTTATATGAACTGTGTAACCTTGGATCTGTTCATTCCCTTCTTTGAATCTCTAGTTTCACACTTACAAATGGGCGCAGTGCTTTCTTATTTCTAAATATGCCCAACGAGTTATCTCACCATCCTATTCTAAGGCAAAAGTATTAACATATGTTCACATACTTTATGCACAAGGAGTATAAGCATTTACCCTATCTGCAACAAGGTCTATGGGACTGAGTCAATATGGATCCTATGTCCTTTCTGCTTGGAATACGTGGTGTGCCAGGACCAGTTCATGGAACAAAAAACATGATGTCCACATCATTTGGATTCAAATCCTGATTGTGTTACACACTACATATCTGAACCCCAATATATAAAATGAACTACTCTGTACTTAACGATAGATAATGCTCAGGAACAGGGGAAGTTGGCCTCGAGGGGCAGAGTCTGGGGAAGACAAGCATTTGAAGCCTCCATCTGTCTCCCTGCAGCTCTTGTCCCAACCACGTCCCAGAAAGCAGCGTTTCTACGGAGAAAGTAGTTGGCAGACACCAGGAGCAGCTTTGATTTTCCCTCCCTTTCTGTGGTGGCTTCTCTCTCCTTGGGACTTGTGCTAAGAACTTGAACTGTACAATTTCATATCATTTAAGCAAAAAGAGATATTAGGGAGTTCAAGGGGCCATCCACTTGGCAAACATGAAAGCCTGCTTCAAGACGTCTTTACAGGCTCCACCCCAGTCCCCACGCTCCTTAGAGCTGCCCCCCTGCAGAGCTCACAGAGGCTTCAAGCCCAGGCTGCTGATATCCTGTGGCAGCAATTAGAGAAACTGCCCTTCAACATGGGCTTTATTTTATCCTGTGATTGCTAGGGAGAGCTACAAACAGCATCCAGCAGGCAGCGATAGCATTACCTGTCATCATTGTCACTTTCCATTTCATTTATGTTCAGCTGCCTTAAATACCAGAAAAAGCAGTATTACTTAAAAGGCTGAGCCGTGCACTCCCAGGTTTATCAGAATAAGGCAGAAACCAGACTGGGTAGTTTTAAGGGCACAGGAAAAACAACACAGTTTGGTGACAGGAGGTTTTGAATTATAGTGGGCAAAGATAGCCAGGTTCTGCTTAAGACTTTAAACATCCAAATAGGTGCACTTAAAATAAATGCCCCCATAGACTTCATCTGGACCCCCGTGCCTTTTGTTATCAACAAGCTGCTCAGCAGTAGCTTTCATAAATTCCAAGGATTAAACTGCACCAATTGCATTTGGGATTCAATAGCACAGTCTGAGAAGGAATGGTGTTTTTGTCCGGGTATTTTTTAGTCAGGTGGTAACAGGAGCAGCTTTCTGCTTTTTTGAGACCTTAATTTGGAAATGATGATAGCTGTCCGCTTATTGAGTCCTTTCATCTACTACGGAGGATCTCCTCAAGGACTTAATGCATAATTTCACTTAACTCATGCCAAGTCTCATAAGTATTATTCCAGATGAAAAAAATCAAGACTCAATCAAATAGCTGAAAGTAATGGAGAGCCAGAATTCCAATAGAAGGGATTATTAGAGATTCAAAGTAACAGTTGCTTATTCATACCCGGGAAAATCATGTCTTTTCCATCAGGTTGCACCTACAATAAATGCAAAATAAATATGGCCAAGTATAAGATGACATCAGTGTAAGATATTCCTTGTGGACAAACAAGGAAAACAAACCTGATTGAAATGAAATTTTCAATCAATTGCAAGACATTCTGATTTCATATGTAAAAAGGTGTATGTATTGTGGGGAAGAGGAGCACTCTTTAAGATCCATAGAAAATGGCAATTTAAAATGTAAAACACAAAGGAATAACACGAAGGCCCCGGCATGCAGGCAAAGTGATGATAAGCAAGACAGGCTCTGTCTACATCTTGCTTTCTCTAAAGCTGAGTTAAAACCCAAAAGTTGACGATCGCTGTTTCCCAATTCCCGCCTGCAGATGGCAGTGCAGGCCACTGGATATGGCCTTTGGCCTTAAAGAAAAAGTCTTCAGAGGATCAGGGACCGTTGGCACAAATTGTTTCACAGCTACAACTTTTATTTGCCTTTTCTGAGCTGGTTCAAATCCGAGAGTCATATATGAAGCATTACCCTCCACCCTTTTCTCCTCTCTGATGTGTTCTTTTCCTTATTAACAATTTTCCTCCCCTCATTTGTATATTTAAAAATAGGTAGAAGCATTAGTGTTTTTCCTCACACTAACTCAATATTGAGGGATTGGCTGAAGGGGTGGCAGCTGTTGTCTTGGTTCTTCTTTCTGTCATATATGTGGAGAATATTACTCACGTAGGTGGTATGACTTTTGCAACACTTCCCTCCTAAAACTCTCAATGCCTCCCAAAAGCCCATAGGGTGAAGTCTAAGCATGACACTGTGATTCTAGGCTACCTCTCCCACCCACACCAGGCTCCAGCCACCCTCGATTACCAAGAACCTGGGCCTTAGCTTACGTACTCCTCTTCCTGAATATTCTTCCATCTGTTCTCTGCTGACAAAGTATCATGCTCTTCTCTTCAATGAAGTTCAAGTTCCTTAGTGGAGCTTTTCCACCTGAAACTTCAGCTTCCTCCTCAGGCACCACCATGGTTCCTAGCAGTTCTTGGTGCTTACAGTCCTTGGTAGGTCAGCCAGCTGAAATGATAGCTATCATGTGGCAATCTTCCTTCCTCTGTCTTACTTATAGTTATATTCCCCAGCACTTAGCATAGAGCCAGAGCTATTATAGTAGGTAGCCAATTGATATTTATTGAATATATAATTGAATGCCTCTTTCTGTGTGATGTACCAGAACTGATATCCCCTAGGGAGGTTACTTTTTTAACTTCTTCACATTAAAATTACCTGGGAAGCTTTTAAAACTCCTTAAGGAAGAAATAATGTTATTTGCAACTACATGGATGAAAATTGGAGAACATTATGCTCAGTAAAATAACGAAATAAGCAAAACCGAGAAAGACAGGCACTCATGTTCCCAAATGTAGAATCTAAACCAAACTCAAAGAAGAAGGTAGAATGGGTAGTGGACCAGAGGCTAAGGAATAAATCCTTACTTAGATAAGAGGGATAATCTGTTTTTGTTTTTTTTTTTAGGCCAATTGCACAGCATAGTGAATGTAGCTAATAATTTAGTACTGCCATTTTAATATCACTAGAAAAGTGAATTTCAAGTGTTTTCATCACACAGTGTTAAATATCTAAGGTGATGGGTGTGAGGGAGGTCTTCAGGTAATTGGGGGTAGGGAATTTGGGGACTCCAGTTGCTTCTTGTCTTTGCTTCTCTGTCACCTAGGAAAACTCAACTTTTCCTTTAATGGTCTCATGGGGCAAGGAGAATGAAAGACAAAGGACTGGAAGGGTCCTTTATAGGATGATGGAATTATTCTAGATTATGGTGATGGTTGTATAATTGTTAGTGTATGGAAAATTGGTTGAATCATATATTTAAAATGGGTGAATTGATAGTATGTAAATTATATTTCAATAAAGTGCTTTAAAAACTTTAACACTAGTTTTAACTATTTGATACAGGTGAGTTTTACAGAAATTTTACATATAAAATGAGATTTTAGAAATCATAAAAAATAAGGAAAATACAGAAAGGTGAGAAAAAGACATAAAGACTTATGATGTTTAGTTTTAAATGTCAGCTTGGCTGAATTGAGGGATATTTACAAGACTGGCAAAGCATGGATTCTGGGCCTGTGTGTGTTTGGGGTGTTCTAGCCGATTGGCATGTGATTTGGTAGACTGACTGTGGAAGGTCCTTCCTCATTGCAGGCAGGTAACATTCAAAAGGTTGGAGGCCTGGCTAGAACAAAAGGTTGGAAGAAGAGGGTATTAGTTAGGGTTCTCCAAGGAGCAGAACCAATAGAATGTACATATAATTATAAGAGGGGATTTATTTTATTGACTCACACCATCAGAGAGGCTAGATAGTACCATAAAGGCCATTTGTAAGCTAAAGAACTGGGGGAACCCAGAGTTAGTGCAAGGAGCATGAAGCCTCAAAACAATGATGAGGCTCCAGTCCAAGGTTCTGCAATTCCCCTGGAAGGTCACCAGAGCAAGTCTGTGTTCAACAGCTGAAGAATATGAAGTCTGATATCCAAAGTAAACAGTAGCAGTCAAACTCACCCACTGAAGAAAGTTCAAGTAGACACACGTGATCCTCCTTCTTCTGGTTCTTTGCTCTATCTGGTTTCCCAGTTTACATTCAGAACAGGTCTTCCCCCATTTAGTTGACTTACCCACATGCCAACAACATCTCTGGAAACACCCCCACAGACACACCCAGAAGTAGGCTTTGCCAATTTTCTAGAAATCTCTCAAGTCAAATCAAGTTGACCACCAAGATTGACTGTCATGACAGGGCAAATTCTATTCTCTTCTAAGGAGTATGTCTTTCTTCTCTTTCCCTTGGACATCTGAACTCCAGGTTTTTCAGTCTCGGACTCTAGGACATTCACTAAGAGCCCCATGAGGGTTTCATGCCTTTGGTGTTAGATTGAGAGCCACAGTGGCTTCCGGAGTTCTTGCATTCTTGGGTTCCTGTTCTTAGACTGAGCTATACCATCAGTTCCTCTGCTCTGCAGTTTAAATATAGCCTATTACGGAATTCTCATAAACGTGTAAGCCTATTTCTCTCTCATATATCTATATCTACCTACCTGTCTATCTTATTGGTTCTCTGAAGAAACCTGACAATACAAATGACACATATAAATGGTCTAATATATTCTTTTTAAAAATTATTTATTTTTTAATATTTTACAGACTGCATTTTGATTCATTGTACACAAATGGGATACATCATTTCATTTTTATGGTTGTACACAATGTAGATTCATACCATTCGTGTAATCATACATGTACACAGGGTAATGATGTCTGTCTCATTCCACCATTAATCATACACCCCTCCCTCTCATTTACTTCTACAAAATCTAAAGTTCTCCCATTCTCCTCTCACTCCCCACCCCCTACCCACATTATATATGATCATTCACTTATCAGAAAAAACATTTTCTCTTTGGTTTTTTGGGATTGGCTTATTTCACTTAGCATGATATTCTCCAATTCCATCCATTTATTTGCAAATGCCACAATATTCTTCTTTATGGCTGAATAATATTCCATAGTGTGTATGTACCACAGTTTCTCTATCCATCATAAATGTCTAATATATTCTTGATCTATGCTCCAGATGTTTAAAAAATGAGAAGGGACAGTGACAGTATGTGAAGAAAAATGGCTGAGAATTTCTGGAACTGACGAAAAACTCCATGACACAAATGTAAGAAGGTCAATGAATCCCAGGATAAATGAACAGAATAAATAACAAAAGAAATTCAGATCTGGACACATTATAATAATATTGGGGAAAATCAATTATGAAGAGTAAATCAAAAGCAGTGACTTCATGGCAGGGAAATGGGGGATTGGAGAGTTTTTGATCAATGTCTGTGGAGTTTGAGATTTGCACAAAGTTTCTAGTCCCCATGCCCTCCAGGAATCCTGCTGTGGCTGCAGCCCCCCCCATCTACCAACACAGGGCAACCTCCATCTTGGATCACTGCAGCACCTTCCTATCTCCCTTCAGTGGCAGATACCACCTTGGGAAATAGGACAGGGCCTGGAGACAGCCACCTGCCATAGTACTGCCCACCACAGTGCAGCATCTCCAAACAGGTTGCCCAATGTCACTGCACGGCCCACCCTTGCTGCCACATCTCTGAAAGCAATCTCCTCCCTCTTGGGACACCTCTGATGCCATCTTGGGTTATCTCTGCTGCCACCACCACCACTTTAGTTGGGACAGTGTCCATCCTGGGACACCAGCTGGAGGCTAGAAACCCAATATCAAGGTATTTACAGGTTAGTCATTGCCACCACCACCAACATGGCCACTTTCATTTAGGGATAATAGCCAGAGCCTGAAAGGTCCCTGCAGGTTTGGTTAGATCTGAGGTATCCTACTAGGTGGGCTAATAGCCACCACTTTACTTCAGAGGCAGAGAGAGCCATTCAAGGGGTCAGTAGTTTGGAAGAGGTTGTGAGGGCATATTGATCCTGGCTTATTCAATCAACCAGCCCAACACCAATGGGAATCCCAGAGACATCATGGGCAGCAATTGCTAGGACCCAACATCAGCCCCAATACGGCATCCACTGACCACCTGGTCCTGGCAGTTTGGCAATCAACAGGACCCTCTGGCCCCTCAATCCCTAGTCTCCCAACCCTTCCCTAGCTACCAACCAGTCCAGTGTTTGCTGGTACATGACTGGCCCACAGCTCTCAGTGCCTGACCCTGATCTGCTGAAAGCAGAACAACTTTCCTCAACAGGCACACAGGTCCTGGTGCCTAGCTCTTGGGACCTCAGGGGAGAGAGGTTCCTGATTGGAAGTTGAAAAAGTGGGGGCAGGAGAGAAACAATTTAGAGACAAAATTAGAGGTCAGAAATTGTGGGACCCGCAAGCAAAGTAAGAGGCTAAGACCAAAGATCCTGTGTCACACAAGTGGACCCCAAAGGAGAGTCCTGGCATGCAGTCTTCCAGTGGGACTGGAAACTGCTATTCCTCATTTCCAGGAGTCCGCCTCCAAGTCTGATCCTCCCACCTTAGGAATCTGTCACCATCCAGCAAACTCCAGACAACCAAACTATCAGATGAGAAGGGAAGTAGAGAAGATACTGATCTCCAAAAGAAACAATTGTTCAATTTTCCTTCAAGATTTTTTTTTTTCTTTTTTCACTGCCTGCTCTCACATCCCCAAGGATTTTGAAATCAAGTACTTTTCATGCATCAGCTACTGAGGACTGCGAGGTTTGAATAATCTACAGTTTGATTGTAGATTCTTTTATTTTTTACTTGTGTCTTTTTTTTTTAACTCACTCTATTTTCCTCTTATCTGTTTTCTCAGAGTCACTTTCTCTTTTCTCTTGCTAAGAACCTACTTCTTTTGATTCATCTTTCACTCTTTCTATGGCCTAACACCTATATTCTCACCTCCTATCTCATTAACATCACATCCTACACTCCTCCCTCATTTCTTTCTGTCCACCATTAAAAATTGTAGACATTATTGCAAATCTTTTGTTTTTGTTGTAGATAATAATCAAACACACCATCTATGTTTATTGTGACAAAACCGTTAATGTCTTAATAGGGGATATTTGGTTAAGACTACATATTATGTGCATTGGATGCTGTGAATATAACTAGAAATCTATAAGGTGAAACTATAATACCTCAAATCCACACTTCTAGAGGAGAAGACACATGAACAACATGAACAAACAAGGAAGAAAGTGCCCCAAAGAAACCATGATGCTAGATTAATATAATCCATTGACAGCACAGTAGAAGAAATGTCAGAGAAGTAATTCAGAATATACATAATTGAAATGATTTGTCAAGTAAAGGATGATATAAGAGAGCAAATGCAGGCAATAAAAGATCACTTCAATAAAGAGAGAGAAATTCTGGAAAAAAAACAAACAGAAATCCTTGAAATGAAGGAAACAAAAAAGCAAATAAAAAACTCAATAGAAGGTATCAACAACAGACTGGATCACTTGGAAGACAGAACCTCAGACAATGAAGACAAAATATTAATCCTGAAAATAAGTTGACCACACAAGAAAGATGGCAAGAAATAATGAACAGAATCTCCAAGAATTATGAATAACCATGAAACACCAAATCTAAGAATTACTAGGATAGAGGAAGGCACAGAGAACAAACCAAGGAATGAACAATCTATTCAATGAATAATATCAGAAAATTTCCCAAATTTGAAGAATGAATGGAAAATCAAATACAAGAGTCTTACAGAACACCAAATGCACAAAATTACAACTGATCGACACCAAGGCACATTATAATGAAAATACCCAGCATATATAATAAAGGTAGAATTTTGAAGGCAACAAGAGAGAAGTATCAAATTACATATAGGGGAAAAACCAATACGGATATCAGCAGATTTCTCAGTCCAGACCCTAAATGCTAGAAGATCCTGGAACAATATATACCAAGCTATGAAAGAACATGAATGCCAACCAGATTATTATACTCAGCAAAACTAACCTTCAGATTTGATGACAAAATAAAATACTTCCATGATAAAACAAAAGTTAAGAGAATTTACAAATATAAGCCTGCAGTACAGAACATTCTCAGCAAAATATTCCATGAGGAGAAAATGAAAAATAACAAAGAAAGTCAGCAAAGTGAGGAACTGCACTGAAGGAAAAGTTAATCAAAGGAGAAACCAGTTCAAGTTAAAAACCAGAAATAAGCCAAAATGAATATAAATCATATCTCAAGAATAACCCTGAATGTTCATGGCTTAAACTCATGAATCAAAAGACGTATACAGGCAGATCAGATTTTTAAAAAAGACACAACAATATGCTGTCTTCAGGAGACTCATAGAAAAAGATGAAGGTAAAAGGATGGGAAAAACATATCACACACACGGAGGGGGTAACAAGCAGGTGTCTCCATCCTCATACCAGATAAAGTGGACTTCAAGTCAAAGTTAGTCAGAAGAGATAAAGAAGGACATTTCATACTGCTTAAGGGAACCATAAACCAGTATGACATAATGAATGTAAATATGTATGCCCTAAACAATGGCACATCCATGTATGTCAAACAAACTCTTCTCAATTTCTGGAATCAAAAAGACAACAACATGATAATACTGGGTGACTTTAACACACCTCACTCACCACTGGATAGATCTTCCAAACAAAAACTGAAAAAATAATCTATATAACTCAATAACACAATCAATAATTTAGACTTAACAGACATTTATAAAATATTCCATCCATCAATGAGTGAAAAACTTTTTTCTCAGCAGCACATGTATCCATCTCCAAAATAGACTATATGTTATGCTGCAAAATAACTCTCAGAAATACAAAAAATTGCATTCTATCAGATCCTAATTAAAGGAAACTAGAAATCAAAGATAAAATTAAAAAGAGAAGCTACACCAACACCTGGAAACTAAATAGCATGCTACTGAATGATGAATGGATAAAAGAAGAAATGAGGGAGGAAATAAAAAAAATACTTAGAGGTAAATGAGAACACTGATAAAATATATCAAAATCTCTGGGACACTATAAGACAGTGCTAAGAGATCATACCTTAAAAGAATAAAAAGTTGAAAATAAATGACCTAACATTACATCTCATAGTCCTAAAAAGAGAACAACATATCGACATCAAAAGTAGTAGAAGACAGGAAATAATTAAATCAGAGCCAAAATCAAGAAATTGAAGCAAAAGAAACAATTGAAAAAGTTGACAAAACAAAAAAGTTGGTTCTTTGAAAAAATAAACAAAATTGATAAACCCTTAGCCACACTAATGAAGAGGAGAGAGAAAACTCAAATTATTAAAATTTGTAATGAAAAGAAAATATCGTGACAGACACTACTGAAATGCAAAAGAAAATTAGAGGTTATTTTTAAAATCTACACTTCAACAAAATAGAAAATCCGAAGACATCGACAAATTTCTAGAGACATACAATCCACCCAACTGAAGCAGGAAGACGTACAGAATTTAGACAAATCAATTTCAGGCAATGAAATAGTAGATGATATCAAAAGCCCACAAACCAAGAAAAGCCCAGAACCAGACAGATTCTTAGCTGAGTTCAAAAGACCTTCAAAGAACTAATATCAATACTCCTCAAAGTATTCCATGAAATAGAAAAGAAGGGAGCCCTTCCAAACTCATTATATGAAGCTAGTATCACTCTGATATCAAAACCAGACAAAGACACATCAAGGAACAGAAACTCACACCAATATCCCTGATGAACATAGATGCAAAAATCCTTAAAAAAAATACTGGAAAATCGCATACAAAATATATTAAAAGATAGTGCATCATGATCAAATGGGGTTTATCCCAGGGATGCAAGATTTGTTCAACATCCGGAAATCAATAACGTAATTCATCACATCAACAGACATAAAGTTAAGAATCATATGATCATTTCAATAGATGCAGAAAAAGCATTTGATAAAATACAGCACCCCTTTGTGTTCAAAACACTAGAACAAATAGGAATAGTAGGAACATACCTCAACATTGTACAGGCTATCTATGCTAAGTCAATGATCAACATCATTCTAAATGGAGATAAGTTGAACACATTCCCTCTAAAAACTGAAACAAGACAAGGATGCCCTCTTTCACCACTGTTATTCAACATAGTCCTTGAAACTGTAGACAAAGCAATTACACAGAAGAAAGAAATTAAAGGAATATCAATAGGAAAAGAAGAACTCAAACTATCACTATTTGCCAATGAATGATTCTATATTTAGAGGATCCAAAAAATTTCACCAGAAAACTTCTAAGACTAATAAATGAATTCAGCAAAGTAGCAGAATATAAAATCAACACTCACAAATCTAATGGATTTCTATTCATACGTGATGAATCTTCCGAAAGAGAAATCAGGAAAGCTACCCCATTCACAATAGCCTCCAAAAAAAAAAAAAAAAAGAAACTTGGGAATCAATCTAACAAAAGAGGTGAAAAACCTCTACAATGAAAACTACAGAAACTGAAGAAATAAAGAAAACCTTAGAAGGTGGAAAGGTCTCCCAAGTTCTTGGATAGGCAGAATTAATATTGTCAAAATGGCCATACTACCAAAGGTGCTACACAGATTCAATGCAATTCCAATTAAAATCCTAATGATGTTACTCATAGAAATAGAGAAAGCAATCAGGAAATTCATCTGGAAAAGTCCGAAACCCAAAATAGCCAAAGCAATCCTTAGCAAGAACAGTGAAGCAGAAGGCTTTGCAATACCAGACCTTAAACTATACTACCGAGCAAGAGTACAAAAACAGCATGGTATTGGCACCAAATAGGTAGACCAAGAGTACAGATGGAAGACACAGAGACATAAATATCGTTACCTCATACTAGACAAAGGTGCCAAAAACATACAATGGAGAAAAGATAGCCTCTTCAATAAATGGTGCTGGGAAACTGGAAATTCTATACAGCAAAATGAAATAAACCCCTATCTCTCACCCTGCACATAACTCACCTCAAAATGGATCAAGGACCTAGTAATTAGAACAGATACCCTGCACCAAATAGTAGAAAAAGGTGCCCAAATCTTCATGTGGACTTAGGACCAGATTGTGAAAGCACAAGAAATAAAATCAAGAATCAATAAATGGGATGGATTCAAACAAAAAAGTTTTTTCTCAGCAAAGAGAGAGACTACAAAGTAGGAAAAATTCTTTACTACATACACTTCACATAGAGCACTAAACTCCAGTATTTATAAAGAACTGAAAAAACTTAACATGACAAATACAAATAACCCGACCAATAAATGGGCTGAGCAGACACTTCAAATACATGAAAGAATGTTCAACATATCTAGTAATTAGAGAAATGCAAATCAAAACTACTCTAACATTTCATCTTACTCCTATTAGAATTTCTATTATCAACAATATAAGAAACAATAGGTGTTGACAAGGATGTGGGAGAAAAAAGTTACACTCATACATTGCTGGTGGGGTTGCAAATTGGTGCAGCCACTCTGGAAAGCAGTATGAAGATTCTTTAGAAAACTTAGAATGGAACCACCATTTGACCTAGCTATCCCTCTCCTTGGCCTATACCCAAAGGACTTAAAATCAACATACTACAGTGATGCAGCCACATCAGTGTTTATAGCAGATCAATTCACAATAGCTAAATTGTGAAACCAACCTAGATGTCCTTAAGTAGATGAATGGATAAAGAAACTGTGGTTTATAAATGCAATGGAATATTACTCAGCCTTAAGGATGAATGAAATTATGGCATTTGCAGGTAAATGGATGGAGTTGGAGAATATCATGCTAAGTGAGATAAGCCAATCCCAAAACCAAAGGCCCAATGTTTTCTTTCATAAGTGTATGTTGATACATAATGGTAGGGTGGGGAAAGGAAGAATGGAGGAAGTTTGGATTAGGCAGAGGAGAATGAGAGGAGGGGAGGGGACTGGGAGGTGGGAAAGACTGTGGAATGAGAAGGACATCGTTACCCTATCTATGATTGCATGAATGGTGTAACTCTACATCGTGCACAACCAGAGAAATGAAGGGTTGTACTCAAAAAAAAAAAAAAAAAAAAGATTCCAGAGATTTGTTGTATGACCACTTGAATACATCTGACACAACTAATGGTGTAAATAAAGATGGTTAAAATGATAAGTTTTCATGTTATATTTCACACAGAGTTCTTTAATAATGGGAAGAGAAGCTTTAGAGCAATAGCTGTGGTTAGTCTACGTCATTACACTTGGAATGGGTGCCTTAGGATGTTAAGCAGTTTTAATAACTCAGGAAGAAAAACTCAGAGAGGAATGCAAAGAGGAAAGATGAGGAAGTGCCGATGACAAAGGAATAATGGACCAAAAAGGTGGAATAAACCAGAAGAACTCCCTGCAAGCAGAAGCTAAGAGAAAGTGCTGGCAGGGAGGTGTGGATAGAGGTGCCTCATAGAGAGCTGCCTCATTAACTGATTATAGTGGTGTCTTTGTGTCACGATTGCTGTCACGTCAAAGTTTGGCTGTGTCGTGTTGACCAAACCACCATCACATGTCAGATTCCCCATAGCCGTGACTTGCAAGAGTACCTGACTTACCATTGGGAGACAACCTGAGGATACGTAGCATCCCATCTGACAGTTCAAGAATGATTTCAAGAGTCAAGAACTTAAGATTGCAAGTAGCCAAAATAAGAATGTAGCCCACACCACTCTTTCCCATTGCTGCACTTCAAAAATAAAACAAAACACAAAACGCAAAAGGCTTCTACCTAACATAAACTAGCTCACCTTTGCACAACTGAAAATACTCTATTCACCATTGAAACCAGTACAACTTGCCTACTTTGCTCAAGCTCCAGCCTCAAGATCTCTGACTGATATCTATTCCTTTTTTTTTAATTCTGTAGCAATCCAATTCTGATATATTGAAAACCACAACATTATTACAAATCCAGAAAATACCAGTGCACATAAAGTATTAGTGGAAAAGACAAAAAATGAGGAAACTAATTAAAATATGTATATGCAATAAGGAAGGAAATTCAGGTAATAAGTCTAGTTATCTCCTCTGCAGCAAGTACCATGGCTCTGGGTAATACCGATGGCTTACCACTTCCATGATCACTCAATGTCTACCTTGTCTTCTGCTAACACTTCAGCAGTCAGTACTGAATCAGTGGTTTGATCCTAAAAACATCACATATGAGTATTTCAGCCTTGGTGGTCCTACTCATGTAGAATTGCATAAGTTTCTAACTACCTTTCACTAACTTTCTATTACTGTTTAAAAATATTTCAGGGCTATGTTGGACAATAATGAAGATGAGATTACCTGATGGTAAAAAATCTACTGTACAATTACAAAATGATGCCATCACAAAACAAGATTTTAATTCTCCTCAGCCAAGTTATTCCTAATTTCTCCATGTGGGCTTATATTATATAATTTTTTAACAGTTTATTACCCTACCAGGTAATTCAAGTGACTTTCTAAATTCTATATGTGTGGATCCAACTCTTTTATCAAACAAGTCTTTTGAACAAGATGACAACAAGTCAAAATGCCATAGTAGTCTTTAAACTCAAATTTGCTTGTGTAAATAGTATGTATTTGCTTCTCACTGATTAAACCATTTTCATACAAACTAGACCAAGAAATATCTCCACCTTAAATTCTATTCCATATATAATATCATATGCTGATTGTGTCCCCTAAAATTCATGTGCTGAAGTTCTGATAACCAGTAATGCAGATGTGACCTTAAAGGTGCTTTAAAGTGGTGGTTAAATTAAAAGGAGACCCTTGGGTCCTAGTTCAACCTCATGTGTCTTCCTATGAAGAAGAAATATGGACCACAGACTAAGGCACAGACATTCAGAGGGAAGATCACGTGAGGATCCAAAAAAATGGCAGCCATCTCCAAGGGAAGGAGAGAACCCCTCTGGAGAAACCAAACTTACTGATACCTTGTTCTTGGTTCTTCAGCCTGGATAGTCTAAGAAATAAATGTCTGTGATTTAAGCTACCTGGCCTATTGGTACTTGGCTGTGGAAGTTCTAGAACCCTAACATACCAATCAATTAAAAAAAATCCAACAAATTTTTGTTAAGAAAATGTGGATTACCCACTTTTATATTTTCATATTTTTATATATCAGAATTGTATAAATTTTATAATACTAGTCAGAAAGCCATGCTTGAAAATTCCTAATGGAAAAATCGAATATAAAATGTTCTGCTGCACTGGGGCAGGAGCAAATGTTATCTTCAAAACTCCCTATTGTACTTGACAAGAAGGTCAATGTTTGTTGGTTGTATCATCATGACTGGAATTAAGTGATCGGATATTTTTCTTTCAGCAAATCTCTCTCTGTTTAAAAGGCAATTAGATGATGAGAATGATATGTGTCTTAGGTCAAATGCCCCAAACCCGACACTGAGGACAGGTCACATTGTGTAACCATTGTGTATTGACTTTTGAATGAAGAATCCCAAGGGAAATCCAAGAGTGAATGGGAAGCCTGGCAAGGGTATGATTTCAGGAAACGTTTCACATGGAATTGCTCCAGTTTTTCCCAGAAGTGAGCTCTTGTGAGTGAGGTGTTGATCCAAGGCAAGAGGCACAGGAATGTCAAACTTCTAAATCCATCAGTTCTTAGCTTAGGAGAAAGAAATCCCCAGCTCCTGATATAAAGAGCCCACTGGAAAAAGAGCTGCATATGCTAGATCTTGAGAGCAAATCTCCTTAGAGCACAGGGGCTCCCAAAATAGAATTAAAGGGTTGCATGGAATTTGGGTGGAGTACCATATTATATACCACAGTAAAACTGGATTGTCCTCACAATTTCAACTTTATCCTTTAGATTCTAGGACATATCCTGGAAGGTCAGAAGAACTTCTGGAAACTTCAGAGCTTTAAGAACTTTAGTATGAGCATCATGGAGCCCAAACATTCCTGTCTTTCCTGCCATGCCTCCTCCTATTCCACAAATTCCTCCAGGAAAACCATGAGGTTTTCCCCAGGACAGTTACCCAGAAAGAGATAAGTGAACTCCAGAAAGTCCTCTTCACTCTTTCTCCCCTCCGGTTTCTTCTCAAGCTTCTTTGCCTTCCTGTCTTCCTTTTGAACTCTTTCTCTTATGACATTTTCCACTAATAATCTCTGATGCTATGCATTTTTTGGGGGAGGGGCTTGTGGTTAAATTTCTTCTGAATTATGCTTGCATCTTTTCTTAACAAAAACGATATCACAGGCTGCCTTTCCTCCGTGGTCTTTGGGTATGCATGCTTTCATCTGCCACTTCAGGATGGGTTGAATTAGGATTTATTTCAAGTCTCCATCATGGCCTTAGATGAAGCATTTACTTTTTACCATTTGTAGAAGTCTGTGAGAGGGAGGGAGGGGGAGAGAGAGAGAGAGAGAGATAGAGAGAGAGAGAGAGAGAGAGAGAGAGAGAAAGAGAATTTGGCCCCATAGGGTATAGCAGGAACAGGCATGCAAGAAATGTGAGTCATGTAGTCATGCACTGATACAACCTATCTGTACTTCCAGGGCCTGTTTAGGCCTACTCTTTATTTATCACTTCATCATGATGATATTCTGCCAAATTTAAAAGACACAAAGTTTATAACAGGTAACTCAGGACCTATAGTTACCTGATTTTCCATGATCTGCAAGCAGTTTTAATCAATATAGAACCCAAAGTTCTTTTCTATTGAGGATACTTCTTGCCATAGACTGCATAATTTTCTTAAAATCCAGTAGACTGGGAGTCTCCTATTGGTGTTTGTCACAGTCTTACACAGTATCATGACCTACTCCCTGAAAATTTGTACATCATTCATTGGATCTTTTTGAGCTGCAATCTGGATCATGTGAAGAGGTTTCTTTTGTCTGGGATCCATGCAAATCAAGAAGTTGCATTCATTTCCCTGAGACTGCCGCAACAAATGACTTCAAAACTTGCCATATATAAACTATTTTTTTTTTTTAATTCTCTCTCAGCTCTTGAGGCAACATCTAAATTGATGTTTCAGAAGAGTGGGCTCTTACTGGAGGATCCGAGGGGGAATTCTATCCATTATTCCCTTCTGGGTTCTGGCAGCAGCTGGCAATCCTTGTCGTGAATTGGCTCAGAGAGGTAGTCATGAGCCCATCTCCTCCATCTTCACCTTACTTCCCCTTTGTTTCTCTATGTTACTTCCCCTTATCTTACAAGGACACATGTCACTGACTTCAGGGCTCAGTCTCAACTAGAATAACCACTCTCAAGATTCTCAACTTAATATATCTAAAAAGGGATTTTTTTTTTTTTCCAAATTAGGTCACATTCAGAGATTCTCAGATATAGGAAAGTGGATGTATATTTCAACCCATTGCAGAAATATTTTTGATTATTCAGTTATTAGCTTTAAATATCAATCCAACCTACAGTTTACATTTTTAATAGTATACTATTAATGTGGAGTAATTTGTCCTTTACTTTTGGAGAAATAGTCCAATAGGTCTTTGACCATGAACTGACAGACTAATATATTTTCACAGTTTATCTTTCACTCCATGTCACATATGAGTTTTAGTGAAGTCAAAATACATCCTTCTTTTCAATTCTAGAAGTTAATATAGTGTATTTGACCAGCGTACGATTTTATGGGTAGGTAGAATGTCATCTCTTTGGAGACTTAAGTTGTGGCAAAGAGCTAAACAGTTGAAATAATTTTGAGATACAATGCTTATAACATACTGGAAAGCACCTACGAAGATGAATAATTTCACATTCCAATGGATCAATAGGAGGAATTATCTTGATTAGTTCCTTGAAAGAGATACACACTCAAATCAGATGTCTTTGGAATTTCTACCTGTTAAGTTTCATTAATTCACTTTCATTTTCCAAGATAATCCAGAAACCAGTTGACCCTGGTCAAACTGAAGAACTAAGTAAGGGCAAAATAGAACTCATAATACCTGTATCTTTCAATAATTTATATGGTAGAACAAGTTTTGATATTTTTTATTTAAATTTTTATTTTACAGACTGCATTTTGATTCATTATAACACAATGGGGTATATCATCATTTGTTTCTATGGTTGTGCATGGTAGATTCATACCATTTGTGTACATAGGGTAATGATGTCTGTCTCATTCCACAGTATTTTCTTCATGGAAATTTTAATTGTTTCACATTACTATTGTGGTAGCTAGACCAGTTTCAGGCATTTAACCTGTCTCTTATCTTCATAACTCTTAAGTGAAAATGTGGAAGAGATACTCTTCCGGGGTTGAAAATATATGTAACCACAATACGCTGAGCAGGTAGATAATGGATGTGAATGGATTTGTGATCTACTGAGACTGTGACAGGCACTTGTGGATCAAACTCCCTTTGTTACTTGGCCCTTGTAAGACTCCATTCTGATCATCATAAAAAATAGTATTCTGAGTTCCCAAGAATTGGTTTTTGATGTGACTGTAAACAATGATTTTTGAAAGACCTGTGTATCTCTCTTTCCTAAAGAGAAAATAATTATGACAAACCATTACAGGAATGTTGGATAAAAGAGTCAATGTCTAGTACTGACTTTTTTTTCAGAGTCAGACTTCAAGGGAAAACAGGTATTTTCATGTTCATAAAGGTGGAGCAGATGCACTTTTCTGTTCTTCTCACTAGGCACAGGTGAGAATTAATATTGTTGAAATGTACATAAAACATATAAGTTTTCAACATATCTAGTAATTAGAGAAATGCAAATTAAAACAAAGCTAAGATTTCATTTTACTCCAATTAGAATGGCTATTATCAAGAACACAAACAATAATAGATGTTGGTGTTAGATGTGGGGAAAAGGCACACTTTACATTGCTGGTGGAGTTGCAAATTGGTGCAGCCACTCTGGAAAGCAGTGTGAAGAAATCATCAGAAAACTTGGTTTGGACCCACCTTTTGACCCAGTTATCCCACTCATCAGTTTATACCCAAAGAACTTAAAATTAGCATACTACTGTAACACAGTCACATCAATGTTTATAGCAGCTCAATTCACAATAGCTAGATTGTGGAACCAACCTACATACCCTTCAACAGATGAATGGATAAAGAAACTGTGGTATATATACACAATGGAATATTATTAACCATAAAGAAGAATGAAATTATAGCATTTGCAGATAAATGGATGGAATTGGAGAATATCATGCTAAGTGAAATAAGTCAATCCCCAAAAACCAAAGGCCAAATGTTTTCCCTGATAAGTGGAGGATGATATATAATGGGGTTGGGGGTGTGGGGAGTGAGAGAAGAATGGGGGAAGCTTAGATTATGTAGAAGGAAATGAGGAGAGGGGGTATTAAAAATCATGGAATAGGATAGACATCATTACCCTATGTACATGTATGATTACATGAATAGTGTGAATCTACATCATGTACAACCATAGAAACCAAACGATGTATCCTATTGTGTACGATGAATCAAAATGCAGTCTGTAAAAAATAAATAAATAAATAAATAATTTTTTAAAAATATAGCAATCTAAGATTTGATGCAATCCTGTCAAAGTTCCAACTGTGTTTTTCATAGATATTTAAAAAAAAATACTATCCTAAAATTGTCATGGGACCATAAAAGAACCCAAATAGTCAAAGCAATTTTGAGCAAGAAAAAGAAATGTAAAGGCATTCTCTGACTTCAAATTATGATACAAAGCTGCAGTAATCCAAACAGAACAGAACTGGCATAATGACAGACATATAGACCAATGGAACAGAATAGAAAGCTCAGGAATAGAGTTATGCCCAGGTATATATGAATATGGGTCTAAGAGTGGCCCCCCAGAAGAAAATTAGGAAGTCCTTAGACCTAAGGAATACAGAAATTAGGTCAGCAAGAAACAGCAAATATCAATTTCATATTTGACATATCTGCTTTTAAATAAGATTTTTTTCCCATCTCCTCTGCAAGACTGGGTCAGGCTCACCTCTTCAGCTACAGCTCCCCCACTCTCCTGTGGTGGTCATGGGATGTCTTTCAGGTCTATGAACTTTTTGTCTCATACTTGACTTGTCTCATACTCTGTTTCATCACTGTATCTTTCAGGTCTTCTAGGTTCATCTGGTTTCTCTTTTCCTTTTTCTGCTATTTCAATAATGGTAATCACTCTCTTAGAAAAGCAACCATCTCTGGGATGCCTTCCCTGGCTCACCAAGACAGGATTAGGTTTCCCAGTTACACAGTCCGATAAAAAGATGTGGTGTCATCACAAACAAAAGCATTTGTGTAAGCATGTGTTCTGGACATTAGGCAAATCCATAAATAATGTCTCTTTCCATTATCAATGACTATGCAGTTTCTTATGATTTGGATATGAGATGCTCCCCCAAAACTCATGTGTGAGACAATGAAAGAAGTTCAGAGGAGAAATTATTGAGTTGTGAGAGTCTTAAACTAATCTGTGAATTAATGCCTGATGGGATTAACTGAATGGTAACTGAAGAGGTAGGGTATGGCTTTAGGGTATATATTTTGTATCTGGAGATGGAGACTATCTCTGCTTCCTGATGAAGTGAGGTGCTTCCCTCTGCCACACTCTTCTGCCATGATGTTCTGCCTCAAGCCCTGAGGAAGGAGCTGGCCTTCTATGGACTAAGACCTCTGAAACCATGAACCCTCAAATAAACTTTTCCTCCTCTATAATTGTGCTGGTCGGATCATTTAGTCACAGCAGCAAAAAACTGAATAAAATACAGTTCTTGTGTTATTATTGTTGGGAGAATGAGGACACTGAAGTCAATGCTTTAGAAAGTTGTCCAAGGATGTCTAAGGACACAAGGGTAGCAATGGTAGGTGCCAGTTATATTACTCTATTATTCATGTGTGTGTGTGTGTGTGTGTGTGTGTGTGTGTGTGTGCATGCACATGTGTGTGGTACTGAAGATTGAACCCAAGGATCTTCTACCTCTGAGTTATACTCCCAGCACTTTTTATATGTATCTGAGACAGAGTCTCACTAAGTGTTCATGTTACCCTAGACTAACTAGCAATCCTCCTGCCTCAGCCTCCCAAGTTGCTGAGATTACAGGCCTGGGTCACCACATCTGACCTAGTTTTCTTATTCTAAATACCATGAATTTCTGCTTATTCTTTGCAACCTTGGTGCGTTAAGGGCTTACTAATGGGCTTAAAGTTCTAAGAAATCATGGTGCTGATAGCTTCAGTAATTTCTAACATTTAACTCCACACAGGTACTGGGAGAAACTGTCAAGGAAATAGTCAATTAGTGTTGTGTTTGAGGTTGCTTTTCATCTGAATTACTGAGTCCGTAAAGACTCTCTTTTTTGTTTATCTACCAAATTCAGTGGACTTCACGCTTACACTAACATGGAACAGTAATTAGTCCATGAATGACAATTGTGTTTTAACTGGTCTTTCATCTCTTAAGATATCCAGGTACCTTGCTAACATTCAGTTTGCAGCTTTCTCTGGAGATGGGTTCAAATGCAGGAGGAAGTGGGAAGTCAGTTCCTATCCTAAAATGAAGCAGATGGAGAAAAGAAAAATTGTGATCTGGTTCTTTTCCCTTGTATGTGCGTAATACTTGAGGGTTTACAGATTACATTTGTCATTTGTAACTTTATGCTGACAGTTAAAAGTTTAGCCAAAGCAATTTTAACATACTCAGAGTGTTCTGTTTCAGAACTGTTATAAACTACAAATAAAACCCATCTAATAGTCTATGGTAAACAACCTTTCCAGTTTGCTCTGGAATGAGGGTTTATGGGGTGCAGGACTTTTAGGGCCAAACCTGGGGAAAGCTTCCAGCAAAATGAGATGAGGTAGTCTACCTGATATAGATGTTCCTTTATTGACTAGGAGTTGGTAAGTGGCCTGATGCCCGTTTCTGTCATCAAAATTTTATTGGAACTTTGGTATACCCATTCACTTACGTATTAACTATGGGTGGTTTTATGCTACACTGCAGAGTTGGAAGAGACTATATGTCCTAAAAGGTGAACATATTTATTATCTACTCCTTTAAATCTTGCCGAGGAACTGTGCAAAAAGAGGTAAAGAAGTCATCAAGGATAAGCCAATCCACATCCAGAACTATGAACCATACATATTTTATTACATGATTGACAACCATAAAATGGGTCTATGTGGTGAAGTTCTAAGATGTATATCCATTTACTCCTTAATAAGAAGGTAATGCTAACCCTTAGCCAGAAATACCTACAGGATAATTGCTATTTTATCTTATCTAATTTTCCTCTTTTTTGTCTTAAGTTCTCTGCCTTGGGATTTATCCTCCTTATATCAGGATAATTTATAGAATTAGAATTTGTCAATGATCAATTTAGTTCAAGTTCTACATTTTAACCAATACATTTCCAAGGAAGACCTCTTCCCTAGCGTTTCTGCTCTGATGCTGGCTGCCTGCTTTATCAAAATGGACTCTAGAATCAGACACTTTAGTTCAAAATGTAACTCTTTGTCCAACTGCTGTGATCTTGTGTAGGTTCAACGATTTTTATCTCAATTTTTTTTTACCTGATCAATGCAGACACTAGTAATCCCTGCTTTAGTGGTCACTGTGATAGGTTAAATGAATTAATGTAGACAATATACTCAATACCAGGATATACCTCAGAGGAAGTCAATACAGATAGCCTGCTATTATAATATCATTGTTATTAATAGCTTCTGGAATCATTATTTGGACAATTATTCTGACTTAGTGTCCAGACTAAACATAAACCTACCAGGGGAAAAATCTGAATGTGGCAATCATTTCTGTCCTCACAGATCTGTCCAAGTAGCACTTTCTCAGAGGCATTTACACTGAACCACTTGGGACTCATTCAGTGGGTCCTAGATAGCATAACACTTCAGTCTTCTCAGCAACTCAGTCAGAGGCAGAACTGACCATTCTACTTTGATGTTACTTGCAAGCACATAGTCACTGAGGGAGGTAAGACACTGACCAATGTCAGAGTTAGTACACAGTGTTGAGAGTCTCCCACAGGCAATATGGAAGGCTTGGACTCCAGGGTGGTGCCATTGAGAGGTGGTGGAAACTTTGAAAGGCAGGGCTTAGTGGGAGGTCTTAGATCATTTGATGCATACCCCTGAAGGAGACTACAGGACTCCTATCCATCCCTTCCTCCTTCTCTGGACATAAGGTGAGTACTTTTGCTCTACCACATGCTCCCCCCATGATGTGCTGCCTCACCACAAGTCTAAATCAGCACTTATGAACTGGAACCACCAAAACTAGGAGCCAAAACAAACTTTTATCTTTGTAAGTTTATTACCTCAGGTTTTTTGTTGTAGTGACAGAAAACTGACTAGCACAGGATTTTGGGAGGTAATTTTGAACAACCTTGTTTTTAAAAGATAACTGAAGTTCAGTGAAACTAACTGGCATGTCCAACATCATGCCTTAAAGATTTAAAACTAACATGATGAAACTTAAATCTCTTGACTGTTGGATTAGTGTTCTTTCTTCTGTGAGCCTTTCCTTATATGTGCCTGGTATATTTTTCTATCATCTATAAATCACATTATAAACCCAGTTTCTTTGATCTGCTTGGAATTTGTAATAGTATGTTCAGACCACACACAAGTAAAATCCCAGGTCAGACCACTTCTTGAGTCTGTGCAGTCCTAACCTTGTTCTGAGTCCTGAGTCTACCTTCCAAACAAACTCCCTTATTTTTCCTTTCTCTATGACTTGGTTTGATTTATTATATTGTGGGTTAATAAAGTTTATCTTAATCTGTATTCAGTATTTGATATAATACAAGATCACTGGTATGAAAGTAAATAAGCATATGATAGAGACTTAATAGTAAAGGAACAAATGTTTAGAGAGGGGACTCAGAAGCACCTTGACTGCTGCCAACCAGCAGCATTGACTGAAGGAAGCAAATAGCCTGCATGTAATTCTGTGAAGCAGCCTGAGACTAGTGAAAATTCCCAGACGTGAACCCATGTGTGATGAAGACGCAGCTCAAGAAAGAAATTAGAGAAATGGGTACAGCAGTCATTTCTTGCTACATTATAGTTCAGGCTCAGGCATCTAGCCAGGTGAACTTGCATTTAAATATGGTCTCCAAACTTGCAAACCTGATGTGGGTCACATTGTATCACCTCTTTCAGCCTCAGGAATTTTTCAACAAGAACAGGAAAAAAATAATATTTGCTTCACTGAGTTGCTGTGGAAGTTTTAAACAGTGTCTGGTACTGGGTGTGTAGATTTAGGAAATGTTAACCATAATTATTATAATTCCTACCACTACTAGCATCATCTTCATCATGACAATCATCATCATCATTGTTTTAGTCAACTTTTTTGTCACTGTGACCAAAAGGACCCAATGGGAGTAATAGGAGGAAGAAAAGTTTATCTGAGGTTCATAGTTTCAGAGGTCTTAGTCCATTGACAACTGACTCCATTGCTTTGGACTTGAGATAAGGCAGAAGGGCAGAAGGACATGGTGGAAGAAAGCAGCTCAGACCAGGGCCATCAGGGAGAGGGGAGGAAGAAAGAGAGATAGAAAGAGAGAGGGAAAGTGGGCACATGTGCACTCCACTCGTCAGGGATAAAATATAAACCCAAAGGCAAGCTCCCAAGCCCACCCTACCTACTTCCTCCAGCCACACCCTACCTCCCTAGAGTACCACCCGGTTAATCCACATCAGTGGGCTATACCTTCTATGAGCTATTTCACTTCTGAACCTTCTTGCATTATCTCACACATGAGCTTTTGGGGGACACCTCAAATCTCAAATCTAAACCATAGTAATCATCATCATCATCATCATCATCATCATCATCATCATCATCCTGGCATAAACTCCATTTCTTCTCCCTGGAAAGGATCTGTAGTTAACAAAATGTCCACTATATATCTGCAAACTATTTATTTTATGTTATGGTTTTGGAAATGTTTCCAAAATCTTTCATTCAAGATCACAGGTAACATGTATTATGAGGTTCGGATCTGGGGGATTTTTAAGGCATTATATGGTACATATAACATATGCTACATCCCAATCCCAGCAAGCTCTGGAGTAATGTCCTGTCATCCCTCATGTTCACGTCTGTGTCAAGGGTCCCAAGACTACTTCCAGGTCTGGTGATTTGCTAGAATGACTGAGGACCATTCATACATTTATATTCCTGATATGACTTTTTACAACATAAAGACACAAAACCAGCAAAGGAAAAAAGCTCATGGGAGAAGGTCAAAGGAAACCAGGTATAAGTTCCAGAAGTCTTCCTTGGCAAACCCACACAGGATGCACTTAACTTCTCTGGCCACAAATTGTTACAGCACATGTGAAATGCTGACTACCAGAGAAGACCATGAGACACTTGGTACTCAGAGTTTTTAGTTGGGACTCAGATATGCACATACCTCTGTTCAGCACTTGCAAAAATTCAAGAAAAAAATCCCAGGAGGAAAAAAAAAAAAAAAAAAGGTTTCAGCATAAACCACGTGGTTTGCATGAAGAGCTTGGGCACAATGAACCACCATTACAAGTTGGGAATGGTAGCAACCTTCCCACTATCCAAGTTCCCGTATTCTAGTGAAGGACCAATCTGTCAAGGAGGCCTTTTCAAGAGTGGCAGTTTCAGTTCTGTTCTGTTAACTCTCTGACCCAAGATTTTGTAGGAAAATATGTGAGTAATAATACTAATAGGGATAAATGAAAACTATGATATCATATTAGTTTAGGTCAGGCTTTGCTATCAACTAAGTAAAGTATTGATGCAACGGTGTCATGGAAATCAGGTTTGCAGAGTTTCTTGGATTTTGGAATTGCACGTAAGGAATTATTCGTTTTTGTTTTTTCTGTCTTCTATTTATTCCCTACCTGTCCTCCTTCCTTCTTTCTTTCTTTTACCTTTGACAAGTTTTATTATTAGATAAAATATAGAATAATAGCATAAAAATGAAGTATATCCTTATAAGATTTTTAAACACATATAAAGTGGTATCACTCAATGGTAGATTATAATAAGTTCAAGACAAATTGTAAAGGAATGACTAAAACTATAAAACATATAGTACGGTTAATATAACAACAAGGTGATAAAATGGAATCATAAAATACATTCGACTCATCCCAAAGAAAGAAGAAAAGGAGTAAAAGTAAATATAGAACTGATAGGACAATAAGAAAATAAAGAGCAAAATGATAGATTTAAACCTTATAATATCAATTGTCACAGTCAATGTAAATGATCAAATATCCCAGTTAAAAAGTGGGATATAAAAAAGTGTCAGTGTGGATTAAAAAAAAATTAGACCAATGATGCATGGAAGAAATGAGTATTATAAAAACACTATAAGATAGAAATAAAAAAATGGGCAAAAGACAGAGTAGTCAACACAATGTTGAAGTAGAAGTACAAAACTGAAAGACTGACATCAGCCCACTACAAGACTTACTTTAAATCTACTGTAATCAGGACAGACCGCTGTTGTGAAAGAATAGATGAATAGGTCATCTGAACAGAAGAAACCAGAAATAGGTTCACATAAAAATAGTCAACTGATCTTTGACAAAGTATCAAAATTAATACAATGGAACAAAGAAAAAATCTTTACAGAATAGCACTGGGAAACTGTACACCCATATGCAAATACAAAAAAAAATCTAGAAACAGACCTTATACCCTGAATAAAAATAAACCCAATGGCTTTAAAAACTAAACATAAAATGCAAAATTATAAAATTCATAGATGGCAATGTAGGAGAAAATCTTGATGGCCTTGAGTTCAGTGATGATTTTTCAGATAGGACACCAAAGATAGATGGAAGTGATAAACTGGATTTTGTTAAAATTTTTTTTAGAAAACCTGTTCTGTAAAAGATATTATCAAGAAACCAAAAAGATAAATCATCAACCAAGAGTAAATATTTGAAAAAACATATCTGATGAGGAATTATTATCCAAAATGTATAAAGAATACTTAAAATTCAACAATAAGTAAATAACCCGATTAAAAAATGGGCCCAAAATCACAACACCTCATCCACAAAGACATCAGATAGATTATAAACCTATGAAAATATTCTGTGCATAGTATGTTATCAGGGAAATGTAAATTTAAACAATGAAATACCACTACAAACCTATAAGAATGACCTAAATTATGAACACTGACAATACCACAAGGTGGTAAGGATGTGGAGCAAGAGGAACTTTCATTTATTGCCAGTGGGAGTTGAGGAGGTGGGGCATTGGGGGCGTGACTTTGGTGTATATATTTATATATTATATATATTTGTGTATGTGAATATATATAGATATATATTTGTATCTGGCAAGAGGAATCTCTCTCTCCACTTCCTGATCATCACCTGCTTTCCTCTACCACACTCTTCTGCCATAATGTTCAGACTCACCTTGACTCCTGAAGAATGGAACCTACTGTCTGTGAAGTGAGACGTCTGAAATCATAAATCCCTAAATAAACTTTTCCTCCTAAATTGTTCTGGCCAGATTTTTTAGTCACAGCACCAAAGCTGACTAAAACAGGAGTATAAAATGGTATATCCATTCTTCAAGTGTGATGACCTTTTAGAGAACCAAGAGGACTCTTACCAAACTGTGTTAAGCTTTTCATCACTGTGACCAAAATATCTGACATAAACAAATTGGAGGTAGAAAGATTAATTTGGGCTCATGGTTTCAAAGGATTCAGTCCCTGGTTCACTAATTTCATTGCTTTGGACCTGTGGTAAGACAGAAATCATGATGAAAAAGAACAATGGAAGAACACTACTCAGCTCACAACATCCAGGAAGAGATGGTAGAGGTTAGGGGCTAGATGTAGGAGATAGAGTCTCCATGGACATGCCCCCAGAGACCTATATCCTCCAACCATGTCCCTTCAGACTGCCTACAGTTTCCACCACCTCCCAGAAGTCCATTTAGTAATCAACGGCTTAATACACTAATGAGGCTACAGCAGTCACGATCCAATTACTTCCCCAAAGCCCCATCTCAGGATATTGCTACGCTAGGGACCAACACATTCAACACATGAGCTTTTGGGAACCATTGTAGATCCAAAACATAACACAAACAATTCAACAATCACTTGGTATTTACCTGAAGGAGTTGAAATTTATGTTGACACAAACGCAGGAACATGTTCATAGCAGCTTTATTCATAATGGCCAAAAATTTGAATCAATCAAGATGTCATTCAGTAGGAGCTATGGTTTGACTGTTGCTTGTTCCTCAAAGAATCATGTGTGGGGATCATGGCCCCTAGTGTGACAATGTGAAAGCTGATAGAACTTTTAATAGGTGGAATATACCACATGGTCTTTAGGGGGTGTTTTTGGAAAGGATCCTGAGACTTCATCCTCTCTGGCTTTTCATTTGGTAAAGTGATCTCTTCCCACATGTGCTCTGCTATGATATGATAGAGTTGAGGGTGTCCTCATCAGTGCTAAACTGATGACAGTACCATGCCCTTGAAACTCCAAAACTGTGTGCTAAATAAACTTCTTTTCTTTATCAAGTTAGCCTTCTCAGGCACTTTGTTATAATAATAAAAATGTACTAATACAGTAGGTGAATGAATAAATAAACTGGTATGTCCAGATAATAGGATATTATGCAGAGTTCAAAAAAAGTGAGCTACATAGCCATGAAAAGATATGGAAGAAACTTAAGTGCATATAACTAAATGAAAGAAGTCAACCATGCTAAATTTGTATTATTCTAACATTCTGGAACTGGCAAAACTATGAAGTCAGCAAACAACAACAACAACAGCAAAACTGGTGGTCTCCAGGAGTTAGAGGAGGGGGAAAGATGAACAGGTAGACCAGAGAGGATATTTATGACAATGAAAATACTTTATAAGACTACAATGGTCATTATTAATTAACCCATAGAATATAAAACACATAATGGACCCTAATGTAAAGCATGAACTTTGCTGATGATGCATACACCATTGTGATGAGCTATTGTTATAGGAAAGGCTGTGCATGTGTTGAGACGGGGTCCTTGGGAAACTCTCTGTACCTTCCTGTTGATTTTTCTGTGAATCTAAAAATTCTGTAAAAATCAATTTCAAAAAATAAATAAAAGTACAGAAGTAGCCTTAGTGATAAATAGTTTCATAAGAAGAATGCCAATTAGTCAAGAGGACAAAACAATTTATACTGTCTGTGTACCAAATAACACAGCTTTAAAGTTCATGAAGAAAGTCTTCAGAAACTGCAAGGAAAAACAAATTCACAATCATGGTTAAAGATTTTTTGTATCGTTCTCTCAACAGTTGACACAATGAATAGACACAGAGTCAGCAAGGTTTAGGTTAGTTGAACTAATTTCTCAATAGACTTGACTTAAGAATGCACATTCTTTTCAACTATACATGCACCATGTACAAGGATAGAACATAAACTTGCCTAGAAAACAAGTCACAGCACCTGTAATCCTAGTGGCTCAGGAGGCTGAGACAGGAGGATTGGGAGTTCGAAGCCAGCCTCAGCAAAAGCAAGGGGGCTAAGCAATTCAGGGAGACTCTGTTTCTAAATAAAATACAAACTAGGGCTGGACATGAGGCTCAGTGGTCAAGTGCCTTTGAGTTCAATCCACAGTACCAAGAGAGAGAGGGAGAGGGAGAGCGAAAGAGAGAGAGAGAGAGAGAGAGAGAGAGAGAGAGAGAGAGAGAGGGAGAGAGAGAGAGAGAATAAGTCACAATAAATAAAAAAAAAATCCAAGTCATTTGAAGTATTTTCTCTGATAAATTTAGAATTACATTAAACTTCAAAACAGAAAGATCTCCTAAAAATTATTAAAGTTTGGAAACTAAACAACAAATATCTAAGTAGCTCATATAACCACAAATAAATCAAAAGGAAAATAGAAGGTAGTTTGAATGGAAAAGGAAAATAAAAAGACAATATGTTAAGATTTGTTGAATGTTGTGAAACAATACTGGGTGATATTTATAGTATTAAATAATTCTATTAAAGCAGAACCAATGACTCAAGTCAGTTACCTGAGTTTCCCCTTAAGAGGAAATTTAATACAAATTAAACAGGAAAAAGTGAATAATAAATATCTGAATGAAAATATATAAGATAGAAGACATGAAAAATATTAAAGAAAATGAAGGAAACTATGAATGGTTATTGGAGATTATCAATATATAATTTTGACAAACAAGCCAGACTGATCCAGGAAAAAGTAAAGAAAATCAAATTACTGATTGATAACATTCAGTGGACACAGATATTATGATTATGAAGGGGTATTAATAAATAACTCAAATGATAGTATAGTGAAATAGACACTATTACCTCATGTACACATATAACTGCATGACTGATATAATCCTATAATATGTACAATCAGAGAGATTACAGTTCATTTGTGTATGAACTATCAAAATGTACAACTGCTTTCTACTGTCATATACAACAAATTAGAACAAATAAATAAATAATAACTCAATATCAGGAAAGTCAATAATGCAAATTAATTAGACAAATTTCTTGAAAGACATAAGCTAACAATCCTCATGCAATAAGCAATATGTAACTTGTATGACTCTGAATACATTAAAGAAATTGATTTTTTTTAGCATATTAAGCAGGTTTTATTTAAAAGTAGTAATAATACAGACTTCTCCCAGGAGGGAGAAGGGGGTCATGGCTGATGTTCTAGAATCCCAAGAAGTAAGCGCAGCCTACATCTTTTATAGGTTTTATTTCTTCCTTCCTGTGATTAGGCCTGTTTCTGCATAAAGTGAGAAGCCATGGGTAGGGGGAGGGCCAAGGTGATTCAGAGGTAAGAGCCCAGGGGGCATTAATTAGCATCTCCTTGCTTGCAGTCCTTGATAAAGGCAGGTAAATTTGGTAATCAATGGGCTCCAGAGATCTTTGACATTCCATTCTCCCAGGGGCAGTCTCCAACTTCCAGAGGCAGATGACTTTCATGGCCTTAGCTTCCTTAATTTGACACAATCCCCTTTTTCTACACTAACTGCCTGTCCTCAATTCTGGCTTCATTTCCCCCTTTTGCTTTAGGAACTCCTCACTGCTGTAAGGAAAGGGGGCACTGACCATTCTGGCTATTTCGAAGCTGGAATGGGGCAGCAAGGGGCATGCAGTTTGGATTTCCCTTTTAAAAAAATCAGGTCAATTGAGGGGTCCAAGGTAGAAGTCTGGTTGGGGAAGAGCAGGTTATAAAGTCGTCTGAGGGGTGGGTGCTTCTATGAGAGAGAAACAAAAAGACATGAGTACTGAAATATTAGTACAAAGTAAATGTTGCAGCATCTGGAACATGCCAATGAATAACATGAAGATGACAGAAGTCAATCTCTCACCAGGAGGTGGAAGAACTGAGAAATTGTTCCCATAACACGGCCCAAGAAAGGCTGGAGAGGACAAGGTCTTTATTTGGGGATTTTAACATTGTCCAGGTTCTCAGGAATGTAAACACAACATTTAACTCTTAATGTCATTGATGTCCCCAGAAAATATAGTTAAGCTACTTAATGTCATCTGATTTTTGTAAAATATCCCTTTATTGGTATAACTTGTGTTTAGTAGAGATGTCTATACTTCTGTTACTTAGGGCTAGATAATCATACTAGCAGCAAACATAGAATTAAGCCTACCTGTGTAAACTGACTAAACATTTCTGACTCTGGCAGTTTCTCTTGATAGTTATCAGGCACATTTGCCTAAGAATCTTTCATTTGTAGTTTCCAGTCTTTATTCTAGTGGGCTAACACAAGTGTACATCTTAAGTTACATTTAACTATTATTTCTTTTAAATGCCCAAGAATGGCTATATTTTGGTTTTGACAGTTTTGCTAGGTGTCTAAGATCAAGCTGGTCAAATTGACCTGTTCCTGTCTGTTAAAGAGTCAGCTGAGTTCCCATAGGGGTCACTTGTAGAGAATTTAAGAGCAACTTCTTAGCTCCATTAGAGCCATTGATTAGGCAGGGTCTCCTCAATGAGGTGGTTTCCCTTGGAAGCATCAGGGGTGTCTCCCTTTTTCCATGACCCTCCTCTGCAGCAGGTACACTCATTGGTTTTTCATCCTCTAGCAGTCTCATGAATCTCCCTGATCAGGAGGTTGTATGACCCACCCAGAATTGCAAAACTCCTTAGAGGAGTGCTCTTGTTCCCTGGATTCAGGATGACTGAGGGCAAGATCCAAATACTGGTCTATCTTGGCCTCTGTATTTAATCTCAATCTCTAAGTTCTTAAACATCCAGCAAGCCAGTCTCACCAGTCATAAATTAAGAGTACTGGACTTTAACTTCAATGTCTATAACTTTACAGTTATTTACCCTTTTATTTAACTGGAGTCTGTATTAGTACTGGAAGTTAACACTATCTGTTCTATAGGTGATGGCTTATTATCACAAGTTACCTAGGTTTTGTGTACCTGAAGCAGACACTTCTGCAAAACAGAAATAGGTAAAATTTTTACAAAATGAAATTAGCAAGAGTAAAAATATATTTGGCTTGTATAATAGCTATCTTAAATTTTGGCTGAGCTATACATTAAATCCCCTGTTTGAGATCACAGTAATTTTACAACAAAAAAACAATCTTTTGAATATAACTTTAAAGAAGCTGGGGTCTGGCTTATTTGGAGCCACTCTAACATGTAGTGAGGTTGGAGGCAGAGCCTTATCTCAGGTAAGGTGTGGCTCTTTACAAATCTTAAGTGAATTGTTCTAATTCTGATGCTGATATTTGCTTCTTTCTTAAATGTCATTTTAAGAAGTTTACATATATTGATTCCTGAGTCTATATGAACATCAGTTAACACAATTTAACATTATATCTAAAACATGAATTAAAGAAAGGCTGCGAGTGCTTTTAACTTTCCTTTTGTGTGGCAAGTGGCAAAATGCTTTTATGTTTCACGATATTAACCTTTTTTGTTAAACAAATCAGGCTGTCACTAACTTTTAGAAATACATTTACATTTAAAATATTTTATCTCAGCGTAAAAAGTAACAAATTTTACATGTACCCTATTGATAACAGGTCCTATAATATAACATTAAATGATAGAAATAAATCCCCAATAAAATTTACTCTTTATAAGTTTAGAATTACCATTACAGACAAGTTTAGTTTGGAGAATAGCAGCTTGATAAATTCCCTGCTTTAAAAACTTGTATACCTGGAAAATATGAGCACATTTAATATACAAAGAGTGACCATTTCACAATTACCTTGATACACTTATATTAACCAAATTTAGTTTTTAAAGAAAAATTTAGACTCTGTAACATAGTACAATACTCTTAACAATTGTTGTTTAACCATAATTGTATAAACACCAATTTTTAAGACTAATTGTTCTAAAGAATAAAACTTAATAGACACAAAGTTAAGAGTAAATTAGTGTATCTAATAAATCCTTGTCATTTTACCATATAGATTAAACTTTGGTTTATATCAGAACATTAGTATTTCACCTCAGGAAAAACCTTAAATAACTTTAACTGTCTCACATACATACAACCAACTTAGTTACATGCAAACTTGTTGAAATTTGTCCTTTACTTACACAGACTTTCTTAGCACTTACTTAGACCCTCATATATTTCCTCATATAAACACTTTGTTACCCAGAAAGATTTTGTTCTTCACTAAATGTATTTCCATATCTAGAACCTTTTATTTCCTCTTTCCTATTTCCATTTAAGGTATTTAAGGTTTTTCCTGTTGACCCCTTTTTGTTCACATTCTGAAACAACTCTTTAGAGATTTCTGAATTTAGATAAATTACTCCATTTTAATAAGATTAAATATTTTGTTTTATAGTACTCTAATTGAAACACAGTTGAAACTTTTGGAATCCTCTGTATATAGAATTGTACCTGTTAGGACATAACTCTTAGTAAACTTGTTTTTAGTTTAGTGATGACACAAAGCAATTTTAAACCCTTTTTATTTACCAATCTAGGAAAACACCAATAATGTTTAAGTATGTTACCCATGGAGTTTAAGGAGTTAAGAGTACTCAATGTTATTTAACAATTAGCATTTTAACTTTGTAAGTCAATTAGATGTCTCTGCAAACACATTTGAGTAATCCCATACATGTTAACTCTAATTCACTTATTTTTGTAAAAACAAAGATATCGGACAAATGTCCTGAATAGTATTTGCCATCTCTTTCCTGTTGAAGAAAAGTCCTAGAAACAATTGGTATTAGGCATTTTATTAACATCAACATTTATTAGTTTGACCACCTGGAGACTTGCAAGTTATTTTTAAAAACATTTTACTTTTATTAGTTTACCCAATTTGAATTGAACCTTTTTAAATCACATGAATTAAAAGTATCTGAATCCATTTTTTAATTTTAATTTTTGGAGTGCTCAATTTAGATACAGACAAAACATAACATCAGACAGCATGACACAAATAACACAAAATCAAAGGCCTTGTAACTTTATAGGTGAATCTGCATTGCAATGTAACAGATGTTTAAAAACTCTAGTTGAATAAAAAAATAGAACTGATCAAAAAAGGTTTGTCTGGAGCAGGTGAGGGCCATCTTTAAATCCTGAGGCAACACTGTCTAGGTTAGTTGAGATACATTATCTGGTTCCTCAAAGGCAAATAGAAGTTGCTATTCAGAGTCTAGAATATACAAGAAAAGCCATCTTTTAAATCTAACTTAGTAAACCAAGCAGCAGCTGGAATTTCAAATAACAGAGTAAGAACTACATGGTGGGGGAAAATTACTGCTTAATTATTCTAAGGTTTTGGACTTGGCAGTTTGTTTTTTAACTCCTAAAATGGGTGAATTGCATGGGCTGTTGCAAGGCATTAAAAGTTTCTGTCATTTTGAATGATCTTTAAGGTTTTGAATGATCTTTAATAAGTCCTTTTTCTTGTCTTTATGTTCCCTTTTTTTTTTTTCATTTTGATCTCTATTAAAAAATGGAAGATGCAAACTGGAGAAGTTCATCTAAGGATTGATCAGGGCCATGTGCCAATTTTTGTAATTTCCTCTAAATATTTGGGGCTGACTGAATGATAAATTTATACTTTAAAAGTAGGTGGCCCTCTACGAATTCAGGATTCAGGGTGGTGTGTTTTCTTACTGTCTTTCTAAGTCTCTCCATGAAAATAGCAGGACTTTCCTGAAGGCCGCATAATAGTTTTTTTAGGCATCCTAATCATTATTTGAATCCCAGTTAGGATGGTTTCTGGGAACTGCCTGTGCTGTAGATAGTTAATAGCATAATTTTCCAGGTGAAGTCAATTACCTGGCATAAGTTTTGAAACATCTATTATTTATTAGGATCCTCCAAAAACCTCCCTAAATTTATTTTTGTCCGTCTTAAGTTGGGGGTTCTCCTTGATCTTCCTCCCTTAGTAGGCGATTCCTCAAGGCTTTCTCCTCTCATGGTAGAGATTGTTGATGTCAAGCACGGTAACATATGAAAGGCACTTTTCTTGATCATTTGTAACTTAGCAGTATGCAGGCTAGTGGTGAACCTGGCAATACTGTTGAGAGAGAAGCTTCCTTCTGAGTTAAAAGTATTAGGGACGTCTCCCTAACTGAGCTTCCTTATGGTCCAGAAAAACCCGTCTCTCATTACCTGCTTTGCCAAAGTTATTTCTGGCCTTCTTTGGTAAAGTGCTAGGGTTCTAGTTTGCCCTGTGCTAGAGACCCTGGGAGGATTCAGACTTAAGGGCATTACTGCTTTCCTCCCTGCCACTATAAACTCCTAATTATGAAAAAAAAAAAAGATGACAAAAGTAAAAAGTGTGCCTTTTGCCTATCTTTTTGCCCTGTAGACTAAAGGAATCTCGGGAGGGTGAGGGGACATCTATTGGTTCTTAGGTATATAACGTCCTTTTCTTGGAGGGTCTCACAGGAGGGTTTGATTTTAAATACCTCCCTCTTGCAACTTAAAGAGAACACAGTGAGCACATTTAAGCACAGGAACAGTAATGGGTAGACTCTAGATAGACTGGTGAAGGCTAACTATGTGAACAAAGGGAACCTGGGCATTTTCATACTAATCATCCCAGGTCCTAATCCTACAGTTTGAATTCCTAATGTCTGACTGGCAAGGGAAGTGGAGCATCCAGGAGGGAGTGGATGTGGGGAGTGTTGTGCAGCCCATACAGAGGCAAAGGTAATTGGCGCTTTCCCTCTTTCCCTCAGTGCTATTAGTCAACCGATCGCCCTGGATACCACATAGGGTGAAAGGGAGGGGGAGTCTGGAGAAGGAAACTTTGGGGTCCACCCGAGAGTAGCCTGGGCCAGAGAACCCTGCAGCTGTTGCAACCCTTCTTCTGCCTCCAAGTATCCTGGGTAGGTCAGGACTAGGGACACTGTGTACTGACGGCAATTGCAATCCGGGCCTGGACAGAAAAGTAGGAATCGGCTTCGGCAGAGTCCAACATGCCTGGTCTGCAAAGAGCAGGTGATTGGAAACTTGCCTAGGCCAGGAAACCTCTCACCCGAGTCTTGAAGTATGGTGGCTGCGCTAACTGCATTTAAGTAGCTGACAGATGCCCATTTTACCCTCCAAAAATAAAGAGACAGAAAGATGCACCTCAAACAGATGTGGGGTGCGTGGAGAGAGAAGCCTACTTACCTTGGCGTAAATCTCAGTGGAACCTCCAAATCTGATACCGCGGTTTACCTGTGATGAGTTCTGCTCCCTCTAATGTTGAAGTTTGAACACTAGAGATGCACGCCAAGGCAAGCACATTAAGTAGGTTTTATTTAAAAGTAGTAATAATACAGGAGGGAGAAGGGGGCCATGGTCGATGTTCTAGAATCCCAAGAAATTGATTTTTTAGTTAGCAACTCCCCCTTAAAGAAAGCCCAAGTGGTTCCACTAATGAATTGTGTATACACCTTCTCCCAGGTTTTCAGGCAAACACTAATCTTGGTGTTACAATGAAAGAATATGATTAAGTTCCCAAATTAGTTGACTCGAAGATGGGAAAATTGTCAGATGGGAAACTTATCAGATGGACCTTTTGGAATGAGTTTTCTCTGGCAGCTGAAAGAGGAAAAAAATAATAAAAAACACATTCGCACACACAAATTTGAAGTGTATGTCCGACTGGATGTACTGTTGGATGGTTTAAAGGTGGAGTGGGGCACATATGTATGTGGGGAGACTCTAGGACATAGAGTAGCCCTGGGATGGCAGCTAACAAGGAAGCAGGGTACTCAATTCAACAACTAGTGTAGCCAATACTGCCTTTGTAGTCTTGTGGTATTCTGAGCAACCTTAGAAAACTACTATGCTCCTGAACTCAACCTAGCAGTACAGCATTACCCAATATTAAAACCAGACAATGGAAACACAAGAACTCATGATGTGATGTCAAAATTTCAAACAAAATTTTAGTAATTTGAATCCAAGTATACATAAAAATGGGCAAAATGCTGTATCAAATGGAGTTTACCAGATATGCAAGTTTGATCTGGTCGAACATTTGAAAACCAATGCAAGGAGTAAACCATGTTACAATTTTTAAAGAGCATAAAAGCATGTAAGTCGGGTGCAGTGGCACACACCTGATGCCTGTAATGCCAGCAGCTTGGAATTCTGAGGCAGGAGGATTGCTTGTTCAAAGCCAGCCTCAGCAAAAGTGCGGGGCTAAGCAACTCAGTGAGACCCTGTCTCTAAATAAAATACAAAAATAGGGCTGGGGATATGGCTCAGTGGTCAAGTGCCCCTGAGTTCAAACCCTGGCACAGAAGAAAAAGGCATATAAGAATCTCAATAGGAGAGAAAAAGAATTAAAAAACAGTTCAACTTCATTCTTGACTTAAGAAATTTTCATCAAAGTAGGAATAGGGACTTCTTCACACTACTACTTTATAGCTGACATAATATTTAGTGATAAAAGACTGAATCCTATTCCTCTAAGATTGGAATAAAAGTAAAAATGCCTGTGACTTTATTTACTTTTATTTTCTAAGATTGGAATAAAAGTAAAGATGTCATTTATGTATCTTGAAAACAATACCATGCTCTCAACTTCTATAGCATAAAGTAAGTGTTAAAATCAGGTGGTTGCCAGGCATAGTGGTACACACCTGTAATCCAGTCACTTGGTAGGCTGAGGCAGGAGGATGGTGTAAAGGTTAATTTGAAATGTCAGTTTGATTGGATTAAGAGATGCTGATGTCATTGAGGGCATGTCTAGGAATAATTAGAATATGGGATAGTGAACTAAAGTGGAGACTCTCCCTAAGTGTGGGCAGTACCACCCGATAGGATGGTGGCTTGGATGGAATAAAAATTGGAAGAATAAGGAAGCAGATGCATATGCAAGCTCGGCTCTTCTTGAACATGTTCTTGATTACTGCTTCAATTGTCTGAGGATATCAGACTCTCCCTTTTTCACTCTTCCAAAGCAGACTCTGCCATGATTCTCCAGGTAATTTCCAGAAGCCTTGGTCTTGGACTAGGATAACACTGTTGACTCTTCTTGTTCAGAGGTTTCTGCCTCTTGGATTGAGCAGATACTGGTTCTTCCAGCTCTCTGTTTATTGTCACTTAGTAGTACATTGGCACTGGGTTTAAACCCAGATCCTCAATATCACAAGTAAAATAAAATAATGTGGTATCTGCACTATATTCATCATTGAGCTTGAGGTTCTTTTCAAAAGACCAAAAGAGAAATAAAATGAAACCCCCTTTTATGTAGCACTGGGGATTGAACCCAGAGTCACTTTATCACTGAACTACATTTCCCAGTTCTTGAATAAAATGGACACATTTTAAAAGGAAAAAGAAAACTTTTTTATTTGTGCATGACATGACTGCCTATGTGGAAAATTTAACTCACTCTACACAATTGAAGTACTACCATTAGTGAGTTTAGCAAGGTCGTGGAAAGCTAGATAAATGCATGAAAATCAATTGTATTTATGTCCAGCAGCAAAAAATCAGAAATGGAAATTTAAGAAAGAATGACATCTACAATGTCAGGTGGAGAAACTGGGATCATCATATACTGCTATAGGGAATATAAAATGGCATGACCACTTTGGAAAATAGGAGGGTAGTTATTTTAAAATTAAATATACATGTGCCATGTAATATAGTCAGTCCCCTCCTAGCTATTTAGCTAAGAAAAAAGAAAGCATAAGTCTATTTAAAGACTTGTACATAAATATTCAGGGCCATTTGTAATTGCCATAATTGGAAGGAACGGAAATGTCCAACAGCAGGTGAGTGGATAATCAAGTATGATATATCCACACAAATGAAGCTACTTAGCAACAAGTCTGAATGCCTTTTGATATACACTACAATGTGAACAAATCTCACAATTGTGCTGAGTGCAAGAAGCCAGATTCAAGACTATGGTAAATATGATTTCACTTATATAAACTCCAGAAAATGCAAATGAGAAATGAGGAAGGCATAATCAAGGTGCACACGGGCACTTTGGAGAGTGATAGATATGCTCTGTCTTAATTGTGGTTATAGCTTCATTAATGTATAAATATGTCAATCACTTTCAATTGTAAACCCCAAAATATGTACATGATTTTAAATTGAGCATTTCTCAATATTTTTAAGGTAGAGTTATGGCAAATACTAGCACAAGGTCCATTTCCAAAAATACATGTTTAACTTGGAGTTTCCCTCTTTAATGATCTTGAACATGATAACATTGACTTTAACATTTACAATGTTCCATGAAACATTTGACAAGTCCTTCTAAATTAGTCTCTCTAATTGAAACAGAATTCGTTCAGTTAATAGCCTAGGAAAAATAAATTTATTTTTCAGGATTTAGTCACATGGTTCTATCTGTGCAAATTCTCCTAGTCTCCAATTAAAATAAAAAAATGTAGTAAAAGTTCATCTGTAAAGACCAGAGGGAACTATGTCTTTGGAGAAGTTGTAATTTCCAGAAGTAAATCTTTGATGTTTGTATATCCATGGGTCCTCCTTCCCCTGGGCTCCTGCCTGGGAGAAGTTGATGTAGGTGGTATCCAGCCCAATGCCAAACTTGCATTTTATACTCAAGTAAGTACCTTTAACAAGGGACAGTCAGCGTTCTGCAGTACTTCTAAAAGGAAGTTGGCATAGCTCATTTTAAACCACATAGAACATAAGCAAATAAAAAAGTTTTCATTTTCCTTTGTTCTTTATTCCTTCCCAAGTTCTCCTAAGAATCAGAGTTCTGGTTTATAGCATTAGATTGATGCATACAGAGATTTTTTTTTTCTCCACTTTAAAATCTGAAGTAATTTTAAAGAAAAACTTCTTATACACAAGCTGTATGCATGAAGAGAAAAATAAACCTGAAAAAGAAAGAGATTATTTTCAGCACATTTATATGTTTTAGAAAAATTTTCATGACCTGGACTCATGGAGGTTTTGAGGTATGATCCTATTATCCTGGAAAAGAGGGCAAAAAGCTTCTGCAAAACCAACCAGGAACACCAGATGAATCTGAAAGGTTGGGAGAAAAGGAGTTTCTGCACATCTCCAGCTGTGTCTCCTTAATTTCAAAACTTATCTAGGCACTCGACACAATTGCAATGGGGCCATGTATCTTTCTCCCAGGGAACGCTCTCCTACTTCAAAGGGTTTGCTGTGGGAGGGCAAGGCATGACCTAGCAGAGCTTCTCTGTAAATTACTGGAAGCCAGTGTGTTCCTCCTGCTCTGACTGTGCAGGTATAAACCAAACACCACTTAATAGGGCTGGTGTTTTTTCTTGTCCTTTCCTATTTGGAGAAGGACATTGAACCTAGGGAAAGTCAGGTTACTAACTCATGGAAGAAGGGGAACATCAGAGGACAGAGCATCAGACAATGCACGCCTCTAAACTTGACATCTCCTTTCTGGTGATGAAATGCTCCAGCAATTTCCAGAGTTATTCTTAAACATTCTCAGAAATTACAGTGTGATGAAGGTGGACATCTTCAGTGATATCATGTGGACATCATAAAGCTCCCAATGTGATATGATATTGAAGGTACTTCACCTATGTGGTTTTTCCAAAGTAACATTAGACTTCTCCAGAGTAAATATAAGAAAAAAAATATGACAGACCAACACAGTGTTAGAGACATCCTAAAGGACACCCAGACAGAACTCCTCAAAATGGTCAAGGACATGAACAAAAAGCAAAGAGGGAAACTGCCCTCAACCATAAGAGACCATGGAGACATGACAACTAAGTACAGGTATCACCCTGGACAGGATCCTGGAACCCAAGGAATATATCAATGGAAAAGCTGGCAAAATCAAATAAAGTCTGGCACTTAGTTAATAGTAAATAGTAATTTTTTTTAACTGTGACAAATGTTTTATGACATTTTAAGACATTGACAATGGGGGAACTTGGGTGACCTCTGTGTACATTTTTGTGACTTTCATAACAATCTCAAATTATTCTAAAACTTCTGGAAAGCTCTTAAAATTAAAAAAAAATAACAATTCAAAAAAGGATGTATGTGCCTCATTGAAACTTACATGGAATAAAAAACAAAATATTTATAGCTCATGAGGATGATGCCTGAATAAATGAAAAAAAAAAGCTCTCTAAGCAATGTTTTTAAATCATTGCATCTATGCTCTGAATTACATGGTTCTCTTTCTCCATCAAACTCCTTCCCAAAGTAGGTGCAAAAACCAGGCAATTGAAAGTACTTAAAAAAATTTTTTTTAAAGCCCCCTTGTCCATTTGAAATGAAGAGCTGTACAAAAAGATCATACTGATTTTTAATTTTTTCCTGTGGTGCTATTGTGCAAACCTTTATTCATTGTAACACACAGCATATAATTACTATTTACACTTCTGTCTCCTATATTGCACCTTGATTTGTTGGTGAGGCAGTAACCGGTGGGTGGAAAAGAGTCTTTGTAATCAATAGATGAACACATAAATAAATCCCAGTTCCTGAACTTTCTAGTAGAGTAACTTTGAACAGTGTGACACTTTTCTATAAGCTGTGCTTTTAGTTACAAAATTAAATACTACTAACCAGTCTTTAAATGCAAATTCTAAGATTTTATAATGTTTATTTCTGTGCAGAACATAGGGACCCAATAATACCATGTTTTTCATTAATGAATAGAAAAAAAACTTTTGTTTTCTTGGAAAACTACACTGTGTACTGCACACCAGCACAGATGACCTGAGTCTGGACTTTCATGACTTAAACTATCTTGGTAAATTTAGATAGGTAACCACAATGCAAAATATTTCTTGTCTACAGATTTGTCAATTAGTTCAGTTTCGTGTCAGGATAACCCTTGTGCCATCATTAGAAAGGCAGTTTTTTCATTCCATTTGCAAATTCATTTCAAAATTTAGTGACTCCTTATAAATCTATGTGTGTGTTTTGGCTTCCCCCCTTTGAAGTGGTCATAACATTTTAGAGGTCCCCCTCATTCATAATGAGATAAAGTCTCTCACACATATTCAGTTGGCATCTGTATGGTAACCATATTTCACTTCTTTTTTTATTTGGAAAATTATCCTTTAATAAGACATGCATATGATTTTATTCATCATTGCATTGCCCATGCTGATCCTGATATAAGATGTATAGTAAATTTTCATCAAATAGAATTGGCACTGGATTTTAAACACATGGACTTTTCAAAGAAATAAATCTTGCAATCTGAGACAAAATGCAAAAAAAAAAAAATTAGACACTGGTCTACCTACTAAAAATCTTACCAGAGCTGTAGAGAACAGAGAGATTTTCAACACAAAGTCAGCATCTCTCCTGTGACAGACAGTTGTGGCCTTATCCATTAAGGCTCAGAAGCTAGCAGCACTGTTGATGTCTCACTTAGGAGGAAATGCAGCTCCTTTGTGGCTACACAGTCCACAGCAATCTTCACCATTTATAGGATGCTAGGAGACTCTAAGTGAAGGCGGTTTGTCATTAGCACTAGTATCCTTCATGCGCATCTGCCAAATCTCCCCAAATATCACATAACTGATGATATAATCACAGATTATGTAAATGCTGAAGACTACAGGTTTTGCTTGTGACCAATTCAGGCAGGTTCATTCCCAGTATGTGCTGGCTGCATGACCTTGGGACTGAGGATTATTTTCATAAGAATCTGAGTCAAGAATACAGTAACACTAAAATAAATGACACTTACAATGAGTGGGGAATTAAACTGAAGTCATAACACTCAACAATCATAAGGAAATTCAAAAGGGAAGACGACATCATTACTTGGTTTCAGTTGAAACAATATTCTAAATTGGCCTTCACTAACTGCCATTGTATTCTATTGGTCACTGGATCCCATTTGCTCATTTTACCACTGGAATGCTAAAGCCACTGGGGTCATGGAGTTACCTCCCACAGTGGCAGAGTGATTTATGGCAAAGAAGGTGCTAGTACTCAAGTTTCCCATCTGACTTAGCACTCTTTCTTAGTTTGGAGTCACCAAAACAATGTTCTGCTTCTGATGGTCCATCACATCCCTTTTAGAAAAGGAATAAAAAGCATAAGGCAATGTAGAAGGATGGGAGCACGGCTGCCATTATCAATGCTCTTGAGACCAGCACTCTGGACTCAAGGTTCCTAAAATTTTGTACAGTGCACCTACACTTTAAGTGTCCTAAACTGCTAGCACTCTTCAACCTTTGACCAACTGTTTTTGCAAAACTCATCAACAAAGCAATGATACAAAAGCATCAGTTTCAACAAAGTGAATCAACAAATGCAGCTATGGTCTCAGTTCACTCCAGGAATAAGTCTGTACTTTTATTTATTTTTTTTTTTCACAAAACTATGGGGAAGAAATCCCAAACCTTTGACATCTGCAGTATTTTTAGCCCTCAATAAGGCAGCCAAGCAACTGATCACTATTTTGTATGTGTTCTTTTAGTGACCTTGCTAAGTAAGTGTGTGTGTGTGTGGGGGGGGCACATGCACATATGAGGGTGTGTATCTGAGGTATGCAAAGATTCTCTGTTCAACATTATATATAGTAAGTATTTGAGGAATGAAAAAGGAGAGGAAGACAATCAACCCCTATGACTTCAAGACCTATATGATAAAGGAATCTACAAGTCCACAAAAAGCTTGTCCAAAAGTGATTTTAGCAACTTGACTCATAAAGCCCCAAAGTGGAAACAGCCAGGTGTCCATCAAAAGAACATATAAACCAACTGTGATATATTCATACAATAGAATATTACTCAGCAGAATATTACTCACACTCCCAATGTACACAGCAAAGTGCATTAACCTCAAAAACCTCAGGAGAAGTAAAGAAAACTCAATCCTACCAGATGAGTATAAATATGTTATCCTATTTATTTGAAGTTCTACAATGGGCAAAGCTAATCTATGATGAAAAAGTGTGTTGGAACTGAGGGAGGCTTTGAATGTGTACCTTTGTGACAGAGTGTGTGTGTGTGTGTGCGTAGGTAGATATTGACTGAGGAAGGCTAAGAAGTAATTTTGAATGGGGAAGATAATGTCCTGTTATCTCACTACCATAGTTGTATTCATTATTCAAAACTCAGTACATTTCCATGTATGATTTGTACATATGAATTATATAACATCAATAGTAAAAGAAAAATATCAAATACTAGATAATGTCATACATGGAAGATTTTAACAATGTCTGAGGTCTACTTTGAAATGTGCCAAATTTTAAATTAAATTTTAATTAAGTGAAATTTAAATTAAAGACTAGTTGATGGGATGGAGGGGTAGATAGTTGGGTTGGCATATAATAAAATGTGTAATATAAACCAGGTTGTGCAGATACAAAGTAAGTCTTGCATGTTGGCTGTATGTTTGAGATATTTCATAATGAAATGTTGGGGGTAAAGCCCAATAAAGTTAAAGAGAAAAGAACTGCTTCCATGCCTGAGCTTTATCATCTTCATTAGCATCACTACCACATCCACCACTTAAATTCATTGCAAAGCTGATTAGACTCAGGTACATTAAAAATATGGATGACTCTCACACTAGTCCTGGAAAGTAGATGCTATTTCCAGTTCACATATAAAGGAAATTAATTTGTTCAAGTTTACCAGTTAATAAATGATTAAGCTTGAGCTCATTTACTGTGTGAGGTTTGTTCTATTAGTTTATATACTTGTTATTACTTTTGCTCTCAATATGATCTTTCAACCTATCCCAGAGCATGTGATAAAACAAGAAAAAGTAGTACGAGATTCTAGAAATGCAAGTTTCAAATTTTGTTGTTCTGACTAGAGAATACCTTAAGTAAGCAGAAAAAATAAATGATCAAGCAAAAATTGAATAATATGAAAATATATGTATAAATGGGAAATAGAGATAACTTGAAGGGGAAATTTATATGATTTATTTTTTTTTATGCTGCTGATAGCTCTAGAAGAGGTGGGGTCCTATTGTGCAATAGGAGACACTGAGCTGGATTTGGGTTGGAGCATAGTCAAGAGCACTGTTCATCAAAGACAATGTGGATGTTCTGAAGTTACTCATCTAAGGACAGGTATAAAGACCCTGCCACATTTATAGAACCCCTTTGATGATGTTGCACCTTTTCTTCTACTTATAAATGAAAGACGCATAAGGATGCTTTGGCTTATGGGTCTTATCTTTGATTGTTCTCCATTTAGCTCAGAAGGCAAAACTGTTCAATGATTTATTAGTTAGTAGCTTCATTTCCAAATTACTTTAGGTTACATTAAATCTAAAATATAGTGAGATCTTAAGGAGTCTTAAGGAAAAAAAAAATCAACACATTCTTGGTATATTTCAAAGAGAATAAGAAACAGTGTCCTGACCTAGAAATTTTGTTTGGTATGATTAGGACCTGGAAATTTGCCTGGCTTATATTCAAAAGATTAGCCAAAATGAGAATGATGAGACCCATGTAAAGTCTTAAATATCATTCCATTTTGTGAAAAGATACCATTAGTACTGAGGCAAAGATTTGTAATATTGAAGAGCTAGATCCATAAAGGCTTACTTTAATGGAAGTAAATTATTTCCCATAACTATGTAATATAGTCCTGGAAGTAAACTATTTCCCATAAGATGGTCTAATATATAGTCCTTTTTTGCTTTTGGTTGGAAGTGGATAAATTCAGTGAATCAATACTGCTGATGTTATAACCATCAGACCCCGACTGAGTATAGACAATGTTTTAAGTATTTTGGGGTTGGACTCTCTTATCTGACCTGCCAGCAGGATATTTGATGTAACAAAATTGAAAATAATAATAGTAATACAGTCAACTAACTTCTTGGATTAAAATATGAAGGATCTTTGATTGACTAAAATCTGTTCGGGAAGTTGATTGCCTGAAAAATGACACTATAATTTGGTAAAGAATTAAGTGATGAATTTAGATATCTTTATTCCTAGTGCATTTTTTCCCCCATCACTTGAAAAAATTTTAGGCAAGTTTTTTTCTGTCATATACAGTAAGTGTCATCTGGGTCACAATAGAGAGATTGAGTCTAATGTCTACAGGATTAGACTTTAGCTTCCCACCATGATTGAATAAAGGAGAATGGATTTCCCCTCCCACATTTAACAATGACAACAACACCAAACCAAAATATCTGAAACAATGACAATTTTAGGCACTGGAAAACAGACAATGTAGTGCTGTGAGCTCTGGGAAAAGGGAAATAAATGAGATGAATCTAAGTTTGCCCCAGTTCACTGCCTAGAGAGTTTGCAGTCTGCAACTCAGAAATGGGGACCCCAAGCAAACCCCTGTGACTTTTCTTAGTTGAGGAAAGATTAGGGAGATCAAGATAGTCATAATTTTTTGCAGGGAGTAAAGAAAGGAAAAATCTATGTTATACAGAGAGATGAGAAAGAAAGAGATAGGAATATATATGTATATCTTGTGATATATATATATGAGAGAGGGAGAGAGATAGTCAAAAAAAGTCTTTTCAATGTTTAGTTCAATGCTGATTAGTTCATGTATCAATGGAAATCACAAGAATAGAACTGGTCTAACAACTCCTAAAGTTCAGACATTGCCAGGAATTGTTATATCCCTAAAAGAGAGTAAGAAAAAAACTAAAGCATGGAATAGGCTCTTTAGGGGTTATCATCACAGACTAAAGATCACTTTGTATCTACCCAACACAGCTTAAAGCAAGCCTGAAGGTACTCAATTTCTTTTTTGAAAAATTCTTTATTTGTTCTTTTTAGTTATACATGACAGTAAATGTATCTTGACATATCATACATACATGCATACATGGAGAATAACTTTCCATTCTTATGGTTGTACATGATGTGGAGTTACACTGGTTATGTATTCATATATGAACATAGGAAAGTTATATCTTACTGTCTTATCCAAACTATTCCTAAGTAATTTATCTACATTCTGGAAAAAAGGCCCCCAATATTTAAAGGAATAAGGTTTAAAAAAATTCAACAACCAATAACAAAAAATTCATATTGTTACATTTAATTAACATTTATATGCATGTAGAGAAGCCAGAAAAAAGAAAACATGACAAGTAGAAAAAGCATTCAACTGAATGAAACCCAGAAAGGAAATGATAGAATTAGTACACAAAGAATGTAAAATGGTATTATCAATTACTCTCTACTTTTAACAAAGTAGAAGAAATCATTAAAATGAGGAGAAAAATGGAAGATATAAAAAGACTGAAATAGTGTCTCAAATTGAAAACTATACTGTCTGAGATGAAAGTTACATTTTACTATCTTAATAGCAGATGAGACATTGCAGAAAACATTAATCAACCTGAACACATAGAAATAGACACTCTCTAGGACTGAGGATATAGCTCAATGGTAAAGCACTTGCCTGGCATATGCAAAGCCCTGGATTCAATTCCAAGAACTGTGAAAATAAACCAAAAAAAAAAACAAATAAAAATTATCCAGAATTAAACACCCAGGGAAAAGAAGCTTGAGGGGGAAAAATGAGCAGATGCTTTCTGAGCATTCAGACATTTAGGGGCCTGACATAGCTGTAACTGGAATCCAAAGAGGAAAAATAGGAAGAGTATAAGAAAACATTTGAAGAAATAATGGATGGGGCATTTTTCATCAAATCCAAACTTTTTGAAAATTAAAAACTCACAGATTCAAAAAACTCAACAAGTTTTGAGCAGATAATTGATTCATCAGATATTTATTATATAACTGTTGTGCTTGTTAGGTGTTAGAGGCAGCCATGACATTGACACTATTGATCCACCCTCCTGGTTTCCATGCCCGTGTGCAGTTACCTTCTTTGCATATTCAATGAATTTATTGAGTTTTATCTCATGAATGCATTATGGGGTGGGGTGCCTTTTCCAAGATTAGGCTATAAAATGATGACAACTTCCCTCTTGGGGTTTCTCTTATGTTCTCTTCCATCTTGGGATTTCTCTTTCTCCCTCTTCCTCTGCCTCTGTGTGCATCTTTCTCTTTCATTATTGGTTCCCACAACATGAAAACTATAATGTTTGAGAGGGATGTTACATTTATTAATAGTAGATAAGACTGTAGGAAAACATTGTCAACTTCTTGAATCTGTGAGTTTATAACTTTCAGAAAGTTTGGATCTGATGAAAAATGTTTCATAAAATGTGATGTCTATGTAGCAAGGAACTGACTGAATACTAACAGGTACCCATTAGGCCACCCCCAAGATTCCTGTTCCACAAAATATCTGAGATAATGAATGCTCACTGCCTTGAACTGCTGAATTCTGGGGTTATTTGTTACACCACAATAGATAATTTTTACATTGTGCATCCGTATACAATTTTAAAAACTGATGTTTATAGTTGTCTAGCACTGAGTGTGTGTTCTAGTATGTTTAAGAGTTAAGACTGGTACTCAACTATTTTATAAAGATAAAAATAATTGTTCTTGTGATTGAAATATTTTAAGTATGGAAAACTTATTACTCTGGAGATTACTGAGAGAGAGAGGAACGAGGGAATTCTTTGGGAAGGAGACAGTAGTTTTTAGTCATTGGAAAAAATAGATTCTGGATATGAGTCTGTATAGATTTCTTTCTAGAAACTCAGAGTGAAAGCATGAGTGAGGTGGGAAGAGAGGTGGTAATTCAAGAGCTGTGTATAGGAAACCTAAATGGAAGGTGTGTAAGAAAACAAGAATAAAGATTCCATGAAATAAAAGACATTTTTTAAACACAGATAACTAATTAACTTGGGAGTTTATATCAGGTGGACACTGGATATTAAAATAAACCATTGATTCTTACAAATAATCCTTTTTAATAGGATACTCTTCTTAGGAAAAAATGGGCATATGCCTCCACCTGAGTTGCATTTATAGAGATGAGCTAATGAGTTTCATAATCTCAGAGAATAACAGAGTCAGGTGAAGTACGGTGGTAGCCTACAAATCCCTTCATTAAGCAGAGTACTGCTTCATTTCAAAAAGCTGCAGTGACTGCCACACCTTGAGGGAGGTGTGAGTCCAAAGAAGAAAAATCCATTTTCTTGTCTGACTTATACTGTGGCAACAGAGTATGAACTCTGATTATATTGGACTCATTATCATTACTACTGACATAATCAGACCATTCCCTTTGATTTATTTGCTATTTTATTTATCCCACCCCTTCTGATCTTCTGGTCTTGATGATCTATAGTAGTTTTCCTTGCCAATTTAAATTCCAGCTCGCTTCCCCCCACTGTTCATTGATCACTAGCTTTTTCATTTTTAATTTCCGCCCTTCTGACTTCCAGTCACACTTTTCATGGTGCTGCTAATGCTGCCCTTTATTCTCCTACCACGTGTCATAGTCAGTTACTGTGGAAGTTTCCAGCTTGCAGAGGACACAAGCCCCGGGAGCACACCTTACTACAACAGGTACCTCACAGCTACAAAATATAGGAGCAGCCTACAGGATCATGTCTCCACAAACATTTTAAATGCTAGCCCTGGGACTCCACTTCTAACTCTCAGAAGATACTCTTTAACTAAGTCATGATTCAGTAAAATGCTAAAATATAGTACGTTTAGATGAAATTACACAATGTTGGGATCCGGTTGGTTCTCAAGAGAAGGGATTACTTTTCATTGTTGAAAAGACAAGTCCTTTCAGAAACCAGGCATTGTGAACACAAAACTTAACAAAAATGCAGCATGGTTTAATCTGTATGAGTATGTAGCTTTCTTATTTTGTGACTTTCCTGAGCATGTTTTACCAATGAATGTGCATGGGTGAAGAAAATGCAGTTTGAAATATAAGGCTGGGCTTTTCAAATGAAAGGTACCCAGGTAGAATGATTGTGCAAGTTCATCAAGTAGTGCTTAATTTCACCAGAACCTGTGGGGTATAAGGAGTCAGGTCACAACCTGCAGCAGGGTGGGTGCAAAGGTCATGGTGAAAAATTCAAAACAACAGCTGTAGATCTCTAACAGCGAAACTGCTGGGATGTTCTCTTCCCTTTAAAGCACCTAAGATAATATTTTGTACTTGATTGAATAGGGGTTTTCCTTATTTTTCTTCACATAAAATTGCTGAACAGTAACTTTAAAAAAATGTGCTTTTTGAAAGAATATGTCATTTAAAAGAATGTATATTTTTTTTCCTAAAGTTAGATGCCTCACAAGAGGGGGAAAAAGAAAAGATTGAGTGCCTATATATGGGAAATTAGGAAATTAATTTAGTTTTAAGGTCAGATTTATGTACTGTTTCATTCTGTATTGGGGGCCCCGATTTTCTCAGAAAGTAGAAACAATACTCATTGTAGAGTTATACCTAAAGATCAGTGTGTCAGGTAATTGTATACCAAGTGAGCTTAAAAATATTATTATTAGGTCCTTAATGAGGTTCCATCTATTTCCTGACTACTTTCAATCATTAATTAGTGATTCAGTACTTTCTTTGTAGGTCATCATTACAGTCTGTAATTGGAGGCTGAATGAATTAGAACTTCTACAAATTATATGTCCCACACAGTCACAAAGATAGACTGGAGATGTCAAGTCCAAAATTTGGTAATATCCTCAGTCATAAGTATAGTTATTATTTCTCCCTGTGTGTCCATATTTTAAATTTCTGATTGAATAAACAATTATGGAAATATATACCAGACAGGCCAAGCTTCATTCCCTGAATTGATCTTCATCAGTTGAGTCTATGCACCTCCTGGTGGTACAAGCTGGGTTTCACCCGTCAAAACCCTTTTCCTCAGACCATGGGTCTTTCTGGAGTCACTATTCTAATAATTACCTTTATTTGCTACCTGAACTCCTGCACTTGACTCTTTACTTCTCAGGCTCTGTGGGTGACCCCAGCAGAGCTACTTCCCTCTGACACTCTAGGTGCTTATTTGTTTACATGTCTTTCCCCCAAGCCAAACTGTACCTTGGAGGGCAGCCACCATGTTTTATATCCACAGCATTGATCATAGAGCTCAATGCATTGATTTTCAGAGGGTACACACTAGTCACCTGGCTTCTGGTCACCAACCTGGGTTTCACAGTATGTGAATTTGAATGTCTTTGGGTGGGTGGGCCTTTCTATAATGTTTGTGTCAGTCTTTTTTTTTTTTTTCATATGTGATCATAGTCAAACATTTATTTTATGTGCCTGGCCCCTATTGGCATCCTCATTTGTGGTCCTGGTTGTAGCTGCTAGCATATGTTACTTATGTGAATGACAAAGTCAGTCAATCAATGTACTGTTTACTGCATGAAGACTTCATTACTCTCCTAATATTAAAGTTCTGAAAATTCCCCTACTTTTATCTCAGACTCAGGGAAATACAAGTAGACAGAGATAGCTCCAATGTACAATGTACAAATTAACATTTTTGAAAATGTGCTAGAAATGGGCCACTCAGCATTCTAGCAGCCCAATTAGAAAGAAAACAAATTCAGTTCTGATATTTGCAGAATCCAGAGGATGCAAAAAAACCAGCCACTATGACAAAACCTTAGACTTCTGTTCTTAAGTGACAACTTCAACTTTAGATCATCTTAAAACAGGCACTGCAATTTTAAGAAACAGACCCTAATGACAGTCCAAAAGTAGATTCAACAACCTATCCCTCAAGGGTAATTCTTCATATGCCCTTCCCTATTGCCAATGGTGATACACTAGACATAATTCAGTAAAACTTGGATTGGGCCCACAGTAATTTTGTATAATAGGAATCTCTCTCCTGAAAGAGATGCGGGGGAAGGTTTTGTCAATTAGCTAACTGGATGATATTCAGGTCATCAGACCTTAAAATAATGTTCATGTTAAAGGAGTAATCTTGGGCAAGGCAAATATTCACTCAAAAAAGTAAATTTTATTATGCTTTACCCATCTGATGCATGGGGGACTTATTCTCTTAATATATACCTTTCATGTTTCTTATTATCTTAACTTTTTCAAAGCAACCAGTACCAGATGTTCATCTTGGCCATAAAAATTCTCATTCAGTAATAGGATAATATCTATAAAACTTGAATGTTGAACAACTTACTACCTGCAAATAGCTTTAGCCAATCAGCTTGTGTTAAATACATGTCTAGGTATTTGAAGAAACTTGCCACATAGAAATATTATTAAGGTAGTTAAATGCTGGTATTGGTTTCTAAATAAAGATTTTATAATAAGGCTTTTTTTTTCTGAGTAATAAGAAAACAAAGTACATTTTCAGTTAGGGCCCCACTTTTGTTCAGGAAAGTGAAGCCTGCAGAAAAAACACATAGCTAGTAAGTGACAGAGTCAGGTCAGGAGTGAGGCACTAAATTTGGTCTCCACACCTGCCACTATAAAAGGGAGATGACATGATGATTATACAATAGAAAAATAATAAAAACCCTGGGTAAATAGGATAACAAGGACTATTTGCACTATCAATAAAAGAAATGTCCGTTTTCTCAATACCATGTAACAAAGTGCATAAACTTCCTTATAGCACACACTAAACATCTGCTACTTGGACAATAGAAAAAAAATTGCCTTAACCATTACATTTGTTTCACCTCCTGGTAGATCTAGATCTACATGTTTATATCTCAATTTCTTTTTCTTTTGTTTTTATTGGCCCAGAAATGCTGAAAAGCACCAGTGAAGAAAAATGTAAGGGATGCTAAGTGCCAAGAACTTGTATCACAGTTGGCATTGGTAGCTGCGTTCAGACAGCTTTCCCTTGGACATTTAAGGGACTTGTCCACTAAAGATTAGCCCTGAGTTAGTCCATTTGGAGCTTGGCAGGATTGTCTGCATGGTCAACAGTGGTAGGTTGACCTAAGGAGGCCTTTTGTGGTTCCCTATGATTCTATGCATGTATACACAGGATATTCTCTCAGAGAAGATTGCTCCAACCCCATCATCACAGAATCTGGTGACTGCAGCAATTGTAAGTTGCCCCATTTAAACTGCTCTGGCTCGTTCAAAGCTAAAACAGGAACAACATTGCTAAGCTACTTCCACTGCACTGCTTCTGAATGCACACTGAATGTATCACATCTCTGGTACTGCAAAGGATGTGATGCAGCAAAGGAGTACATGGGGTTGCAGAAGACAACTGCCATTGAAAATTTAAAAGGACAGTCACTGTTATTATATTGTCATGCAACCAAACATACATTGTCTAAGATGTAAAAGTAATTTTGTCAGAAGTAGGAAATCTCCATCTCAGACATCACAATGACAACAGTGCTATTTCTTGAGAGGACAAATACCTTATGACTCAGGTGAATTATGAAGTCCAGAGGAATAAGATTGCCTATTATAAACTCAGGAATTTTTTTTTTTTTAAGTAACAACTGACATCATTGACCAGTGCCCAAAATGTAAGACTTGGTTCAAAACCTGCTTAAATTGAGAAATTCAATAGGACAATAGCATATTAAAAATTGATCAGCCACATACATGATCCCAGCTGCTGTTCTAAGGGCTGCAGCAAACTTCAACTGGCAAATGTGACATTATTATTACCTTGGTGAAACATACTGCTGTAAGGAGACAGGTAACATGTTGGGACAATTAAAAGACAAAAAGACCCCAAAACCCAAAGAAGCTGGACAGATGAGATGAGTACCTTGTGTGTGTGTGTGTGTGTGTGGCGGGGGTATCACCATAAATATCTGTTTCACTTGCTATAACATTTAATAATTACAAAATGCTGGTAGCCATTTTTTTACTTGTGGTTGAGCTGCCGGAACCACAGAACAGGAACTTCACCAGAGCAGCAATTAGAGGGAAAAAGCTTTCAGTGTGGGATCTCTTACTATAATAGTTCATTTGTATTATTACTCAGCTTTAAAGGTATGGTTACCTCTTCTCCTGGATTGTTCTTTCTCTTCTTCCTTTTAGACTCTATGTTCTCTAGTTACCTCTATTCACTGGGAGGGAATGTAACTTTTAACACACTGAAAACAGCCTAGATTAGCCATGGGCCTCAGCTTGCTCTGACTTGGCTGGGAACTTGATTTGTACCTTCTGGCAGTTTATTTCATGGTTCTGAGGCTGGTTCCTCACCTTAAAGCAGGGATATTATTAACTGTCTCACAGGTTCATGAAAATTAAATAGGATTACTCGTAACATGCCAAGCTCAGAGACTGCAAAGTTATCTTCCTCAGTGACAGATATAAGTAGGATTGTTATAATAATGCAGCTGTTTTTCTACCATTTCTTCCTACAGTCTGTTTCTCAAATTTTTATCCACTCCCGATTCTCTGTTAGTATGTGTTATCATTAGTTAACCTTTATTAAATGGTTACTATGGGTCCTCACACCGACTTCATTATTTCTCTGAAAATATGTGAATATATTTTGATCTTAATTTATTAAAGGGATTTAAATTCAGAGTGGTTAAGTGAACTCTCCTGTTTACACAATTAGTTGCCCAGCAAGGATTCAATTTAACACCTTTCTGATTCCAGAACCTAAGCTCTTAATTATCAAATATACTAATTAAACTCTTCTCAATTTACAGACCTCCCATTCCCTAAACAACCTATAGGATGCCTGGTTTTATCTCATACCAGCCTGTTTTGGTAACTCTCTTGTATTTAATTTCAAAACTACTGTTTCTTGGGAATGAGTCCTGAAAGCAGGCATCTATCCTGTATGTCTCCTCCTAAACCACCCAACACCTTACAGAGCATAGAAATAGTGCTCAGTAAACTCAGGCTCTTGCATAGACAAGAAAACTGACCAAGCATGAAACAGCGCAGATGGCAATAAGAAGAAAGGAAGGAAGAAGGAAGAAAGAGAACTGAAAAAGTAAGTAACAAAAGGTGAATATTTACGGGGCACCTTAGTGGCAGTAATCACAAGAGTCTTTGGTTGCCTCTGGGCGTACCGAACTCGCTGGGTCCACAAACCAGCCTTATTTTTATAGATGAGGAACCAAGATTCAGAAAACAGATCTCTATAGATTTGGGTGGCTGATTTTCAACCACGATCGCGCACACATGGCACAGGTTTAATAAGCTTGGAAACCTCTTTCCAGGGTGAGGGCGATAAAGAGGGAGCCGGTTTTCTGTCCAGTGATCTTTTTAGGGACCTGCTGGAGTAAAGTGAATTCCTGGAAGTATCAGCGAAGACAGGTTATTTAGAAACCACGTTAGCAGGTCACATTTGTCCTCTTCTTTCGGACTTTTTGGACACACCTTCCTCTACCTGTAAGCCAATCCAGACGAATGATTTGCAAGTCATCACCTTCTCTACATCTAGCTTGTGCCCAGCACTGAGCCGAGGAGCCTTCTTGTAACACCTGGCAGAGCAGCCCGCGGCTGCGCCCGCGCTAGGCTCAGACGCGTCTCAAAGGTGACGCGCGGCCGCCTCCTCCCCTTTAAGGCGGGGCTCTCTAGGGGGTGCCAAGGAAGTCCGGCGGCCTCAGCGATGCCTTGCCCTCGCGGTGTCAGGGCTGCTCCCTAAGCTCGGGAGCAGCAACTACGGCCACAGCGACCGCAGGTCCCTCTCAGATAAGGGGTGAGTGCCCATCTGCTCTGTAGCCCCTGGGACCCAGCGTCGGGAAAGGTGAGTGCGGCGAGGGGCTCACCTGGCAGCACAGCAGGATCGCCGCCTGCTCTCTCCTAGGGTTGGTCGTCGGCTCTCCAATCCAAGTGGGGAGTTGTAGTCCTTGAGGGTCCAGGATGGGAATTCAGCCGAGCTACTGCCCTCTCTGTAGCTGCTGGTTCGGAGGTCAGCTAGGTGTCTGGTGGAAGACAGACAGAAACGCAAAGCTCAGAGTGCAGAAGAGCCCTGGAGGGGAGGGCAGCCGGCTCCAGGATTTCTTTGCATTTTAATGGTCACACATTCAGTCTTCCCCAGGCGCAAGGGATTTAGTCACCTCTCTGCCATGGCCTGGAATCTCTGTAGAGGTCATTCCCTAACCTGGAAAGGTTTTGATGTGCTCCTTTCCTGAAGCTGCGGAGATTCAACTTCAGTTTCTTTCGTTGCCATTTGTTCAGTTAAAGGAAAGCAGAAAACCTTAGGATAAGAGCAAAATTTGCAGTCTTAATCATAATAAAAGGAAGAAGACTACAATGATGACGGTGGTAACTTTAAAATCGTTTATTTCTTCAATCAGTTCTCCAGTGCACTGTCCATTTGTTAGACAGTGCGCTGGTGACTTTGAAATGATTAGATTTCCGTAGAATGGATTTTCTCTGGTCTGCTTGAACTTTTGTGCCATGTCTGAGGGTTTCAGCAGCATCTGGATGCTTATATGAGTATACCCAAGAATGCTCTGGAAATTCCCTTGGCGTGGGCATTGACAGATGCCAAACAGCTTCTTGATGAACTTTGGGACTTTAGAATACCTGTTTCAGTGACATACAGAATTCAGTCACCATTTATTGAGGGATTTGCTAAGGATTATGAATTCATTTTTTTACCCGACTCAGCAACATTTGAGTTGAACAAATATCGGTTGTACGAGGGCCTGTTAAGAGGGAACCTCTGCAAGGCTGCTGTGCTGTTTGGTAGTACAGGTGTTGACACAAAGGGGAAATTTAGGGTACTTATTCCTTACAGGTGGGTGTTCAGAATAAGATTAATGGTATGCTATGCTTTGCCTTCAGTCCAGCACCTCTTTATATACTGGTAAACAGTATCTAAATGCATGGGAAATGTAATTCTTTGAGACTCTGGATTATTAGCTTCATTGCTCATTCACAGCAACAGGAATTATGAAAACCATACATAAAGATATTAAAATCAACCATGGGCTGAAAGTGAAGCTCAATGGGAAATCACTTGACTAACATAGTTGCATAGTTGAGACCCTGGGTACCACCTCAGTACTGCCAAAAAAAAAAAAAAAATCAATTATGTGCCATGCTAAACACTTTATCTTATGGTCTATAATATACAAGTAGATATCACTTCCCTGCACAGATGAAAAACTGCAGAAGGGAGCAATTCAGTAATTTGTGCAAAGTAACTGGCCCAGGAATTGAATGTGAATATATGTAAGTGCTACTTTAATTTGATATTCCACACTGTTATGGGGACAGATAGTGTAAATCTGACAGATATACTGGAAATTAGAATTCAAGTTTATGTTCATAAAATTCACCTCCTGGGGCTTAGTTTGCCATGAATAAAATACACATTATTTTCTTTATACTTGGGTGGTTACTATGACCTGCCTGAGACAAGTAGATAAATAGCTGTTTTTCAAAGTTTGTCATGTTTTAAGGGATTACTATATCCAAGTGGGGTCAATTAGTGAAACTGCTGTTACACATTGAATAAAGAGTTGATTTTCATTGTATTCATATGTTTGACATATTTTAGCTTGCTTTCTTGCATGCCTGTTGTTACCTAGAACAGACTATGTTTATCGTTTTAAGATTCTGCACAAAGTTATATAAATCAACATATCCAATATTTATTTTTAAAGACTACATTCATTTTTCCTCAAACTTATCCCAAGAAATATAAGGTACAGCAATGGGCAGATTTAGCAAAAATCCTAACATTAGTAATTTGTCTTTGGGGTAAATAAACCATAACAACTGACATCTTAAATAAAGTGTATGTAAATTACAGAAGCGATTCTTAAATTAAAATCACAACACTGTATGGAATAATAGTTAAACTAGCATGTAGAATTGATTATATTTCCTGACATGGAGAACACTTGCCTCTTGAAACTCTTATTATGGTTGGTAATTACAGTCCAAAAATCAAAGTTTAATATTTAAATACTTAGTAGATGTCACTGGTTAACTCTTGCCTGTGTGGAGAGGATCAGGTAGGATATTCTACCTGGATCATGCTTGGCATGGATTTTTTTTTTTTTTTTGTGGGGGGGTGTGTATGTGTTTATTTGGCAGTGAAATCAATAAGACATCTTGAATTTCTCCATTAGAAGCATTTAAAATGTTCTGTAGGAGGTGTTTACAAAAGTGTTCTTGGCTTGATTCTGGTGTAAAAGGGAGAGAGAAGAGTCAGGATGGGTGAAAATTTCAAGAAATTTTCAGAAAATCCAAAGGATAAAGGAGCAGAATATATAGAAGGATGTGAAGTAGAAGATGCAAGTTTTGTGACTACTGATGGGTAAGAAATTTGGGGACCCTCTTTTAAAAAAAATTAACACAAAATTGAGCATAAAAGCACATATTTATTTAAAAGGACAAAAGGAGATTAAAAGAAAAAGACAACCTTGCGAGAAATGTATGTCTTTTTCAGCTAAGATCTTATTGGGCAATTTACCAGAAATGTTTACATAGAAATGCTTCCTGTTTGCAGTCTGGCTTCCCCTCTCCTGATAATAACTAGCAACTACCAGCAGCTTGTTGTTCCCATGGGGGCCCATGCTGGTGAAAAGCCTCAGGCTGAAGCTCTGTTACTTTTGAAGAGAGGGAAAATTGTGGTTGGAGGCAAAGGACAATGGACCCTGGAGCAGAGAAGAGATGGCAGGATGGGGTAGCAGAGATCACTGGCTCCACAGGAACTCTGGGCACTTGTGTCCAGTGATCAACTTGAATCTGATCTTTAAGATCTTCCAGGTTGTTGGTTCACAAGGATGTCTTTGGCTATTGGTTATCCCAAATTTCTATCAATCACTATTGATTGAGGATCTTCTGGTCTCAAGTACTGAGCAAGTTTAGGTCCTAATTGTTAAGGCACTCATAGTCTGACAGAGATGATTTTATTGACCACTGTGCATCGTGTTAAGATTCTGCATAGAGTCACCATGGGAGCTGTTGTTTGACTTCTGATGCTCAAGCCTTTTGGAGATCTTAGTGCAGTTGACTGAGATGAAGTCCAGGAAGGGAATTCTAGGTGGGTAGAAGGCCATAGAAAGCCCTGTGGATTTGTAGCTGCCTGCTATCCTCCACCAATGCAGTGGTGTTCCTCAGTGTTTCTCACTGTCACTCCAGACCAGCGGCACCTATTCGCCTGAGATTAATTTGCTAAACATGCTTGTTCTAGTCAGGTGCAGTGGCACATGTCTATAATCCCAATGGCTTGGAAGGTTGAGGCAGGAGGATCACAAGTCAAAGCTAGCCTCAGTGAGACTCTGTCGCGAAATAAATTTTTTAAAAGAGCTGGGGATATAGCTCAGTGGTAAAGGGTAAAGTACCCCTGGGTTCCATACCTGGTAATGAAAAAAAGAAAAAAAAAAGTTCTCTGGCTCCACCCAAGTTCTCTGCATCTGGAGCACAGAATTCTGTTTTAAGAAACCTCTGGATGATGCTAGAGCATGCTAAAGTTTGAGAACCATTGCTTCTAGAATTTAAGAGAACTAGTTGGGTGTGTAACCCCTTGTGAAGATTGAGGGAGGGAAGTGAAAGCAATACTATATTATTATTGTAATACAGGTTAAGTATCCCTAATCTGAAAATCAGAATTCCAAAGTCCTCCAAAATCTGAAACTTTCTGAGTGCTGCCATTGTGCCACAATTAAGATGCCATGAAACTGTTTCAGGCACTAAATTATTTAAAATGTTGTATAAAATTACCTTAAAGGTATGTGCATATGAAAAATTAATTTTGTGCTTAGACTCGAGTCTCATCCCAAAGAAATCTCATTTTATATATATATATATACATATATATATATGTATATATATATATGCTAAAATCTGAAAAAAATTCAAAATACTCTGGTCCCAAGCATTTCAGATAAAGGATAAAGGATATTCTACCTGTAAAAGAATAATCTGTACTACTCTCAGTTACATGTATTGACCAATCATGCTCTAACAAGATGAGGCAGGGTTCTTGTCATTTTTATTTAGGTGTGGGAGAACTGAGGCAGAGAACAGCAAAGAGAATTACCCATGGTCACACAGTTGGAAAGTGACTTATTCAGGATTTAAGCACAGGAACTTTGTTTGGCCTGTTTCGTGTTGTGTGTTGGGTGTTGGAATTGGGCAAGAGGTCTGGAAGGCAGGCTTGAGACTGCTTGGGATATACATTTTTAAGCAATCTTAGTCATTTCCTGACCACTTAGTTTTCATGAGCTTTTCTTTAGAGACAGATTCCCACATTGGAAAGAAGAAATGTTATTGTCATTCAACTCTAGTGCAAACTTTAAAAATTTCATGAGTTAATGGTCATGACTTTATACACATGAATACTAAGGAAGTGTCTCTTCCAAAACCTTATCATAGGCTCATCTGAGTGCCCTAATGAAGAGCCACATGGGTGATTGTGGAAGATGGCCTTGTTTAGGATGCTGAGATTTGGTCTGGATAGTCTAAAAGTTATCCTCTTTTCCTGTTCACAGAGCACTTCAAGGTGATGTTGTGTTTATTCTTTATATATGGGCAGGCATTCAGAAGCACTGACCCTTGTATTTTTAGTATTTTTTTTTTCCCTGAAATAAATGTCCACAATTCTAAACATTTTATCATAGGTTAGGTCCACAGTGTCAGGCAGCATAAGTTAGACTGTATATGGAGTCATGTAAATGTGGGAGCTTGTAAGTGATGGTTCACCTTTGGGTGTGAACTTCAGATTACTGTCTTCACTTTTTCTTCAGAGATAAATATTAACTGGAGTTCATGATGAACAGCAGAATCTGGGCACCAGCTGTATCATCCTCCTATTCTTTCCTTTGCATGGTGACTGGTTGCCTGCTAGTTGTGCTGAGTGTTATGACGTTAGGCCCCAGAAGCAGGTACAGGTTCAGGACAGAGCATTCCTCTGGACTAGCAGAGAAGTACTTGCCATGCAGTGTTATGGGGAACAGAGTTAGAGACTCTTGTGTTGCGAAAGGAGGTAAGCTGTTGTCTTTCAGGAGTGATGTTATTTGGCTTGGATTAAGGCAGTGGGGAAGCAGAGGTGTGGAAGGAATTAAGAGAATACCAGGAAATTACAAAGGTGACCAGGTGAATGAGCATGATGAGAAGGAGGGAGGTGTTGGCCCTGAGGATCAGGTTTGTGTCAATACACAAGTCAGTATTGAAAGAGGGGCGGCCTGTGTACAGAGAATTGTGATTTAGGTGGACACTGTCAATTTGAAATGTCTGGATGACCTCATGGTGTGTGACCAATTGGACCAGTAGGGTTCTGAAGTCCAGGAAGGAGGCTGGTATTGTAGAGACTTGAAAGAACCGGTCTTTAGTTGGTAGTTGAATAATTGACTATTAACTGATTGGCTATAATAACTGAGTAATAATAATTATTAAATTATCAACTAATTGAACTAAATGTCAACTGATAGAACATTACAACTGGATAACTTAACTGACTGAATAACATCAACAATTGAATGCTGGAAAGTGCATGAGAAATAGGTTGCACAGGAAATTTGGGCCTTTCTCACTCTGGCTAGGAAAAATTACAAATGCACTTCTCCTCCTTTGACACGAAAGATGGAAGTTTACTCCTCATATTTTAGGAGACAGAGATGAATTCTCCATTCCTTTTAGCCTTTAACTTGTTTGAGAGCCTGAGATCTGGCTTGTGGAAGGAAGTTCTCAACATGGAAAAGCAAACAAGAGCCTGTGAACAAAGGGGTGTTGACAACTGGTTTTCAGAATTTGACTCCACATAATTTTTACACAGTAAAATGTTTCATCCTTTTAACTTGTTGTTTTCTATTATGATAAAATCTTACTTTTTATTCATGTAGATCACATCTCATAAATTAATTATATCATTTTGTGTCATACAAATTGGCCTGTGTTGTCTTACAGCTGTTGCTGATATGCATGTCAGAAGATTGAATTTTTTTTATAGGATACTTGGTTTTCTTAGGTACTCAGAATTAAGTAGAATGTTTATTTAAAACATGTATTTAAAAGTATCTGAAATACATATTTATTCTTCTACCCAATGATTCATTGATCATGCACTACACATTCTATGCGCTGGAGGTGCAGTTGTGAATAAAACAGATTTCCAAACCCTCAGAGCAAATACCTTTGTGGGGGATGTCAGACATTTGACCAATGATTGCAATAAAGGCACTGTGGTTAAGGATGAGAGTCCTGTAGTCTGGGAGCAGGTGGTCCAACCTCCTGGCTGCACTTCCTGCCCTCTGCAGGAAGCAGAAGCTGGGTCTGTCCAGGACAAGTAGTGAATAAAAAGCCCACTGGGCAGGGGCATGAGCCTGAGCATGGAGGAAGGTTGACAAAATATACAGATTGTTTGAAGAAATTGATGGATGGATGCTTTTGAGGAACTGAAATCTTGATCTAGTCTGTTCAAGCTTTGTTAATGAAAAGTGAACTAATGAATGGGAATATTCATGAGAGATCTGTGAACCTCTTAGAAAACAAAAATGAAACTGTTTGATGGATCTGTGTGTCTGTGACCATGTTTTGAGAAGTGCCGTGGAGAGTCTCTTCAAAGTCAAGATGCAAGGGAGGTGACAGTGCAAAAGAACAATAAAAGTGAAAATACTCTGCCTAAGCCAAACAAATACCAAACGCAAACAAAAATGATTATGTAATACTACTTTTTTGGGGGTGATGAATAAAGGATCATTTTTAATATTTTTAACCCTGGCTTAATCTGAAAACTCATACTGAGAACAGGACATATTATTACAACCCCAATAACATACCCTACTGGTAGAATAGTTTTGCCTAATGTAAATGACACACATCTACCTATGTAAATAAACTTGGCTTCCTAGGTTTATATTCTGGAAATGACCTTTGGGGTCACCTATTCTCTTGGTGCCACCCCTATCCTCTTCTTAGTCCCCAGGCTGTCTGGATACCTCACACAGTCAGCTGGTGACAGCATCTTTTGGATGAATGTGCCCCAGATCACTGCTTACAAATGTGTCTGTGGTTCTTCATTATAAAATCTGTTGTCAATTTCCAGAATACACCCCGGAAAGAACTGGCTCTGCCTCCCTCAAGGCTTTCCTTCTCGAAGGCAAACTCCCACTTCTCCTTTATCTTCTCTTTGGAACGCATATGATCCAATTTCTTCCTACATGGTTTAGTGTTTTGAATTCTGTAGGAATCCTTGGCAGAAGTTGCCTCCAGTGTTTTGGGCCTGTCTTGGCAGGTAGCATTTCCTTGACATTTCTTTTGTTTCCCTAAGTCTCACGTGAGTTGGCACAGGGATGTGGAGCTTTACCACAGAGGTTCTCAGGAAGGAAGTTTTCTTTGTTAATATTTGAACTAGAAGACATGGCATGGCTGGGAAGGTACATGATGAATTATCTTTAAATATCATGAGCTTTTAATGTGCAAAAAAAATGGTAGATGTGGCCCTGGTCACTAATAAGAGATTGAATAAGAGATTGGCATTTGGTCACTTTACTACTTTCTCTCAGCTTTAGCCTTTTGTCTATTTCCAGTTTTCTTACCATAACCCAAAGTACTAAAGCACTACCTTATTGCTTAGGTTTTGTGTTCAGTAGTCAATATATACCTTTTCATTGATAGGGTTTTTCTTTTCTTTTTTTTTTTTTTTCATTTTGTGGAAGAAGTTAGTTTTTGTGTGTCAGTTTTTTGTCATGGTGACCAACATATCTGATAAAAACAAATTAGAAAACATTTATTTCAGCTTACATTTTCACAGGATCAGTCCATTGTTGGCTAACTCCATTGCTCTGGACCCAAGGTAAGGCAGAACATCATGGCAGAAGGGCATGGTGGAGGGAAAACCACTCAGCTCATGCCTGCTGGGAAGCAGAGAAAGAAAGGGGAAGGAACACAGGGATGATGAACCTTCTTAAACCTGCCAGTGACCTACCACATGCAGCCACACCCCATCTGCTTACGGTTACACCCAATCAGTCCATTCAAACGAGGTGGACTAATTAGGTTACAGCTCTCGGGATCCAGTCATTTCACCTCTGAACATTCCTGATTAACACAGGAGCTGTAGGGGGACACCTTACATCCAAATGACACCTACTTTATAGGACACACAGACTCAGTTGCTGCATTATTTCATTTAGTTTACCAACCACCTGATGTTATTGGGCCTCTACTCGGTAGCAACATTATCTTAGTTGCACTCATCCTCTTGGGAACCCCACGAGGTAGGAGTCATTCCCATTTTACTGATGAGAATACTGACATTTGGAGAAACCACTAACTTGTACAAAGTCACTTGGTTGGTGTACAAGCCTATGTCTGTTTTAGCTTTTCCTGTTATTCGCTTTCAAGTCAGTTACATTTCAATCATTTCATTGTTTTGCTTCTCAGATGAACTCAGGTCTCTAAGACCCATTCCAACTGAGATTTCAGGAATTTCTTTCTCTACTGGGTTTGGAAGTGACTGATCTATTAACTCCCAGGTGCTATACGGAGGTGAGACCTTTTAAAGCACCAGAGAGTATGCTTAAAAGCCACATTCAGGAACCCCTGGGTTCTTGCTAAGCCTATTGTAGAGATGGACTTAGAAATATGTGTCCCTTTAGAGCAATTTCCTGTGAAAAGATTGTGACTATATGAACCTGGATTTTCAGGAAAGATCTCCTTTATCTGACCCAAGTGATGCTGTAAATGTGTGATTGTTAAAATCGATTTGTCAAAGGATGCAAGCAGTTAGTCGTTTATGCCTAAATACCATATTTAATTCCTGAATGTTCATGTGAGATCAACCTTACTGTGTTTTTATGTTCTTAAGTGAGGTAAGTTTTTAAATATTAGCAGATGTTGACATTTCAAAACCAAGATAAAGTTCTTGTGGTGCTATTGATTAGATCTAGGTGCTTTTTTTGTATTTATATATTTATCAGCATCAGGATGCATTTATCAAATGCAATCCTTTTCAGGACCCACAGTTTAGAGGTTGGTTGATGTTCTGGTTGGTTTGATATTCTGGTTGGTATGATATTGCAGATGCTGAAGCTTCTTTTCTGAACACTACTTTTGTCTCCAGGAGGGCTTCTGATATACATGCTAGGTACCTTTCTTTCCTTTGGGCATAAGAACCTGTGATTTCTTAGGACATGACAGTTGATGCCAAAGCTGACAAGAGTGTTGGAGGAAAGGGAGAGGATGTGACTAAAACTCCCTAGCACCCTCATGTCCCATGCACAGCCTCTTGTGCCTTGAGAACACTTGTTGGTGTTGTTTTTATTCATTCCAATGAGAAGTCAGTCATTTTAAGATGCATTATGAATGATAACTTGGTATTTTGGTTGAGCTCTTTATAAACATAAATTTTGCTAAGCAATATGGATGTCTTACTTGTGAGACTTTATAATAATTTCTCTGGTTTGCAGGGACAACCCGAATGGGTAAGAAAACCAGTCCCTGCCCACCAAGTCTTTCTTGCCTGTGGCTGTGGATGAGCATTCACTGACTTAGAATTTACAATGTTTTGGTGTTATCATTGCTTTTAAATTATATTTTTAAGCATAATATGAAGTAGTACAGAACAAAATCCTTTTTACATGCACAAATTGCTGGCATATGAATATATGTGTGTGTATAAATATGTATAATTTTTTATCTGAAAATCACTAGAAACTTACTAGTAGTCACTTTAGGGAGTAAGATCTGTCAGAGTTGAGTCATTTTTTATCGTGTGCTTGTACGGACTATAACTATTTCCTAAGACATACCTTTTAAAAAATGTTAACAGAGCTGATTGGATAGTGAGATAATAGGCCTTTTTTATTGTCTTCAAAATGTCATTTAAGAAAGCTTGTTTGATGGTAAAAATACTTTTAATTTGTTCAGCATTTTAAAGATTTCGAACAAGTCTTTGGCATTTACTGTCAGATTTAATCAGCTTCTCTGAAGTCGGGTGAACTCACACTGCTTTCTATGTAATTCAGAATGCTTACAGAGACAAAATTTCCAAAGTTTCCTCTCAGTTCAGTAAGCCTTCCCCAGGGACCTCTCTGAGGTAGGCCTGGGACAGAACCATGTAAGAAACCTCTATTGTAGGATTAGATTTGGTTTTGGATTCAGAAAAACCCCATTCAAATATCAGCTCTGTTATATATAAACTACAGGACTTTATTGTCCCTCAAACTCGGTTTTCCCACTTGTAAAATGGAGATAAAAGTACTTAACTTAGGGTGCTCTGAATATGAGTAGTAACATATGAAGAGTACCTTGCACATGACAGGTATCTTAGTAGGAAAAGAAGGAGTCTGGCAATTTGATGATAAACCTACAGTGGTGCCCACGATGTTCTGGCAGCTTTTCCCATCCAGACCCATGCAGTAATGTTTTGTCCTTTTACCTTCTGACCAGGATAAGGAAAGCAAGCTAACAGGGATGGTACTCAATTATTGTATTTTTAAAATGGAAGTGACTAAGGGTTTATCAATTTTATTTATTTTTTCAAAGAACCAACTATTTATTTTATTAATTTTTCCGATTGTTTCTTTTGTTTCGATTTCGTTGATTTCGGCTCTGATTTTAACTATTTCCTGTCTTCTACTACTTTTGGTATTGGTCTGCTCTTCTTTTTCTAGTGCTTTGAGCTGTAGTGTTAACTCGTTTATTTGTTGATTTCTACTTCTTTTTTTGAATGCACCCCATGAAATAAATCTTCCTCTAAGTACTGCTTTCATAGTGTCCCAGAGATTTTGATATGATGTGTCTTTGTTCTCGTTTACTTCTAAGAATTTTTTTATTTCCCTCCTGATGTCTTCTGTTATCCATTCATCATATAATAGTGTATTATTTAGTCTCCAGGTATTGGAGAAGTTTCTGTTTTTTATTCTGTCATTTATTTCTAATTTCAATCCATTATGATCTGATAGAGTACAAGGTAGTATCTCTATCTTCTTGTATTTACTAACAGTAGCTTTGTGGCATAAAATATGGTCTATTTTAGAGAAGGATCCATGTGCTGCTGAGAAGAAAGTGTATTCATTCTTTGTTGGATGGTATATTCTATATATGTCCGTTAAGTCTAAATTGCTGATTGTGTTGTTGAGATCTATAGTTTCTTTATTCAACCCTTAGCCACACTAACAAAGAGAAAGAGGGAGAAAACTCAAATTACTAAAATTCGGAATGAACAAGGAAACATCACAACAGACACGAGTGAAATACAAAACATAATTAGAAGCTATTTCGAAAATCTATACTCCAACAAAACAGAAAACCTTGAAGACATCAACAAATTTCTAGAGACATATGAACTACCTAAACTGAACGAGGAGGACATACACAACTTAAATAAACCAATTTCAAGCAATGAAATAGAAGAGGTCATCAAAAGCCTACCAACAAAGAAAAGTCCAGGACCAGATGGGTTCTCAGCCGAGTTCTACAAAACCTTTAAAGAAGAGCTCATTCCAATACTCCTCAAACTATTCCATGAAATAGAAGAGGAGGGAACCCTACCAAACTCGTTCTATGAAGCCAATATCACCCTGATACCTAAACCAGACAGAGACACATCAAGGAAAGAAAATTTCAGACCAATATCCTTAATGAACATCGATGCAAAAATTCTCAACAAAATTTTAGCAAATCGCATACAAATATATATTAAAAAGATAGTGCACCACGATCAAGTGGGTTTTATCCCAGGGATGCAAGGTTGGTTCAACATTCGGAAATCAATAAATGTCATTCACCATATCAACAGACTTAAAGTTAAGAATCACATGATTATTTCAATAGATGCAGAAAAAGCATTTGATAAAATACAGCATCCCTTCATGCTCAAAACACTAGAAAAAATTGGGGTAATGGGAACATTCCTAAACATTATAAAGGCCATCTACACTAAGCCCATGGCTAATATCATTCTAAATGGTGAAAAACTGAAAGCGTTCCCCCTAAAAACTGGAACAAGGCAGGGATGCCCTCTTTCACCGCTTCTATTCAACATCGTCCTTGAGACTCTAGCCAGAGCAATCAGACAAACCAAAGAAATTAAAGGGATACGAATAGGAAAAGAAGAACGCAAACTATCCCTGTTCGCTGATGACATGATTATATATTTAGAGGAACCTGGAAATTCCACCAGAAAACTTTTAGAACTCATAAGTGAATTCAGTAAAGTAGCAGGTTACAAGATCAATGCTCATAAATCCAATGCATTTTTATACATAAGTGATGAATCTTCAGAAAGAGAAATTAGGAAAACTACCCCATTCACAATAGCATCGAAGAAAATAAAATACTTGGGAATCAATCTCACAAAAGAGGTGAAAGACCTCTACAATGAGAACTACAGAACACTAAAGAAAGAAATTCAAGAAAACCTTAGAAGATGGAAAGATCTCCCATGTTCCTGGATAGGCAGAATTAATATCGTCAAAATGGCTATACTACCTAAAGTTCTATACAGATTCAATGCAATTCCAATTAAAATCCCAATGATGTACCTCGCAGAAATAGAGCAAGCAATTATGAAATTCATCTGGAAGAATAAAAAACCTAGAATAGCTAAAGCAATCCTCAGTAGCAAGAGCGAAGCAGGGGGTATTGCAATACCAGATCTTCAACTCTACTACAAAGCAATAGTAACAAAAGCGGCATGGTATTGGTACCAAAATAGACAGGTAGATCAATGGTACAGAATAGAGGACATGGACACAAACCCAAATAAATACAATTTTCTCATACTAGACAAAGGTTCCAACAATATGCAATGGAGAAAAGATAGCCTCTTCAACAAATGGTGCTGGGAAAACTGGAAAACTATATGCAATAGAATGAAACTAAACCCCTATCTCTCACCCTACACAAAACTCAACTCAAAATGGATCAAGGACCTCGGAATCAGACCAGAGACCCTGCATCTTATAGAAGAAAAAGTAGGTCCAAATCTTCAACTTGTTGGCTCAGGATCAGATTTCCTTAACAGGACTCCCATAGCACAAGAAATAAAAGCAAGAATCAACAACTGGGATAGATTCAAACTAAAAAGCTTTCTGTCAGCAAAGGAAACTATCAGAAATGTGAAGAGAGAGCCTACAGAGTGGGAGAATATCTTTGCCAACCATACCTCAGATAGAGCGCTAATTTCCAGAATCTATAAAGAACTCAAAAAACTCTACACGAAGAATACAAATAATCCAATCAACAAATGGGCTAAGGAAATGAACAGACACTTCACAGAAGAAGATGTACAAGTAATCACCAGATATATGAAAAAATGTTCAACATCCCTAGTAATAAGGGAAATGCAAATCAAAACTACCCTAAGATTTCATCTCACCCCAATTAGAATGGCGATTATCAAGAATACAAGCAACAATAGGTGTTGGCGAGGATGTGGTGAAAAAGGAACACTCATACATTGCTGGTGGGGTTGCAAATTAGTGCAACCACTCTGGAAAGCAGTGTGGAGATTCCTCAGAAAGCTTGGAATGGAAACACCATTTGACCCAGCTATCCCACTCCTTGGCCTATACCCAAAGGACTTAAAAGCAGCATACTACAGAGATACAGCCACATCAATGTTCATTGCTGCTCAATTCACCATAGCCAGATTGTGGAACCAACCTAGATGTCCTTCGGTTGATGAATGGATAAAGAAACTGTGGCATATTTATACAATGGAATATTACTCTGCAATGAAGAATGATAAAATTATGGCATTTGTAGGCAAATGGTCGAAATTGGAGAATATCATGCTAAGTGAGATAAGCCAATCTCAAAAAACTAAAGGACGAATGATCTCGCTGATAAGCGGATGAGGACATATAATGGGGGGTGGGACGGGCTAGCATTAGGTTTAGGGTTAGGTTTAGAGTTAGGCTAAGGAGAGCAGTAAGAATGAAGGAAAGAAGGACTGTGTAGAGGGAAAAGAGGGGTGGGAGGGGTGGGAGGGGTGGGAGGGGTGGGGGGGAGGGGAAAAATATAATAAACATCATTACCCTATGTAAACGTAAAAAAAAATAAATAAATAAATAAAAAAAAAAAGAAAAAAAAAATAAAATGGAAGTGAACTAAAGGTGCATTTTGGAGGATAATAAATTTAAATTCAGTCTATTGTTCTAACTTAAGGCTGTTTTTAAGAGACGAGATTCTAGAACTTCCCCTTCTTACTAAAACACAAAACAAAATGAAACAAAAATGCTTTAGGTTCTTTCATTTCTAAGATGTTTTCCAATTTTGCATTTTATAACTAAGTCTCAAATTCAGAAAGCTGATACCAGACACACAGGCATCCTATTGACATTCCTGGTTTTAGTATTTTCTTCATAATTGCAGTGTAATTTGACGAAAGCTGGGCCATTCCTGGGGGAAAGCTGAAAATGTTTCCTAAATCTATATTGACAAGTGTAACTTTGAAGACTGACTTTGGAAGGTGAAACCTAATCGATGACTTCATTGGATCCACATGCCTACATTTTTGATTGCCAAAAACAGTTGAATTGACTATGATATCATGTTTAGAAAATAGAATAGAGAAAATAGAAATGGTTCCTCATTTCAAAAGCTTGTCTCCCTGGAAAATCAAGATTAACTTCATGTAAGAATTATTCATGACACTCTCTTGGTCAGAGAGGATTGTGCAAGCAAGTAAGCTCTGCTTAGACCATGGGGGTGGGGAGGGAAAATGTAACCTAATGGGAGGCTGGAGGAAATTGACCACCAAAGGTTTGTAGAAGTCGTTGGGAAAGGTCTTCGCTTCACTGCCTCTCTCTGTTCCTCCCACATTGCATAGCCCCTTGAAACTTGGTTGAAGTGTCCTTTGCTATGCTGCATTTACTAGGAAGACGTTCTCTGAAAAAGTTACTTCATGAGAAATTAGACGTTGAAACAAGGTCAAGGTGGCATAAAGATCAAGAATGCAGAGCTGGGATACTGCATCAAAAATCTTGGCTCTTTTAGGTATTGACTGTGTGACGCTGGGAAAATTACTGAAGCTTTCTTTTCTTCTGTTTATTGATCAGTGAAATGAAGCTTCTAATAGGGTTATAAGGATTTCATGACAAGGTCCCTAAAACACTTATTACCCAGTCCTTGTGACATCATTTGCTCCATGTGAGGGGTGGCTGCAGGAGCTGTGGTTGTGTGCTATTTTGTAATACTAAGGGTGGTTTAATCATCATAGGTTTAATGAAGCATAATGGGTCATGTTGCCTGACCTTAATAGGACCTCATAATTGCTTCATATTTAAAACTCATTTGCAGTATTTTAACTCAGTGGGAAGGTTCTTTTGGATGTTTCTAATCACTCCAACCCTTTGCCTAGATGATCTTCTTTGAGTTGAGTTCAAAGATGTTCATAGTGAGAGATGATAGAAAATCGGTAATGTTCACTTGGGAATTATCAATTTAAGCTGTTACAGGACATTGTCCTCTTCATTGAACTGACACTGGCATTGATGGAATCAGAGTGGTGGGGGAAATCAATATAACCTTTTAAAAGATGGTTTTAATATCAATAAGGATTGTCTTTACCTTTTCATTTGAGAGAAGGTGCTACAATAGAATGCTTTAGAAATACTGTACTAATGAAGGCTGACTATAGTCCTTGATAGTTGTTTTTTTTTAAAAGATAAAAAGTCACATGATCTTGGCAAATGTCATTTTAAAATCCATCACTGACAGGTATAGAAATATATTCTTCAAATAAGCCATGCTTCACTAAGTAAAGGGAATATTAATTCATATTTTAGAATTTTTTTAAAATTAATTTTAATTTTTTTTTACTTATAGGCAAGGAAGGGCTTGGGGTACGTGTGCTTGTCTGTGCATGCATACACAATTCATTTTAATTCATTTGAAGTGATTTTTCTCATTTGATTCAGACATTTGAATCTGTTCAGAGGGGATTGAATGCAATTCAACCAGTTCCTCATAAATGCTTCTTGGAGTTCATGTTGTCTTTTCTTGGGCTCTGCATTCTCAGGGACACCAGCTGTGTCCAGGATCCCCAAGGATCTCTACTCATTGAAAACCAAATGTTAATGGAAATCAGAAAAAAGGGTGTGCTTACAGACTTCTGCCATCACTCTTAATTCTAGGAAACTTCAGTTATGAAAGTTGTACAATCATTTGGAAAAATAGTTCTCAATTCTGTGGGCTTCATCCCTGTTGTAGAGGACAAGGGTATCATTGTCAATCTGTTAACTGTGATTTTTTTTATAAGGGTAGTAAAAGGTATGGATTGTTCCATTAATAAATGATTTTAAAAAACTAGATGGGCATGTACAGGTAGAAAAAAACCAGGCTCTGTTCTTGCCACAGTTACTGTTTGACTATAGTGATTCCTGGGCCTCTGAGGGTGTACCATGACTGATGGTCATGACTGATTTTACACTCTGACACTCCTACATGAAGCTACCCACATCCCATATCATAGTGCAGCTAGTGTTTCCTACAACAGATGTCTCCAAAAGGCTTAAGATTTGTTATGTTCTTTAGGATGATGGAATACACTGGTCTGCAGGCAGGTTTGGATTTCTGGTGAATATTGCCTTGACATTTGTAGATGTAACTCCCTTCTGAATTCATTCCTTCAAGCTATATATATGGTATTTACAGGGTCTAGGAAATATAGTTCCTTACCCTCAGGCTACTTACAGTATTGGAGTACTGGATTACAAAATGAATAAAATGAAAAGGTAATTTTAAATCATTAGGAACATGATGGATGTTGGCATGTTGAGATTATGGCACAGAGGTGCTGCATCATACTAGAAGGCCATGGTTAATGTTAGGGTAGGGCAGTCTAAGGAGTAGAAGCTTGATCTAGGCCCTGAAAGAGCTGTTGTTTGATCTCTGGGAACATATAAGTAATAGCCCTGAACCAACATACAACATCTGTAGACTGTCACTCTAAATGTTTGTACCCATTTTTCCCTTGTTCTGGGGCTACAACTTTCTACTTCATATTCACATTATTCTTAGATGGGGTGGGGCTGGATATTCTGAACTTGATGGGCTCTGCCAGGCAAGGTCATTACTATGGGTCAGTTGAGCTTTTCCCTATGTCCAGCTCAAGCCAAGTGAACTTTGCATCTAGTGTGATCTGCTTCTGGATTTTCTTTTCAAAGACACTGGCTGGATACATAAGCCCAGAGCGGTGCCTAGGCTTGCTGGAACTTTCCCTTTCTGCCTGAAATATGTTATCTCACTTGATGCTTTTAGCTCCTTTGTAAATGCTTCACTGAACTGTCTGTCTTGGGCTGTCAAGATTCTGCCTCCTTATGTCAAGACACCTGCTAGACATTAGAGCTGCTTTTCCTTCTGAACCTTTTCAACCATGTATCCCCTTCTAGTCATTTTCAATTATTAATGAGGTTTGGCTTGTATTATATATTCATGGAAAATGAATCCAAGTAGGCAGTGAGACTTTGCAAATGTAAAAGTGTCTGAATGGAGTCCTTCATGGTCCATCAGTGCAGTCACCCAGTGGTGCAAAATCTGCCATGGTGGCCTCAGTAGTTTTCATATGTTTTGTTGATTAACTCTGATTAAATAATAGTATTATTTGGTTACTTCAGAATGTGCGGGGATGGTAAGACAGATTCACGACTTTATAGGGAACTGGAAATTTACCTAATTAAATATTAAGCTTAGGTACTATTCAAGCACTTGAGTTGTACAGATAGATATTTACCTTGGCTATTCTCTCTGGAATCTTCTGTACAGGGACAAAAAACATGGTGAGATTTTATTGTAAATATGTAGGAATTATAGCAACTTAATAATAAAGATTAAATAGCTATCTGTCCTGATTTCCTGCCACATGCTTGTAATATGTGAAGTGGCTATAATCCTTTGCATGAAAACTGTGTCCTTTAGAATATTACATTTTAAAATGATATACTTTTTCATATTGGCTGTTGGACAAGAACTATTTATGTCATGTTTTGAATTACCAATATCTCTTGAGTTGATTGTTTTAAGAAAAGCGGTATGCTCTTCTTGGTTCTTCATACATATACATAATATAACTAACATATTAGTTTCTGATACTAGTGCTATGACAGAGATGACACATTCCTGGCCCAGAGTCCCACTGCTCCACTTTACACAGCCAAGGACAGATGTTCATCTTGATGCCATTGTATTTCCCATTCAGCCAGAATATTTTTTAATATTAACTCCTCAGATAGCTGCCATGAGTTGATCTGAGTTGACCATCAGAGGAACTTTAGATTATGTAGAGGGAAATGAGAGGGAGGGGGTATGAAAAATGGTGGAATGAGACAGACATCATTACCCTATGTACATGTATGATTAGATAGATGAATGGTGTGAATCTACATCGTGTACAATCATAGAAACGAAATGATGTACCCCATTTGTGTACAATGAATCAAAATGCAGTCTGTTAAAAAAAAAATCTAGTTTTCATCCCAGATTGTTTTTGATTGGAAATTTTCCTTTCTGTTGGGAGAAAGTATCCACAGGATACCCACCCCCCTGTCCCCCAAGATTGCTGCAAGCATCACTTTTATTTTATATATATTTATTACACAAACAAAATTAGGTAAATACTAAAAGGAATGAAAATAAAACATGAAAAAAGAAAATATACTCTGATTTGAAAATAATTAGCCATTAGTAATTTTTCCATTTCTTTTCATTTAGTCCCCGAATATATATCATTTTATAGAGCTATAAACATAGTTTAGGTGTAACATTGTAGTTTGTTTTCCACTTAAAATTATGTCATGAATAATTTTCCAGGTGGCCACATAACATCAGAATTAATTTTTAATGACAGCATTAATGATGATTAGTGGTTTGTATTTCTGTTCATGATCTTTCTGCATCTCAAAGTACATCTCTTAACCTTCATTCTGTGCAGAATCTCTTAGGCTTGTGGTATATTTATAGTTTCCATTAACTCAGTTGTCACCTTGTGAAAACTGGGCAAAACATTCTACTCCTCACCTGTGATCATGGAGTAATTTAAAATTTCATGTGGAGAGCATGTACTGGGAGTTGCTGCAAAAGCCTATGAACCATGTATTTTTGTGTGGATTTTCTTTAATATCCTAATCTAAAAATACATTAAGGAGAAGCACCTGGCTCCCCAAAGAACCAACACCATAGAATTACCTAGAAAACAAAATTTAGCTAAGTGAATTTATACATTACCATGGGGACTTTGAGTATTAACTCAGCAAGGGTCTTTATCTCTCAGTTATGTGAAGTGACATGAGCTCTGTGGGGTGAAATTGCTCAGAGAGCAAAAACATTAGGAGAAAAGTGGTCTGAAATAATACATTTTGATCTTTATGCTTATATAAAATTTAGCATAATGGAACTAAGCAAAATCAATGGCAGAGCCCAACAATTTTAGTATAAAAATTATCCATTTTGGGGGAAAGAAGCTGTCTCCATTGTGTTATTACATGTGAATTGATGTTGAGTATTTATAGAAGAAGCAGCAGAAAATGTCTTCATCAAGTTTAAGCAAATATGAAATGAGTCCTTTGAAATCTGTACTCTGACATAAGAAGTATGATTACAGAAGATTAGAAAATAGTGGCCTTTGGATAACTCCTCTTTGATTGACAGTGAATACAAATGTAGTAATTTCATGTACACATTTGAGCTGAGAGCATCTCTTATAGTCAGAGTTGTAGGCAATGTCAGACTGCATTTCGGCAGCCCTGCAGGGTAGTGCCCAAGGTCTCACCTGAGGTTTTTGACCCTGCTATGGAAACCTTAAGTATTATTATTTTACCAAATACATCCTCTTAAAAGATATCACACCATAGATCTATGTATTTGTCCCAATTTGGCTTACAGATCAATTTTTTTGGCTTAAATGGTAAAATACAACATAAAATTTATCATTTTCAGCATATGGTTCAGTGTCATTAAAGATGCTCATGTTGTACAGTCATTACCCAACATTCAGTACTCTTTTCAACTTGCAAAACTGAAAGTTAGTATCCATGAAATTTCTCCCTCTCTCTGTTTTCTCTGATCCTGGAAAGCACCGTTATCTTCTCCTTCATATTTCATTACTATGGTACCTCACATAAACAGAATCAAAGTGGTTTTTGTTTGTTTTTGTTTTGGGGAATGGCTAATCTCATTTATCAGTATTTTCAAGGCTTATCCAAGTTGTAGCCTGCGTCAGAATTTCCTTATTAATGCTGAATATTATCCAGTTGCATGTGTATGTCACATTTTGTTTATTGATGTGTTTGAAGACACGTGATTTGTTTCTACTTTTTTGCTGCTTGAGGATAATACTGAGAGGAATACTTGGGTGCACAAATATTTCTTTAAGTCCTTGCTTTCAGTTCTTTTCAGAATATGCCCAGCAGCAGAATTGCTCTAGCATATGATAATTCTACATTTATATTTTTGAGGAACTGCTATACTGTTTTTCATTGCAGGTGTTCCACTTTCATGAAGAGTGTCCAAGGGTTGTAATTTCTCTAGATTTTGGCTACACTTGTTATTTTCTGCTTTATTTTTTATTTATTTTATTTTTTGTAGTCATCCCCATGGATGTGAAGTAGTTTCTCTGATTGTGGTTTTGACTTGCATTTCTCTAATGATTAATGATGGTGAATATAACTTCTTTTTAAAGAAGTTTATTGCATGTGTAATACATAACTTTTCGAATGGTTGTTGAAAGAATATTACCTGGAGAGTCAAAAGATCTGAATTCTAGCCATGTCTCCTTCTCTAATTAGCCATTTGACCTTCAATTCTGTTTAACAAACATTAATTAGGCCCCTGCCCAGTGCTGAGCACTGCACCACAGAGAAGAGAAAAGTAAACTACAAATTTTCCACTCATTTCTCTGGTCTATATATTTCTTGTTTCTGGAAGTGTTATTTTCTGGTGTGATGGTGGTGATGTTTTAATGTTTTGTTTGATTTGCTTTTATTCTGCCTCCATAGCTTAAATCTAATTCTAAAGTTTTTAACCTAATTTTATAACTCCGTGTCTTCAGACATAGATAAGTGTTTTAGTTAGCTTTTTCTCTGCTGTGAGCAAATGACCCAACAAGAACAGTTGTAGAAGAGGACCAGTTTATTTGGTTAGCAGAGTTTCAAAGGTCTGAATAGACAGTCACCTCCATTGCTCTGGGATCAAGATGAGGCATAACATCATGGCAGAAGACTGTGATGGAGCAAAGCTGCTCAGGACATGGCATCAGGAAGCAGAGCAACTGATGTATTCACTAGGAACAAAATATGCATTCCAAAGTGACACTGCAATGACCCACCTCCACCATCCACCCTACATTCCTGCAATTACCACCCAGTTACTCCCTATCAAGGGATTAATTCACTGATTAGGTTAAATATCTCATTAACCAATCATTTAACTTCTAATTTCTTGTGCTGTCTCACACATGAGCTTTTGGGGGACACTTCCTATCTAAGCCATGAGAGTAGGATTACCTGAGAAGAAAATTGTAATGTAGAGGAAGAAAGGCAATTGTGAGACTTTGGGGGGGCATCTGCTATTAAAATCTGAATTTTATGTATGTAAAACTTGTAATTATTTTGATTTCATATATTCTTATAAATTTGAGAGTTCTTTTTTTTAAATAAAGCTATCTTAACCAAATGTTATTCACTGTATATTCCCTGGTCCACAATTACTGAGTCTGTCCTCTACAAGCTTCTTAAAAAGCTATTTCTTGTTACAACCACCTTCCTGCCTTCCCAGCTCCTTGCAGGCTTCCGTGTCCTCAAGGTCTCTGTTGCCAAATCTGAGAGCGTGCCTCAGTCTTCCTCAGCTGACTTCTCTGTGGTGTTTGAAATAGTAGCTTACTACCTCCTGGAGACCTCCTGGAGACCTCTTCCTCTCTGGACTTCCTTGATCTTGATCCACTTCTTGCCAGGCTCTTCTGTGCCTCCCTTGCCAGATGCCCTCTGTTTTTGTTATGAGTTGCCCTTTTTTTCTGTGCTGTCACTAAAAATTAGTGATCCCAGGGATTTGGTCACTAATTCTGCTTTCTTTTCACTTTATCCATTTGATTAAGAAGAAAAGTTTCCCACCTTCCACATTTCTATCTAAACCCTGTTTCAAAACTCTTTCCCTGAATATCCAATTGGACTATAATCTGTGTGAGTATTAATAATTTGTCAGTCCATTCAGTGAAACATAGTCAACATGAACTGTACCTTGTCATCTGTCAATTACTCTTGCTCTAGTTTCTCTGCATTAATGGGTGGTTCCACCATATTACCCCACTATCCATTCAGAAACCTTAAACATTTGCTTTTGCTCATTTGTACCTCCCCAAGACAAAAAAAAAAAATCTAACAAATTATATTCATTCCTCAGTATCTGTAGAGGACTAGTTCCAAGACCCCAGTGAATACTAATATCCAAGGATTATAAAGTCCCTTATATAAAATGGTGTAGAATTTGCATATATCCTGTGAACATCCTTTAGTTCATTTCTAGATGATATATAATTACTTACAAATACATTGTAAATGCTATGTCAATCATTTTTTAAATACTATATTGTTTAAGGAATAATGATGATTAAAAAGTCTGTTTGTACAATTTTTATTTTTTTCATTTCCCATGTTCAATCTGTGGTTGGTTGAATCCATGGATGCAAAACCCATGGATACAGGGACTAACTGCACACAGCTCAGTTTCTCAATCAGTCCCCTCATCTTTGGTCCTAATTATAATTTCCTTTGTCCAGGACCTTACATTGGATTGATGCATCTCCTGTGTTCTCCATTAGCGTCCTATTTTTAACACCTCTATAGATCTCAGCACACTTTGGCATTGCTTTGATACCCAACTGTCCTACCAGAGTGCTGGTGGAGAATGAATGGTGTATATTTTATTCCTTGGGCTAATTTGTAGGTTAAGAAAACATAGCTTCATCACCATTCTACTCCAACTTCAAATTTTGTTTTTTGCTTAGAGAATATCAGCAATATAATAGCTCCCTGCCTTTTCACGTTACAGAACGAATTCTGTTGTAATATTCTTACAAAGGTAGCCAGTAAACTTAGAACAATTTTTCTCAGTTTAAAAACATATGGTGTTGTTATAGCTCAGTGGTGGTTGGAAACCAACACCTGCTTTTAACTTGGCTTTTTATGGTCCAGAGCACACTGTTTACTTTCACCCTCATAGACTCACATTTCCAACTGTACAAGTTTAGGTTGCACATGCATGCACTACAAGGATGGGACAACAGTGGGTGACATGTTTTGAATATCTCAATGGTATTTGGTGACAGAAAAGATTTTCTTCATAGCATTCAGATATTCTTTCTTTTTGTTTTGGGAATTGAACTCAGGGGTACTTCACTACTAAGCAACATTTCTGGCCCTTTTTATTTTTTATTTTGTGACAGGGTCTCTCTAAGTTGCTTAGGGCCTCCATAATTGCTTAAGGCTTTGCTAAGTTGTTGAGCCTGACCTCAAACTCACAATCTTCCTGCCTCTGCCTCTTGAGCTGCTGGCATCCAGGTATTCTTGTAGTCACTTCCTAATTGTTTGTTATTGCTACTTAATTCATAGGGTATTTAAATCTCAACATTTTTTTAATTAGTCTTTGTAACTCTCTGTGTCATTTCCCATTCCAATGCACCAACAATTATAATGTTGAATGGCTCTTTTTGGGGAGTTTAATTCTTTTGAATCATGACTGACTTGTCCAGAAGAGGGATGAGATGATCCCCTCTTGGGGATGGCAGTGCAGTCTAGCATACCAGCACAATTGTGGTGAGAAGGAACCTGAGTCTAATCCTGGTGTGGCCATTCACTATCTGACAGGTGGCTCATTTCTAATCCTAGTTGTGAAGTTTTACTCAACTCTGTTATGTTTATGAAGAATCAGAAAAATCATAGACCAAAAGTGTTCAGAACAATACTTGTACATGGTCACCATAAAACAAAGGGTCACTTTGTCATCCCTAAATTAATTATCCTCTTAATTTGGGAATTTCAAATGTAGCCAATGTTTGTTTTCTTGGAATAATTATTTCATATTTTTAATGAAATAGAAACCAACACAACTCAGCTATACAAAGGTTAAGAAACCACAGATTTTATATGCTGATAGTGAGTTGTAGACATAAGTTTTGAATTCATTAGCACTGCATACTTGTCCTAATGAGAATTAATCATTAACTTGTCATTGACAACAACCTTAAATGATTGATGACCATTTATTTAGAAACTAATGACTTCACTAGAAATTTCAACTCATCATTTTGCTTATAATTTAAACAAACACTTTGTATTATTCTAAAGATTGAAGTTCCCCGACACGTTTTTTCATCACACTTATATGAAAGATAAGCATGGGGAAGGTCAATAAAGGTGATGTAGGCTTCACAAAGCTGGGCTTTATAAATACAGAATGTTTTAAAAGACTCTTATTCAGAGATAAGATATAGTCTTCCTTTCTCTAAAATTATAGTTCAGTGGATAAAATCAATAACTAAAAAATAGTCTTCAGCATTTTGATCTTATAATTTGCATACTGATTTTCCTGGTGTGATCATCAATCTAATGAAGGCAGTAATGATTTCAAACATACCTAGGGAAAGTTACGAAGTTTCTGATTTGGTCAGTCAGGTACTCTGGAAAAAGTATAGAAAGAGGATCAAAAGATTTAATACTGTTTCTAGTGTTTTCTCATTTTCTGTACAACTGAGATCTTTGGTATCAGCAACCACTTAAATAAAGATGGATATAGGTAAATATTATTTTTTTAACAAACACTTTTTGTCACAAAACTTTATCACTATATTATAAGTATTTTAATAATTTTATTTGTGCTTGTTTTTTCTGGGTAGTGATAAATCTCATTTAGAGACAGACCTCCATAAACCTCCTAAAACCCAGTGAAAGGAAATTGAACCCTGGGAGGAATCTTAGAGCACTTGGTTAGAGGGTGTATAAGAGGGCGTAGAGGCAGGATCTGGGCTTAGGCTGGAGGGTTTTAAGGATGAACCAAGTGGAGGCAGGATCAGCTCTGCACTGGACAACATCTTGATCCTGTGTGTCCCAATGATCTTTGTTTAGGAAGTGCAAGGAATGAAGTGGAACCAGAAGGTTTTGAAGAATGAGCCAATCACTCTGAAGAGGTGGTTATTACATTTTTGCCAACTATGGGATGACCTTGAGGAAAATGCTTTGTGTTGACCTCACACTTGGATTTGTCCCATCACAGTCTGATTATTAGCAGAGATGGCCTCTATTTTCTGAAACATCTCAGGAAGGCATTTGTGTTTTTCTCACCCCATATTCCAGTGCCCAGAATAGTTCTTCTTTGACATATATGGTAGGAAAAAATATACACTTTTTCTCATCCCCCTATACACCTTTGTTGAATGGAAAACATTTACTAATAGTATATTTAACTTTGTAAACTCTTCTCCTACACAATATGTGGCTTCTTTCAGATAGAAATGAAATTCCTAGTAAATACTTGACATTACTTAGACTTAAGGTCTATTATAGTGTTACTAGTGAATATCAGGATGGGAAACCTCAGATGGTTGTCTCTTCTGTAGGCATCAGGACCATTTTGAAAGGAAGTGCAACTTTCCCACAATTTTACTTCCTGAGTAAAAGGCAATAGGAAGTGAATAACTTGAGGTGTGTTCTGTGGTTTCACATATCCAGCAATGTCAAAATTGCATTTCCAGCACTGTCAAAAACAGAAAACTAAAACCAAAGGTACAAATTGCAAATCAACCTTTGACACTTGCCCCTTATTTGGTCTCCCTCCCATGACTCTAGTCTTTGTGAAGCATTTTTCATGTTATCTACTGAGATGCCTCAAAAACAGGTAATAACTCTGACCAATCCTCTCATAAAACTCAACTTCACTCCCTGTTCCCCGAAAATGTTTTCCCAGCTCACATGAAATAAAATCCAAAGCCTCTGCCAGCTGCTGCCACTTATCTGATGTCATTTCTCTCAGGGAATATAGTTTTAGCTTTGGGACTTTGCAGGGACTTGTCCCTCTCTCTGGAATCCTCTTCTTCAAATAGTCACTGTTTTTCCTTATTACTTAGATGTTTGCTCACATAGTTACCTCCTTGCCATGGTTTGAATTGTGCCCCTAAATTTTGTGTGTTGGAAACTTAATCCCCAAACCATATGTTGATATTTGGAGGCCCCTGGGAGCTGATCATAAATCAACGAGGTCATGAGAGTGGGGCTTGCATGAAGTCACTTGTGGGTTGGTAAGAAAAGGAGGAGAAACCACAGCTAGTGCATTTGCACTGTTCATGTGATGTTCTCTGCCATGTTATGATGCTGCAAATAGGCCCTCACCTAATGCTCTGCTATATTCTTGGACTTCTGCCTCCAGAACCATGAGCCAAATAAACTTTATAAATGAGTCAATCTCTGGAACTTTGTTATAGGAACAAAAATGGGCTAAGACACTTTCTTCTCTGTGAAATGGCTCTCTCTCCAGAATTCTCTGCCCCCACATTATGGTAGATGGATTTATTTTAATGTTAGTTTAAATTTTTGCTCTGATGATCAGTGACTTCTTTCTCCAAAGAGATATACAACTTTTATTCCTACCTCTGCCCTATCACCTGAGTCCACAAAAAGACATCTGCATCTACTTTTGAAAACGCAAAACATACAAATGGGTGAGAGGAAGCAAAAGAAAGTGGTGTTCAATGTCATTTGGAAATGTTAAACTTGAAGCAAATGATCACTTATTGAAGTTAATACTTAATGAATTTCTCAAGGGGAACACCCCTTAGCAGAGGTGATAGTACTGTATACAAACTCTATTTTAAATTGCAGTTCCATTTTTTTTTTTTAAAGGAGCATCTTGTCTACTTAAGCTCATCTGTCTTGCATTATGGTCATAACCTGATTCTTCTTACTGGAAGAAGAGACCTATTTCTGAAAATAGTCAGTGCCTAAGGGAGAAAATCAAATTCTTGTTATTACTGTTTTTTTGTTATTTTTGTTTTGGATTTTTCAGCAGACTAAAGGATTTAATTGTTCAAGTGCTCTAAAAATGTTCTCTGCACATTCTTTTGATCATGTACCCTATTGGCAGATACTTTTTGAGACATAAGTTTGCATATTTGCTTATAAATTATGTACATGTACTGCAGTAATGATAATACATGTATTATTAAACATACACAAAAATAGAAATTAAAAAAGGCACATCAAATCAGCCTGAATTGAAGTTCTAGTATTTTCTTGCCACCCCCCACAGTTATTCTGGACCTTCCCAGGTATATGCAGTCTACTCTTGGGTCCCCCCTCACTCACCTTGTCTTCTGCAGGTGATAAGTTGGTAGGATTTCTAAATGTATCAGCTGCCAGAACCAGAACTCTGAATGGGGAGGCTGAGAGTAGAACCATTTACTAAAGGTCCTGAAGGAATCATATTGAATTCTAAATTTCTCTTCTTTAGAGAGAATGTGGTCCACAGCATGGTCCTGCTGCCAGCAGGTGGTCAGGAAGTGGAAGCTGATGTTCTTCATCTATTTCTGCTGCTGTTTTATTCCTGCAGCTGTTGCTTCTAGTTCATATATCTCTAACTAAAAATTCCAAATTTGTAAACTTCTGAAAATGGAAAGGTTTGTTTTTGCTTTTCCTACTTGTTTGAAAGCAGACTCTGAATACTTCTAAAGCTACTCATGGTTGATAAATCCTATTTAGTTTGAATTTTGATATGTTTGATGATGGCATCCTGCACCTAAAACAATTTAGTGTATTATTTAAGATGTGATGCTCCCTTCCCCAAATCTTAAACTCTGGATTCTGAACACAAACTTGGTTCATGATTTTCATGTAAGGGAAGGCTGACATGCACACTATAATTTCCACTTTGAAGCCTGTTGTCCTGTTTTTCAGGTTCTTGATGTTAAAGCTTTTGGTAAAGGACACTGGTTTTTGAGAGACAGGATTACTCAAAAGCTTCTGCTATAGTTTAATCTGAAATGTCCCCAGAGGTTCATATGTTGAGTCCCCAGTCTGTGGTCCTCTTGGGAGGCAATAGAACTGTAGGAAGTGGGGCCTAGTGAAAGCAAGTTAAATCATTGGTGATGTGTCCTTGCTGGGGATATTGAGATCCTGACCCCTTTCTGCCTCTCTGCTTCCTGGCTACCAGGAGTTGAAGAGCCCTTTTCTACCACATTGTTCCACCATGATGTAGGGTGCTATCATAGGCCCAAAGCAATAGGGCCAGGTGATCTTGGGCTAAAACCTCTGAAACTGTGAGCCTAAATAACCCTTTTTCTCCTTATCAGTTGTTTACCCCAGGTATTTTGTTTGAGTAATGGAAAGCTGATTAGCACAGCTTGTTCAGCTCTGTACTGTAGAAAAGAGAATACCCATCCTGCTTTGGTTACTTGTACCAATATTGTCTTTTATACCTTGATTATGATTGGACAGGAATGGTAGATGGTTGTAGGTGTAACTCTAATGCACTGTAATATCCCCTCAGGACCATGGAATTGCCCTTTCCATTTTTCACACCTTGGGTGAAGATCCTTCTGACCTCCAGTCACCCTACTCTTAATCTCATAAATCCCTTTCATCCTCATTAGTTGTTCACCAGAGTATCATTGATTTTATTCTCAGAAATACTTGAGCAACTCTGCCTCTACTACTCTCCTTCTGTGCTCTCCTTCTGTGAGTGTGACTTCCCCCTCATCATCTGTTTTGTCTACTTACCCATCTTGGGAATTCTGGTCATGGAAACATTTCTTACAACTTAGAGATAATAAATGCAAACGTCCTCCCCAACTAAGGACCCAGCCTCAATGTGCTGTGTTCAGTACCAGAAGCCTCTGCCATCTGTCATTCCTCCTCCAGTCTCTAGTCTCCTCCCTGAAACCTGCCCACTCAGCATTCCTGCTGCTCAGTTTTTGGCATGTTTCTTGATCACAGGGTGCATTGCTCATTGGTAGGTTGGCATGATTTCCTGAGTGACATTTCTAAACCTCCTGTGCTTTCTGCCCTTTCATTTTTTCTCATCTCTAGTCACAGACAGAATGTCTAGGAATGCAGGTCACAGCCATATGTTATACACAGATAGTAAATGGGCCTTCATATTATGGATTTTGAATTTTTATAGTCTTCACTTTTTCAGGAGTCACTGAAGGTGATTCCATTGCTGCTGTGGAAAGACCCAGTGAAGTTTGATAAAGGGGATCAGAGATTCAGAATAAACTCTTGGATACCCTTAATATCCCTTTCTTTCCTTGTAATTTCAAAATGGTAACCTAATTGGCTACCATTTGATGGGTAAAGCAGGCTGGTGGAGTAGAAAGCACATGGACCCCTTATGAGGCAGTTGTGAAATTTAATAACAACTGTCACCCAAACTAGCTGGTGACTGGGATGTAATTATTTTAGTTCTTTAATCTGTGAAGTAGGGTTTTTATGATTATCCCTAATTCCTACAGAAATTTTACAAGCATGAATTAGGATTTTTCTCTGTGTGTTAGTCAGCTTTCCATTACTGTGACAAAATAACTAAGATAAATACCTTATAAGGAAGAAAAGATTTATTTTGGCTTACAGTGCCTGAGGTTTCAGTTGATGGTTGGCCCTATTGCTTTGGGCCTGTAGTGAATTAGTACATGATGGCAATGGGAACATGTGGTAGAAGACAAGTATTCACCTCATGGGGACTGGGAAGCAGAGAAAGAGTAAAAGGGGCTTCAAGAGTATGCCCCAAGTAAATCCAACTTCCTTTTACTAAACTCAATCTGTGAATGGCTCACTATGTCCCAGTAGCACTAGGTTAGGGACCAACCTTTTATCACATGGGCCTTTGGGGGATATTGGATGTCCAAATTACAGCTACATGACTATATGCCAGGAACATAAAACATGCTCAGTAAATATTGCTGATTAATTTCCTCCCACACCATGAAATATTTACACTATAATCTGAATTTTGAAATCTAGACATAAAAAGTTGATGATTTTGGTATTACAAATATAGTCTCTATTGACAGGCACTATTGGTTAGGTCATTCTAGTAAAAGAAATATTTTCTAACCATGTACTAGATTATCAAAATCCATGATGGCCTAGTATTTATATCTGTTACAAATGAATTCATGTCATAATTTAAAGTCAGTGATAAATGTAGTATTTCCGATTATACGTAACTTTGGATGGAAAATCTCACTTAAAAATCTCACTGAGTGGTCTATGTGAGATTGAATTTGTTGATTAAGAACCTCTACTTAAGACTTTTAGAAAACATGATTTCTTGTACATATGAATTCATTTATTTAGACAAATAATTAAGTGCTTTCGGAAACTGAAATGTTTTATTTCATTTCCCTGTAATTGTCATCTTTACACATTTAATTGCAGCAATATAATCTACTATAAGAATCTACTATTCTTTTATTCAGGGTAATTTAAGTTGTTATGAAAGATAAACAATAAATTATACCTAAAAGGCTTTTAGTTGAGTCAGATAAAATATTTCATTATTATTAAGAAACAATAAGTGAAACTTTATGATATTCTATACAATTATGATTAAATGATATTTTAGGATACTTTTAGTATATACAATGTTTGCTAATTGAGCTTCACTTAAAAATAATTGAAGTTTACAATTTTAGTTTGTGTAATATGTGTTCCCTAGTCTTTTAGAAATTTATCCTGTGATCCATTTCTTTTGGGAGATGTTGCTGGACAAGTTGGCCTAACTTTATTAAGATCAATTGTTCGTAATACTTTTATTTTTAAGTTTAATTGTGAAAACAAATCCAATAATAAGTCAAGATTTATGAAAGTTATAGCTGCAGGGTTTATATGTTTAAATACACTGGGAATACACATTGCTTCTAAAAGCAGAAAGCTTGTTTTAAAGGTTTATGTTCTTTTACTTTTAGTTGTAGAATAGACTTGTACATGTAGCTCCCTCTGGACAAAATCTCTTATTTTCCTTTACAGTGAAAAATAGACTCATGATAATCCTTTGTGTCAATGAGCCTGTTAATTAACCTAAGAAGGACGTATGGTACACTTAGCTATGACTGAATACTGACAGGGCAGTGTTCATCAGACAACATTTAGTTAGCTTCAGAAGTCATGGCAGTTATGCTCTGAAAAGTCATCAACACAGAATGAGTGACTGAGCCCATGTACAGTTCAGTTCATATGAGCCTCAGGTCATATAATTTTAATAAATCTATTAATGCATAACCTTGTTTTATAAGTAGTTTTGTTTAAAGATATTTTATATATATAAAATATTTGCATATAATTTATTAAAATGTTTATATGTAACAAGAAATGCTTATGTAATATATGTATTTACACATAATACATTTAAAGTGATTCTTTAATATACATATAGAATATGTAAAATATACTTCTAAAATATATGTATTATAATATATGAATTATGTGCATATTATATATAAAAGACACATATATAATATATATGCATTATGTATGTCACTCATGCCTAAACAAAGTTTAAATGGTGCACACAATTTTTCCCTAAGGCACATCAGAGCCTTCTCAAGAACTCTAGATAGCACCTTAGCACTATGCTTGAGGACAATTTTAGAGAGTGAAATCACCAACTAAAAGCACAAAATTAAGGAGAAATGGCACTAAATAGATTGCAGAAAGGATGCCTCTTCACAGCATGAGAGCTGAAGCGAGAAGGCAGAATGTGACCTTCATCAGGCTGGTGGTGGGAGCACCCCAGTGCTGGGTGACTAGTACTTCCCCATGCATGGGTCTGTGAATGATCATGAAAGTACTGCTGGGGTTGCAAATACATTTTAGGAGATGAATTCACAGGTAGGGAATTCTTGAATAATTAGGTGACATTGTTTAAATTAAAGTTATTTTGAAGTCTTAAATGCCTTGAATTGTCAGTTAACTTCTCCAACCATTTCTTATCAAGAGCTTAATCTGTGAGAGTAATTTCCCTGGAAGGCCGATTAACTCCTTGCTTCTGTTACTTGGTGCTAACACTTGGAATGTCACAGAAGTTTCTCACCTTTCCTGAGTCACAGGCTCCACTTTTCCTTGCCCAAGTGAATTGCCTTTGCCTATTCCCTGGAACTCTGCAGTTGGCTTACCCACCCAGTCACATGTCCTGACTTGGCAAGTGTTACAGCATGATTAAGAAAGCAGGCCGTGGCTTCCGGGTGGACAGGGTTGAAATCCTGGATCTATCACTTAATGTCTACCGCCCTGGGGCAGGCTACTCAGACTCTTGATGCATTTTTTATCACATAAGTAAAAAAGGGATAATGAACCTGCTTATGCTATATTATTGATGATTGATGTTCTCTGCTTTATTTAAGTTATATAAGACAGAGATTGGCACTTAGTATGTCCTCAACTTTAAATAATTGATTCACTTAGTTATCTATGTTCAACTTTTCTTTTTCTTAAGGATTTGATTATGCAATACCAACAAAAGGAAAATCAAAAAAAGAGAAAAATTCGGGTGAAAGAAATGGGAGCATGAAAAGGTAAAGTCAAAGTAATGTTAGGACCCTGGTTTCTGTTGATGTGATTGCCAAAACACTTATCTCTACTGGAGTGGTGTGTGCCCTTACCTTCAATTTTATCATGGACTGCTTTCACTTAACTCTAGTGCCAAGAATGGCTTGGGGATTATACACCTGTGGTAAAGGCAAAGTGATGCTAATAAAGGAACTGAGTGTGTGTAAGGGGCTACATGGACTTGGGCATAGTTGCGAGGGCCTTTAAGTTAAGGTCTCCATGTAAAGACTTCATTAATAAAGGCCTCTAATAATAAATATTTTAATCCACATGTTCCATATATATGCACTTATTTACCTATAGATTATATATCATAGTTTAGAACTTTTATCAGATATGCACTATGATTTGCCTTAAGACATGTTAAAAAGGAAGCCATGTGTCATGGTACACGCCTGTCATTCTGGCTACTCTGAAGCCTGACACAGGAGGATCACAAGTTTGAGACTAGCCTGGGCGATTTAGACTCTGTCTCAAACAAAGGGGAAGGACTGGGGTATGACTCAGTGGTAGAACACTTGCCTAGCTTGTGTGAAGCTCTGGTTCTTTACACAGAAGTGAAGGAAAAGAAAAAGAATGGCTGTTTTCAAGGTAGACCACAGAGACAGTCCTGTAACTCAGTAAATTTACTAAATATTTATTATTCACTTGTACACTTAAAATAGCCAAAGAAGGAGCTGAAGGTGAAATTAGATATGACATTCTTAAAGTTATAAAATATGAGAAAACTTTTGCTCACTTAATTTATTCATTCATTTGTAGTAAGAACTATGTGATTAAACATGTCATCATCAACAATTTTAATCACTTAATTATTTAAATAAAATCTCATACTAGGATTATAATTACTACACTGGAATACTTTCACTTATGCTTCATCATGAATATTATCTTCATTTCATGTTTTCTTTTTAAGAATATTTTTCATAAAACTAGATAGCATCTTTAAATATCTGTAGCCAGGTGTGTGAGGTTTGCATGAACACGCATGCCCCACAATCTCTCCATCGACAGCACACAAGATGATCTAAAGGGTATGTGGCCTGTGAAACTCCAAGTGGATTATGAATCACTGCTACATAATCAGCGAGGGGTCCTCACCTCCTCCCTTTGCTGGCAGCAGGTTTTTTCATTAGCACCTTTCACTGTGTGAATTGCTTGATGATCCTTTTTGATTCGTTTTTATTATGATGTCTTGTCTGTCTCCTCTTCTAGGATATATTCTTCCAAAGTTCAGGAATTCATTCTATCTTGCTGTTGTGTTCTCAGTACTTTGACCAGTTCTTGGCACAGATTCTTGCCTCCACATATATTGCCAATGAGTGAACTGATTTGCATATTACGTTTCATCAATAAATGTTCTTCAGTTTAAAAATACATATATCTTGAAGTTCTGGTGTTTTCTTCCTGCCCACATGGAGGAATACCAGCCAACATTGGAGACCATTTCCTGCAGAAGGGCAGTACGTGTATAGCAAGGAAGGTATGAGGGAAGCACAGAGCCAGCGGGGCAAGTTTATTGTCATGCTTGGCATTTGGCATTGGAGTCAGAACCACTTTAACTGTCCTCCCTTTTAGAAGGGAAATGTGAAAGTATAGTCAGAACAAAATAAGTAAATGTAATACCTTATTCAGAACAATGTAAAACATTTTGAAATTTTGTGCAAAGGAGCTGCTTATGTTTGCAGGACTTGTAACATATTTAATGGTGGTTGTGGCAGAAGATGTGTCCACACTGGGTCCACACTGGTGTGACTGACAAGACCAGAAATACTCAGGTGATTACATCATTTCCATCTAGAAATAATTTAAATTTAAAAGAACTGCTTTGTAACTTGTTTGAAATTCCATTTTTTTTTTTTTTTTTGGAGGTGGTATGGGGACATCAGGTTTATTGTAAAAATTGCATATAGTAAAACTTACCCCTTTTTAGGTATACAGTTGTCTGAATTCAAAAGACATGAATTCACATATCCACCACTACAAACCACAATATAGACGGTTTCTATCACTCCTGCCAAAGTTCCCTTTTCCTTTTTATGGTTGATTATCTCCCACTCTTCTCAGCAACCACTGGTCATATTTCTGTTATAGTCTCTCCTCTTCCAGGATGTTGTAAAAGTGGCATCTTACAAAATGTACCCTTTTGTGTATGGCTTCTTCACTTAGCATAAAACTTTCATAGTCCTCTGTTTTTTTTTTTTCCATTTTATTTTGGTAGTTGTAGATGGACAGCATGCCTTTATTTTATTTATTTTTTTATGTGGTGCTGAGGATTGAATCCAGTGCATCACACATTTGAGGCAAGTGCTCTACCACTGAGCTGCAGCCCCAGCCCTGGTCCTCTGTTTTGTGTGTGAGAAACACATTGCTTTTTATTGCTCAGTATTCCATTGTATGAATGGACCATATTTTTAAAAAATCGATTTACTGGGTAATTGTTTTAAGTTTTAGAAAATTTGAATAAGGTTTCTTAAGCATTCATATTCAAGACTTTGCGTTGACATTAATGTTCATTTCTCTTGAATAAATACTGGTAAGTGGGATTACTGGATCATCTGATAATTGTACATTAATTGTAAAATAAATTATTGCACTGTTCTCCAAAGTGTTGGTACCAACTTGCATACATATTAGCAATATGAGAATTCACATGCTCTGCATCCATACCAGAATTCTGTATTGTCAATTTTTGCTTTGTTGTTTGTTTTTAGTCATTCCAGAAATTAATTTAGTATCAAGGGTAATGGTAAGGATCTTGATTTAGACTTACTTTATTATTTTTTTCTTTCTAAATCTTTAATGTGTTGTCCTTTTCCTTGAGAACTCCCCCCTCTTTGTTTCCTCCCTTCATTAACTCCTTGTGGCTAGTATATATGGCTAATACCTCATTGAATATTGTCAGAACTTCTATTTCAGTATACACATCGTATATATTAAATACTGTCTGTTTTCCAGTATTTTATTTATTCTCTTTTGCATTTTAAAATAGTTATCAATGCATATTTTCCACTGAATTCTTGCCATTAGATTGTCAATTTCTTGTAGAAAGGTTTTGTGCTTCTCTGATCAAAATTAGTAGGTATTCTGGTAACATTTTCATATTTGTTGATTTTTTTAAGGGGATAACTGAGTAAAATCAGCACTGAGAAAATCACTTTTTAAAAAAGTGATAGTTATTTTTATTTTTTTGTATATACTATGTTGTTTGTAGTTTTATAGAACCTAGGAGAATCAGGGTTGCCAAATTTCCAGTTCTGAATCAAGAATGGATTGATGCAAAACTTAATAATGATTAAGCTATTAATATAAAGAATTTTAAGTAATTTGACAACATTAGTGTGTCTTCTTATGGTAGCATCATGTGCTCTTTCTAAATTGACCATTGAAATGTCGCCTACCGATATAAATGGGCTTGGATCAGCTGAGTTTCAAATTCTGCAGACTTCCAAGCTCTCTTCAAATTCAGTTGTAAGCATAATTGATGATTTTGAAAAATAATAATAAAGATTTTCCTCTACAATTTTGAATAGCATTTAGAAAACTTTTAAAATAATTACCTTTTAAAATTTTGGACTTGCTTTTAAATTCTGATTTATTTATTTTTATTTATTTTTAATTTAAAAAATTTTATTGTTAATGGACCTTTATTTTATTTATATGCCATGCTGAGAATCCAACCCAGTGCCTCACACATGCCAGGCAAGTGATCTGCCCCTGAGCCACAATTTCAACCCTCAAAGTCTGGTTTTTAGGTCTTTAAATTCAATTGTGAACATAACTGATTATATAGGCAGATGATAATCATAGATTTATCCTTACCATTTTGCTTATCTTGAATCACATGCTTTCAGTGATAAACCCTATAAAGGTTTATTGAAGACTGATATTTCAATATTTTCAGCACTTTTCATTTATGCGTTCTCATGTGAATATAGCAGCTTTTTTGATTATATGGATTACATATTGCTACAGATCATTTTCTAGTATATCATGTGAGGTTTTCCCCTCCAAATACATTTTAATATACCCAAGAATCTGAGCCAAATCTCACCTCTGAGGATTTTCCATGGAACCTATTATATTGCCAAGTCCTCAAGCAATTGTTTTATTACCCCAAGAATTTCCTGGGCTGAAGTCTCTACTTAAAGAATACTGTGTTATTCTCTGGGCTGGATAATCATGTTCCAACTCTGATATTTAACAATAGTACTATCTTATCAGATTTCAAAGTAAGGGAGTATACCTAACATAAAAGTCTAAAAGTGGGGAAAACAGTCCAATTTTAAACTGTTCAGGTCACTCATCAATCTCATGAAGATCCTTCCTGTTGCCTCCTTTCTAATGGCAGAATGAAGTCATGGAGGCAGAGCAAAGTGCTGGTGTGGACAGGGACAGTGCAGATGGCTCTAGCTAGTGTACTGAATGTTCCTGTTGGGGACTTTTGGAAATGTGGGTGATGTCTTTGTAATGATGTCAAGGATATTGCTGACACATAAAAGGTGGTCATAGTCATTCTATAATGTATAGGGCAGTCTTATACCACAAAGAATATCACCATCCCGAATGCCAGGAATACTCGATTGAGCAATGCTGAGTTAGATAGCCCTCGGTCCAATTTCTGGCATTGGGAACTTGAACACATTGCATTTTCCTCATCAGTAAAATTGCTGTAAAATAGATGTTGTATAAGATCATTTAGAAGATTTATGATGTATATAAAGCAATGAACAGAGGACTAGACACTCAGCAGGAACCAGTAAAGACTCTTTGGCATAGTTTTTAAACCCTCAGGGTCTTTCCAGCCCACTCCAAGTAAAAACCAAGACCCTCACAGTGACTACACAGACCTGCCTGATCCTCCTGCCCCTTTGAATTCATCTCCTACTGATTCCCCTTCTGGTTCTGCCCAACCACACTGACCTAGTTATTTCTTAGTCTTCCCAAGTGAGCTGTCCACTCTCCCTCCAGACCTATGTTGTGTGAGAGACTTCTACGTATTTCTCCTCTTCCTCACTCCTTCTACTGTTCCCTTTTCCAAGGTGTGCTTCCCTGATGAATGGTGTAGAAAAGGCAGCTTGTTTGTCCACAGCCACCCCTTCCCCTTTGTTGTTGCTCTTTCCCTTACCATTGGCCAACATATTAAATATGTATTAGCTTATTGTCTGTCTCTTCAAGTAGAACATAAGTTACATGAAATCAAGTACTCTGTTTTGTTCACTGATATATCCTCAAAGGCTGGAATATCCCCTGGTTACTTAGATGCCACAGATATTTAAATGGATTATTTAACAAATAATAGAATTAGAACAGAAGTCAAAATTGTTTCCTTATACTTGGTTATGTACATATGCTGTGTGTAGGGAGGGGAGAAGGGGAAGAGAGAGAATGTGTATAAAAAGATTCCCTTTTCTCCTGGTTATATAGTTCTTAATGCAGATAAAGGAACTAATGATTTACCAGGGCCTCCCCTGTGAACTAGAGATAGACTAGATCAGGCTGTCTAAAAATTGTATTTCTTGATGCTTATTTAACACTGTGGATTTTTGATTCATTTTAATTGAAAAAAGTTTGATATTTTTATTTTCATAGAGACTACCTTCAGGGCATCTTTGAGTATGTTTTGAAATTGTTTGCAAATCTCTAGACTTTATCAATAAAATTATCCACAGCATGTTGGAGTTGAGTTTTCCTGTTTGCTTGGAGGAGTAAATGTTCTCTGGGTAGACGACAATAGGTGTGTGATGCTTCTGTTAATATAGGTGTGGGCTGAGGGCATGCTGTGAAAGGTTATGTTATGAAAGAAACTACTGGCTTAATGTTTTGAAAGCAAGGGAAAGATAGTGTGTGAGATATTTATTTTAAATACAGATATTTTCATTTAATTTTTACTTTTTGGTACCTGTGTTCCTTTATTTAGAACAGTTTACTTTGAATTTTGAAAAAATTATTGGTTTTGTGGCTCAAAAATATACACAATTTATTAAACATGCTCCACTTAACATCAGAAATGGTTTAAGAATATGTCATTATGTATTCTTATTCTAAATCAGTGCTGATTTTCAGTTAACTTTTCAATACATTTAACATTTAAAGTATTTCCTTTACTCAGATTGAATTAAATTTGCTAGTAGAAATTAATGTCTCTTTGGCCATGGAAGTCCTGAAAATACTTCGGGTGTGTTTTCTTTCTGCAGGTAACTTATAGACAAGTGAAACCTTTTAATTGTGATAATAATATTAAGCAGGACCTTTGGAGTTTGACTTGTTTTCTAATGTAGGAATTGAGGAAGACATTTATTTGTGGTTTAACCCAGGGCCAATAAACTCAGTTGTGTGACTAAGTGAATTACCTTCACTTACACTTGGTGAGACTTTGCCGTTGTTGACTGTACTCGATTTTTGAAAACTTGGATCTATAGCTGGGTGACAGATAATAACTATTTTGATAAGAGGATCAAGAGAATAGAGTGTGTGCAGTTCTGTGTGTGTGTGTGTGTGTGTGTGTGTGTGTGTGTGTGTTGTTGGCAAGTGATGGAAACAATCAGGAATGATGGATCACTGCAATGAAGACAGTATGTGCTTTCAGTATGACTGTCTTCCTCTAAACATGATCAAATCTCCCCTAGTGATGTATATCTCTTTTCCCCTTCAGACCAGTTGTGAAGGTTATCTACTCTGTGGCTTCCATTTCCTCCTCACACACCTTGCTCCCAACCTACTCTAGTCAGATACTTTTCTCACATCATGCCACCAAGACACTCATACAAGGATTGCCAACTATCTCCATTCTATCAAATGGATATTTTCAAGATTATTGTTACTTGGTCTGCAAGTAGCACTTGATGCTGTTGACACTTCCTCTACAAAACACCCTTCCTTTGGTTTCTCTTTCTTGGGTTCCATTTGTCATAAGAACATATCACACTTCTCCCCTTTTTATTTGGCTATGCCTTTCTAGTTTCCGTTGTGAATTTATTCTGCTCTAACAGGCCATTAAGTGTTGAAGTTTCTTAAAACTAATTCCATGTTTTCATCTAACAAATTTCTTGAAAATCTCCATTCCCATTCCTTGAGTCATCATCTGAATGACAGTTTTCTCAATCTCTCTCTCTAGTCTGACCTCTTTGCTCCACAGTCAGGTATCCAGCTGCCAACTTGGCTTTTACAGCTGAATTTGTGAAACACAGAAGTCAAGATTGAGCTCAGGATATCCAACCAGATTATGAATTTCTGAATGATTGGTTCTAGTTCTATCTAATTGGGTTGGATTTTATTGTGGCAGACTCTCTAATCCCCTCTATTCATTCCTATCAATTGAATACCATTACTATTTCTCAATGCCAGTCATCTTACTGCTAGAACAGGAAAATGAAAAAATCAGAACATAGATCTAAACAACACAGCAACCAGCTTCATCTAAATGGCATGTATAGATCCCAGCAACTGCAGAGTTAATCATATGCTGAGCCATTAGGGAGCCACCAATTTCAGAGGACTGAAAACATAGATTTGCTTTCTGACTTAATTCTCAAGAATAAAGCTAGATGAGTCAGTAACCCAAAGAAAGACAATCATTGTATAGAAATTAACTACTCTCTCTAAAAACTTATGTCACAGAAGAGTTTAATTTGGAAATTAGGAAATATGTGAGTGATAATAAAAATACAACATAGCAAACCTCATGGGATGAAACTATCTTGGGGTTTTAAGGGAAATTTATGCTATTAAATGCATGAGCAAGAAAAATGTGATCTGAAAATCAATAATTGTCTTTGCAAGAATTTAGAAAAGAAAGCAAGTAAACCCAAAGGGCATAGAAATAATTTAAGAAGTCAATAAACCAACACATAAAAATTTAATTTTAGAAATAAATGAACTTGCAAAATGATTCAGTTAATTGTTAAAGCATATTAATATAACTAATAAAAGGGTTAATTTTACTAAATGAAAATCAGAATTTTATGAATACCTTTTATCTCAAAAAAATAATACTTTGACATGGACAAATCCCTCCTCCACAACAACAACAAAAAGTCAAAACTGTTGAAGAAATAGTTGAAAGGAATGATTTCTATTGAATACATATTTAAATTGTACACAGAAATGTCACACAGAAATGCACGGAGAACTGCACTGGTACATTCTTTTAAACATTAGAAAAACAGTTTTATGTAAATACTAAGAAAATGATAAAGGCAGACAAACTTCCTCTTTTATTCCTAACAAAGTATGACAGGATATTACAAAAAGAGAAAATTATGATCACACTATCATAAATATAGGTTAAAAAATACTAAGAATCATTTGCAAACAGAATCTGGAAATAGGTAAAAGTTTTACCTTAGTTGTGTTTATTTTGGCAGTGTAAGGGTGAGCACATACTTGCAAATCACTACAATTCCTCACATTAATAGAAAAGGAGAAAAATATATGTGCACATTGAAATTTGCAGAAGACACAGTTGATCTAGTGAGTTCCATGTACAATAGAAACTCTTATCAAACTGAAAAGAGAAATCTCCTTAACCTTATGAGAATTTGTCTTAAAAAGCCTAGAGAAAGCATCATACTTAAATAACACAAGTTTGAAACTTTTCCCACTGATAAGGACTGCAATAGAGAGATGCCCCCATCACCACTTGGGTTTAACAGTGGAAAAAATGAGTCATAAGTTTTAGCACAAAGGGAAATTTCTTAGTCACAGACTGTAAGAGTGTATGAATACAAAACCTGAAAATAGTTAACAAATATGTTTTTAGAAGACTGATGGAGCTCAGCAAGGTGGATATAAGGTCAATATGAAAAAGCAAATTGTATTCTTATATGCCAGGAATAGATAAATTTTTGAAGCTATTATCAAATGTATTTTTATTTCATCTCATGAAAAATAAAGTATCTACATTAAAAGTTTCAAAAGTGAGAAATTTTAATACTTAATATTATTTTCCCTATGTTTTTAAATTTTCCCCACTGTTCCTACTTCTTTTTTATCCATTATCTAATTGTGCATATTTGGACCAATGAAGCAATATCTTCTTAATTGAAGTTCTATGATAATGTTGAGTCCTTGAATATTCAGACTTAGTTTTTATCTAGGATGTCTTGCCTATTCTGGGCCCTTTATATTTAAGAAACTTATTTTTAAGTCAACTTATAAGAAACATCAGAATAGGCTTTGATAAAATTGATTAAAAATTAAAGAAATATCACTAAGATTTGACAAGTACAACATGGTTTTGTCTGTTTTATGAGTGTTTTTTAAGGAACAAATTTGACTTTATTCTTTTTATTCTATCCCAAAATTATATGAAAAATAATAGGGACACATTCATATATAGGACAAAGAATGAAACTGCAATACTGGAAATATTTTAGACTCTTTTTGTAAATCTAGATAACATTCTACACTTGCCTATAAAATTTGTAACCCATTACGACAATCCAAGATACAGAAAATAATAACTTAAAACTAACAATGGAATTTAACCAACAGTTAAATCTCTTGTTCCCGACAATTCATGCACAGTCATATCTATAGATAAGTTCTAGCAATCACTTCCAAAATTTCATTTTTATACTAAATTTTCCCTTGAAAGTGTTATAATCTTGGATCTCAAACCAAAAAGATCAACAAAGGATGGCAAGTCAGTATTACATGTAACATGTATGGATAAATCCTAAGTAAAATATTTGCAATCTGAAATTTAGCAATGGTATTTAAAATATAATAAATATTTCAATTTATTTCAGATAGTTTAACACTGGAATACCAATATATATACTACATTCATAGATGAAGTAAAAAAATGATCACCTAACAGAGGAAAATTGTTGACAAAATTCAACACTTATTCATCTTCTGAATTATTAGTAAAATAAGAAAAGGATCTTTCCTTAAAATATTTCAAGGAATATTACTCAGATGCTTTCCATTTTAAGTACTGTTACATATTGATTTGGAAGCCCTAATCAGGCAGAAAGGAAAAAAAAATAGTAGTTGACTGAGAAAAGGTGAAACAGACCTATCATTTGAAAATAATTTATTCATCTGCATTGAAAACTGGAAGTAATTATACTTTATGAACAAATTTTTAGTGTTAGAATGATTTCAGTGAGATGATTGGCTTTAAAATCTACACATGGAAACCTATTTTCCTATATACTAGTAACTCATGATAAAATATAGATACTAAATACAAACCTAAGGTGACTAGGCATTGATTGAACAAAATACATGGGCAAGATGTCTCTTACAGAAATTTAAGAAATCTGATTATGGAAGACTACTTAAGAGTATATTGATACCATATAATCCAGAGATCACCCTTCTTGGTATTTACCTAAGTGAAAGGAATCTGAACATAGATGTTTGTAGCAGGTTTATTCATATTGCCAAAAAATTGGAAGCAACCTAGGTAACCTTCAGGAGGCTACAGGATAAACTGTGGTGCACACACTGCAGTATTATCCAGTGATGAAAGAAATGTGCTGTCTAGTTATGAAAAGAGAAGAGGGAACTCAAATGTATATTGGTAAGTGAAAGAAGTTAGTCTGAAAAGATTAGGTAGTGTGGAGTTTCCAACACTGTGGTGTTTTAAAAAAGCAAAGCTACAGAGACCATAAAAATATCAGTGGCTACTGTGGGCTCAATGTGAGAGGAGAGAAGGATGAATAGGTGGGGTACAGGGAATTTTTTTTTAATAGCTGTGAAACTAGTTTGATTGGCTTACACATTTGTCAGAATTCATAGAACTGCACAATGCAATGAGCGAATCCTCCCCTAAACTATGGACTTTAGTTAATAATGGGTCAGTATTGGTTCCCCAATTTGAACAAATGCACCACACTGATAAAAATGTAAATAATAGGGTAAACTGTTTGAGGAGAAGGAAAAAGAGGAGTTATATGGTTACTTTCTCCTCTGTACTTTATGTATAATTTCTCTGTAAACCTAAAACTACTTAAAAGTAGTCTATCATTAAAAAGATGTGCAAGCTGGGTGTGGTGATCCCAGTGGCTCAGGAGGCTGAGGCAGGAGGATTCCAAGTTCAAAGCCAGTGTCAGCAACCTAGCAAGGCATTAAGCAACTTTCAAGACCCTGTGTCAAAATAAAAAAAAAAAATTTGAACAAGGATTGTGGATGTGGCTCAGTGGTAGAGCACCCCTGGGTTAAAAAAAATGTAAGAAAGTAACTATATTCATTGCTAGGGTGTTACAAAATTATGAATCATGTCATCAAATCAATGTATAAAAACAATGCCAATCAGAATTCCCTTTAGAGGTAGGGATACTAAACAAATTCTAAAATCTACACAAGAATACAAAGGATAAATAACAATCTGAAGTAACACAACAAGATGGGTGGCTTATCTTCCTAGATACCAAGAATTACTTTGAACCTATAGCAGTAATTATTATATTATGATGCAGATATAGATAACCAGGTACAGACTTTATTTATGGAAATTTTGTACCTGATAGAGATGGCATTGCAAGTCATTGGGGGTGGGGTAGCCTTTGTAATAAAAGGAACTTTGAAATTTGATTATCCATATGAAAAACAAATGAAATATAATCCTCATCTGAAACAATAAACAATCAAGATAGAGTAAATGACTGATTATATAAAACAAATCTTTAGAACTTTTTTAAGAAACTACATGAGAATATACCTGTGACCTTGAAGATTTTAAAACCATACCCACCCTATACATTCCACACCTGAAGCCTAAGAAAGATATTTTCAAATTTAACTCACTAATTTTTTAAAAATGTGATTACTGGGATAAAGATGATTTTGGGGTCCATTTCTACAATGTTTGGCAGATATAATGTTTTACAATACAGGGTAAAGGCCAAGATATTGCACAATGGGAACTCATCAGCTGATGTCAGGTATACATAATAGACATCCTTTGTAGAGCAGTTTGGCAATACCTTGCTAGTCAAGTTTGGGATATGCATAAGCTACAAACCAATAATTTATCTGACATTTAGTGTTTCTTAATGTGCCCACACTACGTGTGAGTTTTCTCCTCTACTATGTCCCTTCTGACAAACATCCTTTACACGTTTTCAATCTCTTCTAATCAGACATCTATACTTGATTTGAAAACTATGGGAGAAACTGGACATGCACGTCAGAAGACAAGTCCAAGAATCGTCTTTAAGTTGCTATAGTAGTAGTAGAGGGTAAGCATCTTAAGTATCCATCTGTAGGAACATTAATCAATAAATTATAGATCTTCCCACAATGAAATACTATGCAGCTTTTAAAATGACTTTAATAAAGCTATATTTATCATTGTGGATAAATTTCCTGACAGTAATATTGATTGAAAAGAATGTAGTAACATACCACTTAAATCATTTATGGAAATGGTTTATAATTATGAAGAAATTCCTATGTCTATATACCTCTGAATAATATTAAATAAAATATAAGGGTTTAGTAAATATGATTTTAAGATAAGGTTACTTCTAGCAAGGCTTGATGAAAGAATCATCAGAGATGTACCTAGGATTTGTTTTTATTTCATTAATTACATTACCAATATCTGTGTTATGAAAACTTCCATATGTTTGTATAGCTAAAATAGAAAAAAAAAAGAACCTAAGAAAACTAAGTAGAAAACAACAGCAACAGAAATTCATGAGGAAGTGCATAACCATAGCTGAGAGGCTTTGAGTAGAAGCCATAGTTCCAGAAATCTGAAAATCATAAAGAGAATTATATGGAAATAGCAGGGTGACATGTAAGTTAAAGACTTTAAAATTACTTAGAACAAGAAAAATCTGGGAAGATTAGACCTCAGAGTAGTTAATATGATATTGAAACCCACTGATTTAGTGTTTAATGTTAGTAAAGCATTCTAATATGATCTTATAGGATCTTAATAAGGAATTTGGACATTAAAAAATGTGGAATCAACCTAGATGCCCTTCAACAGATGAATGGATAAAGAAACTGTGGTATATATACACAATGAGATATTTTTCAGCCATAAAGAAGAATAAAATTATTGCATTTACAGGTAAATGAATGGAGTTGGAGAATATCATGCTAAATGAGATAAGCCAATCCCCAAAACTGAAAGACCGAATGAGTTCTCTGATAAGTGGATGATGATATATAATGGGGGATGGGAGGGAGGCAAGAATGGAGGAAGGATGGATTATATAGAGGAAAATGAGGGGTGGGAGGAAGGAAAAATAACAGAATGAGACAAACATCATTACCCTATGTACATGTATGATTATGCAAACAGTGGGACTTTACTTCATGTACAACCAGTGAAACAATAGTTATACCCCATTTGTGTTTGATGAATCAAAATAAAAATAAAAATAAAAAGTGGAATGGGAAGTCTATGATCCTTGGTGTGGTAGTGAGTTGCTACTTAGCTTTTCAAATGATTTAATTTCTCTAGACACAAAGTGAACTACAAGTACTGAAGAAATTTGCATTGTCATCTCAGAGGTTCAGTATTCATACTCTTGGACCGGCTATTTTGAAAGTTGCCGGAAACTAGGAGCACCAGGTATTCATCATATAATCCTTTCTCTTCCTTCTCCCACTTCTCATGAGATAAACATAAATCTCCAAAATTATGTACTTGGATTTTTCTATCTTTCCAGAATTTTAGATGGAGATTGCTTGATTGAAAGGAAAATGATAGAAAGCATTGCTTGCTGCTCTTTGATTTGAATTGATATTTAGATTGTGAAAGCAATTGCTTTTTCAATTACACTTAAGAACTTGGAGAAGCACAGTTTACGTCAGTGTTACTGAACAACTGTAATATGCTCTTTAAAACTGGGCTCTTGTCATTTTGAGACCCTCTTTCCTTTCTAGTGGCTCTTATTCAGATAGCATACTGGTCCAGGTTCAATCAGACCCTTTGTGGCTTCTTGTTCTTTTTCCATTTGGGCAATTGCATGCAGCCAGCTGGGGAGGGTGTCTGGTTTAAAACCATAATAAATGAATCTTCCATTAGGCTCCTTGACTTGGGGCTGTTTCCTGTAAAGTCCTTGTCTTGCCATTAGTGGTTTGGAGAAGACCAATGCTGTTTTATTCATTAAATGAAAGCTGAAGTTGATCAGGTAGGGCAGCACAGGCATCTCATTTTGAATGTTGCTTCTGGTACTGATGCTTGATGGAGAGTGAGCTATATTTTTGTTTGGATTTTTAAAATTTAAAAATTTTTAATTGATACAGAGTAATTATACATATTTACAGAGTATAGTGTGGTATTTCCATACCTGTGTACAACATGTAATGATCAGATTAGGTAATGGGCATATCTATCACTTGCTTCAGACATTTATCATTTCTTGGTGTTAGGGACATCAAAATACACATTGCTAACTATTTTGAAATATTCAGTTAATTGTCAACCATCCTTATCCTGCTGAGTTATAACATGTTACATTTTTAATATGTAGCCCTCTGGGTATTCAGAACAAAAACCTGTAAAGTTGTTTCCTAATGTAAAGTAGAACAAATACAAGTTTATTTTTAAGTATGCTTTTAATTAAGGAAACCTGGATATATTTTAATATTCAAATGCTTGGATTTGTTCTCCCCAGCCTTTTTTTCAAACCTAATCTTCTATTTATTTTTTAAGTCTTCCTTTATTCTGGAGAACACACTGTATATTGAAGGGATGACATTTTCAAGGACAAAAGAGATCATAGTCCAACAGTTTGTTAGCTTTATGTACAACTTTATGAACATTATTTTTCTCTGGACACACATTTTTGTGTTTTTATGTTTGTAATTCAGTACACACAGTTCTGTGCTACTTACATACTTCGGGAAGTTATGGACAGAATGGTTTTGCAAAACTTATTGAAATAACCCTGGTTCCAGATAAGATGGAATAAAGTAAATATCAAAAGAGGAACACCAGAATTAAAATACCACTGAATTGGAGATGAGTCTACCAATTTTTTTCTTCCCAGTAACAAACAACTTCTGTAGTCATTGCTAAACTAGTGGAAAGATCTAGAAATTTTAAAAGAACAACATCAACAAAATAGTGTGGTTTAAAACTGCCACTCAGAGCTATCCACTTATGCCATCACCTTGGCCCCTGAAGTTTCTCATTCTTTCCAGCTTTTGCTGCCAATAGCAGCTAGTGAGCTTGGATATGAAAAAACTGTATCATTCCCCAGTGTGAGTTCAATGAAGCTCAATTCAGAAGTGAGCAGTATATCTAGGAAACATCCACAGATGTCCTCTGGTTCTAGCTCAAGAAGGAAAGGAAAGTCCTTGTGCTCAGAGAAAGGGTGGACATTTCCCCATCTTTCATATCCTTTCTTTCTGCTTTGTCATGCTCTAGATCCCCAATAATCTTGTGTAGTTGGTGGCAGCAGAAGCAGCTAGCAATGGGGAACTGGGAGCCAAAACAAGACTTTAGGAGAACATCTCTTGTATTTGGGAAAACTGTGGTTCTGAGTGGCTGGACTAAACCATTGCTTTATATATTTTTAAATCTGTCTCCCCATTATTCTTGCATGATCAGAGAAATGGTTTACTTCTGTGTGGAGAGCTGAAAAGGGGAGTTTTAGGGTTTCAGAAAGTATCAGGGGAGATAGCTGAGAAGGAGACTTAGGAAATGATTTTTGAACCCTTGGACTCACAAACAACCTGCATGACCATGGATCTGATCTTCATTAGTTTATCAGCAAGGTTGAGAATGGAATTTATGGCTGGAACTTGGTATGGTTGGATTTGAGGTGTCTCACAAAAGCTCATGTGTAAGAAAATGCAAGAAATTTTAGAAGAAAAATGATTGGGTTATGAGAACATTAACCTAATCAGTGAATTAATCTTTGATAGGGATTAACTGAGTGAAAAATATTGTCTGGTAGGGTGAGAATAAAGGAAGTGGGTCACTGGGGTGTGCCTTTCTATATATTTTGTCTACAGAGTGGAGTCTCTATCTCTTGCTAACTGATCATCATGTGGGCTGCTTTCCTCTGCCACACTCTTGCACCATTATGTTCTGCCTCACCTTGAGCCCTGAGGAATGGAGCTGGCTTTCTACAGACTGAGACCTTTGTGAGCCCCCAAGAAAGCATTTCCTTCTCTAAAATTGTTTTTGTCAGGTCTTTTAGTCACAATAATGAAAAAAAAAATGACTAAAACAGAAGTTCACAGGAGTCCCAGGCTTATCTCTACACTGTGCACTACAAAGAAGATCCAAGTGGACCTGCATAGCTTATGAAAAGTAGATTAACATTGTAATCGGAGCCCACAGAAGCTAGGTTGGAAATTATGACTGGAGGCTAATTATATTAAATGTCTGCAAAGGCAATAATACCAATAGTCTCCTTAGATTTAAATAAAGCACAATTTCATAAGAAAACATTGAAAATGCCCTAGGTACAATTCTTATTGACATATTAAAAATAAAAAAAAATTTGACTTACATGGAGGAAGGTAACCAACAGGTGACAATATGACTTAAATGAAACTATTATATAAATGTTTCGAGTGAGTAATCATGAATCCTGAAATAAACATCAATATAGAAAGTATCAATAGCAACAAAGAATGGAATTATGCCTAGTACTGGAATATCTAGGAACTGAACTCTCCTTCAGAGCCTCCAGGAAGGAATGCAGCCTTTGCAGCACCTTCATTTTAGTGCAATGAGACTTCTGACCGCCAGAAATGAAAGATAATTTATCTTTTTAAGTCATTATGTTTCTAGTTAATTTTTATGATAGCAATAGAAAACTAAAACAAGTGATCCTTTTTATTCCAATTAAAATATCAAAATATTCTAAGTGGAGTGTGAAAAGTTAATCATGTATGTTTTAACTCCTACAGCAACCCCTAAAAATGTGTGCAAAGAAGTATGTCCAAAATTACAATCGACAAAATGGAACACTAAGAAAAAATCCAGATAACTCCCAAGAATGTAAGAAAGGGGAAACAGAAGAATGAAAACCACAGAACAATTGGGGAGCAAAAAATAAAACAGGCCCCAAACCAAATATATCAATTGGTATGTTAAATGTAAGTGGTCTAAAGAAAAGAACTAAAAGGTAGAGATTGTTAGGTCATTTTACATACTATAGTCTATGTACTTTCTGTAAGACACAGATAATGATACAGGTAGCTTAGAGTCAAAAGATGGAAAAAATAGCACAGAGACACAAATCAAATGAAGACTGGAGTGGATATATTAAAATAATACAAACTGAGCTTCAAAACAGAAAATTATGAGGGATAAAGACAGGTAATGCATATTGGCTAAAGGGTCAGTTCAGCAAGAAGCAAAACTATTCTAAATATGCACATGACTAACAACAGAGCTTCAAAATATGGAATAAAAAATATTAATGAAAGGAGAAATAGACAAATTGATAGTTGTCGAAAAATACTAGCTCTCAGTAACAGAAGTAGTAGACAGAAAACTCTCAAGGATGGAGAAGAATCAAGGAACTAGATCAAATGGACATTTATGGAACTCTCTACCCAACAATAGCAGTGGGGCATATGGAGCAATCTCAAGATAAACCATAATCTGGGTCACAGAAAAACCTTAACAAACTTGAAATAATAGAAATCATATGTAAAATGTGTTTTCTGGTGTTAAAATATAAATTTGTAAAAATATATCTGAGATGTCTCCAAATATTTGGAAATTAACACTTTATTTTTAAATAAAACCTAGTTTAAAGAAGGTTCAAGAAAAATTAGAAATGAAAGTGAAAATACTATATCCTTGAACATAATACATGACTCAAAGAAGAAGTTTCAAGTAAATTAGACAAAATTTTGAGCTGGGTGAAAATACAACATTGCACAATTTGTGGAATGCAGCTAATATGCAGTTTTAAACTTTATTTTTGAAATGAAGAAAGGGCTCAGATCAATCATTCCAAACCAGTGGTTGACAAACTTTTTTGGTAAATGTCCATATAGTACATATTTAGACTTCAAAGCATATAATACCTCTAAGAGTTCAACTCTGCCTTTGAAGTACAAAAGCAGGTATGACAAATCTGTAATACAATGGGTGTGTGGTTATATTCATTAAAACTTTATGTGCAAAAAACAGGTGGTTTTGTGGATCTTACCTGCTGGGCTGTAGTTTGTCACCATTTGAATTTAGCTACCAACTTAAAGTCAAAAGAGTAAATGAAACCTATGTCAAGCAGAAGGAAGGAAGTCATAAATACAGAAGTAGATATGTATGATGTTGAAAGTAGTAAAATAATGAAAGCAAAAGTTTTTTCTTTGGGAAAAAATCAGTATATTGATAACAGGCTAACATCTTAATAATGAAAGGTTGAATGCATTCTCTTCAAGATCAGGAAAATGATAAGAACTTTCACTCTCATTTACAGGAAGTCTTTAAGCAGTCTAGTAAGGCAAGAAAAACATGAAGGCATATCAGATAAAATGGAAGAAATAAAAATATCCCCATTCACAGAAAACATGATTTTTTTTTCAAGGTAGCATATTCAAAGAAATCTAACAAAAATTATAAAACTATGTGTTTAACAAGTTCAAAGGATTCAAGATCAGCACACAGAATTCAATTATATTTCTGTATATTAGCAATGCATGATTGGAAATAAAAATGGAAAAATGCTCTCATTCAAACAAATATGAAATACTTGTAAGTCTAATAAAATATACTGAATATGTATGCTCACTTCAGAAAATATTGATGAAAGAAACCAAAGAAGATCTAAATAAATTGTGATATCACTTACTTATTTTGAAAGATTTAACCTAGTAAATGTTGTGAATACTTTCCATACTCATCTGTAGATTTAATACAATGCAATAAAGATTAGCAAGATTTTCTTTGGCATATTTAGACAAGATTATTCTAAAATTTATATAGAAATACAGAACTACACTAGATAAACTAAGTTGGGAGAGAATGAATTTAGAAGAGTCACACTTCCTGATTTTTAGACTAGCATGTCACAGTAATCAAGACAAATGGCACTAAAAAACTGATAGACACATGGATCCATAGAACAGAATACAATCAAAGAATACACCCACATGAATGTGACATTTGATGTGTAGGACGATGTGGAATAATTCAGTGGAAAAGTGGGACAACAGTGTTAGAAAAACTGCCATCCATATGTTAAAGAGGAACTTTGACTAAACCCTATGCCTATATAGAAAGCCCCTCAAAATAGATTATTAATATGAATGTAAAAGGTAAAACTAAAATTATTAATAGAAAATGGGGGAAAACTTTTTGTTAACTGGGTTTCAACAATGAATTTGGAGACATAATACTAAAAGTACTTTCTATAAAGAAAAAATTGATCTGCTAAACTTCATAAAACTTTTAAAACTAAAAATTAAAAACTAAACTTTGACTCACAAGGCACCATGAAGGGCAAGAGAAGATGATCTGTAAATTGGTATATATTTAAAAATTATGTGTTCAAGTAAGGTCTTATATCCAAAATATCAGTAAAAAGAAAGCAAACAACCCAATTTAAAAAACAGAGTAAAAGTCTTGAACATGTAGTTTGCTAAACTACATGTAAAGACAGCAAATAAATATATAAAATGGTTTCCAATATCACAGGAAGTTAAAAATCTGACATTGACCACTGTGTTATTTTTAGGATCTCAAAACTGGAAACAATCCCTATGTCCTTTAAAGTGTAATAGATAAATTCTGACACATCCACACAAGATGTTATGCTCTCGGCAATGAAGAGTATTCATTAATAACTGATATGTACACCATCTTGAGTGACTCTCAAAGGACTTATGTTGAGTGAAAGAAGCCATGTCTAAAGTTTTACATTATTCCATTTCTAAGACATTCTCAAAAAGATTGAATTATAATGATGGGGAAGAGATCAATGGTTATCATAGGGGGTTTCTAAGAGTGCTACTCTAAGGGGAAGACCCTTCTTATTATGATGGTTACAACACAAATCTCTGTGTGTGCTAAAATTACAAAACTGTACACCAAAGGGAAGAAATACCAATTTTCCTGTAAGGTGAGTTTAAAAAAATAATATATATTTTATCAAATGAAGATGATGAAACTCTTGTTTCTAGCATCCAGTGATTCTAATTATAACCCTGTCTTCCACCTGGAATAGCTCTTGAAAATGTAGTGTTCCAATATTATATCCATTTCTACCAATTCTCCCTGATCCCCAAAAAGATACGGAGACCATGTGTTTCACAGGACATATTACATGGTAAAGCAATGTTTTCTCACAGAGAACACATTCTTCAGAGATGCTTTTTTGTTTATTCCAACCTTTTCTGTTGTCCATCACATAGTTTTGTTTCTCAGATTCAAAACTTCTCCATTTCATGAGAGGTTAATTCTTCTCAAGGTCTCCACAAAATAATCAGGTTTCCCCAAATTCCCCTAAAGGGGAATGCAAGCTTCTCCAGGACTTGGATACTTAATCTTTGGTCTGTGCAGTATTCAGCAGGGAAGTTTTTGGGATTTGGTTTCAATTTATTTGGTGGAACCCAGGAATGAGCATTTTGAAAACACATTTTTCGTAAGTCTGTGTCAGGTGGTACAGGGACCATCTCTGAGAAATAGTGTAGGAATTTGGACTTGAGGGATGTCTGTGTGTCTGCCTCTTGTAGGAAATGCATAATCCTCTACTTGACTGTTATGTATACATCATGCAGTATTTCATCATATTCCATCACACGAGTGAGTCTTGAGCTTTGTTGCTCCCATCAAGGTTGCTTTCTGGTGTTTCTTGTCAATCTCAAGTGCCCTCTGTTCTTCCCACCCACATGCGGTTGTCTTTGTGGTTAGATACTTCATGGCACTTATGTTATATATAAGCCTTAATCCCATTGTTCTTGCTCAGATGTTACTGGCTACACTCTCCATTTTTATATTTCTCATACATGTTATTTTCATGGCAACCTTTTAGTTATTTAAATTTTTTTCTCTAATATTTAGTTGATTAGAATAATGTTTCTTTTGGTCAAAAACTATCAAGTTTGGAATTTGTACAAATTCTTTTGCTCTGAGGTTTTATTTTTGTTCTTTTGTTTCTCATTCCTGGGATATTTTTCTTAATGCCGTGATGGGTGTCCTGGGTCCCTTGTGGTACCTATCATATGGTGAATGTGCCAGATTTACCTGCTGGCTTGGTTTTTCCCTTTCTCAAAGTCCCCTCCTCTGTTGGGTAGTGTGCTATATTTCCCATCCCCATTACCTGCCAATTGATGGAAAATATTTCTAAGTAAACGTAGAAACCATCCACTATAGCATATTTGCAAGGTACAATATATAAAATTGATAAATTCATCTGTGTTTTGCAGATGTGAAATACAAGTTTTTGTATAGAAAAATATTTTCAGTGGCAGTAAAACATCATATTTTAAATATTTTAAGTCAGAATGATCCATTGTGAAAGAGCTGAAATAATACAAAACAACAAACGTTGTATTAAACACTTACTCTGTGATACGCACTGTTTTTATCTGAACTGATTCATTCAGTTCTCATCACAGTCCCCTAAGTACTTACTATTAAGCTCGTCTGTGAAGGACCAATAATGAGATAGAGCTCTTAAGTAACTGGACTAAGCATCAAAAGTGGGAACTATGACAATAGCAATAATGATGAAAGAGCTTTCCATGACGGAACACTTTAATTTAGCAGCTATGTACTTTATGCTTTATCATATTTTATCTGTAAACTAGGCAATCTAATTCTCTTGGTATAGATGATAAAACTGGGGCCTACTGAGGTGATTTGCCTCTGGTCCAACATCTCAGTAAATTGCAGCAATGCAGAATTCTAAGTCTGAAATTGAACTCTAGAGCCCAGGCCCTTAATCCCAGCATTGCCTACTGAAGAAGTTGAGTTCACCTTGTGCTGATGGTCAATATAGAGAATTAATGTCCTGACTTTCAACAGGCAAAGGCTACAGGAGCCCTGGTTTGTGGACTCTCCAGCCGCCTGTTCTTTTCAATGACTAACAACCTCTCCTGAAATGAGTGGGGTAGGAGCACAAACAGCATGGAGCCCTTGATTTTAAGAAAATGTGTTTTGTGGAGGCTCCAGGTTCTTTCCTCAGTCAAATGTGGAAAAGTAATTGTAGGACAGGTCACAGTGGCCTGGCCAAATCTTTTCACATTTAAAGGATTTATTATGAGGCATTTGGCACATAGAATAAGGGTTATTTTTCCAAATTTGATTTCGATTTGATCTCTGTTAAATTTGACCTGTCATCTCTTAAGCCAGGGTTTTGGAAAACAGCATTTACCACCCTTTGTAACTGCATATCTATTTGTAAAGCCTTCTTATTGTTCATACCCAACTGTTGGTGAGAATGGCCTTTCTCCCCGCTCAGGTTCTCAGACTGAGTCTCTGAAGCTTGCTCTTGTAAGGGTTCCAGTACAGAGGTTTTGCCAGTTCTGGATGAAGACAGAACTTACATTTTTAACATGTTTTTCTCTCTAGTTGCCCTTCTTTTGATATAAAATTTAAAGATGGTAGGCAGAATCCAAGTTGATATGAGCACAGTTTTGTCCTTCAAAACACACACTTAACTCTGGAAGGGAAGATGTCATCTTGAAAGTAGGGACTGGTAAAAGGCAGTCTGCTGCCTGTTTTTGCCAGTGGAGTTTTATTAGAACACGGTCCTGTTCTTTCATGTAGGTGATGCTTTGTTGTCTTTGATGCCACAAGTGCAGAGGTGAGAAGTTGCAGCAGACAGCACCTGTCTACGAAGTGTAAAATATTTAATAAGTGGCCGGGTAGGGAAACTGCTGGCTGACCCTGATTTAAAGACAGCCCCCTGACCCTTGATCATGCTCATGAACAGCCTCTGATGCTATTCTAATAATTGTTTTTTAGCTCTGCTTTTGTGGGAAAGGAAATAACACAGTGGTCTTCCTAGGAAGCTTTCTTTTGGATCAACTTGACAATCTCATTCATTGTTTTTAATGTTTCTATCTCTGCTCTGCTAAAAAACTTAAAAATATTTCCCTAAAAATTTGGTTCCCAATGTACAACTATAATATGCCAAATAAAAAGAATATAGAGGGACAAATACTTTTGCTGTGTTTGTAGAAGTTATGACTGAATGTTTGAATATTTTTTTATTGTAAATAAATGGGGTACAACTTGTTTCTCTGGTTGTACATGAAGTAGAGGTGTACCATTTGTGTACTCATACATTTACATAGGGCGATGCTGTTTGATTTATTCTGTTATTTTTTCCTACCCCCCACCCTTTCCACCCCTCCCACCCCTCTTTTCCCTCTATATAGTTCCTCCTTCCTCCATTCTTGCCTCCCTCCCACCCCCCATTATGTATCATCATCCACTTATCAATGAGATCATTCACCCTTTGGTTTTTTGAGAATGGCTTATCTCACTTAGCATGATATTCTCCAATTTCATCCATTTGCCTGCAAATACCATAATTTTATCATTCTTTATGGCTGAGTAATATTCCATTATATATATATACCACAGTTTCTTTATCCATTCATCAGTAGAAGGGCATCTAGGTTGGTTCCACAATCTGGCTATTGTTAATTGAGCAGCGATGAACATTGATGTGGCTGCATCACTGTAGTATGCTGATTTTAAGTCCTTTGGGTATAAGCCTAGGAGTAGAATAGCTTGGAATGAATGTTTGAATATTGATCACTCAAAGGAAAGCATGGGATTTTTGAGTTGTTTCCCACTTGGGTGTGCCCCAAACCCACCAAGGAGACTCATGTTTTCTCTTTATGTTCTGTTTTATAGGAGTTGTTTTCAATAGAGGCACACTCCTTTGAAGAGTGAATTCTTTTGTTCTTCATGCAACCATGGATCTGGATAAACCATCTGTCTGGGACTCATTAAAACAGCGGACCAGACCATTGCTAATCAACTTGAGCAAGAAGAAGGTGAAAAAGAACCAGAACAAGCCCCTAGACTTAAGGGCAAGCAACCACCTGGACCGCAGGCTCAGCCTCTCTGTCCCTGACCTCCTGGAGGCTGAGGCTTTGGCTCCAGAAGGTCGGCCCTACTCGGGGCCCCAGTCGTCCTATACCTCAGTGCCCAACAGCCTGTCCACTGCAGGAATTATTCCCAAGAGTAGCAGCAGCTCTCTGAAACAGTCTGAAGAAGAATTGGACTGGAGCCAGGAAGAAGCAAGTCATCTCCATGTGGTAGAAACAGACTCAGAAGAGGTCTACTCCTCTCTTGCTGAGGAGCACCGGGCCTCTAGCCAGGGCATCTTTGAGCTCCAGAAACCTCCCCTCAGAGTGGATGCACCAGAAGAGCCTGAGGTGAGACCAGGGCTGGCACTTTCCAGTTTCATTTCCTCCTTTTCCTTTTTAAAGTACATTCAGTGTCCTTGGAAAATTTGGTTAAGAGTCATTTTTGTGGTTAGCTTGGATGGGGAGAATGTCACTTACAAGAATTTAAATTAATGTAATATTGATTGCACCCAGTGTTCCCATTAGTTTAGGGTTGACCTCTAAGTATTTAAAAACTATTACAAACAGCCTCTCTAGGACATTTTAAGACTTTATATACCCCATTGAATGAGTTTTTATTTTTCCAATTTCTGGCAAAGAAATGAAGAGTATGACTTCCAGTTCACTTTTTGTTTAAATGTCTTGTCTGTCTGTCTCTCTAAACCAACTGCTCAATCACACTTGGAGACAAGTTATGTATATTAGTGTTCCTAAGGAATTTATGAATATCTCCTTTTGACTTTGACAGGGTTGGGTCTTCCATCTATGTGTGTGGATACATAAGTATGTGTATATTCACCTATGAGCAGCTTCATTACATTCTCTAAAAATAAACTAAGAAATGATCAAACTTTCATTGAAGCAGTGATTTTAACTGAAAGTTTTAGTATTTCAATAAAGTTAGTAAAATGTAATTATGAAACAAACAGTATTTCTATGATGAATTTAATTTTAAATTCTATCACCACCCAGTTATCAAATGATTTGAATGATGAATGTAATCAGAAGTTTTTATTTTTTTAATTCCTGCAGTAATGACAGTGAAGTAAGTTTCAATGTTAAAGTAAGAAGTTAACTGTTTCTCTATTCCAGGTTAGTGCTAGAATTGCATAGTAAATTATTTAACTGGGATTTGGGATTTATTATTAGAACAAAAGCCTATTGATTATTAAATTTCTTTATTTATGGGGAATGGGATCATAGATGTTCAGAAGATGTTTTGGCCATATTCTTTTGGATATATTACTATGTTAGAGTACCAGTATTCAATAAATTATTTAACTAAATATTTTTTAACATTAACACTTATAAACTCTTTTTGGTAAGAATGACTCATGTGCAAATTTAAAATAGGTGTTTCCATTAAACAAAATGCAAAGTTTGTGAATTATTAAATTAATTCAGTATGGTAAGGTAACATGTTGAACTATGTACTGAAATTAATCTTCATTATCTTTTTACTTATTATCCAACAAGCAAAATAAGTGGACTTCTTGGGTTCGATATGCTAATACTTTCAAGTTAGAAGAATTTTTAAATTAAACTGAGCACTGTTGAACCATTTCCACCTTTGTTGAATATATATGTAAGTATTTGAATGGTGCTCTAGATCAGGTGCTGTAAATGGAGAGCTTAGACGTGGAGGTGACTGTGCTCAAGCTATGAGCTTTGGAGAGACAGCCTTACACCCCACAGCATGAGGCAATCGGATATTAGAGCTATCCTTGCAAAATTTCAAAGTCTGATCCCCTGGCAGCTCAGTTGAGTGAGGGGATCAAGATGTCGGGGGTCAGCATGTATCATGTTGAGGCAGCGTCCAGGCTAGCAGAGGATAGCCCATTGGCCAAGTGAGGAAACATGACCAAATTGACCTGAAGTACGGCTGGGTGAATGATGAGCATTCTGTCCTATCTGGTAAAGAGTCTTCTTAGGGAGCTTTCTGGAAGTGATGGAGGAAGGATCGTTAGTGGGTGTTGACTTTTTCTTTGCTTACAGGCTAAATACAAAATTTCTGAGATAAGAGTCCTTCACACATAGTTTATTCTGGAGCTTTTGATTTTTCTGTTTTAATTTGGCCATTTTTTTTTAAAGTGTCACTCTTAAAAAAAAATCTTTTACTTCTTTTCTACTGTGAAAGGAAATAGGAAATATAGACTAATACCAATTATTTTCCCCAAGGTTGGGGTTCTCACTCAAGTGTCATTTATCTGCTTGGTGGAATTTTTTTTTTTTTTTTTGCAGAGGACTGAGCTGCAGCTAATCACCCCTAGAATGACCTGCAGTCAAGTGTGCAGCTCTTTCCACCCTCTTGTCCTCCCCTGCTTCTCTCTCCAATCCTGCTTTCACTAGATGGGCCTCATCCACTATCTGAGGATGAAGAGTTTATCACCTGGTAGAGAAGAACTACTCCCTTGCTTGTCTTCTCCACTAGGACAGGTTAATGTGGAAAATGGGCATGGCCAGGAGAGAATCCTCTCTTCATACCTAACAGACAGTCTGAGCTAACCAGTACTTGTATAATGTAAACACTAATCATGGCTATATGTGTACTCATATTAATAGAATTTTTGTTAGTATTTTTACCATGAGTTTTCTCTAGTTTATGATTTAATTGAATCAATTTTTTGTTAATATATATTATACTCTAAATGAAATCTCCTTTAATATGTTGTTAACCGAACTTATAGAGAAGTTTAGGCAGATGTAGATTTCCCAACCCTAGTCTGATGCTAATTTAAAATCTGAATTTATTTCTGCTTTTTTAAATGAAGACAGAAGTCTTGCTGAATTCATGTCATCTGAGAGTCTTGGAGTTGGTTGGTCTGTATCTTGGATCAGACACATCTGTTTCTCATGAATAGCCTAAGGCTTTCTGCAACTTTGAAGGAATGGGGGGAAACAGAAGGAGGAAGGAAGGGGTTGCTATATGACCAGTGTGGTGTATAGCAAGGATAATCAGAGGCTTACCAAGTGAAGTGTCCTTGGTGTAACATTGTGTTTATAGCTTTCCAGAGGGGTGAGGCAAAAAACGTCTGTGATCTGAAGGACCCATTAGGTAGTTGTCTCACCTGTTTTGTGCCAGTGCTGTTTTGGTGCCAGCTTGAACCTACAGCAATGGCATAGGACCTTGATTCTCACTTATGTCTGAATTCTGCATTTATTCTCCAGTCCTGCCAGTGTTGGCACAAGAAGTGAAGTACTGGTTTGTGGTTATGGGGAAATGGAATGAGGAGACAAAGGAGGAAAGTGGAGATACAGTGAAAGGGAGATAGATGTCAGGGTGTACAAGAGAGGTAGAACCTTGAGTTGTCAGTGCAGGTGTTCAAACCAGCCATAAAACCAAAACTGAGACAGCAGACTTAGAAGAAGGGATGTAGTGGTTGGAGAGGATCTTGCCTGACCTCCCTTTGATCCCCACATTTATTTTGTTTGTATATCCCACAGAAACCTGGTGGATAGCCCACAGAAACCTTGACATAATTTTCTGTCAAGACAATTGACACTTCCCTAAAGTGTTCCCATGGATACAGATGATGTTTCTTTGAAATCACACCCTTTTGCCTAATCTTAAGTCCTGTGAATAACAGAAGGGTGTTTTTCTTTCCTCTCTTTTCACACTTTATGAAGCCTTCATTTATCTATCTCCCATCTGCTTCTTCCTCCTTTTCACCCTTCATCTTCTCTTATGGATATCCCTTTCATTCTCAAGGTCAAGGTAACCTCTTCCTTCTTTCTGGTGCTTTTCCCAACTCTGCAAACAGTAGACTCACTCATCTTGCTTTTGTTTTCATAGCATGCTGCTTTTCCTATCACTGAGCACTGGCCTCAGTCTTTGTGTAGAAAGTGGTGTACAGAGGAAGGGATGACCATAACCAGAGAAGGTAGAGAACGAAAGTGTATTAGTGTATTAGTGTATTAGTAAAGGTTGTCATTGGGTAAGGACATCACTTTGAGAAGATCACCATGTTCCAAGACCTGCATCAACTGTCTAGCGGACACACTGCTTGAGGAATGACTCATAACAACTAAATGTCATGACTCCACTCTGCCAATGGCTATCAAAGTAATTTGCAATGAAAATGAAATACTATGTAGCCGCTAACATTCCTTTTGATATAAACAGCTCCTTTATTTTTGTGAAGGTAATTTGGAAGTGAAATCATATCCAAAGTCAACTTTATTAATTGGTTGGGAGAAATGTGTATCCTAGGGCCTGGACATAATCCCCCAATGTTAGCCTTTGTGAGAAGTCACTTTAGGGTCAGGATGCTGATGCAAGTGAACCTCTGCAAGGAGAGTGGATGGGCTCTGCAAATGGCATTTGGTGCACTGTTTATCTCACAATGAGGACTGAGCTGATGATGAGAATGCGACATCCTCTCACCTCACCAGGGCCACCTTCCTCCTGCTCTACACGTGACCCTGCCTAGCTAACACAGCTGGAACTCTCAAAGTTCTGCAGCATAGGCTCTCTTTTCCCACTGAGCACATCTAAACTTTTACCCAAGCTTCTTTGCATAGTCCCACTTTTTCCGAATGACACACTGTTTCATTGTTCTCATATTATCACTTTGAACCATGCAGATGCCTTATCAGGGTGGCCTGGTAACCACATTGTCTCCTTTACGTGACTTTGTACATCTGGGCTTTCAGGGATGAAGAATGGTTGCTGTGGGCTGAATAGAGCCACTCCCAATTCACATATTGCAGCTCTAATCCCCCACCATGCGACTGTAGTGGAGATATGAACTTTAAGGGGTGATTTAGGTTAAATGAGATTATAAGTTTGGGACTCTAATCCAATAAAAATGATGGATTTATAGAAGAGACCCCAGAGACTTCATTCCTCACCATGTGAGAACATTTAGAGAAGTTGGCCATCTACAAACCAGGAAGTGGGCTCTTGAGAGGAGCCCAGTGGGACAGAACCTTGATCTTATACTTGTAGCCTCTAAAAGTATGAGGAAAAAAAAATTCTGTTATTGAAGCACCCAGTCAGTGATATTTTGCTATCACAGCCTTCACTGACTGAGATGGTGGTTTTACAGTTTCATTCTCAGAGGAGATCAGTGAGATCATCTGAGACTTGAGGCTGAGGAGGAAGGAAGAGAACCTTAGAATACTGTCAAACACCCCCCACCACACACACACATACACACATAGTTATATATACACACACACCTAGTTGTTTGGAAGTCTCTCTCATTGTATAGTGAGCTCCTGAGGAGTAGAAATGACATTGCCTTTTTCTTTTTTTAATCCTTCTCTCATCACCTTTCTGTAAGCCCTATCTGTATATGTGAATATATGTTTATTCTTGTTGTTTCTGCAGTTGGCTTTCAAGAAAAAGCCAATGCCAGTGCTCGGGGGCCATAAGAAATTCAGTTGACTTGGGGAAGATAGTGATACATAGAGTCCCTGGGTGCACAGAATGCTTCCTTGAGGAGTTTCCAAGTATCAGAAAAAGGGTGAAGGAGACCAGGGAGGCAGAGGAGCTTACTTTCTTCCTATCTTGATTTTCCTTCTTTCTTCCTTCCTTAGACGGCAGTAACCTAGTAGTTATTTTGCAAGGCACTCTTACATGCCCTGTAATAATCACTTAGGTATTTAGAAAACACTGAGTTTGTTGACCTTGATGTTGATGATGAAATTGAGATTAGTTCGAGATATTGGAAAAACTGAGCAACAATGCTAGGCAGAACATCATGGTATGTCCCTGTATAAACATACTACAAAGAATGTAGTATGGGATACATGTTTGTATATATATAATTATAATGCAATAATGAGAATAACAATCATAATAATGTTGGGGAGATCAGTAGAGTGTAGAGCAAGTGAATTGGCAGAGAGAGGAGGAAGGGACAGGGAAGGTGCTGGGGAATGAGAATGATCAAATTATGTTAAGTACAAATACAAATGTGGCATGAATCTCAATATGGTGTGTAATTATAGTGCACCAATCAAACATTATTTGAAAAAAGGCTAAGCAAGCTCAGACCAGTGTGAGGTGAGTGAGGGAGGAGAATTCTGAGTAGGGTGACTGGGAAAGGCTTATAGTGGTGGCCTCTGGAGGATGAGTAAGACTAACCCAGGTGGAGGGCAATGCAGGGTAGTTAAGCTTCATGTCTGAGGTTAGACAGACAGAAAGCTCTGACCCAGCACCTGGCAGTCACAAGTGCCTAACAAATGCTCACTGCTCAGATTATGGTTGCATTTATTAGTATTGTTGTAATTATCTGCTTTAGTTTGGAATGAAGCAGTTGCTTGGGGAATTTTAAGGACTTACCTACAGTCATCCAGCTATAGGAGTCAGCCAGAATATAATTTCATGATTTATACCTTGAATCCTAAGCCTGTGCATAGAACTGCTTCCAACACAAATTTGTAAGTACAGTTTTACATCTCTGGAGAACTCAGAACTGGAGATCCAAAAAAGTCAATTACAAAGGGAAGACATTTTTTTCCCTGCCATCTACTGTGGTCTATTAAACACAATGATAATTATAGTGGTTGAATGGGCTTATTGTCATGGTCAAGAACAAATGATCATGAATGGAAGGATTATTTTCCTCTCCCTGTCATCCTGCAATTCCTCCATGGGATATGTCCTTCCCTGACATCTGATTTGGTGGTTGGAATTGTAAACAACTAACTTTGGTGCTTGCTCATGGGGGTGAGTTGAGTGGTTTTGAGATGTTCCTATTGAGATATTTCTAGAAACCCTGCTTGACAACCACAGAGCTTCAGTTTAGTGACCACAGAGAAGTGAAGTATCAAACCACCAAGGAGAGGAAATGGTCTCCGGCTTACAAAGTAAAGCGAGTATGTCAGTCTCACTGCATCTCAGTTATGTGTTCTGAACTATTTTTGTTCTAAAAAATCATACCCCACATCATGGTGTCAGTGAGGCAGATATGCAGGCACATCCCAACAGCCTTCAGGAGCTTGACCTCCTGTTTCTTCTTCCCTTCTCCTTCCCCATCTGTTGGACATGGACCACATGCTGACACTAAGCTCAGCACTAAGGACAGAGCAGTCACAAGACTGGCAGCATTCCTCTCCCTCCTGGAGTTCCTCTTCTGAAGAGTAGCAGGCTGCAGATATAATCAGAAAGTGAAAAATGTTATGAAGAGAAATAAAGCAGGAAAAGTTCTAGAAGTGCTGGGGTTTACCTGTCACTGTCTTGCAAAGAGGGTTCAGGAAAGACCTCTTCAGAGAAGATAACTTGGACACCAAGCCATAGGGAAAGTGAGAAAGCTAGTCATGTAGCTATCTAGAGAAACATTTCAGAAAGAGGGGACAGCCAGTGGAAAGGACCAGGGTGTCAGAAGTGGGCCTGGTGTATTTCAAGAAGTACAAAGAAGTACTATGACCAGAGAGGAGGGTGTGAGGGGGCAATGATAGGAGACATCAAGGAAGTTAATAGAGACCCTATCACATAGTGCTTTCCCATCTGCCAGGTGACTAGTAGACTAAAGCAACTACTTGGGGCACTGAGGCAGGATGCAAAGGCACCCATCAATGTTGCATCACTCACAGGTGGGCAAAATGAAGCAGCAGGGTATTGGCAGTGCCTTCTATAGACACTGGGAATAGCAATCCATAGGAGCTCTGCCCCAGAAGGGGGTGCTGGAGGAAGACTGCCCAGGCTATGGGCTGTGTGTGGGCAAGATGGCATGACCTGAGACTCCATCAGCCAGCCCTCTGTCACAGGTGACATATTAGCTGGGCATGTTGGTGGGAATTAGGGGACTTGGATTGCTGAGCAATTTCATGGAGTTTAAATTTTTTTCTTATTTTAATTGCACATGTTTATGGAGCACAATGTGATAATTTGATACATGTATACAATGTGTAATGATCAAATCAAATCCCTTTCCTCTCTTCAGAGTTTTTTATTATCTCCCAAATACATCTGCTGTTTTAATAACAGCAAAAATAATGATAGTGATACACTGACAGAGCAACTCCAGTCTAACACCACTTCCTGTGAGGTTGTGTGGGAAGAGCTTCACTACTTGCTATGTAGGTACTCTCCTGTGGGGTCACATTCACTTGGTCTACTTTATATTCAAAGAGCCTACCTAACCCAGTGTCTGACCCAGAGAAGCCACTCAATAAATATCCAGTGAAGGAATTAATTTTTTTTCAATAACCTATAAAGTAAACATCTCGTTTTGTCCCTTTGAGAGATGTCTACATTTTTCAAATTTTAAAATCACAAAGGGAAGACATTTTTTTCCTGCCATCTACTGTGGTCCATTAAACACAATGATAATTATAGTGGTTGAATGGGCTTATTGTCATGGTCAAGAACAAATGGTCACAAATGGAAGGATTATTTTCCTCTCCCTGTCATCCTGCAATTCCTCCATAGGGTATGTCTTTCCCTGACATCTGATTTGGTGGTTGGAATTGTAAACAACTAACTTTGGTGCTTGCTCATGGGGTGAGTTGAGTGCTCTCAGTCAGAACTGAGAGCTAAGAAGTAGCAGAAGTGGGATTCAAATCTAGGTCTTTATGATTCTAGGACCTCTTTACTGTTGTGTGGTGCTGTTTCCTGGCACCTCAGACAGGGCAGGATTTTCCTGGATGCTCTAGGCACAGTTGTGCAGTGAAGAGTGGAGTCCCGGGTGTGTTCCTGAAGCCCTAACCCTCTTACTTCCCATTGGCAACCATTTAGTCTCCTGTCTCTGGCTTTTCTATTTGTAAACTGGCAATACAAATGACAACTGGTGGACTCCTTATAAGAAGATAACAGGAGTGAGTGTGTTAAGAAGTGTTAAGCAAATGTAAAGGGAATTATTCTTTGAAAATATCTCTGGCTAATTAATAAACAAATGTTTATGAAAAGTCTGTGGAGAAATACTAGTGATATCTAAAGAAGGGTTTTAAAGCATTGTACCAGTAGTTGCAAACATTTCCTATAAAGACCCAGATATGAACTGCATTTGACTTTGGGGGCTACATGGTCCCTGGGCACCACTAATCAATTCTGGTGGTATAGCATGATCATCCATAGAGGATAGAGAAATGAACAGGCAGAACTGATTTTCAATTAGACTCTTTGTAAAAACAAGTGGTAGGTTCTATTTGCCTTACAGCATGCAGTTTACAGACTGCAGGTTTATGCCTTCCTGTGATCGAACAGGGTAGATGTACATACACATACACACAATTTATGTTTTGTTAAGTTTGATTAGATATATTCCAGGATTATATTTTTTAATAGACTTGGAGAGGAGAACAAATTAAATATATAAACCGTGATTGTATGTTCAGTGGTCTCCTGAAAGGTGCAAAGACTAAATATGAATAACTCAGCTATTTGGTAGGCCTGATTGTTTGCTTGTTTGTTTCTGAATAGACATTCTGATTTTGACCTCTAATTGCCATGTGGCTTATCTTATTTTTTATTCTTTTACTGTGTCCTGTAGCTGTTAATTATTAGTCTAACCATCTGATCCCTTCTGCTTATTTTATTATTCTTTGTCCTGTAGGTATTTATGTTTGTGACCCCTATAGTCTTAAATATTCATATTCTCAAATGCCTGGAGTGAATTACAGAATGAAATAAATATGTCCTTTGCTCAACTAAAAGAGTAGCTTCAAAAAGACAAAATAATTGATCTTCTTAGAAAACACTTTACTCTTATGTAGCTCTTCTGTATGTGGGTGTATGTTGTCTTCCACTAAAGTTTAAATAGCCAGTAATTGCTAACATTGTTTGTGATTTGGCTTTCTGTGTGTAGTTTATGGAAAGATCTTTCCGGCAGTCACAGGGGAGGTGGTATTTGTATAAGATCACATGTTGTTTCTACAAAAGGAAAATGTTGTTTATTCACATCACTGTCTTGCTCTCCAAATCTTCCTGTGACTAGATGAGATTTTTAAATAATTGATGAATTCATTTTTGTATCTCCCCATATTCTGCTGAATTGTAATAGATTTGCATCCCTATAGCTGGGGATCCTCATATAAAGGAAATGCAAAATATGTGCTACTTTCCCATAAATTTCAATTTTTTAAGGTAGAATGGAAATACCTCTGCAAACTCACTGTCATTGAAAACAAATGCCAAAATGTGTTTGGCTACAAGTCAGTGGTAAGAGTCATGTGAGATGACAGCCCTCATACTAGCGTTCATCACAACAGATTAAAACTGCGTTTCTGAATGCTTGTGTGTAATAGTGTAGTTCATCATGTTGAGATTTATTAGCTTCAATATAACCAAAATAATTTCTTTTCCTGAGTATGTACTTAAGATACTAAGATACTAAGAACACAAAAACAGGCAGTTTAAAATTGTTATAACTGATGCTTAAAGGATAAACGATCTGTAATATACCCACATGGTAGAACACTACTTAGCAATTAAATGGAATAATAGAGACAAAAACTTCATGATTTCAAAGGCACTATGCTAAGTGAAAGATGCCCATCTCAAACATTTACATACTGTATGATCCCATTGATGTGATATTCTGGAAAAAAAAAGCTGACGAGAACAGATCAGTGGTTGCCAGGGGTTAGGAATTGGAGGAAGATCTAACTATAGTGGCATGGCATACAGGGGCATTTTGGGGTGACAGAAGTGCTCTTTCTTTATCTTGATTGTGAGGCGTTATTCAGATTTATATATGTGTTAAAAATCTCAGCACTCACACACAGGTAAAATGTCAATTATGCTAATTCAGAACATAGAATATTTTTTTCTAATGATAGGTAAACTAGGTGACTTCTGATGATATAAATATTAAATGTGCTCTTTTAAGGGAAAACAAAGTCATCGATTTAGTTATTAGGTTCACAAAATAAGGTGAAAATAATACAGCTTCTACTCAATGAATAATACCAGAGTCTCCATGCAACAGTGTATGGGAATATTCAAAGTTATGTGTCCCCCAGCGGCCATAAGTCGTCCTCTCGTGCATATGGAACATTTTCCTGTTCTTTATGGTAATCACTTTCCTGCCTTGGCGTGTATATATGGTGTATGACAGTTACAGTGGCTGTGGGAATCATAACTTTAAGTTCTGTGACTTTTCTGTGAGTAAAACCAGCTATAATGTTGAATTAATGCCATTCCTCACGTTGAATTTCCCTGCTGTTATAAGTGAAAGACTTACCATATTTTGAATAAAAGCACTGTGTTCATTTTTGATAGCATATAAATGATGGTGGTTGTTTTGTCATTTAATTAACATCATCATTAAGCACAGTGAGGCCAACCTGGGAGGATATATGTGGTGTGCAGATCTGTGAAGGCATCAGGTTTAAGCATCCATCCAACCACTTTTCCCATTATAAGTAGAAGTAACAGGCCACCATGATCCTTGGCTAATAACAGACACTTTAAATAGAAATTCTGAACCCAGACCTGATATTTTTAAAAAATTGTCTTCAAATAGTATTGGCCAAATGGGACATACTTCACTTAACCCACCTGAGATCACAATAGTGGGTGACTTTCAGGCTGCAGAGCATCAGATAACACTGGTTACTGTTGGCTCTGCATGTGAAATTGTAGTTAGACACAGTAATCAGGAAGAAATTGAATTCATGGGATTTGATAGTGTACAGTATTAAAGATATATGAAGAGATCTTTTAATGTTGTGAAAGTTGACTAAGGTAACTGATTGCGGTCATAAAGCAACCTTTGGACTGGCCTACTCACTTACCTGGGTGTCCTTTTAGAGGTAGTATATAAAGAAGATACTAAGAACACAAAAACAGGCAGTTTAACAAAGTACCTGCTTCCCCCTTTCTTGTTTGCTGGGAGTCTGAGCCCCACATGAAGAGTTAGGGGTCTTTTTTGACTGAGACAGTGATGGCGCTTCCAGGGCCAGCTGGACAAATGACTGGAGTGGTTGGGCCCAAGAGAAGGCTCAAAATGTCTCTATCCTTCTCATGTAAGTTCATCTGAATCAAAAGGTATTCACTGTCTATGGGTATTAGATCTAGAGTGGTACAGACTGAGGCTAATTTGAGAGCAACAGGTTCCAAGAACTCTGGGACCTCTGTTTGTCCCATACGAGGGACTGGAGGCTCCTAACCTACTTGTGTTCAGGGCTCACCTTTGCCAGTTGAGCCCTCTTGAGTGTCACAGCACACAGAGGCAGTGGGCAGAGAGCCCTGTTGTTTGCAACTCCTCACCATCACCTTGGGACCTGAAAGGTTCCCCTCTGGTCTGAAACTGAGGTTTTATTGTCACCTCCAGCTCTGAGTGTGTATGTCTGGAAGGCAGCCCACCATCTAGGATCTTTAATTGTGCCCAAGATATTCACCATGATCACTGTGAATGGAGGAACTTAGGACATTTCATCAGTGCCCCAGGTCCTGGCTTACCTCCCCAAAGATTCATGGTTGTCTAAGCAATCTCTTCAGACCTTTTTTCTGTCTCCAAACTGGCCTCTAAACTTGAAGTTATCCATTTTTGGAGGAGAAAAATCTCATTTTCTTTTTTTCACACAAGAAATTAGCTCTGGCTGATGTACCAGAAAAACAGTTCCTATGGCTGGGATGGGGGATCTGCTCTTCCCAGTCCTCTCCATCCTGCCCTTGGTTACATTCAGCGGTCCTCACACTTAGCCTACAGATCTTAGAGAGTGTGATAGCTCTTCTGGACACTCTCTCATTTGTTCACTTAAAACCTGACACAACCGAGATCTCTGCTGTTCCCCTACTAACTAATGAATTATGCAAGTTTTATTGCCCTGTGGAATCACTTCCTGTGTGTGGGATGTATGTTTAAAGTATGAAAGAAATCTGACTGTGAGCTCATTTGTTCAGAATTTGCATTTCCTAGTTTTGGGTTGATGACTATACAGGTGCTTGGCCCATGGATATCTGGTTTGAGGAAGGTCATTCAGATCACATCTTGAAATGCTTCCTACATTGTAGACATGCTCAGTTCTCTGAATCTCAAGCTGTTCATTTCACTGGATCAATGTTATTTGCTTGCTAAGCATGTGGATGAACTAGGGCTACCCATGGTCCAGCGGGAGAATAGAACTGACTTTCTCCACATTCCAGTCACTGACTTGGATGGCAAAAGCTGTAGACAAACTAATGCCTTTCAGTTCACCTCTTATGCCCATGAAAACATCACAGCAGCCCACACACCTGAAACTGGATATGTAAATATCAGATTTCCAAAGGAAAAGACTTGAGAAAGGATATCATCATGGATGATCATTCATTTGCTTTATTTTTTTGCAGGGGTGGAAGGTACCAGGGCACTTGACCACTGAGCTATATCCCCAGCCTTATTTTGTATTTTATTTAGACAGGGTCGCACTGAGCTGCTTAGTGCCTCACTTTTACTGAGGCTGGCTTTGAACTCTTGATCTTTCTGCCTCAGCCTCCCAAGCAGCTGGGATTACAGGCATGTTCCAGCACATCCAGCCTCATTTGCTTTTTTTTTAATTGCATTTTTGGTCATTTTATTTATTTTTAAATTTAGTTTTTATTTTTTATACACTGCATTTTGATTCACTGTACACAAACGGGGTACATCATTTTGTTTCTATGGTTGTGCACGATGTAGGTTCATACCAAGCTTTTCTGATGAAGGCTTTTCCTCTTCTTTGCAGAAGTTACGTGGCAATGGTGATCTGAATGCTTCTTTGATGTCTCAACAGTTTGAAGAACAATCTGTGAGTGACATTCCTTAAAAACAAACATTGAAGTAAACGTTGTAAATGTTTCTCATCAAATGTTTGTATTTCTTTGTCTCCTTTACTTCTAAAGAATACAAAATTCTGTCTACCTACACAAACCAGCCTTGCAAATTTTAGCTGGAAGAGATTAATTCAGTTTCTATTGATTGGTCAGACTGGAATAGAGTCTTCTAAAAATACACAAAAGCTATGAAATTGAGAGAAATAGTAAAGGAGGAAAAGCCATTTTGAAGTTCTATGAAATTTTCAAAAGAAGGCTTGTCAAGGGTGACTTTGGCCACAGAATCGATTAATTGTCTAATAAACGAATAATAAATGTTTTCATCTGTCCTCTTTGTGGAAAGGCAGACATTTGAATGGGCTCAATAATTTCACTGGATTCATGTGATATATATTAAAAAATTGATTTTAACATTATGACCCTAGGAGATGATGTGTTCTTGGAAAGGAAAGTGATATAGTTTGGGGGAGGTGAGAGAATGAAAGTAGGAGGAGGAGATGCCAACAGTGGGTGCCAGAAAATGAAAGAACATGTGGCAGATATGGGAGTCTGCAGGGCAGAGACCGTGTCCATGTGGATACAAGTAAGGGACATGTGTCTGGTGGGCATGAGGGCTTAGGATCTGCTGAGCATCAAGAAGTGGAAGTTTACCACAGTTGCAGGAGGCATGCCAGAGTTGATAGGGATGGGTGTGAAGGTGGAGAACAGGGAGACATTTTCTATCTGAGATTGAAGTGTGGGCACAAGTTCATGGGAGCCAGCCTGGGAGCTGTATTTCTGCATGCTGCTTTTCTCAGTGCCCTACCATTCTATAAGGAATCTCACAGAAAATTAATGAGATTAAGGATGTTTCAGAGATTGGTATATCACTTGTGTCATCATTGCAAAGTTCATCCCATAAAGAAATAATCATTATTGCCTTTGAATTCGGATAAGATCTCACTGGGGAAAATATGAAGGATTAGTTAATAAAGTTGTTGAGTTAGTCAGCTTTTCATTGCTGTGACTAAAATACCTGACAAGAACAACTTAGAGGAGGAATAATTTATATAGGTTCATAGTTTTGGAGGACTTAGTCCATGGCCAGCCAACTCTGTTGCTCTGGGCCCCAAGGTGAAGCAGAACATCATGGTGTAGAAAATTTGCTCAGCTCGTGGCAATCAGGAAGCAGAGAGGGTGGGTGGGTCAGGGGAAGAAGGGGCCAGGGAGTGATAAGCCCTTCCAGTGTATCCCCCAGCAACATACTTCCTCCAGCTAGGTCTCACCTCCACGTTGCCCATTCAGCCATCAGTGGGTTAATCCATCAATGAGCTCAGAGTCCTCCTGATCCCATCACTTCCCCAAAGCCCCTCCTCTGAATTCATGAGTTTTGGGAGACAATCCAGATCTAACCCTCATGAGCAATGTAAATAAATTTATCAGTGCGATTGGGAGTTGGAGATGATACTTGACAATAGTTGTGATGTTTTCCCTTACTGAAATTAAGAAATGTCTCTGCTAGGGCAGAAATTCTCTTGCTTGGGTCCCAGACCTGGCGACTTAAATGCCTCCTTTGTCTGTGCAGACTCTTGGGGAGGCTGGTGATGGCTTGAGTAACCTCCCGAGCCCTTTTGCATACCTCCTCACCATACACCTGAAGGAAGGACGCAACCTGGTTGTCCGAGATCGCTGCGGTAAGGCCAGTTCTGTTGGCTCTTCGTAGCCTGAGAACCTCTTTCTGTCTACTCTTATGTGAAGGTTTTTAGTCATTTTTTCCATGTCACCATGGTTTGGGACACTCTGGAGCTCAAGTCTAAGCCTCTCCAGGCATAAGACGTTTGCAGGGAATTATTTTTTTGTTTTTAATTTATTTTTATTGTAAACAAATGGTGTACACCTTATTTCTCTGTTTGTATATGAAATGGGTTAAGGAAATGAACAGACACATCATAGAAGAAGATCTACAAGCAATCAACAGATATATGAAAAAAATGTTCAACTTGTCTAGTAATAGAAATACAAATCAAAACTACCCTAAGATTCCATCTCACCCCAATTAGAATGGCAATTCTCAAGAATATAAGCAACAATAGGTGTTGGCCAGGATGTGGGGAAAAAGGCACACTCATATGTTGCTGGTGGGGTTGCAAATTAGTGCAGCCACTCTGGAAAGCAGTTTGGAGATTCCTTAGAAAACTTGGAATGGAACCACCATTTGACCCAGCTATCCCACTCCTTGGCCTATACCCAAAGGACTTAAAATCAGCATACTACAGAGATACAGCCACATCAATGTTCATAGCTGCTCAATTCACAATAGCTAGATTGTGGAACCAACCTAGATGCAGGGAATTCTTTAAACACACTGAACCCAGCTGTCCTTATTTTTTTTAATATTAAATTAATAATACTAACAGCTAAAGTTATTTTAGAATGAATAAGATAACTATGGTACCCTTATGCCTGGCACATAGCAACTGTTAAGAAGCATGTTTGCTCGGTCCTATTCTTTAATTATCAAAAGAAAAGAAAGCTGGGAATAGATTTTTTGGATGAGGTCATCAAATAGGCAATTTGATACAAATGCCTCTTAATTCACGTTCCTTCTGCTTTGAGATTCCACTGAACTCTAATAGTTACTGAGATGGCTCTGTGCAAACTCCTATACATTTCCATGTGGTCATACCTACATATATATATGTTGAAATTGGGATGGTACTATAATGTCCATATTATCCTAGAATAAGCTCCTTTTTAACCTTAAAATGTATTGAAGATTGCTAATATTTTGAAGTTTTCCCATGTAAGTATCTTTTTAAAGAAAACATAATATTCCATAGTATGAAATTTAATTTATCTGTTTCTCTAATGATGATGCCTGTTTTGTCCACTTCCTTGGCAGTATTAATGATGCATATGCCCCTGTGCACAGAGAAGGTTATACTTCACATAAAAAAATTTCTTGTGTTTAAGAGCAGATAGTGAGTCATATTGCCTGGAATCAAATTTTGAACTTCTTCATTCTTTGCTGTCTGATTTTTAAATCCTTGTTCCCTCTATGCTATAAAACAAGAATATTCAGACACCTTTTAGGCTTTTAAGAGGATTGCAGGCATTCACTTACATAAAGTCACATGTTCTTAGTTGAGATTTTCTTTCCAATTTTTTATAACTCTTTATACTTTTCAGCATTTACATTTGCTGTATATTGCAAATACTTGTCTCCCAGTCTGTTGCCTATCCCTAATCTTATGGCCTCTGTGTCCTTCAGTGGTTTTGCATTTCATCATGCAAGTATCACTGTGGTTTTTTTATGGTCTTTTTTTCATGCATTTTGTTTAGTGGTTGACCTCTTCTCCTTCTGGGGAGTCTGGGTCTTGCTTCAGTCTGTGGCCCCTCTTTCTCTTGTTGCTTCTACTCCTTTTGGAAGAGCTTTGCAAGGAATGCAGGGTCTTTGACTTTGGTCTGTCATCTGTGTCTCTCATGTCTTCTTTCTCATTCTTTCCATTACTTTTTCCTCCCAGGAAGAATCCCTTGACTTGGTTTTCACTCATTCATTTTCCAATTGGCATTAAATTTATGCTCTTCTGTTCAGTAATTGAGCTGTCATGATTTTCATTTTTATCACAGCCTATTTTTGTGTTTCAAAGGAAATAATGCCATATCTGTCAGAGAATATCAAGGATACATTTAAAATCTCTCTGGTGTATTCTTGCCCTTGGATAGCAGTCCTTTGTATTTGCTGCCTCTCCTGTGGGACTTTGGTTTCTTTTGTATGTTTGATTCTCTGAATAGGTGTGTTCATCTTGATATTCATGTATCGTTGGTCCTCCATTTATGGATGCTATTTTTGTTTACTGTGTCCTGCTCTGTTTGACAGTAAGGAGGCTGGGGACATGCAGCTGGACAAGATGAGCCAGTAGTTCAGGCTGAGCTCTTCCCAGTCCTTCCTGTCCCTCATGGTTATCACCTGCCACTTAAAGCCTCCTCTCTGGCTTCCTGCCTGTGCTCCTGCTCCTCCTCAAGTGCCTTTGCTGATCATTGCTCAGCATCAAGGGAAAGGAGTTTTGACCCGTCCATCTGCTCTACAAACATTGGACCAACCAGCACTCTGAGAGATGCTCAGGTGATTTCTGCTTCCTGTACCTGCTGCCTCCAAGTTTGGAGTGTCCCTGACTCTTTCTCATCCATCCCACCTCTGCCCCAGAAACCTTTTTGCTTTCTACTTTATGTTTTGGACCATAGATTCTTCTATAAATCTGTTCTCACCTGTTTTTCATCTTTCCAAGCTGTGTGAAAGATGTCCTTTTGTTTTTTTTTTTCCCTTAAAATTTCTCTGATGTTCTTGTTTTTTTTTCTCCTATTTTCTCAAATGTATCATTTCAAAATAACCACACAATTCCATTTTCTACTTTCTGGTAAGTAGTTTTATCTGTAAATCACAATTGCTCATCTCTGAATTGTGCCTCTTCTTGGGTCTCATCATTGTCATAAATGAATTCATTAATAAATACATCTCATGCTGTTTTCACTGATTGAGCATAGATAGCATTCTCTCCCAAAATAATCAACAGGCTGTGATCATAAAACAATCTAAACTTGCCTCCCATCAATATCTGGCTCTTTCTTCCAGGCTGCATGTTGTCCAGTAGGCACATCTGTTATATATAGCTCACATCAAGTCCATTTTGTGACAACTTACTCAGAAAGTAGAAGAGAATTCTAGAAGGGAGTATGTTTAGCTTTACTGGGAAGAAGGTGTTCTAAGCCTGCACATTCATATCCTATTTTAAATTTTTGGAATTTCTGCTAAGTATGAAACTTTGGGGATATACAGCTCTGGATCTCTAGTATGGGCCACCTATTGCTTTTCCAATGTTTCTTTTTTTTTTTTTTCTTCATTCAAGGGCGGCACTGTCCTTGATCAATCCTACTGATACAGTTAGGGCACAATTCTTAGTGGATGGTTGGTACACACAGTGGATATTCATGAAGCACAGTGGATAATTGTGCATGTCACAAATGAACAAAACAACAGGTTTCGTGTACACTTGCTCCATACTCTGTTGTTTTTCCTTTCTAATTGACACATGGTAATTTTGTATACTTCTGATGTATACAATGTTTTGACACATGTATATATTGTGTAATGATCATGTCAAGTCATATCCATCACCTGAACTTTTCTCATTTCTTTGTCGTGAGAACATTCACAATCCTTTCTTCTAGCTACATGAGATATGCAATGTGTGGCTGCTGCCTGTGATCACCCTGCTGTGCAGCAGAACACCAGAGCTGCTTGCTGCTGTCTAACTGAAGCTCCCCTTGGCAAACTCCTCCCCACCTGGCTCTCCAGGTGCCGGATTTACTTCCTTTAATATAGTGATTTATCCAGGTTCATCAGGTTGTCATAAATGACAGCATTTCAACCTTTTTATGTCCCCCAAGTGTTCATTAGTGTGTTTTATTATTATTATTATTATTAATGAAAATCTCCTGTATTCCTGATGCCCAGTATTCCTATGATCCACAGGAGATTCCCCCATCAGTGAACTTGGGCCCTTGTAGCCAGTTTATCAATGCCCCTATGCCCTTTCTTCTGCACAGGGTTGTTTTTTTTTTTTTTACATTTTATTTTTCCAATATGAAATCACGTATTTTTAATCAAAAAACACAACAGATCAAATTGATCAGATGTTCATTTCCATGATGGTAGAGGAGCTGTGCTACAGGATCTTTAATTTCCATTGTGTGGTCTCCGTTTTTGTGTTTGGGAGGAGAAAAGTCATTTTTGATGAATTATTTCCTTCTAATGAAAGAGTTCAGCATTTTCTTTGAATTGTTACATAAGTATTACTGTTTATGTAACCTTCTATCTAGAACATGGTTGGGAAACATTTTATATGCAAGGCCAGCTAGCAAATATTTTAGGTTTCAATGGCCCATGAGTGACAACTATTCAACTGTCTTGACATAGGATAAAAACAACTGTAGACAAGAAGTTAACAAATAAATATGGCCGTGTGCCCATAATGATATTTACAACAAGTGGTGGGCTGGATTTGCTAACCTCTGTACAGAATATTACGATCTGATTTTTGGATTCTTGCTCTATGCAACTTTTTTTTTTTTAGTGTAGCAAACTAACATTTGGAATAAAGAAAGTACAACATTTAATTAATAATAAATTGAGATTGGAAGTTTATGCTTTCAATGGAAGTATATATGTAGGAAGCATCTTGGTAATATGATAAAATGTAATTCACAAAATCTGGCAATATGGAGAAGCAAGATATCATTTTGATATTTCACTGGGCAGTGGAGGGAAGAGACATGGCATTTTTCTCAGGAAAAGACAGCTCTGACAAATCTCAAGAATAAGTGTTAAAGGGTGCCTATAGGGTTTGTTAATGAGGTCTGGAACCTCAATCACTTGGCCCAAGGGAAGATGGCAGGTGGGGTTTGGGGTCCTAGAAAGCAGAGCACCCTCTGCTGGTACCATTGACCTGGCTGTGCAATGGACTGGCCTAAAGTGCTGTGGGCATTTTATCTGACTCAAATACATTTGGCTTATTGTCTTGTTATGTAGACACTCAAAGTGGAATTTTGAGATTATCTGTGTTTATTCCAGGTGAAGCTTTTTAACCTACAAAGTTGCAGTTGCAAATTATTCTTTGGAAAGAAATCAGAAGGAAACTCAGGCTTCCGAATTGTAGGCAGACTTAGAAGTGGTGTCAGGAAAGGAGTCATGTTGTATAGTTACCACCTGGGGAATCCCAGGGTGCTTAATGATCATCTCTGTCCCTTGTATTGTGTGTGTGTGTGTGTGTGTGTGTGTGTGTGTGCATGCGCACACACGTGCAAATAGGTGATCAGAAAGTAAACCCAGAAAAAGCCTGTCCATCATTAAAAGGAACTTAGTGAGTGATGAAGGAATAACTCCTTGTCCTATATATGCCCACACACTCAGGGAATGGCTGGGAAGTTTTAATTAGATCATTCTACAAGTGTGGCCAGATTTACAAGATTGCTCTTTGCAGGTTATTTTCTTGTTCACAAATTTCCTCTGAATCTCTGACTTGTGTTCTTTCAAATCTTCATTAGACTAGATCCTGAATTGGAGAGCTCAGCACTTAATCAAGCAAGCCAATAATTTTTGTTGCCTTGTTTTTGATTTTGCTGGGCAACTTTGCTTACTAGAATGAGACTTACTTAAATTCTATAAATTTTCCAGGCATTGTCTTGTGATTATCCTCTTTGGCTATCAGTAGGATAAAAATCATGACCATCTCATCCACCTCAGTCACAGCCAGTTTGTCCCTATCCGACCCTTTTCCTCTCTCCCTTTTATCTTCTTTTACTTCACTTCTTCTCCTTAGCTCCTACTTTACTTCTCCTCCTCATCCCCTTTCCTATAAAACACTTTATATTTCTCATTTTCTTCTCATTTTTTTATGAGAGGTTAGATGTGATATATTATTTTTAATCATACTCCATACCTCTTTTAAATTCTTGATCTGAGTCATTGTTTAGTAGCTCTTGGTCTTAAATTTTGAGATTGGTAAAACACAAGGAATATGATATGACCATTTGAGTTTAAGTTCAACTGCTTCATAATTTCCTTGATGCACAGAGGAAATTGAACTCAATTTCCCACAGGAAGGAATGTGACTGAGGAAGTATTTTGGTGTCTCAGAGCAAGTTTGTGCTTATGTCAGCAGCTGGGTTCTAGGCCCGACTTGAGCTTTGTGACCTTTACCTGATATCCTCTGAAATCCTACAGCATTAATGACTGGAAAAAACAACTCTGCATTTACACCCTATGTGTTCCTGGGAGTGAGTCAGTTGCAGGAGTTTGCCTCTGAGGACTGGAAGACTAGCATGTTGCTGGTGCCCTCTTGTGGCCATTTCTCAGTGTTGCAGAAGGGACAGAAAAGCCATTACTAGGGCCATAAAAACCACTCCAGCTGAACTGAGTGAGGGTTGATGGTCTTCATTTTTTTTTGGGGGGGGGGTAGGTGAGGGGAGTGCCAGGAATTGAACTCAAGAACTCGACCACTAAGCCACATTCCCAGTACAATTTTTTTATTTTATTTAGAGACAGGGTCTCGCTGAGTTGCTTAGTGTCTCCTTTTGTTGAGGCTGGTTTTAAACTCCTGATCCTCCTGCATCAGCCTCTTAAGACTTTGGGATTACGGGTGTGCACCACAGCACCCAGTGATGGTCTTCATTTTGATGTGATTTTTTTTTTTTAGGCAAAGAAAATTCATGACCCCTCCAGACAGAAAACTGCTCCCTTTCTTCATTTCCAGCACAGGTAGATATTTGACATGTGTTTATAGAGTAGTGACTGCTTCCTCCGCAGGTGTCCAAAACAATAGATTTGATAAGGCATTTTCATATCTGAAAGGAATGGTTTAGAGAAAAGATTTAAAGTTACCAAACTGTTACCAAAAGCAACTCAGTGAGACCCTATTTCTAAATAAAATACAGAAAAAGACTGGGGATGTGGCTCAGTGGTTGAGAGCCCTGAGTTCAATCCTCAGTACAAAAAAAAAAGTTCCAATATAAGATTCATCTGATTTAACTTCTGTTTGACTTTTATTATTCAGTAGGCTAATTTTTATGATTACACAAGTTTAATGACAATTTTTTCTTTATAAAGAAAAAAGATACTCTTGTATTAGATCGAGACAGAAATATATTCTTCTTGTGGCTATAATGATGGGCAAGTGGGCACTTCCAAACCTCTATGCTGTGAGCTGAGGAGGAGCCCTATAAGTCTCAACAGGTGTGCTCTTGGGATATTCTGAGGTTTTAAATCCCCTCAGCCCTCTGGGCAACTCCACTGGGATTAGGCCAGTCCCTCTGCAGTCTCTTCCCTGTCCCATGCTGTGTGTCTCACAAAAAAGGATAATTTTCTTTCCTGCCATAATGTGAATCATTAGGAAGCACTGGATAGTCCATACAGGCTACCTGAACTTGAACATTCACTCAGTCACTATTGAGCAGTGAGCCTACTGGCTTAGCTGGGGTCTAGGATCAACCTAGTGGGTACATTTGTGAGGCCTTCTGTGTGTGTGTGTGTGTGTGTGTGTGTGTGTGTGTGTGAGGGTGAGGGGTTGATATGATAATGTATGATGAGTATTAGCAGTGATTGCTATGGATATTCTTATTCTTGTTTTAGTTATTTTTGTTTTGGTTTACTTTTTCAAACTCCCTAGAGAAAGGAAGAGATTTCATGATTTTTCTCATTTTATTATGGGCCCTTTTTTTACAGTTTTTCATGATTTCTTGAACTTTTCCTTTTTTACAGATTTTGAAAATGATTTTGGCTCCCTCCTCCTTCTGACCTGGGCAAAGGGTGGTGATGGTTGCTTTTCTGAAGCCACTTCCTATTTTTGAAGAGACAGCAGAAATGAAAGACTATTTCAGAAGGCATATTGGTTGAATGTTGACTCTTGTGAATTGGTGGTTTTATTTTTTCCATCTTTTTTTAATTATTCATTTATTTTTTTATTTTTTACAGACTGCATTTTGATTCATTGTACACAAATGGGGTACATCATTTTGTTTCTGTTTGTACATGATGTAGATTCATACCATTTGTGAATTAATACATGTATATAGGGTAATGATGTCTGTCTCATTCCACCATTTTTCATACCCCCCCTCATTTCCTTCTACACATTTTAAAGTTTCTCCATTCTTCTCTCACTTCCCACTCCCCCACCACCATTATATATCATTTTCCACTTATCAGGGAAAACATTCTGGCTTTGGTTTTTTGGAATTGGCCTATTTCACTTAGCATGATATTCTCCAATTCCATTCATTTATTTGCAAATGCCATAATATTAAATGCTAATTAAAACAACTCTAAGATTTCATCTTACTCCAATTAGAATGGCTATTATTAAGAACACAAACAATAATAGATGTTGGTATGGATGTGGGGAAAAGGGCACACTCTTACATTGCTGGTGGAGTTGCAAATTGGTACAGCCACTCTGGAAAGCAGTATGGAAAATTCTCAGAAAATTTGTAATGGACCCACCTTTTGAGCCAGTTATCCCACTCCTTGGTTTATACCCAAAGGACTTAAAATTAGCATACCACAGTAACGCAGGCACATCAATGTTTATAGCAGCTCAATTCACAATAGCTAGATTGTGGAACCAACCTAGATGCCCTTCAACAGATGAATGGATAAAGAAACTGTGGTATATATACACAATGGAATATTTTTTCCATCTTAAATTTGACCCGGAAAATGTCCTTCAAATATAAGAGTGACCAACATGGAACTGTCTTGTCAACAGGTTGTTGCTAGAATTTTAAACAGCATGTATACTTCATCAATCTGATTTTTAAAAGATACTTTCCTTTCTAAAGTAAAATAGGACCTGGTTTTCAGATTGCTGGATCACTGGCTGTTATTCCCCAAACACATTTTGTCTGCATTTTAAATTTTTCATTTTGAAAAGAAATCCAAAACTTAATAATACATTATACTTTGCTTACTCAGTGTTTCAGATTAAGTTTATTTAAAATTTTTGTTACTGGAAATAAGGCCACAGCAAACATCCTTCTGCCTATATCTCCATGTACAACTTGCTCTTCTTATTCTTTGGAAGTCATCTCTTGGTGTAGATTGGAGTTTTTCAGCTACATGATCAGACCTATTCAAGATTCTCATTACAGAATTTCCAGCTTACTTCTGAGATAGACCTATTTTTGTCACTCACTAGAAGCCGCAAAGTTGTTCAATTTCTATTTCTCACCTGTGTTGGATGTAGAATATCTTTATTAATGTGATTTATAATAGTGATCTTGTTTTCATTTTAGTTTGTATTAATGTATTTGGATCCTTTAATATGTTTGATTATGGGATATTTGCTATTCTTGTACATATCTTATTCCATCCATTGTCATTACTACTTCTGTTATAACCTGGATGTGTTCACATATATTTTTTTCAATTTGTCATTGGTCTTTTATTTTGTTTATAATGTTTTTGTTAAAAGCATCACTTTATTCTTGCCATCCAATTCTGAAGATGGTCTTCCTTTGTTTTCACACTGAAAAAGGACTTTTTTGAGAGTCATACACATTAGACTATTTATTCTCCATCTGTCTGGTTACATTTTTCATTTATTGCTTTTATCTGTTTCAAGTTTATTTTGATTTTTGGCACAGTGTAGGAACTTAACTATCCATTGGCAAAAGTAAAACTAGGCCTATTTATTTCCTTCCTTAATTATTTGGCACTTGTTATCATTTGGTGAAGTACCATACATGTTGGGGTTTGCTCCTTGGAATTCTCTTTGATTCCTGTTGATATATTCTTTTGTACAGGGGTCAGCTACCCACCATACTTTTGCTGTACTGAAAGGACACAATTAGACTTCTTCACTTTGCGAAATTGGAGTTTGCTTCTCAGTGTAGTACCTTCTCTGGACACCAGATGACACTAGATCATTGAGATACTTATGTGAGAGTAGCAGAAACATCAGGGCCACTGGATGAGAAAGATTGTCATAGGAGGGCAAAAATGAAACTTTCAATGATGTAACATGGGCAGTGGTGCCCAGGTCCTGCAGCAAAGGGTGTAGCTGAGTTTTGAAATCAGTTTGTTTATTCCTTTGTGGCTGGATACACATCAGCAACAGATAGGTTCATCCTAACAGGCTTTAATGTACACCCACCACTGAGCTCTGCCCTGTGGAGATTTTTGGTTTTGGTTTTGGTGTTTTGAGTCTCTACAAACTCATGAGTTGGTTAGAATGTCTGGATGCTCACGACCTTATTGAGTTCATTTTTCTGCTCTTTGTCAGAATCTTGCCTCAATTCCTATGAAGCATCAAAAAAAAAAATGTAAAACTGGAGTGTGTCCTTTGTTTGCTTCACATGAAATGCCTTATGCCCAACCAAAGATTATTGATTTGAATTTAATTTGCACCTCTTATTTGCTTGAAAGGGATTTCTCTACAGTGTATGGTTGTATTAATTGTTCCTACCAATATGTATGTCTTGTTAGACACTGTACTACAAGTTACCTTTCTGCTTGGTTTATCCCAGTGTCTGTGATGTTGATAGGGGGTGTTCTGCTACTCTGCATGTGCATGTTTATGTGCACCTGTGCCCTTCTGTGTGTCCATGATTTACCTGCAGCTGAGTTATGATTTTGGCTAAATCACACATTCATACCCTGCTAAATAATGACTACGCGGGATGTTCTAGTTTTCTCATTCCTTTAAAAAAATGTTTGTTATATATATGTAAGGTACAACAGGATGTTTGCTATATATCTACATATGTACACGTGCATACACACATGCAGTGAAATAATTACTAAAAATCAAGCCAATTTTCATATCTGTTATCTCATATAGTTATCCTTTGTATGTTTCTGTGGAAAGAGTACCTAAACTTTATCACATTTCTAAGGTATAAGACAGTACAATTAGTCGTAATCCTTGTGCTGTGTATTAACTATAGAAGTTTTCTTCCTATGTAACTATAACTTTAGATCTTTTTGTCTACCTCTCCCTGTTTCCTCCTTCTCCCACTCCTGGGAACCACTGTTCCTCTGGTGTATCCAACATTTTGAGAAATAGATTCCACATATAAGAGAGATCATGCAGTATTTCTTTCTGTGTCTGGCTTATTTCATTCAGCATAATGCCTTTCAGCTTCCGTCCCTTTTGTCAAGAATGGCAAGATCTCCTTTTATAAGGCTGCATTCCTCCTTTTTAAAACAGCGATGTAAATCGTGCATGTCTCTATGGGCTTTTGTGGGATGAGTGAGATCACACCCAATGTTAGTGTTCTTACCAAACTTCGGTGCTGCTCCATCTTTTCCATATGGGCTGGTGCCCTTTTGTTAGAGCTATGCTTAAAGAGTAGTTTGTGCAGGGAATATTTTAGTGTGTTTCTAATAGAAAGAAAAACATTAGAGTATCAATAATTATGTGTCCTTTGGCAACATGGATTTCTGGAAGACAGATTGCAAGCATGAATACTGATCTGGCAGATTTCACCCTTTAAAGATTCACTGGTTATCTGGTTTGCTCCTTTTGTATTTCTTATTTCCCCCAGCTCTTTCTAGCTTCTTTTTACTGCTGCATCCAAACCACTTCCTCTCCTCTCCCTTTTCTCTAGGTTGCTATCCTTCCTCCTGTTTTGGTGTTACAGGGACAGCATGTGTGAGATCCCTAAGCAGAACTTCCCACCATAGAGAGCTTCTGGTCACTTGACCAAGAATGGGGTCTGGGCCCAGTCTCTTAATGACCATCTCATCAAAAGCCAGGTTGTTCCTTCATATATTCACCAAATAGCATATTTACCAAAATTACTGAATTCATCAGTACATTGACATGTTTTTTCATCTGTAAAAGAAGTTATATAAGTTGTACCTGTGTATTTTATTTTCGGATGGGGACTTTTAAAAATATCTTTCACAGATTTCTGGCTCACATCATTGATGCTTTATGAAGGCATAACAAAAGTAGTATTTAAGCAAGTTTTATTTTTTTTCATGCTAAAAAAGAAAAGAAAAAGAAGAAACAGAGCATATCATAGTCTAGACTGCAGAGCCCACAGAGGAGAAACCTAAGGAAAGAAAAAGAGAAGGTATTGAGGGGAAGTCAGGTGGGGAGGGGACTGACAGAAAGAGGGTCAAGGAGTCTGAGGTGGTGTTGGGAGGTCTGAGGAAGTTTAGGGGAGGCCGTGGTATAGTTGAATAATCCAAAAACCCTGGAGAACCTCAGCACCCAATTTCCCAGGGCTTCCTTATACTATTCCATAAATGTTTCATAAACTTTATATAAACTTCTTAAAGCAAGTATTGATAAAATTGAAAATTTCAAATCATTGATTCCACTATAACTTGTTTTTTGGAGAAATCTTTCAGTAAGCTGGATTTTTAGGAATTGCCTGGTGCTACTAAATTTCAAGAGTCCCCCAGGAACAGTCCTGGCTCATGGTACCTCTGAGATTTTTGCACATGGGGGCCCCCTTAGAGAAGAGAAGTCAATTATACATGGGAGACACTTTCAAAATAGTTTAATCATGGTGTTTTAAATAGCAAAGTGCTGATGGTAAGGCCAGTAGAAGATTGGGGAAGAAAAATTCTGATATTGATAACGAAAACCAGCTGCTAAAAGCATTGAGCTGCCATCTACAGAAGGATGGAATAGGGCCTACCTGGGAATGTGCATGTGCCCTCATTTAACTTGAATGGGAAAAACCTAGCTGGGAATTCTACTAGGCTAGAAACCTGCCTGTAACTTAAACAATGTAAATTGTACTCTCCATGGGAAAAGCGCCTTCTTATATAATTGAAGAAAAATGACCTCTGTGTTTCCATAATGTCCATTATTGTTTTTGAAGAGGTCAGTTAAGAATGCAGCAGGAGGACATTACTCCATCAGGATATCTTAATCTAACTGCTAGAGGGCAGCAGCCCCTGTGAAAAAATCAGCACTGGTTTTGGTACCCCTGCCCCTTTCTGAAAGTCAAGTCTAGCTCTGTATTTAAACAGCCTCTAGGAAAGTAAGAACTTAGGGCCCCGATGGAAAAGCAACTCAGGATTAGTTCTTTTTCTGGTAAGGAGAAAGGATCCTAAAAAGGTGTATATATTTAGAAAACTCTGAACATATTCATATAAATAGAATGAAGGATCACTTGTTATTCTGGCCCCAGAGGATAAGAAAAAGTCAGGTTTATACTGTTCATATTTGCATATACTGTTTATGCAATGAGTTCACATTTTCCCTAAAGACCTAGTAAATAATTGTTGACTTTAATCTGAAATTTTAAACTCTACTGAAGAAACTTATCAGATGTTGCAAAATGTGAACTTACTATAAAAAATCGGTGATTTTTTTCCATGAACCGCTGACTCCTTTAAAGAAATACATGCAATTAAACTTCTAGTTTAAGACTGCTTTTATTTCAGAGAAATTGCAAAGCTAAATTTTATAACTTGGCAGGTGAGCTTTGCTGATCTCCAAGAAGTAGTTTATTTACAAATAATGCTTTTGTATTTGACGTACTGTATTTTTAGTTTAAATTTGGAATGCTAATTTTTAGAAACTATATCATAAAGTGATAAATATGTACAGATATGTACAAAAATGCCATTAAACTGAGTCACAGAAATATATTTATGGGCATGGAAAAAATGGGTGTTATTGACAGGAAGGCAGGTAAATAAAACTGAAGGCCAATTTCTTTTTGTGAAAAGTGTATGTGTGTTATAAGTGTGGAAAGTGTAAATAAACTCGCACTAGCTTTTCTTAGGTGGTAGAGATTTTTTTTTTCTCCTTCTGTTTTCTTAACCACATCTTGATTTTGCTTTTAATATAATGGCCATGAGTTATTATATCAGAAATCAAAAAGAGAAGTGGTTCCTAAATAGAGGTGCATTATTTTTATTTTATTTGCATATCACAGTGGTTTTCCTGAGCCATTCACTGTTGTATTCTGTTTATGACTTCTCCTATTGATACCAGCCATTTTTTCATTACATCTTTAATGTAATAAAAACCTGTAAGGATGTTAAATTTCAAGAGAAGAATAAAATGCTCAAGTTCTCTGGTTCCTAGTGACTTCCTCCTGATGGTAGACTTGTATTGCCCTGTATCTTCATGGAGCTGCCTTTTTTTTTTTTTTTTTTTTTTTTTTTTTTAATCTCCACGTTGCTCTGAAATTCTTATTGAGTAACCTCTGGACTTCAGGTGAGGAAGTAGCGAGTATTCATGAGGATTTAGAAATTTTTAGTTTTTAATACAGCTATTTTCTTATAGGGAAGCTAAGATTGTTTAACAGAAAAAAAAATTTCAAATCACCTAGAATCCCTGTAAGAAGTGCATAAGGTAAAAAATGTTCCATCCAACTTATGGAAAGGAAGGTGATTATAAATTTCATGCCTTTAGAAATGGCAATAAAGGAACATTATAGAGACAAATTAGCAGTGGGTGTTATCCTGGACATTAAAATAAAGAAAGTAAATTTTAATACTACTTAAATGGTTATGCCCTCTCCCCCTTTTCAACTTGAGTAGTGATACCAAAAATAGTAGCTCTTACTACAAAGCACTCTAGGCAAATGTCTGGGGTCTGTGGTCATCAAAGTATTTTAGTTCATTGAGCTCTCAAGATAATCCTTTGAGATTTGTAGATTTCTGTCTTATAAGTGAAGAAAGTGTAGCATAAGGAAATCTAGTCAATTGTCCACAGTTACACAGTTCCTGAAAGGAAGGTTGGGATTTGCATCTACCATGTGCATCTAACCCTAGACTGTATGCATTCATTCATCATGTTTATAGTGCCCCATGCATATCACGCGTACCTCCAGGTATACAGCTTACCTTCCAGGAACTTTGTCTTGGTGACCTTAATATTATGCACATCAGTACTTCAAGTAATGTTTTCTACCTTTCAACAATATTTTTTTCACATATATATTTTAAATCATTTGTCTTTATTACTCATTGCATTATAAATTTTAATGAATCAGCATCAGTTTTATCTGATAATTGTAGAACAGTTACTGTTTTTAATGTAAAACTAATTAAGTATATTTTGATATACAGAGTGGAAAAGTTTTAAGATGCTTATTGTGTTTGTTGGTCTTATTGCATTTCTTAGCAGTATTCCATTTTTTATTTTTATTATACATTATATAAGTTCCAAGCAAGAAAATAACAGGCAGTTTTTTCCAATGGCTATGATGACATACCTCTTTCAGTCTGTGGAGCATCTCTAGAGATAAGGTTGTATGGATGGCACTTGAAACCCTGGATGGCCACCTCTTATGGTCTGGGTCCAGCATCCTCCTCAGCTCTCTACTGTGTATTTCAGTTACTGGGTTTCTTTACTTTATCTCTTTCTTCTTCATTCCCAATAAGGAGTTGCTGCCAGATTTATATTTCTGAAACTTGGCTCTGATCGTTTTACTCTCCTACTCATGAGTGAACCTGAATTTCCTTCCCTGTTCATACTAAAATAATTCCAGATGGAACAAAGATTTAAGTGTAAAAAAAATACAGAATAAATGGAAAGTAAGGTGACTGAATTAATTCAAAATCTTGTATTGGGAAAATTGCTTCTAAGCAGGATGCTAAATTATGAAGCCATAATTTTTTTTAAAAATGGTAAATTTGACAAAATAAAAGTGAACATAACCTTGCCAATAGAAAGTTTAAATAAAGTATGACAAAATTTTTAGTCAATGATTTCCATAATGAAGTGCTCCTCCAAATACATAAGCCAAAGACAAACCAGGAACCCATTGAAAAATTACCAACTGATATAAACAAGAATTTCACTGATAAGAAATGCAAACACAGGTAACTAAAATATGAAAGACAAAAAAAATGTTAGAGGAATGTGGAGATGGTAAGTTTTTCACCTGCCATTGGTTTGAAATAAAAATTTATAATATTCAAAGTTGGTAAACAAGTGAAGAAACAAAAAACATATACTACTTGTGGGAGTATAAATTTGCTAAACTTTTGGAAACAATTTTATAATGTTCGTCAGAAGCAAAATGGTACATTCTTGTTTGTCCAGCAGTTCCAGTATTAAAACTTTCTTCTTAATATAATCACTTTTGAACTTAAATATAGTTATGCAAAGAATGGTTATTGCAATGTTGCTTGTACTAGTAAAAAAGAGGAAGTGATGTAAATATCCATTATTTAGTGACAAGTTAAAATGTTAAAACCAAATGATAAATTATTGAAAAAAAAACCATAAACCTCAGTAGATCTATATAACTAATATGAAAAGAGCTCCCAGGTACATTACTTGTGAAAACATGAATTCTTGTGCTTTTCCTCCTAAAATGCCCATAAAATTGCTTATAGTGAGCACATCAGACAAACAGAATCAGGCAAGAATAATAGGGTACCAAATTTTCATTTCATACCGTTCAGTGTTGTGTGCACTTATTACTTTTATTTAAATAAATAGAAAAGCAGGACAGGAAATAAAACACCTGTAATTCTTGCTGAATAATAACTAGACTCCTTTTATTATTTTAGGGCCTTGGGCCTCTGATGTGAACTTGCTTGTTAAACTTTATTTCTCATTTTATTTTTCCACTTTAACTTCTGGATCTATTGGAATGCTTGCTTGGTACCAAACCTCTCCATTCATTTTGACCTCTCCTGCTGCCCATCTCAGTGCCTGTGCCTCCTACCTCAGTTACCTCAGTCCTTCTGTACGTGTTTGCATTCACTCTTATTTTAACTCCCTCTTTCTTTAGTTCATTCCCAACTGAATCTGAACAGAAAATAATCTCTCCTGCCCATGAACCAGCATTAAACCCTACCTCGTTCAGTTCTACTTGGATACTTCACTCTGGGACTTTGTACTGTTATGGAATGCCTGCTGCTATCAGGTACAGAGGAGCAGGATGTGGGACTGTTGTACCTCAGTAAAATCCCAGAATGCCTAGCACAGAGCCAGACTCAGAGTGACTAGGGGGTGTTTATGGCATGTCAGTTGCCTGACAGGCTCAATGCCAAGCAAGATATGGCCATTGGTAGTGTCAATGTCCTGAACAGGAACAAGAAACATCATGCCTGGTTTCAGGAGTGGGAACAGGTGAAGTATTTTGGAGGACCAATGACTAGCTGTTAGTTTCTCTCAGCATCTACATTCATCACTAGATATCAACAGGGAATTGATACCAGGACCCTGGCAGGTAATAGAATCCATGGAACTCAAATCTTTCAAATAAAATGTCATTATTTGGATATGATTTACATATGCATCCTCCCATACACTTTAAATAATCTCTAGATTACTTATAATAACTAACATAAGTACTATGTAAAGAGTTGTTACTCTGTATTGTTTAGTGACAATTGTTTAATGATAAGGAAAGAAAGTCTGCACTTGTTCAGTACAGACACAGTTCATGCATTTTATTTTCAAATAGTCTCCATTTGTGACTGAATGACTTTACAGTTGCAGAAATGGTAGCTGCGGAAGCCAATTTTTTTTTTTTTTTTCTTTTTTTGGGTATCAGGGTTTAAACCCAGGCACACTTAACCACTGAGCCATATCGGCTCTTTTAAATTTGATTTTGAGACAGGGTCTTGCTAATTGCTGAGACTGGCCTCAAACTTGCTATCCTCCTGCTTCAGCCTCCCATGTTGCTGGGATTACAGGGGTGTATCCTATACCCAGCAGTCAGTGTTTGTAAAATGGGGAGGACACTCAGGCCATGAATTCTGGATATCTTGAGATTCTGAATTTTTGAGACTCCATCAGGCTCACGTGGCAGAATCAGGAGCAGCACCAGCATGTAGACCCTGGGCTAACTCGCATCCTTCTCCGCCCAGAGTACCAAGTACCACAAGAGCCTCATTGTGTTTGAAGCTCCCGGCAAACAAGGTTAAAGTCCACCCATTCAGGTGTCATCTCATCATTTGTATAATCTGGGAGTTGCATTCCTGAGCAGCGGACCCTCTTTTCAGAACCTGCCTAGTTGAGATGTCACTTCCCTGACAGTGAGGCACTTAGGCTCCAAGAGAGAAAATCACCCTGCGCTCCCTCCCTTTCTCAAATTTTCCCTAACAATTAACGCTGCACTAACTTGACACCCTCTTCCTTGTTTGGCTTTGTAAACCCAGGTCCTTTTTTCTATTAATTCCAGACATTAATATTTTCTTTCATGCAACTGCCGCCATTCACCCGTGAAACAGTTTGAACATTATGTAGCTGTCAAGATGCCTGGGGATTACCCAGTATGCCTTGCCTGTGAGAAAGTGACACCACGGAGGCCGAGTTTTGAGATGTTTATTTTGAGAGTACGCTGACAAGCATGAAGGCCTGATCCCAGAGTGGCAATTTCATTTAATTAAAGGCCTCTTTTTATTATAGTTTTCCACCACTTTTATATATTTATATATATATATGTATATACATATATATATATATATATATATATAAAAATCAGAATGATTTTTAAAGTCTGGCTAGCCAGAGGATTTCTCTTGTACTATTACAGGGAGGCAGGTGGGCGGGTTGCTCACTCACTACTGAGAATTCCACTGAATGACTGTGAATGCATTTATTTTCACTATCCCTCTCAGAGCTGCTGCTCAACACGGTATGCCTGTGTCCAAGTTTCAAATCACAGGAACTGGGCTGCTGCCCATATGCTAGTGTTGCCAGACTTAAAATGTGAGAGTTGAATATGTATATGTATCTATAGTTTAATTTTTTTGTTTAGAGTTAGTTTCCTAGGGGTTGGGGGAAATTACTCGGGGGAAGAGTACTTCCTTGGCATCTGTGAGAACTTGGGCTCCATCCCAGCACAGTAAAAAGACAAAAAAGTTACTAGCCTTGTAATACTGGAAGGCTGACTTTTCAAAATTGTGCCTTGGTATATCTATTAAGACTTTTCCCTGAACGGGTGCATTATGATTGTACTTAATAGAGGATTCTTTATGCCATATCTGTACATGCACATAACATAGTTTGTTATGTGCAATCATTCCCCAGGACCTTCCCTTTTCCCTCCTCTCTTACTCTACAGAAATGTTACTTTCAGCTAAAATAGTTGAAAAACATATTTTTGAAGTAATTTTTAATATTGGGGCTAACCAAAAGGACCTGAAAAATAATTAATTAATGATGGTTATTAACAATTCTGTAAATGTTTGTGCCAGAGTAACCTAATTGATTTTTAATATTCTTACATGATATTTGATTGACTTTGATATCAGAAATTTTTTCATTAACTATTCAGGGGATCTATCTTCTCTGCCCAAGCCATTTGGGAAAGACTGTTGGTGTTCCTATACCTGTTCATAGTTCTAGGCTTCAAAATGAACTGTCACTCCTCAAATCAGAATTTTTTTCTTTGTAGCATTTTCAGAATGTCTTCATTTATCCCCTCATTGATTGTTCATTCATTTATGCCTTTTTTATTTGCTCTTGCTCAGGTGTTAATGAGCTAGCGTATTCCAGGCACTGTACGATGGTGCACACACATGTAACAGACACAGCACATAATTCATTTATGTCTGCAGGCTTTTTTTTTTTTTTCTCAATTGATCTGAAAATTATGCAAGAAGATCTGCCATCGCCCTTCTTTTTGCTTTGAGCTCAGTAATTGGAGGGACATTATTCTTCCCTTTTGGGATCCATTTCACAGCCCCTGGGAGGAGCCCAGCAGGTCAGCCGTGTCAGGGCTGAGGCCAGCTGAGGTCCTGGCTGACTGGAGTTCCACTGGCCAGGGTGAAACAATGCTCTTTGCTGCAGTGCAGGTGCTGGGATGTACAAAGAATGGTGACTCTGTCGCTTTAATCTCTACGCCCCCAGTTCCAGTCTGAGTTCCATCGCCCCATCTTTTGAGCCAGTGGTTCCAGAGATTGATTTATTATGATTATACCTCAAAGTATAGAGTCAAATCAGCCATCTGGCTAGATATTTGAAAGTGGTTTCTATCCCTTTTCCTGCTGTCCCTAGGCGGGGTGGGTTTCTCCCCAGGACTCCTAACACTGATGTGATTTCTGGAATGTTTGAGGGCAGTGGAAGGATGATGTATCCACAATGAAACCAAACCGAAAAAGCTCAGGGAACCCATGTGTATTTTGACTCTAAAGACAAAGGGGAATTAATCATTCACCCCCCAATTTTTTGATTTCTCTGTCCCCCGCCTCTGGGGCCTTCCATCTCTATGCAAGGAGGTGTTTGTTTCTGGGTGTGCTCAGTAGACTGTTTTGAGCCCGGGGACTGTGGGAAGCAGTATCTTTACTTCATGGAGATTCTGAGCTTTTACATGAATGTTAACATTCTGTCTTGTTCTTTCTCTTTTAAAGGCACAAGTGATCCATATGTGAAATTTAAGCTGAATGGGAAGACGCTGTACAAAAGCAAGGTCATATATAAGAACTTAAACCCAGTTTGGGATGAGATAGTTGTGTTGCCAATACAAAGCCTTGATCAAAAGCTGCGGGTGAAGGTAATCACAGATGCCTTTCAGATCTCTTCCTGCACCAAAAATATTTCTCAGCAGTTTTTTCATGCCTTCTTAAAAGTTAACTGGCCCTTATTAATTTCAAACACTGGGTTAAAGTATTAATAATATTGAATGACTTCTTTATACCATTAGTGGTAACTATGTTTCTCTCAAATCAATGAGAGATGCTCTACAGCAAATCAGAGTGAAAATAATCTCTCCATTGATTGTATTCAAATTTACTGAATGTGGAAGAATTATTACTGGTAGTGCAGTGGTGACAGGTACTAAAGCCTTTCTCATTAGGACTAACTTTATACTTAATAGAGTTTCAAGCTACTGGGTGCAAGCATCAATTGCTCTAACATCTGGGTTAACACTGCATGAGTTGAGTGCAGAATGGGATTGCTATAGAATATTTAGCAAATTTCTTATTTAATTGGCAGATCTACTCACCATGGAAAATACTAAATTTTAATGAGAGACCATTTAAACTAAAGAGAGTGGTACATTGTGCATAGCATTTTAATGCATATGAATATGCCTTTAAAGTCTTTTCTATTGTTGTTTGGCCCATGGTAGGCAAAATGGGCAACCTGTACTGTGAGGATTACTTTAAGATCTAAAAGGAGGATTTTAAAATTTCTAGCCAATTGCATTTGTTCATATTTAATAAACTTGATTGGTTTATTACTGTTTTCAAGTGAAATAACTGGCCTCTGTCTTTTGTTAGGTATATGATCGAGATTTAACCACATCTGATTTCATGGGTTCTGCATTTATCATTCTCAGTGATCTTGAACTTAACAGGTATTGTATTTTTACATTTTAATAGTCATTAATGCATTTTAGAAGGAACTCAAGATGATGTTAAGTGGTACTTGTTAATGTCAAATAACAAAAATAGGAGCAAATGAAAGAGTTCTTTAAAGTGTTATAACTCTCAACATATTTTCTGCCACTTGCTTTCTAGATGTCAAATGTTAGTCAGGCACTAAGCCATTTATTATGTATTCTAAAATGTGTATTGGGTTTTGCACATTCATTTGTTGATATTTAGGGTCATTAACCTAACTTAAAATAAACATGTATATTTTATTTGTGTGTTAAGAGAAGGAGATCAGTTAACCAACTGTTGAGTTAGACAACGCCAGATAATTTTTCTGGTTGGTTTATTTTCACTAAATTTAGTGCCTTTTTACCATTGTGTCTAATCCTTTTCCAGGAATAGGAAACATTTATTGTAAACTCCTGATGAACTACAATACTAGGTAGTACTGTTACAAAGTGCTGCATTTACTTTTTTCTCTGTTTGCTCATAGAACAACTGAGCATATTTTAAAATTGGAAGATCCAAACAGTTTAGAAGATGACATGGGAGTGATTGTGTTGAATTTGAACCTAGTAGTAAAACAGGGTGATTTCAAGAGACATGTAAGTGTGACCTCTTTGTTCTTTTTAAACTTGTTATTATGATTGTCTTTTGGTTACTGGGCTACAGATAACTGACATTTTTACAGTGATTTTTTTTTTTTTTTTTTTTTTGGTGGTTGGGAAATACTTTTATAGAGTTAAAGTATCGGTCTGTGGTAATACATATCTTCTTTGCAACCCTGAAAAGAAAATCTACTTAGAAATTAATCTCTATTTTGGTTGGGAATATGGTTAGCATTGGTGTTACTAAATCTTACAAGCTACATATGGTTTGTTCATAACCATCATACAAAATATGCTTTCATTAAGGGTTATTTAGTAAGGTTATAGGCTCCAGAGAACTGAGGCATTTTTCATTTATGAAAAGCAGATCTCAGTATTTCATTATTGTTTGCATATTATTAAGGTGATTGAGTATACAAATTTGTAGCATTTTTAAATTTCTTTTTCATCCTCTTTCCTCTTTTTAAATTTTTAGCTACTAAGTGTTCCATTGGTAGTGCTTTGAGAAAGATACAAATTTTAATATTCTCTGGTCTATTGCATGGTAGTTAATGTCCTACCTATTGAAGATGTCTATAACGTGAACAAAACATTAGACTTTATCAAGATAGAATCAACTGAGACTCTTCTTATGAGCAAATATGTTTATATGAATCATAATGTCAATTTATTTTCAGGGATTATGCATGATAATTCTAAGAATTAAAACAGGACAAAATGCAGCTTTGATTATAATTTTTTGAAAGATATTATTAAAGTCAGCTACAGTACCTATTTGAAAAATAATAAGATGTGTAACGATTTAGCATGTGGAATCCAGTAGGAAATCTGAAGTCTGTTAATAAACAATGCCTTTAAAAATGTTTCATGAATTGAGGCAGTGGTTTGCGTAAGGAGAAAACTTTATTTTGGCATCACTAGTGATTTTAAGTAATTTATTTAATTTAATATTCATGAATGAATTTCTAGGAAACTCATAAAAGACAGCTTTAGAAGTAAGAACACTAGACCAATCTTTAAATTGCCAGAGGTCAACTGAACACTCGATTGTTTTAAATTTAAATTCCTTATTAATTGCTTTTATAAAATGTGGCACTATTCATATTTAGAATTTCAATGAAGTTGGTATTTTGATGTTAAAATATCTTAAACTGATGCTTAAAATAAACTTTTTCCTTACTCCACATAGTGAAGGAGGGTTGTTCTTTTAACTTCCTCTCAGTCTTGCTTCAATGTCAATGGGTACAGCAGGTGATAGGTTGCTTGAGATAGATGCCAGGTTAGAATAAACTACCATGTAAATAGGTATCATTTGCCACATGGTTGTATATTCATTAACATATACCTGCTAAAGTTCTTTCAAATATACCTAAGTGGCGTTTTTTAAATTAGGTGATTTCCCCATAAAAATAGTTATATATTGAAATGACTACCTTTGTGAATTTATCTATAGTATATTTGATTATGTTTAACAGTCATATTGGCTCTTAAAATACATTTATAAATATCACTAAAATTTGGAATTTTAGTGAAATGACATTTTAGTTTCAATTTATTTCAAATTGCAGGACAATTAACATTAGATGCAGTGTAGATTTGTTTTGCTAAAACATCTCAAAGAATACCTTTCCAAAGTCCAAAAAATATTGCTGTATATAGTTTGGTCCTCCTTTTACTTGACCCTCCCCATCTCCTGTGTTGAAGAATTTTTCAGATTCTACTCACTTGTGTCCATTCTTGTTCTTTTTGTCTGGCAGAGGTCGATGTATAATATATTTATTTCATATGTTTTTATATTAGAGAAAACCTTGCCTGCTCTCATTTATTTTGACAGGTTTTTTTTGTATCCTTGATCAAAGTATTACCAAGAAACAATTAATTGAGGCATGATTTATTGAAGGCCATATGTGATTATTCAACTTACAGTGCATGTCATGGGCCCTTTGGGTATAATAGACAAGAGAAAAAAGTTTGTTGTTTTCACTGAGTTCAAGTTAATAGTCGAAGGAAATTTTATATGGAGTTTTTAAATGGGCATGACTAGCACTTGGGACTGGAGGGCACTAGATTATTTGATCAGGAGAATTTATAAATTTCCTTTTTTTTTTCCTTGCGGTTGCTGGTATTGGAATCCAGGGCCTCATGCATGCTTGGAAAGCTCTCTACCACTGAGCTACAACTTGCAGTTCTTAAATATCATTTTAATTTAAACTTTGATGGATAAATTTCAGTTTAAATTTCCAGTTTCATACCCGTTTTTTCTTTTCAACACCATTGAGTTGGTTTTTGTTACTTTAGAATGAAGTTGGCAAAAACCTTAATACATGCAACATTTTTTAATTTACCATTGTGTCCAGAGATTTAAATATATGTGAGCATGGTGCAGTCAGAAGGTAAGGTTCTGACTGGAAGGGACTGGAAGACTGAAAAACATACTCTTTCCTTTCCTTCAAAAAAATAGGATTATAATTACAATAATGGACTCTGTCATCAGACTGCTTGTGTTTAAACCTCAGTACCACCAATGATGTGGAAAAATTCTCAATTATTTAACCTCTGTGAACCACAGTTTCCTTATGTGTGAAATAAGGATAAGAAGTGTATCTTTCATATGGTCCTGAATTTTGAAGTTATCAAATAGTGTGCTTGGCATGCTATAGAGACATTTAATGTTTGGTATTTCATAGCCCAGCAGTAAGTATGGAAGCAATAACAGTCACTTCCCATTGTATCCTGATCTGTTTTGTCTTTTATAATTATTATAAAAATCAAATTACATATTATACATTAAAGGGCCCTAAAGAACCTTGTGTACCTATAAGATGGTAATTAATTTCAGTGGTGGAATTGGGTGAAAATATTCATTGTCATGTTGAGAAAATACCAGGAAATCTGATTTTAATACCCTGATTGTAATATCCATAACCCTGTGTAATGTGTTAAGTGTCGAACTCTGTTTCACCAAGGAAAGCATTAGTCACAAAGAATATTTTCAAGTCAGTTCTATGCCAGTGTGTTTTAGTTTCTGGTCAGTTGAGGGTTGGATTTCCCCTAATGAATATTTATTGGGAAGACATTTTTGGCAAAGTAGATAGGTCATTTACCTAAAGGTGTTTTTATTTCCTTCAGCGTAACACTAAATGGGGTCCACTTGATTAGGTTCATAATTGAGTTGTAATCTCCCAAATTCATCCAAGTTTTAACAACCGGTTAGCTGGTTAACCAGCCAGAGTAGAGCATTGCAGTACATTCTGGATGGTCACAGAAGTGATGAGACAGTTTTGCTGGGAGAGATTTTGATTATAGATGAAATTCAGCAGCCTTAGCATGATAAATGAGAGATCAAAAGATAACAGGGGTGAAATTTCTTGCTATTCAGAATTTTTTTTCTACCCTCCTACAGTGTTATATTAACTCATTTTTCTTAATTTGACAATAGTGATTTAGAATTTTTTATGTTATTTTGAATATTGTGATTTGTCCTATGAAAGTGAACAGAATTATGTTTTCTGTTATTTAAAACTGTGGACAACTAAATATGAACTAACATTGGTCATGGATTTTGTTAGCATTTCCATAAAACTACCTGAAGATTTCAAATACGAGAAATATTTTTGCTTTTTTAAGAGATAAAATTATACTGTCTTAAGATAATTAAAAGAACAAATGTACTAGATATTGAAAAAAGTATTCATCTGCCATTGCCTTTGCATACAAAATGCTTTGAGAAAATTATGTAACACAACCACATAAATGTAATTTTTCTTTGTTCCTGTTTGCTCAAATGCGCTTTCTTGGTACCTTCAGAATTTGATTATCAATCATCTGTGTGTAATCTGCACCATATAATATTATATTATTACATTGTTATCCATTCCTTTTCTCTTTCATTTTGCCATGTTCACTATTCAATGGACATAATCCATAGCGGTGGTCAAATCGGAAGCGGCTGAGTGCCAGCAAGGTAAGTATGCTTGTTTTTTGTTTAGATTGTTTGGCTAAAACTTCATGCTTGTGACAGACACAAATGTACATATAATTGATATTATCCATCCTTTACTCGTAAAAGCATCCTTTGCCTTTTACTGCCATAATGAATAAGAGAGGAACAACCTTCCTTTAACATTTCATTAAATAAAGGTATATACAGATGTTTGAACTTACACTTCTTGGAGTGGTGACATTTTGTATATATTGGCCATGTTAGAATTTTACACTTCATTAAACTTGGATTATTTACAATGTAACATGGTTCACTTTAGTTCTTTAGGAAGTTATTTACCATTAGCTTGACACCAGCATTAGTGTTATAGGGGCAATGTACAGTTTGATTGAAAGCTCTAAATATATGCTATATTTTATAAGTCTCCATACTTTTTGAAAAAAAGTCATTTTTTGGTAAGAATTTCTTCTAAAGATTTTTTTCATGCAATATTTTTAATTTATTTACATTACTGGTATCTTTATAAGAAAAATTTATAAATTTTGAATTTATAAAAAGCATAGCTATGTCAAGGTAGGAATGCATTATTTAGTAATTCATTGTCATTCAAGTAGCAAATTTTAAGTAAGGGGACTAAGTATGAAAGTTATTTTAGAAATAAACAAAACCCAAAAAGTATTTATAACAATTTAGCAACTCTGCTACTTTTTTAAAGATTAATAATCAATAAAAATAATTCATATTGAATAATACTATATTTCAAGCTGTTCGTCCAGTTCAGTTTTTAAATGGTGGTGGGGTGAGGTGCAGATGGCAGGAAGATGCTGTACAATCTCTTTGTTTGCATGTATGTATACACACACACACACACACACACGCAAACACATATCTGCATACATGTGTGACAGCTCTAATTTCTAACCTATCTCAGTTGCCTACTTCTCTGAAAAGTAAGGAATTTGACCTCCAGGTCAGAGATTCTGTGGTATGTGTGTGTGTGAGAGAGAGAACAATTATAATCCGTCTTGTTTTTTAAAAATCCAAAGGAACCAAAGTTCTGAAACATACTCAAATGCAAAACATTTTGAACATTTTTAAAATAAGTATGATAAGGTGATTTGTTAACCTATCAGTTCACCTGGTTCCTTACACTTCAGTTCTTTTTAAAAATAAATTTAAGAGATGATAAATAATAGTGCAACACTGTCTTTAAAATTCCTCCAACTTTTGCTTTATTCCTTTATAGTCACTAGAGGGTAGAAGAACATCATTTCTCACCACAGAAGAGAGCCCAGCTCTCGTTCTCAGGATTAAGAGTTTCTGTAACCACCCAAAGCAGTAAAGTTTCCCAGAATTCTTTGTTGAAACCTGACAAAGCAGTATTTTCTCGTTTATTGATTCTGCTGCCGCACTAAAACACTGGTACTGTACATCAATAACCATCTTTAGTTAGGGAGCTTCGGTCTGTGGAAGAGCACTGGCAGTTTGTTGAAGAACATAAAGGCTAGGAAGAAAAATTGTGAGCTTGGGGAATATTGGAGTCTAGGGAGGATAGGAGAGGTTATGGAAGAATGGCCAAAGGAATGAAGAGGGATAGAAAACATGTTGATGGCTTGGATAAAGATATCAAAAATATGAAGGGAACAGAGGATCCAGAGAGCAGTATTTATATATATATGCTGCAGAGTTGTATCTCAAAACTGAGATGGTGTCTTACCCCCTGCCTCCCAGTCATGGTAGTTTCTAGAATTTTTGACTTCAGTATTCTGGGCTCAGGAATGTAATAAATACCCAAACCTAGTATTTATATTTAGTAAGATTATAAATGAATAAAGTCACTGAAAGCTGTTTGTGTTCTTATTTGTGACAAGTCAGTTATATATTGGTAAAGACTTTTTATAGTTATGTTGATTGTTTTGCTTCTGGGAGTGTGCAGTTTTAAAGAAAAAATGAGATAGTTTTTGGGCTTATCAAAATAATTTGATGGAAACTTTAAACATTCAGATTAATATTATAAAAATGGTTAAAATATCCTGGTCAGCCTTTTTGTTATTTTTTAACTAGAAGTTTCTTTTTTAGGATTTTCATATTAGGTAATATTTGGTGTGAAGATTACTTCATTATGATTATCAAATTTTACTAGTTCTAATATAGTATATTATGTATAAAATATTGTTTCCTTTTTTATCTCAGTCTCATAGTAATTTTATTTAGATTATTACTTCTTTTCCCATAACGTTATAATTTGGCATCATCCCAAATATTGCTGAATGGCAGAATTTTGATCCTCTTTCTGTATTGTTTCCTTACTATTCTGCCCCACATTTTGATGTTGGAATTTTGATACATAGAGATTGCCCTTAAAAATAGTTATAGGTTTTTGCCCAAAAGCCTTTATAATTAGCATTTGATTAGGAATGGGGAATTTGATTTAGAGAATTCAGTGGGATACTGGGATAGTAAGAATCAAAGCTATAGGTGTAGGAAAGGTTAGGCCTTCTGGGTCAGCAGCCATGACTGCAAACCTTTAGTTCTTGGGGATAGGGCTGGGATCAGGGAGCAGGGAGGAGAGGTGCCCGTTGTGCAAAACATAAGCAGACACTCCAGCTCAGATTTCAGCCCTGCACATTGAGTAGCTTGAGAATGAGTCTCCAGCCTGTGTGCTTCTGTTTACCCCCAGTCCTGGACTCGGGTGTTTCTTTAATACTTTAAGTAAAGGAGAAAAATAGACAAATGGAACAGAGATGTAAACACAATTGGGACAACACAAAAATCATTATTAGATGATTAACATCATTGCATATGAGCACAACATTTGAGTTTCCTAGATGTCAGAACAAAAAGATAACCTTATTGAATCACATGGCCTTCACTTTTTTCATCTAGTTTTTAATAGTAGGAAATAGGTTAAAAATATTTCCCTGGTCCTAAATTCTGAGTGTCATTGGATATTTATCATCCTTATCTGTATATTTAATCTTTTCATAGTTGAAGATTTTTTTGTTTTTATTTTTAAGGGGCTGAGGTTGTGGCTCAGTAGTAGAGCACTTGCCTAGCACATGTGAGGCATTGGTCTTGATTCTCAGCACCACATATAAATGAATAAAATAAAGATCCATCAACATCTAAAAAAGTATTTTAAAAATTTGTTTAAGTGGAAAACTTGAGTGATGACATTCCCTTATAATTTCAAAATGTTAAATTTAAAACAGAACTTTTAAAATTAATGTCTTTGTACATACAGATTATTCATGTACTTGAAACTGTGATAGTTTTTACCTACAATTATAAATCTCATCTTCCATGTTCATGCACATGTGGGAAATTTAAAAGGCTTTCTTTTTATCCTTATGCAAAGATTTTTGTGTAGTTCTAGAATTTACGGCTACAGGATCCTCTTCAGATGATGTAAAAGAGCTGCCTAGGAGGAAGATCTTGTCTGGGAGCCTGTTTTGTGGTTGTATGGATCTTCTCATGTCTTGCTATAAAAGCTGTTGACAAGGAACAGTAGTTTTACATGTTGAAAATACTTGAAAGGAATATTTCAGTGAAAGCTTTTATAGACTGAATGTTTCCCCTTCACTTTTCAAAACAATGATCAGCAGAGTTGGAATCCTGCTTTATCATTCATTTTTGTCATAGAGTTTGTTCATTTGTGTATGTGTTTGTTTTCATCGAACTAATCAGTAAGAGTTCATATAGGATGTGTTGGCAATATGGGGACACTGATATTCTTAACCTTCGATTACTGAGAGGATACATAAATTACTAGCACAATATTTGGCACCTTGTATGTACACCCTATTCACTGTCTTTTTGCTTTCCATTTTTGGATTTTATTATATGTCAGGAAGTATTATGGATAATCACCCCATGGTTTTTGGTTACCATTGTCAGCTGAAAAGTGTGGCACAGATGAATGTAACCTTGATATCAATGACTGCAGAATGCAGCACCAGTTTCTCGTTCCATCCTTCCTGAGTGTTTCTTTACTCCTAACCTCTCTACCCCTCAGGACAGATAGGAGGCACTGAGTTGTCCTGTCCATTATCCCTGGGTTTCTTCCACACCAAGAAATTGGGTTACTGGAATCTACATTGCCATCTAGTATGCCTGTTAGCACATAGCCCCAAATAATGTCTTTTGCTAAGCTGCAGCCCATTTTGTTTGTCCTTGGAATACAGTGTGTTTGCTGTTTTGATCATCTGTTCCTAGATCACAAACTTTTGAGGACTTATAAGTGAATCCTTCTGCCTACTTGAGGAGAGTGGAAGCTGTATAGCATATATTTCTAGTCCCCATCCCATTCTTCCTATCCTGCCTTGACTGTGGTTTGTCATGACCCAGAGGCAAATGAATATTTTCAAGGTTGTTTCATGTTTATGAGAGTCAGTATGCCTGTAAGCTGAATATCATGCCTTGTTTCCACTATCCATAGCTAACCTGTGTGCTTTACATGGAAATCACTTTTTCTGTTATAAGAATGGGCATCGATCTGATGGGGTAGGGGCTGAAGAAGAGAGCACATGAATGAATGAACATAGAAATAGCAAAAGGTTCTGATCTCGTGGGAAGAAGGAGAAAAATAACAAACCCCTGATGCACTATATTTCATCTGTTATGTCTGCTGAGGAATTAGGGTCAGGACCCAGAAACTTTGCTCTATCTCCTGGTGCTTGTTTCAGTTCAGTTCAGGTGGAGTAGGCTTCCCCTGTGATGGGTCATCTCCTCTCCTTTCACATCCCCAGCTGCAGTAAGGTGACAAATTTCACTTACAGGTGGGGGCACAGATATGGAAACCTGAGCAATTTTGCTAACTGAGTGAATGCAGATGAGTCAATTTATTGTGGGGACAAAGAATGAAACACAGCAGATTTTGCCAGATGGCTCTGTTACAGCACATAGAGAATGGCCCACCCTGCCCCTGACCACAGACTCTGCTCTTATGCCTTCTGCCTCATCACACCTCTCAAGGGTGCAAGAGAAATGTTAAAGTAATTAATACACTTCTTTAAAACAACCCCCCCCACACACACATACACACACACACACACACACACACACACACAGAATATGTGACACAAATGAAACTATTTTGGACAGAGCCTTATAGTGGCATTTGCAGAAATATTTAGGGTGAAATAAGTAGAATAAAGGTCTTATGTCCTTTACTATCTGTGAACTCTGCAAAAATTTCTTTTCTACACAGCCTTTAGGAAGGGGGGGAAAAAAAAAACTTGGACAGAGAGAGCAAGTCCATCAGATCAAACATGACTGCGTTAAATACAAAAATGTTCAAAGTCCGACTGAGATAGATAAAGGCTTTGATGGAAAGTGGATATTTCCCAGGGACATTACAAGCAATAATCCAGATGTTATGGTGTAATGCAACGAGTGTCCATGGATAGATCAGGAGCTCCAGCCAAGCCGCGCCTGTATAGGCCTCAGCCTTGCCCTCCCATGCTGTTCCGCCATATGGAACCTATCTCTAGGCCGCCTTAATAACCAGCTTTGGATTCCATTTTCACAGAGCTCATAGAGCTAAGTGGAGCTGTTTTATGGACAAGTTAGATAGAAGCCTTTCCAAGATAAACATCCAATTTGAAATTAGGACATACCAAGCTACAGAATTATTTTAGGGCATATTTCATGGAAGTGCTGCCATTTTTCTTAGGCAATTGCCAGACTGTAGGATGCCCTTTGATCCTGTGTGGACATGACTCCCTATTTTATAAAAAGGATTTTGAAATAGTTGCAGTGCTTAGGGAGGAATATATCTGTCGGAACTTTGAAGCATGGCCGTGGGACGGGTCGTGCTGTAGCTTGTTGGCTGGCAAGTCAAACTTTTAAAAAGGGGGATTAAAAAAATAGGAAAAGAAGAAATCGCAGCAGGAAATATGAATCAAAATCTCCTTTTTGTCTTAAAGGTAGAAGTTTTTGACCCCTGTGCTTATGCAAGCTATAAAATATACTAAGTGTATTTTGCAGGTATATACATATCTGTGAATGTAAACACATGTATGTCTGTTTACACATTATGGTGTGTTATTACCAAATATAAATTCATTTAATTTTAACTCTTTCACAAACTTTTATTATTGAATATATTATATCTGAATCATGTTTGCTAATGGGAGTTGAGAAAGATTTATGTATGAAGAGGACTTTTTTTTTTAATTTACTCCTTTGTCTACCTTCTTTGGAATCAGCACCTCTAAATTGTGTATGTGTGTGTTTGCTTGTGCACATGTGTTTTTCTGGAGAAAAGCAGCATGGATAAGAAGTTTGGAAAACTTCCCTGAAAAGTATTTTGTTCAAGGTTGTCATTAAATGATCAGCAAAAGCCCTGGTGTGGCTGTGGTGCATAGTTTATTGAGATGGGGGGATGACGTGGGTTGGCTGAGGTAAGCTGGTATATAATTAACTTTGTCCTGACATACCATTTATTGTGATAAATTGTTACTAACTGGTGTCCAAGAAAATTGGTGTCTAAATGATCTTGAAGATATAGTGAGCGGATGACAGGAGTGAATATATAGTATTAGAAATTCATTGCTTTACTATGATGCTGAACACCGTTTGCATTCCTTAGCCCATTTATTTCTCTTTCAAATAAAAAGTCTTCACTTGTGCCATTTCTCTTATCGAACTGAACATAAATGAACGCTGCCAACTCAATGCAGCATGTGGATCAGATGGGGATCCTAACTCAGACAAGTCAGAGAAAGACATTTTCTGGACATCAGGGAAACGTGAATATGTGCAGGTTATTTAATGATATTGAGAAAATTATGGTTAATTTTGTTGAGAGTGATCATGGTATGATGATTATGTAAAAACAAATGTGGGTTTAGCTTTAATATATTTTAGCCTGAAAAAAGTAAAGGAGGGAGAGATGAAATAATGTAGGCAAAATGTTGAATTCTGTGAATAAATACATGGATATAATTATACCGTTTATTCTCTTTACCTTTGTGTATGTTTAAAATTTTACATAATGAACATTAAAAATAAATAGAATGTGGCAATCATCTTTACCATTTAATAATAGGTAATGTTTGCTTTTTTTCTAGATTCTGTTCAAGTTATTTATGAGTATGCATAAGTAATATAATTTAGTAAAAGAAAAAAGTAGGTTAATAGTTACCGACCCCCTCCTGGGTCCAGCTACTATAAGATACTTTGTGCATCCTCCTTCCCACCCCACCCCACTCTATCCCACCCTCTAGAACTGCAAAGCTCATTTGGTCATCTAGGTGACTACAAGCTGAGCTTAGAGCTGTGAATCTTGGAGGGGTATAGGGATTTCCAATATTGGCCCAAAGAATAAGGGAACAAGGAGACATATTCAAATATGAAGGATAAATCCATAGTCATTTCTAAGAAATATATCCAGTGATATCATGTCTCCCAATCATGCAATGCCTTGTTCTGATGTCTGTGTTTCTCCAAATGCCTTTCTTCCCTTCCCACTATTAAAACAGTCCAAGGCCCAGTTCAAGCGTTCCTACCAAAGAGCACATCAGAGTGGGAGAGCAGACCAGGGCCAAATCAAAGTGTTGCTTATGCTTATCCTTTGCTATACTGTTCCAAAGCTGCAGAAGTAAGTCACATAACTGTGACTGCAGGACTGAGAAGCCAAGGAATAGTGCTTCTCCTCAGGCAGGGAATAATTTCATAACCCAACACCGAAAGCTGGAATTCCTAAAAGGGCCAGGATCACTCCCAATAATTATCAGTATGTTTATACGTCATCTTTATTTTTTGCTCTAGTCCTCTTTGATACGCAATCTACGACTATCAGAGTCATTAAAAAAGAACCAACTCTGGAATGGAATTATAAGTATAACTTTGTTGGAAGGGAAGAATGTCTCAGGAGGAAACATGACGGAGATGTTCGTCCAGTTAAAACTGGGAGATCAGAGGTATAAAAGCAAGGTAAGTTCTACCAATGCACCAACGAAGATGATGTCTTTCAGAATTTAAAAAAAAAAGTTAAAAATTGTTTTTCCACTGTAAATTTCACAAAAAGAGAAGTAACCTATTTTTAGCTCTCCTAACTGTAAAAAGGAGCATCACTGAAAACAAAATAGTGGTGTAGATGCAGTCAATTAGTATGGTATTGCTTTGATTGCTTAGTGTAATTTGTTTTAATATAATAACTCAGAACTAGAGCAAGTTTTGAGTCATAGCTTTGAATGCATGGTTTATTTTCATTTTGAAAATAAAATGTTTCATAGAATGCAGGGAAAAAAATAGTTGGATGTCTCCAAAATCCTGTATAAATAAAATCGCAAACTGCTTGATATCTGGATTAAAATGAGATAACTGAATAAATTTCTCAAAATTATATACCCCTTTGCTGTTTCTCACTTGTTAGTCTTAACACCAAGAATAGTTATCTAAGTGCTGCTGGTTTTGATGTGATTTTTCATAAAAATAGTGTACTAAAGTATTAAAAGTGAAAGTAATGGTATTTTTAGCTGTCTTTAGAAAGTCATCTTATTCTGCAAATTCAAGTTCCATTTAATTTTTAATCTTAGTAATTTGGTGTGGATTTTATTTCAAAACCATAGTCTCTAAACCATGGAAATTAATTAGTTTTACATAACTGTCAGACAAGAATATTTCCTATGTTTTATAAATTAAAAGAGCTAAGGTACTTGGAAGTTATGTCACTTGTCTAATGTCACATAGAAAAAAAAAATCAGTGGGAGATTTTGAAAATAGACCCTAGGATATTTGCAGTCTGGGCTTTCCAGCATCGAGGGCACCGAAGAAACAGAAAACTTGGAAAATGATTTCAGGAGGCAAGAGGTTGTCTTATGTTACAAAAATTTCAGTGCGAAATCCAAGATTAGCCATTTTTTATTTCAGCACAGAGGAGTAGCAGAATAGGCCCATGTTGAAGAATAGATTGTAAGGATTTGAAAATTCGAGGGTGAGTTATAGCAGAAACATGCAGACAATTATTTTAAGCAGGTAGTTTTAGGCTGCACTTCACTGCAAGTCAATCTGGAATAACCACATCTCTCCACTAAGATTCCTTTAGCCAGTCAGGGTCAGGCTAAGGATTTATGGGAAATTATTCATTCTTAGGAACACAGTTCTTTGGACTAAGGTGAAGTATAGAATTAGTCCTATATTTGCCTCATTCCCCATTGGGGAACACTACATATAATTCGTGGTTCTAATAGATCTTTTTTTCTTCCTGGTTTCTAAATTCTGTGATCTGATATCATATGTGTGATGTGAAAGCCAGCTTAAATAACTGCATGGGACATTGGCTACACCTGAGATCAGAGTTGCCCATGTTTTGCTCATGCATAAATAGCTGGTGCTAGGATTTAGTAGTTGATGCTGTGTCCCTAGAGCTGACACTCAGTGTCCAACATTTTTTTATTTACAGTTTGTTCATAAAATGGTTCTCCATAGATGAAAGAAAAATGGAAAGTCCTGTCAATGAACCAAAACAAAAACGTATTATGATTTGAAATTATTCTCAGTGAACACAGACATACTTATAGGGCTTTCAAACCATTCTTGCTAATTTTTAAGTATGGCTGCAGTGGAATTTTCTAATCTTATCCCCACTTTACTGTCTGGATCCAGTAACTAGATTTTAGAAACAGACAGCAATGTACAAAGTTATGGGTTTCTCATTTAATGCATCTGATCAATGTTAATTAAGACCCCCAAACATTAATTTATGTAGTTCCTAAGCCAGAATTTAATAAAAATGCCAATTAATGTTACTTGCATTTGATTGACCAATTAGTATTATTACTGTAGGAGAGAACTATTGCCAACAGTCTATTGATGCACATCCACTATATATACATACCTGTGAGTGTGAATATGTTAATTTTGATTTCCTATAGTATTCTTCTGAACTTGGTGGATAAATTATTGACTCTAGGACCAGTTAAAGTTGTCATGTTTTGCCAATTTCTGAACCCTCAAAGTCACTTTCATCCAATAAAAGGAAAGTTTAAGTTAATAAGGGGCAAGGCTTATAGTCGCGACCTCCTGCCATTTAGAAATGAAATTAATGTGTAGCTGCTATAGCAATGAATGATGTTTTAAGAAAATAAATATTATAACTGCATGTTTTCTAGACACTGTGTAAGAGTGCAAATCCGCAGTGGCAGGAACAGTTTGACTTTCACTACTTCTCTGACAGGATGGGCATTTTGGACATTGAAGTATGGGGAAGAGACAGCAAAAAGCATGAGGAACGACTGGGCACGTGAGTCTGCTCTGCTTCTAACCTGTGGGAGCTTGTGTGTGCATGGGGCTGGTTCAAAGAGGTTGGGCTGAAGGTAATAACTTCTGTGCCATCCCAAGGAGCCATCAGTAAGCAGGACAGCATGGAACTTCCTGTGTTTTTAATTGATAAATGACATTCAATATTTAAAAATCATAGATAAAACAGAACAAAACACAATGGTCCCTCAATATTTATGATAGATTGGTGACAAGACCCCCTGCAGATACCAAATTGGCAAGTCTTAGGTCCTTTGTGTAAAATGGTGCAGTGTTTATGTGCAACCCATATACTTCCTCCTCTTCATTTTAAATAATTTCTAGATTAATATTACACCTGAGACAATATAAATGCTAAGTAAAAGATTGTTATACTATATTATTCATTGAATAAAAAGGTCCCCAAAATGTCTTTGTAAGCATTCTATACTTTTCACTGAGGTTGGTTGAACCTGTGAATTTGGAACCAAAGGGCCAACTGTAATTCCTATCAGAAATGTAAAGAAATATGAGATTCCAACTCACATTTCGGGGACTATGTTTGTATAAATTTCCAGTACATGGGCTGGGTTGTAGCTCAGTGGTAGAGTGATTGCATAGCACATATGAGGCACTGTGTTCGATGTTCAGCACTGCATAAAAAGAAATAAACAAGAAGAACAAACAAACAAACAAATAAAAGTATAAAACATTGTTTTAAAACATTTTCCCAGTATATCCTGTTTGGGTTTTGCTATACGGTATAATATATGATTTTGTCTCTTGTGATGGAAATTTTCAATGTTATTTGTAGCAAACTATAATAAAATTTATCAAGGCCAATTCTGTTTTTTCATTTCTTTACCTTGGACTTTCCCAACTTCATTGATGCACTCCCCCACACAAAACAAATGATAACATGAGTGTTACAGCTTCCTCTTAGGGTGTAATAAAGAGTGCACAGGAAGCATGAAAGAAATGCTGCAGAAGTATAGGTCACCTGTGATCTTCAGAACTAGCCCTGCAAGCTCATTTTGTAGATGAGAAAATGAAGTACAAAAATTTACAAATGACTTGGACCTGGACTTGAGAACTATAAGTTCCAGAGTCAGAATTTCATTTTCTCAAAGTCCTAGTTCTTTTCATCAGATCACAGCCTTTGGTTTATCCCACAAACATACAATTTGTATGCATAACTTAAGTGAAGAATGCAAACATTTAAAAGGATCTCAATTGCTATGAATCATCTGTTTCAAACCTGGTGGGGTCAAGGAAATGCCGTGGCAATAGGAGAGCCTCCTCCACTTCTCCCCTGTGGCTAGAGCATCAAATTGTCCTATGTTCTACATGCCATTCCAGTTGAGGAAAGGGTTTTATTAACAAAACTAAAGGTTGAAAGCTACTCATCTAATATAACCCTTTAATTTTAAGGAAATACAGAAGGCTGGAGATGCAAAACATTTTTTTTTTTTTTCCTGATAACAAGGACTTTAGAGGCAGAAATGCCATGAGACCTAGCTAACAATACTTAGTACAGTACTTTGAAAAGGTGTTAGATTAGTACCCATTGCCCAGGGTTTTGGTTCTTCTTGCTATCATTGCCTTACCCTCCCTCAGGAGTCTATCCTGATATAGATGGGTGGGGAGTTGAGTATCCATAGGAAATTCCTCCAGTGTTTCTCAACAGAATGTTCCTCTTGTAAGGGACCCTCTGGCATGTTGCAGAATATTTTTAGCAAACCTGGCTCTCATTCACCTGATGTCAATAACTTCCCCCAATTATTGGGTAGAAAGCACATTCATGTGTACATACACATACATATCGACTACCTGTAATCCACTACACATATCTATATACCTACCAGGGGACTGGCACTTCCAGGACCTCTGTCATTTGAGATCTCTGCTCCTCACCCTGCACATGCCATAACCCTGGTTGCACTGTTTAATGCAATGTCCTCATGTGCAATCTGTCCTGACCTAGTGGGCAAAAGTCACTACTTTGCTTATAATGTCCCAAGTTAGGTTTGTGCATTTATATAGCAAACCAGGTCATGCTAAGCTCTCCACCTCAAGCAGCAGACCTCCTGTGGGCCAGCATCTCGTGGATGCTGCCTGTCGGGTTCATGGTCTGACCTGTCTCTCCCTTCTGTGCCCATACTGGGCACTTGAGCTGACTCAGATCCAGTAATGTCAGTACCTCTGGCATTGTCACTGCTGTGACATACCAGGGCCCTGACAATGCTGATTATAGGAGAATCGGAAACTTTAGTGCTAGCTATGAATCAAGGGTAAATTACACAAAAGCAGAGAACCTTGTGTCCTGAAATGTTATCTGGACAGTGGGCAGTTGGGTCTCTCGTGATGAATGATCAGATTATTATTTTAGTAGCTGCAAGGAATAATACTCTTGCTTTTCACACAACCTTGTGCCTGTCATGTTTCTATCACTCGTTAGGAAATGCTTTTCCAAATGAGTATTGGGTTCCCTCAAAGGGACAGAAATATAATTTAAAATGTCCCTTTTACTTCAGGTTTTTTCATTTGGATATTCATTTATTATTTTAGCTATTTCCTGTTTGCAACTGAGAAATAAACCTGTCTTCTGGTCATTCTGTCCTTCCTCTTCATGAATGCTTAAAGATTTTTTTTTTCTTTTTTGGACTCCTTTTCCTTTTTCCTTTCCTGTAGTACAAAAGATAACAAAAGTATCTCTTGGGAGCTTGCTCCACAGTATTACTGTACAGGTGAGGAGAAAGCTACACTAAAATAGAATATGGCTCCTCAGATTTAAAGGGGACACTGTGCTGAGCATATATATCACCAGTGTGTTATAGCTCCTTCTTATTATTTACTTTTTAAATATTTCAACCCTCCACACTTATTTTTCCTTATGTTATGCATTCTAAGGCTCAGCTCTTTTAAGTTCCAGCTGTTGTGAAAATACTTTTTAACACCAGAAGGCCGTCCGACAGTGTGAATAATCCTTAAATGTCCCCTAATTACCTTATCATATTTTGTTTTTTGATAACAGTTTCATGTTAATAATTGAAAGCTGTAGATAGCCTCTCTGGAGAAATTGTCTTTTTTAAAGCTTCCCATTGCAGGCAGTTTGCCATGAGGAAAAGAACACTGTACTAGGAGTTATCCACATGACCTTGGGCACAGAATTTGCTTGTGGAGCCTGACTATCTGTAAAATGGGGTCACTGGCCATCTTGTAGGCTTATCATATCTAACAGCAACAAAGTCTATTTAACATCTAGGGTGGGCATGATTATTAATTTGAGATTATTCTGCCTGGCAACTATAGATCCCCACAATATTTGCAACTGCACTTATGCAACTAAGGGAATGAAACGTGACTATCGAAGTCGGCATTTTTTCAACATGGTGCAGACAATTTTTTTTTTTTTTTTTTTTTTTTTGTGGGGGTAGAAGTGAGCAGTGACCATCTTCAAGGACATGGTGGAAGGGACTCATACTGAATGAAGGAAGGATCTGTGTAGATTAGCTTGAACAAGGCTGAGGTTTTGTAGCTGTGGATGAAAAGGCTGGGATAATGGTTGGCTATGTGAAGAGAACTCCCATTATCATTGGTAGGTTATTATTTTTGTGATGAATAAAATATGGCCTGGCCAGTAACCAATCTGACCTCCAAGCTCTCTGGAGTCATGTGGAGCTTTGACTTCTCCTTGTGCCATCTTCTTCCTCCCATAGGGTCTGGCTGAGCCATAGAGAAATGCTATGGGGTTTGGGGCCGGTGAGATGAAGGTGGTTGAGTCAGACCTGCCATCCCCTGAAACCAGTGTTTATTCATGGTCAAAGACAACAAAAAGAAGACAGTAGCAGATTTTAGATTGTAATAAGGAACTTTTAGGGAGAATAAAACAAAGCTAGGTTTAATGTGCTCCAGCTTTTTAACAAAATGCAAGAATATGAACATAGATTAATATTGGCTATTTCATTTCATGTTGTTTCAAAGAAATCATAATTATTTGTCTTAATGGTTATTTTCCATTTCAAACTGATTTCAGAGATTGACTTGTTACAGAATATTCTAGATTTAATTCAGTTTTAGAAGGCTAAAAATTAGAATCCATAAGCCTCTTTTGACTGGTCTGCCTCACAGTCACTCCTCAGTCCCAGACGGTGTCTTATAAAGTGGCTCTGACATTCTACCAGTTTATTAGTTACTTTGAGGCAGTGAAAAATCTGGGCTGGTATATTTCTCTGGACAAATTGCACCCCATGTCACTGATTTGCTTTGACAGCCGGGCTTCACACATTCACTGTTTTCTTCCTGTTCTCCTGCTTCCTTAGCCTCTGAGATTTACAGCTTTTAAAACTATAGCACTCTTTTCTGCCCCTTGCATTTAAGTTAAAAGCTGACCAGTCTATAATATAAAACAGAATTATGGTAATGAATATGAGGTTAAAAGCTATCATGGCAAGTAAAACTTGAGCAGGTTTGGCTGACTGATATGGTAAAATTATGTGTTGAATTAAAACATCAAAATACTGCGGGATTAATGGAGAAAGACAAGAATGGGAGGTCAAAAGCAATGCTAAGTCAGCACATTAACTGCCTGTGGGTGAGAGGAAAGCTCTAATATATGCCTGTTCCAGAAAAAAAAATACAAGTAATTTAGTTCCTGTTTCCTTCAGGTGAGTAGAACTGGAAGTTTTAATCTGAGAGGCACCTAGGAAATACATTTATTTCGCTTTTCTTTTTTCTTTTCTTTTCTTTTTTTTTTTTTTTTTGTAACTTGGAAGGCAAAACAGGACTGCAGAAGTTTTAATTAACAGAAACTGAAACTGCTGATTTTCTAATTTGTATTTCTGGACTTCATGAGTTTCCTGACAGCACTGACATTCATTTGTTTGTGCCTTCATCTTATTCAAAAATATAGACTGTGCTGTGTGTTGTTTGGGCTGTAGAGTGCTGAGGATTCTTTCACTCAAGGCTGCTGTCCTGTTTTTGTTATGAAATTAAAAACAGCACAGTCACTGATGTGTATGTGCCTAGGAAGGAGTTCCCATGGTTTTGGTTACTGCGAGTCAGAAGGCAGTGGTGGTACCGTGATGTGAGGACTGAACATCCCAGCACCATGGAAACCAACTTAGTATGGGGGCGGGGAGAGTATGAGGTGGAGGTTCCTGAAAGAATTGTATCTAAATAGAGACCTCTAAAATGAATGGAAGAGAGTTTGGCAAGGAGATTGAGGGAAGAACTTTCTAAGAAAATCGCAAACCCTGGGAGATGTCCACAGAGCTGATAGGACCCAATCCTCCTGAGAAGCCTGATGGGTGGAAAGAGCCAGAGATGTCACCTGGTGGGACTGGAGAGGAGGCCAGGTCACAAAGCTGTGGGATTCCAGTGAACCATGGGAACTCCTTCCTAGGCACATACACATCAGTGACTATGCTGTCTTTATTTTCATAACAAAAATTCATCACAGGGGAGCTCCTATCAATTGTATTTTCTAAGATTTGACATTGGAATGAGTGTTTTCTGGTCACCTTAGCATCAGTGTATCACACCTTGGGAATGAGTGTCCAAACATGGCACTCACCTTGCGTGTGATGTCACACAGACTGCTATGGAACGGGCCTTCTTAGTTAATGTCATTGATCCTGTTTTTTTACAGAGATGCTCTGAGTTTTCACATTGTCAAATAGAAGAGCAGTTCCAGAAGTTTTATTGCTATATCAGTTTTTGTTAACAAACAGATCACTGCATAATTTAGCCATGGTCTCCTTGGCTGTATTGAGTTAAAATTTTTTATAAAATATTATCCTTATGCTAATATCTGTTACCTTAATTGATTTGTTTCTGTTTTCTACATCCAACCTTGTGATTAAAAAAAAATTACTTCCATTGCTATCATTCACCACAGCTAAATTATTTACATTTCTGTAGAAAGATTAGGCAAGCTATAGCTCCTGGGCCAATACCTGATAGCTTCCTGATTTTACAAATAAAGTTTTTTTGGAAAATGTTCTCTTTGTTTGTTTACAATGTCTATTACTGCTTTCATACTTTAAGGGTAGAGGAGTAGTTTCATCAGAAACCATGTGGACTTCAAAGTCATTACATTTTTGGTCCTTCATAGGAAAAAATTGGTCTATGTATAAGAAAATCCTATACCCCATCTGTAACAAGTAGCTATATAGTGGACAGAAAGCCTTGGAAAAGAACAAAAGATTTTACAGGACTTCAGTAAAAACTAGAAGAAATTAAAAGACCAACCATATTATTTACTATATTCTCTGAGAGAATGTGATACAGTAAGGAAAAGTAGACAAGAAGTCTGGATTCTCCTTTCAAGATATTTATATTAAAAAATATCTTCAAAGTATTAGAAAATGTGTATATATTAAATATTTTAGATTTTAGTCCATTTATCTTTGAACCTTAAAAAAGCTACAAAAAATTCACTTGATTCTTCCCCTCTTTTTGGAAGTTTGGGGGGATATTGTGCTAAAAATATTTAAAATTATGAAGGAAAAGCTCTTTAAAGTTTCTTTCTACTACCTTTGCTAATATTGCTCATTCCTAGTTTAGGGTTCACGCAGATCATTCTCCCTGCCTCAGGCTAAACACAGAGCCTCTGCTTCTCCTCCTAACTTTACAGCAAACTGGAGCAATGTGGACTAAGGTTGAAATGGAGTAAAGTGGGAGGTCTGATGGAGAGGATTTTGTATGAGATACTTTCCTTCTTCCATATTTCCTTCTTCTTGAATGTGAGAATAAGTGGGAAGCCAGGTGGGTAGAAGAGGTTTAGACATTTTGTACAAAGTCATCTTTAGAGAGAAACTGGTGGTTAGGAGAAAGGAACTTTAATTCTTAAAGACTTAAGACATCAATTTACATAGTTGGTGCAGGAGCCCTAACAGATTAGATCAAAATTCATGTGCAAACATTTTTAGATTTTGATTGATGTGATGCTTGTCTTTCAACACTGAAAAAAATAAAACTGAAATATTTGGCTGAATATACTCAGTAGTTAATGGATAATATGGAACCCAATAAACTGGTACCAGTATCATTAACCAGTTGCTTATGGAACTCTGACCAACTAATATAGATAGGGTTGCCTTGCATGAAACTGAATAATCTTTAAAGAGGAGATAAGTCCATACTTTCACAGTGGACAGAAATGACTGAAAAGATTGTGCAAAGGTATAAGTTTCTGAGAAGAAACTTAAAATTTACTTTGCATTTTGTCTGATATGTGGTCAACTTTTGTTTAAAATAAACTTCTCTGGTATAATAAGTTTTACATTTTAGCAGTCACTAGGAGAGTTTGTAAAGTTATTCTAAATATGACAGTATTGTTCACAGTGTTATTAGTTTACTCTTTAGAAATACATCAGGACCATTTTGAATTATCCAATAAAATATTTACTGTTGCCTATTTATGTATTACTTTTGACCTCCAAATATTATAAACCTTCAGAATGCTTGCCTCTAAATAACTTTTGGCTGTTCAAACAAACAAAACAACCACCACACAGTAAACATTCCAAGAACAAACACTGCCATTACTAAAGGTATTAAAATGGATGTGCCATAAATGAGTTAGTGAGAATTTGGATTAAAGTGATCACTAAAGACAATTCTTACAAATTTGGATAATTTGTTATTCCATAAGAAAGGGGTATTATTAATAAATGAAAGTGTATATAACAGGGTAAAATGTGTATTCCCGTGTGTTCTAGGTACCTCATACATACTATGGCAGAATTAGTTAAGAATGTGTGTGTTCATAGTTTACTAGAAATGAAAGACATAAAGCACTTGATAGTTCTTTCCAAGCATATTTAATTTCCTACTTACATAAGTGCATGAAATGGAAATATAACTAAACTCTTCATGGGAGTATTAGTTTTTAAAAATTCCCCTTTACTATAGAAAATATTGTTTTGATATAGACCATAGAAAAGTGTATATGTACATATATATGTAGACTTTTTTCAATAGAAATACTTGACAAATTTACTATATGAAAAAGAAAGTCACTTCTCTTTATTCTAAGTGGGATCACTTTAGGTGAATAGGTATTAATTACCTATGCTTATTTAATTTTATAGACAAATATCAATATGTATTTTTGCCTTGTAATAATAACTGGTAGGGACTTTCAATGTAATTGATATTTTCCATTTTAATTGGGAAGGGAATTGCAACCTTTCATACTACACTGGAAGATTTTTTTTCTATTTTATCTAAGTACCTCAAATCATCATTGTTTTATATAACACATACCTCAGTTACCTATTTCTAGCTATCTGCTATCGTATTAAGTCCAGGGCAAGCATCCACTTTTATTGCTCATTGTGAGAGGTGATACTTCTATCTTTTCCTGAAGTCTGAAATGTTCATCATATTTTATAATTGTGAAGCACAAATAAGAATATTGTTAAAAATTACATCTAATAACTTCTATTGTCTGCTTCTGTCCCCCAGGGCTTCTTCACCCACCTGCATACATAAACATAGTAGGTGTGGTCCAGGCAAACCCAGAGCTTTCTTATGTTAAAACAAATAAATTACTTAGCACCTCAGCACCCCCCTCTTTTTGGTGTTTGCTTCTGTATTTAAATGTGTTTGAGGTTTTCAACAACTCCAGAACATTGGCTGTTAAGAGGCGGAAAACATGCAATTTATAGCAGATGGGTACAGCCCTTCCTGGCAGTGCTGGGAGATGGGATCAATCAACAACACTTCATGCTCCATTTGTCCAAAAGAAACCCACCTGGGGAAACCCTGTGGAACTGTGCCTATTAGGAAAACACCTTAACACATTTCTTTAAATAAAAATTTGCCAGTTGGCATCAATCAGGAGAAAAATGCTTCTTTCATTAACCCTCTCCCACTTGCATTTCTCTTTATTCCTTCTTTTTGTGAACCATGATCCTTTATTCTCCTTCCTCCTAAAAACCTCAGCAAAGTGAAGCCCTATCTATATTTATGATCCTTAAAATTTGGAAACTTTTTTCTACTCAATTCTTGATCTCATTGTCTTTCTGCAGGCCTTATTTGACACAGACCTGACTTTTTTTCTTTGCATTTGCCATCCTTTGAAGCTGCCTGCTCTTTGATTTTGCTTTATCTCTTCCTCTCCTTATTTTTAGAGTGGGGTGGTCTGGGAGTAGCACTGAGAACCTTCACTTCTCAACCTTGAGCTCAGACAAAGTAAGGTTTGGGGGACGATGAAATACAAGACAGGTGCTTTGGAGGTTCCACAGTGGCCTTGAGTTAATCACTTTTCCTTCTCCGACTTCTGAAAATTTCTAGGTGTAAAGTGGATATCGCAGCACTCCCGCTAAAGCAAGCCAACTGCTTGGAGCTGCCGCTGGAGAGCTGCCTGGGGGCTCTCCTTATGTTGATCACACTTACACCCTGCGCGGGAGTCTCCATCTCAGATCTGTGTGTCTGCCCCTTTGAGGACCCCAGCGAAAGAAAGCAGATTTCCCAGCGATATGTGAGTGTGCTGCCTTATTATTACCACTCCTTCTTCCCTCTTTCAAATTGAAACATAGTCTATGAATTGAAAATTGCTTCAAAAGAGATCTTTATCCCATGTTGCATGGTGTGCCTCCTGGAAGAAGACGCTGGACCTAGGGGTTAATGTATTTATAAAAAGGTGAAAGAAGACTTGGAGTTGCCCTTGTTATTTTAAACCCCAAAAAGATATTTTGAATTTTTTAGCTTTTCAAGTCTCTGAAGAATGTTGAAATCTTCAAGGAAGCAGGCTTCGGTTCAGCATGTTTGCATATCTGCACAGGAATTTTAATGGAAGTTCACAAAAGTGTTTTTCTTTTTTTAACCCACCATAAATGTTTGCAGTGTCATAGATTTTAATGTTTGCAACCAGTCAGGGTTGTGAGGTTATGGATTCCAGAGTTTTTTAGAATCAAGGGAGAGCATGTTCTTGTCTCAGCAAAACCAAAAACAGGCAGGCAAGGAGGACCTTTGAATCCTGCAAACCTGATGATGACATCGGTGTGAGTCTCCTTAAGTAGTTGCCATGTACTTAGCAGTCCACTCCACATTTTAAAAATGAAATAGCTGCCTTATCTTTATTTATTTATTTATTCTACTCTGACTTTCCAGGTGCCTTTATTTGCATTCTGTTATTATCCCATCTTCTTTGTAAATCAATACATCTACTTGATTTCCATACGTGGAAGGCACATTTTAAGAAAGTGGCATGAAAATGAAGCAAAGATGAATCCCTATTCAATGGGAATATCAACCTCAGCATAAACTTTGGTGCCTCCAGAATCCTTCACTGTACACGTGTATTGATTAATTGAATAGTTCTTTATCTTGGAGAGTACAAAATCTAACCACACATATCTCATTGTCAACACGAATTCTGCATGACAGGTTGAAGTTTGGACAATTCACTATTGGTGGTCTCTCTGATGACTTTACATGAGCAAATGAAAATTCGATGATGAAAACTAAAACTATCCCCAAGCTTTCCAATGAATAAATTGCACAATTACAAAATTCATGGGGCACGCTGTATATTTGTAAAGTAACATTAGATAGCAATGACTTCTTTGAATAATGCCTTAGGATTTGGGGGAAGTAATTGAGGTTTGAGTAGGTTATAATGAAAATAGAAATGCCAGGCGTTTCTTCAACTTGCAAGCTGGCCAGTGCATTTGAAGGAAAGAGTGTTCTGTTATGGTATAGACCCTGGGAATTTTTTTTTTTTTTTTTTTTTTTGGTTGTAAGAATAGCTATTCTTTTATGGTATTTCTACCTCTACATTATAAAAGTGTTTTATTTCATGTTTTCCTTTTAGCTTAAAAACTAGTTAGCTAGTTGGTTGGTTTTAGGTTGAAAATTCAAAGAGAAACAACTTTTAAATGTTCTTAAGAATCCTATATATTAGGTCTGCCTATTGTTATTACTAAACTTTTGCTATTTGACCCTGAGATGCTGAAATAAAATGGATTTTACTGTCTTGATATCAATCCCTGGGGGTCTCCTTGTGACATAATAATGTGTTTCTCAAGGTTTTGAAACGGCACCTTTTTCACTGGATGCATTCTGTAGGCTTCAGAAGAGGGTTTATATACTTATCTTTTTCATGCATGATTTCTTTAGAGTATTTAGATATCTCAATATTGCTGTATATACTTAAGAATGACCAGACCAAATATTCAAGCTTTGGATCATACAAACTAAAGATTAAAGAAAATATGAATATAGAGTGATATTAGATAGTAAATTTCTAAAGAACTTGCTAAAGCATGGATCAAAAAATTCACTCTGTTTCCATCCCCAGTTTCTTTCCAGTGGTAATACATTTTTATACGGATCCAAGTTTAGTACTCTCGCATCCATAAGTTTATACTAACTAGGTCAGAATAATGTTGCATTTAGTGTGATTTAAAAGTTGCATTAAAGAGAAAAAGAGGGGAAAAAGAGAATGAACCTAATTCTACCCACACATTTTCCCAGTGGGGTATCTTTGCTAACACCAGGGGGCGATGTTAAAAGTAGATTGTATGTGCTTTTAATTTGTTAATTTTGGAGTTGTAGTTAATTAATTCTCACTCACTTTTTTGTTTTTTTACATCTGGCTGCTGTAAATGTCTAACTGTCCTGTGGACTGGCATAGTGTATGTTTGAAGTTTTTCTAATAATTTCATGAGACTAGAAGATAATGCAATGTGTGAATGCTCCATAGGCCTTCACAGCATTAATAGTATATTAGAAAGCTGTTTTCATTCATCAACTGCTTTTCTCCCATCAGTGCTTACAGAACTCACTGAAAGATATGAAGGATGTCGGAATTTTACAAGTGAAGGTTTTGAAGGCAGTAGATCTCCTAGCAGCAGATTTCTCAGGTATGGAACATTTTCATTTTTTAATTGCTTTACAATGTTATTGTGATTTATTTCCTGCTTTTAAATGGTATTACAGCAAAGCAAAATGTGGAATAAATAGAAGTTAGTATACAACCACTGTGCATCCTTAAAAAGAGTAACAGGAGAAAAGCAACACTGACTCACTGACTTGTTCTCATAGTATGCTTTTTTTTTTTTTTTTTTTTTGGAAAAACTTTTTCAAATACTTTTACTCTGATTCAGTTTTGCACTAGTCTTTTGGATTCAGAGGTATTTATGGATTATTGTGTCATGTTTTCTTTATTTATTAAATTAATTTGGGAGTTGAATTTTGCTGCAGCACCTCAAATGACCACTGTTTGCCCTGGAGCCCTTACCCTCCTCCCCTCTGGTGCTGAATGTGCTGCACCATGAGCAGGCAACGCGTGCTTCATAGACCTGTGTGTGCAAGTATGTCTGTTTGGAATCTCACTGAGTCAGTGAGCAGAGTCCAGACCCTGGGACCATCACCTGGCTCTGGACATTGTCTTTTAAGAAGTTTCTCTTGGTGCTTCAGGAACATGCACTTTCAAATGAAGGTTGGAGCAGGCGTGTGAGGTGCTGAATTGTGTCCTGTGGCATGTAGAGTAATCCAGACTCGCCAGTGTCTGATCAGCAACACTCATGGCCAAATTACCCACTTGTGCTGACTAACAATTTAGATGTCTACATGACAGGTGCTATTTACCAAGCAAATTGATGAACACAGAAAGTGTTCAACAGCCATGGTTCTGTCTATCGACACTGTGTTGGGTGTTTTTTTTTTTTTGTTTTGTTTTGTTTTTGTGGTTTTTTTTTTTGTTTTTGTTTTGTTTTTCCCCACTTTTATTTTTAGAATGTGGTCTACTCTTTTTGTTCCTCACATACAGCAACAATTACACTATGCTGGTAAGCTTCTAAACTTCTGAGACTATGTTTAAGGAAGCTCTAACATCGGGGAAATGAATTTTAATTTTAAGCACATACTATTACAAAATTATGGAAAATATAAACTTAATTTAAAACAGGAGTTCTCACTACCCTCCTTCAGTGAACTAATATAAATGAATACTCTACAGTCTCTTTATATAAACTGTTTCCCACTTTAAAGAAGTGCCTAGTGAGCAGATGCATAAAATGTATTTATTTGGCCAAATGAAAGATATAAATTTTAAGGACTATAGATGAAATACTAAAATGGTTACTTCTGATAGTCATTAATATAGTTTCAAATGTTTATAGTCTCATGTTAATTGAAAATTCTCCTTTCTTTTTACTTATGTTTTATGAAAATGTTTAATATTTCACGTGAGCCTTTGACACTTAACTTGACTATTTCACACATACCTTTGACGTTAGCAGTTTGTCATTACTAGAACATGTCTAGAGTTATTCACTAATTTCCCAGAGCAAATTATTGTTATTTCTAAGTGTTTAGAGCAGCTCTCTTTTAATCCACATTTGTTACTGTCTCAGGAAATGTCTTAAGCTCCAAGAAATTATTTATGCCTTTAAGCAGTATTTTTAAAAAAATTTCTTTTGTTGTTGTAGTTTTTAGATCTGCAACAACAAATTGAAATACATCCAAAATTTTTTTTCTTCTTTTTTTTTTAAGGCTGCTTTAAAACCACATCTATATGTGGAAAAACATTTTTACAACCTATTTTATTTTTTCCATGCTATCAGGTGTCCTTCAAGCCCCCCAAACTTGGTAAGAGTAATTTCAGGCCAATATGTCATATCCTAAAGTGTACATGAAATATTTAAGGTAAATAGGAAAGGAAACTAAAGAATGACGGTAAGTACCTGAAGATAAGGCAAAACCCTCTTTATGTACGAATAATTTAGGGGGAGAAATGTTAGTTTTGTTTGCTTGTTTTCTTTTATCTTTATATTCAAAATATTTCACAGATAGTTTTGTAGTGGTTAAACTGAGTATCAAAGGATGCCAGTGTCTAAAAGCAGAAGTTTAGCAATAAAATGGCACTGTGTGGCTTGACTAAATGTCCTGCTGCTTTACTTTCTCTGTATTATATTTATGAGAAAATTATCATTATTCTGAACTGAGGCAAAGTGATTTATCATTAGCTGAACACGTCCTTAGGCCACATTGATCTTTGTTTTTAGAATCGAATCTCACAGTCTGTCCCTTGCATATTCTGAAGCTCCTAGGTGAGTCCTCCAGCATGCTTCCCAGCTAAGATATTGCTTCACCATGGCAGAGTGGACCTACTCCACACAGTTGACATGCCATTTTTCTATGTGTAAAGTGAAACACATTCAAATTTCAGTGAGATGGCAACAAGGATGCCAGGATTACTGCTAATGATACACAGTAGGAGCTCGGGAATTACTGCTTTTATCATCATCCTTACCAATTCCCTGATGTACAGGGAAAAAAAAAATCAGTATCACTTGTTGGTGGATCAAAAGAGGCATGAATTATTGCCAGTGCCAGGATGGTTTGAAAAATAAGTAACTGTTTATATCCAACCTTTTCTAGCCAGCCATATTTTATAAATGGATGTTCATTTATTGCAGTTGATCAGGGAACAAAGTATTCACCCTTAAACTAAAAAGAAATACATTTAGTCCAAGTAAGAATGATGGTCATTTTAGATGGGTTACAAAAGGAAGCTTCCCATCCTTTCCACTTTTAATCTATCCATTTAAAGTGGTAATTTCTTCTTTAACATAATACCAAATAACTGATTCTTCCAGTTTACTTCACCTAAGATTCAGGAACCCTGATGAAGTACAAGCCTGAGGGGGACAGGTGGGGCAGTCTCTGTAGGGTGCTGGGACCTCAAGTAATGGAGGAAGAATAAATGCAGAAGGCAAGACCTATTATCACAGGTTTGGTAATCTTCAAGCCTCCTATCTCTCTGCAAATAACAATTAAAAAAGAAAGTAAGTCATGCAAGACTCTATGACTAAACCAGGATATTCCTCGTTAGTTGTTATTGATGTGATGATTACATAGTCAAAAAAGAAGTTAAAACTGAACACTTGTTACTGCACTGGTATTTTAGAATAATGAAAGAACATTCATATACCAAAGTGAATTTCTTTTCCAAAAAACATTTTCTTATATGAAGGAAATGATTAGTATATTCAAATGTCACAAAGTATATTAATAACCTAAGTCTACCTATGTAAGATCCCAAGGCTTTACATGCTCCAATGATATATATATATATATATATATATATATATTATTAACAAGGAGTTTTTAATTTTTTTCATTTTAAATAAAATATTAAGCAGGATGAGATGCTCAATAGTTCCAAGAGTTGCATTCATTGATGCTTTAATTCAGTCCTCTTCAGTGAGTTTGCTAGCTGTGATTGTATTTATATTTTAACAAAAGCAACAAATTATCAGTTATCTAAAAAGATAGTAAAATACATATTTATTTTAAAAAATTCTTTATGCATTCCTTTTGTAAATATGGTATTGTGTGATTGAAGCTATTCATTATGAATAAATTTAAATTTACATATATCTTGGCTTTTTTTTAGAGTTTCTGAAATTTATTATAAAAGAGAGACCTTTTTTAATAATGAGAATTTGAAGTAAGCTGTCTTGGAGCACATCCCTCTAAAATTGTAATGTTCTTAAGTCTATGCCTATATTGGTTGTGGATAACCATAAGCAGTCAAATAGAAGAGCATGTCAGAAATATTTATGAAAGATATCTTGTTACAAAACCCTTGTACACAGTACAACCTAAAATCTTTAAGTAATCAATTATGTAGTCTGATATCATTACTTTTGTAGTAGCCAAACCATCTCCTTCATTCATGAAACATGTACTATGCTTTCAGAATCAAGGTGAATATAGCTAGGTATAATGTTTGATGAAACCAACATATTTCACTACTGACTGTTTTAAGAAAAACACCTCACATTGTAATGATTAAAAGGGAGACAGACATTTTGTTATGGACAAAGCTGAAAAATAGTGCAACAGGTTTCTTATTCATAGTGGAAGCTCACACAGAGAGTGATGCTGTATTCTGGTGTGCTCTGGGGCATATCAGATTCATGTATTAATACCATGGAGAAAAGGCAGTTATCTTATAAACTATGAGAAAAATAATAAAATATCCAGTGGGTTAATAGAAATGTTCTAGAGAATTGAAACATTTTCTGATCATAATTGTACTATAAGATAAGAAGACTTACCTTGTACATAAGAGAGATTAGCCAGTGAAGAGTAGGAAACTCTCTTGCCAGGCTTGCAGGGCCATTCTGGAGAGCCTTATTATGACCCATAGAATGTTTTAATTTGTGGGATTAATTCAACAAATCAGGACTGAAACCATTGTGTCCACCACTTGTATAGGTCATGTGCAGATGTCCAACATCTTGTCAATGGGCCTTCACTCTCATTTCCTGGAATCAAAAGGTGCCTTCGAATGTTTACCATTCTGTTAATAGTGTTTTCTCTTTGTTGATTTTGTTCTTTAAAATAATTCTTACATACTGCAATTCCCTCAAAAGTAGTCCTCTTGTCTCTCTCAGCTTTACTCCTGCTACCCATATCCTGTTTTGGCTACCGGGATGGCCCCTGTCCATTAAGAACCCTTGCAAAATATAGGACTGTTAGAAACTTAGGAGAGTTCTCTTTAACTTGCCATTCCAATAGTAGGAAATGACAAGCATTCCTTAATATCATTCAGGGTAGGATGATATTAAGTAATATAACAAAATAATACAAGATAATATCATATATGTGTCACTATCCCCTCCTTCTGTTGTACAATCCCATCTTTTTTTTTCATGATCTTATCAGTCTAATAATCTGTGTGTCACGATGAAAAGCTGGGGAGTTATCAGGAGGCAATGGAGGAACAAAACTGGAAGTACCAACTTTACTCATAATTGTGACTTGTTTTTTCTCCAAAAATCAACATGGATTTTTTTTTTCATGCTTGAGGCTTATTGACACTTCTTGCCATATAAAAAACAGCCCATCAATATGTGGCTCAGTGGGAGAGCACTTGCCTAGCATGTGTGAAGCACTGGGTTTGATTTTCAGCACCAGATATAAATAAATAAAATAAAGGTTCATTGACAACTAAAATAATACTTAAAAAATAGTATCAAAAATTTCCAAATTTATCAGGATCCTCTTGACATTTAGTAGTGATGTCATCACTTGGACCCCTCTCTGTGGCCAGTGTTAGCAAATGAGTCAACTACCAAATTAACATAATCTCAAGGTATTTATCAGAGGAATGGTAAAAATAACATGTTTTCAGGAAAGAAGTCCAGATTATTTTGAGATGGCCTTATTTGTATATAAGCATGTTAGGGATAGTACCAGTACCTGACTCGGAAGAACAAAGATACATTTAGTTCCAGAAACCCCTGCTCCTTTCTAATGAACCCAGTATAATGTCTTGATCTGCTTTTTAATTTTTCTTGACTTAAGCAAACTCTACTTGGTAAATCTGATGACGAACACATTTCACTGAATGCCTATACTCAGTAAACAGAAAAACCCTTAGTGAGCCTACGAGCTATAAGAGAGGACTCTGTTTTCCTTCACTTCACCCTCCTTCTGCTGTAGAATTCCTGATAGAGGACACCATCAAAATTAGGGAGTGGTTCCTTGGGTGTGCCATTAGGAGGAGCTCTTGGCATGTCCCCCACACAGGTTTGAGCTCACATTTATTAGGGCAAAGGACTCCATTCATTCCGTTAAGTTCGTGAGTCCTTCCATGTACCTGTGACCTCTGCCTAAAGTAAATTAATGTTCTGTTCAATGAGTTATTCATTGATGATGAAAATTAGTGGTGGTGATGTTGTGTTTTGTTTTTAGAGATAGCTGCCTGTCATTTTAATCCCTGTGCACTGTGGGGATATAATATACAGAGTATACGGAGAAGCACAGGCCCATGTGTTATCTTGATTCTACCACACACTGGCCTGGGGTCTACTCTTAAGCCTTCACACACTCAGGTATCTTGAATATGCCCAGTATATATAATGTGTTTAGGAAATGTTTTCTTATTCTTTATTAAATTTATTTTATTAGAGTGTCATTATATGGCAAATTCCACAGATTCTTTTTGATGTTATTTATAAATTTCTCTAATTTTAGATTATATTGAAAATGAAAGCATTGTTAATTACTCTTAAATCTTCAGATACTTTTAGAAACCTACAGCTACTACATAAGATGCTTTTTCTTATTTGATTCTGTTTCTATGATTTGCAAGAAATTAAGAAAAAAAATTCTTTATGGGAGAGTAATTCTCATGCTAACCTAATATAGTGCTTTCATTTCACATTTTCACAATATGAATAATAATTTTATTCATATAAAATACCTTTGTGGATCATCTATCTTTAATTATGTATAAAATGCAATTCTCTGAAACTATTGACCAATATACTCCATTTAGACCACACAAAACACAGTAGCAGTGTTCCAGCCATATGCTTTATTTACTTTTGAGTTATTTCTGTAAATTATAATGTTGACTATTAAGGTTTTTCTTTTGTTGTTTTGTTTTCTTTTGAAACAGAAGACTACTTGTATCAGAAAAAGAGTGGTCACTGGGAATTTTAAACCACATGCCCACTTTATGGTTTATTTTCATTGTCTATCTCTGGGAGCTGTATCCATAGCAATACTTCTCCTCTTAAAGATGCCCTATTTTCAAGGGGATGACTATAATTGGAGTTTCTAGAAAGCTCACTGGTAGTGATTGAATGCTTTTAATTTTCATGTGATCCTCTTGGATAACTGAGCCCAAATCAAGAACTTTTGAAAACACATTAAAAACTATATAAATCTACCTTTGGCAAGCTGTTTTAACTCTCTGCCAAAGAATGCATTCTCTAGTCAAGGCAAAGTTTGGAAGTATGTAGAAGATTTAGCAGTTGTCATTTAATGGCACCATGAGAGTACACAAATTCAGTTCATTTGCGGCACTTTGCGAATTACAGGTATCACTTTGATCCTAGTGGTTGGGTTCTTAGAAAGATCTTAATTTATGTCAGCAAATGCATTTCTTCTCCTGTGATAGCCCCTGGTGACATGGTGGGGCATTGACTCCTGCTTTCACGTTAGGTGACTAAACCAGTGACTCTATCTGATTATAATCATGCTGCTAAAGTCAAGAATAGGAGCTAAGATTCATTAAAGGACACCTAACTGAGTTGCTTTGGGAAGTGATGTTTTAGTGGAGATGTCAAGGATGAAGAGCTGGCACAGTATTGTTAAATGAGGGAATACCATTTTTCAAGCCATTTTTTCCAAGAGGCTGGAAGAAATCAAGTGAGACTGGAAAATAGAGAGCACAGGAGACCTTCAGGGAGAGGAAACTAGCATCTTAGGTAATAGTAGACCATGTGGGAGCTCAGGGGCCAGGTAGAGGAATTTGAGAAACGACTTAAGTAGGGGAGTGAAGTGATGCGATATAAAGTTTAAACATTTACTCTGGCACTGGTGGGCAGCAAGGCTTTTGCACAGGTAGTGAAATCATGGCGATATTAAGCAAAAACTGAGGATACTGGTGTGTTTTGAAACATGAGTGGTAGCAGGGGAGTGGAGTTAGAAGTGGTAAAAAATTCTGATGTCATTAATCCTTGTTTGTTCTACATTTGTGCTGGAATTATGAAAACTTCAGAAATTTAACTAAATAATATTTCAACAAAATATCCTCTTCATCCTTTGCTGTCTTCCCAGTCTTTATTTGGACCTGCTTGCCCTTTGTTCCAAACATCTGTCACAGCAAACTCAGTAGGTTTTTGCCTGTGTGACACCGAGGAAGCCACATTGTCCTAAAGGAACCTGTGACCTACTTGAAAACACAGAGCACAAGTAAAAAGTAGATCCAGAAAGAACCAAGATCGGCATTTCCTTATTTTATTTTTTTAAATCCCTGTCAGCTCCTGGCATGGGGATCTACACATTGCGAGGATCATTATGAATCTGTTGAAGCAATGAACAGATAGATTATATGGGAGATATTCTAATAAACAGGTGAGCCAGTTATCACAGGAGTCGCTGTCTTCCCTGCAGATTGCAGGGAAAGTTTCAGGAAGAATATGTATCTGCACCAGGCCTGGGAGGTTAGCTGGCATTCTAATTTCTGGAAAAGAGGCAAATTTGGAAGAGCATTGCACAGACAAGCTGCTTTGCATGCAAAGTGGGAAGCATGAATGAACCCTGTACCCGTTTACCAGATAGGATGGGGCAGCCTAGTAGGGTTGGAAGTGGGGCAAAGAGACACATGCCTGGCTAAAGAACTGGTGAACAGCAGGCAGATAAGAATGTGGCATATATATACAATGGAATATTACTCTGAATGAAGAATGATAAAATTATGGCATTTGCAGGCAAATGGATGAAATTGGAGAATATCATGCTAAGTGAGATAAGCCAATCTCAAAAAACTAAAGGACGAATGATCTCGCTGATAAGCGGATGAGGACATATAATGGAGGGTGGGAGGGGATAGCGTTAGGGTTAGGGTTAGGTTTAGGGTTAGGGATAAGGAGGGTGGTAAGAATGGAGGAAGGAAGGACTGTATAGAGAGAAAAGAGGGGTGGGAAGGGTGGAGGGGGAAGGGAAAAAATAACAGAATGAATCAAACAACATTACCTATGTAAATTTATGATTACACAAATGGTATGCCTTGACTCCATGTACAAACAGAGAAGCAACATGTATCCCATTTGTTTACAATAAAAAAAAAAAAAAAAGAATGGGTTGTGTGGGTTAAGTTGACAGAGAATATAAGTTTCCAGAATGATCAGTTAAAATTTGTTTCAATATTTGATGGTAGGGTTTATAAATAAAGGGTTAAAAAACAAGGCATAAAAGCAGTTTTTGGAAATTTACTCTGAAATGACAGTGCTGTTTCCCTTCCTCTTTTCCCAGCTTTTCTGAGTTATAATGCTCCATACATAACTTCAGGAATTATCTTCCTCTGAAAACCCTGACCCTTGTTTTGAGTCACCAGGCTACAGTAACTCCTGACTGCTGGATGAGTAAAATGAAATGAAATCAATTGAAAAGTACTGGTCATGACCTTCAGGACACTACTTGCCTGTTAATATATAGTTGTCACTTGATATCTCTGTGAGATCAGTTGTAGATCTCCCACTCAGATATCCAAATCCCAAGATGCTCACATTCCTTGTATAAAATGATGCAGTATTTACTTAACACTTACATTTTCTCATGTACTATAAATAATCTTCAGATTACTTGCAATACATAATACAATGTAAATGGTTATAATATTGCATTATTTAGGGAATAATGACCAGGGAAATAAAAGAAGTCTGTACCTGTTCATTTACAGAGGGAACCATCATAGGGCAAGTACATATTACATGATCCACCCTTGGTAGAACCTGTGGATACAGAAGGCCAATTGTATGCATGTATATAAATATATTTTCTTAATAACTTTGTCCCAGCTTCTCAAGAAGGATATGTCCATTTTTGCTAAATGAGCACTCCCCTTCTAAGCCTCATTTAAGATTCACCTCCATTATGAAATATTTTCCCAACCAAATTAAATTTCTCTGAACTTTCATTTCCTCCTCTGAACAAATGGCATGCAGGTTCCAGATATCCAGGTATCCAGGGGATAAACAGGAAATCTGGATAAAGAAATATGTTTTCTTGAGGGAGTGTGGAGGGATGGGAGAAGCATGGCTCCCTCTGCTCAGAACTCATCTCTGGAGCCTCTGTCACTTGGCCATGGCCCTTTTCCCAGGAATGGTAAGGGCATGCATACATACATTGGTTTTGCCAGCTTCAGGACCTGTAAGTGAAATATACAGGCTCAATAAGGAAAATAGATCTATAGATATGGGATATAAGAGATGTAAAGACAACACAAAATTGGAGCTTAGAGATGGGGACAACTCAATATGCTGTGGGATTGAGTGTGAATGAAGTTTCCATTGAAATGGTGACATTTGAAGAATAGCAGAGACCAGGAGGAGAGTTCCTTATAGGTAATGGCTTGGTGGTCCTTGTGTATCAGAACAAGGTTTGATGGGAGGGACAGAGTTTGTGTTCAGAAATTGTTTTCATATGAATACTGTGACCCTTAAAATACATTTACTACTTGCCATTCAACTTTTTTTTTCTTTAAAAGTTGATCATCTGAGGTATTTGTTTTTTAAATTATTTTTTATTTTTAATATTTTACAGACTGCATTTTGATTCATTGTATATAAATGGGGTACATCATTTCATTTCTATGGTTGTACATGATGTAGATTCATACCATTCATGTAATCATACATGTACATAGGGTAAAGATGTCTTGTCTCATTCCACCATTTTTCATATCTCCTCCCTCTCATTTCCTTCTACATAATCTAAAGTTCCCCCATTCAACTTTTATAATTGACAAAAAGGGAAAACGTTAAATGAAAAGCCCTTAGTTGCTGTTCAAGGAATATAAATGATTGTGAAACTAGTGTTTCACAATCAAACAAAAGAATAGCAAAAGATTCCATGTGCAAGGTGCTAAAACTCCATTGTGAAACTGAATCACCATTGGCATCACTATATCTAGGTGATGTGTCATCTGAGCACAAAGAGGTCATTCGGATATTTTACAGAAAAAAATGTGGCATGCCTGAAGGTCCTGACAGAAGTCTGCCCAATGCTATTCTCTCAGTGTCATGGGGGACATTGAGACTTTCCATTTATTATGGGAAGTCATTATTGTCCCCAATAAAAATATTCATCCTTTAAGTCTTACATAAGAGAGAAAAATCAAACCATAAAGTGTACATAAATCACTCTATAAACATTTTAATGTCTTTGTTTCTTCTCTCTGCCTGTTTATACTATAATATTAATAAATGCAGCATTTTAATGAGCTTTGACTGAATTACGTTTAGAGAGTTGGTGCAGCGTGTTCCTTGGAGACACATAACCGAAGTTCCTAGTTTCTGGAGGGAAGTCTGTTCCTCATTAGCTGGGACAGCTATGTGTGTGCTTGCTCAGAAGAGTGGGAGCTGCAGCATGAGCCCACCTGTGCCTCAACAGCACAAGGCCTCGTCTCTGCCCTGCTGTGGAGTAACCCCAGGGCTTTCATTAAAAGTGTCAGGCGGTTTCCCCAGAGCAAGTGCTGATGGCATGTCATGTTGGTGTCTCTGGAGGAGCTGCGCTGACACCTACTAATAGTCTGACAAACGGTTAAGTAGCTGTTTCAGCTTGGATTGAGGAATCAAGCATGCCGTACCTGAGCATTGAGCCCAGGGCTCGTGTTCTCTCCACAGTCACAGTGTTGTTCTACATCAGCAGCCTCCATCCCATCTACATCCCCCACAGGGTACATTTCCAGAGAAAACCATTTTTAAATAAGCAAGAATCCTTTTGCAGATGGATTTTAGTGAAATCATTTGATTTTGACTGTCCAGCATCTTAAATCTTTCTTATGTTTGGGATGTTTCCCGTTGCATGTTGGGGAGAACATGTCAGAGCCCACTGCATTTAGAAGCTCAAAATCCTGGTCTCCCTTTCTGGTATTGGGGCATGGGTACTTGGCTAGGCAGATGATTCATAAGAGGCCTTTGAATGTTTATGAAATGAAGCAAAGAAACAAATAGAGAATTAATATTGGAAGAAGCTATAGCTAGGCTTTAGAGACAGGAATATCCTTTGCGGGCCAGTATTCCTGGAAGCAAAGGCCTTTTTTTGGGTTGAGATATTAGACCAAGGATTACACTGTAATATTAACTTAACTATTATACTGTAATACTTAATACTTTGTGCCTAAGTTACTCTTTGGTTGATAGCAAACCTGGCTTTGCAGGGTTTCTGAAAGCTATATTATTTTAATAAATTCCTTTTCTGTCAAATTTAGACAGGGCTTCTTTCCATTGTTTGCAGATAAGATCCTAACTCATTCATTTATATCTGTGGCTTGATCATTGTCTAATGGTAACTGACCTCTAAAGTCATTTAATGGCATTGACTTAAAAGGTTTGGCCAGGTATCCAAGTGTCTAGACTGTAAGTCAGTGGAATGGAATCTTCTGTTTCAAACTGAACTTCAGTCATGCATATGCTCCTCTTCTCCATTTTTTTAGAAAACATTATCCTCATGAAGGCTCTTACATACTTAGTGTCTCTCTCAATGTGCAGTACTTCAGTGTGCTCCTGGTTATTAAGTGAATTAGATGTTGGTTCAGTGACCTGAATGGCAGGTCAGCAGGTCAAGAGCACGAGCGCTCTCTGTATTAGGCCTTGGCCCAGGGCTCCTTGGCATTTGTTGGAGAATCATCTGTCCTAATGCCCCCAATTAATTTAGCATTCACATCTTTGTAAAGTACCAATGTGCTGGTGAGGCAGGAAATGAGTTAATGTTGTCAGGACATTATAGAACTATTCATTCTTTCCCTGACACTTCCAATTCTAGATCCCTCTGCCAAATCTAAAAAAAGGGAAGAGAATTTTTGGTAGCACTCTGAACTTAACTTCAGATTTAGAGTTGTCTTACTTTTGTGTGTGTGGTTTTAGGGAATGTGGGATATAGGACAGAAAAATAAGAGATGAGAATGGAGAAGTCAAGGATAAGGATGAGCTTAAGATATTTTAAGATAAAGTTCCAAAACTATTTTATTGAACGTTTTATAGCACTAAAAATGTATCTCTTGTGGTCTCATAATACACTGAATATATAGAATCATACAAGTTTGTGATCATTAAAAGCATTTTAAATCCTAAAGAGTTATTTCTACACTTCCTTTGCACTTCTTCTCAAAGCCATTTTAAAGTTTCTAAGAGTTCATAGATTTTCAATTTAGAAGAGTAACTATTTATTCTGACCTCAAGAAAGTTTAGGATTGAAACGGAGATGACCTCCATTTTTCCTTTTTGATTTTTAACTGACATATAGTAAAAATTATAATACCGTGTGATGTTTTGATACATACAGTGTGTAACATTTAAATATACTTACTATATTTATCAACTCATATATTTATCATATCTTTTTGGTGAGAACCTTCAAAATCCTTCCTTCTTGCTACTTTGAAATATTCAGTGCAATGTTGTCAACTGTCGTTTCCCTATTGTGAGGGAGAAGCCAGAACGCCTTCCTTCTGCCTAACCATGACTTTGTGCTTGATCCATCTTCCCCACTCAGCTTTCCCTCCTACCCTGCCCAACCTCTGATTGTCACTAGAACAGCCTTTTTAGATTGCACATAAAGTGAAATCATGCAGTATTTCTTTCTATGCCTAACTTATTTAACTTAACATAATGTCCTCCTGGTTCATCCATGTTGCTGCAAATCACTAGCTTTCATCTTCATTATGGCTGAATATTATTCCTTTATGTATATGTACCACATTTTCTTTATCCACTCATCCAATGGATCCTTGTTTGATTTTTTGACTACTCTGAATAGTGTTACAATAACCATGAGAGTGCAAATATTTCTTCAACATATTGACTTCATTTCCTTTAGATATAGACTTGATAATGGAATGCTGAATCATATGATAGATATTTTTTGACTTTCTGAGGAACCTCTGTAGTATATTTCATATCAACTGAATTAATTTACATCCCTCCAGCTGTGCATAAGAGTTCCACTTTTCTACATCCACACCGCTATTTTTTTTTTGTCATTTTGATAGTAGCCATTCTAAGTGGGGCAAGGTGATATCTCCTTGTAATTTCAAGTTGCATTTCTCTGATGATTAATACTGTGAACATTCATATATTTGTTGGCCATTTGCCTGTCTTCTTTTGAGAATTTTTTCTTTTCCTTTTCAGATCTTTTACCCATTTTTAAACTGGTGGGCTTTGAGGGTTCTGTTGCTGTTGTTGTTGTTATTGAGTTCATTTTAAAAACAAAACAAAAAAGTGAATCTTCTCAGGTCAAACTGATAGCCCATCCTGTGAGACCCATGTGTTTACTGACTTTCACCTGTATTTGAGCTGGATGGGGTGTTCTGTGTCAGGTCCCATGCTATTAAGATGCTAAAGAGAAAACCGTAGACTCTGTCCACCTTCCACATTCCACATTCCCAAAGAGAGCATCCATGGAGCTTTCTAGAAAAGTGGTCTCACCTTCCCTCTTTCACCAAACATAAAATTTTCATTGTTGGAAAATTACATGACTTTTATTTACTATGCTTTTGACCCTTTGGGACTCATTTGTCATTGCCCATTATCTGTTCTCTTTCCAGGGAAGAGTGATCCTTTTTGCTTGTTGGAGGTCGGCAATGACCGACTTCAGACACATACCGTTTATAAAAACCTCAACCCGGAGTGGAACAAAGTTTTTACATTGTAAGTGCTTTAGACGTTGAATACAGAGGAGTGGTTTTAACTTAAAGCAATTATCCCTGATATGTTTTGGGCAGGCTGGGGCTTTTGAGTGGAACTTTTTGTCCATTTTTGTGTGCAAAGAATGAATTTTATTGGTTTTTTTTTTTTTTTTTCCTTAAAACCTTTTATACTTTTATTTTATGGAGTGTGTTGTTAATAATAGAAGAGACCATTTGGAACTGCAAAGGAGTGTTATAGAACACATTTGTAAAGTAGATCTTTCAGTGACTAAATTAATCTGTGGGTATATGGAAGCATCCATGTAGCTAAACCACTTCATTCCTCAGTTAAAGAAAGACACACAAATGGAGATCTGCCTTAAATTCAAGGAGTTTATATATAATAACGTTATCTTAATGCTTAAGGACTTGCATTCTGCCAGAGTCTTTGGGAAATATAGATTATTTGTGAATCCTTAAACACACTTAAAGCTCTGTATATTTCCATTTAGTTGAGTAAGCAACTCCATAGCAATGCCCTGCCCACTCCATCAAACATGGGTATTTAGGAGGTAAAATATATTTAATTTTCCTACTTTACTTTAGATTTCAAGGCACCTGACCATCAAGGGGAGGCCCCTGTTGAATTTGGGTGAAATAATGATGGTACATTATCCTCACAAATATGCATAAATGGCTCAGTCTCCAAAGGTCAAGTTTGCTTGTGTGGAGTTGATGATATTAATAGAAAGCTCCCAAGGGCCAATGAGAGGTGAATCAGCTCTGCAAACCAGTCTGCCAGTGTGTCTCCCTAACACATTGCCAGTGACCATTGCTCTATTTTCATTTTCACTGGTGTCTGACTTCTGGTCAACATTAAAAAAAAAAGAAAGAAAGAAAAAAACTTCCTAAATATGACTTGGAGTTTTGGCATTTTATGTTTCAACCACAGGAGGCTTTCTCACTATTCCATTAAATGGTTCATTTTACCTTTTCTTACCAAAAGGGAAATCTTCATTAATTTAAAGAAAATGTGATGCCTACTTTTCTCCTTTGGAAACAACTTTCTGAAATCACTTTCCTTTTCTTCTCATTTTTTCCTCTCCTTTAGTCTGTTCCTCTAACAGTTGCACCCTCGAGTGCACATCTACCTGGAAAGAAAATGTCAGTAAAAAAGTTGACTTGGTTTTTTTCATGTGGATGTCTGAGTCTTCTATGATGGAAGGCTTGGGAATACAGTCAGTTTGATTTAATTTTTGGAATTTAATTAAATGGTAGTTTTATACTCCGAGGACACACAGACTTAATTAGTGAAACGGTGTTTTCAGATCTTCATGCAACAGACTTTTCACTTGTGTGTTTTTGTGTATAAGACCTGATATTTCTTGTTTCAGTCCCATTAAAGATATCCATGATGTTTTGGAAGTGACAGTGTTTGATGAAGATGGAGATAAACCCCCTGATTTTCTTGGAAAAGTTGCGATTCCCTTGCTGTCGGTAAGTTCCCTTCTTTCATCAACAATTTGCAAGTTATTTAACAGTTGATGAGTTTCTGGAAGGAGAGCTGCTTTGTCACTGTCAGTGCTGAAAAAAGAAAAATTCTTATAGTTGTAGCTAGAGCCTACCGTTTTATTCTTTTTCCTCATGTTTGAGTTTCTATTTCAGTTCAGTATTGATTTAACCAACCACAACATTTTGTCCAGTCTTTCAATTCACTCTCAGTCTTTCTTTCCATCTTAATCTTGGAGTTTCCATTTGATTTCAAGGAATATGGATCTATGACTTGGCTTTCCATTTGTTAATGAAAAACACATGGATTTCTCTATACCTCCCCACCCACATTTCCTCAAAGTTAAATTGTTGGCACCTCCACATTCATTCTCAGCTCTGCTGAGGATCATTTTCCCCAAAATTTCATTTTTTTTTTTTTTTTAGTTGTCCTGTTTTTTTTCAGCCTCAAAAAATGTTTTGTGGAAGAAAGCAGAGACCTCTTTTAGAAATGGTAGAGTGTGTTTGATAGTCTTGTTCAAAGAGAACATACTGGGGTCACGAAAGAGAAAATGCTGAATTAATAAGTACTTATAAAATACAGCAGAGAAAACATCAAAGAAAGCCAACAACATGAGCAACATGGGCAAAGAGTAAAACTACAGAGCACATTCTCCCATTAAATGGACATTACTGTGTGCATCAGATGAACTGTTCTGAAAGAATTTTACATTTTTCCTTCAACTGGTAACATGATTTGTTGTAGACTATGGTTTCATCAGCCTTTGGGACTCTATTTCTTTCCAAAGACTTATTTTTCTGAAACTGTTTGTGCATCTTCGTGGATGGAGCACTCTGTAATTTAACCATGAGGTTAGTGTAGCTCACACAGTGTTTACAAAGAGGGGAACGCTATACCTCTTAATATCTCTTCGTCTGTTTTTGATCGCTTGGTTAATTTCTCCCCAAGTTCTCATATCCCTGATGTTACTCTAAGAGCCTGCGTGAAGCATCTGCTCCCTGGTACAGCCGGCTCCTGCCAAATGCTCCGAGCTGTCGGCAGCAGACTGCAGGGCTCACGGAGAGGAGGTGGTGATTTGGGATTTCCCCCCTTTTTTATTACAGCGTTGTCAGTTATTCCTGAAAGAATACATGTAACAGGAATATGGGGCACACTTTTAGAAAGGTCTAAAGGGACTAGAAGTAAAAACTCTTCTTTACAATTCACTTTCCTCTATTCACTAGTTTTTTGACATTTTTCTTCTTATTTTTACAGATCAGTCTCAGTAGCACATTTTCTTTCTTGCTAAGTGAACATGTTTGCTAATTTTTTGAAACACCCCCATTTTGCTTGTGAAAATTTCATGCATTTGGTCTACCCTGGCAACAGTTGACTTAGCCTACTGGCTTCCTTTCCTTTTTCCCTCTTTCCCTTCCTCATGTCCCACTTGGCAGATCTAAGAATTTACCTCCAGCTGAATCAGGGCTCAACTCTGACACTGTTGACATTTTGGGCCAGAATATTCTTTGTTGCATGGAGCTTTTTTATGCATTGTAAAATGTCTAGAAACATCCTTGACGTACGTTCTTACATGACTGAGTTGTATGACTTACATTGGGTAGTACCTGCCTCCCACTGCTGCTGTGACAAGCAGTCTGCAGACATTGCCAAAGATCCTAAAGAAATAGGAAATCACTCCCAGTGTAGAACTAATTCATTTTTCAAAATAATCCTCCAAAATAAAGGTGAAATATTTTGTGGAAGAGCTGGTTGGAATACAAATAGCCACACAACATTGACTTTTTTCAGGTTCATGATAAGCTGTCCTAAGGTCTGTTGATCATTTATTCAATAAATACTGATTCAGTGTCATTGTTTACCAGGCACTGTTTTAGATGACAGAGCTCCAATGATGACCACAGGGAATTTCTCTCCTCACTTGGATCTCATGGTTTCAAGATGTGTAGAAGAGGACACATAAACAAAATCACACAAAAGCAACATACAGCATGTTAGATGGAGAAGAGTCAAGAAGAGGGAGGAGTACAATTTTCCATGGCTGGTCAGTGAGGGCCACAGAAAAGAGGATACTTGAATGAGAACTTAGATTAGAAAGTGAGTTTTATGAATATCTGGGGAAACTTTCAGGCAGGTATCTTGCTCTGTAGCAGGACCTTAATTGTCAAATTCCAGAAATCTGGGTGCTGTTGTGGATAGGATGATGTGAGTCAGGTGGAGAAGATCGAGATACAGAATTGGAAGGACCTGGAGGACTTAGAAAGTCAGAGTTTGAAGGATTTTGGTTTTTTCTTTTGTAGGGGGGATGGAGAACTACAGGGTGTTTTGAGCTAGAGAGTGCTCCATTTATTTTACATTATTTGTTTGTTTCTATGATAAATGAGCTGTGGCACATCTGGATAGATGGCCCAATATGAAAGGTCTCTACCTTGTGAAGCAGCATGACTGGTCCTATTCCCCTTAAGGACTTTGGAGTCGCTGGCATGGTACATTTAATGTGATATTGCCATTCAGTGTGGCTGGTTTGATTCAGATTCATTTCTGATTCCTTGACCCATAAATTGGGGAAGCGATCAGACCCTACAATGGATCTGTGTGCTTATCTTGACATCTGGTGTTCCACCTGCAACATGCCATTTCCAAATTAATTGATCTCCGATGTCATGGAGATATAAATATGACTTTTTAAATGCTATGACCCTTATTATCATGGCATACTATAAGCTGATTGATTATTTCATTCATCATTGTATTTTCAAGTAATTCTAACTTGTGGTTTAGAGAGTACATTTTAAAATTTACCTATATAGATCTAGGATTTTTTTTTTTTATAGGTATGGAGTGATGCCTAACTAGCAAACTGCGCTGTACACTTAACACATGTTGAATCATTAATTCTCTGATGACTTAATGAAGCTTGCTTTATTATTATACCAAGTTACAAATTAGGAAACTGAGGCACAGAGAAAATCCTGTAGCTGCTAAGTAATAGAAGCAGGATTTTAATTCAGGCAGTCTCATACCAGAGTCTGAGCTCCTAAGAAATGTCAGATGACCCCAGTAAGGACCTATTAAGTAAATACCCTGCCCAAAGCAGTAGACAAACAAGACCTCAAATAACAAGTGCCCCAGGAAAGGAACTAGACAATGGGAAGTGAGAAGCATGGATGTAAGACTTTAGAAGACAAGGAGTTGGAAATGGGTCACGAAGGAGTAGGTTGTTTGTAGTCACTTCAGTGAGGTGAAGAGGGAAGACCTTCTAAGTAGGGGAGAGACATAAGCAGTAAAGCAGAGGAGGGACACATGCTGGGACCAAGTAGGGGCCTGTGTCTGGAACTCAGCATGATCACAGAATTGGAGGGGGTGGAGGGGGGCCACTCAGGCCCATGGAGGGTAGAGGGAGGTCTGGCTTATTCTGTCAGCAGGAAGCTGCTGAAAGGTGTTGACCATGGGACAGAGACTTCAGAGCAATTGACTAGGAAAAAATTTCACTACAGTATTAAGCAAATCTGAGAGGAATTCTGTGAAATTCGCAGAATAAGCATTAAAACTCATCTATCACATTGTATGTTTCTTAGGAGAAGGATTTCTTTCTTTCTTAGATGTGTGAAAGTATTATAAAAATGAATATATTGGTGCTCCACTATCATCTCTATAGGATACAGAACCATACTCAATAATATATTCTTTTTTGTTTAAAAACAAATATTTTAAAATTTGGAATTTGCAATTTGTTCCTAATGGAATGGGAACAGTTTTGCGAGACTGAGTTGTCTTTATTTAAGTCATAAACTAAAATTTGGCTTACACGTTTGGAGACAATGCGAACTACTTTTTTTTTTCAATGTCTAAGAAGAAAGTGCAAAAGGTAGTTTAACTTTTAATTCATACTCTTAATGTTAATGTGTTAAGTGCATTTAAGCCTGTTAAATAAAGAGCCTGTTCTAAATTCACTATATCTTTTTAATCAGGGTGAAAGTACTAGCTGTCTATTGGTTCATTTAAAATCCATATACTGAAATAAGTATATTTATTAGTGGTGGTGAATTGTTCAAGATGTATATGTATGATTGGTCATATATCAGGATTAAAAGAATTCAGGCCAATGAGTCATCCTTCCATATATTTTATTTCTTTTCATTTTGAAAAAAAAATTAAATTATTCTATAGATATTTAAAGCTCTTTAATCAATACTTGTGATTAAGAACAGTGGGAAACTGAGATTAGAATATATTACAATCTGAAGACTTCTAGTATCTCCTCGTTTTCATGTTGCTCCTGTACTCTTCTAATCAGTCATATAGTAAATAGTGTGTACTGGAAAACAATAAGCATATTTCAGAGTTTTAAAATATTTTGGGCAGTATATATTCTCTCCTAAAAATTAGCTGACTCCATCGATTTATTTAACATGTCTCTTCTCAATTAAGTGATACTAACTGTCTTGAAAATTGGCCTGTATTCTCCTCTAGGTCAGTCCTTTTTATTCACTCATACAATTATTCTCTTAGAGTTATCTAATGGGCCAATTTAAGATGACTAAAATTTGCCTTAGGGACTTAATCTGTAAAGTAGGAAAAGCATACATTTATTATTTCATAATAGCCAAGGAACAATCATCTGAACTTGGTGAGAGCCTGCATTTTGAAACAAACTTGAGTCCTTTTGCACAGGTCAGACCAACATGGACACATGAGTCTATCGTTACAATCACGGGGCCTTCATGCTGTCATTATAGAGCCCCAGCATCCTCAGTGGATACAGGTGCTTGTTAAGTAGCTGCACTAGCAGTAATTTCACCTCATTAGTTTTATGGGACAAATTTTCTGTAGTTGCTTATACCCAATAAATGCCATGCAAATATCTCTTCACATTTCCAATTAAGTATTTATTTGGACAAGTTTCACCTGATGGTTTTGTAAAATTTAATGAACTCACATAGTCATAGATTGTTTTAGATTAATGATGAAATGTTGGCCATTAAAGTAAATGATATTGATATTTAACATTACATAAATGACTTTATTGTTTGGTTTAAAACAATGTAAAGTGGTTTGTTGCTAAGGTTTATTTTTCTAGGGCGTAGATTTGATCATTGAATCCCATGTGATTCTTCTTGGAGCCTTTGGGATTAGAGGGTGAGTAACAAGGAAAGGAAGATGTGTCACCTGAGAGATTATTTGATAAAGACAAGACTTGAATCTCAGTGTCGGCAACAATTGTCACTTTTTAACAAAAATATTTAATTCTCCTCACCCCTACTCTTGTTCCAATATGTCCATTGGAATAAATAAAAGTAAGGTAATTTTCTATAGCATCCCTGGAACCTAGGAAAGGGCACCTTTAATATGCTTGAATTATCGTGAACCATATGCAGTATATTGACTGAGTAGTATGTTGGTTATGACAGATAGGCTTGAGCTGGGGAGAAGAGAGAGACAAAGGGAGAGAGGGGCCTACTCGGGTTGCCCTAACATCTATGGGCACTGCTGCACACAGCAGCTAGTGGTGGACGGGCGAGTTAGGAGAATTGCAAATTCAAGGCCAGTCTTAGCAACTTAGCAAGGCCCTAAGCAACTTGTCAAGACCCTAAGCAACTTATCAAGACCCTGACTCAAAGTAAAAAGACAAATAAAAACAAAAAATGGGGTAGGAATGTGGCTCAGTGGTTAAGAGCCACTGGGTTCAATCCCTGGTACCAAAGAGGTGGGGAAGATGACCACTATACAGTGTATCAATGAACACATCGTAAGTGCTAGTAGATATTGGATAGGCTAACTTTTCTATTAAATAATAAGACATCTTACACTGAGTGTAAAATCTAAATGCTGCTGTATTAAGAATCTAAAACATAATAATACAAAAATGGATGAATGAAACCATAGCATATAAATATAAATAAACAGTAGGTCAAAAACCTGATACACTGGGTTATCTTAGTCATAAGGAAAAAGACTGAATTACCAGTAAGGTTATAGAAAACACAAACCTGTATATGAATTAATTCTCATTTCCTTTCATATATAAAATACAAGAAAAAATTGGAAAATTAGAATAATAATGTGTATGATCTACCCATCTTTGAAAATATCACAAACAAAAGCAAGCTATGATGATTCTTAAAGGTTGTAATAGTGAAAATAGGTTAGTAGTGAAAAAGGTTAGTAGTGAAAATACCTGTGACAGCCACCGAAAATAAAATACACATGTAAATAGACATTTTTCTGCTAAAAAATCCATTTAACATGTTCAAATATTGATTGTATGGGTCAAAAATGCCTCAATAAATTCCCAAGAAGGCAGAAATTGTACTGTCATTCTAACACCATAAAATAGAAATTAATAACCAAAAGAAACAAATGTTAAAGTACTTGGCAGGGTGAAAAGTAACTGAGTTGGATACCAAAACTGCAATGATAGACTACATAGAAATTAACAATTGAATATTATATATAAAAACTGAGAAAACTGAGGGCCAAAAGTAGTATTCAAAGGAAATTCTTGTCCTGAATGGTTTTGTCATAAATACAAAGATTGAAAATCAATTACACATCTCAAAAAAAGAAACTAAAATAAAACTAAGAAAATTAGGAATGAATTGGTGAAGATAAAACAGGAACAGGTCCTAGAGTGTAGCTCCATTGCCTGCCTAGTATGCTTAAGGCACTGGGTTTGATCCCTGCACTCTAAAACACACACACACACACACACACACACACACACACAAAGAGCAATAACATAAAAATAGATGTCATTAATGAATATAATATATCCAAATTTTATTTCCTCTCCAAATAACAACACAATGGACAGGAACTTACAGAGTTAATACAAAAAGAGGAAAAACAATAAGAATGAAGAAGCAATGAACAAAAAACACAGATTGCTTTATTGAGAGGTCTCAGAGAAAATGAAGTGCAGAAATATACTAGGAGAATGTGTGGGGTATGTATTTTTCTGTGTATTTTTGTTTTGTTTTTTTGTTTTTCTTTATTTTGTACCAGGGATTGACCCCGGGTGCTTAACCACTGAGCTACATCCCTAACCCTTTTGTTTGTTTGCTTTATTTTGAGACAGGATCTCACTAATTTGCTTAGGGCCTTGCTAAGTTACTGAGGCTGGCCTTGAACTTGTGATCCTATAAAGATGTGTTCTGCAAAGATGTTGAGTCTTTCCAAATGAACTACAAATATAATACAGTTTTGCAGTTGATTAAATGAACAGGTGAAAACCAGTCAATAAATTATCTTCACAAGTATAAGATAACAGGTATTGAATATTCAGTTAAGTGAAAATTATTAATTATGCTAAGATCAGAAAACATTATCAAATTTTTCTGTTCTTTACTGCCTGAATCCTGATCTTCCCCAAATAAGAAAATAAGAGATCTAATTTGTTTTATGGGTGTATTTTTTTTTTCCAATCCTTATAGGGTCAGGTAATTCTTATTTAAATTCTTTAAGAACATAATCAGCTGGGTGTGGTGGTGCACACCTGTAATCCCAGTGACAAAGGAGATTGAGACAGGAGGATCACAAGTTTGAGGTCAGCCTTAGCAAATTAGCAAGATCCTGTGTCAAAGTAAAAAATTAAAAAGGGCTGAGGATGTGGCTCAGTTGTTAAAACACCCTTTGGTTCAATCCCATGCACCAAAAATAAAACAAAACCAAAACCAAAAAAAAACATTAAAAATGAAAAATTCATGAATTTTTACTTGGGACTGGAACAACTCATATAAAAAACTGTTTAACGTATTTTTTTTTTTTTTTTCCAGTGCTGATGTTCAAACTCAGAGCCTGGCAAATGCTAGGCAAGTGCTGTATCAGTAAGCAACATCCCCAGCCCTAAAATTACAGATGTAATAAGAAGGAAATTATTTATATACCTTCTTGGAATACCAGAAAGATTCAATGGTTTAGGAACTTTATTGTGTGACTTAAATCACTGATATGTTAAAGGAGGAAAAGAAACAACAATATCATATGAAAAAATGGACTAAAAAGTTACTAATTGAGACTTTCTTAGTGTGATGGGCAGTATCTGTCAGAAACCACAAAGCCTCAGGGTCATTGCTGAAACACCAGCTGTATTCCTTCTCTTTCTTCACTTTAAATAGACGATAACAATAGCAGTCACTGCATCAAATTGTTTGAGGATTTAATGAGTTTGTTTATGAATTAACAAGTGAAAATTAAGGCTTTTATGTCAGATCCAGTCAATGTAGAATTATATGAAGAAAGAAATTATATGTATTTCAACAAAACACATTTGTAGATATCTCTTTGATGCCAGATATCTATAAACATGAAAAAACTAATACATAACATTAAAAGTTCACTAAGATCAATGTTAACTGAACAAGATCAATGTCTATACTCATAAGAATGATTATTAAAACCCTAAAAAAAATCAGACTACAATAGAAACCAAATAAGAGTGTGTAAGACCTAGGTGAGGAAATTCTAGAAATATACTGAAGGACTTGAAAGAAGACTGATTGGAGATGATGTATTAGAAACTTGAAACATGAAGTTATTGAGGAAATGATGAACTACTTCAGAGATTCTGAGGAAATTGGTTGATGATCAATTAGGGGAAATTATATTAGTATGTAACACAAAACACAATAACACTTTTATAGTGGAGAATCCTACACAAAGAAATTGAAAACATGAATGATCAGAGAAATCTTAAGATATCTGTATGGCCAAAACAAAAATCAACATCATAAACCAAAAGACAAAGGATAGACATAGAAGTATATTAAAAATACTTAAAACATATAAGGAAATAGACATCACTGGTTTGCAAGTTTTCTTTAATCAATAAGGAAAAGGCAATTCAACCTAGCAGAAAAGTAAATTAAATGGAAATCCTGATAGCTAGTAAGCACATGAATGTCTTGTGAGTCCTTCAATTATGATCATGGTGGGGAAGAATGTAGTTGGTGGAGCCAGTTTGCATGAGTTGGGACCCGTGATCCTCACCTAAACTGGCTGTGTGACTTTGGTCCAGTTACTTAACCTCTCTATCTGAATATCTTTGTTGATAAAATAAAAGGAATTATCCTTATACATGCAGTGAGTGTGTATGGTGAGAATTGAATGAGTTGATTCATGTAAAGCATTAACAGCCCCTGGCATAAAATGAGCACTTATACTATGAGTTGTCGTCTTCATGTACCTTGTTTAGCAAAAAAATGATGAAATTCATTTAAGTAAGCATAATCAGATTAACAAATATAGAGAAAGGACCCTCTCAAATTCTTTTGTTGGAAGTATGAGTTGGTATAAGTCTGAGGAAGACACTTGGATAAAATGGATGAAAAATTAATGTAAATGTCTTTGAGCATTCATAATCTTATCTATTTCGAAGAGACAATTGGGGCTCAGAGAGGTACAGTAATTGCACCTACTCACAGTATGTTAAATGCTAGAAGTGGGAATTGTATCTAGATGTGTCTGGTTTCACAGCCCTACCATGGTGCACTGTTATTTAACATGAAAAACAACAAAAAATTTTGCAGTCTTACTTGTTATAAAAAATGTCATATTAACCTAAGACTCTTCTTTCTATGAAATTGCTGTATATTAATTTAAAATGCCTGCAGTTGGCTGATTTGTAGGGGAAATGGCAGGCTTCTTCACTGAGCCTGGGAATGTGAATTAACATAGCATTTCAGAATGGCAAATTGCCTACTTGCCTGAACTTGAGAATAGATGTATTCTATGACTCAGCAAGTCCATTTCTAGGAATTTATCTTTAGAAATGTATCATGAATGCATGGAGACATCTGCATCATCACACTGTTTATAACTGTTAAAAATTGGAAATGATCTTAATGAGTTACAACTGAGGATTATTCAGGTTTACTATAGACTGAGCAATGTGAGAGAATGAATTACTATATAGGGGAGAGTCTCCTATGTATTTTTTTATTTAAAAGACAAGTGATTAATATAAATTAAGACTAAAATTTGATAATATATAACATGCACTTCTTACCCATCACTGATACTGCTTTGTGCTGGATTAGTTCACAACCACCTTTGAAATTATCAACTATTTTTATTCACGTTTTACAGATTAAAAAACTGAAGACCAGAGTGTAACATAATTTACCCAAGTTATTCAACCAGTCTGATGCAGAGCCAGAATTTAAAACTCAGTTCATCTGTCTCTAGGTTTCTGTGTACTACCTAATAATTCTATTTTCGTAAGAGAAAGAAATGCAAATGTACATTACAAACTACAGAGGTGTGTTTGTTCAAACATTATTAATATATTTTTCTTCATTTTTTAAATAAATTTTGCCCAAGTTCTAGAATTGATGTGCATTGCTTTTGTAGAAATAGCTTGGAGAGGGTGGTTGGTAAGAAGTGCTAAGTACATACAGGTTTGATAATATTTGCAAAGTTCAGAGCTGGTTTTGGTTCAGCAGTCGTTGGAGGGACTGAGGGGGAAGTTGAGGAGGCCCAGTGGGAGGACTTCTGTGCTGCCTCTGCGGGTTGGTTGCAGTGCTCCATGCAGAGCAGATAGTGGCTTAGTGGATAGTTTAATCTCTCCTGTTGGTTGTAACTCATGTCTTTGGAACCACGTTTGTTTCTAAGTAGGGTGAAAAATTGAAAATGTTGCAGTTGCACAGGAGACCCATGGAACCAAAGAGACTATGGGGATCCACAGCCACAAGTTCTTGCCATCCTGCAGGAAGGATTTCAAACAGGAATTTACCAGAAAGAGTGAGAGTACAGATGCTCAGGACAGATGCTGAGCAGTTTCCTTCTGGGGAGGATTCCATGATGCTTTTTGAGCCTGGGAATTTTAAGCACTTGAGGTCTCTTTGTTCTTGTTCTGTTTCCTCATCATCTTTAAGCAGTTTATTGCCCCTTTGTCTTGATGACCTAGACACAAGGGGAAGGTGTGACATGATCTTGAAGTCATAGTTCCCTTAAGGGTTAAAATTAATAATAGGAATGGGAGAGTTTTGGCATAACAGTTCCCTTTTTCCAGATGGCTACTTTGATAAGGTTCCCTGTGGTTCCCAGTCCTGTGACCTGTGGACTCTCTTCAATGTATGTGTCTGATTTCCTCCCTGTAAGCTCCTGCCACTTGTTGTCCATCCACCCTCTTGCACATGACTGACTAGCTACCCAACACTGCCAGATAAAGTGTATTTTCCTCTTGCCAAGTCACATGTCTCTCCTCATCACATTTTATTGCATTTACATCAGCTGGGACCAACCATGCATCATGGTCACAGTTATGAGTTTTGCCTTTTGCATGAAATGAAAGACATCTGATAGAATATGCTAGGTTATATCCAAATGTTTTCCATTTTCTAATTTTTAGGTCAGACAATGAAGGACTCAATATGACTCTGTAGTTTGAATTCTAACTTACATGTATGTCTTTTCTCCTTAAACCCACTGGTACTTTTATTCCTTGGTAAGGATTCTGATTAACTTTGCTGTTGAATCATTTGGTAAATCATTATATCAACAGTTTTTCCAGTAAACATCAATGATAATTCTTTTTAAAAAAGTTCTAGGTGAGTTTTTTTTCTATGTTCTCACATACCAGTGCCTATTACATACTGATTATAAATTAGATTAGTTTTCTAATATAATGAGTATTACAACATTTCTTGGACTCAAAAATTATTTTCTATGAAACAATTTTTTAAAAACTTTTTATATTGACTTTGCTTACAGCTTGTTTAAGCAGATTTAATATTCTTACAGGAAAAATGTTGAATAGTTTGAGGATTATTGTGGGTCATATTAAAACTTTTAAACCAGACTACCTTCTCAGTAACTTTTCCTTTAATTACAAAACCCTGATCATTACTCAGAAGGAAACTTCCTGCACTCATTTATTCACTAGCTAAATTAGCCAGAAAATAATGCTTATTCATGCTTCTGATATAAGCTTTGTAGATATAATATGTATGAAAACATGAAAGAGACATGAAAATGCCCATTTTCCTGATTATGGACCTTTTAGTTCCTAAGTAGGTTAACTATATTACTGTTGTGGGGAGCTGCCTGCCACAAATTACTGGGTAATATCATGCACTCTTCACTTATGAAAAAGTCAGTATAAAAAGATGGGATATAAGTTGATTTAGTTATCTGACAAAACTGAAGTTAAAGACACTATTATTTTATCCAAGACACTTATATTTGAGTCAGATGAAGTCTTCCCAGTTTAGCCCCTGAAGACTCACAGAAGTTATAGTTCTCCATCTGTCATAATTTGAAAACTATTTTTTCTTCTTGCCTTTGCTGATACAGAAATCAAAGTTAAACTGAGGTTTGAGTTGAAGCATTATCTTATTGCCAGGGATAAAAATTTGTATAGATTCTCTCCTCTAAATATTCTCTTGACTGTGCTTTTATTTTCTTATTGAATAGGTGATATAAATTTCTGAGATTTATAAATAGTTATAAAATAATTTAAGATGAAAAATAATCGTCAAAATTCTAAGAATAAATAATAAGCATAACTGGTGTGATATATACATGTGATATATACGTGTGTGTTTGTTTTGTCTTTATTTCCTATGTATATATGCACTCGCACAGGAATTTGGCAAGTTGGGATGTTACAGAAGAACTTGTAATCCTGAAGTCTTGTGTCAGAAGTTTAATTATATAAAGACAGTAAAATTGAAGATATTTTAAAAGATAGTCTCTTCCATTCCTATTTGTGTTTAATTCTAACACTAAATATTCAAATGCATTCACCTGTTAATAACCCAAACACATTTCAAGTGCAAACTATTACAGTATATTTCCTCTTCCCCTTATCTTTTACTGTGACCTGAAAGGTATTCCTTATGGTGAACAGACTGAAAAAAATGAAATCAATATTCATCAACAGAATTGATAAATCTTAGTTTATTTGCATGATGAACATTACATAGCAGTTTATAAATGAGATTTGTTTATGAATGTAATCAAATTACAAATCATATTGGTAAATACAAAATGAAGTTGCAAAATACATTCAGTTTGTCACTTAGGCAAAAAGTGTTAAATACTTTTTTCAAGGCTTACTTTTATAAGTCTAAATTCTCAATAAAAATTTTAAAATGCCTGCCACATTCTGATTTCTGTTCAGAGGAGAGAATGGTGACGTTTGTGGAAGTTCAATGAGACTTTGTTTTTTTTTTTTTTTTTTTTTTTTTTTGGCGGGGGGGAATTTTCTGGTAATTTTCAAACTTTTAAAATTTGTACATTTCAAGTGAATTTTTTGCAAAAGTGCTAAATATGAATTGCTTTAATTATATCTCTAGCTTTAATGATGACTTTAATGTCCCTAGGTGGATGCTGGGTTTTGCTGACACAATGCAAGGGACATTGAGTAACAGGAAATGGCCATTTACCAAATTAAAAAAAAAAATCTCCTTTTGCTATAAAATATTTCTTTTTATACTGATACTTCTTCTCTTGACCCACCCTCACCCTGAAGAAATCATGGAAATTTTAAGATAACGGTACAATGACTATGGATTGAAGCAAAGCTAATTTGGATCAAATCAGCTTGGCAAACTGTCATGCTGTTTTTGTATTTATTTCTTTCAACTTTAACACCCACAATTTATTAAGTGAGACTGTGTATCAAAGCGGAAGCTCAGAATCCTGTTTGGACACCGTTGAGGAAGGAAACCAGGTCTTTATGGGGCACCCCCTTCCTCTTAGCCACTGGCCAGGAAAACCATCTTTCTGTATAAAAGCTATTCAATCCAAGAGAGGTGGGGTGACTTTGGGAAGGAAGATGACCTCTCCCTTGTAAAGTGGAATTGCTGTTTCCCCTTGTGACTTACTCAACTCATTTCCGTCACTGTTTATAAGAACACTTGTGTGAATGCCTGTGGAGACAGCAATAGTCATTTAAAATATTGCTCAAATTTCAGGCCCTCAAATTTCCTACGTTACTTAAATGATGGATCATTACAATCCCAAATAGATTTTTTGATAAACTCAAGTTTTGCTGAGGCCCTTTTAGAGTTAATGGAGATGCTTCTTAAAAACCAGAAGTTTAATTAATACATACACCTCTATCTACAATGAAAAGCAGGGCTGCTATCAAATCTGAAGAGAGTGATTAAATCTAGATAATTAACATGCCTTTCAGGAGAGAAAGCTGAATAGTTTCTAAAACAATACAGGATATGTTTTCCTTAGAAGTCTTGTGTACTCGGGTCAGTGGGTAGCTCAGTGTATGACTCTGATGTGACAAGCTGGCTGAGAGGGGACTTCAGAGGGACTTATTTATTTTGAAGATTCAGATTTTGAATGATTTTAGAGTTTGACCTCAGTGTTAGGTAGCCTGATTGATTTATTTAATTTGCTTTCCTAGCAAGTGAAATACTATCATTTTATTTTTTAAAACATATTTGTTATTCATGTCCTTAAAATAGTTTGGGAATAATTTTAGACTCACAGAAAAATGGTAAAGGAAAGAGAATCCTCACATTCCCTCCACCCAATTTCTCCTAATGTTAGTACCTTAAATGACCATGATAGTTCTGTCAAAACTAAGAGAAACCATGACATTGGTACATTATTAATAACTGAACTCTGATCTTTATTTTTGGACTTCAGTGACTTTTGCACTTAATGTTCTTTTTCTTTTCTAGGATCCATTCAGTTCAGGGTACCCCATTATATTCAGTCATCTTATCTCCTTGTTCTCTTCTGATTTATGATGGTTTCCTAGTCTCTCCTTTTTTCCCATGACCCTTGACAGTCTTAAGGAGTACTGGCCAGGAATTTTGTAGAGTATTAATCATTTTTGAGTACATGAAAGTGTGTGACTTCTGGGATGTTTGAAGGAAAAGGCCATGTGGTCCTGTCATGATTTGTATCAATAATTTTCTATCAACACACATGTTTGTTCCTGGTAATAGTTACTTTACCTTCCTATCTATTATGGCAGAGCTCTAGAATTAAAAGTTGATTCTTGATAGATTCAGGATCTGCTTAATATTTGCTTCATCTGTTGTCTCTCTTTGCAACTTTACCAAAGTTAGTTGTGGTTATTCTGTTTAAACCCCACAGAAAGTTTGTACTGTTACGTTTTTTATCTTTTGTTTATAACAGATTAAAGATGGGCAACCAAATTGTTATGCACTGAAGAATAAAGACTTAGAACAAGCTTTTAAAGGAGTTATTTACTTAGAGATGGACCTCATATATAATCCGGTAAGTCTTATTCAATCATAATTCCTAGCATTTTTGTGTTTAAAATAAAGGCCACCAGCCTTTAGAGACTCAAACTAATATACAGTATCTCTTGATCCTTGTGGCTGGAGAGAGGGGATAACTATTTTTAAAAACTCAGTCCTAAAATCTGTGCTGAGAATCCCAGCTTTCAATTTCCATCTGCAGAATAAATGGTGTTCAATTCTCAGTAAATTGAAATGTTAAGGAATGAGTAAAAACTGAAGGGGAAAATAGATTTATGTAATCTATATATTATATACATATATACAAATATATGTATATAATATAACTCTGTATTACATAAATATATGATGTATATACCTGAGATGGCATATCTATATTTTATATAGATTACTACATATACAATTTATATCTATAATTTATATAATATATAAGTGAAATCTATACAATGAACATGTAACCTATATACAATGTAAAATGTATGATATCTATAAAAATCCCTACACAGTCTATTGTATGTAATATATGCAATATATAATGCAAAATTTTATATAAGTTATATAATACATTTTATATCTATATATTCTCTGGCTCTTGGTAGTGCTAGAACTCTGAGCACAGTCTTCAGTGTAAGAGCATGTTGCTTCTTTTTCTTGTCATCTCCTTCCTTTTCCTTTAAGAACATCAAACATAGAGGTTATGAGACAAATTGCCCCTACTCTTGCCTTTCTCTGGTGAGAATTTGTGTATGCATTGTATATAAAGATTATTATACTCAAATAAAACCTGAGTTTAAGGGAAAGTGGGATTAGAGCCTTAAAATCAACATATGTCTCTTAAGTGACTTTTCAATTGTCTATCTGATGCAGAGGAGAAGGACTTGAATTTTATTGTGTGTGTGTTTCCTCTCTCTGGTGGTTTGAATAAATCATTAAATCCCTCTGAACCTCAGTTTATTTCTTGTAAAATGGGAGTAATGTCGTACATCCATTTATATTTCCAGGTCATTGAATGGAAATGAGGTTCTCTGTGGAAAAGGTTTTTGTTTATTTTTTTAATAAACTGAAAATTGATATGCATGTGCCAGGTATTATCTGTGTAAGCTAAGTTCAAAATGATATGAGAGGGAAATTTTATCTTTCAGAGACATTAGTTTGAGAATGTATGAACCTCATTCTCTGTAGTGGTTTAAATTACCTCCTAGGAATTAGTGAAGTAGAGGCCGCACTCTCCCATATTCAGCCTACCCAGGACTCTCCTGAAATGGCCAACAAAAGCAGGCAGAGCTGGGGGCATCTGCTGTCTTTCTGCTCCCTGCCAGAGGCCTCAGGGTCAGAAGGTATTGGTTTCTATCTTCTTCCCAGTTACTAAACAGAGGAGAAGTATGAGGAAGGCTACTTGCATGCTGTTCTTTGTAACACTGATGTCTTTCTAGGTCAAGGCAAGTATTAGGACCTTTACTCCCAGAGAAAAGCGCTTTGTTGAAGATAGTCGGAAGCTGTCCAAAAAGGTAGGTTGGTTCCAGTTGCAGTGGCACACACCTGTAATTCCAGTGGCTCAGGAGGCTGAGGCAGGAGGATCAAGAGTTCAAAGCCAGCCTCAGCAACTTAGCGAGGCCCTAAGTAACTCAGGGACCTTGTCTCTATATAATACAAAAAGGGTCTATGGATGTGGCTCAGTGGTTAAGTGCCTCTGGGTTCAATTCCCATTCCTGGTACCAAAAAAAAAAAAAAAAAGAAAGAAAAAGGTAGTCTGGTCCCCTAGACTGGCTCCTGGGCACATAAACTCCCAGCACCCAAGTGCATCTTCCTCACTACTTGTCTGCTTCTTTCCCTCTCCCTCTCTCCATTTCTTTATAGTTATATTTCCTTCTCTCCCCAACCCCCCAAAAATATATTAGGCAGCTCGATAAGAATGGGGTACAAAGACTTAAAATATACCTACAGGTTGAAGCAGAAGGCCTCAGCCCTCCAGTATTCTCCTGAATCATTCTTAAAGAACAATTCCTAGCATAGATGTCCTCCTGAGTTTCCTTGCCTGTCTACCTACCCTCCTTCATTTGTAGCTATTTCGGTCTCTGGCTTTTGAAGTTTCTGGGAGGTGCTCTGCCTTGATTCAGTGGATAAGGAATTAACCCAGAGGAATTTTTGAGAATTCTGGCCTCAGATTCCTCCAAGACTTTTCCTATCACTTGTGTATTGTCTAAATTTGGCTGTCTTGACATTTTACCCCATGCTGAAATGTCTGTCTTTCCTTCTGCCTGTTGCCTGAATTTCCTCTCTCAACAGTTCAACAAAAAGTGAAGATCAGGGACTAGTAGTGGAAGTTTCACATTTTTTTTTTACCATGACCTTTACCTTTATTTTTAAAAAAATTTTTTTTCCAGAGTCCCTCCCTGTCCTCTTTAGGTCCAGGTCAGGATTTCATTCCATACCCATTGTCCCTCTTTAGTTGTGTAACAAAGAACAAAGTGTCCCCTTTTTAAAGCCTTTATTACTTCCACTACTTCCTTTGGGCTCAGCAGCTGTGGATGACACAAAGCAGTTAAATATAAAGGCATCTTATCAACCTTTTGTTTCCCATGAACTTCTGGGCACAGTTGGGAAAGGCCTTAACCATCTTCTAAAGGGAAGCATCCAAATAAATGTTTTGTTTCAGTCTGCCATAACACTGGCAGTCTATGATATTTGTTTTGGATAATCTGAGTAAAGGTCTCTTTTATATTATTATTATTGCCTTTTGCTCTGTTTACTTGAAAGTTAAAACTTAAGTTGATGTAGGCGGGATAGCTGCTTTGCAAACAAATTGAAATGAATCTGCCTACAACAGGGAGAAAAGACATTTCCTTTGCAAAACATGACCTTCATGTGGGGTGGATTTGGACTCTGAGAAAAGTGAGGAGTTTGGGGCCAAAATCCTGGAATATGTCAGGACCCTCCCTGAGTGTCTCTAACCACTTAGTGCCCCCAATGTTCATAAAGGTGAAACTTTGGTTTATGATACAAATTCTTGAAAGGTCTTACTATGTGAGTCATTTTTCTAAGGCCTTTAATTCTCTCACGTCACAACCACTTGTAAAGTTAGAACTAATATCAGTCCTATTTTGTGAAGGAGTTTAGTCATTTGCCCAGGTTCGCATAGCTGGGAAGAGGGAGGACTGGATTCTCTTTCCAGAACTATACTTTCCTGTAAATGTACGGACAAGATGAACTATACTACTTACATTTTCCACTATGAATTGATGCAGTTACTTCCAAACTAAAAAATATTGGCACTCATTCCCATTCTTGTGAGCTCTGACTCCATTTCTCTCTGTCAGTCTGTCTGTCTTTCTCCCTGTGTCTCACTCTATACTTTCTCACGTTCCATGGCATCAAAAGCCTGATTGCTGTACCTTTCACCTGACCAGTTTTGTGCTGAGTATTATTGAAACAGGTTATTCTTCCTCAAATGAGCTGTAACTATGCACTGGAATTGTTTTTCCTCTTATGCATGATAAAATTTTTAAACAATTTTGGAAGTATCAGACTTTCCCTTTCTATTAATTTTTCTCATTGGCATCTCTACAGAAGATAATTTAAATGATCAGGCTACTTGATCTTAAGGGAATACTTGGAGTATTTAAATCTTGTTCCCCATTTTCATTTTTTTTTTTTAAATCAGATCTTATCAAGGGATGTAGACCGTGTGAAAAGACTCACTATGACAATATGGAATACAATTCAGTTCCTTAAGAGCTGCTTCCAGTGGGAGTCCACGTTAAGAAGTACCATAGCATTTGTGGTAAGATTTCTTTCTTATGTTCAAATTATATCCTGCTTCTTTGTAGCCATTTTTCTTTGTAAAATATATCATGGCATAGAGGATTGTATTGGGTTTATCTTTCTAAGACTGTACTTAGGCCATGAAAATGTTTTAAATTACCAAACTTCTTATTGTGTACCATTTCTTGATGAGCTTAAGAGAGTCATTGTTATGTAGGTATTTAAATTTAAATATATGTGTATATATTAAAAATACAATATAAACACACACACACATATATAATATATATATATATATAAATTTTCTGTAGTTGTTATATACAGATTTGTACAGTCTATATTTCTCTTCTGTCCTAGTGCCTACTATGAAAAATGGCAGCTGAATAATCACAATTATAAATAAATGGCTCTGATTTAGTCCTTAAGTCATTAACAAACTTTGATATTAAAAACATTTATTCATATCAAGCCACTTGCTGCATAAGTGATCATTACATATTACAGTTTAACTCAATATCATAATGGAGAAATATTCATATATGTGAAGTATATTCTTGGTCCAGTCTTATGAGCATACGTATAAACATAGGATCAAAGCACTGCAAGAGAATATAAAGCCACCTAAGTCTCACTGAGCATCCAAGAATCTTGGAAGGACTTGACAGTTGTTACAATACCCTCACTTTGACTCTGAACATTCTCTCTTATTTGTAAAGGGACTTGTCCTTGATCAGATTGGCAATGTCACCCATGGAAGAAGATACCACATCTCCCATTGTCAAATTTTGAATGCTTGATATTATGCCATTGATTTCTGTATTGAGTAGAGATTACTATAGGGGTGATATGATGCATTAGTGGTTGATGAATGAATATATGTCACGATCCAAAGTAAGTCTGACTTTTCATTTCACATGGTTCTTCTATCTCCTGTTTTTCTATTATTATCTTAATAATCTCTCCTACCCTACTGGCTCAGACTTACAAAAACAAAAACTGATCTCAAGATGTCAACAGGATCAAGGTCATTCCCACCTTCTCCACACAGTCACCTAATTCTCAATTGGATATACTCGATTTGCTTTTTCCCTGACATTGGGGAACATTTTGTTTGATCTAATTAATTCCAGTTTTCCATCACATCAGGGCACAGAGGATTATGCTGTTTATAGGTTTTATGTTTAATTTACCTTCTCTGATGTCTAGAGTTGTCAAAATATTTGGCCTTAGTAATAAGGAATTATTGTGAATCCATATCTGTCATTGTCTTGACATATTTATCCACCCCCTTTCTCACATCCTCCACAGCCGGTGGCTTCATGCGTTAGGTTCCTCTTCAACCCAGCCAATTCCACTTCCCACCTGAATTCCCTTTCAAAACTTTCCACGGAATGTTCTGTGCAATTCTGGGCAGAAGAGGAAAGTGAACACAATTGGTGGCTTCTTCCAGTCATCACGCCAGCCAGCCGCTGAGAGGAGCAAAGGATTTCCTCCTTCTCGAGTTCAGTTTCTGGCACTGTGATTTTAGAAAAACAGAGATCTGTTGCCCTGGATTCTGTAGGGGATGACAGAAATGATTAATGGACTGCTGGCCTGATCCGAAGAAAGATTAGAACAAATGAATAGAAACAGGTTGGCCAGGGGAGAGGACTTCTAGACGGGAAGGGAGGCTTGGCAGGGGGCCACTTCTCCACTGCCCCTTCTCACCATCTTAAAGCAGAGCCCTCTGCCAGGCTGCCAAATGCAGCCTGCTGCATTGTACCTTCCCATGCCCAAGACCCACAGAGAGGAGATAAAGGTGTTCTTCTTGTTGGTTTCCCAATACCTGATTTGCGAGGATGTATCACACAGATATAAAAATCAAAAAAAATATATATGTATGACACAAAAACAGATATTTTTTTCTTGTTCTTTTGCCCTATACAACACAGTATAACCACTAATTGCATAAAATTTATATTTGGTATTATCAGTAATCTGATTGAGGTGTTTGAAAGTCCATGGGAGGATATGTGTAGGTGATATGAGTACAGTGCCATTTCATGTAAGAGGCTTCAGCATTGGTGGGTTTTGATATCTGTAGGAGATACTGATGGGGTCCTTTTCCTTCAGCAATACAGAAATTGATGCTGGCACCACACTGTAAGGGAATTTTTTTTCCCCTTCTCTTTTGTGGGAAAACATAAAATAGCCTATTAGTTTCATGTTCTTGCCTTTATTTCCAGATGATACAAAACATGGACATAGTGGGATCATGTTCAATATATTCTGGATGTTAATTTTATGACTTTTAAAAGCAAACCATACATTTTCCAAGGATTCCTCTGTGTGTGTATATGTGAGTGTGTAGGCAGAGATCATATCTTATTGAAAGCTGCAGTTGAAGAAAAGCAGACTTTTAAGGTGGATGTGGTGTTGAATCAGAAGTGGATGGACAGCCGTGGGAGAACGTATCTTGTTAGATTGTCTACATTTGGGAGTTATGCTCTTAACACCTACGTGGGCACTTTTGTTCCCAACACTAAAAGAAGTTATCCTGAATTTTCACTGATACCTGCTATGCTAATATTGCTCCATATTGTTGAATTCATTGTTATTGTACAAAATTAAATTTGAGGGTTTTTGTTTGTTTGTTTTTGGTTTTGATGAGGATGAATATAAAGATTCTTTCAGTTTTGGCTTTCTTCTTCCCCTAAGTTTTCTAAATATGTTGGTGCATTACGTTTTTCAAGTTTTACTTATTTGTGCTAAATTAAAGGTATCTTTTTTTTTTCCTTTCAAACAGTCACAGTCTTGACCTTTCCTGTTGAAAGACAAACTATTATGAGATGTCAATTTATTTACAAAGGCCAAATGGCAACTAAAATATCTTTCTGAGAATTAAGTGCATCTGTATATTTCCCTATGAGTAGATGTGTAAACACACATGACATTTTATACACATGTACATGGCTATTTCCACACAGGCTTTGGGCTTCAGGGATATTCACAGGTTGTGTTATTTCACTACTTCCTATGTTTCAGGCAGAGTCCCAAGCATTTTACAAACATTCACTTAGTTCTTACAACAACTTGCTGCTACAGGTAATAATTATATCTCCTTTTTGCAGATGAGAAAATAAGGCTTTATAGGGTAAGTAAATTATCAGAGTTCATGTGTTTTTAAGAGGCAGAGCAGGGTTTAAACCGGGAGTGTTGAGAATGTAGCTTTGTGGTAGAGCATCTACCTAGCAAGCACAAAGATCCCAGGTTCAATCTCCAGTACTCTAATAAACAAATAAAGCACCATGCAGTACTTGTCATCTTTGTATTTAGGCAGTGGTTCTAGGAACAACCATATTGATCATTTCAGATATGTATTTAGGTGATATACATAAGGAGTAAGCTTGTTCCAGGATACCTTCAGGGAAAGAAACCATTATGTGGATGGTAAGATTCTCAATCACAGGTACTTTGTTTACAGGCTAAAATAAAACATGGGAATATCTGTAAGACTCCTTGGAAACAGCACAAACATTGGTAATTACACACACATAACATCCTTGGAATCCAGAAGGATGATCTGGAAATTCCTAGTGCCTGACTCTAGACTGAACCCCAGATTTGGGTCTGAGTTTTTTTCTCTCTATTCTTGGATTACTCTTAGATGATGTAAAAGGGTTGTTCAAGGAAAAAAAAAAATGAAGCCTAAATACAGCTAACTGGAGGGGTCGTGAAAGGAATCTATACACATTTTAAGATTTTTTCAAAATAGGGGACAGGGTAGAGGACACTTGCAGTCTACATTAATACATTCCTTCAAAATATCTTAAAACAATAGCATTCAAAGAAATAGGCCCATATTTGTGGTGTATGTGGTGGGGTTCTATACTAATATCCTTAGTGTCTTGATGAAACTGCATTATCTGATGGTAATGGAGATGAATTTGGTCTCAAGAAGTAATTTAGCATTGTGATTTTTGTATTATAGAACCAATTATGTATAGGGGGGTTTCACTTTATTTTTGCTTTGCTATTATTTATGTTACAAACCCCATAATTGTCTATAAAAATACTAAAGTTATATTATGATATAACTGCATGTTTTCATATGATCAAATAGCATTTACTCAACAGATGGCATCATGAGAAGTTTATCTTAAATACCAAAGTTCTTCTGATGCTTTTAAAATAGGATTGTGCTTATGTAGCTCTGCCTTTTCCCCCATCTTTCAGACTCACCTATTATATTGAGGGAGGCAAGCGTGTGGGTCATTGATGGATTCCTTGTTTTATTAAATTTTTACTTGGATATTTGATGTTTAAAAGTAATCTAAATCTACCATATATCAATGGGTATCTTCATAAAGCTATGATTTTTAACATCTATGACTTTTTTTCTGAATTTTTTGAGTGTAGGAAAATGATTCTTCAGAGTTGACAGGGTCTGTAATGTGATACATAATTTAAGGCATCAATCAGTCTTCCACCAATAAGGTTAAAAAATACATCTCTTTTCTTTCTTAGCTATATCCCTTATTTAACATTTATAGATTCTAGCATTTATAGATCCTAGAATATTGTGAAACAGAAAATAATCTCACTTTGAATTTAAAAGCAATAGTAGTGGTAATAGAACCAACCCTTCCAACAAATAAGAAGCATGTTTGCCCAACACACACACACTCACACACGCTTTCACCCTAAGAAGTGGAAAGCACTTAGCAACTGTAAAGTTGCCCTACTAAACATTTTTTAAAAACTGGATGCAAGACTTTGAAATTTGCTTCTGTTCATGAATCCCCTGTGATCCAAAAAACATTCAAATTTATTTTGCTTTGTTACAAATGACAAATGCACCTATGATTTTGTTTCAGGATTAGACTCCTCAAATAATGCCTGTCAAATATCTTTTTAATGATACACATATTAATGTGTTAACTGTGTCTAAAAGATTTACTATTTCTATAAGTGCTATCACCTATTCACAACTGGTTGTACTTGCATTTGATGACATACACTCTTTGGCTGTCTGTTGACTGTGCCCACTTAGAAGTCACCATTGGATACACAAGCAGACATCCCTGTTCATTTGGTAGGTGTCTGCATACTTGGAGCTAAACAATGAACAGTATTTCTTTAAAAGTTAAAAAGAAAATAAATTCCACGGTTAAAATAAGCATTTTAGTGGGGTGTGGTGGTGCATGTCTGTAATCCCAGCGACTCAGGAGGCAGAAGAAGGAGGATCCTGAATTCAAAGTCAGCATCAGCAAAAATGAAGGGCTAAGCAACTCAGTGAGACCCTGTCTTTAAATAAAATACAAAATATGGCTGGGGATATGGCTCAGTGGTCAATACCCTTGAGTTCAATCCTTGGTACTCCCCCAAAATATCATGTTATACAAAGGACAGTGTTTCTTAGACCTTTTAAATGTGTGTGCACATACTTGCAAGTATGTATCTATATTATATTAAATGTTTTAAATATTTGGTATTTTATTATTTGTTTTAATGTTTATTAACTGATTTCCCACATCTTCCTTTTCATGGAATACTGCATAATATACTTTCAAAAATATTTTAAAGTTTTTTTCAGCATTTTTAAAAATAAGAACAATCCATCATAGCACATTGTGATTATAATTTGTACAACATAATTGCACCTTCTATTGACAACTCCTCAGGCATTAGCTAATTATGCCATGTAATAAAATTACAGTAATTGCATTAAAAAGATTATCTGTTGAAAATGTAAAAGGACACTATTAACTATTTTATCATATTTTTATGTTTATATTTTCAACCTTCTAATTGAATTGTGCTTCCAGACAGAATCATAGATAGACTGACTAAAATCACTTGGTATTTTAGAGTATTCCTATTTTGACTAATAAACAGTAGATTATTTTTTGTTTTAATCCAGAGAAGCATACATTGACATATTACTGTCTGAGACTGTAAATGAATGACTCACTCCCCTCTGGTGTCACCTGCCCAGTCCCTAAATCAGCATGCCCTGTCATCACCACTGCCTGCTCTGAGCTTTTTCTTGGAGTGTCCTTGAAAGCACATATTTTTTTCCACCTTTGAGTTTTCTATGCAGGAGCCCTTGGCTTTTGTAGATTCCAATGAGTTCAGTACAGTTCATTCTTCTCTCCAGAGATATCTTATTGTTAACTTGGAATGGGATCCTCACTTTACGATCTTAAATCTTAGAGAAAGAAAGGCCTCTAGAAGTCACGTGACTCCTTGATGCCACGAATGCTTGACTGCTTTCTTTAACCTTGACCCCTTCCTCACTCCTTCCCTGTCCACAGTCACTGATGGCCCAGAGTGTCTGATGCACTGTTAAGTACCGAGATGCAAAGATTAAATTTTCATACTGATCAGTCATCAATATGTCCATTTAGCTTTTTCCCTGTATTTCTCCTCTTTCCCTCTGTTTCTTTCTCCTCATCCACCATTTCTTCCCTCCAACCCCTCTCCAGCACTCCTCTTTACCTTCTTTGCTCCCCCATTTTCCTTCTCCACCTTTCTTTTACCCCCTCTTACATTTAGAAACCAAAGGTAATATTTTGATTTTTAAGGCACATCATATCATAAGGAAAATTTGCTCTTTGAGGCTCAAACTAAATATTAAACTGGAAGTATTTCAAAAATTTGAAATACAAGTGATTGTAGGGATTACTGTTTGATATAACTACTCGTGAGTAAAAATGATGCTCTTCTAATTCAGGGAAAAGCCTCCTTAAAACACACACAAAGTTTCATTGCAAAGGTGTATTATTTGAGGATTCCTGGAGGAACTGTTCTACAATAGGTTGGAAATGCAAACCTCAGTTTTTGTTTTTGTTTTTGTTTTTGTATTTTTGTTTATGTGGAGAATATTAAGAAGAACTAACCATTTCCAGGACTAAGGTGCATGCAACCCTCAAACACCAAAGCATGTTCTACCTTCAAGGGAATGATAATTCTCTTCATTCCTGCCATAGCAGATTGTTATTTCTATATAAAAAAAAAGGATGGATTTCATTTTGATGGCTTAATATTTCAGATTAATATCAGACATTAAAGAATTATGCACAGTTACACGGTGGAAGATTTGGTATATTTATAGTGTCAACTGCAAAATGCAAAGGCCAGGTCTAAAAGGTCCTTACTGTTTAGGATAGTGTTGGGTACACAGCAGGCATCTCATCAGTGCTTCTTGGGAAAATGAAGCTAGCATTAGTGCTAATCATCTGCTATCGGATGTTGCTTTCTTTTTGTTACAATTTCTCTTCTCAGAGAAGATGGAGCTTCTATGGAAGATGGTGACCCCACCAGTGGATAAAATCTAGAGACAGTCTACAGGACTCTCATCATTTTGTCTGATATGCGTTTTGTGGACCCTGCCCATCCAGGGTGGAGCTAATTAGCAGCAAAATGACCAAAAGCAGTCAGCAGCAGGAGGGCTGGAATAGGCAGAAGGGAGCTGGGTTCAACAGCCCCTGAACCTCGGGGTATTTTATTTTTGATTTTTACAGAACCAAGTGCTTTTTTTCCCCTTCCATCTGTTTCTACATGTGACACCTGGATGTGCAAACATTTTGTGTGATGCAAAAATGGAAAAGAATATTTAGAAACAGAGCAAGGGACCTGGTGTGTGTGAAAACAGTCATAACCATTTCCTGCACAGGTTTTGACCTGTCGAAGAACCATGCTCGGCACTTACATTTCTGGCTAATTTGATACTGCCTTTTTTTGCAGTCCGAGCTTTGTTATTTGTTTCTAAGCTGTCATTTTTATTAGTCTCTCTGGCTGATCTTTTGGGGCTCCGCATCAGGTGGCGTGTGCTCTCATTGTCTGGCTGGGCTTGGCACGCGGAGGGCCCTTTTATTGCTGTGTGATGTGGGCGTGCTTGCCTGGGTAGTCTGTAATTAGACCCACCACAGGTGACAGTTACAAGAGAGCCCAGTAATCATTCTAGCTGCCTGATCTGATGTTTATGGAGAAAAACCTTCTTTGTGGTCTGCTTAGGGTTTACTACAGCATATTGTACTTTTGCCGTTTGATTTATGATTTGGAAAGGTGTGTTTTGTTACCTCTGCCTCTATCCTGAGGTTATGTCCTCGACTTTTGAAATAACAGATTTATTGTTGCGGGAGGGGGTTCATTGGTCTGATAGTTCAGATTTCACCTATGCAAAAAATGATGAAGACAAATCAAAAGTGGGTTCACTGTGCGATCATCTAAGCTGTGTTCTTGCAGTATTCACTGACTAATTTAGTCTCCCTGAGGTTCTCTTGTAATACAAATCCATATTTTTCTTTTGGTCCTTTAAAAATGACTTTCTTATTTCTGCCCAGGCTCTTTAAAATTTGATCAACTCATTTTCAGGAATGCTTCATTTTGTCTTTTGTTAAAGGGTGGCGAGAAAGAAAGAAATGCACTTCTTGGCACAATCATTGTTAAGTGAGGTATGGATGACTGCAGTTTTAATCAAGAAAAGAGGGAGCCATAGAATGTTAGAGTTGGAGGGACTTTCATTTCATCCAGAGAGGAAAAGAAAAAGAGTGAACTGTTTTCCCCAGACCTCATAGTTTGTTGGAACAGAAGTCCCAGCCTTATACCATTTTTACAATGTGTGATTTTTATTATCAGAAGCTCTATAATTATGGTCTTAGCTTTGGAGTAGGAACTTCATCTCTACAGTATTCATAGATTCTGACATACTTTCAAAAAGTACATTTTCCTTGAATCTTACATTTGGGAAATATTTTTTAAGTCTGTGGAGTTGCCACTCAGAGGGGTAGTGTGCCATGGATGGACATAAATCTGCCTTGTTACTTTGTGTTGACTTGGCTGCTCTTTCCGTGATAGCAAATGAATTTTCCTCATCAAGATGTCGTGGCAATAGTGATGGCGATAATGAAAATGATGACAATGAGAACAAGGACAAAGATGATAACCTGTGGGATTTTTTTGTGTGTTTTGAAAGTGTTTGAGTTTTGAGTTTTTTTTTTTTTTTTTTCTTTTTAACTGTTCTTGATTTGTTGGGTTACCGTAACAGTTTTTATGAAATATTTAAAATTTTTCTTCTATTTAGAAAGAAGTGGAATACTAAGTATGTATTTGCTATTGCAGCTCTTCTCCTGCTCTGGATTAATCTAGGTACATGTATGTGGTTATAAACATTTTGCAAACTATTCCATAGCAAGAGCCGTTCTTCCTTGGAAACCAATTATGTCCTTACATTTTTATAGGGAGACTTCTATATGTTAATACCTCCATTCCAAATTTTACTTTGCAAACAGGAAAATGAATTGTGTGTTCAGCTATTTAAAAATGAAGTATACTTTTTCTGGAAAAGTTAATTTTGCATTTCATTGATGATTTTTCATCTTTTTTAATAAGGTAAATATTTTTAATTGAAAAAATATTTGATTTCTTGGAAATTCAGCATATACCTCTGGAAAGAAGAAGGAAAAAAAAAAAAAGGAAGAGAGAGAACGGGAGAAAAAGAATAGCAAATAACTTGATGGTTGCTTCAGTTTACTTAAAGATAGTCCTGCAGGTGGCGATAGAAACTCATAAATGATAAAACTGCCAAGGTAAATTTCTATGGACTACTTCTTGGAGATTTTAATTTCAGCAATTTATTTTTAATTTGATAACAATAATCTGCAAGCAGAAATTTTTACATTAGTAAAAAAAATCTAAATTTCCATGTGTAATTTTCTGCTTCATTTTTTGTAATAATTTTCTCATATATTCTGTGGCATGTTCATCTTTATGCAGAAATGATCCAGATTTATTGCCAAACTGGTACAGATTTCATATGTCAATTAACCATTTTAAGCCTTTTAAAATTATGTTTTATTTGTACTTAACTTGCAGTTAAAGTTTTCTGGCTATGCCATTGGTTGGATTTATGGAGAGTTTTGTTTGCTTAGACAATTCTGTGTGACTGTGTGTGTTTGTGTGTGTGTGTGTGTGTGAATTCTGTGTGTCTGTGTGTGTGTGTGTGTGTGTGTGTGTGTAAGCACAAAGACACAGTTTCACATCTCAGTGTTAAACACAGTTGTTATTAGAGGTATTTCCTTTCTTAAGTAGTTAAGGTTAGTTTTAATGTGTTCAGAATCACAAATTCCTCTGAACATACTACTCAGGGTTGAAAACACAACATAAACAATCCCTTTAAAAACATTAGAATATACATATTGAATATGATAACATGTTTTCAATTACTTTAGTTATTTAATTTTGGACATTAGACATTACTAAAGCAAAGTTAAAGTATTAACTATTTTGGAGTTTGTTGTTCACTGCTATTTGAGGTTCAAAATTTCTTAAATTGCTTTTTGTGAATATGTGTATATATATATACACATATATATACATATACACATATATATATACATATATAGTGAATATCTATATATATATTTATATCTTTATCTATCTATATATATATTCCTTTGGCATTTTTTTAAGTTTGAGTTTGAAAATGCTAACTCTAGACTGATTTGCTTAAGCATAAAGCTAATTTCAGCTCTCCTATTTTCTTGAAGTCTCATTTAAAAAAACCTTGCAGTGCACATTTTCAAGGGGAACTGCCTTGATTCTAAGAAAATGTAATTATTTTGGTTTAAATGCTTTAGGCTTTAGATGTTGAGTGCCATCAGCCGACAACTGTGATAGTGTTTAGCAAATTATGTGCATTTCAGTCTTTGTCTTTCTTCTGAACATTTCCCTAAGTCTTATGTTAAAGTTCAAAACCAATAAGGTCTCATGTACTATACCCTTGGATCCAGACTTCCTTGTAATAGAAGAGGGGGGGTGGGGAAAAAAGAAAAGAAACCTTCTGGCCTTCTTATATTCTGTTTCAATTGCTCTTCCAATTACTCATGAGGGAGAAGAGTGGAAAGCAAGTCAGATCCTCTGAAAACCTATTTTGCTGCTTTCATATAAAGAATATGCAGTTCTCTGCTCTGTTAGCAGCTGACCAAAATCTAATCCATTAAAAATATATCGTGGTAAGCAGTTCTTGAAAATGTTTATAATAAATGGTAAGAGCCAAGCTTCCACTGTGAGATTAGCAGTTGGAACAGGATGTGTTCATCAGGAAATAGGTTATTGCCTGGCCAGTTGTCCTGCAGAGAAACCTGCAGGATAGATGAGGATTTAAAAGCTTGCAGTGTAAGAATTTTGTTTGATTTCCTCCTTTTGCTTTCTTTTGCATATAACAGCATTGTTTATCACACATGAGGTTCTTTTCAATGAATCTATTATGAAGTTCATTTTTATGAGCCAGAAGCCTGGCATGTTTGGGGGGGGAGTTTGACCCCATCCATACCCCATGATCATCCAATGACCTATGAATATTAATGTGACTAATTCACTTTGACAGAAGAGGCTTTGTAGCTTGAAAAAATATAAATTTTTTTGAAAAAAAGAAAAATCTTGCTGAGGATTATGGTGACATTCCAGCTTTCTGCTTGATTGCAGTCCAGCCTCTCTGAGTGGACAGTAGTGCTCATGAATAATGCCTTCAACGTGGATGATACCTACGGTAACACACGCCAAGTGACTAAGAGATCAAATACACTGGCTAAAAAGCCTTAGGGAAGCATTATGTGTCTGAGGTCTGATCTATTGTCTGGGAGGTCGGAGAGTGTTAATGCACTCTGCAAAGATTACACTCCCTCTCTAATTGCTCAGACACTTCCTTAAAGGATTTAAACAGTCAGGGAAGGTGACGCTCCTTGTCAATTTTTGTCTTCTGCCTGCAGTTGAAGTTTATCTGTCTTTCCACTGAGACCACTAGATCAAGTATCCTAGACAGTGTCAAAGGCATAAACTCTGAATTAGGAATGAAAGCATGAGAGATGTTATTTACAGCTCCATTATTACTTGCTCTTTAAATGCTCTGCATTCCATTTCTGGTGTTTACATTGTGGAAACGACAGCACCTCTGTGTTCAAAAGGAGAACTAAAAAGGGTCTAAGGCTTTGCTTTGACTTTTGATGAGATAGATTTTTATAATCTTTTCTCAGAGCAGTAATTCTCAGTGTGGTATCTTGCATTGGGGTTATTTCTGTTAAACACGGAAAATAGTGAACTTTAGCATTTCCTCTTTGCCGGACCCACCAACAGACATGTGGGTGCACATTCCTCCTTCTGAAATGTTTACCCTGAATTAGGCATGTACAACCCCTTCACATGCAAGACCTGATAACTCTGTTCAGACCTTTATTGTAAACTTCAAGTAATACACAGCCACCTTGTTAAGAAACTCTCGTCTCTGTGTTGGAGTATACTTATGCACTCTTGTGTGTCTGGGAGCTGATATAGCAATTTTATCAGACTCTGTATCTCTTACATTGCTTTGATTAGATCTCAGTATTTTCTAAATGACACCGGAAACCTAAAAGGAGGTTTTACCAGTTCTCTCACAATGGCAGTTTAGGAAGTAGTGGGGGCTGTGAGTTCGGAGGAATGTAATGAAGTCATTATATTCATAGTCTGTGGCCAGAGGAGTGGGGAAGCCAAGTTTGCCCTCCACCCTGAGTCTTCTCTCCCCACTAGGCAAGTCAGTTATGTCATTAGCAGGTAAGAATTCGTCTTTGATCAATCTTAATTGCTAATACAAATTGTATATGTGGCCTACAGCTTGCGATATAATATTTATATAGCTTCCAAAAGAGACCTGGGAGGATTCCCTGTAATTCAAGATGGTAGTCTGAGTGATGGGTGTAGAAGGATTTTTTTTTTTTTTTTTTTTACAAAGAAATCCTTGTTTGTCCCATGGGATTTTCACACTTTTCAACTGACAGCGTTGTATTTTACTCCTCCTGTATAAAGCTGTCAGTGTATTCGTTATATGTGTCTCTTGAAGACTCTGAGCAGATGATGGGAACAATTGCTGGAGGGAGAAAAACACATTTGAATCAAAATCTTCAAAATTGCGTTTCTCTAGGATCTCCTGTCCCTCCTTCTATGCGGACTGTCCCTCGCACTTTTTCTTATTGTGTGTTATCTCACACTGTTGGTAGATTACACTGAATGTTTCATCTGTATATAAAAATTAAAAATTCAAACAAAAATCTGGCCCACATGAAGAACAGGCCCTTTGGGCATATGGTTCATTATGCATATTCATTTAATTACTAAAACACTTGCGATGGCTTTTCTGCCCTTGATTTCAACTTGCAAAGTTGGATCTCTTCTATTGCACAGAAAATTGTAGCAGAGAATTCTGCTCTACAGGAGAAATAAAGAAAAGGGGTTTTGAAGAAATGCATTTCTCCAAAAGAAGGTAGGATCCTCAGTATTAAACTCATAGAAGCAGGACTTTCTCTCCTCTTCCTCTCTTCTTTCCTCTTCTTTTCCATTTTCCATATGGCCCCTGAAGGCTGCTTTTACTGTGGTTAGTTTATATGAATATGAGCGGGGAAGTAATAGGAGACTGAGGATGTAGGTTTCAAGTATGTTCCCTCTGAGCCACTCAGGTCTCATGATGAAGCTGTCTAAGTTTTATTGGTTAGAAGGGAACTGCTATGAAAGTGTGACTTTAATTGATTTTTCAGGGCAAACAGGTGGTGATGGTTTAGACATTCCCTGGCCCCCATGCCACTCCAAATTTGGGGCTACACATATAATAGCTGTATTAAAATAAACAATCTCCTGGCTTTGGTTTTACCTGAACATCTGCCTCTTGGTTTTTAAAGAACCTCTTAAAATATTTTCATTTTGTGCTCAAAAGGATCAGATCTTAAAATAGCTGAGGAAGACTTCTTTTTCTATTCATGTCATCAAACTTAATATTTTTGCCTGATGATAAAGACATTAAAATTCCAAAGGCATTTAAATAGGATCATTGTTGTTTCAGTAGTGTAAACACACACACACACACACACACACACACACACACAATGTGCTTACATGATGCAACAGATTTTGAACATAATAGGCTGAAACTTGAATTTGCGGTGATTGGAAATTGATTTAAACTTTCATTTTGGTGAGCAAAGGATTGTTTGAGGATGTGTGTGTGTGTGTGTGTGTGTGAGAGAGAGAGAGAGAGAGAGAGAGAGAGAGAGAGAGAGAGAGAGAGATGCATATGCAAAAAGACCATATTTTGGATTTCTTCCTGATTTTTATTGATGTCTCATCATTGTAGGAAAGCTTTTTGGATTCCTCCTAATCAGAATACATTCAAGACTTCTAAAAGCATTGCTAAGAGAAGGAGGATCCAAATCTTGGCATCCTTTTTGTTTTTAGTGGCAAGTATGTGCAGTTCTGATACAAACACAATTTTGCTTTTCAATTAAGCAAATAGGTAGTCTAATGGGAGGCCATCCAAGACATTCTTGATAGGATTCCTAAAGGAATTGTATTCTGCTATAAATAGCTTCACTCACTAATCACTATTGGAGGGTCCCCAAATTAAGGCACCTTAGTCTGTTTCAGGCAAGCTGAGTATAGACAGAACTATTGCATGCTTAATGTGAACTTGCTGCCACCCTGCTTCTTTTAGTGCCAGACATAAAGCTTCAAGTGAAGTAACTTAATACAGTGAACGGCTTTACTCCATCACTGCACTAATGCTAATTACATACACTTGTTTTATTACCCAGAGCACTTTTTCTGTATTCATTCTGATCTAATCTTTCTATGAACATGGAGGAGTATGTAGTTAGTGTTAAGTTTAAGCTTTTAATCACAATTGCAGCCTGATTTTCATGTGACCAAAGCCAGAGGACACTTTTGGAGACAGCTCTGTCCACTCAGAGGACTATTAGAGAACCACTGCACTTCCACCATGGAGGGTGCCAAAACATACACTTCTGAAATGACTGAGACACTTACCAGTACATTTAGTGAGATTTTTTTCTTGACCTCTTTGGATACTCAGTTGTATGGGGAATAAATAAAGGTGTGAGAATTTTCCATACCTTTAATCAGAACACAGAACCCACTGATGGGTCTGAAAGATGTATTTACCAAAATCAGACTCTCAACTGCTCAATTACCAGCTTCTGCAAAAATGCATAATGAGAAATTTATTGTCTGATTCTACACCTGAAATTATGATCATTATATGGTGAAAAATCCAATAGTGGCAGCCCATTAAATGCTTTTTTTCTTTTATTTAGTTGAGTGGTTCTCTATTTTTTTAAACTAGTTGTTCTGCCTTTGAGAGTGGTGTGGGTGTTTGTTTTGTTTTGTTTTGTTTTTGTTTTGTTTTGTTTGTTTGTTTTGGGCCATAGGTGATTGGTGGACTTTTTCCTATTTAAATAAAATCATCAAGAAATGTAAAGTACAAGATTGCAGGAAGTATTACATAAACATTAAAGTGATAGGGTTTTAATAAATGTTTTACATTTAAAAGAAGGGGAAACTGTTTAATAAGAAATGCATATATAATGTACATATGCATTAAAATCCATTAATCCATTAATACATTCAAAGGGGGAAAACTAAAGTGAACAAAAATTTTATTTCTATAAAAGACTCCAGTCTAAGATCCCCAACTTGTATTTAATATTAAGCTTACATGCAGTTTTACACACATAGGCTTCCTCTAACATCAGAATGGAGTTAGCTACATTCTTCATATAAGTGTTCAATGTAGTCTTATTTTAAAATTGGCAGTTTGAAAAAATTATATGCATTATTTATTTAACAAGTCATAGAGAATAACAAAAGTGAGAAATCTACAATCCAGGTGTCTGTCCAAAAAACTTTCAGGAATAAGCCTTCAGTTAGGATCATTCCCACAAAAAACTAGAATGAATTTATTGAATTTTGTCTCAAGGAAACAAGACAAGAACTTTGATTTTCCCCTAATGAACCAATCAGGTCATTTTGCAAATTTCAACTAATTTGTCAAATTAGTTGAAGACCATTAGGACATTAGGAATGGTATTTTTGGATGCACCTTGATCTCAAGGAAACACATGGCTAACGAATATTGATTTGGTAAACTTTATGTCATTCATGACAACCAGAGCAGGACTTGGGAGGTGTAGGTGGAAATGTGAAGGTTTTAGTGGAGGACAGGGCAGGGAAGGGCATTTAACTGTGGGTCCTATCTCAGCTGAGTTTTGCCAAGACCTCTATTCCATGATTGGCCTCTAGTTCCCCTTCCTCCTCCTAGGTAAGAGTCGTGCCTAGGAGAACAAGACCATTCTTTCCCCCCGGCACCTTCCAGAGGTGTAGAATATAGGTTTTCTGATTAGTCCAAGTAGTCTTTCATAATTTTATTGGGTATGTTCATCCTTTTTACATTTTGCCACTGTATTATTATCTATTACTATTTTCCCTAAATACTTTAAACTTAGGTGGCTTGAGACAACACATATTTATTATCTCATAGTGCTGGAGGTCATAGTTCTAACCCTGCTTGTCCTAGCTGATTTCAAGGTGGGGCTGTGGTCCTAGGGGGATCTGTTTCCATTTTCCTTGGTTCATTTTCAGAGCCGCAGGGGAAGTCTGAAGTCCTCAGGTTTTTTTCTGGCTCTGTTTTTCTGCCTTCTCCTTTCCACTCTTAAGAACTTTTGTGATTACATGGTGTCCACCCATGTATTCCCCATCCACTATCTCCCTCATTAAAGTCAGGTGATTAGCAATTTAACTTCATCTGCAACCTTAATTTCCTTTGCCATGTCACATAACAGGTTCTAGGGAATAGGTTATGGATCTTTTTGGAGTATTTATCCTGCCTATTACAGCTAGGTTCTGTATTACTATCTGCCATCCTTTTGCTTCCTAATGGATAAGAATTTCTGGAGCAAGCTCTGATTTCTTGGACAGGAAGTACTTTAGTGTGAGATGTGAATTTGGGAGGAGGGAAGAGGTTGTGTACCATGACCATTTGAATATGATAGTAGGAAGGAGAATGGGAGAGAGAAGAGAGAATGGAAGGGAAATATGGTGTGATCATGAGCTGAAATTGATTTCCATGCATTTGTGAGTTTGTTGGGATGAACCTAACTACTATGTATAACTATAAAGCTGATTAAAAAAAAAGTAAGCTTCTTATCATAGTACCATAATATACCCCAATAATTTAGCCAAAACTGTATCTAAATAAAGTACATGGGACTCAAATTTAGATGTGTATGTATGTATTACATGTGCATATGTGTAATCAGTAACTGCTAGATGATAAAAGTATTCATTTTTTTTAATCCAGTAAATAACAGCAGTTAATGCCTTCCAAATGGCAAATGCTCTGTTAATATTGGTTGACTGGATGTTTGGATTTAATGCTGCATTTTTAGTTGATTGGATCCTGTGATATGTCTGAGCACCTTGGCTTCCTGGGCATTGATGAAGAGTGTAGACTAGAAGAGAACTTCACAAGAACTTCATCATGCTTACACTTTCTAAGCCACACACAAGTGGCCACACCGAGGATGCTCTAGGAGAACATTTGGGGATAATGCATTTTGGGATAATTCTAGAATTGTCCTCTTGCATTTGTGTTATCCAAAGACATACTTTGAATTTGGGTTCAGGGCCTTCCCGTCTACCCTTTACACTCTAATCTATGAGCTTCCTTGTGACAATACCCAACTGCAGTGTTGAATAACAATGAATAGCATTTGGTTAGATTTTTATTTAAATGCTCAAATTTTGGCCTCCAGTTTCAATTTAATATGTGTTTGAATGTTCCACATAAATCTACATCATATATTTTATAAGGAATACAGAGATAAATGATACATAATTCAAGATTTCAAAGAGTAAAAAAAAATTTGGTGAGAAAATCCTATATGGAATAAAAATAAACATGGTCCTGGGCAAAGTTTATGTTACTAGTATCTTATAGAAAGAATATCTTGTTCCACCAATGCATTTTTATACATAAGTGATGAATCTTCAGAAAGAGAAATTAGGAAAACTACCCCATTCACAATAGCATCGAAAAAAATAAAATACTTGGGAATCAATCTCACAAAAGAGGTGAAAGACCTCTACAATGAGAACTACAGAACACTAAAGAAAGAAATTCAAGAAAACCTTAGAAGATGGAAAGATCTCCCATGTTCCTGGATAGGCAGAATTAATATTGTCAAAATGGTCATACTACCTAAAGTGCTATACAGATTCAATGCAATTCCAATTAAAATCCCAATGATGTACCTTGCAGAAATAGAGCAAGCAATTATGAAATTCATCTGGAAGAATAAAAAACCCAGAATAGCTAAAGCAATCCTCAGTAGCAAGAGCGAAGCAGGGGGTATTGCAATACCAGATCTTCAACTCTACTACAAAGCAATAGTAACAAAATGGCATGGTATTGGTACCAAAATAGACAGGTAGATCAATGGTACAGAATAGAGGACATGGACACAAACCCAAATAAATACCATTTTCTCATACTAGACAAAGGGTCCAAAAATATGCAATGGAGAAAAGATAGCCTCTTCAACAAATGGTGCTGGGAAAACTGGAAAACCATATGCAACAGAATGAAATTAAACCCCTATCTCTCACCCTACACAAAACTCAACTCAAAATGGATCAAGGACCTCGGAATCAGAACAGAGACCCTGCATCTTATAGAAGAAAAAGTAGGTCCAAATCTTCAACTTGTTGGCTTAGGATCAGACTTCCTTAACAGGACTCCCATAGCACAAGAAATAAAAGCAAGAATCAACAACTGGGATAGATTCAAACTAAAAAGCTTTCTCTCAGCAAAGGAAACTATCAGAAATGTGAAGAGAGAGCCTACAGAGTGGGAGAATATCTTTGCCACTCATACTTCAGATAGAGCGCTAATTTCCAGAATCTATAAAGAACTCAAAAAACTCTACACGAAGAATACAAATAATCCAATCAACAAATGGGCTAAGGAAATGAACAGACACTTCACAGAAGAAGATGTACAAGCAATCAACAGATATATGAAAAAATGTTCAACATCCCTAGTAATAAGGGGAATGCAAATCAAAACTACCCTAAGATTTCATCTCACCCCATTAGAATGGCGATTATCAAGAATACAAGCAACAATAGGTGTTGGCGAGGATGTGGTGAAAAAGGAACACTCATACATTGCTGGTGGGGTTGCAAATTAGTGCAGCCACTCTGGAAAGCAGTATGGAGATTCCTCAGAAAGCTTGGAATGGAAACACCATTTGACCCAGCTATCCCACTCCTTGGCCTATACCCAAAGGACTTAAAATCAGCATACTACAGAGATACAGCCACATCAATGTTCATTGCTGCTCAATTCACCATAGCCAGATTGTGGAACCAACCTAGATGCCCTTCAGTTGATGAATGGATAAAGAAACTGTGGCATATATATAGAATGGAATATTACTCCGCAATGAAGAATGATAAAATTATGGCATTTGCAGGCAAATGGATGAAATTGGAGAATATCATGCTAAGTGAGATAAGCCAATCTCAAAAAACTAAAGGACGAATGATCTCGCTGATAAGCGAATGAGGACATATAATGGGGGTGGGAGGGGTTAGCATTAGGTTTAGGGTTAGGTTTAGGGTTAGGGATAAGGAGTGTGGTAAGAATGAAGGAAAGAAGGACTGTATAGAAGGAAAAGAGGGGTGGGAGAGGTGGGGGTGAAGGGGAAAAAATAATGAATCAAACATCATTGCCCTATGTAAACGTATGATTACATAAATGGTATGCCTTGACTCCATGTACAAATAGAGAAACAACATGTATCCCATTTGTATACAATAATAATAAAAAAAAAAAAAAAGAAAGAAAAAAAAAAAAGAATATCTTGTTCCAACTTGGGAAACTTGTGAAGAAGATGAATGATCATTTCTGGTGATGCTTTGAATCCAAAGCAATGAGAAGGAAAACAGGCAGTTTTTGAGAATGGCAAATGCATGTGGCCAGAATTTAGCAATTATGCTAAGAAATACAGAGGGAAAGCATTGCAAATATAAATTCAGGTCTTATTTTGATTTGTTGGTCCATGGATAGCAAACAGAGTTTTAGACTCTATACACAGTGGGAAGAAAAAAAAAGGCTTTGAGCATGAAGTGCTTTGCTGAGAACTCAGTCTTGCATGATTACTTTGACTATTGTAGAATGGATCAGAAGTGGATAAAATTATTGTGAACAGTATATGAATTAGGAGAGTATTAGAGGAACCTGGGCCCTGATTATTAAACTGGCAAACTGTTGGGGCCACATTTGGTCCACTGTGAAGTGTGGGTGTTTGTGTTTGGGGAGAAGCAAACAAGTTATTTTAAAATGATGAAATTCCTCCTTTATATTTAGAAGTTGGAAGAGTTCACATCATGAACTCTTTAAAAAACTTTTATCTTAAAGTGAATTAAGACTTGCAAGAAGTTAAAAAGAAATAATCCAATGATTTGCATGCTCACTTCAGTCAGCTTCTCCCAGTGATAACATCTTATGTAACCAGAGGGCTTACATGGCTTAAACCAGGAGACTAGTGTTGGCATCCTTCTATTAGCTCAGGCACAGATCTGGTTCAGGTTTCACTAACTCTTACGTGTACCAGTGTTGGTGCTGTCTAGTCATACTAGCTAAACCTATTTATAATCAAGATGCAGAAGCATTCCATTTTCACAGAGGACCTCACTCCTGTTACCTACACATCCCTAAACCCAACCTTCAAAACTTGTCTATTTTCTATCTGCTATAACTTCAGTTTTTCACCACCATAACTCTGACAATGTTAATTAAAAGGAATCATGCCTTATGAAATCCATTGAGATGGGCTTTTATCATGTAGTGATCTTCAGATCCATCCCTATTAAGTACCACAGTAGTTCATTTTTCTTGTCTTGAAGATAAAAGGATTGGATATATCATACCTATTTTTGGATGAATAATCAGTTGAAGTTGAGTGGGATATGGACCCTGCATATGCTGCAGTCTGAGATCACCCTGATGTCAGCCCTATAGTCTGCCACCTGGGCTTCCTGCAAATCTTTCCATCCTACTTCTTTGATCCCTGTGGGCATGTTGGTCTATAACCTGTGGCAGTGGCTAACATTTGTTACACTGAGCAGTGTTTCTGAAAATACTATATGTGATACAAGAAGAGAAAGGTGCCTTTTCTCAGGCAAGTTTGAGAAACAATGTGTCAGATTCAGACTTGATATTATTTTTAAAAATGGTAGTGTGTTCTATGATATTTTTGCAGTGCCTGCACATTTACTAAACTACAGATTATTTTTAAAATGATTTTTACTACAGGGGAATTTCTACAGGTATGAGTTAGAGTCTTAGAGGTCAAGGGTTGAGGCTGTTAAGAAAACTGGCTGCTACTTTTTCCCATGTGTATTGATAGGGAAGGAGGAACCAAGGGCAGTAGAAACCCAGTCTAGGACCTCAGCATCTTCCTCTAGCCATCATAGTTTGGTATGTGGGTGTTGTTTGGTTAGTGTTTTCTTCTCCTCTTCTTTTTTGTTTCCCTCCCTGGTTTCTAACTTTAAAAATCAGCACTTTGGAGTCTGTTGTCAACTCTTGGAAGTGACTACATGGGAGCCCTGAATTCATGTCTTATGGAAGAACTCCTAGGTTAGAGCAGAATCGCATGATTTGGTTCTAGAGTTATGTGAACTGCTGTAAAAAAAAAAAAATAGCAAAACGAATCACATGTACAAAATATTTATAAAGCTGTGCATATATATATAAACATTGTTTAAATGAAATAATAATAAAAAGATCATTTTAAACATTGAAAATTCTCATTATTTTAGTTCTTTCTCTTCCATTCTGTCATTGAATCCTCCTCCTTTCTCTATCCCAGAAGCAACATTGGCACTCAATGGATCATTCCTAATGACCCATCATGTTTACACCATCTCTATATCTGAAAAGGGTATTCGATTGTGCCTATTTTTGAAGGCTTTATGAAAGAAGTCATGTTGCACTTTTATAATTAAAATATCTTCTAAGGTTACTGGCTTTTGTCATTATTCATATTTAGAAGAGCAAAGTTAATTACTTTGATGAGAAAAATTATTATTCTTTAAATATTTTGGTACTGGGAAATGAACCAGGGGTGATTTACCATTGAGCTATGTCCCCAACCCTTTTTTATTATTTATTTATTTATTATTTAATTTTGAGCCAGGGTTTCACTTGTCCTGATTGACCTCAAATTTATGATCCTCCTGCCTCAACCTCCTGTGCTGATGGAATTATAGGCAGGTACCACTGTACGGCTTGATGAACAAAATGTATAATATCAAATTCATCAATTGTATTTCCAATGGTCTGTGCGTTTCATAGCATGTTTAAGGAATCCTTCTCTGTCCTCCAAAATCATTAAGATATGAATTTTTTATGATTTAAACTTTTACACTAAATATGTGAATTTACTCTTGGTTTGATTTCATTTTAGCTTTTTTGGTATCAATTAACTCATATCACTTATGAAATATTCTGCCTTTGCTCTGTCCAGGCAATTCCCACATAGACATCAAGTTAGTTAGCTTTCCATTGCTGTGATAAATACCTGAGTTAAACAATTTATAAAAAGGAAAGGTTTATTTTGGTTCATAGTTTCAGAGTTTTCAGCCCCTGGTTACTTGGCCCTGTTACTCTGGGCCTGAGGTGGCACAGTACATCATGGTGGGAACACATGACAGAGGAGATTTGTTTAAGCTCATGGTGGCCAGGAAGCATAAAGAGAGGCAGGACAGGACTGGGGTCCCAATATCCGTTTCAAAGACACACCCCCAGTAACCTAACTTTCTGCCACTGCACCCAGCTCCTAAAGGTTCCACCCCTTCCCTGTAGGTCCATGAGCTGGGGACCAAGCCTTCAATACCAGGACCTTCCGGAGACATGGTCCATGCTATAGTAGTAATAAATTAACGTTACATATATGGTGGGCTTCTCCATTGAGCTCTTGCCTATACCAGAACCAACATTACACCATTATTATTTAATTTTGGCATAGCTCTTTCCAATTTATTTCATCTTTAGGATTGCTTTGGCATAAATTCTTGGCTTTTTGTTCTCTTTCACGTAAGAGTTAACTTTTTGTGTTCCACAAAACTGGAACAAGACAAGACCAATATTGAAAGTAACTCAGATTCAATATTAGAATTCTTTGAAGCAAACCATACCTGTCCAAATCTATAGGTTTCTGCTGTCCTCTAAGTTCTAGATTATTTTATTACATAAGAATTAGACTTTGTTTTCCTGTTAGTTAATATTTATTTGGATTGGCACATGCATTTAAGTCAGTACCATTGTTTATGAGCCTTTACACTTGGGGCACTTTTCCTTCTATTTGAAGTGCATCTTTTATACACAAGTTTGTGAGAGTGTTTTGGTGATAAGGATTCCTGGCTCATACTTTTATGAAACATCTTTACTTAACACTTCTTTATAGACAATTTGCTATATATAAGATTCTAAATTGAAAAACTCAAAAATACACATATTAAATTATTCTCCTGTCTTCTTGCCTCCCTTGTTGCACTGAGATATAATGTCACTCAAATTGCTTTTTCTTTATAGTTGAACTCTCTTTTCTCTCTAGCTGTTTCTCTTTTCCCCAAGTGTTTTACTTAAGGGATTTTAAAGACTGGATTTGTCTTTATTTATTCTAATAAGGATATTTTTAAGTGGGGGAGTACTTTATTAGTATCTTTCAACATTTATCAAAAATTCTAGGGCATTCTTTTTTTCATGTAATACTCTTCTGTCTTTCTCACTTTAATCCTCTGTCCCCACTCTGAACACTTAAGGAACATAAATTAGAACTTCCCATTTCTGTCCTCCATGTCTCTTGACTTCTTATGCCGTTTTTGTCTCTGGTCTGTATTCTCCCACATTTCTTTGGAATTATCTCAGTGTGCTAATTTTCTGTGCAACTGCTTTAAGTTTCTATCAACTCATACATCCTTTGTGTTTAAATTTATCCTCTCTCCTTTATGACATTCCTGTCCAGTAAATTAGCACAGATTCCATGGACCATCTTTAAACTTAGGTAAGTATGGATTTAGAAAACCATATTCAAGGGGCTGGGGAAATAGCTCAGTCAATAGAGTGCTTGCCTCACAAGCACAAGGCCCTGGGTTCAGTCCCCAGCATGGCAAAAAAAAAAAAAAAAAAAAAAAAATATATATATATATATATATATATACACACACACACACACACACATACACACACACATGTATATTCACACACACATACACATATATATTCGATGTCCCTGACAGTTCTATTACATTTCTAGAATCTTCTTTCTACTTTTCTACACTATTTTGTTACTTCTCTTTTCCTCTTGAACTTTTAATATCTCCTCTTATCTCTACTCTCAATGACCAAGGTTGATATAAATGGCCCCCTGCTACCTTACTGGCTCCTTCTCTATCCCTCATCACCATCTCTGCTGGAGCCCTCTGCTGTCCCCCCTAACTGTGGATGATCTGAATTGTTGCTGAGACCAACCTTGCAGTTTTCTGCTGGGATCCCATCTTTTTCACTGTTTGAAGAATATTTTTCCAACTATTTTTCTTCTGTCTTCCAAATCATTTTTCCTCCCTTCCTCTTTCTCTCCCTTTTTCTCCTTTTGTCTACCTTTCTCCCTCACTGCCCTTTCCCTCTTTTTCCTAGAACATTGTTTCATTCCCTTCCAGGCACCAATCTATTTCTTTGCTCTTCTTTATAACAAACCCTTTGGGAGAGCATATTATCCCTTAATATTGAGTCTGGGATCATCTTACTTAGAGAAAACTTTGGCATTTTAAACTACTCTATTTGTTTTTCAAAATACCACCATCTCCTACTGTGTCCTTTTCTGATCCCTTCTGACCTTCTCAGACTGGACCAGCGGTAACTTCTAAGGCATTTCTCTCTGCAGTGCTTGCTTGCTAAGGTTATCCAAACTGATGCCTTTACATGCTATCTGGATACTGATAACACATAAATTTGTGTCTCTAGCCCTAACCTCTAGCCTGAGCTCCAAACCATATATCCAGTGTCATCTCTGTTTTCATAGGGACATCTAATGAATCCCTCATTCTCCCTCCCCCAACACGCTTTTCCTACAGACTTTATCTCAATTAATGAATGAAGTCATTCTTCCAACTCTTCAAGCCCCACACTTTTGTCTCCTCATCTAAATGATATGTACGTCAGCTGGGCCCTACTTTATAAATAATTACCAGGACCACTTCTTACCAATCCCACTGTCATCATTGTGGTTCTAAGCTACAATAAATTCTAACCTGGCTCATTAAAATATCTGCACATAAAATCTGTCTGTTTTTTTCTCATTAAACCATCAGTGATCCTTCTTAGATACAAGCCACATCATGTTTTAATTGTGCTTTGAACAGTCTCAACAGCTTAAAGCTTCAGATGCAAGATATCCTTGCTGCTCTTTGAAAACACTACAAAATGACTTTCTCTCACTTCCTGGCCTTTGTGCTTGCTGTTGCTTCTTCTTGGAAACACCCCTCACCTGGATACACACTTCCACCAAGGGCTTGGCTCTCTTATCCACCTCCAAGAAAGACCTTCTCTAACTGCTTGCTTATGTGCAGAGTCAGACCCACTGAGTGGTATTCATGTCCTTTCATTTCTGTTTTGGTTTTATTTCATTTTGTTTCTTGGTAGCTCTTTTTATCACCTGATATATAATATATGGTTTACCTAGTTATTCCATCTGTATTATCCCCAATCTCAATATAAGCTCTATGAAGTCTGGCTGTGTGTGTGTGTGTGTTAATCTTCCTTTGGTTTTCTTCACTTTTTTTTTTAAATTGGTGTGGTCCACAGTCACTACTTAGCAAAAAAGTGCCAAAGATGAATTAATGAATTTATGCTGGAGGTAAACTAGTACAGAAAGATGTGAGCATGCAGTATTCTGGGATGGAGTGAGGGAGGGAACATTGCAGGAGAGAAGTAATGCTCAAGAAGAAAAATTAATGTAGAAGAACAGTCACTTCATCTAAATGAAAAGTCATGCTCCATAAAGGGTTATGTATGTAAAAATTTCCTGCTATAGTTGTTAAAATATGTTCCAAAATAGTTTTCTTTCAGTAATTATGTCCTACTGACAGCTATTGAGACTTCTTCAGATGTCTTGTGCAGAAATGACAATGTAGGTAAATGAGAAATGCATGGGACATTATAAGCAATTTAGTTGCATAAGTTTACTATAAGTAAAAAAAGTTCAAATTGGATGCTTGATTCTAATTATGATCAGGAAAACTGAATAAAGATTACATGCACATTATCTTTTAGAAGGAGACACAAAGCTTTATCATCTTAGGGTTAAATAGCATTCCTTAAGTAGAGGACAGAACATTAAAGGTGCCAATCTTAAAGTTAACACATTCAACTACATGAAAATTTCAGTCTAAGTTTGCACTGATAGGAGAGCATAAATAGATGAAATTCATAACATTCATTTGAATGGGGCATTATATTAGTTAAAAGGAATGTACTTGATTTGTGTATATACCATCAAAAAAACATAAAACAGTTGATTTTAAATTCAAATGAACAAGTCTATATTGTTTATGCTAATATAAACCTAAGTTGTCCTCATATAAGAAGGATTCATCAATTTTAAGAAACATTGTGTTTGTGAATGAGAGGAATAGTTAGTAATAGGGACCAAGAATTTTAATATTTTTTAAAAGGAAGAATAATAAGTAAATCAGAAAGAATGATGACAGCAAGCACAGTAGTAGGTGTTAATGCTTGGGAGGTATGCTTAGGTATTAAATAGTTAACATTTTTTGTTATCTTGCATTACTTCCTAATAACAAAAATATTATCTGTGGTATAGAGAAAGAATAGAGTGAAATTTTATACAATGTTCAAATAATCCTAACAATAAAACTCAAAATTAATACAAAGAGCAATAATAGATAAATGAAAACCCTGGGTACCTATGCAAAACATTTTTGAGTATTAGCAAAAACGTTCTAACAATGTATTAAAAGACTCTTATGCCTCAGTAAAGAATGGGTTTCTCCAAGAAATATGAAGTGGTTTCTATATTATAATAAATACATTATAGTAAGTCTTAAAATGGAAAGTAAGCATCCTCCTTATTTCAGAAGACATGAAAACAAAACAGTTGAACAACCACCATCTATTCCTGATTTTAAAAATAATAGTGAAATAAACCCTTGTTAGAATTGGTGCAAGTATTCCTGATTAAATAAATGTTTTTATTAAACTTAGAGTGGATACAAAACAGTATTTAAAAAATAGCTAAATGATATCAAGAGTGGTAAAATGAATACTGCTATGTGAATTTTCTGGTACTAGTTGTATGCATTTGTATTCTTAATATGATATGACGTACATGGTTCAAACTGAAAGCCAACATAATGTTTAATGGTAGAAAAATGACACACTAGAATTTTCATTCCAGTTAGGAATAAGACAAAACATCTTTCTCATCAGTTTTGACATTGTTTTATAGGAGTAATGAGTTTAAGCAAGAAAAACTAAGTTGCAACTAAGTTGCAAACTAAGTTGACCTTGGATTTTTCCATACTGTTTTACCTGAATTTTGCCACACTAAAATCCAGGTGCAAAAATATTGAATGGGGTTGATGTGAAAAAGGAGTTTACAAGTATGAGGCTACTGTATTTGACTATTTCAGTGTGTAACTGGCCAAGTCATTCTATGTTCTGTTACCATTTCTAAAGCTGAGTTCATCATGCCTGCGCTTGTGGGTGTTTACACCTGTTGTAAGTATTTCTAGTTGTTTAGTCTTCTTAAGTCAGTGCAGATTTCTCTTCTACTGTTTTATCAGTCATCTGGTCTTACTTGTTTCCCAATCAGGTATTTTTGGTCACAGTCTGGAATTTTGAACTGTACATGATCCCCCTGGCATTATTGTTACTCTTTGTCTACAATTTCATCAGACCCATGAAAGGCAAAGTGAGCAGCAACCAGGACAGCCAGGTGAGCAAAGATGGAAATGGTTCTGGCATGTGACTTGTGGAAAATGTGTTTACAATAGTCAACAACAACTAACACTGAATCAGGCCCAAGTCTGTTTTGGTCGTGACCTTGGGAGCGTCCCTGCACACATACCCATTTTGCAGTGGAGGTCTTTCCTCAGGTATAACCTGGTGTCTTCCCTGGGTGGCAGCTGTGTTCCTGTCTCAGTCTACAGCCTCTGCATGAATGGAGTCCTGCAGTGGCTTGCCTTTTTTTTCCTGTGGGCAGCATTTGTATGTGCCCATTCAGTTCTCTGTAAGGTTCCTGTGAACAATTTCCTCAACCACTGGAGAAAAAACTTTGGTGGCTCCCTGATCTCCTTCAGGTCATGCAGGACACTCTGGGGAGCTGGCTCAGATCTTTCTACATGGACATCCCACACAATGTTCTCCTTTGGTCAGAAGAATCAGAGGATTCTCTGAAGCTTGTCAACTCCCAGGGCAATCAGAGCAAAACTGGGTGGATGTAGACCCTTCTGTTCTCAGGTGACCAAGTTAATTTTTATTTTTAATTTTTTTTTTGTAGTTCTCACACTTCCTGTCTGTGGAAGGAAGCACAGACAAGGGCCCTGTTCCTGGGCATCCCATCTTCTCTAACTCTCCTGCCACAGCCGCCCTCAAGTAGGACCAGAGGACATTTTTTTTTTTTTTTTTTTTTTTTTTTTTTTTTTTTGCGGTGCTGGGGATGGAACCCAGGGCTTTGTGCTTGCAAGGCAAGCACTCTACCGACTGAGCTATCTCCCCAGCCCCAGAGGACATTTTTGTGCTCTGAGTGTGCAGCAACTTGCATTTATAGACTAGCTTTAGGATGCAATTTGCTATTCTTTGTTCAAGAACCTAGTTTAAAAAACAGAAACGAAAGTTTTAGACTTGATCATCTTCTTTAGAAAGTGATCACCTACACATGGGGTTTCCCAAGACTCAGTGCCAACCATTGTTACATATATTTTCTTATGTTCTTACTTAAAAAATTCATTTTTGAAATCACGAATGTTTAAGGGATATGTCTGGTTTCATTTAGGATGGAGGGAAGGTGGAGAAAATGAATATTGTAGTAAGAGGTAAAAACCTTAGGCATTTTCAAAATTCTTTTCTGTTCAATTGTGATTATTTAATGCAATAGATGAATTTATAAAAATAAGATAATAAGACCAAATAAATAAATGAGTTTAAAGTTTAGATCCATTGAAAGATTGTTTTATCGAGGTATATAAATAAGGGAAATTAACAGAAAATCATCTGTCATAACATGCAATCAACTGACACTTTAAAAATGTTTAATCAGATTTTATTTGGCCCACTACATGCATGATGCATGATGCATGATGCATGTTTACAGTGTCTGTATGGGCATGTGTGTACATATGTATGTGTGTAAATAAACTTGCATATGTATGAATCTAAGTGTGGTATAATGCCTTTCCCATATATCAGGTATTCAAATTCATTGATCTTGATAATACAGCTGTAAGGATGGCGAGAGATACTCTTTCATTTATACTTGCTGAAACTATGGTTCAGAGTGGCAAAACAATTTCTCTAAAGTCACAGAGTAAAAATGTGCTAGACAGTGACTCCAGCTCAAGATTTACAACTTCCCTAATTATACCTTTCCCTTCCTTAACCCATTTTCATGAAGTTCTTATTTCTCTATCGACTTTCATGAAACATGGTTACTGCCAATGGCGAATAGGTTAGTTTCTGAGAGGGTCAGTGAATGTCCCACACACTGCCAGCTGAAGATAGCAACAATTCTATACCAGCCCTGGAGAAATGTCTTGATGGCCACTCAGTGGTTTTGTGTAGTATAGCAGAGTACTCTGGATCCAACCATTACTTCTTTTAATAGCATAATATTGACAATTTTTTTGAACTGTTGGAGCAATACTAAATAGCACTCCTGAACTTTGCACAGTTAAGCAACAAGGTTAGTATTCAAGCTGAAAATTGACCCTAATATTAATTATTAGTTGTTTAATACTAAGCATTTCCTTTTGAGCTGCTGAACCCACTTGATTATATACGCATTTATGCTTGTTTTTAGACTCTGCAGTAATATGATTAAAAATTTGCCTATTAAATAGCCAAGACTCTTAAAGAGACCTGAACAAGCCCCTTGGCAGCACAGTATTTTGCACCCGAGCAGAAGTGGGCAAGTCCCTACCAGAGCCCTGGACTTACTTCCCTGCCCTGCTCCTCCCAACTCTGGAGTCCAAGAAAAACAATAAAACCACATAAAAACTGCAACTTATTCTTAAGATGTATTATATTCAGACAAATGCATTTTCTACTGTCTAATGTTTCGGTAATGGCCCCAAAGGGAATGAGCAGTCATTATAACCATGAGCCCAGCACAAACTGAGTACGGTATTCTCAGCCTTAACAGAGCAGTTGGTTCATTTGTCAGAAAGAGAACGAAACTGTTTACAGAAAGTGTAAGTCAGCAATGTGTGTTTGGAGCTGGATGCCTTCAAAGGGCATTCTCCTTGTAGCTTTTTCTTAACCTTAATGGTTTTATGGAGATGATGTACATCATTTGTGGTCTTGCTGTGGTGTCCCTCAATTTTTAAAATGGCATTTTTCTCAAGAGGTAGAAATAAATTTTAAAAATACTAATGTTTAAATTTTGTAGAAAAACTTGCAAACATGTATGCGTTTCAGTTGCTTTGGATGACTGTGGTTGAGGCTTAATTAACAAATTGTGGGGTTTCATTTCAGGAGAGCTCAGACGTAGAGGAAGAGGAGGAGGAGGAAGAGAGGGTGAGTGTGCTCAGTAAAGAGCCTAATAGGGACATCAATGGGAACAGCAAATTTGCTCCTCCAGATTGCATCTTTTTTGGTTTGTTTAGTACTATAAAGCACATGATACAATAATATTGTAATTTTTTTTAAAAAAAACCATGATCTCTTGTATTTAAAATGGAACAGTTGCAATCCTCTATTTGATTCTTTATCCAAATGTATTAGGAGTAGCAGTTGCCTTTCCTGTCTTATAAATATATTTTTTCAATTGAAGGGTTATAATTGTACATCCTTTTGGGTATAGTGAAATATTTGAGCCCTAAGATTTCAAATAATAAGATTCAAAGGGGGATATAACATCAGGAATAACTGAAATGTTCTAAACAGCATACCGATCGGAGGCTGCTCTCTGGACACAAGCCAAGGTTAGCCCTCCCCTTTGTAGATAAAAGGTAGCCTGGGAAGTCAAAAGGAAATCAAGTGAAATTGCTGCTCCTTTAGGTTCACGTCGGCGCACTGTGGGGTGGTCACCCACTTCCGAGCCTGTCAGTTTCCCAGCTGTTGCTGGCAGCGTTTTCAGCTATATGTCTGTGTACATCTGTCCTTTTACTTCTCCTGGGAGAATCTCTCAAATCTGCTGCTTTTGTTGTCATTACACTTTCAGACAAACCTTCTGGAATAAAATGAAAAAAGGGAAGTGCCAAATGAGATGCCTGGAGCTTAATGGACTTCCAATCCCCTAAAACCTGTGGGTATATGGGGCCAGTGATGGTAGAATGGAGGAGGCTTGTGGGAGAGGAAAGGGCAAAAGGGAAAACCTTAAGAGTAAGTGTGTAATATAAATGCCCATTGAATAAAAATTAATTCAAAGATACTGGCTCCATGACACAAAGAGCCTGAAAATTAATTGAGTGGACCAGATGGTTTCACCCATTGAGGCAAATGGGGTGGGTTACAGAGTAAGTTGTATTTGTTGTGCTAAGGAGATCATTAATAGCAAAATAATAAAGTATAATATTTATAAAAAGGGAGTCTTCCTTTTTCAGATTAGAGGTCACCCAGATTCACCTTTCATCCTGATGGATTGATGGGAGGGTTTATCATGTGATCAAGTCATTGAATATTAATTGTCATTGTCTAGCTAAAGTGCATAAGGGATGTTTTATGAAAGAAAATAACAAGTATTGATGAAATAATTATAAACCTATAGGATGTACCACTTACAAATCTGTGCCTACTGGCTTTCTACCAACCAGCTGTAAATTGGGGGTTCACACAACCCCTTCCTTGAGTTTAAAAATCTGCCAGAATAGCTCATAAAATGCAAGCAAACATTTACTTACACTTCTGTTTTTTTTTTATAAAGGATGCAGCTCAGGAACTGCTGACTGGAAGAGACATATAGGGGAAGTTTGGGGCAGAGATATGGTGCTTCCTTGCCCTCTCTAGGCACTGCACCATCCTGGCTTCTCCACATAGTCAACAATCCAGAAGCCTCCTAATACTATTTTTTAATTTTGTCATTGTTTTCTTGTGGAAACTTCCTTTGATCATCATGGATCATTAAATCACAGGCCATTGTAATTAAATCCATCTCCAGTCACTCCCCTCTTTCTGGAGGTCAGGTGATTTGGAGAAGGTGGGCCCATGAGTACCAATCCTCTAATCACATGGTGAATTCCTCTAGCAACCAGATCCTTATCCTTAGGGGATATTTAAAATTTGTCTCATTAACTTAAACTCAGGTGTGATTGAAATTTTCTTTCTTTCTTTTTTTTTTATGAATAGCAAAAAATTCTTTCACCTTTCTAGATCTGCAGCTATTTCAGGACCTGGAGACAAAATCAAATATAACAAAACATACTCCTACCACTCTTATCACTTAGTTCCAAGAGTTTTAGGAGCTCTGGCCAGGAGCCAGGAACAAATACCAAATATATATTTCTTATTATATCACAATATCACACTAGGCAAAGTTCTAAATTTTCATAAACCAAAGCTCAAAAAGAGAAGACAATATTTTCTGTTTGACCAAGTCTATTTAAATGAGCTACCCAAGGAAGAAGGCCCCATCTACCCTTTAGAGAGAATTCTGACCAAATATCTTTGGCCCACCTGAAGCAGGAGAGCTTCCGACAAGACAATGAGGAATGGAAAAGTATTGTTTGGCAAAGGGCAAGCAACAAAATCAGGCCATGGAGTCTAGATCAGTGACTATCGAGGCCTAATCTTCCACTGAGCTTCCTGGAACTTCCTGGGTGCCTGCAGACAGAGCTAAGTGGGCTGTGCCTCGAGTCTTTTTGGGCAAGGATGACAGGATAGAGTGAATAGCAGCACCTAATGACATGGAGCTGGGAGCCAGTTCATTCATCCCAGCATGGCCCTGCTCATGACAGTGGGATCAACCTGTCCAGGGTTTGAAGAGGTGGCAGTAGGACTCCCTTTGCTCCCTCCAGGGCAATTTCATTCTTGACATGTTTCTATTATAGTATTTTAATAGGGCCTTTTAAAAAAATTGGTTTTGAGAATTGAATTCACGGGCACTCAACCACTGAACCATATCCCCATTTTTTTTTTTTTTTTTTTTTTTTTTTTTTATTTAGAGGCAGGGGTCTGAGGTGCTTGTGTCCTCTCTAAGTTGCTGAGACTGACTTTGAACTCTCAATCCCTCTCCATCAGCTTCCAGAGCCTCTGGGGTTATATGCACGCATCGGCACACCTGGCTCAATAGGGCATAACCATGGTTGTTTTACTTCTAAAAGAATGAGTCTACAATAAAAATTCAACCTCTGTTTATCTTGCTTAGCATACCTTTCAATAGCTCGGGGAGAATGGCAGGCTTCCTAGTCTTTGTTCATTGCTTTTTGCTCTCCCTTCTCTTGGAAATCTGTTAAAATAAAGGGGTATTCAACATCAAGGCTTCTTGAGTGCACATCCTGCTGGTGTGGAATATATCATTTCTTCCCCACATACAGCAGCCTCCACACTGACATGTGCTCATCCTAGACATGGGCATACAGTGACTAGGCGACTCCCCACCACAGTGGACTGTCAGAGAGGTCCTCCCCACTGAGTCCTTTTGGCTTCTGCTGTGTGTTAGATGTGACAGACCATGCTTCTGGGAACTGTAACACACCCAGGCCAAGAGGAACTGTTTACAAATTATAAACACACAGCCATTTCTTGCAGAACCAGAAGAGGAGAGAAACTCTTTTCTATCCCAACCATCCATCTTGAAAGTGACACTCCTTAATTACCAGCACCCCTTCCCACCACATACCATCAGAGATGACTGTGGAAGATGAAAGACTGCCCGGGCCCCTTGGCCCAACTTCCTCAGGAGATGAATGCACTCTCATCTTCTGCCTGTCTTGGATGCACAGACCAGGACGTGGTCTGGGGTCTGTCATCCTTTTATTGTCTGGAACAGGGATTGTTGTAAAATGACATCACTGTAGCCTTTTACTCCTCCTTATTGTTAAAAGTGCATGGTGGTGCTCTATATTAGAAACCAGATTAGACTCCACAATTTTGCCTTCTTTTCTTTGGTGAACTTTCAATGTAGCATAGAAGTTTCAGGTAACTAGATTTCTGACTTTCAGGAAGTGAAGCATACAAGCTAAACTTTGAAGAGAGGAAATCCTCCTTTCTTATACCTGATGGCCCATGTAAGAAATTGCTTGTTACAAGTGTAGTTTGCTAGGGACCCCAGAACAAACAGATAATGGCTAAGTTCAGCCAACAGCAATCAGTTGACATTTCCTATTTGTATTAGATTCCATATGTGGAATCCTTCCGTGTGGACCTTATTTGTACGGATGGGTTACAATGAAAATTGCATTAATTTTCTACACAGTAAAGGTCAGTAATTGAAGCATGAACCAAGAAACTATTGTGTAAAATGCTGTATCCCATACTTAGGAAAGGTCATGCAAGACAATAATATCTTGTTTTCATTGCTGAAGGTATAAATACTTGTATTAAGAGTTTCTTTCTTTTTCCAGCTCAACAATCACTTACATAGAATATTTCAGCATTTACTATTAGCATCAGGAAAAGGAATCATAGGGCATATAATAAAAGAAAAAAATCAGTGTATTGCTATCAGAAAGAAACTACTCTGATGCCTGCTTTGTGGGATGGTTTGTTTATAGTTAGGCTGTCAGAAATAAGACTTGAATGATCTGTCCTGTTAGGATCATCAATGAGGTCACAATTTCCTGATAGAGCTTCTGGAAAAAGAAGATCATCTTTTTATATCAGTAATTGATTCAAAAGCAGACATGGTTGTTTTTCCTTTAAGAAGACAAGAAACATGTAATGTGTTTTTGTTGATTGAGGAACAATTTATATGAAAAGATGTAAATGAGCATTATATGTCCAATTTTCACAAATTAGGATGTCATGATTAAAATTTAAGCACATTTAAACTGTGAATTTCGTCATCCAGTGATCTTTTGAGTGACATCATCATTAACCAGGCAGAGCCATTGAGGAGGGAGAAGACCGTGGTCTCTGTGCCCAGGAGTTCTCACTGCAAATTAATCGGTACAGTCCTTTCAGTGGGGTTGTTAGGTCCCCTGAGGATCATTGCTTGCATCCCCTTCTTGTAGAGGGAGAAGTTAATCTACTGTCCTAACCCAGGAAGACTGTTGTTCATGGGAGACATCTTACAACCTAGTAGTAAGAGTGTTTTTCTAACTTTTCTTTTAGCCTTCTTAAAAATATCCCAAATTCATTAAACAGGTTTGGTCAGTGATTTTTATTAATTTTTTCCCTAAGCAATATTATTTTAAGATGAAACATGGTGGTATTAAGAAAATCAAAGCCAGCATATATCTTTGGATGGTTAATAATAGTCATGGTTGTGCCTTTATGGGTAAATATGCACACACATCCCTCAGGGTATATACAACCTATGTACAGGGTCTGTTATAGAAGATCTGCTTATGGTGAATTTCAGGAGACTAAAGTAAATGGACCCTCTGATTTAAGTCCTTTTAGTTTTATTTCATATGGTTTTTAGTGGCTAAGTGATTTAATTGATAACATTTTGACCATACTGACTTACTTTAAAGATTTTAATAGTAAGTGGATTCCAGCCAATTTTTAATTCTCAATGTGTTGTTCTGAATGAGAAGAGGGTGCCTTCTGCAGTTCCTATACTCCTTTGACGTATCAACTTGCTCACATTTCTTTTTTAAAATTCAAACTTCCATTCTTAAAAGGGTTTGACTTCATTACCTTTAGAAGTAAGGCAAAAATGGAATTATCCAGGCCCTTGGGAGTATTCAGAGTATCCTATTTATTACCACACTATTGTCCCTAGTACTAGTAGACCCTATCTGCAATGTCTACTGTAAGGACTGTTACTTAGTATTTACTTTCAAATATTGTGAAACATGATATACCAGACTATAATTGCATTAATTATTTATCCTTCTATTAACTAAAATGCACAGAATAGAGTCAAAGGCTCTGATTTTTAGCAGTCTGTGCTGCATCAAGGTGTTTAAGTTCTCATTGCCTAAAGTTTTTATGTCAAGCTAAGGTGAACTACACTAGACATTGTATCCCAATAGTCCAAAGTACTTTTTCTGAATACAGTAGCTGTTCCCCTTGTCTTTCCTAGTGAAACCCTCTGTTACAATGTGACCCAATTGAAGTCCCAATTATTCAATAAGATTACAAGAGAATTCTTAGAAAATTGAGATAAAATTTATGGAGATAATTAACAGAAAGGTGGAAACACCACTTTTCCCTAAAGAATAATTAAGTAATAAATGAAAAAAAAGAATGAAACAAAAGTAATAATTTAAAACAAGACTGTGATGGGTAAGAATTAAGTTGTGAGATTAATCAAGATACTAATATTTTCAGAGTGTTCCTAATTTGCCAACTGCTTTTATACCCTTTAACTCATTGAGTATTCAAGTCATTACTTTTGATATTATCTTCCTCATCTATAGTTGAACAAACTCAGGTTAAGAGAAATTAAGTAACATGTCCAGGATTTCTCAGATAGGATAATAGCAAGATTCAAATCCAGATCTTGTTTCCTAAATCTTATTTACTTTTTACTATGCTACATCATTATAAAGGAGCATATCATATATTTTTCATCCCCTTTTCCACATTATTTTTGCTGATATATGTTGATTTCTCTATCAAAGCCTCTGTGAGGACAGGTTGAAATAATAAGCAAGATGGTCATGCTAAATAACAGTCTTACTGTGTAATTGCTATATGTTCATCAGGATTTGTAAACAGTGATGGGCAATGGAGAGGAAATGCTGGGGAAATCAGGTTTGCCAATAGTAGCTGTGTTTAAATTCAGATTTAGGGTAACAAGAAATATGTTTTGCATTTCTTGATCACAGATATTTTACCTTATACCCTCCTTATTCTGGGAGAAAGCTAAAGGAAGCAGATAGATGATAAACGTTACTTTTTTAAAATTTATTTCCAATAGTTTCAGCTATAGAAAAAGGCTCTGTTAACCTTGCGGTGACACAGCATTCCATCAGTTGACTCAGAGGAACTTATGAAATGAATCTGCCAGAATCTAAGTTTCAAATACTTTTTTCTAAAATTTGGCCAATTTTTCAGTTCTGTGTTATGAGTTTCCTTCTCTTGGTGGTGTTCATTCTTTATTTTTTCCACCCTTTCATTTGATACCAGAGGTTACTACTGCAAGCCCAAAATACACATTGGTACATAAAGTATATAAGCTCTATAGGTAATGACCAGAGCAGCAGGAAGACCCTTAGAAATGATGTTGATCCAAAATCCAAACACTCTGCTTTATATACATTTCCTAAAGTAAAAGAGCTACTTGAGAAGGAAGCACTCTACAAAAAGAGGACAGATTTCTCCCTTCCCCACCCTCACTTTAATAGCATGAACCATGGTGCTGACACCAGAAGTGTATCTTTCTGCCAACAAAATGCCCCATGGGAAGAAATCCTAAACACAGTTCTCAGTGCATTAAGCTGGGGTTCCCAAAGAATAATTTTTAATCTCATATATAAATGTTGCTTCCTGTTCTTTGTTATGACAGATACTGAAGTTTTTTTCATGTTACATGCCACTCAAACTATTTCTAATGTTTATAATTCTTCAAGTTTTCAAATTCCAGGCTTTCAATATTCACTGAAATGAAACAGACCAAACATATTCCTGTTGTGTAAAGCCGTATTTTTGCATCTTTAGTCTTGGTGGCTGTAATTACTGGGAGGATCGTGAGAGAAAATTTTGTATCAATTTCTTTTGGGAATCCTGCATATCCTGTGACAAACACTACTCAATTTTTAAGCATGTCAAAAGGGTTTTTCCTGACAGGGTCAATTTTCAGGAATATCTCTCTGGTTTTGCTTAGATAATTAATAGAGAAATGAGAGTTTTTCTGAATCAGAACATGCAGGAAAGATTTAAAGTAACATACTGCTTATATAATTAATTCTCAGTTGTAAATTCATTTTGATGGTGTTAATTCTGTCCCAGAGGCTCGAAGCTAGTTTATTGCAGTGTCTCATTGGAGACACTGGAAAGGAAACAAGACCTTAAGGAAGAAAAAAAGATTTGCCTTCTGAATTATTCTTTATGTTTTTGGTTTTATTTTTAGAGAACAAACAGCTACGTTACACCACAGGCACATTAATTGTTCCTAATTCAGCTGCCTATAAAACTTAGTCAAAAGTCTCAATGCTTTTGACATTTTATAAACAAATGAGCAGTTTAAAAATTAGTCTTGCATTCATCTTTATATCATATAAAATTTTAGAGTTGGAGTTTGTTATTTTTCTTATAATCAGTGCCATTCTTTGGAGTATATTTTTGAAAAAGCTAAGTTTATGAAATTTGAATTCTAGATTAGGAATAGTGCATGTTTCTTTGCTGCTCATGCTTGGTGGTGCATACTTGGTTGTAAAGTTGACCCTGTATCACATGAATTTTCCATTAGCTTCTATAGTTTTTCAGGTTTGTAGTGACAGGTAAAACCCCATTCTTTTCAAATATATACATGGAAAACTCTGTGTTTAGCCACAATTACCTTGTTCATTTGTTTAATCTCACCCATGGTACCACTAATTTTATTGCAAATGTCCTTGCATAAATCAAAAAGCTCCATGTTAAGGGAAATATAAACGTGTGTGACAGCAGTTCTGTCTTTCTGAGTGGATTGCTTGTGGTCTTCCTAGGCAATTCAGTAGTAGCAGCCACAGATGTGGTGTGGTGTTGTATTTGCTAAACTGTGTTATCACTACATTCCCTGGTTCAATCTGAAATGTGTAAATAAAGCCAGCATGATGCAGATGGAGCTGCCAGATGATCTTTCCTACAACTCAGGAGCACATGAGTAGACTTGTCTTGAAAGATCATTTCTTTTGAAAACTCAAATTAACCCCAGTGTTCTTTAAACCAGACAAAGGGTTGTTCCTTCTGTGTCTCTTATCCTTCTTGAAAGAGTCTTATGTTTCGGAAGTATCTAGACTACCCCAGGTAATTTGCATATGTGATAATGTTTAATTCTCCAGTCAGGACACAGATTATGAACTCCATTTTCCAGGGACCAACTGAGAATGCAAGAGGGCAAGATCTTGACATGATTACTACTACATGGTTTATGTTGGTTTGTGTCCCCTAAGGGGGTTCGTGTGCTAGATGCTTGGCCCCCAATATGGTGATGTGGAGGGGTGGAACCTTTAAGAGGTGGAACTGACTGAAGGAAATTTAAGTCCTGGGGCACCACCCAAGGAAGGGATTAATGCTGGTCTCTTGGAGAGTGCTCTCGAGAGCAGTTGTCACAAAGTGAGGCCTTCTTATACCTTTGGTACCTTTTGCACTCACAGCTGGTTTCCCCTCTGTTTGTTTACCTTAACAAAGCCAGAGAGTCCTGTGTCATGCTGTTTGGACCCTCCCTTACCAGAATCCTGTGTGCCAAATTTATTCTTATAAGTTACTGCACCTCATGTATTTTGTCACAATAGCACAAGTGGGCTAATACAATCTCAAAGTTAGTAGATGACAAGACCACAGTTATACCCAGTTTTCTCTGATTCCATAGCCCAGTCTTTCAGAAGCATATGTACCTCAGTTTCCTAACAGTAATACAAAAGGCTATCAGTGATATCATTAAAGAGAACAGATCCATAAAATCAATAGCTTAACTTTTTCTTTTTTTGTACTTGGGATTAACCTAGTGTCTTGTGCATGCTAAGCAAATACTCTATTCCTACACTATACCCCCACCCATTTTTATTTTATTTTGAGACAAGGACTTGCTAAGTTGCTAAGAGTAGCCACAAATTTGTGATCCTCCTGCCTCAGTGTCTGCAGTAGTTGAGATTATAGGCATATGTCACTGTACCTGGAAGATAATATCTTATTTTAAAAGAGATAAATTTTGCAGCACAGAGAATGGAAAGAACATATTTTACTATAGTAACACGTAAACACATTTCCTAAATGCATAGGCCTATGGAGTTGGTATATCTTAGGTATATTTTAAGGTTTTATATTTCTCATTTTTACCTAATTTTTAATCTGTTGGGATAAAATCATCCTTGGTTATCTCCCAGATGTTAAGAAAAGAAAGAGATGGTTCTCCCCAAATATTGTCAAAAGTCAGGGTATATGTTCTCAAGAATATTGGGCAAACCAGTCCTGGAAAAAAGAGTAGTAGATATATATAACTGACAAGACATCTGAATATTGTGTATTAAATGGTAAATAGACAACAAAGACCCAGGGAGACAAAAGGAACAAATGGCATGAAGAAAATGTAAGCTTAATGTCTGCTTTTGAAATGTCCAACCAAAACTTAAAGGATTTCCTATAATAAGTGTAACTAGCTTTGGAGTTACTAGTCCTGGGCTGGGATTTGTTATCATGGACATGTGAACATAGACAAATCATTTAAACTTTCTGGGCCTTGGTATCATATAAATAGAATTACTTGTACTGAAACCTAGGTAATATGTCTGTCAGCATATTGATGATTTAAAAGAGATTAACTTGACATTGCAAAGTGTGAAAAGAACATTTTCTACTAGGAGGACTGAAAGGATAGAAATGTAATGCCACTTGGGAGAACAAAGGTGGTAGTCAGGGTAGACTGGCTTCCTTAGGAAATTTCTCAAAAACCATGGAACTTGAGGCAGGCCTTTTAGTCATTCTTCTGGATTGATTTCTCTTAAACTCTAAGCACTTAACCCAGCATGGTGGTGCATGCCTGTAATCCCAGCAGCTTGGGAGACTGAGGCAGGAGGATCATGAGTTCAAAGCCAACCTCAGCAACTTAGCAAGGCCTTAAGCAACTTTGGGAGACCCTGTCTCAGAATGAAATATAACAAGGACTGGAGTTGTGCTTCAGTGGTTAAGAACCCCTGGGTTCAATCCCTGGTACCAAAACAAACAAAAAATTCAAAGCACTTGCTAATTCCCAGGTCAGTGCCAACAGTCCTTTGATCCTCTATTATAGAACTGAAGCCCTACTCTTCAATGGCATCCATCCAATTCTCCATTTAAAAAAGCACCATAGAAGCACCTGGCTTGCCCTGCTGCAATTTTTGGTGCTGAGAACAGGGTCATATACGGCCATCTGGACTTCTCTGTTGGTCCACCAGTTAAAGTGGGCATAGCAGAATGGAAGGGTTCTGGAAGACATTAAGGGCACATCCAAGTATAAAGCATATATATTATCTTATTTTAGCACAGAAGCTCCCATTCCTTCATCAATACACTGAGACAGTGTCCAAAAGCTATTAAAGTCATTTGGAGAACAGAGACTCCATTTGCTACTAATCACAATGATAGCCACCCTCAGATGGATATTTTCCATCCCAGACATGAGTAACAAATGCCTTTATATAGGGATTCTAAGGAGGGCATAGAAATGCATGAAAAAAAATGTTTTTGCTCCCTGTATAGAATCATACCCTGAAAGGAATTGGTCCCTTCTATACTAACATATTTTAGGGAAAACTTATTATGTTTATCACATAGCTGTTTCCCCAGAAAATTCCCATTTACTACTTTACATCATTTTTAAACCAAGTATTACATTTTATATTTCTACTAAAATAAGCTGGGAGAATTTGCTTGGGCTTTCATGTTATACTTTTAACATCTTTTATGGTTATTACTGTAATCCCACTGTAATCCATGGTAGCCCATAAAGTACATAGGTAGGGACCAGAGTTCTCAAAGTACAACAATAGTTTAAATCTAAAAAAACAACCTAGGTATAACCCATCTTTAATTTCCTCTTTCCAGGGACTTAGAAACTCGTTGCATTGAGTAACTATGAACTTTTTAACAAACTTAATGCTTTTTAATCCCTAAATAATAAAAATACAAAGAGCACTTACTTAATGAAGTACCGGTTTTCTATTCCTAAATATGTGTTGTTGAACTAACTATATCTTAATCTGTATTATATTGCTATAACAAAATACCTGAAACTAGATTATTTGTAAAGAAAAGAGACTTATTTGACTCAAAATTCTGATGACTGGTAAGTCCAATTCCAGCTGTCTTCTAATATGTTAAAGTAGAAATAAAAATGGCAACATGGTCACATGGGGTGGCTTTCCTTTCCAACTACTTGCTCTCAAGAGAAATATAATATTCTCCTGTGAGAATATCAATTTCTTCCAAAGGTGGTGACACCATGACCAAATCACTCCCCTCTTAATCCCACCTCTTAAAAGATCCATCAACTCTTAATACCATTACATTGAAAACAAAGCCTGCAGCAGGTAAACTGTTTACAGGAGAAACCACAATCAAACATAGCAAACTTATAAATGTTGCTTCCATTTCCTAACCACCCTGAGGACCTGGTTATGTCATCGACATAGGTAAGCTTAAGTTGACAAATCTGCAGAAGAAGCCACAATAGCTATTTCAATAGAAAATATATACTTTAAGAAAACTATTTATAAAATTATTTTTAAATGTAATACAACCAAAAATGTATATTTATATCTGTCTTTGTGGGATATGACTTTATTTAAATCAAATGACTTTTCCCAGAGTAATCCACTCCTAATCCAGTTTCATTGTACATGTATTAAAAATAGCAAAGTTGTTGTTAATCTGCCATGAAAGGATTCAGATTTTAAAATAAGCTCATTCTGAAATCATCTGGATTTTTTTCCTATATGGAAACAAGTTTTTGCAAATAAATGTTTTGTGGTGCTGGAGATCGATCCAGGACTCAGGAATGCTAGGCATATACTCTACCATTGAGCTATAAGTGAATTTTATAAATAATAAAATCTTTGACATCTAGAATGCCACTGAAAATTTTAATGTTTAGCATTGTGAGTTAATTTTATAGTGATAATATGAATGAAAATTTTGATGGAGCACATCATGGCTAATAAGATATTCTTCTGAATTAAGAAATCTGAGACAGATATGTACTTGGGATGGGCAGTGGTGTCCTCATTATCCATGATCACATCCATGTAAGTGATAACACCCAACCAATTCAAGATCAAAGTGCACACAGCTGTGCATGTCTCATATATAGTAAGTTAAGAGAATAAGGCTTTGTGACCAAGATATGTTAAATGTAAAGTTCAGCCTAGCAGCATGTGTTTCCTTTTTGTTGATCATTATCCCTTTGATTTTGGAAGTACCTGAAACTCTGAATAGCTCTCAAATTATACATTCTCTAAAGCTGATTTGCTTTAATGATAAACAAAATATTTTAAATTTTTGATGCACTTTGGTCATAATTATTTGGACATTCTTAATGACTAAAGTGCTAATTCACTACTGCCACTTTTCATGAACAGACGTGAATAAAAAGGTGGCAATAAAGTAACTTTTTTTTTCTCTACTGAAACAAGACCATATATGGCACAAAATATACTATGAGGTCAAAATGCTGTACATCATTTTCTTTTTAAAATCTGAAGTTAACACGTTAGATTATTTCAAAGAGTGTGGGAAATTCTTTGATTTTCGTTAGGATAAAAATATATTCTGCCCAGGAATGGAAAGAAATTGAGAAACCATTTATATTTTGCAGTAGATTTTGTTAAATGTTCAAAGGAATCATAGAGACAACTTATAATGTCTTGAAAAATGTTTGACAGAGAAAATTCATAAAGATGGATATAAAACATATAATGCCCTTGAAAATATTTGAACTGAATAAACATTTTAATATTCAACACAGAGAATGGAGAATATTCTCCATTTATCACATTTTTTGTGAGTTCTCAAGGTACCTAAGTGCTTGTAGAGAGAGTTTATCTTAATTGTGGTCTACAGTGGAGTCAATTAAGATGTCAACTTAATGACCATTAAACTGTAAAGATGATTAAGGACAATTTTATGTAATATTAGAAATGAAAAGATGACATTAAAATGTATTTTCTTTGAAAAGTAACTCTGACATGGGAATATTGACAGATACAACTTAGGAAATCAACCAAAATATATGATTATTTTCTATTAATAGTTATTCTCCACAGTTCATTATAAAATAGTCACACAATCAGCATAAAGTTTTTATAAGTGCACAGGAAATATTTTTGTTTTGAAAAAAATTTGTATTTATAAAAAAAAGAAGTAATTTTATAGTTTTTCAATATAAGTAAACCAACATGTGAGTTGATGAATATTCCCAAAATTATATAATTTTGTTTGCCTTCTCCCTTAAAATCACAGATCTGGATGATAAGTTATTCTTTGACCCTGAATACATTGGGGCTCTTTAGCCTAGTCTTTGGCTACTGAAGATTCAAACTAATCATCAAATTCATTAAAAACCAAAAAGACTTTTTGGGAATCACTTCATTTATTATTTTGGTGTGCTAACTCATGCTTTCTTCACAACCAGAACCTCAGTATTTGGTTGTTTCCTAGGGGAGAAAAAAAAAAGACAACTGAAATAGGAAGTTTTTATGCAATTCAATCACATGGAAATTTGAGTCATTTTCCAAGAAATTGTTTTGACCTAAACTGGATGCCACTGAAAAGAGGAAGCCACTTTTGCCCTTTGGGTCAAATTCCCAGTGCTTTCAAATGCTCTTTTACAAATGTGAATACTTGTGTGGCAGACAGAGATGGGTTTTCACCATTGTGCTCATTAAAACATATCAGTGGATTGCTGAGTGTGAATTAGGTTGCTCTGGCAGCATATCTGATTTTTAACAAAACTGCTTGAATTGTAGTAAGGGAAAATAAGCATTTAAAATTAGGGTTAAAAGTAAAAAGATCTTTGAAGGTTGATGTTGCAAGAAGAAACAATAAACCTTATTTTGCCTTCTTTATAAAATGCCTGGATGGAGGATTATGGAATGATAGAATAAAAGTGTAGACCAGATGGCAAGAAGATACCAAAACCACCCCAGTACCCTTTACTAGAGAGATGCTGACAAAGGTACATTATAAGTTCTGATTTTCTTTTTGTTCTGTTTCAACTCCAACTTCACAAACAAGGATAAATTCAAGAAAAGAAGCATGTACTTCTCAATATTTCTGCCATATTGCTGCTTCTACCAGAAATCCTTAGGGTGATGGATGCTCCTTCAATCCATCAAAATGGAACCATGGATTACAGGATGAAATTTTTCTTTTGCAGAACAGATCAGTATAGGAATGTTTCCTAAATTTAGACGCATTTGTTCAGTAATTTAGTATAATTCTAACCAAAGTAAAATTCCAGATAGGAAATGAGTTTTGTAGAGTTGCTTAAAGTTTTTGGTTTCATGTAGCAAGTGTAGTGATGGCAATAACTCAGACAGGCAGGAGTGAAGAGGACACTGAATAAATCCCAAATATGAGGAAGCTAGGACATATTACCAGAATAAAAGAAACAGTAAAACTACACCTCTGTAGGGAATTATCTTTCCTCAAACAATTGAGTAATTTCTAAATTATTTTAAGCATCATAGATAACTAGCCTGGTAAAATATATTTAAGGTTTTCTACATGCTAAGTAGGGTTCATAGCTGAATCCATTTGTGGGAAGAATGGGAAATTGAGGAAGATGAATTTATATTTGCTTCCAACTTTATGAAGAAATCATAATCGACTGTTGAGTATCTTTCAGGGGATAACTTAGCTAAGTAGGCTGCAGCTCTTAGCACTATACACTGGCTGCCTGTGCTTGCTCTGTGTCTGGGTGGTAACAGTTTTGAGAAGTCACAGGTCTAGGAAGCATATTATGTGTATGTCAGTCTCTAGGGGAGCAGCTCTGAAGGACTGTGATAGAAGAGGACTGGGTGAGTTTACACGTAACATGTGAACAGGCTTAAGGGATTTCAGAGTTCTCTGAGGTAACCAGCAAGTCCACAGGAAACTGAAGTCCCCAGTTCCAAGATATTTCCATTCATTACCTCATAAGATTGAGGTAACAATTGTGCTTGGACACTATGAATGAAAGGTGAGAGAACAGAGCATTATTCTGGGAGAATTATTAAGTTGTGAAAATGTGATCTCTTAGAAATCACTCTGTTGGTTAAAACCATGTTATTATAGCATGGTATAATAATTGCCACAATGGGATGATAAGAAATGAATTTACTGATTTATTTCTTCTGTGTTTCCCAGGAATCTGAAAAAAAGGGGTTAATTGAGAGAATCTACATGGTACAGGATATTGTTTCCACTGTTCAAAACATCTTGGAGGAAATAGCTTCTTTTGGAGAAAGAATTAAAAAGTAAGTTCTGCATACATGTTGTATTTAAAGTAGACTCGCCACCCACAAGGACAGTGGGAGAAAGGGGAAATGGGATCAGAAAATGCAAACACAAAAGCAGTGGTGTTGTGCAAACCAATTTGACTTTGGGTACTTGTTCTTTGGGCTTGTCAGCTTCACAGTTGGGTGGTGCCTCAGAACTGGGGTGACCATATGGCTTAGTTTACACTGTTTGTCCCAGCATAACTATTAATACTGTCCTCTTTCACTTTCAGAAATATCCTGGTTTGGGTGATAAATTATAGATTTTAAAAAATAGATTGCCCTCAGCAGAAATATAAAAGGAAACAAGTATGCTTTAAACGGAGTCTTTTTTTTATCTGAACCTCAAAGCACTGTGAAATTTTTTCCCTCAATTCTCCAAAAAATTGTACAATATTAACAGTGTCATAGACGGGTATACGCGAAGTCAATTCACCACATACACATGCTTCTTAGGAGTTGACAAGCTCCGTCTGTAATGGGCCAGAAAGTAAATATTTTCATACTGTGACACAACTACCTAAGTTGGTTACTTAAGCATAAAAGTAGAACCGTCAATACATAAATGAATACATATGTCACATGTGTTCTGATAAAACTTTATTTACGAACAAAGAAGACAGTCTAGATTTTACTCAAATCCATACCATTCCTTACTTTTGAGCATAAGTGATAACTTCTTTAATGGAGTCCAAGTTAATAAAGACTATGATTCATATTATTTTTATATATTAAAATCTGTATTAGATGGTCTTCACTTGGTTCCAGTGCAACAGGGAGGTTTTAAATGTTTTCTTTCCTCTTTTAATCCAGACTTGTGTCAGGAATGTTCTAAGAATTAATACTTCTTGGTCATTTCTCTTCACTATTATACTATCTTGTCATTATTCTGTAGGAATCTGTTTTTCAATGAGGGAGAAAACCAGTAATCGCCAACTTAGAATTCAGTAGCATTGGCATTAGAGAGAGTTAAGACAGGATGCTGGGGAGGACTGATATGCCCCAGAAGGGATGCAGGGGACACAGTGAGGAACAGCTGTTGAACAAGCAACAGCTTATAAGTATTTACAAGAATAGGAAGAGATAACTGGGCAAGGATGGAGGAATAGGGGCTTCAGTAGGTGGGAAGCCCTTGTGCACAGGCTCAAAGCTAAAGACTGGTAGATACAGGAAGATGCAGAGGAATCAGTGTGTCCCTGCCATAGGGGATAGAGATGGCAATGCCTGAAGATGAGGCGTGTCGTGCAGGGCCTTCAGAGAAAAAGTCAATTAAAAAAAAAAAAAACTACACCAAGAATACAAATAACCCAATCAACAAATGGTCTAAGGAAATGAACAGACACTTCACGGAAAAAGATCTACAAACAATCAACGGATAATGCCTGAAGATGAGGCGTGTCGTGCAGGGCCTTCAGAGAAAAAGTCAATTAAAAAAAAAAAAAAACTACACCAAGAATACAAATAACCCAATCAACAAATGGTCTAAGGAAATGAACAGACACTTCACGGAAAAAGATCTACAAACAATCAACGGATATGTGAAAAAATGTTCAACATCTCTAGTAATAAGAGAAATGCAAAACAAAACCACCCTAAGATTCCATCTCACCCCAATTAGAATGGTGATTATCAAGAATACAAGCAACAATAGGTGTTGGCGAGGATGTGGGGAAAAAGGTACACTCATACATTCCTGGTGGGACTGCAAATTAGTGCAGCCACTCTGGAAAGCAGTGTGGAGATTCCTTAGAAAACTTGGAATGGAACCACCATTTGACCCAGCTATCCCACTCCTTGGCCTATACCCAAAGGACTTAAAATCAGCATATTACAGAGATACAGCCACATCAATATTCATAGCTGCTCAATTCACAAGAGTCAGATTGTGGGACCAACCTAGATGCCCTTCAATTGATGAATGGATAAAGAAACTGTGAAATATATATATATATATATATATATACACACACACACACACACACACACACACACACACACACACACAGAATGGAATATTACTCAGCCATAAAGAAAAATAAAATTATAGCATTTGCAGGCAAATGGATGAAATTGGAGAATATCATGCTAAGTGAGATAAGCCAATCTCAAAAAACCAAAGGACGAATGATCTTGCTGATTAGCAGATGATTACACATAGTGGGGGGTGGGAGGGAGGTAAGAATGGAGGAAGGAGGGACTATATAGAGGGAAAAGAGGGGTGGAAGGGATAGAGGGGAAGGAAAAAATAACAATGAATCAAACACTATTATCCTATGTAAATGTATGACTACACAAATGGTAGGCCTTTACTTCATGTACAAACAGAGAAACAGTATGTATCCCATTTGTGTACAATAAAAAATAAATTAAAAAAAATTTTTTTGCGTAATAAAAAAAATCTAATGAAATTTAACCCTTAAAATAATCTTGGGAAATAAAGGGCAAAACAAATCATTACATATCAAATGGTAATGACTATGTGGTAAGAAACACAGAAATAGCAAATAAAGTGTAATAAAAGAAAAAAAGATGAAGTACTGGCAGCAAGGAGGGTGAGAGGATGTGGAGTGGGGGCAAGGCTAAGGAAGGAAGATCATGTGGTTTGGTAAAACTGTGTCCATTCTTAAAGGTCTCTAAAACACAAGTGTAGCTGTTGTGTAGCTGATAATATTAAAGGAAATGTGTCTGATGAGAGAAGAGGGCAGAGGGATTTAAACAGACTCCCAACTCTATGGTGCTTTTGAGGGGCAGCTGTGCCCAGCACAGCTGTGGCGACCACGTCTGGGATGCATTTTCAACCCATCAACAGAGCACTGTTCTGCCCAGCTGCATCACAGGAAGGCTCATACGGCTCAACTCCTATTAATTCTTTGGCCATTCATGATTATAGTGACCTTAGAGTCCCTGCTGAGTGTTCAAGAGGGATTTCATGTGTAACTCTATTGGAATTCAGTGCACAGGAACCAGGAAAACTTTACCCAACTTTTGGCAACTAGCACATAAACACAGTTACATAAATCTCTCAGAGCAAGTCTTCTTCCCTGTCACTAATGGTGAGATCCCAGTGGTGCTATAGGTACACAAAGTAAGTTACTTTATATTAGGTAGAGGGGAGTGAAGGGAGTGGGAGGGGTATGGGGAAAGGAATGATAGTAGAGTGAAATAGACATTATTACTTCATGTATATGACTGATGTGATCCTACAATATGTATAATCAGAAAAATGAGATATCACACTCCATTTATGTATTATCTATCAAAATATATAAATGCATTCTACTGTCATATACAACTAATTAGAACAAATAAAATAATCGTTAAAGATAAAAAAGGAATAATAATCTTTTTTCCTTTTTTCTGCTCTACTTTCTCTAATCAACTTCTCTTATATTGTGCATATTTTAAATATACAGATATGTCAGACTGAAACCATTGTTCAACTTGTAGCATTTATCTTAGTAGGTAGCATGGGTCAAAAGAGTGATGTATACTGTATGTTTTATTGTCCCGGAGTGATGACTTTAACTCTTGAGTGGGTAGGTCAACTCCATGGAGGAGATGAGATGAAGGCCAGACTAGGACAGGGAAGCTATTCCTGCAGATATTCTAGAGTAAAACTTAAAAGACACATTCATATGAATTAAAATCACTGTTCTGGCTAGGAGCTGAAGTGAAAATCTCACCAATGAAGATGGGAAAGCAGCTGAAATTGCAGGAAGGACTTTGGGAATGATAGATGGATGCATTTTGTGTTTGAGAGTTAACATGCCTAAAGTAACAGAGTAGAGGCAGAAAGACCAATGAGGGGACCAACAACCAGGTGTGAATAGTATTCACACGTGTGAAGAAGAAACTATGTAGGAGACATTGCAGTAAATAAATGAACAGGGGCTCTTGAGCCAAATTTGTGAGTTCAGAGTTTTGACTTCTGTCACTTAGATCGGGAATGAGTGATCTTGGTTAACCATCTTCCTCTGTAAAGTGGAAAAGACAATAATTCTTATAGGACATTTTTGGGAGAATAAAAGTACATGTAAACCAAATCCCTAGGAATTTATGCCTGGATGGCATGCAGTAATCACTTAGCATGCTATTTTGTTTAAATTTCCTTGAGTTTCTTCCTCTGTGCCTTAAACCCAGTGGATGTTACCCTCCTGTCCCCACACATACACCTCATTTTTTTGAAAGTACTTTAAGATTGTGGGTGACTGAGGGGAAAAGTCCATGACTTGGCTGTTGGGAGGGAGGACAAATCTGACAGGATGTCTGGTGCACAGCTCCATTTCTTGTATACAACATAAATATACAAGGCATACCTCATTCACAGAACCATTAGGATCTTTGTTAGGATTGCATCAATTGGAAAAGAGTTGGTATGGTGACAGAATCAAAGTTTGCTCATATATGAACTTGGTGTCTTCTCTCATTCTGGTCTTTTCTATATGTGTATTATTTCAGACTTTTCTTTATAGAAGTCTGAAGTTTTTTGTGAGATAAGAGTCCTAAGGATTTGGTTTGATTGGTATTATTTTCTACCTGTTATTTATATGTGGAAGTGAAGTTAATTTTCCTACATTGACTACATTATATCTAATAGCCTTGGTAAACTTAGTTACCATTATTTTCCTATGAAGAACATTTTAGATTATGTATTATATCAATATAGCATGTAGTTTTTTTTTTTTTTTTTCATTTTCCAGTCCTTACACATTTTACTTTTTGTGCCATACCATACAGGCTTATAGTTCTAGGACAGTGCTGAGCAGAATTGGAGCTCATGGGCTTTCACTTTCTTATGCAATTTTGGAAAGAAAGCACTCAACAGTTCACCCTTAAGAATGATGTTGACAGCTGTGCACAGTACACACACCTGTAATTCCAATGGCTCAGGAGGCTGAGGCAGGAGGATCAGGAGTTCAAAGCCAGCCTCAGCAAAATGAGGTGACACTGTCTCTAAATAAAATGTAAAATGGGGCTAGGGACATGGCTCAGTGGTCCAGTTTGCCTGAATTCAATCCCTAGTCCCCCCTCCCTGAATAAAAAAGAATGATGTTGGCTATTGTTCTTTGTAAAGATAGCTTATCTAAGGAAATTTCCTTTTATTTAGAGTTTTACATCATGAATGTGAGTTCAGGTTGGTCAAACATTTTTTTTTTTCTGCATTCATGGAAAGGCTCATATGTACTTTCCTTTTTTTTCATATGGTGAAATAGGATGGTTGGTTTTCAAGTATGAAGCCAATCTACATTCCTGGGATATATTCAGTCAGTCAACTTTTCTGTTATGCAATGCCTTCATATAGTGCTAGGTTTTATTCACAATTTTTCCTCCTCCCTTGGGATTTTTGTAGCTATAATTATTAATGAGATTGTCATATACATTTCTGTTTGTGAAAATTCCTCATATCCACAAGTTTTTAAACACACAAAACAAGGTGGATTCTCCCCTATCTGTTGTCTGGAAGTGATTGTATAAGCCTGGTGTCATTTCCTCTAAGACCTGATAGACTTTGCTGGTGAGGTATCTGGGCATGTAGTTTTCTTTCTGAGGTTTTTAATTAAATGTTCAGTTTGTTATAAATTTTTTCATGTGTTTTGCCTATTTTTTCTCATCTGTTTCTGTAAACTGTACTTTTCAAAGATTCTGTCCCTGTTTTATATATATATGTTCTAATTTATCAATATCTGTAGTTGGTCCACTCTTGTGATTTTTATTGTCCCCTGCCACCACCCCAGACACTCTTTTCTTCTCCACAGGGATTTATCAGTTAGTCTTTGGAAGGAACCAGTGTTTGCTGTGCTCATCTTCTGTTTCCATCACTTTCTTTGGCCTTAATGTATTATTCTTTCCCTATCTTTTCAAGATGGGTGATTAAATCACTTATTTTCAGTCTTCTTTCCTAATGTAAAGGTTTAAAGTTCTACAACTTTTTGGTAAACACAGCTTTTACTCCATGCTAAACATTTTGGCATGTATTAATTTAATTATCTTTCAAATGTAGATAAAGCCATTTTCTCATTCCTAGTTTTATTTCTCTCTTGGCTAAGAAGTGTATTGCTTAATTTACAATATACTTTGGGGATTTTCTACTTATCTGTTTTTGGTTTTTACCTTAATCCCTATATGTTCACAAAATACTGATACAACATGGCTAATTCTTACAGATTTTTTTATCCAAGGTTGAAAAGTAGATTATTGGGTGTATTGTGCTATATGTTAGTTAGATTTTCTCATGTTCAGACCTTTTATGTGTGTATCCTCTTTGGATTTTGGTTGGCTAGCTTTATCATTTAGAGTTGTGTTAAAACTTTCTACTGTGGGTTCGATCCCCGGCACCGCAAAAAAAAAAACAAAAACAAAAAAAAACTTTCTACTGTATCATTGTGAATTTGTGTGATGTTTTGTTTTGCTTACTATACTTTTGAAGCTGTTATTTGTTTTTTTGTGTGTGTTAAGGTTGTTATATTTTATTGAATTTATTTATATGAAGGAGCCTATTTACCACTAATAAAATTTTCCTGTCCCCTTGACTGTTGTTAATATAGTTATATCACCTCCTCTTTTACTTCCTGATACATGCTTTTCCAGTTTTCCCTTTAAGTGTATCTGTTCTTGTTTCAGCTTTCTTTCCTGTACCTGGCAATCACTAAAAGTTGTACTATGTAGTCCATTCAAAGTTTGTGTTACTTTTATAGATTTCAATGTGTGATTTTAAGAACTCTCTTTACCCGTGCTCTTTATTATTATATTAAATTATTTGCTATTTATTTATTTATTTATCTACATTTTTCCTCTATTTCCTGAGAAAGAAAACTTTCACTCTCTTGCTATTCTGTCAGTTGTCATACTATAGTTAACAGCATTATTTACCCTGGTCCAAGATTGTCTGGTACTTTCTTCATCTATGTTCCATGTCTCTTAACCTCCTTGATATCATCCCTTGTTTTGTACTTTGTGATGCTGAGTATTTTCTTTGCATTGATCTTGTGCTATGTCCCTATGCAAAATTTCTCTTTAGTTCATTAAATTTCTAACTTTCATCATTATAGTTGTCATTTTTTAATGCTCTTTTATAATTCTTGGTCATTTTTCATTCCCTATGTTGACTTCCCATATTAAATATTATTACTTAATATATTGGTTTGGATCTCTACCTGATGTCTTTTTTACTTTGAAATTTGCTGTCTGCTATTGCTGCCTTTGTGGTGCCATTGTTTTTCATGCTTAAGTGTGAATTCACATTCTTTGGATTTTTATGTGAGGAGTACCAAAATATCTGGGTTGACAGTGCATATATCTAGGGAGTAATATGATTCGGCACCAGGGATTGAAGGCAGGGACACCTAAACACTGAAGCACATTCCCAACTCTTTTTATTTATTTTGGGACTGAATCTTGCTAAGCTGCTTAGACTGGCTTTGAACTTGTAATCCTCCTGCCTCAGCTTCCCAAGCCACTAGGATTACAGGCATGTGCCACCGTGCTAGGCACTGTATGATTATTTTTTGAGTGACCTTGGGTATTATCAACATGGGATCATTTGATCTCCTTTAAATTTTGTACTTGAAGCTTTTCAGTCTACACTAGTAGCATAATCTTGGATAGCAACTCTCTCTAGATTGCACTAAAGTCACAACAGGCATAGTTCTTTATGTCTACTTAGGGATAGTTTCTTCCTTCCCTTCCATTCATTCTTTCTCTCATACTCATCTTTACCCTGCATACATCAGCTTTATGCAGGGATTCCCTGTTTGATTCTTTGAGGACATGCTAAGCTTTACTTCCTGTCCCACACATACTATGCTGATAACAGAAGCTCAAAATCCCAATAATTGGCAGAAGTCATAAAGTAAAAATTGACTTTGAAGCGTACTTACCTCAGAGTTCTTCCAATTTTATTTTTCATTCTCTTATTTTCATGTCAGGCTAATGATGTATATTTATCCAGTATTTTTTTAAGATGTATTGCTAGAAAGGGAATCATATGTACATGTCTAAGGAGTAATTTTCTAGATTTAAAAAAGCAGAAAGTCTACTTCTTAATTTGAAAATCAGGATTAATTTGATGGTTTCATTAATAAACTTCATATATTTATTGACAAAATAGTAATGTTACACATTTTGTAGCTTTTATTTTTTTCAGAATGCTACCTGTTATAATCCATTTTCATATTTGTTACTTCTGTACAACCACATAAAATGAGGGCAGTTGACAGTTGTTAGGTAACTATTACATGCTGAATATTGTTTTACATGCTTTATATTTATGAAGTCACTGATTCCCTCAGCATCTCCACAAGAGGATGGAAAGATGTTATTCCCTTCCTACATATGGGAGACATAAAGCAAAGCACAGAGAAGTTGAGCACATTGCTTATGGTGATGCTTATAGGTAATGAGCATTGGAACAGATATTTTCTAATTGTAAACTATTAGGTTAATAATCTTCAGAGTGACTAAAGAGCTATGGATTTGTATCAGGATCTGCCACAAATGTTTTCACTTTTAAAAAATGCGAAAAGCTACAAAGCTTAATATTTATTTAATTAATTTTATAAAAGTTAACTAAGCCTCCCATTCTGCCTTCCTCTTTTTCCTCCCATCCCTTCATATTTAGCAGTCATTAACTGGAATTGGAATTAACTTGGAGTATATCCTCAGATTCTTTTTCAGTATGATAAACCTATACATGTGGAACTTGAATACTTTTAGGAATAATTATATGCGCATTTACTTCTGCATTTGGTCTTCTCCAGTTTTGAACCTTCATGGTGGAGTCATATCAGTTTTTAAAATTTGTGTAGTATTTTAATGTATTTTAGAGTACTTGATCCATTTCTTTCTTTTTATATGTCTTTTGAGATTTCTCCCTTTAATGACAATATTTCCTGTTTCTATGTGTTATAAGCCAGACTGGAGCAGACATTCATATACTACCTCTGTGGCCTGTAGCAAAGATGGCTGCAGGTTAAATTTCTTAGAACACATTGTGAATTTGTGCTCCAAAATGTTCTACTCTAGAAGAGAGAAGTCAGAAATGGTTCTACATATATGTGTTCAAATAAAGGAACAGGGGAAACAGTGATTTTATAAATGGTTGCATGATAGCACTAAACTCAGGTAGGTATCTTCTAAGTCTGGCCAAATCTAGAAACAGACAATGAAAATCAGTGTTAAGCTTGGTAACATTTTATTTAAAATGAAGACAAAGCATCTAACTGGAAAAATATGATAACAAACATAAGTACCAATTTCTTTACCATCCAAAGAAATATTTTAAAACACTTATGACAAAGTCAAGGAAAACAGCTTCAGGGAAAATTCACAAATAGTAACTGCCTTCCTTTTTTTTTTTTTTTTTTTTCTTTTTTGAGATTTTATAATGTGCCAAATACTGAACTAACTACGAAAATGCAAGTTCTTATTTAATTCTAACAAAATCTATGACACAGGTGTTATTATTTCCATTTTGCACAGAGGAAATTTTAGTTCAGAATAATTTAGTTACTTTCTCAAAGTTACTCAGCTTGTAAACCCATTTTCTTAAGTACTTTTATATATTGTGACCCTAAGCAAGGAAATAACTTATTTCTCAATAACTTCTACCTTAAAAATCACCAACAAGCATATTAAAAGGTATTTGAATTTGTTTATGATTTAGGGAAGAAATTACATACATACACAAATGTTTTCATACATCTCAACAGGCAAAGTTTTAAACATTGATAGTTATCTTAATAAGAGTATGAGACACCTAATTCTGTACTATTGAAGGAATTTTATTTACACAAATTAGCCTCTCAGTGTGCTTATCTGTAAACTGAGGATAATATTTACTTGGCCGAACTTACCCACTGAGCCACATCCTCAGTCCTATTTTGTATTTTATATAGAGATGGGTTCTCGCCATTGCTGAGGCTTTGTTAAAGGTTAGCACAAATTAAATGCCTGATAACTATTAAATGCTACTTCCTCCATAATTGCCCAAAGTCTTGCCCCAACTCGCACAAAAGCCAACAGAAGAAAACTTAACTTCTTTGTATTTCTAGTACAAGGCAAAGATTCAATGTATAAATTTGTATGGGAAGATGAAATACTCTGGATACCTATGAATCCTCAGTAGTGCTGTTTTTTTAGGACTACTCAGGAATCTCCATGTTATATTGAATTCACATCCCAAGTTCTAGGTCTTCAAGTCCCAAAAGCAATGCATACAGTCAAAGGAAAAAAGAACCCCATGAAAATTCTAAATGACAAAATGACATCTATGATTATTGGTGTGATGGTTTGCAGCCAATACCCCCCACCCATTTGAGGGCACCTTTAGAATAAATGAACTTGGAAGTTTTAAATAGAAGATATTAGAGAATGCAGAAACATGAAAGCACCATAATAATCTTTCTAAATATTTTTAAGTAGGCATTCACTGACAGAGAAGTATTAATTTGAATGTAAGCTCACCAAAGCTTTGAAGATTTCCTTGCATAGATCCATCTTGGCAATATCACAGTTTTTAAATCACTGAGAGTCATGATAGCTTTGCATTGCTGTGACCCAAATGTCTTACAGGCACAGTTTAGCAAGGGAAAAAGTATATTTGGGGTCAGTGTTTCAGACATTCAATCCTTAGTTGCCAACTCCATTGCTCTGGGCCTGAGGTGAGGCAGAACATCATGGCAAAAAGGTATGGTAGAAGGAGGAAAGCTGCTGAACTCAAGGAGGCCAGGAAGCAGAGAAAGGAGGAGCCAGGGGAACAGGATATATAATCCCCAAGGGCATACCCCAGTGACTACTTCCTCTAGGCACATATCACCTACCTAACATAGTCTTTTCAAATCATTAGGCCATCAAATGAATTAATTCCCTAAAGAGGTTACAGCTTTCAGAATCTAATCATTTCACCTTCAAACACTTCAGCATTAAGACAGGAGCTTTTGGGGGACACCTCACATCCATACCATACCAGGAGCCAAGTATTTTCTCTTAGGAACTATTAGTTTCAGGAAAGTCAAACAACCAGTATTTTGACAAGTTACATGGAGTTTAGTCTTGGGAGAATCTCCTCATTAATGTTCTTATAGCTCAGACTTTTATCTTCAGGATTGTTGAAAATTGAGATGTAATAATTTTATATAATTATGGGTTACAGTGTGATATTTCAATATGCATCCACAAGTGTTTAATAAATTTTTTTCAGTAGATGTTTTATACAGCCAAGGGTGAAATACATATGAAGTTGTTGAGCATCAGAGGAAATAATATTTGTGTGGTTTGTCTACAGCACATTTAACTGGACGGTCCCGTTTCTTTCATTGCTGGCCTGTTTGATTCTGGCCGTGGCCACCATCACTTTGTACTTCATTCCACTGCGCTATATCATTTTAATCTGGGGTAAGTTTGACATGGTCCTTTTGCTAGCAATCAATTCCAGGTAAGAACCAATTATTCATTTTTAAAGTATGACTATAAACTTTAAATGTGCTCTTGTCAGCAATTAAACATGAGATTAAGGAGAGCATTTGGGGAACAAACACTTCCAGGACCTCCTGGAAAAGGCCAGTAGAGTGAACCATCAGTTTAGATATTTATAGGCCCCTTGCATAATTGTGACCAAATAAAAAATGTGATCGTGCATGCTGTTTCCCTTTGGGCTTTCCCAGTCATTAATCCCTTGAATGATATGTTGGTGTGGCCCAGTAATTTTCTGGAAACACCATGGTTCAAACAGGGTGCACACACCTGCATCTTGCCCTTTATATAATGTCAAAGTAGATCTGGTCATTGCCAGGTTGCTCTTGACACTTTGTCTCTTCTGGAGAATAAAGGCTACTTATGCTCTTACTTAAATCCAGGAGGTGGGTGAAAGAGGGGACATTCTGCGACTACCTACCAGTGCCTAAAAAGAGAGAGGAAGCTGCTATTTACCATGGAAATGGGATGATTAAAAGGTTTAGTAGCTTTAAAAAAAGAGAACAAAAATATCAAACTTGAAATAAATTTCTTGACTTAATACTCATGCAGCTTTGTGGATCTTTATATCTGTTGTTAGGTGGCCCCTGCTTGATGTAAGGACAGTGCACTGCAGTGAACAGCTGGGGACTTGGCAGCCTTTGTCCTGTGACTGTTACTGAGCTCTCCTTCCTCATAACTTGTAGGGAGTTTCCTATGTTATCAAGTTCAGGGAAGTCACAAAGATGGGAGCCTCTGCTGAAATGCATTCATCTTTAAGCATGGACAGAGAACCTGGAAATGCTGGGTAAAAGTTGCAACTTTTCTAGAACCATTACAAGAATCCCAAAAAGATAGAATATCTCTGCACAAGGAAAGCCAAACCTGGACATCCAGAAATGGGAAAAGTCATGGGAAAAATAGAACTCATAAAATCGCAACTAGAAGGAATTTGGGAATATAACTCAATCATTCTCTATAGTATTTAGGAGGGGAAAATCGCATCTAAAGAAGCCTCTCAGCTTGTTGCAAGTCTGGGATGAGAAAAGAAAAACAAAACATATTCTAACCCTCTCCTGAGTGTTATGAGTTAATACTTGGATCTCTGCTATTGCTTAAGACAATGCACCTCAACGCTGGCTCTCATCCTTGCAACTTGGGGAAAGTCCTCTCATGCTTAGATTTGTTTTAGATTGCAACAATGCTAGCACTTTGGTCCTTAGGAAAGAGTATGGACCTCGAATAGCTCATTGATTAAGGCAGCATATTTAAAAAAATTCCCCTGCATGTTTTATATGCTGAATATTATCTATAGACTGGGTAATCTTATTCTTTTACAATTGTTTTGTGTGTGTGTGTGTGTGTGTGAGTTTCCAATTCCTGATCACGTTTACAATTTATACTTTCATATAGCTCTCTGCCTTAACCAGGTGTGATTCAAAACTACAGTCCTTTGGCTACATTTTGTTCAAACAGCTTTTGTAAGTTGAATGCCATGGTCTCCTGTTCAACACTAGTGCATACCTGATTTATTTATAGACATCCTTCCCTCACAAAGGTGACTAATATAGTCATCCCTGGGTTTTCTCCGGAGGTTGGTTCCAGAACGCCCTGTGAATAACCAAATCTGCAGATGTTCATGTCCTGTATACAATGGCAGAATAATTGCACATAACCTATACATATCTCCCCCTGTATTTTAAGTCATCCATAAATTACTTATAATAATTAATATACTGTAAACTCAGGTTAAGTAGTATTGTTTAGGGAATAATGACAAAAAAAAAAAAACCTCTGCAAACATTTATTACAGAAGTTTTTGATCCAAATGTACAACCCAGTGGTACAGAGGAACAACAGTACCATTTTCTCCTTTGTCAATCTTAGGATTCTAGCCCCTCTGTTTACCTAAATCACTTTGACTTCCTCCAAGATGTTGGCAGCTTTCCAACAACTCTTTGCATCTACTTAGTGAAAAATTTCTGTATTTATTGTTCAGTTTATGCATGAAACTATTAAACAGCATGAACTTCACCATTCTCACTCAAGCCAGCAGTCATACTCTGAACTTTACCTCCTGGAGATTTGGTTCCATTTAGACAGGAATTCATAGTTTACTGATGAGCTTATTAAAAATAGTATAGTCAAATGTCTTGACAATCAATCCATGATTTCAATGCATAAGACCTGCCATTCCATCTTAAAATATATTCTTCTGTTGCATTAGAACTTATTCATTTCCAAGGCAAGTTAGTTACTAGCTAGTGTATGTCCAGTACATTGTTTTGCAGGTGCTTTTTCACATGGGAAAAGATATATGTCAAATTAATAATGTTCTTTTAAGAAAGTCTCCTGGACATATGATGTTATTTATTTTTTATGGAATCCTTAACATTATGAATAAGAACCTAACATTTTCTTAGATATTCGTGTTCTGTGCAGGCAAATAATGTTTTTGTTTCCCTATTTTAATAATCATTTGACATGAGCATATGAAAAAATTCCTGGACTTCAATTTTACTGTAATATTTTGATAGGTAATGATTTTCTTTCCTCTTTAGTCCTATAATTCCCTGTGCAGCAACAGAGATATATATCTTTAGTGAGCACTGGAAAAATCCTTTTGAGTCTCAGCCTCCACACCTGTGCTCTCCACAGGTGACTCTTTCTTGGGCCCACCACTTCTCTTGTGTGGGAGTGTGATTTTTAGAAATCAAGAAGTAGATGCAAAGAGGGATATCTGAAGTTTACTTTAGAAATCTATCTACTGGAATTTAGTCAATATATTTTCAGAAGGTCAAGTATTTCTGAGATTTGATCCCATGCATGTCTTCTGTTGAAGAGTTTTCCAATATTCTTTCTATTCTGTTTTTCATCACAGATGCTAGCTTCCCAATTCTGGATTCAAACACTTTTATTTTGGGAGTTTTGCAAGAAGAAGCCAGGATTTAACTTTGTATCTCCAGTTGATAACATCACATCTCTCATATGAAAGGCACTCAGGGTTTGAAAAATGAGTAAGCAAGGATATTCTATAGAAACCAAAGCATCACACTGAAGAGTTACATGCCAGTTACTTATATAAGTATCTGAAAAATTGTTATTCTGTTTCAAGTGCTTAATTTCAAGTTACTAAGTGCAAGGCATTCATGTGATTTTTCCATATCCTCTTTTCCCACATTTTTTTTTATACTGAATGGTTCATTCCACTCTGCTGACCTATTCAATCTATGCTTCAGCACCATTGGATGATAGTATATTTCCCAAGTGCTATCCTTTAGGATTTAGATCTCACTTGATTTCTTTATTGTGACAAAATAAAAAAAAAAAGTGTGTGTTTTTTAACAGCAGATAGATCCCTCTACGTGTATTGTTTTGTTAAAATTTAAACTTACATCTTGCATTTCACTAGATGAAGCCATAACATTCAGATTTGTCTTGTGATCACATGCATAATAGTAGAAAAACTCTTCCCTCAGGACCTCCTTTGGCTTCCTAGCTTATTAATACCCACAGTAATGATTGCAGCCCCTACATTGATGTGGAATTACAGAATTCTTTTGCATATCTTATCCAGCATGATTCTACCATCAACCCTAGAAATTATATAGGGCAGTTCTTTTCATTAGAATTTTGAGAAATTTAGAGGTTGGCATTGTGTCAGTTTTAATGCATAGGAGGGTTAAGTGATTTGCCTGAAATCACACAGCTAATGCATCCTATAGCTGAAACTGAGACCCAGGGATTCCTGCACCATAACCTTTGTTGTGTTGCCCCATTGGCCCTTAAAGATGACCAAGAAGTCTGTGATCTCCTGTTGGCCCTGGATCTCACACAATAGATACTATGTTGGAATTACTGAAATATTCAAGCCTGAGATACCTTTAAAAAATAAGGTGTGCTTTTGAAGCACACAATCTGAATGCCTTGTAATTTTTATTCTAACTTTTTCAAACGTAGACAGTCTCAGTGCATTGTGGACTACTTCTGCCTTTATCGGTGCATTTGAGCTACTGTGCAGGTTTATAATCTTCTCAGTGACTAAGAATGCCGTGTTTTGATCGGCTGTGATATTATCCCTGCCTTGCTGTTCATTGTAAAGACTCCAGATGCGCACACTATATATAATTAACAATAGAAGATATATCTTTTCTCAATACGTCTTTGTCTCCCTTCATCATTTTGCCTTGTCTGTTTTCTTTTGCCAAAAAGCCCATGCTACAATTAAATGTCTTTAGAATAACACAGTGAGAGTATTTTAGTTTAAAGGAACACTGGGGGAAATTTTAGTTAGAAATATGAAGCTTGCTGTGGGGGTAGAGGGAAGAAAGGCAGAGTGCAGCTTTGACTTGAGGGAAAGGGAATCGTTTGCTGGGAACCTTCCCCAGCCCAGCCACCAAGCCACCATTAACTCATGAACAATGGCTGGCCCCCATTTGCAAAGCAGATGTAAATCTGACCCCCCAAAGAAAGGACTGGAGGTTGGCATTGTGTCAGGTATAATGCCATGCAGGAAGTCCAGTCCTGAGATGAAAGCAAAGTAATATTTAATGAACAAAGAAAAACATCAAACCTTTTATGTGTTGGGGACTGTTGAACTTGGCTTCTGAGTAGGAGCCATTCAGAGCACAACTAAGCTAAGAATTCATTCAGCGTCATTGGGACTGACAGGCCTTCAGATATGATCCTTGTTAAACAAGCACCCTGTGGCAAAACTTCAGAAGGCCACCTAGTCTTTCTGCTTCTAAAACTCAACATGAAAAAAGGGTTGACATTTGGTGCAAAGACTATAGATTATGAGCTCTGGGTACATGAAGCAGCACCAAGGAGCAGAGTAGAAGACAAAAGGTGGTGGAGAGGACCTCTTCACTAAAGAGGAAACCATGGGCAGAGTGTGTCCTGGGCAGATACAGGAGCATAAAGTGCAGCCACCAAAGATGGGTGCTCTTCAGTGGTCTCACATCTTAAATGTTGAACCCATCTCTAATTACCATTGTCCCCATCCTAAATTAGCACATAATCCATTGCCTAGACAAACCCACACTCCAGTGTTACAGTCTACAAAGTAAGTTAGCAACCATAGTAAGATAATTTTCCAATAATAACTTTTCACAGTTTCCTGCAGCATCAAAGTACAATCAACATGTCAAGTTCTGTTCTGCAGTGAGAAAAGAGAATCCTGTGAAAATGACTTGGAGGTGGGGGGAGAGAGATTTCTGCATTTTCTTTCTAACAACAAAAATGTCCCGCCCTCCACCTCCCACAGCTACACAGGGTCCAGAGCCTCCAAGTAGGGACTTGTTTTGGCTAATGAAGGCCTTTTCCCATCTGGGACATTTGTTTTCATAGAAAAGGAGGCTGTTAATCAGTATATTCCAAAAAAGGCCAATGAGCTCTTCAGTTTTAGTGCTTGTTCTGCTGCCCTGCTGCTGGGACTGTAATGGGATTTTCACAGCTGAAGAAGGCAGAGCCCCACATCCCCAGCCCCCGCCTTCTTCCAGGAAAAGGCATTTGTGAATGATTCCACATGACAGCAACATGTGCATGACTTGAAATCTAGTAATTGTTTTCACACTAATTTTTACTTGTGAATACTCCCCCCACCCAATTCAGTCAAGATTTTTAAAAATAGGTGTGTAGGTAGACAGAAAGATGAAGAACTCTCTGGTGTTTCTATTTTCCAGGAATAAATAAATTTACCAAGAAGCTTCGAAATCCCTATTCCATTGACAATAATGAGCTACTAGACTTCCTCTCCAGGGTACCTTCTGATGTTCAAAAGGTATGTAATGAGTGGTCACCACCAATAGGGGCTCCCATACTGAGGTCTGGCCAGACACAGAGCTGGAGGACCGCAAGACTGTGTTTGTGTGAGTAATTGAGATAAGGAATCTGAAAAACCCTAAAGAGGCCTGACTTGCAGGAAGGTGGTGCAAAAACCAAAACCAAAACAAAACAAAAAAAGCAACAACAGCTTTGTCCAAAGCATGAGATGATGGGGGAAATTACTCTGAAAAAGAGCTACTAAAGAATAATCTGGAACTCATACCGTGCAGCGGCAGTGTGCTGATGTTTGGCCCTTTTTGATTGCTTGCCTCCCTAAAGAGGACAAGATGGGCTCAGTAAGTGCAATTGCAGGAGATTGAGGATTGATGCTTATTTTCTTCCTCTTCCAGATGGCAGGCATTTTATGGGAAGTAGGGAACAAGAGGATTATTCTTTTTATTCTTGTTTGCCCTGATTATCTCCTGGGTCTCCCTCCTGTCCTCTCTCCTGTAAAGACTTCAGGATGCTGAGGGCAAATCCTGCATTTACTCTGCTACATGGAGAGGAGGAGACGGCATGAGATAATTTGAGATCAATCACCAGTATTATTCACAGGTAATGGTCACTTAGTCCAGCACCGTCTTGTTTCTGTACATGCTCAGAGATTAAAAAAGGCAACAGTAAGAGAAAGCGCCAGAGAATAGCTCAATGTGGGTTCCTACAAATTAGCCTGCTATGAATCCTGAGGAAGGAAGGCAGGTAGCAGTTTCTCTAATGAAGAATAGGTAGATGGGGAGACATCATTTGGAATATCATCAAAGACACAATATTGTCTTATCTGAGAGAATCCCAAATGAAGTGTCAATTTTCACCATTGGGCCACTATGACACAATTGGTTCCCCAGCATCTGAGTAGATTAAAGAGACATGAAGGTTAAAGTTCTTAGAGTTCCTTCCCCCTTCATTTCAAGTTCTGGAGATTAAAATTGACTATTTTATCTTTTACCTTGACTTTATAACTGTTAAAGAATAAAATCACTTTCACAGAATGTATTTTACCATTTGCCTTATATAATTAAAAAAAAACAAAAAACCTCAGTTCTGTTTTGCAGTGAAAACTGACAGGTATGTCATTCTTAATTCCCCAATTAGACCTTTACAAAACACTGGAAGGAAAGGGTGGGTTTTTTGTTTGTTTGTTTGTTTTTGTTTTTTTGGCAAAGTATAGACTCACCAAGATTGGACATCATGTCTTTGGAGAGTTTGGCACAAACGCTAAAAATAGTGAGCACATGTGGTCTGTAATATAATAGTTTAAATGAAGACATTCCACCAGCAGCCTATCAAAGCTCCCACACCAAAGCAATACATTTGCAATGTACCATCACTTGGGTCACAGTGTGAGTTTGTACGGTATCCTTGAAGAATAGCAATTTCCATCAAGCCCCCAAGGGTTGTCTGCATGATCCAAGCAACAGCTCTCAGAATGGTCATCCAGTTAGAGTTGGGATGAACACAGACATACAACGAAAGAGCATCTGAGAACAACATGTAGCATGCTAGTAAGATCCTCCCCATCAGGCCAAGGGCGGTTTCTAATAACACCTTGACAGTGTGCCCCTGGGGACTCCCCGAGTGCTCATATTTATCACAGATGTTTTAACCATTATATTGTAAATGAAATTAATTTCTAAAGAAATCTATAATAAAGTCTGGTACCCAGTATCAATTTCAGCATTTTTCCCCTTAGACAAAATAAATGTCCATAATTGGCTGCGATTTTTCCCCCCAAGATTTTAGATAGTTTTAAATGAATAATTCTAAATTGCTATATCATATACTAAGATAAACATTCCCAAGAGGCAGTTATTAAACTTACTTATGGTTGAGAACTGACACACACAAAATTAAGATCATCTAGCAGTGCCCAGAGCAGGTAGAAACCCATGCATCTCATTAGAAAAATCTGCTTTTAATATTTTGGTTTCAAGAAATGATGCATGACTTCTCAAATCCTTCCTGCAATTAATCCCTCCATGTTCCTGTGTTTAGAAAATGATTCATTACCTTTGAACCTTCCTTCCTTTGCCTTGTTTTGTCCTTGGGGAGCCATTAACACACTCTGTGGTGAGCTAGGGTTACCTAACTGCCAGCAACACGTCTGTTTGTTTTCACAGGTGCAGTACGCGGAATTGAAACTCTGCGGCAGTGGCAGCCCCCTTCGGAAGAAGCGCAGCACTCTCTAAGATAGAGACTTTGGACTCCAGCATCCTATGATGTGCACTCGGTCAGGCCAATGTCAGGGCTATTTCAGTGGTCCTGTGGGGTCCTAAAATGTATGCCATGTGGAACCCACTGTATTCTCTCCTCTTCTTCACATGCACAGACGCCAACACTCCTGTGTCCCCCTGCCACATGGGGTGTTCTATCATTTGCATAGATGGCCATCCCAGCAAAAGGAACCAGTTCTGAGATTATGAAGGACACATCCATTCTCAAATAGGGATTGAAGCAAGGCTCCCGTGGGTCTGATTACCCTTCTTGAGAACAGCCAAGACACCACTCGGATTTGAGAGTGATGAACTGGTTTTCACACCTTCAACAGATCAACCCTCCTTTCACATCATCATTCATGCAAATTTCATCTGAATTCAGTCTATGGTAACTATCTATCCAATAATGTATATTACAAAAAGATTTTATAATAATTAACATAATTAACCCAAATCTTTAGTATTCATTCAGTGGTCACTACCACAAACATATATATAAATTTTTGGTAAGCCCTTGGTGCTGGATACCAGCCTACATTACGGTCCATTGCTGGCAATGGATGCCCCAGGAGGTCCCAAGGGACCACTCTTTGAAAGATTGAGGGCTTCATGAAAGTATTTGACTGCCTTAAAATGCCATTTCTTCTGACTTATTTCCAAAATAAAATGTTAATAGGTAGTTTCTGAAAGGCATGGATTGGGTAATGAATAAATGAATTGAGTATTTAGAAAGATAAAGGTATGAAGAGAGAGACTTTATCAATGAGGGTATTACCTAAATATAATCATTTCATTTTCTCAAATGTTTTTGAACAGAAAGTTAAAATTTCTTTGTCTGAATTTATCTTTGGTTCCCCTTCTGGTCAAAGTAAGCTATATGCTATGAAAATTTCAGAACCCTACTACTAGAATGTACTACCCCAATGTCCTCTTTTGATGACATTTGATTCCTGCACACCCCACAATTTCTCAGTAATCACCTGAAAAAATTCTTGATTTTGTGCATATATAAAATATATACAAATCTTTCTGTTCAAATGATATTTAAAGTTTAAAGACTGCATTTTGTTGACACATACTTTGTATGTGCAGTTTTATATATGTGTATGTACTGTAAAGAAAAGTTGAGGTAAAAAGACCTAATTTAATAGTGAGTTTACTATGGTATTTTTTTTTTGTTTCTGAGTTGTAATTTAATAATGTTCAAACAAAATGTTTATGAAAAATGCCAAAGACTCTAAACCTTATCATCTTGTGTCTGTTTTTCTTCATATTGTATCTTCCTGGGTTTCTTTCTGGCTGAGCCAGATTTCTGCATGATTTGATTTACTTCAAGTTAATGAAGCTGGCTGGAAAAGAGCCTTGCAGAAATTATAAAAGCCCCAGTAAATCTCTTAGTTGTACATACAATAGATACCCAAGAACTTCTTTTGTTAAACCAGTTACTCAATCTTCTGTGTAAACAATGCCTCATTGTCTTGCTCCCAACTATCATACAGTTTATCATAGTCTGTCATTTTGTAACGACCTAAGTCAGACATTTTTAAGCAGACATGTGAGATCTGATCAGTCATTTGAATGAAAACTTTCAGCAGCAAAACAACCCCTTATTTATTTAAATGTAGAACCAATACTTTATTGTTGCTCTTTTGCTATACAATTTCAAAATGAAACAATTTTCCCTACAAGAAGACATCATTAGTTAGACATATTTCCTCTGTAGTCTAACTGGAATTCTCAGCCATAAGATTAAGACACAATCAGTAGCTGGGATACAAGATCAGGACCAAATCAACCCTTAATAAATTGTATATGGAAAACATTGTTAATTGACTATATAGATGCTGAGGGTTAAAAATCGACGTGAGTTGTAAATGAAATGTTAAAATTGATGTAAGTACAGGAGTCCCCCGTTATCCTTGGAGGATGTCTTAAGACCCCCAGTGGGTGCATGACATCTCAGATAATATCAAACCCTATAATTTAATGCCTTCAATAAGCACTTATCACACCCTGAGGCCATAAATTTTACAGATTGATATGTGACAGCAAAGCTAACATGAATTTTTTCTTCTAAAATTTCATGTATAAAAGATTTGTTTTATCCCAGATCTTAGCAACCTCAACATAAGATTTCTTTTTGTACTTATTAAATTGAAAACTTGAATATTTTCACTTAAAAGGAAGTACATTCTGGCACATCCATTCCCAGCATCATTACTCTTGGGCTTTGGGGCCAGTATTAAGGATTACTTGAATACAAGCACTGCAGTATTTTGACAGTCTGAAACCTGAAATGGCTACCAAGTGACTGATAGCACATAGGGTGTGGACACATGGACAAAAGGATGATTCAAATATAGGCAGCCTGGACCACAATGGCACAAGGTACTGTTACATCATTCAGAGTGGTTTGACATTTGAACTTGTTTTGTTCTTTCCGAAGTTTTTTTTATTGAATTTTGAAACAGTTTACCAGGGTCAACTGAAACCACTGAAAGTGAAATTAAGAGTAAGGAAGAACTATCAGAAATTTAGGAGCAATTCTAGAAAGAGTGAGCATGCCCACTCAAGTCTCTCTTCTGAAACCAGTATTGCCATCGGGGAGCCCCACCTTCCATGCCTCATCTCATCCTTATTACCTGCCCAGTCCCCATCTCAAACCATATGAGGATTAAGTTTCTAATAAGTGGATTCTGTGGGATACACACACACACACACACAAAAAAAAAAAAACAAAAAAAAAAACTTACTGGCATCTGCCAGATTCTGTTAGAGGTCAGAGTTACCAAAAGCCTTGACTCCCACTGTCTTCTACTAGACCTCCCATCCTGACAACATTTCTAAGGAACACCATTTTAAACAGACCAGTTTATAACCAAATTTTCATTGTTTTCTTTCATGTACTTCTGTTAGAACATAGGTCTGAACTGGATAGATCAGTGTAGTCTATCCTGGAAAATATATTTCTTGCTTTATATAGGAAGTTTATTTTGTGCAATATTATTTATAATTCCTAGCAATGTTATTACCAACTTCCAAATTAAACAATATCTTATATTTGGAGTTCTTACCTTCATGTCAATGGAAATATATTATCTGTGGACAGTAAAATAATCTTTACATTCTTTGTTTCCTTGTACCATTATTTAACAAACATTGATTTAAAAACACTGATGATATATCTGAATAAAACAGACTATGTTCCCCTGGTAGAACTAGATGTTAAATGGATACTTTCAAGCAACAGCATGACATGTTCATATTCCAGTTTCAAGAAAGCAGTCCTTTTATGTGCAGTAGGTATATGAGCAACTATGAATGCTTAGAGAAGTTATAAGTCAATTGTAATACTCCCAAAAAATTGATGATATCCTGAACTTTCAAATATTGGTACAGAAAAAAATTAAATCAGAAAGTTAGGAGATAAAATTAGCAGAACTTGACAATTGCTTGACTATGGGATAAGGGAGAGAACAGAGTCAAGGACAGCCTCTCAATGGATATTCAAGAATGCAAGAGTTAATATTTTACAGACTTTGATCCAGGCCTAGGAATATAGTATTGCCTTTCACTGAGAGAACTATAGAAACAGCCATGAGAGGAATTGGGGAGCTAGTTTTAGCATTGCATTGAGTTGCCCAAATATGAAAATTAGAAGAACCCCTTTTTGAAAAGTTTGGTAGTATTAAAACTGACTACATATATGCTCTGTGATCCTTCCCCCATACCAAGTTCACACTTGAGTATCCAAACAACACGTGTATATATAGGTTTAAAGATGTGGAAGAATATTCATGCTATTCCCTCTCATTCCCAGACTGGAACTCCTATTTCCATTAATAACTGAGTTGATCCACAAACTGTGCTACTATGAAATGGAATATAACAAAGAAATGATTGACTAGCACTACATGTAGCAACATGGATAAGTGTCACAAACAATGCTGAACAGAAGACTCTAACACAAATCCATGCAATGTATAATTTCATTGATATCAAGTTCAAAGACAGGCAAAATGCAATGTACAGTGCTATAAAGTCAAGAGGCTAGGGGAGCAGTGACTAAATGAGGTCATAATCAGGCTCCTGGGATGATACTAATGTTCTTTTGTTTTGGTCTGGATTCCAGTTACATGATCTTGGTCAACTGGTGAAAATTTGTTGAGATAAAAACTTATGACTTGTATAACTTCTGCATGTTTACTGAGAATAAAAGAGCTGTAAAGTATGGCAAATTAATTCCTACTTTATTAAAGAAATGGAGGCTAATCATAAGTATTTTAAAGAAAGAAAGGGACAATCAGTTTTTTACATTTTAAATGTGTTTTCATGAACCTCAAATGAGCATTTAAACTTTATGTAAGGACTTGGAACCATTTTAAATAAACTCGAAGCAGACAGTATTTGAATATTTAATTTTCAACACAAATCAATCATCGAATCTTTATTACCATGAGTATTAAAATGATTTTACCCTAATTGATTACTCACCAAAGCATTGAAAAACTGGCCCATAAAACCTTAGGATCTGAAGTGTTCCAGAAAGTTGTTTTTTTTTTTTTTTTTAAGTCATATTTATGTTCATTTAGCTTGACATCCTGAAACTGCATATCTCATATAAGTGATTTTTTTCACACATTAAAATTTGTAGGGAGAAAGGTCTTTTTATTTGTTCTAATTAGTTGTATGTGACAGTAGAATGCATTTATACATTTTGCCAAATCATACATAAATGGAGAGTAATTTCTCATTTTTCTGATTGTACATATTGTAGGATCACATCAGTCATGCAGTCATATATGTACATGAGCTAATAGTGTCTGTTTCACTCTACTATCCTTCCCACCCCCATACCCCTTCCCCTCCGAGGATGGTTATGTATATTTTCTCCCATGGGAAGAAATAGATTAGATGGACAGACACATGCACATAAATTTTAATTTCACATATTTTTAAAACTTGATCACTTGACTCTGAGAAAGAATCCAAGAACTTCAACTTTCCGGGAAACTGCCACTGCAACCACCAGCTAGAGAAGGTGTTTTGCTAGAACTCCGATGGCTGTAGCCTGCTCCAGGCTGGAATGCAATATATTATTCAATTCAGCTTCTCTCTGGAAAGATTTTATTATGGTGTTCTCTATAAATCAGAAATCCTGAGATTTCCTGTTTTCATTCCTTTAATTCATTATATTAATACATGCAAGTTTCTCTTCTCCATGTATTCTCATTTAATAATCAAGCCAACTGGTTGGAAAAGTAAAAACACCTGACTCATTTGTGTAACTGCATAATAAACAGCTAACATAACTGATTTAGTATGTGTCTCCTACATAAATTATGATCCAAAGTGCTAAATACTTTATATACATTACATGTTTTTGTTTTACCCTGTAAAGATCTGCAAAAATTAACAGAAATAGTGCAGTATTCATTGCATTTCAAAGAGATAGATTTTTTTTTTTTTCTAATTGAGGCATCAATCACATTTTATATGTGTTTTGTGTTGGGTTCAGCCCAGGTAGAAACAGGGTTTTCTGGACTAGAATCTGGTATAAGGAGTTGAAGATACAGTATCTCGTTGACTGAAATAAAGTTGGGTAACAATGGCTACAATGTTATCTTTTGGATATGTGGTGTCCCCTAAGCTCATGTGGAGACAGTGCAAGAAGATCTATAGGTGAAATGATTAGGTTATGAGAATCTTGACCCATTCAGTATATTAATTCTACTGATAGGGATTAACTGAGTTGTAACTCTAGACAGGTAGGGTGTGACTGGAGGAAATAGGTCGTTAAGGCTGTGGCTTTGGGGTATATATTTTATTTCTGGTAAGGAGAACCTTCTCTCTGCTTCCTGGTTGTCATGTCCTGAGCTGCTTTATTTAGCCATGTCCTTCTTCCATGATGTTCTGCCTCACCTTGGGCCCAGAGCTATGGAGTTTGCTGACCATGGACTGAACCTCTGAAACTGTAAGCCAAAAGAAAAAAAGAAAAAACAACAACAACAACAAAAAAACCTTTTCCTCCTCTAAATTGTTCTTGTCAGGTCTTTTGTCACAGAGGCAAAAAATAACTAAAACATGTCCTCTGTTCATAATGTAGGGCACAGCGTAAGGGTAGAGACACAGGCCTATGTTATTTGAACTAAATATTTTCTCTTTGGCTGTGTTTATTATCACCCTCAGGTACAGCAATTTTTGATCCCTAGAATTTGGAAGTGCTAACTAGCATATGACTCTGACTAAAGAAAAAGTTTATAATATTTCTTTCCTCTTTTTTATATTGTCAATATATGCATTTTTTTCCAATTTTTAAATTGCCTGAAATGTTTGTATTGTATATTCCTCTCTTCTAACTCATTAGTAAAGATGTTAAAATAGTCACATGAACTTAATTCCTTTGACTCACAGGTCAGACAAATCAGTCTTATTTTTCTTTCAATCAAATTAAAAAGTAGAGTTTTGGCGGCCCCCTGAATCATCTATTTAAATAACACATAGGTCTTATGGCTATTTCTAGCTAACTGCTTCCCCTACTCTCTGCCTACACTATTTCCTAGTTTCAGCTTCATAATTTATAACCAGTTTCAATCATACTGATCACTATGATTTCTGAAGATCACTCTTATTTAAAGAACTTCAAAATCAGTTTTAATCACTTACAAATATTTTTTGCATAATTAACCTGGTAAAAGTGAACTTAAGATGTTGACCTGTGCTCCAATTTGCTATTTTACTTCAAAAGTGTTGTGGTTAGAGAGGAGTGTCAGAGTGTCAGGTTTGAGCACTTTAGAATGAGAAATTTGAACCGCAAGTTTTCCTGACATTTTCCTTCTCACCAATGTCTTCTTCGAAATTGATTGGGCTGGTTCTATCTAGTATTCATATTGGCTACTACTGTAAAAGATTTCCAAAATGAATAGTGTCTTATTTGTCTTAATTAATGCCCCCTCTTCTTCAAGTACTTAGTTTTTAACCTAGTTTTAATTCTATGGATGTATCATAAATTCAATTTTCATGCAGTCTTAAAACTATCTTAAAACTATATTTTAGACTTCAGTGATTTCAGACCTATCTTCCAATCTCCTGATAATCTATAAAATTGTAACCTTATTTTATCCATGTTTTATCTACCTATTCTTTTATTACCACTGCACATTCTCTTAAGTCATTGGCAGAAAATCTTTACATGTCCTAAAAGAGGCAATTTCAAAGGGGAGAAAACTCTGTTCTGCTCAATACCAAATTTGGGATTATGTGGAAATGGAAACCAATTTTCCCCTGTCCAGCTGTCTGCTATTAGCATTTGGTTGTTACTGGTTTGGAGTTAGATGATCACAGAAACAGGGAGCCAGAAAGATAGAGGTTCAAGTCCAAACTTTGCTATTTGGCATTAACTCACTCTATGTCTTGGGCAACCCACTTATCTTCTGAAACTCATTTCTTCAATTTTAACATGCAAAGAATACCATCCAAATTGTGAGGGATTTGAATAAAGACTGTATGTACTCAGTACATTAGCAGGTACATTGGTTCCCTTCTGTGGTATTATGTATATATACACACACACATGCATTTATGCAAAAATGTGTATTGTATGTATGTATTACATGTTACAAATATAATATAGTTACATCATAATTTCACAGCATGGAAAATTTTCACAAATCGAATATTCTCACTGCAAAGTTTCATGAGTTGAATATCCAGCACTCAAACCAAGAGATGTATCACTCCTAGCAGCCCAGAAGTCTCTCAGAAGTCTTATTAGTTGGTACCTTTTTAGTAACTACCATAGTTACTAATTATGATCTAAAGGTTTTTATCTCCCAAAACTTTACATGTTGGAATTCTAACTTCCAAGATGATATTAAGAGGTGCAATCTTTGAAGTGTAATTAGTTCATGAAATCAGAGTTCTCATAAGTGGGATTAATGTCCTTATGAAAGAGGTCCAAGAGAGACCCTTGCCCCTTCTGCCATGTTAGAGAAGAAAGCTGTCTTTATTGATGACAGCTCTCATCAGACACTGAATCTGTCAGTTCCTTGATCTTAGAACCACTAGCCTCCACATCTGTGAGAGATCTATGTTTATTGCTCATAAGTCACCCAGTCTATGATATTTTTTTTTCAGCAATCCAAATAGACTAAGAAACTACCTCTCAAGTATGCATGCCAGTGTTTCTCAAACTTGGTACTATTGATGTGTGGGCCTGATGATTCTTTGCTGTGGGATAGTAGGACACAAAATCATAGTGGATGTTCAACAGTATTGCTGGTCCCAACCAGATGCTTGTAGTAACCCTCCACCAAATATTTTCAAATATTCCCTTCAATAGGGTGATGCAAGGTCATTGGCAAAATTGTCCTCAAATGAGACTGTTGGAGACCCAGGGGTATCTCCTCTGTGAGCTGTCACTTCTCTCTCTCTCCTCTGGTGACTCACCAGCAGTAGCTTTAGTGAGGCAGCCATGATGGTTGAATAAAGGTGCTCTGCACACAACTCTACCACAGAGAAGTACCAGGTCAACAATGGAAAACTGTCTTTCAAAAAGAGAGAAAGAACGAGGGAGAAGCTGGAAATCAGCAAGCAATGATGGGAACCTAATGAGCATGGAAAGACAGGCAACATAGAGAAAAGGAAAAAGCAAACTGAGACCTTACCCACAGTTCCCCAGCCAGGGGAAACCCATGCTGCCTGGAAAAGGTAAGGTGGATAGTGACAATGACTCCAATGCAGAAGCAAACAAGCAGTCTTAACTGCAGAGAAATGCAGGGTCCCCACACTTTCGACAATCCAGTTTGGGGAGCTGGCTGGTCTGACTGACTGCTCTCCTCCAAAGAAGAAAACTACACTGGACTTACCCCAACCCCTAGAACTCTACCTACTACAGTAGTGATAGCTATGTGCCATCTTGCCTACGGTACCAACAGCTAGCCCCTAACACCATGAGAAACCTTGGGCCATTGTACATCTCACTGGGAAGAAGACGGGCCCTTCAACATCAGGATCAAAGCCACAGTATCCACAAGTCCAAGTTTTACTCCATGCCAATCATTTGGGAGGGTCTCCTTCCCTGCCCACAGCCTTAGGACTGCAGCTACTGATTGATTCGAAGTCCTGTCTTCACCCATGACTATCCATCAGGAGCTGGAAGAAGTCCCAGACACTTCCTGCAGTTCTAGCAATATGGCCCCATTCCCCAGCACCACACCCATCTCACTCAGCAGGAACTAGCGAAGTTTCCCTTCCCAGCCCATGTCCTAAAGCCTGTAGCTACTAATGCCAAAAGCAAGGCATCATACAAGTTGATCCCCAGGGGCCAGAGGTGGTCCCATCCATGTCCTGCAGCTGCAGAACTGTGGCTACCAGTACCCAAACCCAAATGTTACCTATACATGCACTGAAGGACTAGGGAAGATCTCCACAGTCTAAGCTCTTGGGACTACTGATGCTACTAAAGCTCTGGTTCTACTTGTTTTTGTTCCCAGTGACCTGGACAAGTTATATTCTGTATCCCACAATTCCATAAGAGCAACTAACACAGCTACAAGTCCTGGAAATAATCACAATTTCCCACAGAATGTAAGGAAGTTCCTCCTTTATTCTACAACTTTGAGATCACAATTGCTTGGTACCACAAACCACCTGTGGTCACCTCATGAGACCCAAGGAAGATCCCATCCATTTCTGGATCTCCTTAAGTGTAGCTACTGATGCTATAATCGCAGATATCATCTGCATTCATCCTGAGAGTTCTGGGGAAGTTCTCCTGCATAGTCTGTTGCTTGGAGACTCCCACTGCTACAATGCTTAACATCACCTCTACTTGTCCCAGGGGATCTAGGGACACTTTTCTCCACACCCTGCACCACAGACACTGTTGCAGCTCCATGGACAAACCTCAGTGCCATCAGTGCTCAACTCTGTGGAGCCTCAGAGCACATAAACCTGAACGACTGTGTCTGCTACAAAGTCATCCAACTATCTTCATGAACTGCTGCAGTCAGACGCTGCTGACATGAATCAAAGACAAAGAAATCACAGACTATGCTTTTGAGCTCCCCTATAACCTAACCCAAAGTACCTACCCATGTGACATCTTATATCCCAAAATTTTACTACAAAACACAATTCCTAAAACTGGAAGTTGCAAACATTGTACCAGATATACAAGTATCAACTTATGGACACAAGAAATGTGAAAGGAAACATAACGACAAAGGAGAATAATAATTATCCAGAAATATGTCATAATTTGAAGGAAATCTATGAAATGCCCCCCAAAAAGGGCAAAATAACAATCCTAAGGAAAGGTAGTAAGAATAAAATACAGACAAATAATAGAAAGGAATAAGAAAACAATTCAGGATTTGAGTGAGAAATGTGCCAAGAAGAGAAATAGAAATCATAAAGAATGAATCAGAAATATTGGAACCAAAAACTCAATGAATAAAAAATATATAATAGAGAGCTTACACAATACATAAGAACAAGTTAGATAAAAGAGTTTCTGAACTTGAGGATAGGTTATTTGAACTAACCCTAAAGCAAAAAAAAAAAAAAAAAAAAAATTAAAGCCTGCAAGACTTAAGCAAACAAATATTCAAATATTCACACTATGCATTATAGCATTTCCAGAAAATGATGCTAAGGGATATAAAAAACATTGAAAATCTATTTCAGGAAATAATAGCCCAAAACTTTGCAAACCCTCCTGGATATTTGTAAATTCATATACAAGAGGCACAAAGGATCCCCACTAGACTCAACCAAATTAGATGAAGATGTGTTATAGTCAAAACATCAATAGTACAAGAAAAAGAGATTCCATAACAAAGTAACAAAGTAATAGAAAAGTGTCAAATCACATATAATGGAATGACCATTGAAAAATACAGATTTTTCAGCAGAAACCACGAAGACCAGAAGAGAATGGAATGTTATATTCAAAATACCGAAACAAACAAACAACAACAAAAACCTTGCCGATCTGGAATGTTATACCTTATGAAATTTTCCTTTAGTACAGTCTTTCCCAGAAAACTGAAAAGGCATTCATCACCACCAGAGAAGCCAGACTTGAAATACTTCAGGGAGTTCTATACTAGCAACAAATGGAGGATAACCATCATCCTGAAAATGTGAATATAGATCTCACTAGAACCAGTGCCCAAAAGAAAAGTAGAATCAGATCTTTACGTGGTAGAAAACCCAACAAATCACAAAAATAAATAGGGGGATGGGCAAGGAGCAAAAATTATATGAAACCAGCAGAATAAAGACAGGAGAAAATTCATACCTATCAGTAATGACTTTGTCATGAGACAGACTAGTTTAATGGAGGGCGAAAAAAACCCAAGACCTATCCATATATCACCAAGGAGAAACTTCCTTCAATAATAAAGATACACATGGCCTGAAAGAGAAGGCTTGGGAAGACATACACGTGGAAAACCACAAGAGAACAGTAGTAGCTCCCTTCATATCTGATTAAGCAGAAATTAAAACAGACTGTAAAAAGAAGCAAATAATATCATCAGATATTGGGAAAAAGGATCAATAAAAGCAAGAAGTTGAGAAATTGTTAATAATATATGTAATCCACATGGGAGCACCCTAATATACAAAGTGAATATTATAAGATCAAAAATGAGAAAGATTCTAATACATTCATAGCTGTGAATTTAAAAACCCACTGTCATCAAGGGACAGATCATCTGGACAGATCATCCAACAAAATTTCATCTGAGTTGACACTATAGAACAAATCACCTAACATTTTTATAGAATATTTTATCCAACCACAGTAGAATGCAAGTTTTACTCATGAGCACATGGAATATTCTCTAGGATAGACCATACGTGAGGCCATGAATTGAGATTCAATAAATTTTAAAAACCTGAAAGCACATCATGTGTCTTCTAGACCACAGCAGAATAAAACTACAAACCAAAAACAGCAAATGAAAATAATAATTCATCATATCAGAATATATGGGAGTCAGTAAAAAAAAAATAGCTGAGAGGGAAGTTTATAGTAATAAATGCATACAGCAAAAAATAGAAAGATCTCAAATAAACAACCAAGTAAAGTGTCTCAAGTCCTGAAAAAGGCATGAACATTCAAATCACATTTTTTTAGAGGGAACTTAGGAAGCTGAACACAAAGAAGTACAATCCTGGCTAAAAAACTGAATTGACTTCTTCAAAAGATGTACAAATGGCCAACAATATGAAAAAAATATGATCTATCTCACCAATCACCAGGAAAATACAAATCAAAATCACAATGGGATATCATCTCACCCCCATTAGAATGGTTATCATAAAAAAGAAAAAAATTAAGAAATGCTGGTGAGAATATGAAAAAAGGGAACTGTTATTCATTATTATTGGAAATGTAAATTCGTACATTCATTATAGAAAACATATGAAAATTTCTCAAAAAAAAAATAAAAGTAGAAAGACAACATGATCCCACAATTCCACTACTAGGTACATATCCAAAGGAGATGAAATGATTATACCAAAAATATGCATGCATGTTCATGTTTATGGCACTACTATTCACAATAACTAAAATATGGAATCAATGGGAAATCATTCAGTGGATAAACACAGGAATATGTGGTATATATACACAATGGAATATTATTCAGTCAATAAAATAATGAAGTCCTATCATTTGCCAACAACTTGAGTAGAACTGAAGATCAGTAAGTTCGGTGAGATAATCTTGACACAGATATATACCGTATGTTCTAAATCATTTGTGGAAGTTTTGTAAGTTTGCGTTTTTGAGGACAATATTGAAGAATGTCTTTTTTCCTATGCTCACCTACCTAATAGTGAACAAATGTGAATATTTTCAGTGCAATAGGTAAGGATTAGTGTGCTACTTTGCTTAGTTTTAATTTAAATTTTTCTTGAGTAAATGCTTTTGACATATGAAAAATCTCTTTGCATTTCTTTTCAATTAGTGTCTAATCAATTTTTGTGGCCCACATTTGTACAGTCCGAATTTTTAAAAACTAATTATACATTCTGTTATTTTTCCCTTCTCCCCCACCCCTCACACCCCTCTTTTCCCTCTATACAGTCCCTCCTTCCTCCATTGGGAGATGTAACTGCATCAGCAGATTAATCCTCTTTATGGATTAATAAAATGAATGGACTACTGGGTGGTAACTGTCGGCAGGAAGGGTGGGTCTGGAGGAAGAAGGTCACCAGAGATGTGTCCTTTGATATTACATCTTGTTACTGACTACTTGCTCTCACTCTCTGCTTCCTGGCTGTCATGAGCTGAGCAGCTTTCTTCAGCCACACACTTGTGTCCTGAGGTTCTGCCCCACCAAGAGCAGTGGGGTTGGTTGACCATGGACTGAGAACTCTGAAACCATAAACTGCAAATAAACCTTTCTTCTGCTTTAAAAAAAAAACTATACAGTCATTTTAACCCTTTGTTATGTACATTGTACATTGTAAACATTTTTTTCAATTGTCATTTTAAAAATTCCATTTATAGTACTTTTGCAAATATTTTAATTTTTATATTTGTGTGTGATTTATGAAGTCATTTTTTTTTCATATTGTGTTTCATATTGTTCTGGGTTTTGATTCATCAATAAGGACTTTTTTTCATTCACACGTCATAGAAGAACCCACCCATGATTTTTAGTGATTTTTTTCTTTGTTTTTTAATATTTGATTTTCCTGGCATGGAGGTTGCTGTTAGAATGTCTTAAATTGGTCTGATTTTCTATTAACTACAAGTAATTTAATTACTTTTCCTTGGAAGTCCATTAGTTTCCAGATAAAAATATCTCGTTTTTAGAGACAAACTCACATAAGTACAGTTATCTCATACTAGTCAAAGTTGCCAAAAACATACAATGGGGAAAAGATAGTCTCTTCAACAAATGGTGCTGGGAAAACTGGAAAGTCATATGCAGCAAAATGAAATTAAACCTCTCTCTCTCACCATGCACAAAACTCAACTCAAAATGGATCAAGGGCCTAGGAATTAGACCAGAGATCCTGCACCTATAGAAGAAAAAGTAGGTCCCAATCTTCATCTTGCCAGCTTAGGACCAGCTTTCCTTAACATGATTCCCAAAGCACAAGAAATATAAGCAGGAATCAATAATTGGGATAGATTAAAACTAAAAAGTTTTTTCTCAGCAAAGGAAACAATAAACAATGTGAAGAGAGAGCCTACAGAGTGGGAGAAAATCTCAGCCATACACACTTCAGATAGAGCACTGATCTCCAGAATCTATAAAGAACTCAAAAAACTTTACACCAAGAATACAAATAACCCAATCAATAAATGGACTATGGAAATGAGCAAACACTTCACAGAAGATCTATGAACAATCAACAGATATACAAAAAACTGTTCAACAACTCTAGTAAGAAGAGAAATGTAAATCAAAATTACCCTAAGATTTCATCTTACTCCAATTAGAATGGCTTTTATCATGAATACAAGCAACATTAGGTATTGGCAAGGATGTGGGAAAAGGGTACACTCATACATTGCTGGTGGAGTTGCAAATTGGTACAGCCACTCTGGAAAGCAATATGGAGATTCCTTAGAAAACTTGGAATGGAACCACCATTTGACCCAACTATCCCACTCTTTGGTTTTATACCCAAAGGACTTAAAATCAGCATACTACAGTGATGCAGCAAACACATACTACATCAGTGTTTCTAGCAGTTCAGTTCACAATAGCTAGACTGTGGAACCAACCTAGATGCCCTTGAAAAGAAGAATGGATAAAGAAACTGTGGTATATATACACAATGGAATTTTATTATACACAATGGAAAATTATTCAGTCATAAAGAAGAATAAAATTATTGTATTTGCAGGTAAATGGATGGAGTTGGAGAATATCATGCTAAGTGAAATCTCAAAAAACCGAAGGCTGAATGATTTCTCTGATGATGATACATAATGGGGCGGGAGGCAAGAATGGAGGAAGGATGGATTGTACAGAGGAAAATGAGGGGTGGAGAGGGGGTGGGGGAAAGGAAAGAGAATGAGTCAAACATCATTACCCTATGTACATGTGTGATTATGCAAATGGTGTGACTCTACTTTGTGTACAACCAGAGAAACATAAGTTGTACCCTATTTGTGTATGACGAATCAAGATTTAAAAAAAAAAAAAAATCTCAGTGTTAATTCAACTCAATTTATTTCAGATCCTTTCAAATGTAGTTTCATGTGAATTTTTTTCTGATTATTTCCTAGCAGTAGACTTGCTAGGTCATAGGCTGGCATCAAAACTTTCATAAGTGATCCAGTTTTCTAAAGTGGTCATACCCGTCTGCATTCCAACAGGCAACATAGGAGAGTTTTGATGATCCCACATCCTCACCAGCATTTGACGTATCCATCTGTTTCATTTAATTCATTTAGATATGTGTGTGGTAGTATTTCATTGTGGTTTTAATTTGCATTTCCCCAGTGGCTAAAGAAGTTGGATAATTTTTTTTCAGTGTTTACTGTTTCAATGTTCTCTTTTGATAAGTGTCTATGCATTCTCTTGTCACTTTTTTTCAAAGTGAATGTTTCCAAATTTCTTTCACTGATTTGTAGAACTCCTTTACCTGTGTGTAAATCATTCATCGGGAGTAAAGTTTGCATTTTCCATTACACACCTTCACTTTTCACTTTGTACATCTTGCTACTATGGTATGTTAATAAAAAAAAGTTCTAAATTGAACATGGTGTGATTTGTCATTTTTTTATGGTCTGTGTTTTTTTTTTGTTTGTTTGTTTGTTTTTTTCTATCTTGCTTAAGAAAATTCTGTCCAGTCCAAGGTCAGGGAAGTTCTTTTCTTGTCTCTGAAAGCTTTGTTCTATTACATTCACATTTAGAATTGTGAATGTAATAATCAATTCAGAATTGTGTTTGGTTTGCAGTGTGAAATAATGCTCAGACCTGCTTTTTCCAAGTGGCTATCCAATGGACATTTTATAATTTATTTTTACATAAAATTATTTTCCCTGAAGTGTTAGGGTGGTAGCCTGAGTCAGGACATCTTTTGCTATTTTCTTTGCAAATTGATTAAAAAACACAGCCTTGCACTTTAAATTCTCAACTCTGCTTCCCTTCTCTACCACTGGTATCTAAATCCTCTTTTACTGTGCTCTATTGCTCGGGTCCTATTCAATTTCAGCTCCTTTCTCAGCAGATCTTTCCCATTGTGGGACTTGGTCATGGGAGAAAGCAAACTTTGATCTGTTGGTTTAGAGACTGGAGAGTTCCTCATGCAGACAAATCCAGCCCTCTGAGCTCATCAGGCACTCACCTGAAACCTAGGGACCCTTTCAGTTTCAGTTTCATTTTGCCTGCCATTCTTCTGAGCACCCGTTAGAAATCTGAAGATTATTTTTTTTGATCACAGATTCATCCGTGACCCATGCTTCCTCTGCTGGACCCCTGTAGCGCTTGAACCTACAGTAGTTTGTCACCAACCATTTGCATTTGGTGGTTCATTCATGATGACATTTATTGTCAGGGGCTTACATTGTATGTGAGTTTCTGGTTATGATGTCATAAATCCCCTCTCAGTGTGAGATAATGTTGAAATCATTTTCATCATCTTTCCTGAATTTTCTCATTTTAATTATTTCTATTGTCATCTTACATAGGCAGACCAAGCCCTGGGAGTGTCTGGGTCGAATCCAGATAATGATAAGGGGTAGAAGAGAATCCAAACCCATCTCTGCAAATTCCAACCAGTTTAGTACTTTTGAATTAATCCACTTGAGCTGCTATAATAAAATACCATAAACTGGGTGGCTATCACAGAAATTTCTTACAGTTCTGGAGGCCGAGGAGTGCAAGATCAAGGTACCAGCAGATCCAAGAGGGAGGTCTCTGGGGTCCCTATAAGGACATTAAACCTGTCACAAGGACTCTGGCCTCATGACCTAATCATCCCTCAAAGGCCCCACACCTCCTAACAGCATCACATTCAGGTTAAGTTTCAGATGTCGATTTCTGGGGGATAAAGTCTGTGGTAGCTGGTTTACTTATGATACTTTATATCCTGTTTATATTTGTTTTTATCTCATTTTCTTCAAAAAATTCCTCCATTGGAAAGTTTCACAATGTATAAAATACCTTAATAGACCTTCATATATTTATCATTTATAAATTAATAAATCTGTAATTGAGAGCTTTCCAAAACACTTTTTTCAATATGCACACTTTTTAAAAACAAAGCTACAGTAACATAATCACTGTGCATTAAATTATGTGAAAGTAAGACATTTGAGTACTAGTTATAATAAAAGAAAATAAGAATCTTAGCAAACAATCATTTTCATCTTCTTCATAATAGCCAGTTGCTATAATATAAGGGAAGACAATCAGAATACATGAGAAATTATAAACAACTTGTTCTCACATTGTGTATTCTGCTGCTGTAGATATCTAAATTTCATATGCAACAGAAAATACAAATTACTGAAGTTTCATATCACATTAACTGAATTGGAAAAACAACAACTATTTAGAAAGCAACATTTGATGGAAATTGGCTAAACACTACATAGCAGACGCTGTTTCTCCCTTCCTTTACCACTGAGTAAAAGCTTAATAAAGAACTACAGTGAGACTATCTGAATGTATAAAGTCCCCCAGAATCATGAGAAGATAAAAGTCAAATTTATAAGCAGGCACAATCAGTGAAGTTTAATTTTGATACGGTTTCTTCTCTTTAGGTCAAAAATGACAGGGTACATTGAAGAGAGTCCTATTTGTTTCTATTATCGCTCTGAAAGTTTACCATAACATTAATGGTTTACAACATGCAAATATGTATTGCAGCTCTGGAAGTCAGAGTTCCTTCCGATGTTGCTAGGTTGTTACCAAGGTGTCCACAGGGCTGCACTCCATCTGAGTCCACAGGAAGTCATCGTCTCCTTGCATCTTCCACCTTCTGTAGTTCACCCAGGTACTGGCTCATTGTTCACTTCCTCCGACTTCAAAGCAAGCAATGTTGGGCAGAGACCTCCTCACTTGGACATTTCTCTGTCTTTTTCAATGCTTTCTTCCACTTTTAAGGACACTTGCAATTATATTGATTCCACCTGGATAATACAGGATACTCTCCCTGTTTTAAGAGTATCTGATTAACTACATTAACTCCACCTGAAACCCTGATTCCCCTTCGCCATGTAGCCTAACATGTTCTGGGGATTAGGATATAGACACCTTTGGTGGGTCAATACAAACAATACCCATTTGGTTTATCTAAGCTAAAAGATGATCAGTGTTGGCAGGAACACACTTTTGTGTTTTTTCCTTGGCAGATTCTGTCATTATTTTCAAAGCAGAATGTCTTATACTTGTGTGAGTTATGAATGTACATGTGCAAGCATATGTACATGTAACACAAACATACTCCTAATTTTTAAAGCATGACTGCAAAAAAAATTATGTGATGAATCAGACAATTATTATGATAAGATATCCTCATTAGAGGCCGAAATGCAGCATATGATGACAAAGAATATCTAATTGGGAATTAAATAAAATCCATGTTCTCAATATGTATCAGCCCTTGTTAAAATTGAATTTAAAACATTAGTAGGGGTAGTACTTGAAAGACCTTGGTAGTGTCATGGGCAATTATTTATCTCAAAGATATTCATCATATTAAAAGCCCATTGGGGAATCTCAAAATCAACTAATGGTCAGTCCCAAGAGTAAGGTTTGAAGGAGGAAAATCCAAGTGCAAATTTTTTTAATTGTTTGTTCTATTTAGTTATACATAACAGTCAAATGCTTTTTGATTCATTTTACACAAATGGAGTACAACTTTCATTTTTGGTTTTACACGATATAGAGTCATACCATCATGTAATCATACTTGAACATATTTGTCTCATTCCACTACCTTTCCTTACCCCCTGCTCCATCCCCTTCCCTCATTTCCCTCTACACACTCCAATGTTCCTCCATTCTTCCCTTACCCACTTCCCACCCCCGTTATATATCAGCATCCACTTATCAGAGAAAACAATTGGCCTTTGGTTTTATGGGACTGGATTATTTCACTTAGCATGATATTCTCCAACTCCATCCATTTTCCTGCAAATGCCATAATTTTATTCCTCTTTATGGCTGAATAACATTCCATTGTATATATACCACAATTTCTTTATCCATTCATCTACTGAAGGATATCTTGTTTGGTTCCACAATCTAGGTATTGTGAATTGAATTGCTATAAACATTGATGTGACTGAATCACTATAGTATGTTGATTTTAAGTCCTTTGGGTATAAACTGAGAAGCGGGATAGCACAAACAAAAACATATTAAAAAAATAGTGTACCATGATCAAGTGGTATTCATCCCAGTGCTGCAAGGTTGGTTCAACATCTGGAAACCAATAAATGTAATTCATCATATCAATAGAGTGAAGCAGGAGGTATCACAATACCAGACCTTAAACTATACTACAGAGCAATAGTAACAAAAACAACATGATCTTGGCACCAAAATAGGCAGGTAGACTAATGGAACAGAATAGAAGACACAGAGACAAACTCACATAAATACAGTTATCTCACACTGGACAAAGGTGCCAAAAACATACAATGGAGAAAACATAGCCTCTTCGACAAATGGTGCTGGGAAAACTGGAAATACATATGCAGAATGAAACTAAACCCCTATCTCTCACCTGCACAAAACTGAACTCAAAATGGATCAAGGACCTAGGAATTAGACCAGAGACCCTGCACCACACAGAAGAAAAAGTGTACCTAAAACTTCATCATGTTGGTTTAGGACCAGACTTCTTTAACAAGACTCCCAAAGTGCAAGAAATAAAAACAATAATCAATAAGTGGGATGGATTCAAACTTGAAAACTTTTGCTTAGCAAAGGAAACAACCAAGTGCAAATTTAACTGAGAGAGAAATGCTTTTACATTGTTGATCCTAATCAGGAGGCTCATCTCAGCTGAAGAAAAGCCAGACTTGAAAGTTCTAATTCCTGATGTTACAATTCATTGTTGAGGCACTGAGTTCAAACTTCTAAAACACCTTACCCTCAGTTTCTCCACTAAGTATCAGGATGATATATTTTAGAATGAAATCATTAATGTTGGCATAAAATGTTGTCATCTATCTTAGCATAAAGTGTTGTCATCTACAGAGATCTTAGCATTGGGTTAGTCCATTTTGTTCTGTAACCACACTCTCTCAATGTTCAATAAAAACGGGTGTTAAAATTGACCATTAATTACTATTTTGGTTTATATTTTTTCCAATTCTGGGCTTCAATTATCCATGTTATACATATCTCATTTTTATTTCAGGAAATCATAAGTTGGAAATCATAATCACATCATTCTTTCTAGACAAGCCGTTTTGGGGACTAAAAATTAAATATTCAAGTAATTAAATAGATTGGAGAATTTCTGTCTGGATTTGTGCCATGAATGGATTGAAGTCATTGATCATCTTAATAGTAAACTTATATGTTAAACATAAAGTCACATTACTTTAACTCACTAGGAAATATTTATATTGGGATAGAAAACCACAAAGCTAGAAACTGCATAGTAGAAATACCAATTAAATTGAGTTGTAGACTTGAATGTTTGCTCAAACTTACTGGTGGGATTTCTCTTCTTTCTGACTGGATTCTATTGATATCACCAAGCTGCACAGAACTCTTCTAAGGAGACATTGGCTGTGTACATTTAGGAATGCACTTATGTTTTCAGCAAATAAACAATAGGTCAGGCTAATGAGAAGTGTTCACCTGAGGAGTTCTTCACGTTTTAATAGGTTTGTCTTATTGTCATGGAGGACAATTTGTAGTCATTATTGGTCTTCGATGTGAGTCACCACAATGAACATTAATTCAACATTTTAGCAATCGATGAACAAAAGTTTCAGTGCTGGAAACTACTACTCCTACCTACTCCTACTTAGTATCTTTTAGGACATAAATTTAATTGGACTCACATTTGTAGAGAATTTTTAATGCTGGATGAAGAGAAAAGTTAGCTTCCTAGCTGGGTAACTTTAAGTCAGATAATCTCTCTGGGCCTTGGTTTTCTGATCTGCAAAACTTGGATTTTTGTGTGGATAAAATCTAACATTTTCTTGTAGATAAAAAGATGTTTTGGGGGATCAAGTTTAGCTGTTTAAGCACATTAAAAAAGTGATTTAATTTGATACCTTCTATATGTAGTTCTCACTAAAAAAATGTAGGTGCAATTTAGGACAATCTATGTTGCTTAATACATGCTTTTATACAATAAGAATTGAGTCACTGAAGAAATTTCATTCTATTTTTTTAAGTCATATGGCATCCTTTTTTTGAACTATCAATTTTATCATTGCTTAGCTTCTCTGAATTGGAAAGCAGGAATTTACCACTGTCTCATCTTTCCCTATCATTCTTTATTCACCTCCCTCTACCTGGGACATCCCATTCTTACCCTTTTGAATGATATATGGGTTTGGGGCCACATGTGTTTTTCTTTCTTTATTTCTTTAGGGCCACAACCCGAGACCCCAGAGTTGTGGTTCTTCCATGCACGCCTGTGCTCCAGACCCTGGTTACTTGGCTGCTTTGCAGGCACTGTGCACCACACAAGACCATCACTGCCAGCGTGCCCACTCGGTGAATCTGACACCAAGGCTGATACATCTAGTTATGATTTCCCCCAGAAGAAGAAATTGGGATCAGGAGTGTCCTTCACCACCTAAGACCCTGACAGCCCACCATCACCACAGAAACCTAGGCTCATGTTTTGAATATGCCTTTTGTCTTTGCCTACGCTAACTATATTAGGGAGAGCTTCACAAAGTACGCAATGCTGTACCCTCATTGGAGGTTTCTGCACCTTACCCCCTGCAGCCCTCTCATTCCATAAGATGCAAAATTATCTTTTTCCTCCAAATCCAGTCTGTAAAGTGTGGCAGAGGTGACTGCTTCATCATATGTACAGGCACCAATGCAGGGCAATAAGATATATGAAACAGCAGCAAATAAAAACACATGAAATCAAGACAGCATCAAATAAAACAATTTTCTAGTAATTGGTCCCAAAGAAACAGAGATCTACAAATGACCCAATGGAATATTAAAAACAATTATAAGTGAGGCCAAAGAACTACAAGATACTGTAGTGAGGTGATTCAATGAAATCAGAAAAACACACAAGCAAAATTAGAAATCCAACAGAGAAATAGATTCATAAAGAAATAAGTAAACTCAAGGGCTGAAAAAAAATGAAATGAAAAATATAATAGGAAGTATCAAGAGCAGAAGAAAGTAGGTGTACTTCAGGACGGTCACATTGAAATAACCAGTAGGCAGGGGCACAGACAATGATTTACTGATAAGATTCCCATTCCTCAGGAAAAACATATGAAAGCTGATAAATAGAATAGCATCAAATTAAAAAAAAAAACAAAACTTTTGAATAGCAAAGGAAACAACCATATGAAGGACTTGCCTACAAGATGGGAGAAAATATTTTCCACTACTTTTCCAACAGATAATAATCTAGAATATATGAATAACTCTAAAAACTCAACACACACACACACACACACACACACACACACACACACAAATGAGCAAGTAACCCCAAAATGGACAAATAAATTAAATGGACACTTCTCCAAATAAGAATTACAAATGGCAAAAAGTTACATGAAAAAGTGTTCAATATCTTTAGTTATTAGGGAAATGCAAATCAAAATACGTTGAGATTTCATTTAATTACAGTCAGAATAGCAATCATCAAAAATACAAACAACAATAAATGCTGGCAATGATGGGGTTAAAAAGGAACTCTACTGTTGATAAGAATGTAAATTGGTAACAGCCACTGTGGCAGTAAATATGGAGAGTCCTCAAACAAACAAAAATAAAACACTACCTATGACCCAGATATACAACTTCTTGGTATTTATCTAAAAAAATAAAGTCAGCATATTTTATTGATAGCCTACATACCTGTGCTTATAATGTAATTCACAACAGCCCAGTTATGGAATCAGCCTAGGTGTCCATCAATAGATGACTGGATAAAGAAAATATTGTACATGTATACAATGAAGTTTAATTCATCCATAAAGAACAACAAAGTTAAGTCCTTTGGAGGAAAACGAATGGATCTGTGGGGTATTGTTTTTAATAAAAAAAAAAGGCAGACTCAGAAAGACGAGTATCAAATGCTTTCTCTCCTATGTGAAAGTTAGAATGCAGAGAAATAAAAAGGACATCATGAAAGCTGAAGGAGGACTACTAGGGTAGAAGAAGGTATCATGGGGATGCAGGAGAGAATTGTAAATGGTGCTAATGCAGAATAAAAATTGATCAAACTATGTTATATGAATGTTTGAATATAACACAATGCAAACTCACTATTCTGTGATTATTATGCTTCAATTAAAATGATAAAATTATCCTAATGAATTAAGAAAAGAACCACTGAGATGATTAAAAAAGAAAAGAAGAATGCTGAAATCTCATAGGATTTATGCAAAACAATCCAGAAACTAACACATTATAGAAGTTTCAGAAGAATGAGAAAAAGGACAAGATGCTCAAATGACTGAAAATGACTGAAAAATTCCCATAGTTTAGAGAGACATGAGCATGTATCTATGTGAAGTTTACAAATGTTTATCAGGTTCAACCCAAATACAACTTTACCAAGACCTACTATAATCAAATTATCAAAATCAAAGACAGCAATTATCTTTAAAGCAGCAAAGATTTCTTACATATAATGGGACTTTCATATATGGCCATCAGGGGTTTTCTCAGCATAACTTTGCAGCCAGGAGTGCGTTCATCACTAGAACTGTCCTATAAGACATGCTAAGAGTTATTTTGAACTTAAATGAAAGGGCATCAATTAATTATTTTCATGTAAAATGAAAATATAAAATCACTTGTATAAGTATATGGTCAAATTTAGAATATCTTAATGTTGTAATGGAAATGGGTATATAAGCTATCTCTAGTATACAGGTTATAAGCCAAAATTAGTAAAACAATTATAGCTGCAATAAATTGAGGTACACAATAAAGAAAGATGCACATTATGTTATCAAAAATAGTATATGTGGGTAGGGGAATAAATTATAGAGTGTACACAAGTAAAGTTCTCAGCATCAAAATATTTATACATGTAACATATTTTAGATAAACTTTATGACAATCACAAAGCAAAAACATGGTTAAAACACAAATAATAGGGAGAAAGGAACCAATGTATACATAAAATCATCAATTCTCAAAGGGAAACATGAAGTGAGAAAGAAAACACCATGGATCTACAAAAGAGTCCGAAAACAATTACCAGAAAGGCAAAATAGGAAAGTCCTTACCTACTAACAATTAACCTTGAATGTAAACGTGGAAGAAAATCTCTAGCCAAAGTCAGAATAGCTCAATAGATTAAAAAAAAAAAAAAAAAAACTATAAGCTGCCTACAAAAAATTTCAAGAGCAGGTATACATATACTGACAAAATATAAACATTAAATAAGAGGTTTTCAGATAATGACATAGGAGTCAATTCATTACAAGGATACAACTGTTGTGAATATGTATGTCCAAAATGTTGGAGCCCATAAATATTAGTAAATCCGAAGAGAAACATAGACGGTAAAATAATATTTGGGGATGTCAATACACCACTCTTAAAAACAGATTAAGGAACAATGGTCTTGAACTATACTTCAGACAAAAAAGATTTCATAGTCATATAAAGAACATTTTCTCTAATATCAGAGTACACATTATTTTCAAGCATATCTGGAATTTCTCCAAGATTCATTATATTTGGGGTCACAAAATCTTTAAATTTGAGGATATTAAATCTTATTACTTATCTTTTCTGGTCACAGTGGGAAGAAGTTAATAACAGGAGAAAAACTGAAAAAAAATCACAAATACATAAAAATTAAACAAGCTACTCCTGAGCAACTATAAGCCAAAGAAAAAGTTGAAAAAGGGAGATTGAATATTTTGTGACAACCTAAATGGAAACAAAACATGCCAAAGCTTAAGGCATGAAGAAGAAGCAGTTCTAAGAGGCAAGTTTATAACAAGAAATAACTACATTTAAAGAGAACAAATATTTTAAAAGAACAACCTAAAATTATAGCCAAGGAATTGCAGAGGGGACAAAAAAGAACAAAGTAATTCCAAAGTTGGAAGTAAATAGCAAAGATCAGAACAGAAATCAATGAAATAAGGGCAAAAAGAAAGAAAACAAAAAGATCAGTAAAATGAATTTTTAGAAATAAAACTAAAATAATTGACAAATTTACATACCCTAATTTAGAACAAAATACAGAAGGCTCCAATAAACTTCAGATATGAAAGAGGTGACATTATAACAATACCACAGAAATACAAAGACTCACAAAACACTAGCATGAACTATTATATACCAACAAACTGGATAACCCAGAAGAAATGAATTCCTAACAACCTACAACCTATCAAAACTGCTTTAGGACAAAATAGAAACTATGAACATGCCCACAATGAAAAAAGAGATTAAACCAAATAAGATAAGAAAAGCCCAGGATCTATGGACTTTACTGCAGAAATCCATGACACACTTAAAGAAATGCTTATCAAATTCTTTCAAAATATTGAAAACATGGGAATACTGCCACATTCATTTTATGAGGCTGACATTATTCCAATTAAACCCAGATAAGAAAAAAAAAATTATAGGCTAAATATCTGTGAAGAACACAAATCAAAAAACCTTAACAGGGGTAATTTAAAAGTGAATTTGGCAGTACATTAAAAAGTTGAAACACCATGATCAATTGGATTTTGTCTTGGACACAAGGATGGTTTGACATATGTGAATCAAAAAATGTGGTACACTCCATTTAGAGAATGACAAGATAAAATCATATCTCAATAAATTATTTCTCAAAAGATGGAGAAATTGAGTAAACCCAACATCTTGTTATAAAATCTTTTATCAAACTAGATATAGAAAGATTGTATTTCAAAACAGTAAAGGCAAAATGTGATAAACTCTCACATAACATCATACTTAATTATAAAAACTTTTTCTTTAACATCAGTAGAAAACAAGGATGCAATTTTGCCAATTTTATGCAACTTAGAACTGAAAGTTCCTAGCCAAAGCAATTAGATAAGAAAAAAATGAAAAGTATCCATATTGAAAAGGATTAAATTAAATTTCCTTTGTAAATGACATTCCTGTATATAAAAAAACTATAAGGCTTCACTAAAACACTGAGAAATGAATTCAGTAAAGGTACTTGTTAGAAAATCAACATACAAAAATCACGTGAAATTTTGCATACTTACAATGAACTATTAGATATAGAAATTAAGAAAAACTCTTTCGGTCCTGTGAAATGGAATAAAAACACTAAGAATTAGTTTAACCTAAAAGGTAAAATCCCAATACACTGAAAACTAAATCATTGATGAAAGAACTTGAACGCACAAATGATAAATACCCTGCCTTCACAGATTGAAAAAAATCAATTATTTTATTGTCAGAACATCCATGTAATCCAAAGCAATCTACTGATTCAGTGCAATACCTAACAAAAAATGGGTTTTTCATAGAAATGGAAAAAAATATAATCCTAATATTTGTATGGAGCCACAAAGATAATGAATACCTAAAGCAATTTGAATAAGAAATTGAATATTTTCTAATTGTACATTGAATTATAAAGATACAGCAATCAAAACAGTATGGTATCAGCAAAAAAGATACATGGATCAATAGAATATAATAGAAAGTCTAGAAATAAACCCATACAAACAGATCAATTAACCTTTGAGGAAGGCTTTGCAATATACAAGGTAAAAGATTGTCTCCTTAATAAATATTATTGATGAAACTGGTTATATACATGCAAAACGAAAACCCAAATGATACTGAATTCTTATCTTTTACCATATGCAAAAGTGAACTAAAATGGATTAAATATTTAAACATAGGACTTGATACTTTAAATCCCCTAGAAGGAAAGAACTTGTGACATTAATCCAAGCAGTAATTTTGAGACAATGAAACCAAAATTCAAGTAACAAAAGGAAAATTAAACAAGTTTAACAAATTAAACATGTAAAATTTATTAAACAACGGTAATCAATAAAAATGACATCAACTGAAAGAAACAATAATATTAAAACCCCACATAATGAGAGAAAATATTTGTAAATTATATATTTGATAAAGAGTAAATGTCAAAATGTATAAATAACTGATGACTTCATGACAAAAAATTACATTGGATTAAAAAATGGGAAAAATTTTCTGTTCTAGTGCCTAAGTCTTTCATCCACTTTGAGTTGAGTTTCCTGTAGGGCAAGAGATAGGGGTTTAATTCATTTTATTACATGTGGACTTCCAATTTTTGCAGCACCAGTTTTTAATTTATCTTTTAATTTTTTACAGACTACATTTTGGATCATTGTACACAAATGGGGTACATCATTTTGTTTCTATGGTTGTACACGATGTAGATTCACACCATTCTTGTAATCATACATGTACATAGGGTAATGATGTCTGTCTTATTCCACCATTTTTCATACCCCCTCTGTCTCATTTCCATCTACGTATTCTAAAGTTTCTCTATTCTTCTCTCACTCCCCACCCCCACCCCCATTATATATCATCATCCACTTATCGGGAAAACATTTGGCCTTTGGTTTTTGGGGATTGGCTTATTTCACTTAGCACGCAGGGAGAAAAGCACACTTTTACATTGCTGGTGGAGTTGCAAATTGGTGCAGTCACTCTGGAAAGCACTTTGGAGAATACTTAGAAAATTTAGAATGGACCTACCTTTTGACCCAGTTATCCCACTCCTCAGTTTACACCCAAAGGAGTTAAAATCAGCAAACTACAGTAACACAGCCACATCAATGTTTATAGCAGCTCAGTTCACAATAGCTAGATTGTGGAACCAAACTAGATGCCCTTCAACAGGTAAATGGATAAAGAAACTCTGGTATATATACACAATGGAATACTATTCAGTCATAAAGTAGAATACTATATGGCATTTGCAAATAAATGGATGGAATTGGAGAATACCAGCACCATTTATTGAACAGGTTATCTTTTCTCCAGTAAATGTTTTTGGCAACTCTGTCTAGTATTAGACAACTGTATTTATGTGGGTATATAGCAATAAAATCTATTGGAAATTAAAAGCATTTTAGAAAGTATTGAAAATGTACATGCTAAATAACCCGATCAATAAATGGGAAAAATCTGAACAGACATTTCACAGAAGAAATATGATCTGGCAATAAATATATGAAAAAAGCTCAAATCTCATATATTTTCAGTGCGACTGCAAATTGGTACAACCATTATGGTAAGTTGTATGGAGACTCAGAAAACTTGAAATGGAACCACCATTTGACCCAGCTATCCCACTCCTTAGTTTATACCCAAAGAACTTAAAATCAGCATATTATAGGAACACAGCCACATCAATGTTAATAGCAGTTCTACTCACAACTATGGAACCAACCTAGGAGTCCTTCAGCAGAAGAATAGATAAAGACAATGTGGTATATATACACAATGGAATATTACTCAGCCTTAAAGAAGAATGAAATGATCGCATTTGCTGATAAATGGATGAAGCTAAAAAATATCATGCTTAGTGAAATAAATCAATTCTCAAAAATCCGAAGGTTGAATGTTTTCTCTGATATGTGGATTCTAATTCACAATAAGAGGGTGGGACTAGGGAAGAATAGAGTTACTTTGGATTAGGTAGAGGGAAGTGAATGGAGGGGAGTTGATCTGGAATTAGCAAGAATAGTAGAATGAATCAAACATTATTACTCTGTGTACATATGTGACTACATGCCCTGTGTAACTCAACATCATGTACAACCAGAAGAACGAGAAAGTATACTCCATTTATATATGATGTGTTAAAGTGCATTCTAATGTCATGTATAACTAATTGGAACAAATTTTAAAAATGGGCAAAGGACTTGAATAGATTTTCTTCCAAAGACCACGTTTGAATGGGTAACAGGTACATGAAAAGTTGCTCAACATCACCAATTATCAGGAAAATGTAAATGGAAACCATATTGAGATATGGCCTGACACCTGTTAGGAGGCTGTTATGAAAATTCAAAAGATACTAAGTGTCGAAGAAGGAAAAGAACCTTTATACATAGTATATAAACTGACACAGTCACTGAAAATATGTTGGTTTCTCAATATATTTATAAAAGCATTCCCATATGATCCAGGAAGCTCACATTTGGGTATATTATTTCCAGAGATGGGTATGAAATGAAATGAAGTCAGTACGTTGAAGAGTTATCTATCATCCCATGTTCACTGCAGTTTAATGGTAGGGTTCATGCTTGGCATGGACAAGGTCCTGTATTCAATCCCTAGAACCAACAGGGAGATATGGAAACAATCTAAGTACATTCTGTCAGATAAGTGGATAAAGAAATGAAACACTCTTCAGCCATAAAAGAGGGAAATCCTTTCATTTATGATAACATGAATTAGCCTGGAAAACATTAAGCTAAGTGAAACAAGCGGAACACAGAAATAAAAATACTTCATGATCTTTTAAATAGGTGGTATCTATAAAAACAAAAATTCCTCAAAGAAATAGAGGGAAAAGAGAGCTGGGAGGGGTGGGGGGGAAGGAAAAAATAACTGAATCAAACATCATTACCCTATGTAAATGTATGATTATGCAAATGGTATGCTGTTACTCCATGTACAAACAGAAACAACATGTATCCCATTTGTTTACAATAAAAATAAATTTAAAAAAATATTAACATAAAGAAAAAAACAAAAATCCCTCAAAGAAATAGAAATTTCAAGCGACATTTGACTCTGAATAGCCAGATATACCAAGGATTCCCCCTGCCAATGCTAAAGCAGCAGTTGCCAAATTTTGTTCTCCTTACACTAACGGAGAACCCCAAAGAGCTTTCGTGTGGCTATACCTGTAATTAAAATTGTTAAGTATTATTTTAAAAGACTACAATGGTGATATTGTCTAAAATATATTGTATGCATGAGATGTGTGAATATGTAATAACAAATCCAATTATTATGTAAAACTATAATGCACCAGTAAAAAATGTGGAAAAAAAAATTTAAAAGAAACGGTGTAGAGGGATGGTGGTGATGGGTGTGTGTGGTTAGTGGGGCTTTAGGGGTGGGTAAGATGTGCTTCTCAAAGAGTATACAAACTTTCAGTTACAACATGAGTCAGTTCTGGAGACATTGAACAGCATTGGTGCCTGTAGTTAATAATGATGTATATTTGAAAGTTGTTAAGAAAGTAGATCTTAAATATTGTCATCATTCCAAATACAACAGGCAATTATGTGAGGTTGTGGAGAAATCAATTAGCCAGATTGTGGTGATGACTTCAGGATATTTGTACATTAAAATATCATCTTATACACTTTTTAGACACAACTTTTGTCGATTATACCTTGATCAAGCTGAAAATCATTATTTAGCCTGATTATCCTCTATTTTACAAATAAGGAAACCAAGAAGCAGGTTATGGAAGTTGTTCAAGGCCACACACTACTTAAGTCAAGGACCTGCGCTTTGAATCCCCAGACTGGCCTTGTGCTATTGACTGTTCCATCACCTGCCTTAATTCTCTTCAGTGATTTCATTGACTTTTTAAAATTATTTTTACAGACTGATTTTTGATTCATTGTACACAAATGGGGTACAACTTTTCATTTCTAAGGTTGTACATGATGTAGATTCACACCATTCCTGTAATCTTAACATGTACTTAGGGTAATGATGTCTGTCTCAGTCCACTCTCTTTCCTTCCCCCACACCCTCCCACCTCATTTCCTTCTACACAATTCAAAGTTCCTCCATTCTTCTCTTGCCCACAACCCACCACCCCCCACTCATTATGTATCATGATCCACTTATCAGAGAAAACATGCCACCTCATTGACATTTTCAAAAGAGACTTCCTGTTTTATTGGCTGGGACCACATTTCTTGCGTACCTCTATGAACTACTTGTGAACATCCCTGTTCTCATCCAGGCCCTTTTAAGATCCTGCCAAATCCAAGCTCAAGCATTTCAAGGGCCTCTGATAGCAACAGATGGCCTTTAGTTCAGTACTACCCATCTCGGGACACTAACATTTTTCAGTCATCCACGTATGTCCCCATAGCTCTTGTCCAAGAATGACTCTCTCCTTACTCTTAATATGGATTTATTTCCTTGGGTACTACGTTCTCAACTTTTGTCCTTATAACAAAGTTTACTATACCTTGTTTCAGTTAAGTAGGTTTTAAGGGACACAAATTAAATACAACCTATGGTCCTTGCTCACATATTTATCTGCTCAAATGTTTTTAAAGGACCTACGTCAATTAACATGGCATAATCCTTCTAAGGTGGAAATCAATTTTCCAACCTTAATCATCTAGTGATGACAATAGAAATTTATTGATTTCAATATGCCTAGACTTAATATATATACTTCAGCATATATAGAAGTCAAGGTATTATAACACTTCTGAAGTCTCACAATTTTGTGGAATAGCTTAGTGCTAGATATATTTCCTAGGTTTTAGAAAAGGTCCTAATGTATTAAAAATTTTAAAAATTTAACTTTATTATTACCTAAACATGAGCCAATGAATCAGTTCTCAGACATTCTAGGTCACTGAATTTTGTTTCCTACGAGAGACAAGTCAGTTGAGTTTTAGCTGGAAACTTTACTGAAAGTCAATGCCACCCCTTTGCATTTATCACTGCCAGTCTTGCTCTGCATATGTTTTTGGTATTCGCCATGCATTGTTAACGGTGATTGTCATGTAATTAAATCACTGCTCATCACGAGAGCCTGTTTTTATGCTGAGATAAGCATCAGAAGCCTGCCTCAGGACCCCCAGATCAATAAAGATGTTCCCAGTAGGATTACAAAGAGACTGGGGTTGAGTAGGGCACCAGAATTAATTAGGAATGATTTTTCTTTTTCTTTCTACTTTCAATATATTTTTAATTGTTTTTCCATTTTCAATGGGCTCTACTCCCCACCTTTTTTTTTTTTTCTCTTTTTCCTTTTAATTCTATACTGATGCTCATGCACTCCTGTCCAGAGATCTGTAGGAACTAAATGCACAATGCCTCTCACCTTTTCCATCACATCCCCAAACTCCAACTTCTTTAGTGCTGGTGATTTCAGACTCTCGTTATTTTCAAAGACACCTTAGATCTAGGGATGACCATCTAATTCCAGGCAGCAATTTGAACATTAAAACACAAGCTTTCAACTGCAAGTGGATTTCTTGTTTCTGTTGCCATGCTCCTGACAAAATGTGATGTGAGGTTTTTAGAGGTTTCAGTGTATTCTAAAAGGAAACAAAATCCAAATCAAACATCAATGTGAAATAACCCAAAATTTTATTTTTCTTCAATTGACTGGACAATATCCTTGGGGTGGGTGACCTGTGAGAGGAGTGGGACATGAAGTCATTTTCTAAGTGCCAATATTACATACTAAGTAAGCTGTGTGTCCTTGTATAAATGGGGACATGAGTTCTGAGGCTCAGGAAACAATATACTAAAGGATGGCAATTTTGCATACTGAGTATTGTGAACTAAAGGACATATCAAGGATTCTCTGACCTTCTGTTCCTCATTCTGTCTTGAGGTGAGTTATAGCCCTCTTCCCCAAGGTGGGCCATAGAAACTAGATTCCTTTTCCCTCAAAGTTAGCCATAAGAACTAGAATTATTACCCTAATCCCCTCCACCACAATTCCCTTCATCGTTTCCTCTCTGGGAGAGACCTAGGGCAAAGGACCCTTTCTAATGGGAGATGGAGACAGACAGACAGACAGACAGACACACACACCCACACACACACACACACACACATACACAGAATCTTGCCAGTCTGGAATTATAGCAATAAATAAGCAATAACAACATATGTGACCAACTTTTTCTAGTGAATGGAGCATATTAGACTATATGGGAAGTAGCTGATCTCAAACTAGCTTCCAAATATGGTTGATTTCAGGCAAAGCACACTACTCTTCAATTCTGAGTACATACTCCCTGCCTCAATCTGAGTAGTCTGTTTTCTTTCTCTCCCAGTCGCCATCTGACCCATTTTCCAATGCTTTTCTTATTGTACCTCTTCACAATACATTTTTTGATCCTCATCACCATGCATGACCTTTCTTGTTTTCAAATTTGTGTGTCCCTTAGGCCCTTTCTGGTTGTGCTGGTATCCCCCACACTCAATCAGAGGAACATGTATGCCCACTCCAGCCCTTCTTGGACTGTGGCATCCTTGCCTCTAAATATATCTGAATGTGGAGGCTTACAGATGGCTACACAGTAAGAGTGTTAGGTTGAATGGAAAGAAACACCCTAAAATTCAAGTATTGCCTAGATTATTTCATTCATTAAAATTTGTTCAGTGAATTAGTCAAGACTTATGACAGGTGACTGCATGCCAAGTCTCATTGCTAGGTGTGATGAAAACAGAGAGCAAGTATAATATAGTCCTGTCTTTTAAATAGGATGATTAAAAGTAATATTCAATATCTCACATTCTTATTTGGGGCTGACATTTAGTATTAAATTCTTTGGTACTGAGGTAGTAGGGACACGCTTCATGGAACACGAAGTCCAGAGCAAACAGATGGAGAGAAGATGTTTTCAGGGTTCCTCTGGTTTCATGACAGGGCAGGCTCTGAACAGTTCCTTATCCATAAATGTATCCATCTCTGTGCTCAGATGTCCCTCATTTCAGAGAAGGGGCCATGTAAACATATGACCAATGTGACTTTCTTGAACCCTGGAGTGACCTCATCTCTCCATGTAGAACTCAAGTGGCATTTACCATTCTAAGGCATTTCAGGCTGGAAGATGGCAGATCTGCCATCAAAAGGAATTTGACTTTTCTGAAAAATTCTGTGGGAATTCAGAATTTCATTTCGGGCTCTCTGCAGTCCTCATATCTTTTTGTAGGCTCAATTTTCCTTGTATTTTGTGTTTTTTCATAAAGTAAAATGTTTTTGCTTCGTAGAGGCTATCATGACCTTTGTGCTGTTTATTGCCTCTCTGACTGTATTAAATCTCTGAGCTCGGCAGTGGGATTTCTAAAGGACACAGGCCTCAAACCTGCCAACCTATCAATTTAGAGAGAGAGAAAAAAATTAAAGTTTCTGTGCCTCACAGATGCTTGAAATTGTATTTGTGAGTAACCTTCAGCACACACCATATTGTTCTCCGATAGCCGGGTTCTGGCAGAGTTGAGATCAGCTGTCTCTTTCTCTTCTCCCATCTTATACCTCTCCAAGGCTCACATTTCCCCTTCAAATGGAATTGTTTCTTCTTTCTGCAAACTCCCCCACTCTCTCCAAGGGACCATGATATAATGTCCACAACAAACCACTCTCGCCCCAAGTCCCCGTGAGTGGTTTGGGAGGTGACTTTTAGTGTAATGAGGTCTTGCTGCCACTGGGGTCCTAAAGAAAATTACAAGGAGACCAAGTATATCCTTGGAAATATATGAATTCATATAAGATCCTCTCAGTTCACTACTTCTGTTTGTTTATAATGATCTGTAGTTTTAGAAATATTGGCAGGTTTGAAAACACCCTCTCAGCCTATTTCTTCTGCAGTGTTCCTCTTCACACATGCACTGGTTGTTACCACCAAATGACCAGGAGTATAAAATCATAGGCATATAAGTTACTCTGGGAAATGGAAACCTTGCCTGTTAGCTTTATGAGGTCCTATGGGAGTGTTAATCATCATGCAAAACTCTGCCACAAGGTCAGTCACATCACCAAGGCTAAGTCATCCTCATGTATCAAACTCTTAGCTGCACTGATTAGATCTGCCTAAGCAACTGACCTGACCAGGGCTGGACTGAACTAGAGTGGAAGACAGTTTTCAGGTTTTGTCTCAGTTTGGTAGGCTGAAAGAGCTACTGGCAGCTATCTAGTCTGCCAAGTGAAAAAAAAAAAATTCAGTTTGCAGAATAAAATCTAAGAGATAAAACTCTGAGATGTGAGTGCTTCTTGGCTCTACCTGGTACTGAAACAAGAGTCACTTCTAGCTATCCCAGTTAACTGATGCAATAGGTTTTCTGTTCAAACAATTTACACTGTATTGGTTCTCTGTCACCAGAGCATGAATCCCAATGAACACACTTGATAATGCAAAAGTGCTTTGATCTAATTTGCAGGTCTTTGCATAAAAACCTGAATATTCGTGTTTGCTGAGTATTTCTATTTCTTCTTTTTAGTTATTTCTTGGTGGTATTTGATCATATTTGAACAATTTTCATTTTTTGCTTTGTAATAAGGTTTTATATATTTAGAATGCTAGCTCTTTTATGTCATATATGTAAGCAAATATTTTTTCCCAAATTGTCATTTGTCTTTTGACTTTGACAGGTGTGCTTGGCAAACAAATGTGTTCCTTATGCATTCTGCTTTTGACATTATGCTTGTAAAAGCACTCCCTAATCCAAAATTTCATATTCTCCACTCAAAGTTTAAAAATCAAAAGCAATATTTCATACTGGGGATAATCATTCAGAAAAGTAAATAGAAAGAAGATTACTTTTAAACTAACAAATGCTGTATAATAACTAGAGTTTAATCTAACAATGAATACACATTTTGGGAGAAAAATTTTGAATCAAAGGAAATAAGTGAAATTTTATTAGATAAAGTGGCATACTGGCATCGAAAATTATATGTTGGAGGAAAAAACATCCTTTTTAACAAATGGTGCTAGGAAAACTGGTTATTTTTTGTAGGAAGATGAGACTAGTTCCCTATCTCTTGCCCTGTACAAAATTCAAACTCAAATGGATCAAAGGCCTAGGAATTAGACCAGAAAGTTTGCAAATGCCAGAAGAAAACATAGGGTCAACACTCCATCTCACAGACACAAGCAACCACCTTCTCAGTAGAACTCTTACAGCTCAGTAAATAGTATCAAGAAACAAGAGTGTGAAGGGAGAACAGAGTAGAAGAAAAATTTTGCTAGATACTCTTCTGGCAGATTAATATACAGAATATATAAAGAACTCAAAAAGCACCAAACATCCAAATACCCCGATTAATAAATGGGCAAATGAACTAAATAGATACTTATCAAAGAAGAAAAAATAGCTAACAGTATATGAAAACATTCAACATCATTAGCACTTAGGGAAATGCAAATCAAAACTACACTGAATTTTCAGTCATCAAGAGTACAAACAATAATAAATGCTGATGAGGATGTGGAGAATAAACAACAGTTTTATACTGTTGGTGGGACTGTAAATTAGTATAACCACTATGGAAATAAATATGGAGTTTCTTCGAAAGACTAGGCATGAAACCACCATACGACCCATTTATACCACTCCTCAGTAATTACCCTAAAGAATTAAAGTCATCACACTAGGATGATCTTGCATCTTCATGTTTACATCAGCACAATTCACAAAAGTCAAATTATGGAACCTACCTAGATGTCTGTTAATGGAAAAATGGGTAAAGAAAATGTGGTATATACATACAATGGGGATTTATTCAGTGCAAAGAAGACCTGGCTTATGTCATTTTCAGTAAAAGGGATGGAACATGAAAAGCTTATATTAAGTAAAATAATCCAAATTCAGAAAGATAAGGGTCTTCTGTTATGTGTAGAAACCAGAGAAATAAAGTTAAAAAAAGGTGGAGTGGGATCTTATGCAAATTAAAGAGATACCAGTATGGGAAGGTGTGGAGGGAAGGGGAAATAGTGAGGAACTACATAGTTCAAATTATATTTTTAAGTTATGTGCATGTACAATTATGTAACAATGAATCCTAGTATTATGTATAATTATAATGTGCCAATAAAACATGGAAAAGTTTTTAAAAGTCTGGGGAAAAATAAAGTGGTATAGTATATTCCTTGATGAAATAAAAATAAACTGAATATTGGTTAATATATACTGAGGTGACAGAATGCTAGATATTCTCTAAAACCCCTCCCAAGTGTGTTAGTTTGTTTTCTGTTGTAACAAAATACAGAATGCACTGTAAAATATTAAGAAAAGAAGTTCATTTGGTTTATAGAGTCTTGAAAGCTGAAAGTTTGAAGATTTGGCTCCCCATATATTTGGCCACTCAGAAGAATCTCCTTCCACCTATATCACATCAAGGCAAGTGGACATAATGGCAGAAATGCATAGAAGGAGGCAAGAAAACATGAGGAGACAGCTAGAGATTCAGAAACTAATCTTGCTTTTTCTGTAAAAACTCACTCTCATAGGAACGCGGTTCCTGTGAGGTCTGTATTTATCTTTTCCCCAGGGTGATGCCCCAGTGACCTAATTATCTCCTGTTATGGTTTAGACCTGGAGTGTCCCCCAAGGCTCAGGTATTGAAGTCCTGGTCCCCAATGCAGCAATGTTCAGAGGTCGGACTTCTGAGCAGCAATTGGACCATGAAGGCACGGATCTTGTCAATGGGTTAATCCATTGACAGATTCCTAGCTGAATGGACAATTGGGAGTGGTGAACTGTAGGAGGGGGACCCAGTTGAAGGGCATGTGCCCTTCTGAACTGTATCTTCTTCCCTGCCCCACCCTCCTCTGTGCTTCTTGGCTGCCATGAGGTGAGCTGATCTGTTGGGTCACACATCTCCACCATGATGCTCTGCCTGGTCACAGCCCAGAGAAATGGAGACAGCCAACAATGGGCTGAAGTCCTTGAAACTGTAACCAAAATCAATCTTTCTTCCTTCAAACTGATTTTTTTTTTGTTTTTTGTTTTTGATATTCTTTTTTTTTTTTAAAATTTTACTTTTACAGACTGCATTTTGATTCATTGTACTGTTTTTTGAAGGCATTTTATCTGTGATGAAAAGTTGACTACCACATCTCCCAAGAAGTCCCACCTCTTAAGATCATACCACCTCAGCATCACCACACTGGTACTTTCAGCACATGAACTTTTGGGTGTTATAAACAAAATCCAAATTATAGCACAATATATTAACATCTAAGTTTCTCATTAGCCCTAAATAACATTATTATCAAGAATATCAGAGTGGGTACACGATGAGGTTGTAAAATGAGAAAACAGAGGTATTGTAGAAGAAATGAGCAGGAAGAAAATCAAATCCAGTGATAGGAGAGCATATAAACCAACCAATATGCACAGCAGTGAGCCAGGAACTGGGAATATTTTATATTATCTGATGCTGGGTCCCAAAAGAACAAAATGAAGTGAAATAAGATCTATAGCATCTTTGAGTACTTCTAATGCTTTACTTTTATTTGCTGTAAGTTGTGAGAAAGATATAGAGCTATTTAATTCTGCTTCTCCCTTACTTGTAGTTTTCTCTGAAAACAGTTGTTATCACTTGTAACTATATATTATAAAATGATTTCATCTCTCTTCTAGTCAGTGGTAAGCTCCTTGAAGGCAGAAACAAACAATGTCTACCTATACCCACCCCTTTCATAAGCAAGGTACACTCACCAGGTCCTCAAGTACTTCCTTAATAGATGACTGTTACTGACTAGACAGAGGGACTCCCTCTCACTTTTAAGTTGGAACATCCTGGGCTACTTGCATCAACTTATTCTTTCTTGTAAACTTTGGGAAGATTGATTTCACAGTCTAAAATATTCAACTGGAACTTATTTAGAGACAATTGCTATCCTCACAATATTAATGCTCTCAACATATGACATGGCATAATACTTTGTTATAGTCAGGAAGATTCTACCTGATTTCTGCTGGATTCATTCCCATTTATATTTTTTATTCCAACTGGATGTAACCTCTTTTTTCTTGTTATATTTTAAAAGTAGACATATTTGTAATATAGGAAGTTACTGTTTCTTTACATATCTTTACATATAGTTTTTTTTTTCTTTTTTCTTTTTTCTTTTTTTGGTGGGTGGAAGTGGGCGGGCACAGGGATTGAACCCACAGGTGCTTTGTCACTGAGACATCCCTAGCCCTTTTTGTGTTTGGTTTTGACTCAGGGTCTCACCAAGTTACTGAGGCTATCCTTGAACTTGCAATTCTCCTGCCTCTGCCTCTTGAACTGCTGGGATTACAGGCATGGGCCCTTGTGCCCAATACTGCATATTTCTGACCAGCAAGAATACAAACTTGTTATTTTAATCACTTAGTACTAGACCTTACTGAATATTCTAGATTGGCAATCAAGTGTCCAGTAAGAACCCCTTTTATTCCTTTCATTTTTAGAGATATTATTCCATTTTTAATTTCATCAGTTATTATTCACACAAAAATGTTAAATTGGTGAATGGAGTAATTTTATCATGTTTCTAAACCTAAAGTAAATTTAATTTTTAGCCATTTAACACTCAGCAGGTACTAATCTAGGATAGATTTGTTGAAAAGATAAAAAGAGATTTTTATTGCCTTTTACAAGAAGGGTTTTTTTCCCTTCAATTTTTATTGAGTCATTTGTATACTTCTATGAGGTTCAGGCTAATTTGATATATGTATGATGTATAGTGGTCAAACCAGGGTAATTAAGCACTTCTATCTCCTCAAACATTCTACTCATGCTTATGAGTTGGGAAATTTTATACTTACATAGTTATTTTGAAATCTATCAGATTATGGTAACCAACAGTTTCTCTATTGGGCCAGAGAAATCCAGAACTAAGTCCTTCTTTGTTATGGTTTCTCTAACTTCTTTCCATTCCCCTGCCCCTCCTTGGACTCTGGTAACCACTATTCCACTTTATTATTCTGTGGGATCAGTTTTTAAGTTTTCACAAATGAGTAGGAACATGTCTGGTCTTTCTGTGCCTGGCTTATTTCTGTTAACGTAATGACCTCTGATTTCATCCATGTTGCTGCAAATGACAGAATTTTATTCCTTTCACAGCTGAATCATATTACACTGTATGTGTATGTGTTTGTACATAGATGTGTGTATAATATGCACACACATACATTATGCATTCGTCTATTGATTGACACCTTAGCTGGTTCCATATCTTTGCTATTGTGCCACAAAAATAAAGAATGATTTCATTTCCTTCAGATTACAGTAGTAAAATTGTTGGATCATATGGTAGTTCTACTTTAAGTTTTTTGAGGACTCATCCTAATGTTTTTCATGAAGGCTATACTAATTTACATTCCCAACAAAAGAGCTTTCATATGGAAAGTGATCTTAAATTATATATATATATATATATATATATATATATAATTTATATATATAGATGTATATACATATATATTTGGAGAGAGGGAAGGAGAGAGGGAGATGTCTATCTATATCTATCTATATATGTGTATATGTATATTATATATATAGAGAGAGAGACAGAGAGAGAACAAACTAAGGAATAAACCTGGAGGCACTTTACCACTGAGCTAGATCCCTAACCCTTTTTATATTTTGAGTCATTCTTGCTAAGCTATTTAGGGCCTCTAAGTGGCCAAGACTGGCCTTCAACTTGTGATCCTCCTGCCTCAGGTTTCTCAGTTGCTGGATTACAGGTATGCACACTGCATCCAGCTTATCAACTACGTTTGATCCCATACAAAGATAAATGATAAGAAATATAGCTGGGGGAAATGAAGCAGTGAGCTGGAATTCGAGCATCCTGGTGGGCACCCTGTCTGCCTCTGATGACACACTGTCGCCTTCTGAACTGCAGAAAACACCATGGTGTCTGGCCCTCACTAGCTTCCCACAGCCTTCACTACAAGTTCTCTGGTTGACTGGTGCTTCTCTACACCCTCTTCTCTTCATTATGGTTTTTCTTTGATTCCACTGCAATGTAGGAAGGGGTTGTTCCTTAGATGCCCGTTTTGTCAATAAGATAGTTAAAAAGATAGTAATAAAAGTCCCCCCTATAATGGAGTCTTGGACTCATTTGCTCTGATATACAAATGCGTCTTCAAATCTGCTTCATCCTCTAAGACACTGCAGAATGAATTATAAATGCTTCCTTGGACAGTATGTGAGTAGGTCATCTTTGTTACTTATTGTTAGTCTGCTATGTGGGTTAAAAATTCATTCAGGAAATTATTTGGAGAATGACAGCTCCTTGACCATTTTTGTGATAGAGATCAGAATCTCTGATTCCTTGAAATAAAAATATTTGATTGTATATATGCACACATTGAAGGAAATGAAATATAAAGCATAAGAGCCATCTTATGGAGCAGCAGCGTTGCCTGGTCCCTGGGTGCTGAGATGAAGTCACAGGAGGGTTAGGTACCCAATGACTGCAGCTACCTGGAGGCTCGAGGCTGGGCCCGCTCCCCAATCCCCGAGAGCCTGGCGATGCTCTCCTCCTCGTATTCGGGCGTCTGTCATCCCTGCAGCCACCACACAATCATCCCTCACTTTCACAAAACCGATTTCTGTTTATGGAGCAGCTGGCAGGAGCATTCCAAGGCCAGGCGCTCCCTGAGAGGCAAGCCTGCTTCTCTCAGCTGTCAGGAGCTTTTAGAAATAACACCCTCCTCTGAGGAAGTCAGAATAGCAACAGGAAAATAAGTAAAACCTATTATAAAACAGTTGTCCAAGAACTTGGGCACGGCGCGGGGTGGAGATCGATACGCTGTGAAGGTTAAATCTATTTTCACACTGTGTTCTATTTCACAGTTTAATGGTGTTTTAATGTGTCTGTCACTGAGCCCCTTCATGTTATGCAGGTAGAGCCTTTATAAAGGAGAAAGCACCCGGCTTTTCAAGCTTCACTGTAACATCTTATTTACCAGCTGCGATCTGACACTTTCTTTTCCCTTCCAGAGCGACAGCAGGTCTGGCTCTCCCTTCAACCCCTCTGGCTCTCTTTTCTCTTCTCTTTCTTACTCCTAATTTTGCAGGAGGCAACATTGGGACCCTCTGAGTGACTCTTAGATATCTTTCTGAAAAGCTCTCCAGGGTAGATACCTGTATCAAAAAGAAAACTGACTGAAACATGCCTGACCTTCCACCCGGTGCCCTTGATTGGCGTCCTTCATTTTGTGGCTATCTCCAGCTGGTTCCATTCAATACTACGGCTGTCTCTCTCTTCTGCTAGGTTCTGTGCTCAATCCCCAGCTTTTCTCTCTCTCTACACCCCAGGTCACTGAGCATGTTCTGATCCAGGGGTCTTATGCCTGTCCCTCCATTTTCAGAGAAATCCTGATTCTTCATGAATTGTTATTCAAGAAGAGATTTTGCTCATACCTTTTACAGTTTATACCATACAGTGACATGGCAAGCACATTCATTTCCTAGGGATGCCACAGTGAATTACTGCAAGCTAGGTGATGTAAAACAATAAATGTTCATTCCCTCACCGATCTGCAGGCTTGGTCTGAAATCAAGACACTGAAAGAGCTATGCTCTTTCTGAGGGCTCTCTGGAAGAATCTGTTCTATGTCTTCCACTTACCTTCTGGTGTGCTGGCAACATTGGTCATTTCTTGGCTTATAGACATATCACTGCCTCTTTCAGCACATCATACTCCCTTTGTATGTATCTGTTCTCTGTGTTCCTTCTTTTCCTATGAGGACACTAGTTGCATTGCATAAAAGACTCAGGCTACTCCAGTATGAACTTATTTTTCTGATTGTATGTTAAAAGACCATTTCCAACTATGATCACATTCAAAGGTTCTGACAGAGATAAATTTTGATGGTAATTTTATGTCAATTTGACCAGGCCTGATACATATCAGTTCCCTGATACATAATCAAATGTTCTTCTGGATATTTCTGTGAGAATGTTTTTGGATGAAATTAACATTTAAATTGGTGAACTTTGAAAAAAACAGATTGACCACATTATGTGGGTGGGCCTCATCTAATCAGTTGAAGGTCCAAATTGGGGAAAATAAAAAAGACTTCTCTCTTTGGAAGTGGAGGGAATTCTGCCAGCAGAGGGCCTTCACACCTGAATGTCAGCTCTTCCTGATCTATAGTACGATGGCTTACCCTGCAAATGTTGGACTTGTCAGCCTCCTTAACTACGTAAGACAATTATTAAAAACGTAAACAATCTGTCTCTTGATATCTCTCTCTGTATATGTAGATATACATAAAACCCTATTCTCTGAAAAAAATTTGTTTAAAATTTGAGTTTGTCCCCCAGGGATTAAATTTCACATGTTGAAATTTAATCCCCATCGTGAGGTATTAAGGCCTTAGAAATTTAATCTCCATTGCCATTGCCAGATATTAAGACCTTGGAAATTTAATCTATGACTTTTAGAGGCAGGTCTTTGAGAGGTGATTAGGAATATGATAGAATCCCAGTGACTTTATAAGGATAGGGAGAGAGAAAACATAAGACACACACATACACATTTCCTGTCATCAGATGCCTTCGCTACCTTGGCACTCTGCCAGGAGGAGGCCATCACATAGAAGTAGTCCTCAACCTCACACCTCCACCCCCATGAGACTAAACCTCCTTTCTTTGTAACTTACCCACTCTGTGGTATGATGTTATTAGCATCAGAAAGCAAACATACCATCTAATCCAGCACAGGTATGTAGATGAAACATATCAAAGTATTTTATAGAACACATTATTTATGATCAACAATGAAGAGACAGCCAGTAGACACCCAGATTTCTGAAATTACAGAATGGAACCAGCATGACATGTTACTGCTAGCCATGATTTCTGAATGGCTTAATTTTCCATGGAATTCAAATTAAAGTGGGCGGCATTCATGTAAAAACACTGGAGAAACTAGAAATGGAAGGAAATTATCTAACATTATAAAGGCTATATACAGCAAACCGGAAGCCAATATCAAACTGAACAGAGAACAAAATGAAAGCATTTCCTCTAAAATCAGGGAAAGGACAAGAATGTCAATGTTCACCAATTCTATTTAATATAGTTCTCAGAACTCTAGTGGAAGTAATAAGGTAAAAGAAGAAAATTAAGGGGATACAAACAGGAGAGAAAGAAGTTATATTATCTCTGTTGATGACCTGTTCCTACATCTAGAACATACAAAAAATTTCTACCAGAAAACTTCTAGAGCTGATAAATGAATTCAGTAATGTGACATATAGAAGATTAACATTCATAAGTCAACAGCTTTCTTATACTCCAATAGTGATTCTGCTGAGCAAGAAATCAGGAAAACCATCCCAATCACAGTAATCTCAAAACAAACAAACAAAAATCACTTGGGAATAAATCTAGTCCAAAAGGTAAAAGATCCATACAATGAAAATTGTAGAACACTAAAGAAAGAAATCGAAAACTACTTTAGAAAATGAAAAGACCCAAGTTTTTAGATAGGCAGAATATTGTCAAAATGGCCATACTATCAAAAGCAATTTATACCACAATGCCAATAAAATTTTTCACAGAATTAGGAAAAACATCATTAAATTCATTGGCAATAATAAGAGACCCAGAATAGTCAAACCAACTCTGAGCAGGAAGAGTAATATAGGAGGCATCACACTGCCTGATCTCAAATCATACTATAGAGCTAAAGTAACGAACCAGCATGGTATTGACATAAAGTAGACATGAAGACTAATGGAATAGAATATACAGAGACAAACTCATATACTTGCAGTCTTTTGACATTTGACAAAAGTGCCAAAAGTATGTTGCAGAAAAGATAGACTTATTGTGCTGGGAAAACTGAATATTCATATGTAGAAGAAACTAGAACCCTCTCTCTCTCTCTGCATAAAAGTCAAATCGAAGTGAATCAGACTTAGAAATTAGACCAGAAACTGTGCAACTGCTAGAAGAAACATAGGATCAGTACTCCATCCTGTTGGTTTAGGCACCGATTTCCTTAACAAGACCCCTAAAGCTCAAGAAATAAAACCAAAAATCCACAAGTGGGACAGCCTCAAGTTTCAAAGCTATAGCAAAATGATCTCAGAGTATGACTATGAAGAAAGAGCATACAGGATGGGAGAAAATTTTGCCAGGGGATTAATATTCAGAACATATATACTCAAAAAACTGAACATCAATAAAATAGCCTAATCAATCCATGGGCAAAATAATTAAATAAACATTTCTAAGAAGAAAGAACACAAATGGCAAACAAATATAGGAAAAAAAATGTTCAGCATCTCTAGCAATCAGGTAAATGCAAATAAAAATTACACTAAAATTTTATCTTACTCCAATCAGAATGGCAATTATCAAGAATATGAATAATAATAAATGTTGGTGAGAATGTGGGGGAAATGTATACTCACATATTGTTGGTGGGACTACAAATTAGTTCATCCAAATTGGAAAAAAGTATGGAGATTCCTCATAAAACTAGGATTGGAACTACCATATGACTTAACTATCCTGTTTGTTGGTATTTATCCAAAAGAACTAAAATCAGCCACATCAATGTTTATAGCTGTGCTATTCACAATAGTCAAATTATGGAACCAGCTCAGATGCTCATCAATATATTAATAGTTTAAGAAAATGTATATATATACATAGTGGAATTTTATTCAGCTGCAAAGAAGAATGAAATTTTAGCATTTGTCAGTAATGAATGGAAATGGAGAATATCATGCTAAGTGAAATAAGACAGACTCAGAAAATCAATGATGGAAGTTTTTCTCTCATATGTAGAAGCTAGATCAAGAACAATTATTTCCCCTCTGAACCTTTCTGCATTGTCTCACATGTGAGTTTTTGGGGGACACCTGTCATCCAAACTATAACATTCTACACCTGGCCCCCAAAAGTTCACAACCACCTCACAATGCAAAATATATTTTGTCCATTTCCACAAATGCCCAGTCTCAACAGTTCTAAGATTGCTAAAAGTTCAAGTCCAAAGTTTTCTCTGAGGCTCAAGGCAATCTCATATTGTGAGCACCTATAAAATTAAAAGCAATTTACAAATATCCAATGTATAAAGGGACTGAGTGAATATTTCCAGTTATAAAAATAGGGGCATAGAAAGAAGGGATGGGATCAAAGCAAGACCAAAATCCAGTTGGGCAAACAAGTCCTGTAGCTTCATGTCCAGCAAGTGAGGCATATGACATCATGATTTTCTCTCTAAAGGGCTTGTGTAGCTCTGTCCCTGTGGCCTTTCTATTGGCTTGTCTCTATTCGATTCCTGCAACTTTCCTTGGATGATGTCCCCAGGTTACTGACATTTATTAATCTTGGGTGTCTCCACTGGAGATTCAACTTCCTCCTTACATCTCCACACTTTGACTTCTCAAGGGCTGCCTGCAGGTACTCCAACCCTCAGCACTTTGCCTGGCCTCCAAGGCCTTTGTCTGAAATCTTGATGGAAGCCTCCATGACCCCCTAACTCCAGCATCCTGCATTCCTGCAGAACCAGCAACACATGGTTGACACCAAGATCTACCACCTCTCAAGCAGTAGCCAAGCCTCCAAGGATCCTGGCTGCAGCAGCCTTTGAATGTCTGCGTGGCTTAACCTGTTGAAAAAATTTCCTAGGCCCCATTGTGCAAGAAGGATGCCCCACTGGTCTCTTCTCAAGAGAATTTTCACCTTGACTCCCTTGACCTTGAGATGGGTGTGGTCTTGCCAGCTCTTGAGATGCCCTCAAGCTATGTTTCTTACCATCTCAAGGCAAAGTCTTTAGCCTTTCTTTAGTGGCAGTAATGTCTATAACAATTGCTACTTCCTTAGCTGCAGTTTTACTCCAGCCTTTCAAGTCCACGTTTTCCAAATCTTTCTGCTCTACTTTCTGCTCCTGATTTTCACAATAAATTTGGCTGAAAGCTACCTGAAATATCCACACCACTATCTGAATACTGTGCTGCCTAGACATTTCTTCTGCCAGATTAAGAAGTCCATCACTTCTAAAATAAGCCTCACAGAAAGTTTCAGGACATGGGCAAAATTCAGACAACTTCTCAGCCAGAAGATAACATGAATGGTCTCTACTCCAAATTCTAATAGAATCCTCCTTTTCTGAACCTTCATCAGCCAGGTCTTCACTGAACACAGTCCTATCGCCATTCTGGTCTTCTGAGTTCTCACCAGAGTTGACCATTAATCTCTGCTTACAACAACCTAAAGCATTTCCAGCTTGCACTGCTGAACATCTCAAAATTTGTCCCACCAAATGCAGAAAACTTTGGAATTACATGACCAGCAACAACCTCACACCTGGTACCAATTTCTGTATTAGGGTTCTCTAGAAGAACAGAATCACCAGGAAGTATGGCTATAAAAAGGGGATTTATTAGGTTGGCTTACCAGAAGCTGGATAGTACACGAATGATGTCAGCAGACAGGAGAGCTGGAAGAACCAGTAGCTGTGCAGTCCAAGAGGTGCAAGTCCCAGAACAAGAGGGATCAACAGTGCAACCCTAGTCAGAGACCAAGGCTTCTGGAAACCACCCGAAGAATCACTGGCAGAGTCCACTTTTGAAGAGTGAAGAAGTGAGAGGTCAATATCCTTAGATGATCAAAGCAGCAATTGAGAACCTGTTCAAGAAGAGTCGAGCTTGCATCCGGCAAAAGCAGATTTCCTCCACACACAGGATTACCTAGCCAGCCCCCACAACTGCACCAGCTAACTCCTGGCAATACATTTCTTAATATAAATCTTTTAGCTGGTGCAGTTGTGGGGCTGGTTAGGTGAGTGTAGCGTTCACTGGGAAGACCATTGGGAGGAGCAGACTGGCAGGCTGGCTAGAGCAGATCTCCTTCAAGGCAGGATTACTTCTCTACAGGGAGCCTCAGCTCTGCATTTAAAAACCTTTCATAGGATTGAAATGGACTCACCAAGATTCATAGTACTTAAAAGACAGATTCCTAAGGATATTCTCTCCTGCTTTGAGTCAACTGATTATGAAGTTCAATCACTTTCATGAAATATCTTCACAGCAACACAAGATTAATGTGGGAATAACTAGAAACTACTGCATTGCCAAATGGAGACATACTAACCATCTAGTCCACTTCTTGTTAACCTGGCACCCATAAAAATCTTGAAACCATATTTACTCTCCAACAAAGACTATCACAAAGCTATGCTTCCAGCCATCACTGCCACTCTCCTGCCTACAATAAAAAGCATGTTGATGCTGTCCCTGGAGAATACAGCGTAGCTGGGGATGCTCATGCTTCTCCTTTGATATCTAACTTATATATTATAATACAAAATTAACTATCACTAATACATATTATGTTAGATAAGGAAATGAGGGGAGAAAGAAAAATACTTGACTAATTTATATGCAAACATATTCAACAAAATACAGTCACAAGTATTCCGGTACCTATGAATACCATGGTCACAACTGATATTCACAACTACCTTCTTCCATTATCCAATCTACATTTTCTTTGTGCTCATTAAAACCTTTCAGATGCTCTTGGTTCTTTGCCTGACAGGGTGACCTGTATTATCACTTCCTGAAATGTCTGAAGTATCAGCAATCCTGCCTGATTTGGGTTGTTGGATGTTTCAACTGATTTTCACCATATGATATGTGACTCTTTGGGTATCTCCTGAACTCCAGGAAAATCTCCTCTTACATTCACTTTGTAGTATCAGCCTGATTTATAGTTGATAATCAGGATCAATCACCCTGGAGAGTTCAGTAACCCCCTTCTTTACCTGTGGATGTAGAAGTGTGAAAAGTTCAGGGTGGCTTGCTGGCAGGTGGATACACTGGCCAGCTCCCATCATGCAAGGTACAATTCTTTGTTCTTAATGGGATAGATAGGCTAGGTATGGGCTTGCCTTCTCTGCTTGTAATACTCTTGTCAAAATGTCTCTGAGGACTCACAGAATATGTGCAGTCTTGTGTTTCATTGGGATACCTAATTCCTGGGATTGTGTCTCCAAGGAATGTTCACTTGCCAAGATGAACATAAAAGAGGGATAGTTTGTAGTCAGTTGTATAAATGAATTTGGTGCTATGTGGATACATAAGGAATGAAGATAAAAATGTGTAATTCAATATGCAAAGGGTGTTTGAACCACAGGACTGGATGAAAAAAGAAAAAGAAGGTAATATAGAAATTTTGATAACTGAAATGGGGTGTAGCAAAGAAAAACAAACTAGCCAGAGAAAATAAGAGGAGCTTATCCAAGATGTGGGAACATAATAAAATGTATATGCTTGATTACACAACTATTTTGAATTCCATTTGTGTTTCATAAAGAGAAGCATGCTTTCTGCTAGTCTGCTATGCAAACAAATATGGAAATCATGGTAGAAAAGTTTATGCTCCAAACCAAATATTTGATATCTGCTTCAAAGAAAGGAGAATACAATGAAGGGGTGACAATATGCAGGTCACCCCATCAGACAAAGAACCAGGATTATCTGAGAGGCTTTTACTAAGCACAAAGGGAATGTACAATGGATAATGGAAGAGGGGGGTTATGAATACTGCTGTGGCCTTGTGACTGGTGGCAGCAATGAGAACCTTAAAAGTGATGAGTATTCATATTTTGCTGAATGTATATGCGTATAAATTAGTCAAATATTTTAGAAGAAATCATGCATTCATTCAGAAAACAATTATGTAAGTGACATTAATTCAGGGAGTGAGAATATAAACTTTAATATAATTTCTTTCTAAACATCAGTCAATTAAGGAAGATCTTGGTAAGAAAAAAAAAATGTAGAACCTGAATTCAGCATTTGAATTTGATGGGGATATGGAAGTTAGAAATGCCAGAGAATCACAGGTTTGGATTTGAATATCTTATCATAGGGTTTAATGATGTTCAGTGAATGTGAATTTGGGAGACCTAACGAAAAAAGAAAAAAAAAAAATGGCCAGCTCAGTTAACTCCTGAGACATTTCTGAAACATTATTTTCCTAGAATTGAGATACTTTTTATCACCATTTAGTACTTTCCCAGTGAGGTTATGAACCAGCTGCCTATAGAGCAAAAATATTACTATCCAATTAATATTTTGGAAGCTATGACAGATTAGGCTAACCTCCTGGCTCAGCAGTCTGTTCTGAGCGTCTGATTGTACAGGAAGTGGGATAAGCATGGGGCGGGTCAGTTCACTGGGTCCTCACCACCAAGAGCAGAGGCCATGCACTGAATTCTGCGAAGCACAGAAGGCTGCAGCAGGGGAATTTGCACTTGAATTATGAATATTTAAACAGGCTTATTAAAACTGTGCCCACAGAGAACAAAAATGCATTTGCTTTTAAAACAATTAAAAATATAAGGGGCTGGGTGGAACAGTCATTAAATGCATAAAATTTGGAGTCTGTCTGAAGATTCAGACTGAATCTCTAGCTCCAGCACTTCAAAGCTATGTGCCATTAAGAAATCAATTTGAATACTCTATGTTTGATCTGGGCCCCCATATTTTCATTTATTCTCATTCTTTAGTCAACCAACAGTGGGAGAAGTATGGTCTCTGGACTGTCTACATTTGAGCCCTACTCTCTTGCTCACTCACTGGACAGGTTACTTAGCTCCTCTGTGCCTCAGTTGGCTCTTCTGTAAGTGGAGAGAACACTAGTAACTATTGCAAGGGCTTGTTGTAAGAGGTTTAGGAGAGTGTCAGGCATGTGGCACACATTTCCTCTTAATTTGATTAAATAGTATGCTGCTGCTGTGTACTATGCTCTGCTGGGTGATTAGATGGAAGAGTGAGCAAGAAACTCACACATGTTGTTTCCCACATAGAAACAACCATCACAACAAAAGGGGTGTTGTGAATGTCAAACTCAAAGGTTGAGTGTTTTCTCTCATATGTGAAAGCTAGAGTAAAATAAAGAAGAGGTGGATGCAAAGATAGGATAACATAAAGAAGCAAACAAATATGAACTAATAGACGAGCAAAAGGAAATTGAGTAGAGGAAGGAAAATGGGAGAGAGGAGTGAGGATGGGAAGGAAAGCATTAGGGAAAAGGGGGGATCATGAACTGAGATCAATTTCCATGCATGCATGTGTTTGTCAGAATAAACCCAAATATGATGTATAACTATAAAGCTTTAATAATAAACAAATTAATGTAAAAGTTGCAATATCAAAGAATTTTGATGGACCAGAGAAAGCTGCTGAAAAGCAATGAAATTTAAGCTGAGACATGGCAGGTGGATAGAAATTAGTCAGGGACAAAAGCAAAGAAAAAAAATGTATTGCCATTTGAAATGAAGAATATATTTCAATATGGGAGGAGAGGAAGGAAGAAAGTGGAAGGAGTAGGGAGCAACAGGAAGTAAGGAGGAGAAAGGGTTGACAAAGAGGTGGGAGAGGAGGTGAGGAGAGACGAGGACGGAGTGGTAGGGAGGAGACAGGGAAAGAGGGAAGGGAAGGGGGAGAGGTCAACATGTTTGCTGTCAAGCTGTAAAGGAGTTTTATGGTTTGGATATGAGGTATCCCACAAGCGTGCCTGTGTTATTCCAGGAATATTCAGAGATGAAATGATTAGGATATGAGGGTTGTAACCTAATCAGCCCTCCCTAGTTTAGATGCAGTGGTAACTGTAGGTATCGGGGTCATGGCTAGAGGAGGTGGGTCACTGAGGGCATGCCCTGGAGTGATTCCTCTTTCCTGTTCCCCTTTCCTCCCTCTCTCTGCTTCCTGACCACCATGAATGGAGGAGTGCTCCCCTACCATTCCCTTCTGCCATGCTGTGATATTCTGCCTCATCTCAGACCAAGAGCCACGGAGTCTGCCACCATGAACGGAACCTCTGAAACCATGAGCCAAAATAAACTTTCCTGCCCTAAGTTGTTCTTTTCAGGTGATCTGGTCACAGTGATGCTAAGCTGATTAGCACAAGGGGAAGGATCAGTATGAGTCCCAACAGGCCAGGTCACATGGCCCTGGAAATCCGGTTCAGGATTCTGGGCCTCCTCTTGGGTAATGAAGAAAGCAGGAGTGGATGGTGCTCTTTCCATTTTAGCAGCAGCACTCTGCCTGGGGGGTCATGGAAGTCTGACCTGGAGAGGACAATAAAGACAGGAATACCAGTAAGCTGGTTAAGGTAGCCAGCCAGTCAAGATGTGATGGTGACCGAGAGGTGATGACAAAGAAGGCAATGTATGTGGAACCTTTTTTTTAGAAGTAGAAACATAAGGATTTGGTGACTGACTGGACACAGTGGAAATTAAAAAAAAAAAAAAGACTGCCTTCAGGGCTGGCCTCAGAGGGATGGTACAATAGGTGCCTGGTGACAACTTTTACTAACTTGGGGGACACAGGAAGTAGGCTGTATTTGGGGTGGATGAGTTGGGAGAAGAAAGTGAATTTAACTGCAGACCCATTGATTGGGACTACAGTGCAACAAATAAGTAGAACTTTCCATCTGACAGGAATAAGGTCCTGGCTAGGGACATAAAATAACAGCTAGGGTAGACCAGATGCAAGAAGGCAGAGAATGAGATGAGAAGGATGACCAGGTGGGTAACCTGGAGAACACCATCCTTCTGGGATGAGCTTAGGAGGAACAGATTGAAGAAAAAATGAAATTAGAGCAGAGACCCAGGAAGAAAAGCAAGCATATTTAAAGTCATCAAACATGAGAGTAGAAAGTGTTTCTTAAAAAGAACAGGGCAGTCAGGGATGAAGGAATCCCTAAGAAATCAAGTGTGCCAAGGGTTTCTGTGACTTTGAGGTAGCAGTGGGGTGATGGGTTGGGTGGGAGTCTCAGAGCAGAGGAGTGAGAGTACAGAGAATGATAAGGGCCAACTTTAAGAGCTTGGAGAAGTAGTGAGGGACAGGGGGAACTGCAAAAGAAGTGAGGTCAAAGAATGTATTGATGATTAGGGGGAGAAACCTACATGTATTTAAATTCCATGGATGCATTACAAAAAAAGAACAAAGCAGGTTTCCCAAGTGGGAGGAGGTGACAAACTGTCAGGGGCCATTCTAGAGATGACTTTTCCACTCATCAGCAGGTACTAGTTCTTTCTTACGTATGAAGTCTTTAAGTCATTCTCTTAATTTTTCGACTGACAGTATTTGTACATGTTTGAGGTTCAGTGTGATGTTTTGATTCATGTGTACATTGGGTAATGATCAAATCAGGATCTTTAACGTATTCAACTCCTTAAAATTCTATCATTTCCTTTTTAAGAGTCCATTAAAAATCCTCCTCTGAGGGTTGCAAGTTCAAAGCCCATCTCAGCAATCCTAAGCAATTTAGCAAGACCCTGTCTCAAAATAAATAAGAAATGGCTGGAAATGTGACTCAGGGCTTAAACACCTCTGGGTTCCATCTCTGGTACAAAAAACAAAACAAAACAAAACAAGAAAAACCAAAATCCTCTGAGTTATATAATGTATTACTAACAGTTCACCCTTCTATGGATTAGTACATCAGAACTTCTGCCTACCCAAACTGTAATCTTGCATCTAATGACCTGCCTCTCCCCATCTCTTTCCCCTTTCTCTTCCCAATCTCTGGTAACCCAGTCTACTCTAAAGTTATTAGATCAACTTTTCTAGATTCAACATATGCATGAGATCAGGCAGTATTTGTTTTTCAATGCCTGACTTATTTTACATTTTCCAGTGGATCCATGTTGTGTGCAAATGACAGGATTTCATGCTTTCATAAGACTGAATAATATTCTGGTGTGTATGGACCACATTTTCTTTCTCCAGTTGTCCACTACTGGAGAAAGAGTTTGAGTCCATATTTTGGCAAATGTGAACAGTGCTGCAATAAACATAGGTGCCATCTCTACGTGGTAATTGCAATTCCTTTGGGTGTGTACCCAGTAATGGGTTTCCTGGGTCCTACAACAGTTCAATTTTTTGAGGAATCTCCTCATTAAAATGAGCATAGCTTGATTCCATTTTGAATGGTGAACTATATTGGCCAGTCACTTGCATGGTTCCAAAGGGATGTTGAGTGTAGTTGTTTTCCTTGAAATTTTGAAATTTCCCATGGTACCCTGTGACTTACTGTCCCTCATTCCCACCACAGCTTTGTAAGCACATAGCTTGGGAACTGTGGAATTAGAGTAAATAAACAGGATATTTTCTTTCCAAAAAATCTAAATCCTTATAATTTCTCTAATTTTTTAAAATACCATGACTCAGTAAACACATACCACTTGGACGGACACCATCCAGGGACCATACTTCAAGAAGCATTGATCTAGTATTTCCAATATAAACTCATTTTCTGACTCTCCATTGCACATCATGCTTCAGAAATTGAAATCTTCATGACATTCATAGAACACATCAAGTTCGATAATGCTTTAGTTCTTTTCAAATGATTCTACCTTCTGCGTAGAAAAGCTCTCGTCTTTTTCTTAGAGTTCAGTTGTTAATTTCAACACTTTCTCTTCATTGCAGCATTTTCTGATGACCCAGTTTAAATTACCAATGATTTTAGTCATTCTCTATGTTACCCTGACTTATATTACCAGGCAATTATTGCTATTTAACAATCTCCCTCATTTATAAATTTTTCAATTTAATATTTTGTATCACACTGGTGATACAATACTCCATATGACTAACAGCCTTCTGTTTTCCATTATGGCTCAATGTCAAATAGTGGCTCACATATATCAAACACATATAAAACTTACTGGAATACAAGCAACAATAGGTGTTGGAGAGGATGTGGGGAAAAAGGTACACTCATACATTGCTGGTGGGACTGCAAATTAGTACAGCCACTCTGGAAAGTAGTGTGGAGATTCCTTAGAAAACTTGGAATGGACCTACCATTTGACCCAGCTATCCCACTCCTTGGCCTATACCCAAAGAACTTAAAATCAGCCTACTACAGAGATACAACCAAATCAATGTTCATAGCTGCTCAATTCTCAATAGCCAGACTATGGAACCAAACTAGATGCCCTTCAATTGATGAATGGATAAAGAAACTGTGGTATACACACACACACACACACACACACACACACACACACACACACACAATGGTATATTACTCAGCTATAAAGAATAATAAAATTATGGCATTTGCAGGCACATGGATGAAATTGGAGAATATCATGTTAAGTGAGATAAGGCAATCTCAAAAATCCAAAAGGCGAATGATCTCACTGATAAGCGGATGATGACATGTAATGGGGGGTGGGAGGGGGGCAAGAATGGCAGAAGGAGGGACTGTATAGAGGGAAAAGAGAGGTGGGAGGGGTGGGGGGGAAGGAAAAATAACGGAATGAATCAAAGATCATTACTCTATGTAAATGTATGAATATGCAAATGTATGCTGTTACTCCATGTACAAACAGAAACAACATGCATCCCATTTGTTTACAATAAAAATATATAAAAAAAACTTATTGGATACATAAAAATGCTAAAAAAAATTCATGCTATTCTTAAGTCTAGAATGGATAATAACAGGTGCCAAAGATATTTTAAAAATAAAGGAAATGAGTCTTATGAAATTGCTATCCAATACCATTTTTTCTTATGAATTAGTAACAAAAGAAGGTCAAGTTTGACAGTTATTTTTGCCATGCTAGGGATCAAGAGTGACTTGTGGGATCCCATCTTGGAGATAGCAAGTAGTGAGTTTCTTAGTCTATTTGTATGCTATCCATTAGGATTTTTTCTTGCCTCTAAGCTTTATGGCTAAAGACAGGGATCATTTTTTTGTTTGTTGAATTGGGTTTTTTTTTTTTTCCTTAAAAGGCTTGCCATTTGTTTGGATTCAGATATCATATTTTTATAAACTCATGTCTATTTTTATGTAAATGAAGATTTGGCTGTTTCCTAGCCCTCTGTTAACCTTCATCAGAGGGCAGGGGAGCATAAGAGACCAACACCATAGAATTGTTCAGATCACTACAACTCTGACCTTAAAAGTTGGCTAAAGAGCTGATGGTAAGAGGAAGTTAACACAATCTGTTACCAATTGCCTCAGCTACTTGAGTAGGCTCAAATAATTTACCTAGGAAGTGAGGTTTTGTGAAGAAGCTGAATTAGATCTTTGGTTACTATTTTTGGCTAAGTTCGCCCTCTTAAACCCAGTTCTCCCACAAATAGATCCTGAGACCATGATCGAGTAGTTTCCCAAGAACACCAGTAGGGTAGTGGGGAAATGGGAACAGGACAGAGAATGAAACGAAATGCATTAATGTGAATGTTATGGTTGCAAGTAAGTGGAGCTCCATCTTGCTAAAGAATCTGGCAGATGAGTGCGGGAACTGAGGTATTCATACCCCAATTTTTATCCCTCATGGAGTAGGAGTTACTTGCAGGTGATGTTAAATTCCCAGAGCTTCTGGTCTGTTTCACTTGCATGTTGTGAAAAAGCTCTTGGGGAGAAGCTTGGATGTAGATGCTTGGGGTAGAACACCAATGGTGTATACTGTAATGGAAAGAGTTGAGGTTGTAAGTGGGGCATAACTCCATACCATGTTTTAACTCTGTCATCAGTAATTGTTCCAAACAAAAATCTCGTGATCAAGATGAACTCCATTAAAAGTAGTTACAACAAGTCCCCTACATGGTTGGGTAGTAAAATAATCTTTATGTCATGTTAGTAATCAATACTTGTCTCATTGTCAATTTCTTATTCTCACATTAGATCTTTCTCCACATTACTCCCTCTCTTTTATCAGAATTTAACGAAGTGTTTTATTTCTTGGAAGTTTAAAGGAGAAAGTTTCATAACAATCACTCTCTTTCCTGGCTCCCTGGGAGACTGAGATACCTACAGGGTTAGGTGAGATTTGGATCATGTATGGTTAGAATTTAAAAAAATGACTTTGTGTTGGTTACAGGAGCAAATCCATTTTCTCATCTAGCAAATGAATAACCAAGATGATTTTAGTATCCTCCCTCTTTTTATTTTAAATAAATTTGATTTCATCTGACATACTCTGCCCCATTTTCCTTTCAAGACTACTGGTGAGGGATGAGCGTGTATAATTTCTGTTTATAGTAAGTGTTTAAATGGACACCATCACATGGCTTCAAGCACAGAACTGAAATTTTCTTTGTGAGAAATACAATAAGAGCTGTGCATTGAAGATGGTAAAAAATGATAATTATGAATGTTATTTTTAAAACTCTGGAACAATTAGATATGATGAGATGTGGATGTTCTCTGGTGTTTTAAGCCTCACAATATTAGCATTGTCGTATTAGCAAAATATTGGCTTAGGTTTAAAAATGTTTTCTAGTGACATTATTTTACCCAGAAATACAAACTAAGTTGACCAGCCAATTAACATTATCCAAATTCTTCATCATTTTAGCCAAAGGCAGCAAAGGTAGTGTTAGTTAAGAATGAAGGACATTTTTAGAAGAGTTTGATGTTGATGTCAATAATGTCTTTTTGCTAAAAGTCCACCAAGTTGACCTTGTAAAATCAACAGGTGTGGTGTTCAGAGACTACCCCCTTCAGTTCTTGCATGTGCCCTTGGTCAAAAGGGGGATTATACACCTGAGGTGGCAGATTGCACTGTGCATTGTCAAACTGTTCTCTTCTTTTGGAAGGAGAGTTGAAGTTCAGTGGTAAGTAAATAATTATCTTTGCTTAAACACTAAACCTTGGCCAGGCAGTTAAATACTGCAAGCTTGAGGCAGGAAGAGTTTTTTCCACCTCAGTTTTAGAGCAATTATTAGTATGATACTTCCATTAACATCATATTTGCATAAGGACTTGAGTCATAGCCTTTTTTTTTTCTGCACATTTCCATGGAAGTAAGAAGCCATAGCAATCGATAGCCATGAAGGTCATAGCTCTCCATCCACCCCTCACATGAGATGGATGTATAGTCTAAGTCGTGGGAATATGGTTCAGTCTAAGACTGGCAAAAACAGATAAACTTACCAAAATTTTCTAGGTTTTAGGCAAGCTTCTATATTTTGGGGATACTTATTATGAATAGGATTCTTTACTTTTAACCTAAGATCAAGTGACCTTTCCTCTGAGATTTAGCTTCTATGTGCAAGTCTGAGCAGGCCCCAGCTTCCTGTGGAATTCACCTACCCACCAAATATCATTGAGTGCTCTTCTATAGCAGGGTCTGGTGTGGGCCCTAGAGCTACCTACAGAGTGGGGTTGCCCTTCACAGCCTTTTATGTCCAGCCTTAGGTGGAAGCAAGGGAAAACATGCTATAAGTGTTATGAAAGAGGAGGAGGATGGGGCAGAGTGTGCAAACCCACTAGCCTCAGACACTCTCAGATGTTTCTCTCATGAGCCCTTCTCCTCTCAGAATCACCCATACCAAGCCAGAGCAGGGAAGAACCCCGTGTCATGGAATCAGCAGACCGTCATCCACTTCCAACTCTCTTCTCTTCTCAAACTGACAGTATATTAGGATCAGGCACCCCAGTGTTGGGACTCAACTTTCTTCCTCTCCAAACCATCACTGATGTTGTGAAACCTACTTAATTACTTTTTTTCCCCCTCAACTTTCACTTCACCCAGTAATTGTTACCCCGAAGCAACAATAAATCCATAGACCTTGGGAAGTTTTGTGCATCAACTCAAGAGTGATACAACTAAATACATTTGTAACATGGAAGCAGAATCTAGAACCAACTTCATGAAGATATTTTTAGGAGCAGTCCTAAAACAAGGAGTCAACTGCATTTTCTAGTTCATCCAAGAAATTCCCTCACTATAACATCCTCAGGCATTGTTCCTATAAATACATTTTTGTTCTGCTAACCACAACACAAGCCTGTGGATCAGCAAATAAAGACCTTATACTTGTAGGGGAGGTGTCAACTAATATAAATAAAAGTCTTAGTTATTGAAATATGGAGTGGCTCTGGTTCTATTTTTCTGTAAAAAGAACATTATGCAAAGATGGCAAATGTTCTGGGTGCTGGGAATATGTTAGTCAATTAGAGAGGCATGGTCCTTCATTTGTAGTGAGTATATTTTGATGAGGTAGGTACACATGGTAGAAAAAAATCCATTAATAATTAACTACAGTGCTAAAAAGGGAGACATACCGAGATTTTTAGGAATAATGACAACCTTAGATACTGGCAACATGCAAATTTGTAGCTAGCTAACAAAAAAATATTTTATCAGTGGCTTTAACTTACTATCTCTGAAATCGCAAGATACATGTATTGTCAGTCTTCTGAGATCCTTGAAATTTTTTCAGAAAAATATTCTTTTCCTTTCAGATATTCAACAAGATAAAATTATTAATATATTTTGAAAGTATGCAGAAGACCCAGGAGAAGCCTGTGCTACTTAAAGTTCATTTTCTCAGTAAAATCCTCAGGTCTGCTCAGCATTTATTGAGGCTGTGCTTTCTGTCCCCACAGAGAGGCCTGCTGTCCAGTGGATTCTTGCCCAGCATAATCCTCAATTCTAATTAAGGTGCTTTGCAAGCCCACTTATCTGACATGAGCACACAGCCAATGATGAAGTGATGAGGCACCCCCACTCTGAAATGGAACCTTTGTTTTGAAATCCAGTCTTTTACTTCTCCCTGTTGAAACTCTACTGCCTGGCGCACAAAGGAAGCCTTGACAATCGCATCTCGGGCCCCAGCAGATGCCACAGTGGCGGTTGCTCAAATTGCTTCCTCTCCCCAGTCTATTCTGCTACAGGCAGGAGGGAAAACACCCCAAGGAGTAATTCATTCAGCCATTATTTTGACACTGCCATGTTGACTCACATAAAGAAAAATTTTTTTAATTTTATAATCACCCTGAAGATTGATACTTCTTGCCCACGTAACAAATGAGAAAACTATCACATTATAAATGCTGCAGTTTGTAAATATCCCAACTTCCCTGTTGGATTTTTATTTTCCGGAATGATAGTCTCTTTTGAATACAGTGGACTTACAGGAGGTTTAACTCACTTTCTTTTTAAAGAATGACACAGAATTACGGTAACACAAAATTAGTGTGAATGACTTAAAAAGCAGAGGATTTCAGTGACAGAAATAATCTTGGGGATTAACTGTTCCTGTTCCAAATTTACTGAAGAGAATTTTAAGGGCCAAAAAGGTGAAGTGACTTTCTCAAGGGCGTACAACTAGAATTTGTGTGGGCCAAGCACCTCAGCTCTGCAATTTTATCCCTACTAATGCACTGACTTTAAATATATTGATAGTACACTGATCAAAAAGATAAAATAAGCAAAATCACAGAGGTGAAGTGCTGTAGGTACTATATCGAATTGTAAAACAAGCCTTGGACCCAGGTTCAGTAATCACTCCATTTTGATAAGCAATGAAATGTAATACACATCAAATTTAAGGATGCCAAGGAATTGTAGTGACAGAAGTAGAAATTTAGATGAAACTTATATACATAATAGTCTGTAAAGAATACAAAATAAAAAGTACATGATATGTGAATACTTGGAGAACAGGGGTGACCAGAGCACAGGGTATTTTCATTTTTAGATCTGAGTTGGTTCCACATGTGTATTCTCACAGTGAAAAAGGATCAAACTCTTCCCTTATCAGCTGTACCTTTCTCTATATTTCAATGCAACATTTACATTTTTTTGGGTCCCATAGGAGATAATCTTTGCCTGAATTTCAAAAGTAAGGTGTTAATGTATAGTTTTCAAATTTGATTCTAGGACCATGGGGAAAAGTTGTCTTGGAAGAAGTGGAAAATCAGATTAATGACTTGATCCAGCGAGTGTCCTATTGGTCATTATGTATGAAAGGGAGATAAGACATTTACTTCATTGAAGCTACGGGATGTGTGGAAGGCCTGCTGAAGTCTTCCCCATTAAAATGGGTGAGGAGAGTTTTAGTGGTAAATAGACTTAGAGCATCATCTGCTCATCTTCATCTCTGTGTACCTATAGTGGCATTAATACTAACTTGCATGCTATATAATCTCTCCTTTTATCTAGAGGCCCTTCAGAAACAGTTCTACTTGTGTCTGAAGCAAGTGTTACTCTCTCCAAGTATCAAATACAATCTGATTCAATCATTCAGGTGTTGTTTCTTTGTATCTCTCTAGCATTCTTTTTGTCAAAGCCATGTAACTAAAGATGTTAGTGAATTTTAGTGGATGTAGTAACTTTAAAATATGGTCCCTAAACTCTTGAAGTTTCTTTCTATTGAGAAGTTAGGGATATCATTCTATATAATGAATACAAGTAGATTTGTGATCCTTAGACCAGTACAGTACTACATGAGTTGGAAGGCTGAATCATAAGATGTGGGACAATTTCTAATTTGTTGTAATACTTGGCCTTGGGGTCCTGAGTTGCTATATAGGAAAATTAAGACTGCCATGCTATGAAGAAACCAAGGGACATGAAGAATCATATCTTTTTGTCATTCCAGCCCAAATGTCAGATGTACAAATTTAGCAACCTTCTGAAAATTCAAGTCCCACACTGAAGTCCTCACAGGTAAGGCTCCAGATGTTGAGGAACAAAGTAATTGCTGCAATTGTGTCCTCATGGAATTTCTGGCCTACAGAATCTCTCAGCCTAATATAATGGTTACTTCAAGTCAGTAAGTTTTGGGATAGCTTGTTATGCAGCAATTTATCCAAAGAGCATAAGGAAACGTAAAAGTTCAACTGACTTAAGTGTGGGTCCTCATGACACACTTGATTATTGAGTCTGAGCCTTAGTTGAGTCATTTGCTAGAAGAGGACTTCTCACACTTTTTCTATCATTGTCCAGAGTTGTTATAAGGATCTTGATAAAGCTTATGCAAGTGCCTTCTAAACTAAATCATTATAACAGCAGTAGCTATTAAGAGCTTTTTTTCTCCTTGGTGAACATTATTTCATGCTGATATTAACAATTGTTCATCTCTAGCCCAGTTAAATGCAAGAAACCACAGGAATATCTGGAATGATTGGCCTTTTGAGAGGTATCATAATATTGGCCATAAACCTATAAGCCACTGTTCGCTGTCCATTTTGAGTCTGTTTTTATGACAGTATTTGAGCTACAAATTGAGCATAAGTTCTGGTTTGAGAAAGCAACAAACTGAGAGGTAGAAGAATAAAGGCACCTTCTTTGTGTTGACTCACATCTTGTCTGCTTCATATCTTTACTCCGGGGAATATTATGTTTGTAGGACACTGAATAGACCCGTGGCATTTCATGATTGTTAGAAACTATATCTTCTGTTACCAACATTTCAAAACCAAGAAGTTTGAACTATCCAAGCTGAAAGAGAAAATTCTCTCACTGCATAACTAATGGCATCTCTTAACTTACCTGACCATCTTCAAAGCCAGCATGTAAGGATGAGGCACACACCATAATCTGATTATCATTTCCCAATTTGGTTCTATTGTAAAATGGGTAAACATTCCTCATTAGGAGAACTTTTAATTAAACATTGGGAGTTTGCAGTGTGGAGAAAGTATTAGGAGATTGTCCCAATGTTGAAGTAGCTTTGTCAGAATGTAGGAAATCTAAGTTCTGTTATACATAATGGAACTAATTTAACTATAAGGTTAAATTTGGTCATGTGTATTCCTTTTTCTCTTCTAACAGAATTGTATTTTCATATGTCTCGTTGAACTCCTCTCCCTGTGTAGATGCTGGTTTACATCCACCCCCACCCTGTATCTCCTAACAAGCTCCTTGGTGCAGCTGGAATTAATGCTTCCTGTCGTTTTAAATAATGTGACATTGAAATACAATTTTTTAATGTGCTGGCATTTAACATGCCACAATATTTCAGTTATTTTACATTCATTTGGGTGCACTAGTGTTATTACAGCTGTTATGAAATTCTGACAAAGAGGTGCATTTCTTTCTTCTGTTCCACCATAATTGCTTTTTGCTGCATCTCTGAACCGTAACCATGGCGATCTGCAACATTCATCAGAGGACCTCTTGTTATTTCCCTCGTGTGAATGAAAAACAAAGTGATATAAATACTAGAAGTTTTTTTAAAGGCAGCCTTTCCCCCCCCTTTCTTAGTTTTAAATTTTCATCTTTTTCTTTTGTTTTAATTTTCTAATGTTGAGGATTTATCGGGAGGAAATTAAGTTGTATGGCTTTATTTTTCTTTTACTTTTTAAGGGAAGATTGTCTACACAGGGTCTTTCTGTGGAAAGCAGAGACAGAACGTAAGTCAGAGCCCTTAGGAAGAAGGAACTGTTGTCATTGGTAAAAAAAAGAAAATAAAAGGTTTAGTCTTCTCTATATTTGACTTGTGACAAATGAGTCCTTGTTTGAGCCTCTTCATGTAGAATATCATTACCATATTGGAACCATTTTGTTACTGTTTTGACTCACTCTTCCTTTTGAGTGAGGAGGTTGAAATGACCATACCCTGGTTGCACTTTTCATTGCCAGAAAGATGGCAATTTGGGAGGATGTTGGGAGGTCAAGTCACTCTCAGTTCTTTGTATTCTTCCTTACTCTTCTTTAGTACTTCTATTTAGTCTTAGCATGTATGACTCAAATTTTCAGGCAAAGTTAATTCAGAATTTCTATTACATATTCTGGGTAATGACATATTACAGGGAAACTAATGGGGTCCTGCTCTATTGTTATGCCAAAACCAGCAACAAATATATACCTCTATCTGAAGCACTTGTTTTCTAGTGGTGCTTTTATTTCACTGATTTGAAGGTAAGGAAATGATAACTCTTAATTTTATTGGGCTATTTTTCATGATTTCTCTAGAACTGATTTTAAAAACTTCTCTTCATTTCTTCCCATTTCTCCAACATTTCCTTTGGGATACCTAAAAATTAACTATTTAATATTTCTATTAAGTAGAAAATTTATAAGAAGGTATCCAGATCCAAGATGATAGAACAGAAGTGCCCAGGATTCATATACTTAGTGTATAACTGAGCTACAATTAGTGCATAACTGCATTTTGAAGCTACTGTGTAGAACATTGGGAATCAATGAGACTGAAACCTTGTAAGCTTCAGCAACCTGGGCCAGCAGCACAGAAAGAGAAACAAAATAGCCTGGCATCTTCTTCACAACAGAGGGAGAGTGAGGTATGAGGGTTAATGGGAGTGTCCTGGAAAACCCCATCAGTGTAGACGTCAACACCCCTAGCTGCTGGAAAGTATCACAATCATCACAGGCTTGCAGCCCACCTAGATAAGTAACCTGAAATCTGCCCAGTGTCCTTGTTTTGTAAATAGATCTCACATCCCCTTCCAGTGACCTACCACGGTGCTGGAGCCAGGAACCATCTTGGGAAATGATCCACTGAGTTTGGACAGGAATCCCTCTATATTCTCTTCTCTGTAACTACACAGATACCCTACTGTACCAACTTGGGAAGTAGCTGCCATGTGAACTCAATGTGGTCGAACAGAGTGGCTACTAGGTAAGACCCCTGGGAACTGAGCATGATAGAGGATGGTTGTGGCGAGGTGGAGGAGAATAGAGCATGCCACGCTTGAGAACCATATCAGGGCACTTGCCCTCTGGACCAAGTATATGGCCCACTATATATAGATTTATGCCAATGTCAGGAATATAGGCAGGTGACCTTTGTGTTCCTGCTACTCCTACCTTTGTACCATGCTCTAGCACCTATGACTGACAGGGTATGTAGAGAAAACCGTGGATGCTGATGCTGCATTGCCCATGGGGTGTGCTGACGGATACCAAGAAACTCCATAGATCTAGCTATTGCTCTGTCCCTGAGCACATGTTATGGTTAAAGGAGTTGGGGTGGACTGTAAAAAACTAAAATCTAACTACTATCTTGCCCTCAGGTACACAGGGCCAAAGAGGTCCAGCAAAAACTTTACCTGGTGCTAGCTACAGCTCTATTCTTAGGTATGCACTATTACTGGCAGAGAAGTATACCACAGTACCTTGTCTATGCAGTTATGGGACCACACCTTGTCTGACCATGCATACCTATCAAGACTGGGTGTGTGCACACCAGAGAGAGCATGCTGCAGTTCTCACCACTACGTCTCCCCACGCAGCATTAGAGCCCACACCATGCACTCACTAGTCAGAGGACAAATATTTCAGGCCTCTCACTACTGCTGTGGCATCCAGTGCCAGAGGCCCTTTCTAGTAGCAGAGTGTTCATTAACAGTGCCTAAGTAAAAACCCCATCAGCTGACAAAGGCCATCAGTCACAATAAAAGAACAATACAGTGAGTCCCCACACCCATTACTGTCTGAACCATACCTACCTGAGTTGCTAGAACATCCACAGTCTTGCATGGCACCCCAAGATACAACTTTGACAGAAAACTTTATACTATGAAGATCACACCATAAAAGTACTGGGGATACCTTATCCTCCATCAGCCCAATTCTCAATATAGGAGCACAAGAAACATGAAAAAGAAAATGTGATGCCTCCAAGACAACACAGTAACTCTCCAGCAACAGTTCCAAATAAATTGATATGGTTGAAATGCTTAATAATTAAAAGAAATTAGTTATCAAAACAATATGGATGAACATTTAAATAAAATTAGGGAGTCATACAGGATTTGAATTAGAAATTCAGAAAAGAGAGATTTTGAAAAGCAACCAAATGGAAATCTTGGAAATGAAAAGCTCAACAAAAAAATCAGATGAAAACCTCAATCACACTCTATATCAATGAGAAGAAGAAATATCTGAAGTTGAAGACAGGTGTTTTGAAGTATCTCAGACAAAAGAAAAATAAGAATGAAGAGAGCATTTAAGATACTTGAATCACCAAACAAAAATAAATAATTATATGTTTGGAATACACAAAGGTGAGGAGAAAAAAGTTAATGGGTAGGAAAACTTCCCCAATCATGGTGGACATCCATATACAGGAGGCTTATAGGACCTCAAATAGAAAGGACTAGAAAAGATGTTCACTGTGGCATAAATAGTCAAGTTTTCAAAAGTATAAGAAAAAAATTTTAAAATCTGTGAGAAAAAAGAGCCAAATGACATGTGTCTCTTTATAATAGCAGATTTCATATCAGAAACCCTATAGACCAAGAGAGAATAGAATGACAGAGTACAATTTCTGAAACAATAACTGCCAAACAAGTATAACAGATCCAGCAAGGCTATCCTTTATAAATGGAGACATAAAGTACTTCTCAGAGAAACCAAAATGGAGAGAATCCCTGTCCACCACACCAGCCTTACAATGTGCACTTAAGGGAGAACTACATTCAGAAGTAAAAGAAGCATAGTTACCATTCTGAAATCATTGGACAGTATAAATTCCACTAGAAGAATACATACATAAGTGATATAGGAAAAAACAAACATTAGAGTAAATCATGACAGTGCAAAGATGAACAAGAAAGGAAGACAAAGAATTTTCAAAACAACCAAAATAAATCGAAGTCAAGGAGAAAGTTCTTACCTATAAATAACCTTGAATGTAAACATAATACATTTTCCAGCTAAAACAGACACAAAGGTTTAAGAATGGCAAAGTGAATCTAAGCAGGAACTGTCAACTCCTCCACATTTCAGAAAAACAGTGCTGAAGTAACAGCTAACCAGAAAGGTGAGTCACAGAGTAAACACTGTAAAACTTAATATTGGACAGTTTGAGACTTGAAGGTACTTAAAATTTGGTTAATGTAGCAGAAAATGAGGATAGAATTCCTTGACAAAACTGGCAGGACACATTTAGAGGTAAGTCAATAAGACTTTCTTCTGATTTTTCAGCCCAGATCCTAAAATGTACCAAAAGATATAAGGAATGGACTAAGAGAAAATATAGAAAGAGAAATATAATCTCAATGAAAAAGAACCAAATACAAATCCTGGACATGGAAGACTCGATAAATCAAAACAATTTAGTTGAAACATCACCAATAGATTAAACCACATAGAAGACAGATTCTCAGGCCTCAGAGACAGAGTATATAACCTTGAAAGTAAAGTCAAAAGATATTAAGAGACTATGACTAGCAGAGAGTTCATCTTGGAACCATCGTGGGATTGCAGCATGGCAGAGTCAATGGGAATGGAAACCTGGAGTCATGAGTGTACAGCCAGGTCAGTTTGGACCTGTCTGAGCCTAGCTAGGCCTTCGCTGGGCCTAGCAAACCCATGGAAAGTCAGAAATTGGGAGCATTTCACCTGGGGGAACACAGCTTAGAGAGGCTGGAGTCCTGCAACTAGCATGGGCTACTGCAAATGGTTATAGTGGGTCAGGAGATTGTGAGGGTGGGTGTGAGGGCTCTCAACTTGCCCAGGCAACCAGTCCAGCACCCACTGGGTTCCTGGAGCCCACCCAGGCTGGCACTTGGTGGGTCCCTGGCTCCCTTTCCAGTCCAGCATTCACCAGTATCCAGGTCCCAGGAACCCACTAGGTCCAGCACCAGTCCAGCACCAGCCAGGTCCCTCTGGCCCCACAGTCCCCAGACTACCATCCCCCTGGCCCCTGACCTGGCTGTCTGCTCCACCAACTAGGCCCACAGCTTCTCTGTCAGCATATAGTCAGGCAGCTACTTTGCCACTAGACCTGCCTGGCCCTGCACACACCTTCATTGCTGCCCATAGGACACAGTGCCTGACCCGGATCCACCAGGCCCAGACAAACTGGGCACCCCCAATGTGGCCAGCCAGGCCCCTGGACAGGATGTGATCAGCTGCTTCACCGACTACCCACAATCCAACTTGCTGAGCACGCCACTTTGTTGCCAGGTTGCCTGACCCAACCGGCTACTTCATAACTGTCTGGCAGACTGGCCCCCGCCAAACTAATCTCCCAAGAAAGAAAACTGGGAAGTCTTAAAACCCAATGTTCAACTTGGTGAGCAACATAATAAAAAGAAAGGATTCAACAGTCCATGGCCCAAACTCCCATGCTTAGTTCACACCCCAAGAAGAAACAAAATCAGCTGGGCACAGTCAGTGAACACATATATTGACTACTTTGTCCACCAGAGTGGAAACAACTCCTTGATGTCCCAACATTATACCAATATTTTGTTGTTGCAGTTGTTCTGTTTTGCTTTTTGTTTCTTTTCCTATATTCAGTTTTTATTTGAATGTGTATTAATTGATTCAAGTACTCCTATGCATTATACATATTTGTTTCTCCTCAATTCTAGCCTTATTTTTTTCTAATTAACATTTATACCATTCTTTTTAAATTTTTTATTTTTAGTTAAATATGATGGTAGAATGTATTTTGGCAGAACATATGTACATAGAGTACAACTTATTCTATTTTGGTTCCCACTCTTGTGGTCACATATGATGTGGAGTTACCCTGGTTGTGTATACAAATACAAGGCTAGGAAAGTTATGACCAATTAATCCTACTGTCTTTCCTATTCCCCTCTCTCCTCCTCTGCCTTTGTTTTTTCTTTGTCTAATCCAATGGACTTCTATTTTTCCCCTCCCCACCCTCTCTTTTTGTTGGTTAGTATCAGAAAGAATATTCAGCTTTTGTGTTTTTTATTTCTTTGTTATGGCTTATTTTGCTTAGCATGATATTCTCCAGTTCCATCCATTTACCAGCAAATGCCACAATTTTATTCTTCTTTATGGCTAATATTCCATTGTGTATATATACCACATTTTCTTTATCCATTCATCTGTTGAAGGACACCTAGGTTGTTTCCATAGCTTGGTTTTTGTGAGTTGAGCTACTATAAATATGGATGGGGCTGCATCACTGTAATATGCTGTTTTAAGTCCTTTGGGTATAGACTGAGGAGTGGGATAACAGGTTCAAATGGTGGTTCCATTCCAAGTTTTCAAAAGGGCATTCATATTGATTTCTGTAAATTTCATTGCAAAAGCCATTTTTTTAAAACTTGCCTTTTTTGAAGGTGTTTTTTTTTCCATTCCCTGGATTTTGAGGGTAGGGGTTTTTGATTAGCATACTTTGGTTTGGTTTTGCATCATCTTTGCCGCTATTCTATCTCTATTGTCTCCCTCTTTCTTTTCTATTGCTGGCATTCACATTCCATTCTCTCTCCTCCTTCATATTTTTCTTCCCCTTTCAAATTAACCTAATTTATGACTTCATTTGTCCTAGTCAACCTTTGAAGTTGCGAACATGTTCTACCTTTCTGTCTCTACTTCTTTCCTCATACCCAACTCTATCCTTATCACTTCTTAATACTAATTCATGTATCCAACATCTGCCCCTACCACCAATGTTATAGTAATAGTTAATATGGTGGAAGCCATACACTACAACTATTATTGGATTTTAAGCCAGATATAATTACATGATTATTTACTGTTTTTATGGATGGAAATTGCTTATCCTACAATTTTTACATATTGTACCAATTAACACTAGATATCAAAATAGGAACTAAGGACCAATCTACTGCTATATGTTGTTTGCATAGAGTGTTGCTATCATTGGACTTCTCCAAGATCTGTGAAGGACTAGTAACAAAGAGGGACACTATAAACTTGTAAGGTAGAAGAAACTTTACAACATCAGATCCATCTAGATAGATGGATATACACACAAAAAAAAATGAAAAAGCAAGGGAAAAAAACATCCCAAACAACACAGAATACCTCAATAACAGCTTACATTAATACCACAGTGGAGGAAATGTCAGAGATGGAATATAGAAAGTTCATGGTTAAACTGATAAATGAGATAAAAGATGACATAAATGAAACTACAAAAAATAGAAGAAGTAATAGATCATTTCAATTGGGAGATAGAAATCCTGAAGAAGAATCAGTTGGAAATCCTTGACATGAAGAAATCAATAAACCCAATTAAAAATTAATTGAAAAGCATCACCAGTAGACTAGACCACTTGGAAGACAGAGTTTCAGAAAGTGAAGACAAAATATATAATTTTGAAAATAAAGTTGACAATTAAAAAAACTATTAAGATACCATAAATAGAACTTCCAAGAAATATGAAAATGTGAAAAGACCAAACTTAAGATTTATCAGAATGGATGAAAGCTCAGAGGTACAAATCAAAGGAATGTACAATCTTTTCAATGAAATGAGAAAATTTCCCAAGTCTTTAGAATGAAAGATAAAACCAAGTATAGGATGCTCACAGGACTCCAAAAATGTACAAAATTACAACAGACCCATACCAAAGGAAGTTATTACGAAAATGCCTAATATACAGAATAAGGATAGAATTTTAAAGGCTGCAAGATAAAAATGACCGGTCACATGTAGAGGGAAACTAATCCAGAGCTTAGCTGATTTCTTAGACCAGACCCTCAAAGTTAGGAGGTCTTAGAAGAATATATACCAAACCCTGATAGAAATTGGTTGCCACCCTAGAATAATATACTCAGCAAAATTCAGTTTCAGAATTGATGAGGAAACAAAAATGTTCAATTATAAACAAAAGTTAAAAGAATTCACAACTAGAAAGCCTACACTACATGTTAATGATTTGGATATGAGGTATCCCCCAAATATCATATGTGAGACAATGCAAGGAGGTTTGGAGGAGAAATATTGGGTTGTGAGATTTTAATCCACTCAGTGATTTATTCCCCTGGTAGGAATTAACTGAGTGGTAACTGAAGTGATAGGGTGTGATTGGAGGAAGTTGGAATTGGGGTGTGGCTATGGGGTATTTATTTGATTCTAGCAAGTAGAGTCTCTCCACTTCCTGATCACCATGTGAGCTGCTTCCCTCCACCACTCTTCCCTGTGATGTTTAGCTTTACCTGGAGCCTCAAAGAATGGTGCTTGACTTCCATGGACTGATACCTCTGAAACTGTGAGCATGCAAATAAACTTTCCCTCCTATCCAATTGTGCAGGTCAGGTTGTTAAGTCACAGCAGCAAAATAGCTGACTGAAACACTACAAAACAGAATTAATAAGATATTTCATGAAGAAATGAAAAATATAGGTAAAAACAAGCAAACGGAGGAACTACACTAAAATAATAGTCAATAAAATAGAAACTAATTAATTAAAATTGAATTTAATTAAAATTAAAAAACCAGAATGAATCAAAATGACAGGGAATAAAAATCATATCTCAATAATAACCTTGAATGTAAATGACCTAAACTCATCAATTGAAAATATTGACTGGCAGATTGGACAGAAAAACAAGACCAAATAATAAGCCATCTCCAAGAGAACCTCATAAGCAAAGACATTCACAGACTGAAGGTGAAAGGATGGAAAAAAGCATGTCATTCATATGTATCTCAAAAATAAGCAGGGGTTTCTATCCTCATATCAGATAGATAAGGTGAACTTCGAGGCAAAGTTAATCAGAAAGGACCAAGAAGGTCATTTCATACTGCTTAAGGGAATTATACATTATCAAGACATAACAATTGTAAATATTTATGCCTGTGGAGTAACTACTTACATCAAATAAGTCTTTCTCAATTTCAAGAAGTAAATAGACCACAACACAATAATACTGGGAGACTTTAACATGCCTCTCTCATCACTGGATAGATCCTCAAAAAAGAAAAAAAAAAAAAAAAAAAAAAAAGAAAAACTAAATTAAAAAACTATAGAACTAAAAATATAATTGATAATTTAGACTTAACAGACTTATATGCCTGAACATCCATCTATGCCTTATAGACTTATCCATCTAGTCTTAACATCCATCTATGCCTGAATATACTTTTTCTTCTCAGTAGTGCACAAATCCTTCTCTAAAATAGACCGTATCTTAGGCCACAAAGCAACTCTTTTCAAATACAAAAAAATTAGAGATAATAATTTGCATTTTATCATTTCATAATGGAATGAAATAAGAAGTCAACTATAACAAAAATTAAAAACTACTTTACTACCTGGAGACTGAATAATAGACTATTGAAAAACTAATGGATAGTTGAAGACTTCAGGGGTGAATTTAAAAAAAATACTTAGAGATAAATGAAATTAGCAACACAATTTATCAAAATTTCTGGGACACGATGAAGGCAGTTCTAAGAGAGTTCATTGCACTGAGTACATTCATTAAAAGAATAGAAAGTCACAAAATAAATAACCTAACATTACATCTCAAAGCCCTAGGAAAAGAACAAATCAACAGCAAAAGTAGTACAAGACAGGAGATAATTAAAATCAGAGCTGAAAAAAAAAAAATCAATGAAATTGAAAGCAACAACAACAAAATAATTTAAAAATTTGACAAAACAAAAAGTTGGTTCTTTGAAAAATTAAATAAAATGATGAACTCATAACTGAGCTAACAAAGATTAAAAAAAATAGAGAACTCAAATCACTAAAATTTGTGATGAAAAAGGAAATATCAACATGGGCACTACTGAAATACAAATGATATTCAGAAAGTACTTTTAAATCTGTAGTCCAATAAAATGTCAAATCACGAAGACATCAAAAAAATTCTAGAGACATATGACCTATCCAAATTGAATCCGGAGGACATAGAAAATGTAAACAGATGAATTTTAGGAAACAAAATTAAAGATGCCATCAAAAGCCTACCAACAAAGAAAAGTCCAGAACCCAGTGGATTCTCATCTGAGTTCTACCAGACCTTCAAATAGAACTTACACCAATACTCCTCAAATTATTCCATGATATGGAAAAGGAAGAAATCCTTCCAAACTCATTATATGAAGCTAGTATCAACCTGATACCAAAACCAGACAAAGACACATCAAGGAAAGAAAATTTCTGACCAATATCCCTGATGAACATAAATGCAAAATTCTTAATAAGATACTGGCAAATCACAAATAAAAACATTAAAAAGATAGTTCACCATGATCAAGTAGGTTTCATTCCAGGATGCAAGGTTGATTCAACATATAGAAAACAATAAATGTAATTCATCACATCAATAGACTTAAAGAACCACATAACTGAGTAGATGCAGAAAAAACATTTGACAAAATTCATCTTACATTTATGCTCAAAACATTAGAAAAACTGGGGTAATAGGAATATTCCTCAACATTTTAAAAGCTATATATGCTAAACCCAAGGCTGACTCATTCCAAATGCAGAAAAACTGAATGTACTCCCTCAAAAAACTAGAACAAGATGGTGATGACTTCTTTCACCATTCCTATTCAACACAGTCCTTGAAACACTATATAGAGCAATTAGACAAAAGAAAAAAATTAAAGGGATATGAATAGGAGAAGAACTCAAACTATCCCTATTTGCTGATGACATTATTCTATATTTAGAAGACCCACAAATCTCTCAGAAAGCTTCTTGAACTGAAATGAATTCAGTAAATTAGCAGGATACAAAATTAATACTCAAATAAATTGCATTATTATACACCAATTAAAAATCAGCTGAAAGATAAATCAGGAAAACTATCGCATTCACAGTAGCCTCAAAAAAATACTTTGGAATCAATCTAACAAAAGAAGCAAAAGAACTTTACAATGAAAATCTCAGAACATTAAAGGAAGAAATTGAAGAACTCAGAAAATGGAAAGATCTCTCATATTCTTGAATAGGTAAAATTAATATTGTCAAAACGGCCACACTATCACAAGCACTATACAGACTTAATGCAATTCCTATTAAAATGTCAATAACATTCCTCACAGAAATAGAAAAAGCAGTCATCAAATTCATTTGGAAAAATAAGAGACCCAGAATAGCCAAAACAATCCTTAGTAAGAAAAGTAAAGCATGAGGCATCACAATACCAGAACTTAAATTATACTACAGAGCTATAGCAACAAAAGCAGCATTGTATTGACACCAAAGCAGACATAAAGATCAATGGAACAGAAAATACAGAGACATACCCATATAAATACAGTTTTCTCACATTAGACAAAGGTTCCATAAATGTACATAGGAGAAAAATTAGCGTCTTCAGCAAATGATGCTAGATAAACTGGAAATCCCTATGTAGTAGATTAAATTAAGCCTTTATTTCTCACTCTGCACAAGACTCAACTCAAAGTGGATCAGGACCTAGGGATTTGACCAGAAACCTGCACCTTCTAGAAGAAAAATTAGGCCCAATTCTCCATTTTGCTTCAGGAACCAAATTCCTCAATAGACTCCTAAAGCATAAGAATTAAAATCAAGAATCAAATGGGATGGTGTCATTCTAAAAAGTTGCTTCATAGCAAAGGAGTGAACAGAGAGACTAAAGAATGGGAGAAAAATCTTTGCCACCTGCACCTCAGATAAAGCATTAATCTCCAGGATATACAAAGAACCATTAAAACTTAATACTCCCCAAACAAATAACCCAATCAATAAATGGGAAAAGGAATTGAGCAGACACTTCATAGAAGAAATATGAATGGTCAACAAATATACAAAAAAATGTTCAACCTCTCTAGCAATTAGAGAAATGCAAATTAAAACTTCAGTAAGATTCCATCCCACTCCAGTTAGAATGACAATTATCAAGAACACAAGTAACAATAAATGTGCACATAGATATTCTCAAACATTGCTGCTGGGACTGCAAATTGGTGCAACCACTATAGAAAGCAGTATGGAGATCCTTTAGAAAACTTGGAATGGAACCACCATTTATCACAGTTATACTTCTCCTTGGTTTATACTCAAAGGACTTAAAATCTGCATACTATAATCATTCAGCCAAATCAATGTTTATAGCAGCTCAATTCACAATAGACAAGTTATGGAACCAATCTAGGTGCCCTTCAGCAGATGAATGGATAAAGGAAATGTGGTATATATGCACAATGAAATATTACTCAGTCATAATGAGGAATGAAATTATGGCATTTACTGGTAAATAGATGAAACTGGAGAATATCATGCTAAATGTAATGAGCCACATAAAACAAAAGACTGAATGTTTTCTATGATATGTGCATGCTAACCCACAACAAGGAAGGGTATGGAGGGGAAGCATAGAAGTTCATTGGATTAGACAATGGGGAATGAAGGGAGGTGAAGGGGGATGGGAATAGGGAAGACAGTAGAATGAATAGGAAATAAGTTTCCCTTACTCATAAATGAATACATGATGAGTGTAACCCCACAATATGTACAACCCCAAGAATAAGATCCTAATTGAAATGGGTTATACTCCATATATGTATGAGATGTCAGAATATACTCTAATGGCATGTATATCTAAAAACAAAAAATAGTTTAAAAAAAGATTTCATGCACTGAGACTAAGCTGCTTTATCTTCCTTTTATTTCTTCCTCTTAAGAAACAAGGTCCACGTGGTCTACTTTGATTTTTGGGAACTAAGGCTTGTACAGATTGAGTGATAAAATCTTTTGTTAAACACTGAGTCAGGTGCCATAGCCAAAACAAAACAAAATAAAATGAAACAAAAGCTATGACCAAAATTCAAGAAATCTGGTATAACATTAAGAGACCTTGTCTAAGAATTTCTGGTGTAGAAGAAGACACCAAAATACAAATTAAAAGGATGCACAACTTTTTCAGTGAAATACCAGAAAATATGACAAATCTTTATTATGATATGTCAATCCAAATGCAGGATGCATTTAGAACCCCAAATAAATAAGATCCTCTCTAAGACACATTATAATTAAAATAGTTAATACACAGACAGTTAGAATTTTTAAAGCTGCAAAAAAAAAAAAAATGACATTGATATAAGCCAGTTAAACTTTCTACTGATTTCTCAACCTAGACTTAAGTAAGGAGGGCTTGGAATAATATAAACCAGGCCCTAAAAGATAAAAGGTTGCAACCAAGATTGTTATATCTAGCAAAACTATCCTGCAGAATTGAAAATGAAATAAAAATATTCGATGATAAGCAGAAACTAAAAGAATTCATAACCACTAAATCAGCTGAATATACATGGACTAAACACTCCAAAAGACTTAGATTGGAAGAATGGATAAAAAAAAAAAAAGAAAAAAACAGGCTTCTACAATGTGCTGATGACAAGAGAGTCACCTTATAGGTGAAAACATTCACAGGCTGAAGTTAAAAGGAAGGAAAACTATATACCATGTAAATGAAGACCAAAGCAAGCAGGAATAGCTACTCTCATATCTGAAAAAGTAGACTTCAAGACAAAACCGATCAAAAGAGGTAGACAAGGACTTCATACTGGTTCATAGAATTACCCAAGAACAATATATAATGATCACAAATATTTATACCTAAACATCAGTCAACTACCTACATTTAAAAACCCTGTTCAATATAGAATCAAATAGATACCAACAAAATAATATTGTGTGGTTTCCGCACAACTTTCTCTCCAATTGGTAAGTCATCCAGACATAAATTAAGACTTTTAGAACTAAAAAATACCATCAATTGAATGAACCTAGGGACAACTGTAGAATATTTAATCAAGTAACAACCAAAATCACTTTCTTAGATATATATGAAACCTTCTCTAAAATCACCATATTTTAGTACACAAAGTAAGTCATGGCAAATGCAAAAAAGGTAAACATAATTCTTGTATCCCATAATGGAATGACTTTAGAAATCAATGACAAGATAAACTATTTTACCATGTGAAGCTTAAATAGTTCACTTTCAAATGAAGAATGGGTCATAGAAGCAATCAGGGGAGAACCAGACAAAGCCACAGCTAAAAAGGAAACCAAACCTAATACATCTGATGAACATAGATTAAAATAAAAATTTCAACATAATATTAGCACACTGCATTCAACAGCACATCAAAAGGTTCATTCAGCAAGGCCAAACTGGTTCCATCCCAGTGAGACAAGGATGTTTTAACACATACTGTTCAATAAATGCAATATTTCCTGTCATCAGAATGAAGACAAAACATCATATGATTATCTCAATACATGCAGGGAAAGAATTTCATGAAATTCAACATCCCTTCATGATAAAATTCCTGAATAAGTTAGGCATAGAGGGATCATGCCTCAACAAAATAAAGGATTTATATGACAAATGTAAAATAAATAACATGCTGACTGGGGGATAACCTGGAAGAATTTCCTCTAAAATTGGGAATAAGACAAGGTGTCCATTGTCACCATTTTTATTCAATAAAATAATACAAATTTTATCTACAGCAATTAGATAAGAAAATGTATACTAATATCAAGAAAAGTCAAATTATCCCTGTTTGCATATAACATGATTCTATATGTAGAAAAAAATAGATTTTACCAAAAGACTATTAGATTTGATAAATGAATTCAGTGAAGTAGAACAAAAAAAGAACCAAAAAAAAAATAAATGACTTGTTTATATGTAAGTAAGTAATATGCTGAGAAAGAAATCATGAAAGCAATCTCATTTACAATAACTACAAAAAACAATAAGAAATAAATTTATCAGAGGAAAAGACCTCTACAATATAAAGTGCAAAAAACTGATGAGAAGCTGAAGACAAAGATGGAAAGACACCTCCCATATTCATGGATTGAAGGTATTGTTAAAATGTCCATATTACCCAAAGGGATCAACAAATTCAATTCCCATCAAAATGCTAATGACATTATTCATAGAACTAAAGGAAACAATCCTAAGATGTATAAAGAAGCACAGAAGACCATGAATATCCAAAGCACTCTTTACAAAATGAATAAAATTGGGAGCACCACAATACTTGATTTTAGTACATACTACAGATCCAGAGAGGCCAAAACACGGTATTGGCATAAAAACAGAAACAGACCAGTGGAATAGAATAGAGATCCCAGGAAAACATACACATATCTACAGCCAACTGATTCTTATTAAAGGTGCCAAAAAAAAAAAAACAAAAAAAACACACATACATTGGTGAAAGGACAGCTTCTTCAACAAACTGGATACCCACATGCAGAAAATAAACTTGAGGCTTCTCTCTCGCACTGGACAAAAATCAACTTGAAATGGATCAAGAGTTAAATGTAAGCCTGAATCTCTGAAACTACTAGAAGAAACTCTAATACAAGCGGAAAATACAGGGGACACACTTCAAGACATTGGTACAAGCATTGATTTTCTGGATAGGACTCAAAAGAATAGGAAAAAGCAAAAACTGATAAATGGGACTACATTGAACTTAAAAGCTTCTTCAAAGTGAAGGAAGCGTTAAAGTAAAAAACAGAATGGGAGAGAATATATGGTAACTATTCATGTAACAGAGGGTAAATATGGAAAGAATATATAAGGAACTCAAACCTTAAAAACTAGGAAACTAATGGAAAAATGGGCAAATTGAATAGATGATTCTCAGAAAGAAATGAACAACAAATATGAAAAACATGCTTGACATCATTGTTCAGTAGAGAAATGCAAATCAAAACCATGAGATATCATCACACCCCAGTTACAATAGCCATTATAAAAAGTTTAAAAATATTCTGATGACAATGCAGATAAAATGGAACTCTCATATGCTACTAGGGGAATGAGAATTAGTACAGCCACTGAATAAGATGATCATAGATTTTTCTCATATCTCTAAAATTAGATCTTGTGTATGATCCAGCTATTTAAGTTTTGGGTGTATATCCAAAGGAAATGAAATCAGCATACCAAAGAGACATCTGCATGCCTATGTATATTGCAGCATCATTCATAATATCTAAAATATAAGATCAGCCTAGGTGCACATCAACAGATGAATGGGCAAAGAAAATGTTGTATATACACAATGGAATATTACTCAACCATAAGAAAAAATTTCCTATCACTCTTAGCAAAATGAATGGAACCCAACGATATTATACTCAGTGAAATAAATCCAAAAGACAAGTACTGCATATTCTTTCACATATAGAAACTAAAAGACATTAACCTGAATGGAGAATTGTGTTTTAGTCAGCTATTTCACTGCTGTGACTAAATGACCTGACCAGCACAACTGTAAAGAAGGAAGGATCACCATTATTATTATTTGAAGGCTCACCATTTCAGAGGTCTTAGTCCATTGAAGGCCGGCTCCATTCCTCTGGGCTCAAGGTGAGGCCAAACATCATGGTGAGAGAGGGTCTTGGAGAAAAGCAGCTTACATCATGGTGATCAGAAAGCAGAGAGAGACTCCACTCGTCGGATACAAATATATACCTCATAGCCACGCCCTGATTCCCACCTCCTCCAGCCACACCCCACCTGCCTCCACTTGACTCAAAGTTAAGCCCATCAGGGATCAATTTACTGATTAGGTTAAGACTCTCAAACACCCAATAATTTCACCTCTGAACCCTCTTACATTGTCTCCCATGTGAGCTTTTGGGGGACACCTCATATCCAAACCATACCATTGTGAGTACTAGAGAATGGGAAGGGTTGGAGTTGGGGAAGTAGAAAAAGGAGGTTGGCGTTTATCCATGCATACCGGATGCATATATGTAAATATCATACTGAGCTTCATTGGTACAAATAATACATGTTAATAAAATATTTTGAAAGGTATATAAAAAAGAAGCTAATTCTTGATACTAACTAATGCCAATGGATTTACTTCTATCATTTTCATTGAAGCTAAACATAACTCTGGCATTACTTGGCCAAGCATTTGTGTTTTTGTATGTTTTCTCTCTCCCCTGAAACTTTCACCTATCCTCCCAAAATTAATTCTACTGAACCATAGTGATAAACCAAAAGCATCAATAGACACTTAGTTGTGATGACCATGAGAGTGTGCCTTCCTGACATCCAACTTCATGGAGCTTAATTAACCAAGGCCCCAGCTGCTGTGCTCTGAAAACTATTGCCCTGTTTGTAAGCAGTGTACACTTCCTGTGACCTGCTCTCAGTCAATCATTGAGCAAGGAGAATGTTCTAAAGCAATTCATCTTTATACACCATCGTATAATTGGCAAATAACTTACACCTGATCATCTCGTTATCCATAACGTAATTGAATAATTTGAGCAGGGAAGTATTCTTATTTTGAAGATAGGGGCAATAAGTTGGTGGCTTAATGTGACAAGATTTAACACTACCACAAGTCTTTTAAACTGGACTTATCTTTTATATGAGCAAAACTCTTTGTACATTTTCCTATTTGAATATTTTGGTGAGTAAACCCTCGGTCAGATATTCTATTAAATGATGGGAGTTAAATCACCAAAGATCAATGGGCAGGCAGAGAAACAGATGCCCTGGTGATTCCCTCAGCAGAAGGACACCAAGGGTTACCACATATTCTGAGGGTGGAGGACACACAGATTAGGTGAAAAGATATATCAAACACCAGCAGAGTTGGATGATCAGTTCTCTTGCCACTGTATTCTTGAGCAGGCTCAGTTGTAAGAGTCTTCATTCAAACTTGAATCATTAAACAGAAAGCTCTCCCTACATGCTACAAGAATAAATTCATATGTAAAGCCAAAAGAAATTAAAATTGCATTTAAGAAATGATTGTCTTAGGAAACGGAAAAACAACCCTGATTCATAATAAAGTCAACTGGAAGAACTCAGGAAAAATATTAAAAAATAATAAAACCAAAACACATACACATTAACAAGGAAGAGATGCTTCTCAAAATGAGAGTTCATCTAAACTTGAACTAGAGTAGAAAAAAATGGAATCATGAATTCAAGGAAGTTTTGAATAGTTGATAGATTCAAATACTGAAAGCAGCAGACCACAGTGCCAGGGATCTTTCTCCACCCTTATTTGTTTCTTTGCATGTTAGACCTATCCTTACTCACCTAAGGTTTTCTTTCCTCATTTAGCTATTAATGGGTCCATGCTCTACATTGCAAATTTCAACCAAATATCATTGCAGAAAAGCAATGTGGAAAACATCAGATCTTGACAAGCCACCATCAGAATCAGTTCCATATTGAATATAATGAACAAGAAAATCTATAAACATTAAGAAAAAGTATCTAAGTAAAACTTTTCAGATGGAAGGTTATATTCTAAGAATATGAATAAAAACAGGAATATATCAATAGAGTTGACCATATAATTACCATGTTGTGTTTGAAGATAAGGAAACTAAAAGACAAATATCAGAAGGGAAAATTATTTCAAAACAATTACATAGTATTGGTATGCATAATATGTAAATTGATTTTACTAATGAAGAAAACATCAAAATTTTGGGAAGAGACATGAGCAAGGAACATGAACATAGGTTAACTGAAAATCTTACAAAACCCAGTCTCAGTGTTTTTATGAATCAAAGAAATGCAAAGTGGAACAGTTAAGCATTATCTGTGTTTATTAAAATGGTAAAGACTTAGAAGGAAAAAACAAACTAAATGCTGGAAATGCTTTGGTAAGCTATGCAAATCCAAATATGCTTAAGAAATATAGTTTTTATGGGGCAAACAGAGCATGTATATAATCTTTACAATGCCTGTATCATTTGATTCTTCCATTTTAAGTGCTATGCCTTAAGACATTAACCAGATATGCAAAGATTTCTACAATATGAGTAAGTGAAAACTGGAAACAACTGAAGTATCTGACACTAAGGAATTAGTTCCCTGTCTTTATTCCTCTGTTTTAGTTCAGATGTCCTGGTTTGCTATTTTAAACTCTCTTGCCTCTATTATTTGAGCAATCCCATATCTGACAAATCCACAATCCAAGATGATCCTGTCCCCTCTATTTAGTTAGTTCCATGACAACTATACACAAATCATCTTGGAACCAATCTTTTATGAATCCCTGAAACTGGCTTCTAATGGAGTCCTGACTCCACCGAGTTTCCTCACTATAGTTGGAATGGTGTTTCTGAAACCTAAACCTAGTCACTCTCATTTCCACCTGGCCAGATTAAATAACCATCATCTTGATCTTGGTGCTATGATCTTTTCCTTAGGCAACTTCCTTAACCATGTCAATTTCCCCATCACACACTTTAATATTCCAAAGTATCTTTACCACATGATAACTATTAAATATGTGTACTTGTGTTTTGGAATCATTGACTAATATCATTTCCCTCACTACTGTTTAATAAGGGAAGTATAAAATACTTGTACAAAGAAAACATATCTGCTTTGTAAATTTCTATACTCCCAGGGACTAGCACATATTCTGGCAGAATCAGTATTTAACACATTTTTTTGAGAGTAAACAATCAAAAGATACTCTCTCCTTACAATATCATGCATCACTAAACTTGAATAATTTAGAAACATTTTAATACAAATACTGTACATGATACTATGTAGGGTATGATTACATGGTCATATAGTTTTATGGTTATGTATGTAAGAAAAAATTGCTTGGAATTAGTTATCTCTGATATATCACTGGAGTTCTTAGAAAGTAGAATTATGAACTTTATTTGTTCCTAATTGTTTAGTATCTTGAAAATTTTCTTCAATGAGATTATATTATTTTGTTACCAGAAAAAAAATTGTTTTAATTATATGGTCTATAGTTTACTTAACTTAGGAGAATGTTCCTATCAATACTTGATACATCTATATGGCCTGTCTTGTGTTAGGGAGACACTGATAAATAGTTTTCCCTTCTTGGCCCATCTCAGGTTCAGGAGCAAACTGGACCTAGTCTCCTGATTAGTGGATTGGGGATCCAGTGGGCACTTCCATATGATGACTGCAGCCACTTGACATTGACATGTTCAGGTCTGGGCTTCCTGCTCTCACCAGAATGTGGGTCCTCTCTCAGATTCAGAGTCTTTTAGTCATAAAAGGTAGGTCACCTGAATCTCAAAACATAGATTGACTTTTTAGAATGGCTGGTTGGTCTAGTGACAAACTAAGCAATAAATTTAAGGAACTGATATGAATACATATAAAACATACAATTACATATATGTGCATATATACTATTACATATAAGAGCTAGATTCTTGTTTTCTGGAGTTTAAAATCTTATTTTTACTGAAAAAGGAAAAAAAGTAGATCTGAGCAATTTCCTTAGAATCCTCAAGGGCAGATGGTGAAAGTGAATTAAAGAAAGGATTAAAGCAAAGAGACATCTGAGTTTGTGGCAGGATAGTTTTTAAACTTTTTTTTTTTTTTTTTTTTGGTACACTGATTTGCCTCTAGGTATTCACTTGATCCTGATTTCTGATCACTCAGGAAAAATATAAAACTTGTTACTGAAAAATGCATCAAGTCAAAACAAATTGAAACACACACATTAACTTAATCAGTAAAATTAAAATAAAGAATCTTCTGTTGAGGAACGTTGACTGATATTTCTTTGAACTGTCATCAAAATAGATATCACACATGCCATCTTATTCTGAATGTTTAATGAATAGCACAGAATCTAACAATGTGTGCTGCTCATGTTTCACTTATCTAGGTGAGAAAGCAGAATATTTGTTATTTTCTTTCTATTTGCATGCACAAGTGACATCTGGGAATTTGTCTTAACTGATTTCCCATTTAAAATTACTTTCAGATTAGTTTTATTATTAATGATGATAGGATATGGATTCTGCCTACCTGGTATTTTGTTTCATAAGTGAAATCAGAAAGTCAAATTAATTTGTGTAACCCAGTGTTTGATGTGCTATACATGTGATACTTAGCATTTTCCATTAATTTGTAGGAAATAAAACTTATTCTAAAGTCAACAGATTTATCCCTTCTCAAGTCCTTTGTAGAATACCCTAAACATGATCATCTGTGGCAATTATTACATGTTCCTTATGTAAAAATGCAGCCTCCCATGAGACAGTATAAGCTCTGTTTCTGAGGAAAGACTGGCAGCTTAGAATCTGGCTGACTCTCTTCACCTCCCCAGTGGGGTACAGAAATCAAGTTTTTATTTTTCTTGACAAGTTGAGTGAATATTGAAACACTTGAAAGAAGTGAGTATTTTAAAAGAGACTACTTAATACATTGGTGACTGATTCTCAAAAGTTGTAGTCATATTCAAGGATGACCAGAGGCAAATAAAGACCTTAAAATAACTTTCAAAACTAAGTCGCTGATTTATCAAATGAAATCCTTTAACAGAAATCTCTAGGAAAAGAGGGAGGAAGAGAGATATTTTTCTCCCTTATCCCAAGACACATTGCAGGAGGGACCAGAATCATTGCTGAGCTTGTGACGGCATACTAGTGAGGAGATCACTGTGCTTCCACGTACATAGAAAGGTGCTGGCAGATCAGGAAAAATGACAGTATAGAGAGTTTTTAGAGAACCTGCCATAGAACCCAGAGAGCTTTGGCATGCCGTGTGAATACAGAGAGCAGTTTATGGATCCACCAAGGGAGGAAGGGAATAAGGAAACTGGCAGAAACTCCCTGAGATGAATTATACTTACAGTTTAGTGGGTGCAGAATGCAGTTTTGCTATGGACCAGTGGATGCTGTTAAAAGTGGTCTTCCATGTAATGTAAGCCCACTTTCTGCAGCATCAAGTGACAGAATATTCTTGAGTTCACTGCTATCAAGAAGTCCACACTCTAGGGTAATGCTGCAGCAGCAAGAGCACAGAGTGTGGGACAGCGACCACCTAGAAAGTACACCATTCAGAAACACTACCTAAAACAGGTCATGGAGGGATTCTCCAAACAACCCACAAATATTCTATCCCTATGAGAAAGAGCTAGCAATTAAGTTGCTGCCAATCCAGAGGCATTTTAGGTTTCTTCCAATTTCCTTATTTCCTTCCCCCTTCCCCAATGTTGGAGGAGACAAGAGAGCTACAGTGAGTGAGAATGTGAATGCAAATCCCAAAATATACCTTGCCTTCCTTCCCTTCTGCTGGGCCCTAATCCCTGAATAAAGCTAAGAAGGAAGGATAAATGTGAGTTTGACAAGATCTTTACCTGTTGAATTGAATTGGATTATATTTTTAATGCCTCAAATGAGATTCCTCTAGTATTTAGAAACAGTCTCACATATCATCACTTGATAGGGAAGAAAGATTTTCCATTTGAACGTGGTTGGAGAAAAATAAAATTGCATTTTATTCACACTCCTTTAAGCAATCCATTTAATAAACCATTTGACTCCGGGTGCCTGTTTGTCAGGTATTCACATTTATGATATGTATTTCATTTGATTCCATCTCCCCCTTGGTTTTATCACTAGGTGCTAGGATAACCATTTGACCAGAGACCACTGCCTTCATGGGGAAGTGTATCTACTACCTCTTCAGCTGGGTGCTGGTCACTGAGGAAACTGGTAGACATCTCCACTGAACATCACTAAACCTTTTCTTCTAGGTTTCCCTATGTTCATGGGGACTTCATGGGACATCAGAGACAAGATGACAGCTGTACACTTTATGGTACACAGTGAGGAAAATCAATTTTCAAACACTGTTTTAAATTTGATTCATAATTTCATCCTTATTCCTCTGCCCTGATATAATTTATAGAATGCAGTGGGTTTTGGGTTGGGTCAGGAGACCAAACTTTGTGACCCTTATAATGACAAATTGATTCATCCTCTCCTTTGAAGCCTAATGCTTATCATTTTGCATAATTTCTGGTAGTATAACAAATTATCACTGGCAGTTTATTGTCTGATAGTTTCCTTGGGTTAGAAGTTCAAGCATAGCTTAGCTGGGTCCTCTACTCAGGTTCTTGGAAGCCATTAAGGTGTCATCTAGATTGCTATCTCTTTTTAAGGCAGATGGGAAAAAATCTACTCCCACCTACCTCATTCGCACTCTGGGAAGAATTCCATTCCTTATGGCTCTAAAACTAAAAGACCTATCTTCTGGTTGTCATTGGAAGGCTACCTTAGGTCCTAGAGTGTGCTCATAGTTCCTGGTCTAGTGGGCCTCTCTAAGAGCTACTCATGACTGTTTGCTTCTTTAAGGTCAGTAGAGGATCTCTCCCTCCAGTCTGCTCACATAGAATCTTATGTAAGGTGCCATAAGCATGGAATCTTTTCCATATTCTATTAGTTAGAAGCAAAGCATGTGTCTGCCTATAATCAAGGAAATACAAACATAAAAAGGTACCATTCACAGGGCAATCTTAGAGGTGTCCATAATATCCTGGTTTCCTCTTCTATCCAATGACTTGTTCCCTTGTGTTTAAAGTTCTTAAAGGTCAGGCCTTTGTGGGTGTTGGAATGCTGAGGTATGCCTTATTTCCTCACCTCCACATAAAATTCTTTGACAATGACTTCGAACTTCACCTTTAATGCATCCCATTCCTACCGTTTCACCATCTCCACCTCTATTCTTCTGCTCTGAGTACTAAGAGTTTGTCTGCATCACTCTCATACTGCCTGGTTTCTGTAATTCCACTTTCTTAAAGTTAATTTCCCTTACTGCAACCAGAGTATTTCTTAAAAGGTCTTTAATCATATAATATACTTAATTATAATTTAGAACAAATGGCCCTAACAGATATATACAGAACATACCATCCAACAACAGAATATATGTTCTTCTCAGTAGACACCTACAGCCTACTAAAACTCAATTATGAATATATAAAATCTTAACAGGATCATGATGAGTATTGAATCAGAAATAAAAGATCTTCCAAAAAGTCCAGAACCAGACAGTTTCACAGCTGAAGTCTACCAGATATTTAAATAAGAAATACTAGTTATTCTCAAACTATTCAAAAATAATTAAGTAAAAAGCATACTTACAAAGTCATTTTATGAGGTTAGAGTTATCCTGGTAATAAAACCAGGCAAGAACCACAAAACAATACACAAAAAGAATAAATATATATAGGCTAATATCCCTGATTGACATATAGGCAAACCTCAATAAAACATCAGCAAACCAAATTCAACAACATGTCAAAAAATTATTAACTGTGATCAAATGAGATTTATCTCTGGGATACAAAGATGGTTCATCTTATGCTAATCCATAAAAGTAATATAATATACCACATTAAAAAAGGAGAAAGATTATGTAATTATTTCAATACAGGTAGAAAATGCATTTGGTAAAACTCTACATATTTCATGTTAAAAACTCAACTGATCATGTTCTGATCAGGTTCAGAGGGAATGTACCTCAACACAATGATAGCAATACATGACAAACCCAAAATAAACATAATTTTCAGTAACAAGAAATTGAAAGACATCCCTCAAAGGCCAGGAAAAAAATCAAGGAAGCCCACTTTCACCACTTCTTTTCAAAATAGTAGAGGTCCTAGTCAATGCATTTAGGAAGGAGAAAGAAATAAAAGTCATCCTAAAAGAGAAGTAATGAAATTATCTATTTACTGATGACATTATATGAGAAAAACCCTAAATCCCCACCAAAAGCTATTATAACTGATAGAAGAATGCAGTAAATTTGCAGGGTATAACATCAACACCAAAAAGCAGTAACATTTTGATATATTAATAGTGAAATATCTGAAATAAAAAAGAAAACAATCTACTTTGTAATAGCAACAACAATAATAAATACTTAGGTGTAAACTTATCCATAGAGATAAAGACTTATGTACTGAAAACTGATGAAAAAAATAAAAACTGAAGAAAACAAATGGAGAACTATCCTGTCTTGGATTGGAAGAATATTGTGAAAATGTCCATACTGCTCAAAATGATCTATAGAATCAATACAATCTACATGTGAAAGACATATAAAATATTATATATAAAAATTGATATATAAAATCTAAAACTATAAAACAACTCGAAGAAAACATAAGGGAAAAGCTTTGGGCAATGATTTTTGGATATTATCCTGAAGCACAGGCAACAGTACTGACAAACAAAGGGAATGATATCAAACTAATAAGCATCTTCACAGCAAAGGAAATAAGAGAAAACTCACAAGATGAGAGAAAATACTTGCAAAAATATATGCTAAGGGCTTAATATCTAAAACATAAGGACCTCCACTCAATAGTAAGAAACAAGCCAATTAGCATGGACCAAGAAGCTGAACAGATATTTCTCAAAAGAAGACATACAAACCGCCAATAGGTACATTAAAAAAAGCTCAACATCATTAACCACTAGGGAAGTCAAGTGAAAATCACAATGAGGTACCATCTTAGACCTGTTAGAATGGCTTTATGAAAACAATGGAAGATAATCACATGTAGAAGATGGAAAGGGAATACAGATGCTTTGTTAATGGAATGTAAATTCATGTAGCCATTTTGGAAAATAATATGGTGGTTTCTTAAACTGAAAACAGAACCACCATAGGATCTAATAATCCCTCTTCTGGTTATATATCTGTTATGGTTTGGATGTGAGGTATCCCTCGATAGCTCACATATGAGACAATGTAAGAAGGTTCAGAGGAGAAATGATTGGGTTATAAGAGTCTTAATCCATCAGTGAATTAATCCCCCAAAGGGATTAACTGAATGATAATTGAAGTGGTAGCGTGTGACTGGAAGAGGTGGGAATTGGGTGTGGCTTTGGAGTATATATTTATATCTGGCAAGTGGAGACCTTTTTCTGCTCTCTGATCATCATGTGAGCTGCTTCTTGCTGCCACATCTTCTGTCATGATCCTGCCTTACCTCAAGCCCAGAGGAATAAAGTGTGCTGTCTATGGATTGAGATCTCTGAAAGCATAAGCCCTCAAATAAACTTTTCTTCCATAAAATTGTTCTGGTCAGATATTTTAGTCATACTAGTGAAAAAGATGACTAAAACAATATCCAAAGGAAATAAAACATGCAAGAGAATATCTGCATTCTCATGTCATTGAAGCTTTTATCATAATAGCCAGTATATGGAAAATATCTGTGTCGATCAACAGATGAATAGATCAAGAAAATGTGGTATATATAACCAAGGAATGCTTTTCAACCTGAGTAAAATGAGGAAATCCTATCATTTGTGAAAACATGAGTTAATCTGGAAATTTAGGACCAGAAAATAAAGCAAGCCAGGAACAGAAAAATAAATAGTGCAATATCTCACTCATATGTGGAATCCAATAAAGTTGAACTCACAGAAGTAAAAGTAGAACAATAGTTATCAGCACCAGGGGGATGGAGAAAAAGGGAACAGGGAGTTTTTGATCACAGTGTGCCAATTTTCAGGTATGCATGTAGAATAGATATTAAGATCTATTGCACAGCAGTATGACTATAGTTGATAATAATATATTACATATTTCAAAATAACCAAGTAAATTTCAAATGTTCAGCCATAAAAACTATAGGTATCTGAGGTCATGTATATGCTAATTGACTTGATTTAACCATAACACAATGTATAAATATACCAAAATATCTTATCATACCCCAAACCAACATACAATGATTTGTCCATCAAAAATATTTTTTTTTAAAAAAGGACAAAACAATGTTGTACAATTGTCCGCAGTTCATGGTAAGTGCACTACCCTGGGTTGAAAGGGTTAGCTAAGAAAGGGCATTACTGAGGTTCCAGGGCCACCCTTTAATAGGAAACTAACATAATAAGACTTCCAACATTCATTAGCATTTAACCTGAGAAATGACCTAGAAAAGGAATATACCTTATGCAATACCCCTAATTCCCAGGCCCTATAAATCAAGGTTGGTAAGTCAGTGGCTGCAGTGGTAGAACCTAATTTTCTTGGATTCAGCTTCTTCACCAGTATCTTCATAGAGTTTTTAAAGATGAGGTTCTCAGCCTCTGATACCAGTCAAAAAGTCAGAGGTTTCTGACTTGGGCACTGAGTTCCTCAATCTTTGAAACCAAGTCTGAGTTCCCATTTTCCCTGTATTGCACCAAATTTAGCAATAATTCCATTCAAATAGGGACCACTCACCTCCTCCAAGTCTTCCTCAGATACTCCCCAATGCCACATTTCAAGCTATCTCAAGTGTGTTTCCAATAACCATGAGTAGGCATTCAGGGAAAAAAACCAAATTGGCACTCTTACTTTAGGGAACAAGGAACTTCATACCAAAAGAATCATCCTGTTCTTATTTTCTCAAAGGAGGTTGGATCTCTTCCAATTTAGACTCTTCTAGATTATCACTGAGAAGATCTAGCCAGCTCTATCTCAAGAGGTCTAACAACCTTGCTTTCCTAATAAAACTAATGCTCTAGACAAAGTTTGGAAATGTACCAAATCTAAGCATCTAACTGACCAACTCTTAGTGGCTACTGGACTGTAGTCATTAGACCACTAAGGCTAATGTCTGAACTGAATGAAAAGGTGTATTTGGTCAAGGTGACAGAAATTTGCCATGGTTATTCTTCTTGATCTTATTCCAGACAACCATCTTCTGGATCATGTTGACACCACTGTGCTCCACATTTCTATGGGTTTAGGGACCAGAGTCCCACTAGATTTCCCAACGCCTTATTTCTTAGAAGCAATAGAAACAGCCTGTAAAACTCACCCCTACCTTCTTAAAAAGCACAATCTTATTTCCTGGCCAAGACAACTTGGAAATGCATACTGGACTCCTAGTGTTTTATTTTAATTTAAATTTCCCCTTCTTTGGTTTCTGGCAACATGAAGTAGAAGATCCAGGGGCACAGAGTATTGAAGGCTGCCCTGGCTTTTCCCTTCACAGTACATTGGGAGACACCATGTGGAGTGAGGCGTTCATTTGCAGGTATAAAGTCTATAAAATTGTATTCTAAAATTAAAAAAATTAATTAGCAGGCAGCATCTGTGAACCTTTTGCTGGAAGCCACTGTTTTTTTCCTGATGAATTATCCCAGCTCTGTGGCCCCTCTCCCCATCTCACCATGTCAGAGATTGTAAAACCTGTCTTTGCTCCCTTGCCACACACTTCTAGCAGTCAGATGGAGATTTTTCTACTTAATATTTAACAAGCTATCCATGCCTCCTGGAAAACTTTGAAAAATATTTAATTTAGAGTTACTTCTTTCTTCATAGATTCTCTCAGCTGCCCTGATTTTCTCTCAATCCGTTATTTCCAGAAACTGTGTGAATCCAAGCTGGATACAGCCTTCTTAGGAGTGCATAGGCTTCTGCTTCATTATCTGATGCCATCCTCTACTACTTAAAACAGCACAATCCACCCAGCAGCCAATTTGGGGAGCCATGGGTAACAATATATATATATATATATATATATATATATATATATATATATATATTTTTTTTTTTTTTTTTTTAATGAAGAAAGAGCCAAAGGATGCAAAAAAAAAAAAATATCCTGCCTGCTTAGCAACAGGGTCTTATGCTTTCTTTCTGAGCTAGATTGGGCAAGAATTGAATGAACTACTACACATTAGCCAAGAGGACCATTGGGCCACAGATATGTTGCAGATCTGATTAGACCAGGTTTGTGGTCAGTGGTTAGTTGAAGATGGAAGGCTAATAAGTGCAGGTACTCTGGCATGGTCAAGGACCTGGTGGTGTATTGAAGAAGCAGATAACGAACTGGATGAGAAACCAACAGGTACTGATTCAAAGCTATAACCTCCTTCGGAACAGGAGGTATAGGCATTGAGGTTCTAGTTTTGAGAACCAGGCTTCAGAGACTGTGGGCACAGAACTGGACTTGAAGCTATTTGTGGAGAGAGCAGAAGTTGTAGTATAAGAGAGGGATTGGGCTGTAAGATTTCACAAACATTACAACTTTGGTGTTAGGGATGGAGTTATGTCCCTCCCTGACAGAATAAAGTCCTAAACACTAATTGTGAATATGATCTTATCTGAAATAGGGTTTTACAGATTATCAAGTTTAGATGAAATCATTAGTGGTCCCTAAACTAATGACTAGTAGTGTTCTGACATAAAAAGGAAGCTTGGACAGAGACAGCCATATAGGGAGAACACCATGTAGATGTGAAGGCAGAGATAGGGATGATGCTCTGACTTATAGCCTCCAGAACTGTGCAGTAGTATATGTTTTGTTTGATCCACCCAGTTTGTGGCATTGTTATAGGAGCCCCAACAAACTAACATAGTAGGTCCATCCACAAGGCAGACATGACTAATCTCCCAATATCCAGTCTTCTTTGTTCTATAGTAAAAGAATTTGAACTTTTGACTGGTTACATTGTCACCTGAAATAATACCTCTAGTTCCCACCTTCTTTGCAGTTGGTTAGGGTCCTCTGCCCAGTTGTATGAATAGAGAGGAGTTGGGGGGCTTTAAAAAAGCTATTTAAAAGAAAGGGAGCCAGCTTCTCCAGGTTCTCGGAACGGAACTGGCCCGCTAGTGAGAGCCTTTCTGACCAGAGCAGGCTCCGAGTCCCGGAGCCGCTGCAGCGCAGTGTACTCCGGCAAAGAACCAGCGGAGAGCCTCGATCTGCAAGCAGCCTCAGGGATCAGGGCAGGGCAGCCGGAAACCTCTTCAGGCGGCTCTGCCCATTCCGGCTGCGGGCTCTCTTCACGGGGCGATACAAGATGGCGGCCTAGAGGGAGACTGCACCCCCGGTCGCTCCAGAACCCAGGAGCTAAGAGGGGGAGACATTGAGAGACTCGGACTGAAATAGAGCCACGGGTGAGTCTGCCCACTGGGTAAAGCTCAGCCCAGGTGGCAGGCCCAGATAGAGGTGGCTTAGCGGAGCCAGGCAGGGCAGCTAGAGTCTTCCCAAGGTAGCCTTCCACACTCTGGCAGTGGGCTCTTCCCACACGGCCAGCTGCAAGGTGCAGGCCCACAGTGAGAGCATTTCCGCACAGAGCCAGTTCCAAACCGTGGAACCAGTAGGGGGCTAGGGGCAGTTTTCTTCGGATGAGCTGCTTTATCAGATTCCTCCAAGACATCAGGCTACTGAAGGCTGGGAGGTGATACACTGGAAATCTACTGGGACACTACAAGCCAATAGTGGAAAACTGCAATATCTCAGGGTCCCACTGACAACTGACCAATATGAGAAAACAAGGGAAGAAAATGTCCCAAACAAACCTAGATACTACATCAATAAAACCCAATGACAGCACAGCAGAAGAAATGTCAGAAAGGGAGTTCAGAATGTACGTAATTAAAACGATCAGGGAAGCTAATGAGGAGATGAAAGAGCAAATGCAGGCATTGAAGGAGGAGATGAAAGAGCAAATGCAGGCATTAAATGATCGCACCAATCAACAGTTAAAAGACCAAATACGGGAAGCAAGAGATCATTTCAATAAAGAGTTAGAGATACTGAAAAAAAACCAAACTGAAATCCTTGAAATGAAGGAAACAATAAACCAAGTTAAAAACTCCATAGAAAGCATAACCAATAGGATAGAACACCTGGAAAACAGAACCTCAGACATTGAAGACAAATTATTTAATCTTGAAAGCAAAGTTGGCCAAACAGAAAAGATGGTAAGAAATCATGAACAGAATCTACAAGAATTATGGGATATCATGAAAAGGCCAAATTTAAGAATTATTGGGATTGAGGAAGGCTTAGAGAAACAAACCAAAGGAATGAACAATCTATTCAATGAAATAATAACAGAAAATTTCCCAAATCTGAAGAATGAAATGGAAAACCAAGTACAAGAGGCTTATAGAACTCCAAACATACAAAATTACAACAGACCCACACCAAGGCACATTATTATGAAAATACCTAACATACAAAATAAAGACAGAATTTTAAAGGCCGCGAGAGAAAAGAACCAAATTACATTCAGGGGGAAACCAATAAGAATATCAGCAGATTTTTCAATCCAGACCCTAAAAGCTAGAAGGGCCTGGAACAACATATACCAAGCCCTGAAAGAAAACGGATGCCAACCAAGAATCTTATACCCAGCAAAACTTACCTTCAAATTTGACGATGAAATAAGATCCTTCCATGATAAACAAAAGCTAAAGGAATTTACAAAAAGAAAGCCAGCATTACAGAACATTCTCAGCAAAATATTCCATGAGGAAGAGATGAAAAACAACGATGCAAATCAGCAACAGGAGGCGCTAGCCTAAAGGAATAGCCAAATAAAGGAGAAACCAAATCATGTCAAAAACAAATATGAGTCAATTGACTGGGAATACAAATCATATCACAATAATAACCCTGAATGTTAATGGCCTGAATTCATCAATCAAAAGACACAGACTGGCAGATTGGATTAAAAAGAAAAATCCAACAATATGCTGCCTGCAAGAGACTCATCTCATAGAAAGAGACACCCATAGACTAAAGGTGAAAGGATGGGGAAAAACATACCATGCACACGGACACAGCAAAAAAGCTGGAGTATCCATCCTCATCTCAGATAATGTGGACTTCAAACTAAAACTAGTCAGAAGGGATAAAGAAGGACATTACATGCTGCTTAAGGGAAGCATAAATCAGCAAGACATAACAATCATAAATATCTATGCCCCGAACATTGGCTCATCCACGTACGTCAAACAAATCCTTCTCAATTCCAGAAATCAAATAGACCACAACACAATAATACTAGGCGATTTTAACACACCTCTCTCACCACTGGATAGATCGTCCAAACAAAAATTGAATAAAGAAACTATAGATCTCAACAACACAATCAGCAATTTAGACTTAACGGACATGTATAGAATATACCATCCAACAAAGAACGAATACACTTTCTTCTCAGCAGCACATGGATCCTTCTCTAAAATAGACCATATTTTTATGCCACAAAGCTACTGTTAGCAAATACAAGAAGATAGAGATACTACCTTGTACTCTATCAGATCATAATGGATTGAAATTAGAAATAAATGACAGAATAAAAAACAGAAACTTCTCCAATACCTGGAGACTAAATAATACACTATTATATGATGAATGGATAACAGAAGACATCAGGAGGAAAATAAAAAAATTCTTAGAAGTAAACGAGAACAAAGACACATCATATCAAAATCTCTGGGACACTATGAAAGCACTACTTAGAGGAAGATTTATTTCATGGGGTGCATTCAAAAAAAGAAGTAGAAATCAACAAATAAACGACTTAACACTACAGCTCAAAGCACTAGAAAAAGAAGAGCAGACCAATACCAAAAGTAGTAGAAGACAGGAAATAGTTAAAATCAGAGCCGAAATTAACGAAATCAAAAGAAAAGAAACAATCGGAAAAATTAACAAAATAAATAGTTGGTTCTTTGAAAAAATAAATAAAATTGATAAACCCTTAGCCACACTAACAAAGAGAAAGAGGGAGAAAACTCAAATTACTAAAATTCGGAATGAACAAGGAAACATCACAACAGACACGAGTGAAATACAAAACATAATTAGAAGCTATTTTGAAAATCTATACTCCAACAAAACAGAAAACCTCGAAGACATCAACAAATATCTAGAGACATATGAACTACCTAAACTGAACGAGGAGGACATACACAACTTAAATAAACCAATTTCAAGCAATGAAATAGAAGAGGTCATCAAAAGCCTACCAACAAAGAAAAGTCCAGGACCAGATGGGTTCTCAGCCGAGTTCTACAAAACCTTTAAAGAAGAGCTCATTCCAATACTCCTCAAACTGTTCCATGAAATAGAAGAGGAGGGAACCCTACCAAACTGGTTCTATGAAGCCAATATCACCCTGATACCTAAACCAGACAGAGACACATCGAGGAAAGAAAATTTCAGACCAATATCCTTAATGAACATCGATGCAAAAATTCTAAACAAAATTTTAGCAAATCGCATACAAATATATATTAAAAAGATAGTGCACCACGATCAAGTGGGTTTTATCCCAGGGATGCAAGGTTGGTTCAACATTCGGAAATCAATAAATGTCATTCACCATATCAACAGACTTAAAGTTAAGAATCACATGATTATTTCAATAGATGCAGAAAAAGCATTTGATAAAACACAGCATCCCTTCATGTTCAAAACACTAGAAAAAATTGGGGTAGTGGGAACATTCCTAAACATTATAAAGGCAATCTACGCTAAGCCCATGGCTAATATCATTCTAAATGGTGAAAAACTGAAAGCGTTCCCCCTAAAAACTGGAACAAGGCAGGGATGCCCTCTTTCACCGCTTCTATTCAACGTCGTCCTTGAGAGTCTAGCCAGAGCAATCAGACAAACCAAAGAAATTAAAGGGATACGAATAGGAAAAGAAGAACTCAAACTATCCCTGTTCGCTGATGACATGATTATATATTTAGAGGAACCTGGAAATTCCACCAGAAAACTTTTAGAACTCATAAGTGAATTCAGTAAAGTAGCAGGTTACAAGATCAATGCTCATAAATCCAATGCATTTTTATACATAAGTGATGAATCTTCAGAAAGAGAAATTAGGAAAACTACCCCATTCACAATAGCATCGAAAAAAATAAAATACTTGGGAATCAATCTCACAAAAGAGGTGAAAGACCTCTACAATGAGAACTACAGAACACTAAAGAAAGAAATTCAAGAAAACCTTAGAAGATGGAAAGATCTCCCATGTTCCTGGATAGGCAGAATTAATATCGTCAAAATGGCTATACTACCTAAAGTGCTATACAGATTCAATGCAATTCCAATTAAAATCCCAATGATGTACCTTGCAGAAATAGAGCAAGCAATTATGAAATTCATCTGGAAGAATAAAAAACCTAGAATAGCTAAAGCAATACTCAGTAGCAAGAGCGAAGCAGGGGGTATTGCAATACCAGATCTTCAACTCTACTACAAAGCAATAGTAACAAAAACGGCATGGTATTGGTACCAAAATAGACAGGTAGATCAATGGTACAGAATAGAGGACATGGACACAAACCTAAATAAATACAATTTTCTCATACTAGACAAAGGGTCCAAAAATATGCAATGGAGAAAAGATAGCCTCTTCAACAAATGGTGCTGGGAAAACTGGAAAACCATATGCAATAGAATGAAATTAAACCCCTATCTCTCACCCTACACAAAACTCAACTCAAAATGGATCAAGGACCTCGGAATCAGACCAGAGACCCTGCATCTTATAGAAGAAAAAGTAGGTACAAATCTTCAACTTGTTGGCTTAGGATCAGACTTCCTTAACAGGACTCCCATAGCACAAGAAATAAAAGCAAGAATCAACAACTGGGATAGATTCAAACTAAAAAGCTTTCTCTCAGCAAAGGAAACTATCAGCAATGTGAAGAGAGAGCCTACAGAGTGGGAGAATATCTTTGCCAACCATACCTCAGATAGAGCGCTAATTTCCAGAATCTATAAAGAACTCAAAAAACTCTACACGAAGAATACAAATAATCCAATCAACAAATGGGCTAAGGAAATGAACAGACACTTCACAGAAGAAGATGTACAAGTAATCACCAGATATATGAAAAAATGTTCAACATCCCTAGTAATAAGGGAAATGCAAATCAAAACTACCCTAAGATTTCATCTCACCCCATTAGAATGGCGATTATCAAGAATACAAGCAACAATAGGTGTTGGCGAGGATGTGGTGAAAAAGGAACACTCATACATTGCTGGTGGGGTTGCAAATTAGTGCAGCCACTCTGGAAAGCAGTGTGGAGATTCCTCAGAAAGCTTGGAATGGAAACACCATTTGACCCAGCTATCCCACCTCTTGGCCTATACCCAAAGGACTTAAAATCAGCATACTACAGAGATACAGTCACATCAATGTTCATTGCTGCTCAATTCACCATAGCCAGATTGTGGAACCAACCTAGATGCTCTTCAGTTGATGAATGGATAAAGAAACTGTGGCATATTTATACAATGGAATATTACTCCGCAATGAAGAATGATAAAATTATGGCATTTGTAGGCAAATGGTCGAAATTGGAGAATATCATGCTAAGTGAGATAAGCCAATCTCAAAAAACTAAAGGACGAATGATCTCGCTGATAAGCGGATGAGGACATATAATGGGGGTTGGGAGGGGCTAGCATTAGGTTTAGGGTTAGGTTTAGAGTTAGGCTAAGGAGAGCGGTAAGAATGAAGGAAAGAAGGACTGTGTAGAGGGAAAAGAGGGGTGGGAGGGGTGGGGGGGGGAAATAAAATAAACATCATTACCCTATGTAAACGTAAAAAAAAAAAAAAAGATTCTAACTGCAAAAAAAAAAAAAAGAAAGGGAGCAGAGAATATGATTATTTTTAATCTGTAATGCTTTTTACTTATTTTGGAATTCAATTTACCTATGAAGGCTAGAGTTGTAGAAATGATGGAAACAGTACTGGAATGGTAGGGCAGGAGGATGGAAGGAGCGGGGGACACTGCTGATCTTGGAGCTACCATGTCAGTCCTGTACTGCCTTCCCTTGTTCTGTGGTATGAGAGAGAGATGAAGCTCTAATATAAGAATTGTTATTTGGAACCCACAGTGACAGAAGTGTAACCATTTCTAACCAATATGTGGTAGTTGCATATAAGACCTGGTTTCAGGGAGGTAATGTACTCTTCCATGAACATGCTGCATTAGTGGTTGGTGCAAGCCTGAATTCATGTTTCCTTCTGTACTATAGCCTTTATCAAAGTGTGGTCTGGACACTCCTGTTCACAGTCACTGGAGGTTCTGATTAATGACACCATTTCTCCCATGTACTCAGCTCTTTTGAAGCCTAGCCATATGCATTTTAATCAGCAACTAAGTTAATTCTTAAGCACACTGATAACTAGGAAACTCCCTCCACTCAAGCTACCTTATACTCAGGTGCAAAATCTGGGAAACTGATTTGAGGGACAGAAGTAAGATTGATGTTCCCCAATCAAGGGTTTACAGAGTGCTAGCCTAAGGACATGACTCTTGTCTGTATTAGTGGCCAGGAGAGCAAAGCCATCTGTCACATTTGTTTTAGAGAGAAATAGGAGACTCCTGTACTTCCTTATGAATGCAGAGTAGAACAAAATAGTGGTCAAAATAATTACTGGGCATTCTGTCACACATAATGCCTATAGCTCACTCACTTCTTCCTCATTGCAAACATTTACTATCTTCTTTGTCCCTCTCCTTATTTACTGAGAACTTCAGTACCTGGTCTATCATCTTCCTTTCCAGAAACAGCATTGTATCTGAAATCACCAATGGAAACATTTAATTTTCCCAAGATAACCTTGGATCCTCCAGAACCTGGGTTTGACTGTCTTTACTGCAATACTTTACCCACTCAGCTGTTTCCTTCTTATCTCTTCTCTTCTCTTCACCATTTAGACTCTCCTTTATTAAAATTGTATGCACCAGGGTGCCTACCAATTGATGCAAGAAAATATACTCTTGCTAATATGCTCATGTTTGTTGCTTCTTTGCTCACTCATCATGAGCAAAATCTCAGTCCAGAGTGAACCTAATCAATTATTCTCCATATTCCATTTGTCCTAAACTCTAAGCCCTACTGCCAACTCCCAAAATGCCAGTAGGCATATTAAGATCATTATGAATTCAGTGTTTTAATCACTTGTCTCATCTCAGCTGTCATTAAGAGCTATAAGACATTCTAATTCTTTTCTTCACTGTCTTATGCAAGGAAGACAACCCCTATGAGTTAGTGCACAGTCAGGTGGACCTTCCTTGCACAAGACAGTGAAGGAAAGAAATAGAATGTCTTGTAGCTCTTAATGACAACCCAGATGAGACAATATCTACCCAATATCTTAATCTTCCTACCTAATTTGCATTATTCTTTTCAGTCTACACGCTTTCCCCACCACAAGGTGTGAAATATGGAATCTATATTTGGACCCAACATCACTCCATTTATTACCACTTCATTTTGCTCATTTTCATTTTCAAGTCTCTCAAGAAAATTTTACATGTGCTCCTCCAGGCCAATACCTCCCAACCACTTTGTAATCTGCTGAAGTCTACATTTTCCTCTGCATCAAAATTACTCTCACTAACGTCATTGGTCTCCTCATTTTTGGATCATAAGAAAACACTCTAGTTCTCCTCTTGAAATGACTGTGACTCCTTTTTACATATCTATAGTCCAGAATCTATCCTGAAGTGGTAGCCATATATATCCAATCATCCAGACAAAAACAAAATCCTCATTTTGTGTGGCCAGGTTTCTTTAGCTGTGTTTCACATGTTATTCGATGGTCCGGCCCCTTTCTGGATTATGCCCTAGGATATACCATCTCATGGCAGAAGGAAAATATAAGACCTGATTAACTAGTAGATGCATAGAAAATGATGGAGAAGAAAGAACTCTTTCTGGGAAAGAGTAGGCCAAGAGTAGCTGGGTCAGTACTTTCATCTGCTATGATGATCAGAACCCCTTGACCCTTCTTCACTCTTATCCCATCATGCATATTTGTCTCATGTCCCACAGGATCTTCCTCACCCTCAGGTCAGCTCAAACATTGTAATTTGTTAATTCATGCCCACCTGACTGCCATTTCCATCATTTTCTATTGCTTTTTCCTCCCCAATCCTGTTGTTATGCACTGATGAATAGAGGAAGAAAGAGGAAGAAAAAACAAATGTAGATCTCAAGTCTACCATGTGATTATAAATTTGTGAGGCTATTACCATTATATTCTTCCATCTCTTGACTTCATAGTGTGATAGAATGACTATTAAACGTCCCACCCTTCTCTTTCTGTATTTCCTTTTGTGAATACATTTATTTCCATGGATAAACAGGTTTTCGGTTATGCAAGCTATTTCAAGTCATCTGATTCAAGTTAAGTTAGTTTTCTTTCTTGCCATCTCCAAATATCAACACTTATTCCCACTCTGACCCTCCTTCATCCTTCAGAGCACAAATACAAGTGTTTCTCTCTCTGTCGAAGCATCCAATTCTTCTCCCTCTGTGCTCACTTGTGACAATATTATAACCTTATCGTATTCCATTTAGTGCTATTTACTGAGGATGCTTTAATGAGTAGTGTATGGAAAATACAAAATAAATTATGTGACTTTATTTTCCTAAAGACAACTGGGGTTCCATATGTGTCAAATAGAACATAATAGATAGGGATTTATTCCTCCATTAGCTTTTTAGGTTTGCTTATCTTTCAGAGTAATTTAAATTGAAATGGAAGACAAATCCTTATTTGATTGTTAGGCAATTCAGTGCTATTTATTTTGTGTAAGTTGGTGTGGGATCTAAGTGCACTGTTGTTAAAAGGCTATTTAATGTCACATAGAGGGCCTATTAATTTTTTCGATAAATTGTCAGCATGTCCAGCCAATTGCATACATTTAATAGGGAAAGTCTGTTCTTCTAAAAGTCTGCCTCCATACTTTGTGGTAATGGTGCCATAGTTTATATTCTGTAAGACATACTAAAGCACTGCCTTGGTTATCAGAAGTCTAGAGATAAATCTCAAAGTAAATGTGTGCCTTGTTGAGAAGAGGGTCAAAGAGGGATACGAGTTTTTAAACACAAATACAGAGAGCTTTTTAAAAAATTTTCTTCATGGTTTTCTTTGTACCAATAATGAATCTATGATCATTGAAATGGATTGTTAATATCACTGGTAAGGAAGCATACCTACACAGGATCTAAAGATGAGCTCACTTGGTCTGAAAGACTAAAAGTCATAAGTTACTTTCATTTTCTTAACTACAGTTAGGAAATACTACTAACTAATCAATCCTTATTCCTGGGTTATCATAATTGGCTGGTGAGAACAGAATACAACAGGGAGAACAGGGGGAATCACCTGAAATATCACCAGAAATTTCAAGTAAAATCTGTTGCAGTTTGGGTAAGTGTCTTCCAAAGGTCTTGTGTTAGAAGTTTGACCACCAGCTGTAGCACTATTAGGTGATGGAACCTTTAGGAGGTAGGGCCTAATAGAAGGAAGTTAGGTCATTGGGCCTATACCCCCAAAGGGATATTGGAACCCTGGCACCTTCCTGTCTCTCTTCAATTCCAGCTGCCTTGAAATGAGCTGGTCTCTTCTGTATGCACTCCTGCCATGACATGTTGCCTCTCCACAGGCCCAATGGCAATGGTCTCAGGCAATCATGAACAGAAACTGGGAGCCAAAATAAACCTTTCCATCTTGCAAGCTGATTATCTCAGGTGTTTTGTTACAAAGATGGAACACTAACACAAGATAATATTTACAAGTGAACAGTTTTCTCTTTCATAGAAATAATTGACAAGAAAAAAGAGGTAGAATATATGCTCCATGAAATCAGGAGACCTATCTGGGGTTTTGGGTTATTATTTACCTAGAAGCTAGTACAATGTGTATTACAAACATAATATATTTTTTATGTTTATTACAAATATATATTATCAATATAATCAATGTGTAAAAGTCAGATAAAGAAATATCAATGGTTTTTAAATATCAGAATAAGGATGACATCATCTCTTGTTCCTTTAAATTTCAGAACACTCACCAAGAGAATGTGGTCATAGAACAGATGAAAATTTTGACAAGACACATTAAAATGAAAAGAAAATAATAGTAATAAACTCTGGTGAAGCTGTATTTAATTTTTTAAAAATTACCTATTTATCTAGAAGGGATACGGGTATTTCAGGAAGATATAGCAAGGCAATAGAAAGAGGTGAAATACTAAGCTGGCACACCCTGGTGGTGGCATGAAGTAACAAAACTCACAAGAATGAGGGCTGTACTTGCAAAAACATAAAGGAAGGGATTTTTTTTTTTCTTTTTTTTTAACAAAGGAAGCATGAAGACAGATTGAAACAAGTACTAAATTCAATTGAATAAAACAAAAGAAAATGTTTAAAGCACCTGAAAGAAAAATGGACTAAGGAATAAATAAGATCCAACTCATTATTGGTGTTTCTAAAGAAGGTAAAATAATAAAATATTAAATAGTTAATTTGTTAAAATTTCATAAAATAATGCTTGAATTTGTAAATTTCAGTGGTTTTTGGTGCCTAGAAAATAATTAAGACAGATATGATAGATAAGATACATTGTAGCAACTGACTTTACTTCAAAGATGAAGAAATGTCCTTTGGGGATACAGGTAAAATTATCTAATCCCCGAAAATGGACAAAGTGAGAATGGACTCATGGTGTTTTTCTCTTGCCCCACTAACCCCCTCATTCACATGTATACATACATACACACATATCTTGTAGATGTTATAAAGATTCACATTGTGTGCATGTGTGTGATTTTCATGGTACAAGAGATTGGGGTAGTGGCTAAAATATTGTCATGGAGTAGCAGTGTTGTGTAGTAGCATGGCACAGCATGACCCTGCAATACCAGCGTTTTGCTTTCCTGATGGTGGAAACTGATTTTGGAAAGTTGTTGCTGGAATATTCAAAATTAGGAAAGGAAGTTTCAGGAAGTCCCTCCAAAGTGTTATATGATCAGTTATACATTAACACTCTTCTTACAAAAAAACACACCTTATCCCTTGTAGATATGTTATAAACATACACATTACCCATATACATATTTTAACAGTACAAGAAATTGTGGTGAAGTAGTGGTTAAAACATTATCAAGGAGAAAAAAGTGACCATAGTATTTTATACCTAGCTAAATGGCTCTTAAGATATGAACACAACAACTAAACATTTTCAAACATGCAATAATTCTGAGAATACATTACTATGAGTCCTTTGCAAAATAGTATTCTGGAGTTTCATGCAGAAAAAAGTAAAGTCTTCAATAGAAAAAGATTATAAAAATATAGGAAAATTAACCTTAATAGATTTTAAAATTATTATGAGAATCATAATTGAAGAAGTGTGAAAATTAGTCTGATGATAGCCCAAATGTATATATGAATTGTATATATAATAAATAATATATTACTGAGCAAAGATGAATTGCTGAAGTGTAGATGAAAGAATGTATTTTTAGGGTAGTTGAATAGAAAAGGATTTAAAGACTTTATAAGACAAATAAAATCTGAGAATTCAGATACATTAGGTAATTTCCAATGGATAATACTCAAAAATTGTTACCACCAAAAAATAAAAGTTCAGAAAGCAAACCTACAGATGAAAAATTGGGAGATGAGTATTTACAACTCATACCACAGTCCAACAATTAATTCCATTTCCATATGACAAGCATCTGTTAATCAATAATATCATATTAAGAACCAAAGGATAAAAGGGTTGTTAATCTTATGAAGAGCTGCTAAAAAATTATGTCTTATCATGAGAGATAAATTAAAGTTATGTCATAACACTTATTAAATGTAAGATTTGCAAAGATCCATTTGGAATTTGAAGAGAGTGCAGGAAAATGCACTTACATACTTTGCTAATAGAAATAAAAATTTTCCTATCACTATAGAGGAAAACAGGAAAAAATCTATTCAATGTTAAATATAGAAATATTCCTTGATCTTGCAATTTTACTCCTAGAAATTTATACTGTTGAAAAAAAGTACATGGGAACTTAGATATGTTCAAATGTATTCATTGAACAACTACTTGATGTTAAAACTTTATAAAAACCCCAAATGTCCATGAAGATAAATCATGATACATTCTTATAATTGAATACTATTCAATAAAAGGAAACAAAAACAATTATTCCATATAAACTGATATGGGAGGTGGTGCAATAAATATTAAATAAAAAAGGAGAGTTATAATTTTTAAAATTATGCTCCCATTTATTCTAAGGTACACACATTTACAGGTATATGTTTAAATTATATATACATATATACATATATATATATGTATGTTATATACTTAATGCATATTTAAAATAGAACCAATTGCAGTAGTTGCCCCTGATGAGGAGAACTAGGGAGTCAGAAAAAGGATATGAGAACACCTTAGATTTTTGATTCAATCTTATACTTCTAAAGTAATTGCAGATGTGTACTACATGACAATGTTCGATTGATGACAGGTCACATGTACAATGGCTGTCCCATAAGATCATTACTGAGATGAACTTTCCTACTAAGAAACTTTTGCCATATTTGGTAGCCATGGCAAAGTCATAACACAGCAAATTGTCAGTCTTGGTAATGCTGATATAAACCTGCACTACTAATCATGAAAATAAAGCACTTACACTTATATGTAGTATACAGTACTTGAGAACGATAGTGACTATGTTACTGGCTATATATTTACTATACATTTTATTTTTATTGCAGAATGTATCCCTTCCACTTATTAAAACAATTACTATAAAAAAGTATGCCATGTTGCAATTGCAGCAGCCTCATACAACTTGGGTTTTCCGTGTCTCTTAATTGGATCAAGAGACCACATGGAGTACTTTAATCTAGACCACGCAGGTGTGTATAAGGGAATTGTACAATGTTAGTGCAATAATGAAACTGACCAACAGTGCTCAGAGCATATCCCTGTAATTAAATAATGACTGTATTTCAGAAACACTTTGAGGGACATATAGGTTCTTTAACTCATCTAACAAAGATTTAAATGAAAACTTTAAAAAACTTCCTCTTTATTTGTGATATTAACTAGACACATTTAACTCCTACTCTGGAGGCAAGTTTCACACAGTATTTGCCTGTAGCTTGTTGCCTTTACACAGGATAACTTGCCATCTCCCTCCCACTTACAGATGTTTCTCTCTCAGTGCAAAAGGAGCTGGTCTTGGTGAAAGCACCAAAGTATGGGCTTCAGGGTCCAGGTTCCATTCTGGGTCCCTGTTCACAGCCTGCTGTGTGCCTGATTTCCCATAAGAAAATTCTTTTTACTGGGAAATTCAACCTTAGGACTCAGAACTTCATGAATGTAAGGTTCACATGTTTGTTATACATTTGCTAATGTGGAAACTGATTATCTTTTTCTTCCTGCAAAGTACATTTCTTTCAGATTTGCTCCAAAACCTCTTCATATCTCATTAGTGTAATAACTAGGCTGTAGGACTTACGACTTAATCATTAAGCCCTGCAGTAGCTGCCTTGTGCTCTCCTGAATGGAAGCCTGATTTCAGAAAGTTATTGTTGGAATATTTGAAATTAACAAGCAGTCCCTGGAACTTTGTTACAAATTAAAAACAATCTTACTACCCACATGCCAAACCTATTTTGGTATTGGAATTTCTATCTTAGTGTAGAAGGAGGGGCAGGAAATAGGGGTAACAATTTCTATACTTCAGATTTTCTCTGGGCTGTTCAGCATCTCTTAGCCTACCTAAAGCATTGAAGGCATTTTCAGAGACAGTTTTGTCCTGAAGACTTGACCTGAGGAGACTAGATGCTAGACTGTGAAACTTCTGGGTTAGTCTCTCAAATTAGATAGTAAGAGCTTTTATGAATAAAGTTTTATTGGAACCCAACCACATTTGCACACTCTCTTGGCTGCTTTCATGCTAACCATGGCAGAATTGGTGTTTGCCTAGACATCATATGTCCCTAAAAACCCAAAATATTTACTCACTGGCTTTCTATAAATATGATTTGTGACCTCTGCCCGAGTTCATGTGAAACTTGTAATAATTGTTTATATTTAGTATAGCTAGAGATGCTTAATTTTCTGAGTTTCAGCCACAGAAAGGGAAAGCCTCCCATAACCTGTCACTCTCATCTGAAATAAAGAATCTTTAGGACAGGGATTCCCCTGGGCATTGGAAAGAGGAAATGAGGAATTTATGGGCTGGTCTCAGGGGTGTGGGTGTCATTCTAACTCATCACTTTCCAGCAGAATGACCTTGAACAAATTATTTAATCTCTCTGTACCTCAACTGCCTCATCTGCAAAACTAGAGGGAATAGGTACCTACTCTTCTGGCACACATTATTAATCACAAGTAACTTAATGTCACTTATTACTTTCCTTCAGCAGTGACTATGCCATTTATTATATGGCCACACTTCTCCATGAGTCTTTCTGAACCAAAGATGAACTTCTAATCCAAGAGCAAGTAGGTCCATCCTATGAGCTATGAAGAGCTGATGAGGTTTCTGAGAGCAAAGATTTTTTTCTACCCAAAGTTGCTGACACTTAGGGAGAATACAAGCACTTGTGTTTACCCAGGATCATCATACCCAGGATGTGCATATGATGTTCTGGCATGGTTATTAATAGCTTTCCTTTTCATTAGTGTTTCACTTTAGACCACAAGTCATATGGTCATTCTATCTCTACTGATGAAGACTGTCTAAAACTGTTTCAGGGAGGGAGTTGGTAATGGGAGTAGAAAAAATACACAGAAAAAAACAATAAGCAAAGACTCCTAAGCAGCAACACACTCTGTGGTTAAGTCAGCACCATGAGAGGCCTGGGATAGAAGATGCAACACATAGAGAAATTCCACAATGATATTAGAATCTGACTTCTGGGATAAATCTTGTATTAGGTGTGTGACTGTGGTTTGATGCTCAGCAATGAAATGAGGCCTGTCAAATCCAAGTAGAGAGATAGAGGAATCCCAAGGCTGTGGGTTGGTCTGAGGTCAAGGTTTCCCGGTGTTAATGAGGACCTGTGGGGACCCAGAGCAGGGATGGGCTTATCAGGGTAACTCTCAGGGGCAGTGGCTGCTTATATCAGGTTTGCTGGGAATCCTGGCACTCTCCCTCCTTAGTGAGTCTCTATCTTTTGTGAAAGTGTCAATGCTGAGATACTTTTGAATAAAAATGAGCCAATTTGATAACAGCATTTTCCCCCTGAGAGAGGGGATGGGGTAAAAACACATTGGGATATGCAGAAAGACAGATGAAAAAAAACAAAAATCAGACAAAACAATGAACTATACTCAATTATAAGATGTAATTTCATAAATGCTGAAATACAAGAACGTGTGTCAAAATGAACTGTAGAAACATCATCCTAAGACTGAGGTGATATGGCTCAAACTCCAGGCAGGCTGTTTGAAGGAAGCATCTAGGATGAGTCCCACGACCTTGACAAGGGTGGGATACTCTGAGGGCATGGGCTTAGTTGCAAGGAATGGCTCCCACTACCTAACTGGGAAGTCTGGTGCCTATATGCAGTAATCCTAGTCATTGTATGGGTGACCTTAATAGAGTCACTGGGACAACCCTGGAAGAGTTGGAATGGGATGAATTGGGTAAGCCCTCTGGCAAAATAGTGAAATGAACCTCCTAGGTTTTTGCATGTAAGTTAATAAAGAGCTTCCATTGAAGACAGAAATAAGCATGTCCATGCCCTGTCCCTCTGTCCTTCAGATGTTACTTTTCTGTGAGGTCAAAGGAAGCAGTAGGGGGAGAGAAGGAAAGGAAAAGACAGGGAAGAAGGGGAGGAAGGGAAAGAGAACAGAAGGAGCAAACTCTGCTTCCCACTGGCAAACCTGCATCTTCCTCAAAAAAGCTCTGTTCTTTAGGACTTTCAACCAATTGCATGTGGCCCATCTAGATTACTCATAACAAACTGACATATGAATGTGGATGTAATCACGCCTGCAAACTTTCATAGCAACCACCTACTAATGTTTGATTAAGTAACTAAGACTCCAGCCAAGTCAAGCTGACACATAAACCTGACCATCTCATATATATTTTTATAATTATATATGTTGTAGTTAAGAACTAGGAAATAGTTTCTCAGGTATGAAATGATCTATTATTCATGTATAGCATCAAACCAAAGTTGCACAGTTTTAATACATTGCAATAAAAGGCAAAGGACAGAATTAGGTACTTTTCTAGACTATGGGTATTCAGCAATCCTCAATGCTTCTCCATCATCTCTAAAGCGTACAACAGAGCCCATCTCCCATTCCTCCTTTGGTAATTCCACATCTCCTCATTTCAGCTACTTAGAACTTTTATCACCATTTCTTGAGGGAGCCATCCTCCCCTGGGGAATACATAGTGTAAGTTGTTTTAATCAGCTTTTCCATTGCTGTGACCAAAAGAGTTGACAAGAAAAACTTTACAGGAGGAACAATTTATTTGACATTTAGTTTCAGAGGTCTTAGTCTATCCACAGCTGATTCAATTGCTCTGTGCTAGAAGTGAGGCAGAAAGAACATCATGGCAGAAGGATGTGGAAGAGGAAAATAGCTCCGGACATGACAATCAGGAAGCAGATAGAGTATTCTGCTCACCAAAGACAAAATATATATCCTAAAGGCACACTCCCAGTGACCTACCTCCTCCTGCCACACCCTACCTATGGTTACCACCCAGTTAATCAATTCACCTGGATCAACACATTGATTAGGTAAGGCTCTCATAACCCAATCGTTTCACCTCTAAATGTTTTAGTATTGTTTAACACATAAGCTTTGGCGTGGGGGACACCTCATATCTAAACCATAACACTGTCATGTTGTATCTACCAAGAATGGAGGAAAAAATGCCCAAATGAATGAGTTACAGAGTGAGAGCAGAAATTGGTGATCAAAACCACAGGCCCACAAAGTGTCATTGACTGAGAAGAGCACAGGACATCTCAGTAATAATCACATTGACTCTCCTAGGCCATTTATCCAGTTTCAAGTCTCTGGCTCCTGGTACTCTGCATAGCACACTGTCTAGTCAGACCCCCACACTCCTGCTTGGGACCCAGATACCCTGCACAGTCTACGGGAAGGGTCACTGCTAGGGTCTCTGAACTCCAGTTCGTGGATAAAGAATGGAATGCAGTGGCAGGTCCTATGGAAGCTCCTGTTCCAGAGAGGTTAATGGAGACTTAGTCAATCTTACTATTGACTGATAGAACTGGGAATATCCTTTATCTGAGTTTCTGTTCCTTTGCTGCGGAGTCCCAAACGTCTTCCTGAGGTTCAAAGGAGTTATTTATGGCAGGAGAAAAAAAATACTACCTCTCTAAAATGTTAAACAGGACTGTTTTAGGTAGCTTTTCCTCACTGTAACCAAAATACCCAATAAGAACAAATTGGAGAAGGGAAATATTATTTGGGGCTCAGGTTTCAGAGGTCTCAGGTCATAGATGGCCAACTCCATTGGTGAGGGAGCACATCAATGGGGAAAGGCCCCCATAGAGCAAAGTTGCTACTCTCACCACAGGGTCAGGAAGCAGAAAGGTGGGGAAAAGACACCCTTCCTGGGCATGCGCACAGTGACTCACCTCCTCCATCCATGCCCCACTTGCCTACAACCTTCACCCAAACTAGATGGACTGATTAGGTTATGTTCTCACAATCTAATCATTTTTTCCTGAATATTTCTGAATATTTCTGAATATTTCCTGAATATTAAGAGAATCTTTGTTGGGGAGTCATCTCATATCTAAATCATAACAGAACTGAATGTTTTTCTACTTGGACATGATTAAATTATGTAAGATGCTTGAAGTAGCATTAACTGGATGAATTTCAAGATTAAGTAACCCCAATTAGAAGTCAAATCTTCAAATGATAAAAAGATGTTAAACATTTGTCTTATTATTTGTCCAAGTACAATAAAAGAGGCAGAGGGGGAGACAAATATTGGTGGTTAAATATAAACTGTTCTTGTTGGAACTCAATCTGAGATTCATCTGATTTTTGTGCTGGTAGTCATTTGAAGTTTCACTGGGACTGAATTTCAGCATTTCTAATAGGTTGAAGCCATCCTCAACTGGGAAAAGAGAAAAACAAACAAACAAAACAAAAATAAACAAACAAATCCCACCAAGGAAATGAGAAAAGAACCATAAGCTCTGGTCATTGGGGCAGATTTTCTGCAGCAGAAGCTCAATCCCAATGTGACTCAACCTGACACAAGATCAAACCTTAATTTCTTATCCATTGAGGACATTATGTGCAGAGAGTAGATCTCTCTCAAGTAATAGAAAAATGAGGTTGTACTAAACACTGAACTGAAAGAAAAAAATCTTTCTAGTCATTGCTCTATCCCTGGTGATCAGGGATAGCTGATGTTACTGAAGAACCCATTAAACATAATGGTTAAGACCTTGACTCCAGATTCAAATCCTAATCTGTCCTCCTGCTAGCTGCATGATTGGTCCTCCATTCCTCAGTTTTTCAATCAATAAAAAGAGTCTGATAATAGTACCTTCCTTTCTGGAATACTGCATGGAAAAATGAATAGCAGCCATATTTTATATTTCTAAATCAAACTCAATCTGAGTCCATGTCTGCATATACCTAGATGTGAGAAATCCACATACATGCTGGCTTTGGGTGTCTCTTTTTTCCTAATATGTCACACAAAAATGTGAGTAGGTGGTTTGCCTTCCTATGAAGCAGGGTAGGTGACTCTTGACTAGTGGTGGACATGATTGCAACCTCTGAGATGCTCATGGTCCAAGTCGTTTGCAAGTCTGTTGCCCCATTATCCAAGCCAAAATTAGAATTTCAAATCACCCTAGTCCTGGTACTGGTCCAGTCAGAGGGCTTGTATTTGAGTTCTCTCAGTTATGGGACAGCAGGGGGAGAAACTGAGGGGACACTTTAAATATCTGGAAAGATATTTGCAACACTAAAAGTTTAAAGCTGGTAGATGTGTTTAGGGAAAGTTGGTGGGCAAAATAGTGTTCAGTCAGAGAGAAGTTTTCCCTCCATCTCTGTTCAAAACAGTGATGTTGGCAAGCATGTGCTGGAAGCTTCAAGAGCATCTGTCATCCTGTGTCTAGATCCCATGGTGAACTGTAATAATCAAGCTGAGGCCTCGTGGACAGCAGGTGTGGACAGGTGGGAGAGGAGCGGGGAGCAGGTCCAGTGTGGTATGGAGGCTGCAGAACACAGACTGCTTTAAGGGGCTCCCTGAAATAACTGGAGGGTACTTGGAGGGATATTAATTTTTAGCTGTCAGGTCTGTAGGGGTTTAAATGCCATAACTAGGTCATTAAAAGTAAATGTGATAGAACTTTATATTGAACCAAATGCTTAGTCAACAGGGACCATGGAATAAAAATATTTTCAGATATTAAAAGGATATGAAATTTAATTTTATGAACAGACAAGTAAGGTCTGGGTAATATACCCATCTGCAGTTTCAAGTGAGTGCATATCACAGGCTGATAAGATGGGATGCTGTGAGTCTCAATTTCTACAATTCCTCAGATACTGGGTATCAATTGCTTTCTGTTCCAAAACCAGGTTCCAGATCATCTATCCAAGATTTCTAAAGGAGGCAGAGATCATAACTGACCATCTACCTCAAGTTTATGGGAGAAGTTGGAGAGACCTAGACAGGAGAAGCTTGAGATTGGTACGCATAGTCTTGTGTCCTTGAGTCTGGGTGGGAGTAAGCCTTAGCAGCTTGTGCAGCAGAGCGAAGAACTGAGACAGGGGGTTAGCAATCCTTCAATAGAGAAGCCATTGTGGGCCAGGTGAAATAGGCAACTGGCAGGTTACCTGCATGTGGAGTGGAAGGGTGCCATCAATAATGAATTTGCAGAAGAAAGGACAGAACTGTTGATAAGAGACCCCAGAGAATGCTGAGGAGTATCTGGAAGTACTTAGGAAGAAGTCATCTTCAACTTCTGCCTTAATCGGGTAAAGGAAGCCAAAGTCACAAGGGTGGCAAACAAATCGAACTGATTTAGTACATGGTCTCTTGTCCTTCATCACTTACCACCATGTTCCAATTAAAAACAACAAAAGTAAATTAAAAAACCCAAATGACTGTTGGAATCAGAAATCTCTTTAAGCAAAGAGGACAAAACTGGCAGAGGTACAGAGAAACAGCCAGCTGCATCCCACTTTCTCAACTGCATCCTTCAGCCCATGGCAAGGGCTAGGGGCTTTTATTCTGATAACTTTTAAAATGTTGATTATCATATTGTATAGACAGTTACTGAACAGACTTTTTGAGAATAACATGACTGGAGAATATTCCATGATGTGAAAGTGGCAGCTAGGAAAATCATGAGGCTTGACCTTGATTTCATCTAAGACATAGGAGGAAAGTTAATCCTACAGAATATGTTTGAAGGGTCATGGTTGATGGAGAGAAGTGGGGAAAATGTAGTTTTTGATTTAACCATGGCAGTCTTTCACTTAATGCAACTTGTTAGTCACACCCACCCAAGATATATTCCTCATGTTCATTATCTGAGCCTCTGCCTCTTTAATTTTAATCTTGCCATAGTAAAAGATACAAATGGCTATTGGATTTTGGGTTTTAGAGCTCATCCTATGGGATATGTTTTTCTTAAATAAAAAATAAATGTAAAAAAAAAAAAAGGAGAAACATGTAGCATTCTCCCTTGGTGCTCTGCTTTCCTGTGTCATAGGTTCTTGTCCTCTTACCAGTCCTCGGGGTTCTGGAGCATTGACTAAAACCCTCCTTGCTGGAACCCTAAGATATAGCCTCATTCTCAGCAGCCCCTCCCCAGGGATGGATCCTGCCCTATATAGCCCTAAGGCTAAGGCAAGGAAGGGGCCTACATGGCTTTCTTTCTTGCCTCCTCCTCCTGTATTACCAGTAGTCATGGGTCATATCTGAGTCTCTCCAGTATAATGGTTGTAGTTAGGTGACTTTAAAAAAAAAAAAAATAACAACCCATTCTATGGCGCAATTTTTTTTTAATTAAGAGAAAAATCTTGACCATTGTATAGTCTGTAACTATATGTTTAAGACATATCACATATTTTTGGTGTCATAGCTAAAACTCCTTGATAGCTCCAACAGGGTTTTACTATTCACTATATTTTACTCAGAGTCAAATACCTTAAGAAGGAAGCAATAACTTATTTGACAGAATATATGCAGTACTGAGTTGTTTATGAAGTCTTGATGGAAAAGAAACAGACAACAAACCCTAAGTCCAAATTTTAAAGTATATTTAAACTAATAAAGGGAACTATAATTATTGTGAGCTCCACTTGAGTTGCAAAGGTGTGGGTAGCTGGAATCTTTTAATATTCTTGTCTCTTTGGTCACCTTGACAGCTAAATTATTAGGAAGTGTGATGAGAACATGCTTTAGTCTAGAGGGTGAATTTTTCAAAAAAATATATTGAGGTTAAACTAATTCATTTAAAATCTGGAATAAACACTTTCTTAATTTCCTCATGACTAGCTCTGTCCTCTGTATGTGGGGGTAATGTTTTTATTCTCCTGAACTCATCTGTGTGATAGCAAAAATGCTTTTGTTCTTCATAACTGTTTTCTTCTTCAAAGACATTTGGTTCCTTAATATGTTTTCTTTCTTTTTAAATATCCAAAGTCCAAATTATAGATAGTGAGTTAAAGAACTTTCTATCAGATTAATATACAAGATTGCCAATATATGATTTACAAAAGTAGTAATTTTATGCAGTTCAATTTAAGACATAACTCTTGAGGCCAGTCCCTGGCCAAAGGATGAGACAAACCATCTCCTTAAAATTACTCCAAATTCCTTCATTTCTACAAATTCCCCCATATGGGTTTTCTCACTTAGTAACAATTTATACTTAATATCAACAGACCATAGATACTATAAGGATAGCACATAAATTGGGAATTAAGGACATAACTGATATGGTAGAAGACACAACATTTAAAACAACCAGTTGAACATTGTTTCTCAAGATTGAATTGGGCTGAATTACACACCTGATAAGACCAGTTAAGTGCAACTGGTCATTAAGAGCATGAAAAGCCAATTCAAATGTGTTCAGAGGTGAGAACTGAATTTACTTCTTATGGTTATGAAATTGGCTGAGATGAGCACTGAAACTCCTTATTATGGGAACCCTGAAGAAAGAAGGATACACCTGCTGTAGAAACTAGAGATTCTTATTACTCTCATACTACTATCACCAGGGGAAATTACAGAACTATTAGCTGGGAGTTCATCACTACCTTACTTGTTGGGGACAATTACTTCTAGTAAAACTCAGTGTTGCTTTGGTGCTAACACTAAGAATGGTAGCATTCAAAGAACCAGGTGATCTGGAAGGAGGAAAACCTTTGGCTAACAGAAATCTACAGGTGCTTGGAGAAATACTACTGCTAGCTCCTTAAGAAAAGAGGAAATAGATCCTGAGTTACATTTGTGGTTCAGTCTTCTATGAAAAGCAAGAAGATGAGTGTGACAGATAATCAAATACTTTTTGAAATTACAGAAGCCAACATTTCTATTAAGATTTAAGGTGATCAAATTGCAAAAATAACTAGAATGGAAAAGTGTATCAGTCAGGGCTCAGAGAAGCAGAACCCAATAAGATAAACAGACATAACTGAACACATATCATTATGGATATATTACAGTAGTTTTATCATATGCAATGGTGGGAGCTGATTAGGTGGTCTCTGTAAAGTTGTATGTTGTCTAATGACAGAACCTGAGGTCCACTGGGTGGTCAGGAAGAGAATATGAACAAGTAAACTTAGTGGAGGAGCAAAAACAAGCTGGAACCTATAAGCCTATAAATATGGACTCAAATATGGGTCAATACTTTTTGCCTCTAACTCTAAGGCATTCCACAGAATCTGGGTCCTTCACCATGGAGTTAAACATACATCTGTCCCAGGAGTTGGGAAAACAAAAACTATAGGAGGATCCATGGGGAAGGGGAAGTTGCTGCAGGACCAGCTAGTCTCTCAAACCAACAAGGTGGGTTATCAGGTGGACAACAATGGCTGTGAGCATAAAAATGGCTGCTGCTTCACTTCTGTCCTGGATTCTGTCAGTCTCTCATGAATGACCCTCATGGCCTACCCCAAATTGAAACATGCAAGTAATGGAATTCTGTGGTTTCATCTAATCATGTTGGTACATTAAAAAACCATCACAGAAAGCCTTAAATGATTGAGGGAAGGCTGATTTCCATGTATTTACCAAATTTTACCTGCAGTTGTGCACCTCCTGTCTATGAAGAGCTGACAACTGGAGAAAACCAGGAAGAAGAGAGAGCCAAAGGTTATGGGTCAACTAGTCCAGCTCACACTTACAAACAATGTTTCACATAGCTCTGAGACACATGCCAAGAAGGAAGTCCATGAGCCTGAGACTGCAGGAATGCAGAGAGTACCAAATTCTGTTGCTAAGAGACAAACGGGCAAAGATGGGATCCTTTAAGTAAAAACAATTCAGCACGATTTTTCATATTAGTCATTAGAACATGAGATTTGTTGTGATTTTTATTGTTTAGTTTTGTTTTTAATTTGGTTTTAAGCTTTTTAAATCAACTGTAACCCAAAGAACCACTCTTTTTCAGGGGAGGGGTGCCAGGGATTGAACTCAGGGACACTCAACCATTGAGCCATATCCCCAGCCCTATTTTAATTTTATTTGGAGACAGGGTCTCACTGAGTTGCTTACCATCTCACTTTTGCTGAAGCTGGCTTTGAACTCTTGATCTCCTCCTGCCTCAAACTCCTGAGCCACTGGGATTACAGGAGTGTGCCAAGATGCCCAGCAAGAACCACTTTTCAGGAGACCTCTAACCAGGGGAAAAGTTAGGTTCAAAGTGTTCTTCAAATGAGATGCAATGAGTAGTTGCAATCAAAATGAGTGAAATAGGAGAAATTTATCGCTCACAGAAGAGGATGGGAAGCCAAGGAGAAACCTGAAGGGAAGTGGGGGGCTCAATCACAGGTGGAGAGCAAGAAGGAATAGCCTATGGGACCAAGTCCTTATAAGGGTCCATAGGAGCTATTCCTTGGGGCTGGGAATTGGCAATTTAAAGAAAACTCATGGGAGGGGGAATGTATTTAAATGACTCCATTGTTGACAATGGGTTTTAGCATCAGCAACTGTGCAATGTGTTGATCTGGGTCATCTCGCTGAAGAACAAGCAAGCCATCACAGGGGGAAGAAGGTTTATCTTGGACCAGAGGTGATGGGGTATGACTGCATTTCGAGAGACTATGTCATGCCTAAAGTGGATGCTGAGGCAGCAACTATATAAAACAGATTTATAAGAAGATACTGGAAATCAAGCAGAGCTAGTCTACAGGGAAATTGTGATTGCTCCACTTCAAGAGAAATCATTCTGTCCTGGTAACTCGACCCAATGGAAAGGTCTGCTAAAGTAAGGTCCCCCAACAAGAGGGACTGAAACTCATCCTTCTCAGGTGCACTCATAGAGGTAAATGAATATAGATGAGCTTTCTCACGATCAAGATGTAAGCAATTGCCTGATTATTGATATCATCTGAAAGCCCTGGGTGCAACCTTTGATAGTTCTCAACAGCATAGTCCCATGCTCTGAGGATCCCAGAATGCTGATTCCCCTTTTACAACGCGAGATTTTTATATGTAGTTATCCCAGAACACCAAAGATGAGGTTTACATATTTGGACCTAACAACAAAGGGATGTGGACTTTGATGAAGATGAAATGCATAGATGCACCTTTGTGTGGTCTCCCTTTGGAAAGTGAATGAATGGATGGCAGTCATCCATATCAGGCTGGAAAGCTATTTAAATGATATAAAGCTATGTCAAGTACAAGGGTGCTGGGTTGCCTTGGGGTGAAATGTAAATATATATAATTTTGTTTAGCTTCATTTTGGGGAGCATCGACTCTCCTGCCAAGTTTTATAACTTAAAGGGACCTTTAGTCATAGCACAGATTTCTTGTAGGTCACTGAAATGGGAATAAAATCCACGATATGGTCTATTAACCAATCTTTCTATATTTACATCTATCTTTTATACTTCTTTCCCTCACATCTACTTCCTTGTCTTTTCATATATCTATCTACAGATACAGGTGCGTATAGATTAAAGTGTATATGTATCTGTTATATATATATATATATATATATATATATATATATATATATATATATGAAAAGCAATAGTCCTAGAGCCTACAAATTTCCTTGAACCAACTTGTTTTCCGATAATTTGTACCTGAATGAGGTTGGGCTAGTGACAAATTTTTTTATGTCCTGGTTTTTGCTTATATTATGTATAATGGTCCAAGTAGAGCAGTGAGTTTCATTCTCTTACTTTTCTTTTGAGATAATGGACACACTGAGAGTTTGCATAAAATATCCAAAGTCACATAGCTTTTAAGTGACTAACTCATGATTGGAGCTAAGATCTGCATGACTCTGAAGCCCTTGTAAATTCCTGTTGTTTGTTTTATTTTCCTATTGATAAATAAAACATTGCTTGACCAAGCAGTCATTCTCACAAATGAAAATGAAACCTCATGTAGTCATTATGCAGAAAAGAGGGGTGATTTCTGGACAGTGTACTAGTTTTTTTTAATGTGTCAAGGGGTATGAAGCATTGAAACCAGGGGTGCTTTACCACTGAACTACATGCCCAGCTGTTGTTATTTTATTTTGGGACAGAGTCTCAGTAAGTTGCTCAGGAAGTCTTTGAACATGGGATCCTTCTGCATCAGTCTTCTGAGTCTCTGGGATTATAGGCATGAGTTATGATACCCAGCCTCAATTTACCAATTTTTTAGAAGGAAAAATAAAAGAGAAAATATAGAGATTCACATTAATAAGTAGTTATATTTGTTGTATTTATTATTTCTAAATAATGGGCTTGGTTCTTTATATTTTACTTATAACTGAGATATCCACTGTCCTTCTCAGTGAGTCAATTAAATTATGCTGACAAGCTCACATCAGGATCATTATGATTGTACCACTGCTGAGTTAAAGGCTCAGAGAGGCTCAGTTCCTTGACTAGTGTTTCAGAGCTAGAAAGTGATAAAAACAAGATTGGGACTCAAATCCTCTGACTCTATACTATGCTTCTCTAATTAACAGGGAAAATATCATTTTTAGTGCACTGACAAACTGAGATTATTCTATGTGTGATAAACTGTTAGGTAATTTAAATAAAAACAGTTCTTTCCTCTTTTTATAAAAAGACTCAGAATCTTTTACTTACCCCACATAATCATTGACCTGAATATTAAACCCAGTCACTATAAATGGATGAATATGTCGATTTCTACATGCTTGACTTTAGGGCACATTAAATAAGACCACTATTGCAGTGTTGAGCTCTTATTGCCCAAATCCCCCTCCTTTCTTTTCTTTTGAATTCCTGATGCAATTCTTAGCATGTGGGTCCCTTATTTTAAATTTCAAATTCTGTTGGGTGCTGGAGCTTCCCCTTATCTGATGTGGGCCAGCCAGAACGGAATTCTGGGCTATGGAAGTCTCAGGTGCATGGCAGAAATATTCTGGAACTTTTGCTTTCTGAAATGCAAGATCAGGACAACTGAAGAGGCAGAGGAAAACCACCAAGGCCCTTGGCTGTAGGTAAAGAACAATGGGGTAATGTGTAAACATTACTGACAGTGAGACTGGGAGTGGTGAGCAGAGAAAGGGAAGGGAAATGAACGCAGCCAAGAGAATGGCATTCCACTGGAGTCTGGCAAGGAGTCAGTTGCCCTGCTCTCTTTCTATTACTGAGCTTGGTTTATGGGATCAGGGTTATAAGAAAGAGTGGAAATGGTTTTGTTTAATCAACTAATCAGATATTAATGCATATGATCTTGATTTAAAATATCTATGAGAAAGAAAAGACTTAAAAATGTGCTTTCTCAAGAACCCCAAAAACAACATTAGGAAGAATGGCAATGTGCAAATAGTCTGAATTTTAGCATTAATAAAATTAAATGGGAATTTGATTATGCTGTGTTACAGCTACACATAATGTTCTCAAGCATAACTTTTGCAAATCTGTTAATTCCACTGGTGATTAGATATGTGCATTTCAACACATCTTGCTGCCCTTTGAAATCTAGTACAATCAAGATGTTAGATTGTAAGTTATTTTCTCGTTATTAAGATGCATTGCAATCCTCATCTTTAATCAACTGAAGATTCACAAGATGGCTTTGATATGCATGCTGGTGTGTGTGTGTGTGTGTGTGTGTGTGTGTGTTTTGTGCACACCCCAGGTTGATGTGCTGTCACTCTCCTCTCCAGCATTGCAGAATGTACCCTCTGGTATATCTTATTAATAAGAAATCTACGTTGAGTTTCATTCATTCAAAAATGGGGGGGGTGTTGGAAGGCTCTTTACATCTCTAAGTCCTAGGGGGTCGCCTTGCGGCTTGGCCCCTCCTGTCAGAGTCTATAAGGGAAGGGGGAATGCAGCGAGGCGGAGGGAAGGCAGCCAGTTGGTAGATAACGCCTGGCTGCCCTCTGACCCTCGGGTTAAACTGCTGTCTGGGCTGCTCAATCTGGTAAGCTGAGTTCCAGGGAGGGAGAGCTGCCAGTTATCTGACAGCACACCCAGGCATGGACTTCATCACTGAGAGGCACACAGACAAAATCTTTCTAATGGCCTTCTCTCTTAGGTCCCCTTCCTCTGCTGCTCAGGGGCACTGCAGCATACACAATTGAGGGGTTTCCAAGTCACTGAGGAACTGGTAACTTCTCTGGACCTTTCAGGGGAAGTAAAGAAGGAGCATGTTTATGGAATAGTGTATTCAGATGTCACATGGTTATCAGAGCTGAGAGAACGGGGATGCTCATGCTCCCAAAGTGCTGCTGTCACTCTAAGAGTCCTGCAGTCCCACGGTTCAAATAAGTAGAGGAGAGAGCTTTTAACAAGACAGTATCAGGGATGAGTACAGGGATGGGAAGGAAAGACGCTGCAGTTTTACTTGGTAAATTCTGCTAGAATATACATAAAGAAGAGGCAATTGACTGAGAATAGAGGATACACACAGAAACAGTGAGACAGAGACAAAGAGAGACACAAACACACAAGGATGGAGCCAGAGAGAAAGATAGACAGGTGGAGAGTGAGAAACCAATCCAAGGACAGAGATAGACAAAGAAGGAGAGAGGGAGAGACGGAGATACACAGAGACAGAGAAGGACCCAGACAAAAAGCCAGAAGGAACAAGGGACATGGAAACACAGGACACAGTCAGTGTACACAGTGAGAAAGAGAGACACAGGGAGAGGCAGAAAATCAGAGACACAGAGAGGAAAGTAAACACAGAGCAAGAGTCAGGCAGGCCAGCTATAGAGCAAGGGGGAAAGGGACCATTTGGGCTATGAGGTAAAGGAGCCAGTGACAACCTGAAAGCAGGGCTTAGCCAGAGGGTGGTTGGTAGAAGGGAACACATCTGCCAGCACCTACCCTCCACTGGGGTCTTGCCTGAGAACAGGTTTCCTGTGGAACCAAATGGGAGGAGACCAGGGAAGGCTGGGCATCAAGGGGAAACAGTTCAGAGTTGTGGCCTCTTGGACGGACTGAGGAGGCAGACACTAAGCTCTTCCATTCCACCAGCTCTTCTACCCTCCTCTTCAGAGATCCACCCTGCTTCTCCTCTCCTGCATCTTTCTGCTCCTCTCTTTCCCTCGACTGTCCTTCTTTGAATGCTTCCTCTGCCACAATTTCCATCCACTTGTTCTACGACTGCAGATGTTCGTACCATTGTACAAAGGGGTTGCATCCTGAAAAACCCATCACGATAAAACTGTAAGAGTTTTATTTTTTTTGCCTAGTATCATACTTTTAATTTTGATCTCTTCCAAGGTTAGCAGTGGTCTTTTGTAATGCTGGACAGTGGCAGAGAACTGCTGCTCCCAGTCAGCTAGGCAATCACAAGAGGAAGCAACCACATTCTGTAGTGTACTATGTTGGTCAGCTAACTATTCAATAGGTTAAGTGTACCCAATGCATTTTCAAATTAATATATTAACAAGTTGTGACAGGTTTATCAGGATGCAACCCCATGTACTCCATGTATGCATAATATGTCAAAATACATTCTACTGTGTTATATAACTAAAAAGAACAAACAAAAAATTAAAATATGATTCTATTGAACAGGTATCACTTTTGCACTATCATAAAGTCAAAAATTAAGTAAAACATTGATATTAAGGCTCATCAGTATTTATTGAGAACCTACTATGTGCTAAGCCTTTGTTTCTATTGGGAACATATTAGTGAAACGGACCCAAGTTGGGGCTCCCCATGAGTTTTGCTCTTTGGGTCTGTAAGAATCACATAGGGCTTTCATCAGGGTCATGATTCATGGACTGTGTGGTAGGAAGTTGGGAACAGAGAGTGGTATATTGAAAGATGTCAGAGTGGTCTGCAAAGAGGATTTGTGTGGTATTTGCAGCACTGGGCATTGGGCAAAGGAGAAAACTCCACTCCCCCACCCTTTCCCAGGTCAGTGTGTTTCCTCCATTTATATTCCAGTCACTTACTAAGCATCTACTATACACCAGGACCTGTGTCAGAGACATCAGAGATCCCCTGTTAGCAAGTCCAGCGTGACTGGAACTTAGACACTGAGTTCTTTGGCTCCTCTCCTCAACTGATGTGCAGATGCTGAAGAGAGAAGACTCAGGTAAGTGAAGTCAAAGCCTGTGGCTCAGTGGGAAGAGAAGCCCACACTCTGATGACCTTATCCCCTCCTCTGAGCCATCCTGCAGTTGAATAGTTTGGATAAATGCCCACATACCTCAGGAAAAAACTCTGACCTCTGATAGTGTTTGCACGAAAGTTACTCTTGTTAGTGAAAGGCAGCCAAATTGTGTGGAAAATGAACTCCAGACAACTCTAGTCTGGTCCCTGATGGAGGCTGAGAAAAAAACCTCTGGCTCCCCTCCTCCCAGAGGCACTGGAATGCTCCAACCATGAGTCCTTTGAGGAAGGAGGGTAATGTGAGCAGAAGGAAACGTCCTCTTCTGGGAGACGTGGTTTCTCAGGATCGTGTCGCTTTCACTTCAGCTCTGTTTAAACGTGAATTTAAGTGCTGCTGTGTGGCCTTGGCCGGGTTCACATTTCGGCTTCTTGAAATCGCAGTTCAGTAGGTGGTGCTCTCTGCCTGCAAGTCAACCTCAGGCCAGACCTCGCCTGAACTAGGGCAGCCTCAGGGTTGGAGAGATCACTTGTTGTATTAAAGGAGACTCTAAATGTCACTGCAACACAGAAGAACGTGTGCTGTTTTACTAATGAGGACTTTAGGTAGAAACTCTGGTAAATGTGACCATTTTCCATCTTGATCCAGAAGGGTTTATGTATATCACACAGGTATTTATTTACACATTTACTTATTCAGACCAAAAAATTATATATATATATATATATATTTACTCTTCTGTGCAAAGAAGTATCTGGAATTCTTTCTGAGACTTGTTTAAGAGGAAAAAGGAAAATCCATAAAATTTGATCCCTAAAGTCTTCAGATTATATTAATAAAATATATTAATTGAGTATCTACCATATATTGGTTAGGAGGCATTTGAATTATGTTATTCCCATCATCTTTTAAGAATATTCACTTTTCAGCTGTACAGATGGAAGCTCTGAAATCTTAAATGACTTGTCCAAGGTTGCATAACTATTAAGTGGCTAAATGGAATTTGAGGCCAAGTTTGTGACCTCAAACCCTATTTCCTTTCTATTGCAGTAAGATCACAGGACTGGGACTAGTGTGAGACAAGGAAGACTGCTGATAAAAAAAAATTAAGGACTCACTCTCTCATACTGATAAAATATCAGTGGAGATGAGGTAGTACGTATCAGTCCAGACACATTATTTCTATTTTTGAGCTTCAATGTCATCTTTAAATTGCTGCGTAACCTGGTACAAGTTACTTAATCTCTCTATCAGTTTCTTGATCTGTAAAATGGAGATAATTAAGTACAAGGCTATTATGGGGAATTGGTGAGATTATATACATATATATACATATATATATATATATGAAGAACTTGGAGTACCAGTCAATACACATCTAAGTAAAAGACATTTTTATTATTCTACTAAAATAATTCTATGGAATGGCTCTATGGGAGAAATTCCCTCTAGAGATGCAATTTAGCAATCTAAGAGTTTAGAAGGAAAAGAGACAGCTTCCCACTGCACCAGATAGTCTTAGAGGGCACATTCAAATTAGGCCTTGCAAAAATTGAAAGATTTTGATAACTGGAGGGAATCATTTTTGCAATAACACTATCCACCCTTTATTTAGCCCTTGCTTTATGTCACGCATTTTACTGAGTTCTTTATACTCATTTTCTTCTTTAGCCCTTGTAAGGTTTCTTTGATCTAGATACTCTTCTTAGCACTCATAGCTGAGTCAGTGTTCTTTCTTCCCCAAATCGTTTTACTAATAAGTAGCAGGACAGAGATTTAAGTTCAAGTCTGTCTTATCCCCAAACTCATCCTATTAAGCTCTGGGCTGCACTGTTAGGGAGATTGGCAGGCCAGGGTGTGCACTGAAGTTTGCTGTGCTATCTCCAGACACCCTTCCCTGTCCTATTTGGAGTGTGACAAACTCAACTTAATATACATGGGGCACCACCTGCAAGTGTGCAAGGAAAGTCCCCAGAGCAGAAGTGGACCAGAACATAACTTGGAGGACTTTTAAGGCCAGGCTACAAAGTTCAGACTTTAGTTGGGACCAAATGGGGAACAATGGCACCTTGGAGGATCAAGTGTTTACCAGATATAGTCATATGATAATTGAGAAAGAGCCTAAATGACCTGGAATTTAGTCACCCTTTTATTTTAGAAATGAACAGTTTAGAATTAAATCCTCCTATAGAGTTGTATTGTTGAAATTACAGAGTTATTTGTATCCATCCTAGGAGAGGTTGTTCAGAATTTTAGATGAGTTAAGAAAAAAGGTTCTAGAGATATGAGGAATTTTAAAGTGCCAATTGGTTATATTGAATTACTTGTCTTTGGTCTACATTTCTACCTCTTTCATTAAATCAAATGAGTGTACCACCTAGGGAAGCATTTTAAAAAGGCAGCCAGCTATTCTCTAGTGAGAACATGAGTTAGGGCATTTCTACAGTGCCTAAAGAAAACTACTTGGAACATGAAATTTAACTCCAAGTTGAAACCTCATTAGCCAGAAAAATCCATCTACAATACTTTTTCTTGAATATTTAAATACCTGTGCCTTCTTTTCTCCCTAATGCCACGTATGGTAGGGCTAAAGGGATTTCTGTTCCTTTTTGTCATTCGAAATCCATACTAACAAATACCAGCTGAATGACAAGTAAATGGCAGGAGACAGGGACCCATTCTTCTTGGTCTTTCAGCAAAGCATGCTGGAAAAGCCAACTCTGAGTTACAGCCCTTGTGGTTTATTTATTGTTTTAATGAGCCTTTTCTGTGTAACCACAGCGCCATTATGACCCGGCCACACCACAGAGAAGGAAGTTCCCGTAATCCTCCTCCTCACTCATCTTTTCAAGTTGCTGGAAATCTGCTCCTCCTGCTGGCATGCTTCTTGGACTTCCGGAGTTCTTTAGGTCTTTGTTCTTATCAGTGATCCCCTCCTGTCTCCCATCCCTCCCGCTCCCCCTTCCTTCTTCCTCCAGACTGCCAGGCCTCAAGTACCTAACCAAAGGCCGGAACCATGGTGGAAAGAAATTCTGGCCAGGAAAAGGCAGCAAGCTGCTGGGAAGACAGGGCCCCATTCTCTTGCCTTTGTCAGTCTTAGATAGAGACAGATACATTTCATGTGAGTATCCCAGGAGGCCACAGTTATTAAGAAAGTGTCAATAGTACATTCCAAAAGAATAGCACTGAGTGAGGAAGCATGTGTGAACTGGTATGAAATAATATAGTGGGATTTCATGCACATTTGGGAAAATGTGTCCTTTGAGCCCCAGTCTTTCCATCAGGATTGCTGAACCACACATGACTTTTAATAACTTTCCATGTAGTCTTAGACCATATCATGTGAGCACACTGCTGCATGATATCATTGAGCCCTTCTAGTTGGTTTAGGCAGCGTTATGGTTAGGTAAAGGTATCTCCCTGATAGGGGACAGACAGATGCAAATGATGAAGACAGAAGGTTAAGGGAGTAATTCTATAAAATGGGTCACTGTGCTGACCCCCACATTCTTTCTTTTCCAAGAAGAAATTTACCTGTAGCCCTGCCTGGATTAAGTGGACAGGATATGTCTTATTCCTCAGAAAACCACCTGTTTTCCGTGGGAGAAATGCAGGCCTGAAATGATGTCAATAAGAGGAACACAAGTTGCCCTGAAGGGGAGACTTTGTGACCCTTATCACAGATCAGATCCTGGAATTCAGGGAGACAGGGATAATTCCTCCTAACCATAAAATCTGTAAGAATTTATGGTTAAGATTCCAAGTTAGAACCAATCAGCATGGGCCAAAGTGACCTAGAGTAGTCATGGAAATGGGGATTTGAAAGTTTGATGTCATCCTGCAGTCAGTCAAAAGTCAAGACGTGGACCTTAATGGAATTCTTTGAAAACTTCTATGAATCTCCAATAACACTGGAGTGCAGAAGAGGGACAATGTGCCTTGGAGAGTATCCATTCTGTCCCCTGAGTGTCCTTTTTGCCTTTTCCCATCTCTTTAATAAACTCATTGCCCATTAGTCTGAGTGACTTGTCTGAAATCTTTCTGACTTCATCACAATAATCAGGGTTTGAAGGTTTTATTTTTGCACTGCCTCAGTTTCCCAGATGAGCCCAGCCCTGTAATGTCCCAAAAGCTCATGTGTGAGACAATGCAGGAAAGCTTAGATGTGAGATGATTGGCTTATAAGAGTCTTAACCTAAGTAGTGCATTAATCCTTTGATAGGGATTAACTGGGTGGTGATGATAGGGTATAACTGGAGGAGGTGGGTCATTGGAAGTGTGCCTTTGGAGTATATATTTTGTCTGTGGTGGGAGAGTTTCTTTCTGCTCCCTGGTGCCATGTCCTGGGCTCTTTCCTCCACTAATTTTTACACCACAGTGTTCTACCGTATCTTGGACCCAGAGCAATGGAGTTGGCCTTCTATGGACTGAGACCTCTGAAAACATGAGACTCAAATAAAGCTTTCCTCCTCTAAAATTGTTCTTGTGAAGTCTTTTGATCACAGCAGTGAAAAATCTGATTAAAATAGGCAGTTTGGTGTGGTGGTGAAAAACACAGACTGGAGTTATACAAACTTCTATATAAATCCCAATCTCCCCCATTCTCTAGTGTTATGATACAGGTACATGGCTCCAAATTTCTCTAAGCCTTGGTTTCCTCAGGTGTACAATAGGGAGAATAAGGCCTGTGACAGGAATTTCATGGTGAGTAAGTGAAGCAACATATGTGAGTTTCATGCACACGAACTTCTTCCCTCCTTTCATTTCTTCCTCCTCTTGCTCCTACTCCTCCTCCTCTTTAGGTTATTCTAGGACCTCAGGGCTCTGTTTCTGAGCACTGCCATGTGGAGATCAGATGTACTCTCACATGGCATGGTCCTAGCAAAGGTTCTCAAATGGAAATGGAGTCCCATGTGTATCACTGCATAGGAGGGAAGCTGGAAAACAGTCTTTGAACACTTCTCAATCCTTAGAGGTCCAACCATGCTTAGTCTTATTTTCCATTAGTGGTTGATGGTTCAGAAGATGGAGGATATCACAGAAATTCTGTGATTGAGAATACTGAAATTAAGCGTGCTACTGATCACAACGATACCCTTTTGTCTGTGGACTCCAAAGGAGGAGTTTTCAGAAAGCAATGTTATAGTAGGAAGGGTAGCTTTAAATTACTGATTCATAAAAATAAGACATCAAAGAAATTTTATTTGTTTTCTTCCAAAAAATATTTATTGTTTACCACTCATACATTAGGCACTGGTGAAGTAGAGGAAAACGTAGACGCCAGAGACAGATTCTGAGTCAGTGATGGCTTAGTGATGGCCAAGATTTGTTTTTCTTGAGGTTCTGCATGTGCTAGGCAAGCACCATACCACCAAGTTACATTCCCAGTTCTTTATATTTTAGTTTGAGACAAGGTCTCACTAAGTTGTCCAGGCTGTAATTCTCCTGCCTCAGCTTCCTGAGTCACTGGGATTACTGTAATGTGCCACTGCAACCTAAGAATTTTCTTTTTTGTGCTTCTCCTGGAATTTCCCTTCAGTCTGGGCTGGTTCTGTAACAGAGCTGGTTAACAAAGTTGTGGTACAAGTGTGTTAGTCTTGTAAAACTGCCTTAATGAAATGCCACGGACTGGATGGCTTAAGCAGGAGAAAATTTTCTCTCAGTTCTGGAGGTTGGAAGTCCAAGATAAGGTGTTGTCTGGGTTGCTTCCTTTTGAGAAATCAGAGAAAAATCTGTCCAATGCCTCTCCTCAGGTGGTTTGCTAGCAATCTTTGTCTTGTAGATGCATTATTCCCATCTCTGCCTTCATCTTCACATGACATTTTACCTGTGTGTCCTTACATTGCCTCCCCCTTCTGCATACCCATGCCATTGTCTAAAGTCCCCTTTTTATAAGGATTTCAGTCATATCACATTAGGGTCCACCCTAATGACCTCATCTTAACTTGATATAAGATCTATTCCCAAATGAGTTCACATATGCTGAGGTCCTGGTGGTTGGGTTGCAATGCCACCTTTTCAGGGGACACAGTTTAACTCATAATGGTTGGAGTTTGAGGCCAGACCTTAAGAGATCGGTTTCTTGGAACACGTGCTTTCGGAAGTCATTTATCCTGCCAATAGGAAACACAATTACCTCGAGGGAAGGTTTATCTGGAGAGGACTTGAGGCTCCCCTAGCCAACAACCTAACTCAGGTCCCAGAACCAAGTTGCCATCTGTGAGTATGCCATCTTGGAAGTAGCCCCTCCAGAGTCTCCAGTGCAGCTAACACAAATGACTCCATGTAGAAGAGACACATGCTCTTGCAGATGAGTTTGACCCAAATCGGATATTTGTAAGTAAAATAAATGTCTGTTTTTGTTTTAAGCCATTAAGTTACATGGGCATATAAAACCAAGGCAATATCTTTGAAAGCAGACATGAAACAAATAGTTATATGTGCAAGTGTTGGAAAGGAGAGGCACAAGGCTCCAGAGGAGGATGAACAATACAGCTAAGCTAGTCTGGTCCTGGTCCATCCTGTTACTAAGTAAATACTCATCTGTACAAATCAATCCTAGGTGCTTTACTAGTTTGGCATGCCTCACAAAAGGCATTTGTTCCTGCCTAACTGACTCTCTGAAATACATTTAATTTGAAAACACCTTCACTCTCTTTGCATCTGTGTTTCCCTTTTGGGAAGTAGGGAGGGTGGGGAAGCACGTAAGTGGGTGATGACAGCCCCATCCAAAGTGAACTCCATTTACTTTCATCTCCTTCATAATGGTGCAGAAAATGGAGCATAAAAATATCCCATGGAAGGTTAAGTGCTCTGTACTAAATGTGGATGGTATGGAAGAAGCAATGAAGCGAGGTTTGGAATGAACAGGGAGGGGGAGTTTGGATGTGGGTTGTTGTTTCTTCTGTTTTTTTCCTCTTCTGTTACTGTTCCATGAAACTCTGTGATACAACAATTAATATTAAAGGGAAACGGCAAAACAGATAAGCAAGGATGACCTCTTTTGACAGGAGTTCCTATCCAATGTAGAGGTCCTCTACATTCAGCAGACCAGAAGGAGGCCATCTTGTCTTCTAAGAAAACCTGAGGCAGAATATTCCCATTCCAAGGCTGGGGCCAGGAATGGGTAGAACTGGATAGAGTCAGAACCAGGAGCTGCTTTGCTCAGCACCAACAACACTAGAAGAGAACTGCTTTGGGAAGTGGGTGAATTTGGTTCAAGGAACCCAAGTGACTCATGCTTCAGTTGTACACTGGAGTTTTAAACCTGGTTTCCCTGACTCAATCCCTCAGTAATTGTAAGCATGGAGAATTCAGGGGAGGAAAAGTCACACAAGGACTGTGACTGTGGCACATGCATTCCAGTGAGGGAGGAGACATGATGTACAAGATAGATATACCCATACATGTGTGTGTGTGTGTGTGTGTGTGTGTGTGTGTGTAATTTTAGATTATAATGAAATGACAAAGTGGAGGGTTAAAGCTGTCAGTCCTTTCATTCACAGACCTTTCATTCCCACTCTGATATTTCCTTTCGACTTGCTGAAAAAAGTTCACATGACTTTTCCTGGCATTTAAGATCCTGCACAATTTAGTTTCTATTATTTTTCTTTTTCCTTTTCTCATTCCTTGTACCCAAAATGCTTCAGTCTTGTCAGGGTTTAAATTTCTGGAATCAGATTGCCTAGGTTCAAATCTGAGCCATAGCCCTTTGGGGCTACGTGACTTTACGGAGGTTACTCAATCTCCCTAGTCTTTATCTGACTTTAAACTATGACTACATATAACTGCCTTCTCCCAGAGTGATGGTGAAAATCAGAAGAGATCAGTCATGAAAGAGTTCATTCATAGTTAAGCAAGGTATGCCTCACTTGCTACTTATATGTGCATGGGTGTGTACAAATATATATATATATATATATATATATATATACACACACACACACACATAATTTAATAGTGATTCTATTCTAAGTAGGAATCGATCTTACTACAGTCTTACTAAAGTCTTAGTAAGGCCTTGTGCCTATTTTACTATTCATGCATAGTTGATAGATGCTGAATAAAATATGCTCAGCTCACTGGTGTGTCTTGCAACGGTTGATAAAGATGCTTAACTAGGAGGAATGTTGTTTAAGAGAGCTCAGAATGGGTAATTAGGAGACCGGGATGACGAAGTGGTGAAGAACTGCACTCTTTAGCTTAAAGAACTGCAGTTGGGAGCCATATCATGAGAACCCGTGTGTGCCAGTTGGCAGCATTAGAATTCTGAGACAGAGCCATCTTTAAAGATTTCCTCCCCTTGCAGCCGGGTGGTGAGGCAGTCTGGGCTGCTCTCAGAACAGTGGTGAGCCTTTTATCATTTAAATATCATTCCAGTGGGGGCAGAAAAAAAGGACAAAATACTGAAAATAAAAGTTAATTAAAAAATAAAATCAAGAGAAATGTCTCTCAGAGGCCACCTCTGTTACAGAGACCACCTGTCATTAAGCATTTTCCTGTCTATAAACCTGAGATTGGAAGCTGATCGACTCTTCTGTTGTTTAATTTTTAATGCCTTCTGTCTGGTCTCTGCTGTAGCTATTACAGGCAAAGGCTTGTCACAAAGATATGTACCTTGCCCAGGGAAAAAGTGAGTGTTTCCCTGGACCAGACTGACAGGCAATGGCATTAAATCCTCCTCTGGAGAATTTGCTGGTGAATTAGTATGACAAGAGAGAAGGGAATGCCATCGGAAGAAGGAAACTGAAGGGTAGTTCCAAGGTATCTTCATGTTTCACAGGTCTACTAGTTCAATAAGTTTATTGAGCATCTATTATGTGTCATTCATTGGTGTGGAGAAAATCAAAGCTGGGAGCATGGTGCTCCAGGCAGAGGGTTGAAGAGGCCTCCGAAGGAGGTAATAGGCAGTAAATTGAAAGATGAGAAAGAGTCAACATGCCAGAATTGTGGGCAACAGTATACCAAGAAGAGGTAATGGTGAGTGCAAAAGGCCCTGAGTTGGAGATGAGCTTGGCTTCTTTGAGAATCAGACAAAGCTGAGAGATGGGAATGTAGGCACAAGATAAATAACCAGGCAATCTAATGGAATTGATCAGGACCGTAGCAAACCTGTGTAAAAGGTATGAATTTGGCCCATGGATTAGATTTCAAACTTGGGGTCAAAACATTCATTTTGATACAAGTCTCATTCTGATGAATACAAAATAAATGTGAGTGAGGTGCTGGAATCAACTTCACATAGTGGGTTTACACAGCAGCGCTCCCCAGAATGATCCCTAAAACTCTGTCGCCCCGGCTTTAGCTTAGGACTCCATCCTGGCCTTACTGCAGGTATGCAGGATCTCCCCCATCAGGAGCCCCTTCCTCCTTGCTTCCCTATGGACCCCAGTATTCCCTTTTCCTACTGCTTCACTGATGCTTCCTAAGATACTCCATTGTGCCCCTCTTCTGTCCCCCTATATCGTCTGAATTTCAAGTGAAGTTCTAAGTCCTCAACTCAGCACACAAGGTACCCAGAGTCCATCCTCGGCAGGCTGGAAGTTCTACCTGTCTGCCCATCACTTCCCTGGTGCATGCTGACATGTGTCCACCTACACACCTGCTGGACCCTCAGACCCATGGCTTGGGCTTTGCTCTCTGACTGCACTACTCAGCCTCCCCTCCCCACTGGGACAGGCCTTCTTATCCCTCAGGTGCCACTCCAAGATGCCATAAAATCCCTTTGGGAAACTGTCTCCATCTCCCTGTCAGATAAGAGTATTCTCTTCTCCTAGGGGAGGAATCCCAGGCCAGGCAAAATGTGAGACTGAGGAGGAAGAGGGACCAAACAAACTTTACAGGGAAAAGCATTCCACCAGGGAATATCACTAAGCAAGGGCCTCAGTTGGAAATGAACTTGGTAGGTTGGTTTCCAGTGTTCTCTCCCCACTGGGCTCTGAGCTACTGGGGAGTATCCCAGTGTCCTTGACTTGGCCTCTCCCACTCCCTGCCACCCACAAAAAGAACTTTCTCTCTTCCCAATCAGGAATTTAAAAAATAAAATTCAAGTTATTTCAGGGGGATAAACAAAACCTGTGGTATATTTATGAAGTGACAATATTAAAATGAATTCCTACTGTAGCTTCTATCCTGAGAGTCATAAATAGCATTTAATTTTTAGAATCTCATTTGGGGAGGACTTTAATTTTGTTGTTCCAGGAGTGTTTATAAAGTAAAAAGGAACTCCTGGTTACATCAGTTGGGGAAGTGGTCACAGAGGGGCTGGGAAGGAGATTTACAGGGCTCCCTGGTCGTGCCCTAATTAAGCCATTTGTTAGTGTGTTTTAATAGGTGTCTTGTACTCACTGTAGCTGAGTTTATAAACAATTTTTTCCCCAGAGGAGAAGGGCAGCTCTCCTCTCCAAATTACACATGGTAACTTCTTCAGGGCAGGTACAATTGTTGCCTTCAAATGTACTGTCCTTATAGCTCTTAGGTTCAGTCCAGATGTGCTGATTCTCAGACTCTGGCAGTGGGGCTCAGCAAACTGTGCAGTATCACAGCCCCTCAGATCACTTTGATGACCACTCAGGTGTGAGGACCACTGTGATAGGACAACAATTTCCATGGAGCATCCATGGGCCAGTCACTCTACAGCAGGGCGTTAATGACCTTAAGGGTGATCCTCAGACCAGAAGTAGCTGAGTCACTTGGGAGCTTCTTACCACATTCTCAGGACCCAGGGAAATCAGGTAGTTTCTTAAACACCAGATCATGTAATCCTCAGAGCACATCTATGAATCAGGTATGATTTTAACACCGCTGAAATCTTCCATTTTTTTTTCCTTAAAAATCACTCCTTTTCCTCAAATTGCATTGTCTTCTTTGGTTCAGCTATTTCAGGTATTTCCAGAGCAATTTCCCTGTGCACAGTAAAGCTTCAATTTAATCCATGCACTCTACTTGCTGAGCAAACACTTTTATTGACTTACTTCTCTCTTTTCCTAAATCTCCTTTGTCATTCCCCTTCCATCACCAAAATGTCATGCACCAAATTTCCTTGACTACCCCTTTATTAAATGCTTTAGTCAATTACTCAACCTCTGTAGTTTGGGCACTTATAGTTGTCTTTTTCTGTGATTTCTGTGGTAGGTGATTTCTAAAATGGCTCACTGGGATCCCCTCTCCTCATACACACACCCTTACAAGGTCCCCTCCCCTTGAATGTGGCTGGACCTAGTGACTTGCTGCCCATGAATAGATTAGGGGAAAAGTGATGGAATGTCAAGCAACTGTGAATAACCCCCAGCTTGCAGCCAGTTGGCACCTGAAGCCATCAGTAAAAGAACCCAAAAGAAACTGAATCCTGCCAGTTGTCCATGAGAGCTAACTCAGTATACCCCAAAGATAGCTTCAGCCTCAGCCAAAGAGTTTGATTGCAGTCAGTCAGAAGCCCTAAGTCACAGAAGCAAGCTACTAAGTCACTCTTGGAATCCTGACCTGTAGAAACTGAAATAATAAATATTCTATCAACCTACTACCCTTTGGGGTAATTTGATATGCAGTAATACCTAATATAATCTCATTGCAGTTGGCATTATCAATATGCAGCCTGTGGGACTGATTGACACATTTGGTATTCAATCTAAAACCGTACAGAAAAATCTATGACAGGAGAGACGGCAGGTATTCACCAAATATGGATTTCTTTTTCTTCTTAGGTACAGTGGAAAACACATTTTCCTGTTCACCTTGAATCCAGATGAAAATGATAATACCTGAAAAATACACACAGTCTGATTCTTAAAAAATTTCCTTCCCATCCTAGTTTTTGCTTGTCAGGCGGTTGGTTGCAGATGGCCCACAAGAAGACCTAAAGGAAGACTTATGGATATTGAGCTGATGAAAGATCCCAATGGTAAGAGACCACTTTGAAGAAAGTCTTCTGACAACTGCTAACCAAGAACGCTCACATTGGACTTTGAGTAAACAAAAATGAACTTATTTTTCATTAGGCCCTTAAATTGCTGGTGATGCTTGTTACACAGTTAATCTAGCTTACTCTGACCAAAACACATTTATTTTGTCTATTCCATTTGTTCTTTACTTCTTATATTTTAATATCAGTTTATTTTTCATAACAAATATAATCCTTTAATTTCTACCATACTTTTTTTTCTAATTTTTGAAAATTTATTTTTATTAGTTGTTGATAGACCTTTATTTCATATTTATTTATATGTAGTGCTGAGGATAAAACACAGTGCCTCACACAGACTAGGAAAAGTGCTCTACCACTGAGCCACAGCCTCAACCCTCTCTACCATACTTTGAATATTGTTCATTTACTTTCCAATATTTTCCAAATCCAAAATGGGAACAATTTTTCTCCTCAGAAAGGAAAAAAAAAAGTTAGAGAAATAGATACATAAAGAAGCAACTGAATTGTAATATAATGGAGTAATAGAGGTTTACTCAAGGACTTTGTTCAAACACATTTAACACATCAATAACTACTCCCACCCACTTTTTTTCCCATAGCAAGAATACTTAGAACCCTCTGTACATTAAGTATCTACAGTTTGTAGAGATATAAAAGTGTGCTTGTTATGGAGTGAAATAAATTTTCTTCAAATTCCATATGTAGAAAAAATGAAGTCATAGTGGAAAAACATATCTAAATTTTAAAAATGTATTCAGTAGACCCTAGGGAACCATTGACAGTTGTAGAGGGAAGAGACTGGATAATATTATATTTTAGGGAAATTTTCTAGGCATAGATATATATGCAGGGTGGACTAGAAAAGGGATGGCAGTATGTATGTAGGAAGACAAGATGGAAAGTTTACTGTATGGTAGATCAGTCATGTGTCACCACCACCCTGTGTGAGGACAACAGGTGAGGAAATTCATGGATGGGAATTAGCTTTGAAAAGAAAATATGTAAATCTGACTGAAAGAAATGACTTTGTATGATCTCAGTACATTACTTGGTGTTTAATTTTTCATTTCTTCCATTTGTATATAGTTTCATGCACGCACACATAAAGGTGTATATATATATGTGTGTGTGTGTGTGTGTATTTTATCATTTTCACAAGATGTCATGCTATATTTAGGAAAGGCAGCATTTCTCATAAAGCTGTATTGAACTGTTTGAATCTTATGCTTTGTATTTAAAACAAATAACCCAACATATATGAATTCTCTTGAACCTTTTAGAATTAAAAATACTTTCTTTTCATTTTAGTTGTGAGTTTTGAAGACACCTCTAGTTTATATAAGAAAGCCCAACAGTTCATTGAGAGGTGGAGGGATTTCTTAGAGATGGGTGGACTTTACTCCCTGTGACTCCACCCTTAACTCCTTTGGGGAGAGGACATGCCACCCTTTTCCTCAGGTGGATAGAGAAATGTTTACAATTTGACATGTGCCCTCTGCTGGGTGTGTGTGGTTGTGGGAGATGAAGACAGATGTTTGAATCTCAGTTTGATGTAAATGGGCAGTGGATGAAGTTACCCTTGGTCAAGCTAAGTTTATCTGTCATTTTTTTCATCCCAGTGACCAAAATACCTGAGAAGAACAACTTTCAGGGGAAGTTTATTTTGGCTCACGGTTTTAGAGATGAAGTCCATGGATGACTGACCTCATTTCTCTGAGCCCGAGGAGAAGCATGGTAAAGAAAGGCTGCTCAGGTCATGGTGGCCAGGAAGCAGAGAGAAAAGGGCGAAGGGTCTGTAGGTAAGATAAACCCTTCCAGTGCAGAACCCCAGTGACCCACCTCCGCTAGCCACACTCCACCCACCTACATTTGCCACCCATCCTAGTCCATTCACTAGGATGAACTGACTAGGTTACAGCTCTCACAATCCAATTATTTGACCTCTGAATATGCCTGCACTAGCACAGGAGCTTCTGGAGAACCTCTCATGTCCAAACTGTAACACTAAGAAACAGGATTCTATTGGGAAAGATTTCTGCTCTGAGACTGGCTGGGTTGATGACCCTGAGTTCTTCAGGTTCTGGGATTTTGTTATGACAGTTTGAAGGTGCTAAGATAATCAGGAGTATTGATCCTATATTCACTTAAAATTTTGACATTTTTTTCAGTTTTGGATTTCTGCATTAAATTTGATTGTTTTAAAGCACTGCATTAAAATACTGTTAATCATCATTACTGGCTTTCTTTTTACTTTTTGCTGTCTCTTACAATTCATGCCTAAGCAACTCTCACCCCTCTCTCTACCCCTCCCTTCCTCAATTCAATATCATTACTGGACATATCCATTATCTAGGGGAAGAAGAAATAGGGAAAATCTTTGGGATGATTCATTAATTCTTATAGAAATTATTCTCTCTGCTCTATATCCAGAGAGTTCACATCCCAAAATAAGCAAATAGAAGACTCCTTGTTACCACAAAACAAAATGCTAAAATCTGAAGGTTATGTACTTGCTAGAAGCACATGCTCTTCACATTTCCTGTCCGTATGATTCCTTAGAGACAATTGGGACTGCTCAGGGTTGACAGTGGGTTGGTTTAATGGAAGTGTTCACAACCAACCATTATATGATAGGTTCAGTAGCTCAGAGTCATTGTACCTCAAATATGTCTTCTCCTGGCCTTTGGAAGAGGAATCTCTCAGAAACATGTTTGTCTACTCCTCATATAATCTAATGGTTAAGAGCATGTACTCAGTTAGAAGTGAGTCTTTGATCTCCAGTTCTGCCACACTCTCATTGTGCAATTTTACTTCCCACTCCAAACCTCAGTTTACCCATCTTTAAAATGCCACCTCATAGAACACATAGGAGCACTTAAGAATCTGTTTAGTTCCATATTTCTGAAAAATATTATTCAAGGGGGATAATGTGAAAGATGAATCCCTAAAGGCAGGTGGGGTCAGACTGAAAAATGCATTTATTTTCAGGGAAGATACCATGGAATAATCCATGCGTAGAACTTGGAGGTACCCAGAAGGTGCATGCACTAATTGATCACTAGTTTCCTTGTGAGACTCTTACACGATCAACAATTTTGCAAATAGTAAGTGTGGGTGAGACTCTGCGTGACACAGGCTGTTCTTTCGTGGGTGCTTCACCTTTCATTTGAGGTATTCGACCTCAACTGTGAAGGTTGGCTTACATCTCATGCCAGGTCCTCAGTAATATAGAAGAAGATATAATGGAGAACTTCAGAAGTTTGGGGGCTAGGGAATTCAGTCTGACCTGAGAAGATTGGTGTGTATCTCTGTGTGTAGGGAAAGCAGCTGTCGTTCATGTAGTCAGTGGAGTAAAAGTCAGACATGGCCACAGGTGTCCAGGCAGACGAAGGCCTTAGCATCAGGTGGGAAGGCTGTAGTATGAGACCAGGGCTCCAGGGTGACATTTGTTGAGACATGTAAACTCCAACTGAACTTGTGAGGCTGGATTCACCAGTTCCACACAGTTGAGATTCTCTAATGTGATACACCAGACTATTCTTAGGAGGCTTCAAGCCATCTTTAGGAATAAACAGGACATATCCAACTTCCCTGGAGAAGGGGACTTGCAGGTTTGCAGCAGAAGAATCAGTAGGAGAAAGTAGCTTTCCTCTGTTGTACACCTCTTGCCCTGGATTTAGGAAAGGAAGTGTGGTAGGTCTAAAGAGGATGAGTCATGCATACTGGAATTTAGCTCTGGTGGGTAGATGGTAACTGGGAAGTGGACCGGAACCTCGAAACTACATTGGCTTGAATTGACCATCATCATGGAAGCTCTGGCTGATGGGCTCTCCAGGTACACAGAGACCCACTGGGGTCTCTGTTCACAGAATCCGCTCCCCTTACCTCTGCCCAAGGATCAGAGATGGCTGTGATAAAGAACCTTGTCAGGGGAAAGGTTCAGTTGAAACCACTGAAGTTAAAATCAACTGGCACTAAAGTGAGGGCGCTTTTGACCAGAATGACACACACAGCTAAACCAAATACCCATCCCACAGACAAGAAAGAGATGAGGACACAGAATCACAAGTTAGGATAAGGTAACAACTTTCTGAGTCTTTTGACCAGGCTGGTCAATATTTCATACTTAGGCATAAATCATCAGTGAAGATTTTTCTCTCCATCATCTTATGTTATTTCAGGCAAAGGTTTTTCAATGTGGGCCACCTACTCCAGTGAGTCATAGGAAGGGGACATTTCTGTATTATGATGTACTCCTTTTTCATGCATTTTTTTCTCATTGATTTTCTTTCTCTGATCTTTGAGAGATTAAAAAAAAAATCATTTTACAGGGATTGGTAGACTTTGAGCAAGACAGCTAACCTCTTGATCCTTTTGTTCCTGCATCTGTCCTGTGGGGTGTGGTGACTGCTTTATGTGGGTGTAAGGATGAATCAAGTTAACTCACATGAAGCACTTACCACAGTTCCTGCACAACTCAGTAAAAGTTAGCTGTGACTGCTATTGCTATTATTGATCCACCCCTGTACAAAAAGGCATTTGTAGAACAATCTTAAAAACTAAAAAGACAAGGTCAATGCAAACGGTTGATTCAATCAACTTTGGAAAATAAAAATCATTAGTGAAAAACAGAAGCATATTAGTTCAAGTGTTACTTGGTTTCACGGAAGGAGAAAATACAATTTAATGCCTCTTTCCTATTTATCTGGATTTAGATTTAATGTCATACAAGAAAGTGTAAAACTTGGAAAAATTCAACAAGTTACATTACCAATTTTCATCATTTCTTATTCATCCATTCATCCAACAAATTTGAACTCTGAATATATGGTGGACACTGAGTTAGACGCATATGATGTATGGTCTCTTTCATCAAAGAGCTTTTATTCCAGTTGTGCAGGCAGTGAACATATTGATAACTATCACAGAAAAGATTGTATGTACTTTGGAGAGAAAGACTCTTGGCATTAGGAGGGAAAGAGAAGTGTTCGAAAAGAACTGTAGAGAAAATAGCAACGTCCCAACAGACTAGGGAGGAGGTTAGTCCTGCAAACAGAACATACAAATAATGACTAGACATATGGATGGAAATGTCTGGGGAGCTCAGTGGGCTAGATCCTTACTACTCAAAGTGTCATTCATGACCTGGTAAAAACCTTGCTTCAACCTCTCCAACCTACCGTGGAGATGGACAGCAGAGGTGGGAGAAGTAGAGCTGCTAAGACTTCCCATGCAACAGCCTTGTATGGAAATCATAGTCCATGAGGATCTGCAAGGGCAGTGTCCCACTGTTTTTATCTCAGCATCTCCCCACAATGTTTTGCACGTAGACACCAAATGATTTGCCCAATGATCCAGATGCTAAATAACACAAAGGCAAGATCTTTATCAACAGACAACCCTAGCTGTTATATCTGACTTCTCAACTCTGTAAGAACAGAGTAGTACCTTGTCTGAGTCAGTAAAAAAGAGAACCAAGTGGTATTTTGTTTGTCTTTTACAATAGCTCAGGACTATGATGATAAATATGGGGAGAAAAAAGATCATCCTCTTTCTATGTTTTTTCAGACCAATTTTATGCAGGTTCTCCCTGTTCCCCCACCCTCTTGTACCTCCCAGTCACCCAGACGGAGGAACTGATGCTCTGAATTCAATAACAAGCCTAGCAAGCCTAGCAAGCCCAGCTTATCATTGGTAATATTTTTTAAGTGCTTGAAAGTTGTCACCTGGGATTAAGACAAGGTAGTGTGCTGTTATTTTAATTATGAAAGACTCTATGAGTAAAAGGAAGCCCCTGGAAAGAAAAGAAGAAAATCTCAGCTACAGCCCAACAGGTGAATAGCCTTCTGCTGGAGCCTGGGACTGGGGCTCCAGTTTCCCAGGACCAGTGATCAAAGAGAAGGCCATGGCAGTATGGGAAGCTGTGCGGTTCTCATCTCCCTAACAGTGTGATTTTATAAACCCATTTCCCTTTGCTGCTTCCCACCTCTTCCAGTATTGAGCAGTGACTGTATTGAAGAGAACAGAGACTGGAGATAAGTATGCAAGTCTATTTATCTCTCAAGCTCTCAAGAAAATACTTATGAATAGGATACCTTACCCAGCTCTTCTTTAGAAAGAAGCAGGGATCTGCTGGACAGAGTGGCAGATCTGCTGGACAAAGTGGCACGTGGGTATTCTTACTGATGCTGTTTGAGTTGATTCGTTTTCCTGGTAGCAGACAGCAAGTTCCTTCCTGCAAAATCACAGAGGCTCAGATGCCGGGTCTCCTTGGGATAAGACTGCACTGTTAGGCACTATAATTTTTTTGATTTTGCAGCACACACGATGTCTCAGAAGAGGGATCTGTCTTTTCTAACAACCATCATTTTTAGATAAAATGGAAGGTATTCACATTATGTCTTCATCTTCTATATCTCGACTAGTAACAATATCAGAACTACCCCCTCCTGACAACTATATTCATTTCTCATTAAAGATATTTCATGTTTTATTCAGGAATTTAAATGAAGCTATCAGAGCCCGGAATGGCATCCGTTTGGTATAATTGTATCTCACTGATGCCAGCCCCAAGAGTTCTAATTAATATATATTTAGCTCCCTGACTGTCTTTAGACCAAACGGTTGAGTGTACAAGACAGGAAGAAAAAAAATGCACACACAGAAAGTCTTTTTTAAAAAGAGAGATTTTGGTAATTGTGCATTTCAAGAGCTTGGCTCCTGTATGCCAGAAATTACTCTCAGGCCACTGAGTGCTTTATGAAAAACAGACTGAAAGATGATAATTATTTTTATTGATCACACGTTTGAAGTTATCAATTTTTTAATCTCCTTTCACTCCGTTTCTTGTTTTTTTCCACAAAAATACTCATGCCAAGGGAATTACATGCATTTATAGCACTCCTTTGGTTTGCTCTCCCTTCTCCTCTCTGCCCTTTCCTTCCTTCGACCTCACACTATTAAAAAGCAATATTGTTCCTCTTTACCAACGTGAAAATGACTGGAGCCATCTTGGGATTACTTGGCCTCCCTAAACCCATAATATGAAAAGAAGCTAATTGGGTACCAACCTCATTCCTTATGGGGTTTGCCATCCCCCTCTTTCCCTCCAACCACATCCCCATTCTCCCTTGCAGGAAATGAGTTTGGGGACATTTCTTGTGCTGGTCTAACATTGGAATTCATAGCACTTGTGTTCACTTAGAAGCCTCAATTCACTCTGGTTCCTGGGATGCTCTGGGATTGTGGTTTATAAATCACTCCTCTGGGTCACTGTATGTGAAGATCAAGACCCCTGTGAGCTCCAGTCATATTAAATTGCACCAGGCAATGGAGCGTCCTTAAGAGTTTACAGTAAAGAAAACCAAAGACCTTATAAATAGGACAATTCAATTGACACTTTCAGCATGTCCAAGGCACCACTGAAAAGAGAGAGGGTGCTATTTTCCTTTGTTCATTGTCTTGGTTTCATTCGCTGTTTTGTTGAAGGTGTCTGTTCAACAGGACACAAACTGGGGTTTAGAAATAGGCTGCACTCAAACTTGGCTTGTCACTTCAGTAACATTTAGGGGTCATTAAGTGGTTTATTAACCTTCCATATACATACCATGGATCTGGTTCACACTGCAAAGATTTGTTTTCATCCCTGGATTTCTATAGTGATGATGTTAATGCCTCTTCTCCTCCTTGGTGTAGAAGTGGTATGTGCTTTACTGAACAGTGTGAAATAAGTGAAGCCAGCAACTTCATCCCAGTAAACAAATTTACTTAGATGCAAAAGAAAGATATAAACATGTTTATTTCATTAGAAGGTTATTAGATTGAACGTGATAACAACAACAGAACAACTTAATACACTGAATGCCTAATCATGCCCAGTCACTGTATCATTGCCAAGCATCCATCTTTATATTCAATAATAAACAAAAATTATATTGTGAATTGGCAAAGTTTTATGCTTACACTAATAGGAATAGTATTTTAAAAGTCTGTATTTAACCAGGTTAAATTTCTTCCCTCTGACAATCAAGATGGGGTGTTTCGTGGGAATGAAGTCTTTGATAAAATTTCTTTTACAAGGTGGACCTAATTGACTTGCCTCTCCATTCAGGAAGCAACGTTCTAAGCAGATGCAAACCTCTCCACCCAGGATTTGGAGAGAGCAGAGTGCTCCAGCACGCATGCGCAGTTCACTGACAGCTATAACACCCCACGGCCTTATTGACCACTGCATCCATTTGACCAGACTCAGAGGGGTTTATGATCTGAAACGCCTCGCTGCAAGGGCCCGATGACAGGTGTGTCAAGAGGAGAACAATAACCAGAAACAGATGCATGGAATATTCACTGATGTGTCAGCCACTATGATGCATTTCAGCAGCATCCATCCTCACCCAGAAAAAAAAAAAATTTTTTTTAAAGGCCGGGGTTGGATGGGGCGAGTAGAGAAAGAACATTTATTTCCATGAGGCCAATTTCCATGCCAAACAGAGCATCTGTCTGGCTTTGTGTTTGGTATAAACAGGACTCACACACACTCAAAAATAATGTCAAAAGTTCAAAGTGTGGAGAGTTGAGAATTCTCACATGGGCAAATAAATGAGGTCTGCGGATTGGCTGGCCTTCACTCAGCTTTGCACGAAGTGTTTCCTTGGGACCAGGGTGATGTGTGGCTTTGATTCTCTGCCCTTGTTCTTCCATAACCTGGTTTGGATTGTAGCCCAGTCCTAAGAGATTGGGGGTCACTCTGGCTTGATAGTGTAAGGTCAGAAAATGGAATGAAGCTCGGATATCTCAATTGAGATTTGAGTGTATAAAAGTATAAATCAAAAAAGCAAAATCCTTGAAGGGACACCTTGCAGCTGTCGCTACAAATGAAAGGTTTCAAAATAAGTAGATACAAAAACGCTGAGGCTAGTGCAACTAATAATTCCCTCCTAGTCCTACTTGAAGAATATGAGAGTGCAACCGAACACAGAGAGGTAAAGAATACACATCTTTGCAAGCAAAGAGGCTGGCCTGGATTCTTCAATAAATTTTATATTGCTTTGAGGGCAGTATTTGGGTATTTTGAAAAAACAAATTCCATCCTTCACATACTTTTTTACAGGATGCAAATTAGAAAATAAACCTAGTGATTCAATTAAACATCAGAATTTATGGGTTTATTTGTTCCTTGTTCTTGGAAAATCTGAATAATCTCAAAGTTGAGTCATTCATTCAGAAAGGAAAAAAAAAGTAAGCAGACTTTGCCTTTACTCCTAAATGCCACTGTCTTTTTTTTTTTTTTTTTTTTTTGCTGTAGGATATTCGTGATTTTATGTTTATTTAAACAGACATATCTCTAGTTTATGGGCATATTCCAGAATAGAACTGCATGTTGCTTGGAGTGCAATTCTTATGGGCAAACACCTGATCCCCTTTAATAAAAGATAAGAGGGACACAATTCCCTTGCCATTCACAGACCTCACTGTGACTTGCCCACAGATATGGCCTTGTTGCTTGACCTTCCTTAGCCAGCATAAGCAGCCTGGGTCCTGAACTCCAGGTACAGTGATCATAATGATGCTTCCGCTGCCACTTAAAAGTCTCCTATAGCCGAACTTGTTTGCTGAACTGCTCCAGGACTGTGATCACAAAGCAAGTCACAGGAGTGGCATAAGCATGTGTGTGATACCTGGGAGAATCGCTGTTCAACTGTGTGAAAGTCACTCTTCTCTATGACACTTTGGTCAAGGTCAGATTTTCCAAGAACCTTGCTTTCAAGCTGGGGTTTTTCGGCCCTGGTCAAAAAAGGCAATTCCACTTTTGGAACAAACACACTTAATGTGTTTCTTTTTCTGGTTGTTTTCCTTGTTTGGAAGAACTCAGTGTACAGCACGTTTGTACAATGGAATCTGTGTACTGATCTACTACGTGACCATTTCCCAAAGCAATTTTTTTTGTGGATCCCAAAGAATGTGAGTAAATTTTAGGAGAACAGAATGACCCCAGGTCAAATGAGTTTGAGAAATACTGAATTAAACATAAAAGAGCTGTTTTAAAGGCAGGATTTTCCAGAACATTTAATATGAAAAGTAGCATGTGATTTCTCAGTGGAGAATGTAATTGTACTATTTCTACATTTTTGTCCATGTTCCTCTTTTCCTGAGACCATCTCTGCTGTTCTAATGCTCCGAGGAACTTTAGGAAATGCTGAGCTAGGTGCAATGACACCTATCAGGCTCTGTGAAGAAGAAAAAACGCTGCTTTTTAAGATGACTAACATCAAGAGCAAGTAACATTGGAGTTTAAATTAGATTAACTGGCCTATGATTCTATTTAAACCAAATTGAGAGGGGAAAAAAAAAAAAGAAAGAAAGAAACCCACAAACCATTATCTACTTGAAATGGGAAAGAATAAGAAAAAAAAAAAAAGCTTTAAAATGTGAACTAACCTCTTCAGCAGACACCCACATATAACTTCATAAATCATTTAAAATGTGACAAGGAAAAGAAAACCTGATCAAATGACTGTCCAAATAATTATAGTTTATTCTTCAACTTTTTCTCATTGAAATCACATTGTCATTTGAGTAGTCATCTTGACACGACTAATTATTGCTATCCAAGGAAAAAGATAAAAAGCCTCAAAATGTAGTTTAACCAATTCTCACCTTCAAAAGTGCTCATGGAAACAGGGAAGCCTATAGAGAATGGAAACTCAAATATTCCCCTTACTCCTCCTCCTGCTCTGGCTCACCTATACAGGTTTCCCAGGGCATTCTCTCTTTCTGCTCTCTTCCCTGTCACCTCTCCTTCCATCCTTCATCTGTTGGTTTGGTCCACAAATTTAACCTTTCACAGTGCTGATTGTAACCACGGCTCATGGGTGTCCTGGGTCCTGTCACACCCTGTAATTCAGGGCTGGGAGCTTGAACAGCATCAGTATCCCATGGCTCCATCTCTTCCTCTGTGACATGCTGTTGGACCACTCCATATCGTGGACCCTTAAGAACACAAGATCCTCCACTTTTTTTGTGTTTGCATTCCCAGTCTACCATGACATCTGCAGTCTTGGGGTAACTTCAGAGGTATTAATAACTGTTAACTATGATTACCCTTCCCCTCAAAAGAAATGGCACTTAATTAAAGAGGGGAAGAGAGTCAAATCCACTTGTGGGAAGTTACCTGAATGTGTATGTTCTAGAATTCTGATCTTTGGAAGCTAATGTGATCTTCCTTTCGGGGACTCTGTTATAGACAGCTCCAAAACAAGTCTCTTTAATTAATCATTCTCATGATTCTAACTGAACAATTAACTTGAACATTTGACTGACTTCCTCAACAAGAAGGGTGGTAAAGAAACGGGTCTTCTCACCATTTTCTTTCAAATGGAAAGAAAATTGCACACCGTGCATGCTCACATCCAAAAGACAGGTATAAAATCGTTCCTGAAATGGAATCATTCCACTCTGATCATTGTTTTCTTCTGTGGTTATTTCTTAAGTATATATGTAACCTCAAATCAAGGGAAAGAAAAACATCTCATTGAAAATAAAATTGCCTAAATATTTCAACACAAGCACAATTTGCTGTTGCCTGCATTCAGGGTTGCTTCCTGTCCTGGCTGGTTACAAGATCCTTCTAGGGAACAGGTTTCAGGGGATGAGAATGAGGCCAGTGCCTGCTGATGTTAAAAGGACATGGCATCTGCACTAGGCTGGAGAGGGGGCTGGTTGCACAAATTAAAGTCAAACACATCACAGTCCGATTAGCAGACATGGACTTGAGTGTGTTGTCTAGTTTTTTTTTTTTTTTTTTTTTCCTCTACAAGTAACAGTGAGGCAATTAAAAAAAAGAAAGAAAGAAAGAAAGAAAAGAAAAAGAAAATCAATAGAAAAGAACAGAGAGACTATTACTTTTGTTTTCTAGCATCACTTTTTTTCACCTTCTCCAGCCCCCGTTTCTCCTTCTATTTATTAGAGAATACAATTTACAGTGAAATATGAGAAAAATGTTTAAATATGGTTGGCTATTTAATCTGTCACTGACTTGTTATGGTCAACACGAATTCTTACATAGATGCAGCTTGGAAATATATACCCACCAAGGAAACAAAATGTAAGAAAAAAAATTAGTTCTTTTATTGCCAAAAATCACAAAAAATAATATGTTGAAATTTGTTTTTTTCTTAAATAATTTAGAATTTCATGGAGCCACCTTTTCATGTACTGGAGGATTCCTCTCAATGGGTGAGTTCACCCATGAAGAGCTTTAATTACTTGATATTTTAAAAAGAATTCTTTATTATATTAAGAGAGAGAGAGAGGGAAGCAGAAGTGAGGGAGAGAGTCATGTGTGTGGGAGAAACCAAAAGCTTTGTGTGGGAAGCAGAAGGTTTCAAATGCAGCATCTCTAATGAACACAATTTTCATTCTCCCAGTCAGGAGCATGTTTGACATCTGTCATGGTCTGTGAGGGCAGGGGAACAGTTTCATGAGGTAGGGGTAAGAGTTAGGCTCATATAACCAGTAACCACTAATTTAAATCAAGCCTAAAGACAAACCCAAAACACAATTTGTTGTTGTTGTTGTTTAATTTTTTTTCACCCACATTAATTGTCTCAGGGAACACAGAGCTCACAGGACTAGAACAAGGAGGAATTGCAACAGAAACTCTCAGAGGCAGAAGTGGCTTCCCACTCTCCTTCCGGCCTGGAACTTCCTTTGTTCCTTTAATCACAAAACAGCTGTTTCCTCTGGAATTGCACATCCCATCTGGCAGTCTCCACCTCCTGCACATAATGCATATCGACTCTGCATGTTGATATGAAATCTTCCTTTTCCCATCCTTGTCCCTTCTCTCACTACTTCCCTCCCCCCAGATCCTAGATTTACTTGTCCTTCAGGAGAAGTTCAGCTAGGAAAAAACAGAATGAACAGACAAACAAACTGGAGAATCATTTGAGATTCAGATGGTTATAATGACAAAGTAATAGTTAATCTCAGGTACCTGCCTTGGAAGCATATTTCCAGACTCTCCTTTGTAAGACAGAATTTAGTGGTCAGTATCACTTTCCCGGCTTACTTATTTAAATAGTGTCTTTCACAAGCATTAGCATATTAACAAAGATTTGGCAGAAACTAGAATATAACTTGTGGGAGATAACGAACTGTAAACTTAAGTTCTTTTTCTAAGAGATTTACAATTGTATTCTAAATCCATTGAGTAATTGTATTGTAAATTCACTGAGACCTAAGGTGTAAAAACTAAGAAATATGCAAAATTCTGTTTACTAACAAATTTGGAAGAAAAGACATTGTATTATTCAGCTTTTCTTTGCTTTGACCAAGATATCTCACAAGAACAACTTAGAGTAGGAAAAGTTTATTTTGACTCAATTTCAGAGGTTCAGCCTGTGATTGACCTGCTCCATTGCTCTAGGCCCAAGATAGGGCAGAAGAGCATGGCAGAGGAGTGCTCCACCTCCTAGGGCAGCTAGGAAGCAGAAAGAAAGGAAAGAAGAAAGAGAAGGATCTACAGGGAATTTTAACATTTCCAGAGAATGCCCAATGCCCCACCTCCTCCAGCCAGACGCCACTTGCCTACAGTTACCACCCAGTTAGTCCATTCAAATTGGGGTGGACTGGTTAAGTTGAAGCCCTCACAATCCCATCGTTTCACCTCTGAATATTTCTGTGTAGACACAGGTGTGTTTAGGGAACGTCTCATATCGAGACCCTTACACACAAATAGAAGAACATGAAGAGAGAAACTGTAAAATCCCGGTGATATACTTGAGGAAAAATGGAGTGTTTATCAAATACCTTAAAATGTTGATGGTAGGTAGGGTAAGGAAGAGTTACAGGATCTATTTGTTAGATTATGGAATGTGGGGGAATGAGTCTAGGAAGATCTATGGGTGGAAGTGTACTGGTCAAGGTTCTCCAGAGAAACAGAACCAATAGGAAATTATATATCTTTATTTTTTTTTCTAATAGGCCATAGGCTATCACCCCCACTTTCAGATAGAGAAGATACATACTTACATAGTTAGGAGGAGATTTATTATAGGAAATTGGTTCACATTGGTATAGAGTTTTAAAAGTCCTGCTATCTTCTGCCTATAAGGTGGAAATCTAGGAAAGTTAATCATAGTGTAAGTCAGTTCAAGTCCAAAAACCTGAGAACGAGAGAGTAGATGATGTAAGTTGTGGTTTGAGACCCCAAACTGGAAAACAACCTGTATTTATGTACAAAGGGATGAAAAGATGGATGTTTCTGCTGAAGCATAGAGTTTGAATTTGCTTTTCCCCCACCATTTATTCTATTCAGGGCCTCAGCAGATTAGATGTTTGGGAGGGTCATTCATTTTACCAATTTAATTGACCAATTCAAATAATGCTGAGTTCTTCTAGAAATATCATCCCAGTGACTCAGAAATAATATTTTACCAGCTATCTCACTATCCCTAAGCCCAGTCAAGTTGAAACATAAAGTTAGATGCAACAGATAACATTTTGTATGGGTAAGTTGGGAAAGAAGTCAAGACAATGGAAATTGGCTTGAATAAAAACCCAGAAATGGAAACACATGGTTTGGATTTGGGATAGACCAAAGAAGTCATGTGGGCTGCTGTCTCATTAATGAGAGGGCACAGTGGACTCCAGAGAAGAATGCATTGTGTCTCTGGGTCCTCTGGGATAGAGCTATGAGGCAGAGCTCAAGCTTTTCCTCCCTGATGACATCACTCTGCTTCTGACATTCCTCTCTCTGAAGTCTTTTGTGGGTGATTCTCATGTGCTAATGGCTAGAGGCCTGCACCTTTAAGGCAGAAGAAGGACTTCCTCAGGTTAGCTTTACATCATTATTAGCCATGTGATCTTTGGCAGGTCATTCCAAACTCCAAGAGCCTTATATTTCCAATTGACAAAGTGGACATTAATTACATCTAACTCTTTAAGCTGTGTGAAGAAAATCAAGCACTTAACTCAATAACTACACAAAACAATTAAATGAATGTTAACTATAGTAATAGTAAAATTATTATTATCAAAGATCATTTGAGTTGGTAGATGACTGACTTAGGTAGAGTCAATATGTTCTCTGGGGAAAATGAAAGAAATTATGTTAGATCCAGGGCACGCTTGTAATCCCAGCAGCTCAGGAGGCTGAGGCAGAAGAGCTGTAAGTTGAAAGCCAGCCTCAGCAACAGAGTGAGGCCCTAAGCGACTGAGCAAGGCCCTGTCTCTAAATAAAACATAAAAAAGGAGCTACATATGCTAAACCCAAGACCAACATCATTCTAAATGGAGAAAAGTTGAAAGCATTCCCTCTAAAAACTGGAACAAGACATGAATGTTCTCTTTCACCACTTTTGTTCAACATTGTCCTTGAAACTCTAGCCAGAGAAATTAGAAGAAATAAATTAAAGGGATACAAATACGAAAAGAACTTAAACTATCCCTATTTGCCAGCAGCATGATTCTATATTTAGAAGAACCAAAAAATTCCACCAGGAAACTTCTAGGACTCGTAAATGAATTTATCAAAGTAACAGGATATAAAATTAACACCCATAAATCAATTGTGTACCTATACATCAGTGATGAATCCATTGAAAGAGAAATTAAAACAACTGCCCCATTCACAATAGCCTTAAAAAGTATAAAATACTTGGGATTCAATCTAACAAAAGTGGTGAAAGACTTCTACAATGAAAACTACAGAACACTAGAGAAAGGGAAATGCAAATCAAAACTACCCTAAGATTTCATCTCACCCCAATTAGAATGGCGATTATCAAGAACACAAGCAACGATAGGTGTTGGCGAGGATGTGGTGAAAAAGGAACACTCATACATTGCTGGTGGGGTTGCAAATTAGGCAGCCACTCTGGAAAGCAGTATGGAGATTCCTCAGAAAGCTTGGAATGGAAACGCCATTTGACCCAGCTATCCCACTCCTTGGCCTATACCCAAAGGACTTAAAATCAGCATACTACAGAGATACAGCCACATCAATGTTCATTGCTGCTCAATTCACCATAGCCAGATTGTGGAACCAACCTAGATGCCCATCAGTTGATGAATGGATAAAGAAACTGTGGCATATATATACAATGGAATATTACTCCGCAATGAAGAATGATAAAATTATGGCATTTGCAGGCAAATGGATGAAATTGGAGAATATCATGCTAAGTGAGATAAGCCAATCTCAAAAAACTAAAGGACGAATGATCTCGCTGATAAGCGGATGAGGACATATATTGGGGGTGGGAGGGGTTAGCATTAGGTTTAGGGTTAGGTTTAGGGTTAGGGATAAGGAGTGTGGTAAGAATGAAGGAAAGAAGGACTGTATAGAGGGAAAAGAGGGGTGCGAGGGGTGGGGGGGAAGGGAAAAAAAATAATGAATCAAATATCATTGCCCTATGTAAAAATAATGAATCAAACATCATTGCCCTATGGTATGCCTTGACTCCGTGTACAAATGGAGAAACAACATGTATCCCATTTGTATACAATAATAATAAAAAAAATTAAAGAGAGGAAAAAAAAAAAAAAGAAATTAAAGCAGACCTTAGAAGATGGAAGGATTCCCCATGCTCTTGGATAGGCAGAATTAACATTGTCAAAATGGCCATATTACCAAAAGTGCTATATAGATTTAATGCAATTCCTATTGAAATTCCAATGACATTCTTCACAGAAATAGAAAAGGCAGTCATAAAATTTATTTGGAAAAATAAGAGACTCAGAATAGCCAAAGCAATCCTTAGCAAGACAAATGAAGCAGGAAGTGTCTCAATACCAGAACTTAAATTATACTACAGAGCAAAAGTAACAAAAACAGCATGGTATTGGCAACAAAACAGACATGAAGACCAATAGAAGAGAAGACAAAAAGACTTACCTGCATAAATACAATTATCTCATACTAGACATAGGGACCAAAACATACATTGGAGAAAAGATAGCTTCTTCAACAAATAGTGCTGGGAAAACTGGAAATTCATATGTGGCAAAATGAAATTAAAACCCTATCTCTTACCCTGCACAAAACTCAACTCAAAGGGGATCAAAGACTTAGGCACTAGAACAGAGACCCTGTGCCTAATATAAGGAAGAGTAGGCCCAAATCTCCACCATGTTGACTTAGGATCTGACTTCCTTAACAGGACTCCTAAAGTGCAAGAAGAAAATCAAGAATTAATAAATGGGATGCAATCAAGCTGAAAAAACTTCTTCACAGCAAAGGAAACAATGGATAACATGAAGAGAGAGCCTACAGAATGGGAGAAGAAAATCTTTACCACACACACACTGCATCTAGCATTACTCTCCAGGATATATAAAGAGTTCATAAAACTTAACACCCAAAACCAAATAACCTAATTAATAAATGGGCTAAAGAACTGAACAGACGCTTCGCAAAAGAAGAAATGCAATCGGTAAACAAATATACGAAAAAAAGTTCAACATCTCTAGCAATCACAGAAACGCAAATTAAAACTACAGTGAGGTTACATCTCACTCCAGTCAGAATGGCAATTATTAAGAATACAAGCAATAATAAATGTTGGAGAGGATGTGGGGGAAAAGGTACATTCATGCATTGCTGGTGGGACTGCAAATTGGTGCAACCACTATGGAAAGCAGTATGGAAATTCCTCAGAAAACTTAGAATGGAACCACCATTTGATCAGTTTTCCTACTCCTCAGTTTATACCCAAAGGACTTAAAATCAACATACACACAGTTACACAGTCACATGCTACCATGGCCATGCTACCAAAAGCACTATACATATTTAATGTAATTCCTAATAAAATAGGAATTTCTCTGATATGCAGATGCTAATTCATAATAAAGTGAGGAGTGTTAGGGAAGAATAGAAGTACTTTGGATTAGACAAAGGGGAATGAAGGAAAGGGAGGTGGAATGGGAATAGGAAAGATAGCAGAATGAATCAGATATGCATTTATGATTAAGCAACCAATATAATTCTACATCATGTACAACCAGAAGCTGAAGTTATACTCCATATATGTATAATATGTCAAAATACATTCTACTATCATGTATAACTAATAAGAACAAATTTAAAAAAAGGTGGGAAATGTGGCTCAGTGGTTATATACCCTTGGACTCAATCTGTTGTATCAAAAGAAAAAAGAAAGAGAAAGGAAATTAAGTTAGAGAAAGACATGAATTAGATATTAAAGGACCATTGAGAACACAATGTTTGATATAAATGAGAACTTTAGACCTTTTGTTTTATAGAATGATCTCTCCACATGAACATTTTCTCAATAATTCTTAAATAAAATCTAATACCTAGTGAATAAAGTTTATATGCATTTGGAATCATTTGTAATTTTGTATATAACTGGTAGAGTATTGGTCATTAAGAGTAGGAATGGTTGAGTCTGACTTCCTGACCTTGGGTTCTGCCACTTAGAAGCAGTGAGACTTTAGGCAAGTCCCTTTATCTCTCTCAGCCTGTTTGCTTATCTGCCAAAGGGAGATGAGATTGTAAAGAGAATTGAGTATATCAATATAAGCCAACATGTTTGAACAGGATCTAAAACACGAGTGTCAGACACTACTATCAATAACCTTTGAAAACACAATAATAATTAGTAAATAATACTAATACCTTAGTCAGAGGTTTATTTCTGTAGTAAATGCCTAACTAAATGATTTACAAAGTTTTGGAACTTCTTTTTCTACTCTTAATGCTGGGGAAAACTAAATGATTTGTGTGCCAATATCTAGATTTTCCTATGTACCAGGTGGCAGAAATTACGTTGATAGGCTCAGTGCTTGAAGTGAAATAATTAGCCTTACAGAGGTTGAAACTGAAATCCCAAGTCTGTAAGTACTTTATATTTATTGAGCCTATAACAATGTTTGTGATTGATTTACATTTATTTTTCATACTTAGATGGATCTGTTATGATTGGAGAGGGCATTTCACTTAAAGTGCCTGAAAGCCAAATGTACTGGGGCAGCTTCTCTGGGCTTCCCAAGCACTATTGAAACATCCCCCTAAACCAGTGGTTCTGTTAGACCAGCAGCATCAGTATCACCTGGAGAATTATCAGAAATACAAAGTCTCAGGTCCAGTCTAGACCTGCTGCATCAGAAACTTTGGGCAGGGACCAATGTTGGCCTATGCTTCTACAAACCTTCTAGGGATTCTGATACTTACCCAGTCTGTGCCACTGTGGCAAATCAATGCAAATATCAGAAATGACACCAATCAAGCACTAACCATGGTCATCACAACTGTTGTTGGACCGTATTGAAGGAGCATGCACGTGTTTTTCCCATTCACTCCACTTTCCAAGTGATGCCTCCCTCTGCTGACACATTCTTCCTTTTAGATGTGTTAATATTACTAACCAGACTGTGGTGAAGTGACTTTCCCCTGAGCCTCAAAGTCATTTCTGTCACCTCCTATCAAGTGTTGATTTAATTAGTTTAACGCTTGAAAGGCAGTTGTATTTTCAACTTCTTAAATTGCACCTCCCTGTCCCTAATTCACTGCCCACCCACCAGACCACTGCCAGTGATTAGAATACTAATTTTAGGAGGACGTGGTGATGGGTGGTTGATAATGATTAGCTTAGTCCTTGAAGTGATTTAATAGGGACAGGATGTTTGACTAAAAGGCAGATATTGTGAATTTGCTGCTTAAAAGAGTGTCTAGTACTAGAGTACTCTGAACATGATGGAAAGGGAGTGGACATGGAATTAGAAGTATAGACATAGAGAAAAAACAGGGAAAAGATTTTGAGAAGCATTAATGGATTTTAAGTGTGGGTGCACATATAAAGTATGGTAGAGGGAATCAAATTTAGATGAATATCATATGTTTTGGACTGTTTTGATCAATGTAAATTGAGGGCAGGAGTAGACAAATGCATTTTACCATCTATTAACCTTTACCTGCATGCAATCATCTGTCCATGCCTGCAACCATCCATTTAACCAGGCATCCATCCAGGCATCCATCCATCCATCCATTTATCGATCCATCCACCAATGCATTCATTCACCTATCTATTCATTCATTCATCCATCCATTTTTCCATGTATCAATCCAGTCATTTGACCATCTATTGACTACTCCACCCATTCATCAATTGATCTGTTCACCAGTCCATTCATCCACCCCTCCCTCTCTCCATCCATCCATCCATCCAAACAACAAAAATATATCAAGTAAATATTATAATCACAAATGTTTATAGCAGTGGCAAAAAAAAAAATACTTGACCACATGAAGGTTTCCTTCTACAGAGGGCCACAGATAAAATACAGAAAAATAAACTATATGAAAAATTTAATGTTGATATATTTAATGGCAAACATAAAAAGAAAATCAGTGGAGCCTGAACATGAGGGACTTAATTTTTAATTTGTGGTCAGGGAAGGTATCCTTGAGATTATAACATTTCAATAATTGCCTTCCTGGAGATTGTCTTCTTATGGGAAGAGCTTCTCACTTAAAGGGAAGAGCCAGTGGAAATTCCAGAGGTGAGGAAATGTCTCATGTGTTCAGGGTTCAGTGAGAAGTTTAGTGCAGAAATTGAGGGGAGGGATAAAGAGAAAGTAGTGACACATGAGATCAGAAGGCAAAAGGTGGCCAGATCTTCTAAGCCTTGAAGTTCACTGAATCTGTTTTGTTTTTATGCTAAAAAATCTAATAAACTGTCTGGTAAGTCAAGGACTTGTATTTTCCGGATGAACTTTGACAGATATCATAAGATGAACCCTTGGAGTGAGTGGACTAACTGGGAAGAGTTTTCTGCTGAAAGATAAAAAATTTACAAAATATGGGATGAGAAAATAGTTGGTGACAAAAAAGAAAATGGTCACTTAGAACAGAAGTTAGTCCTGTCCCTGCATGAAGACTCTTAGTGTTGAACATCTGGCATGGGAGTTTCATAGTGCCCAACCAGGTCAACAGTACCCAGTGACTATTAAGTGTATGATGATGGTTCTATGCTGGAGAGTGAAATGATATGTGTTCCTAAGACAGAAAATACTGCAGCAGTTGAGAAGCAAGCTCTCCCAGGCTCCCACAACAGCCCTGAATGATTAAAAATTGAATTGATCCTAGGCTGCTGAGAGTGCCTGTGTTTTGGTCTGGTCTCCAGTGCAGCAATGTTTGGAGGAAGAAATTTGGAGAAGTGATTGGATCATGAGGGTTCTGTCTATATCACTGGATTAGTTCATTGGTAGTTGAATGAACTGTTAGAAGGTAGTGAATACTACAGGCAAGTGAGGCATGGTTAGAGGAAGTAGTCTACAGGGGCATGCCCAGGTAATATAGCTTGTCTCTGCTTCTTCCTCTACTCTCTCAATCTCTCACTGCTTCCTGATGTCATAAACTGAGTGACTTTCCTCTGCCACACCCTCCCACCATGATGTTCTGCCTCACCTCAGGCCCAGAACAATGGATCTGGCTGACTTAAGACTAAAACCTCTGAGATTATCAGCCCAAATAAATCTTTTTCCTCCTTTACTTTGTTTATGTCAGATAGTTTGGTCATAATGATGAAAAGGTGATTGATACTGCCTCTATTCCTGTCTCTGCCCTAACCATTCCTAAATCATTAAGTGGAATAATATGGCAGTAAAAGCAGCAGCAGCTACAGCAGCTATATTCTAGGATAGACATGGATATGTTTGTACTGAAAGAGGTCCTTTACATCCAACTAACCTGACTCTGGGTCCTCTATGGAAAATAATTGTAGTAGATAAAGTGTTTCAGGATTACAGATGACAGTTGTCTGACAGGGTGGTAGATCTGGCACCCTTCTACATTTGCTTTTTGTTATCATGGTCTGGAATGGTTTTAAGCATCCCATCTCCAGGGGCACATGATGTGCTCTGGGAATGGCCAAGAGTTCCCTCCATTATTGTTTGGGTGATGCTGTTCTAAGGACAGTGAAGTTGCATCCTGACTAGGAGAAAAAGAGTACTCCTGCTAATTGAGGATGACTGCCACAGTGGAAAATCTCCACCAGTGTGAGGAGCCTGCACCGGATGCTCACAGCTGTGTAGCTCCTACTATAATGCCCTCTTCCATGGATGAAGGTGTGGAACCCACAAGGAATAGTGCTGACTGTTCCTTCTGCCATTTTGTATGTGAACTGATACTATGCATCCTACTGGAGAAGAGACCTACATTGCAAGGCGTGGATTTCAATACATGCCACCAAAGGACAATCCCTCATAGCACCGACATTTTTAGTTCGGTTTGGAAGAGGTTGATATAATTTATCGAAAAGCCTACAGTCAACCTAATTCAGTAAAAATTCTGCCATTAATTATGTGATTTTGTTTTCAAAATGAGTTTATTTTTTCCTCAAAGCAGTACAATGAATGAATGATGTATACATTGTCTAAAGAGTAAAGATGTCAGCAACAAACTATCTTGATAGCTCTAGAAGTTTCTCTGTAGAATTTTTAATTGTCTCTATGAAAAGAAAAACACAGTTGTCATACCTATTACAGCTTATATTTTTGAAGTAGTGTGGAATTTTCTTAAAAATAAAATACAATATAGTACTTTATTTTATCATGCTGGCTATAAGAGGAAAGGAACATAAATTTAATATTTGTACAATTTAAATGAATGAAAATATGTGTATAATGTTTTTCCTTATGGTTCAACCATATAATTTTGATGTTGTTAAAATCTTGTTCAAGGTCTCATTGAGATAGCATTTCCTGTGGAGGCAGAGAGCTGGCCTCCCTGTGAGTGGCATAATTATGGTAACTCAATATTATCCATCCTTTCTTAGTCTGGTTCTGCCTCTCTCAACTTCTTCCCCACAATCATTAAGATGCTCAAATTCATCACTTAAAAGAAAATAGAGATTATTGTATGCAATTCAGTAACTTCCCCTGTGGGGAAACCAGGCCACTTTGAAGTTCTTTTTATTCTCAAACTTCATTAAGTTTATGCCAGTGGTTGTCTCAAATTAGTTATATAGAGAGAGGCATTTTGCAAATTTGTCATTTATAGATTGCATTAAACTGACCTGATTTAGCTATGTTGTTTGGAGAAATGATATAATGTGTATTTATTCCCAGCTATTAGGTAGTAAATATATAGCAATTATTGGAAGTATGCAGGCTGGCAATGAATCTCCTAAGTGATATATGTTTTATCTAGAAGCCCAAATTCTTTCAAATCCACTTACTTATTTAACAAAAATTTATCGAGGTGCTATTATATCCCATCACTGTACTAGACATTGAGACCATCAAGACCAATGAATCTGGAGGGGAAGTAAAGAACCCAACTGAGTATATACCACAACTCAAAGGAATATGTGTGCTCTGATGAAGAATCCACAGCAGGTGGAAGAAGTGGAGAGAGAGCAAACTCCACTAGAAGTCAGAAAGATCTATAAACAAAGATGTGAGAGATGAGTAGGAATGTGCTGGGGGTTTGGGTAACTATCTTGTGGAGAAAGGGTATGACAGTCCACCAGTACTCTGGGACTGTGGAGCAGCCTGAGTGATGAGCAGTGAGAAGCCACTCATAAAGCAATCAGTATTGGCATTTGATTAGGGCCTGAGAACTGGAGAACTGTGGAGGCAGAATACAAACCTGGTTGGACTTGTGCCTCAGAAAGTTTGTTATGAAAGTGAGATGTGGGAAGGACTGGAGGTGGTAGGGTGTGGCTAAAGGCAGGACATGAACCCATTCATAAGCGTGTGTGAGATGAAAGATGAAAGGGGAAAAGATGATGAAACTCCAGGAAGGCAGTGGAAATGAGTGGAGAGAATTTGAGAAATAAGTCAAAACTTCAGTTAACCTCTGAGATCTTCTCTCCCCACTTCCACATCCATACCACCAGCCTAAGAGCCATCCTTAACTGAAACAGGGATGGGGAAACACATGTTCTCTTCAGGCTGATGGACATGCCCCAAGCTCTGTTCCCACTATGTATCAGTGAGTGAAGAAGGCAAGTCCTAGTCAGGAAGGCTGAGAAGTTGGGGCCAAGAGGACCTGGGAATAAGCTACCTATTGTCTCATGCTACCTTGAAATGATGCACTGTGACTCCCACCTCTTCTTCCTTTTGCCCAGCTCCTGCCCTGTGGTAGAGTGACCAACTGGCCTCCTTTCTCAGATGGGAAGGGTCAAAGTGGCAACAGTGCTGAGTGCAGCTGGGAAACTGTACTCTCCATCATCTCTCTGGTAGTGGAAGAGCTGATGACAAGAAAACAGAGGTTTCTGGGTTGCAGGTGCCATCTGGGCACCTGAAGATTTTATGAGAGCTTATTGGGTGGGTTTATAGTGACATTCCTGCTTCAGCTGCTCTAGCCCTGTCCTTACAGAAGGCACTGTCAAACATAGGGTGTGTTGGAAATAACACGGGAATCCTACAAGCATGGTTTGCAACCTCATATGTCAGCTCTGTTCTTTTAGGCAACCTACTTGACATGTCTGAGCCGCATTTCCTTATCAGCAAGTGGGGAATTGAATCTTAATTAGCTTTGTTGGTATAGGATCAGATGTTATGAAAATTATGAAACTGCAAAATTACAAAAGTCATACAGTATATTATACTCATCATTGTATAGGAAAAGAAAATTCCTTCACTAGACATTCTAACTGGAGATACTAATGGATGCTGAATGGACCACAGTATAATCTAACTCTTTACTACTCCCACAGGTGCCTGTGCTTTCGATAAATTGTAGTTCTCTCTGATGAATGGAATTTTGAAAACTAGCTATTCAAAGATGTAATTTTTTTTCTATGCTCGAAATAGTCCTAACTCACTCCATTCCTAGAGGTGGAGTCTTGTCTCTCCTTGACTTTAATTTTTACCAACAAGGTTGTGAAAAATTAAGTAGTTTTAGAAATACTGAAGTTCACTGTTATGGGTCTGGAATAATTAAGAACATGAGAAGAACATGAGATACAAGGCAATGGTATTTACTGAAAATAAAGCAGAGTGTATTTCCATAAATGAACATTTGACTCTATCATTAACCCAGTGAGGTGTGTTCAGGTAGCTTTGGGTGTGAATACAAATAGTAAACCCTCCTCCTTTCAGATATACTTATAACTTATGAAAAATAATTCGGAAGGACAGCAAATGTATACTACACAAGTATCTTTCTATCTTAATGGTTCATAATGCTCAGCATATGCCCCCTGGTTCAATATGGTTGCTGGAGTTCCAGGTCTTACATCACTATCTAAGTAGGAGGAATGAAATAAAATAAAGAAAATATCCTCTTGTAAGAATATTTATCAGTAGTGTGTTCTCTGCTTTCCTCTTACTTTTCTTTTGCCAGAATGTAGTCTCATTGTTTTTTCTAACTAGAAGGGAGTCTGGAAAATGTAGTATTATAGCTGGGCAACATGCACTTAGGCAAATCAGGAGAAAGGACTTTGTGGGTAGCTACAAGTGCCCTCACTTTTTAGAGGAGAGGGAAATGACTTTAAGTATGTTCTGGTTATTGGTGGTTCCATTAGAAATTAACACATAGTGCCTAAAATGAAAAAAAAATTATTGTTCTCACAGTTTGGGGTCAGATATTTGTGGGGATCTAAATCTATCAAGTCAAACACAGTGACTTATCTGGAGTGACTTGAAGAGGATAAGATGATTGGATGCTGTGTCCTCAGTTCTTTGCTACTTTGTGTTCACGATGGGCCTACTCACCCATCATGCTTGGCACCTCAACTCAGGTGGATGGAGTAGTAGAACTTTGCAAGCGTTTGTCTCTCCTGGAACTTTATGACAAGGCTAAGTTGGGCTTCCTTGCAGCATGGCAGACCTTGGAGGCTGGATTTCTTCTCTATTAGCTGGCTTTTTCCAGAACAAGTGTTCCAAGAGAAAAAAAAAAGCAGATGTTATAAAATTCCTTATAATTAACCTCAGAAATCATACTTCTGTAATAAATCACTAAGACCAATCTAGATTCACAGGACTCAGAATTAAACTTCACATCTCATTGAGAGGAGGAGCAAAAATTTCTCAGCTATCTTTAATCTGCCTCAAAGTAATTGTCTAAGAAAACCTGACTAGGAAGCCAACAGGCTAGGCCTGGATCATAGACTTTTTAAAATGCAACCTGGGTCCAAATAGCAGGTCTTGATCTTTTAAAGAGTAAATTAAACAAGCTGATTTTAAGGATGAAAGATGATAGCTGTCTACAGAGCATGGGAGGTAGTAAGCATTTTCATTGTATGCATAAACTCCAGCTCTCAAGGGAAAGTGCCCGGGAACTTGGCACTGAACTCTTCAAGTTGAGTCTGTTACCAAGTTAGTTACCCCGCCCCCCAAATTCCCTTCCCAATCCCTTTAGCTGAACAACTGGGCTGCTGCTGTGCTCTCTCTTTCATATTTGTGAATACTCTCATAGGTCTGGGAAATCAGATTGTCTCATTTAAATTTAATTTGCATTTCTGTTTGAAGAATCAACCTGAGACATCAAAGAGAATCCAAAAAATGCACTACAACAATAAAGGATCAAATGACTTCTGGAAACATTGCACTTTTATATCTGGAAATATTGGATCAAACCCCAATTTCTTTTATTGTTAAAATTAAAGAGAGACTTAAAAGAAACTGCCATGTAAGCCTGACATCACATTTAACCAACAGACAAATTGTTATAACCTGGTGAGGTTATAACCATCAATACATGCATTCTTTATCTAATTCATAATGAGTCAGATTTTTCTAAGCTACTATGCTTTGACTGAGTTTCAAGTTAATTTTCTTCGAGTTAGAAAAATATTATTTTGAGTACAGGTCACAGATGCCTAATTTGCAATCTGGGAATAATTAAATTACCAGTTTATCAGCTCAAAACAGACTGAGTTTGGTGTTGAAATGTGGCCTTTGAGGTACCAACTTCTCAAAAAAATTCATTTTAATTATTTGTGCTTTTAATTTTTGAGGATCTAAAATCCTTTTTTGTTTGTTAACATATTTAGAGGCGACATTAGAAGGTTCTGAATCACCATTTACTGTGAGTCCCAGCAGGTGTTCAGAAAAAGGCACAAATTTAAAAAGTATGCAGTGGCCCTTCACAAGTGCAGAAGCACACTCTCTTTCTACCAAGAGTGAGGGCAAAGGGAGTAAGTGACCATATCTTGAACCATCAAGCCTTTGGCAGGTGACTGGAAATTGAAGGAGTGATGTCTTGATGTACTAAGCATGCAGATCACAAAACAATGATAGGGAAGTCATGGATCCTAGGGGCAACAAGTTTCAGCTAAGGATCACTATCCTGAGGAAGGCTGCCCTTCCCAGGTGGATGATCAAGGATGAGTAGTTTGTTATCTGTTGGTCAATAGGACTGGGTTGGAAGATTCAATAATAAAAAATTAAAACATGTCAAGTGAAGATAATTGTTTTCTAGTTAAACATAAAATTCTTAAAAAATATTTAAGAATAGCTTTTTGTTCATTGGTTTCAGGAAGAGGGAAATGAGTGCGGAATTCTAGGGAAATGAGTAGCGCTTCTGCCAGGTGCTGGGGAAGCTTCTTTTATGTTTAGGAAAACCTGCTGATAGACCATGCCAGTCCTTCAACACTCCACCTGCTCTGGAAGTGAGGGAGAGGATTCTAACACAGAGAATTGGCTGTATCTGTTGAACAGAGTTGTTGTAAAGTGAAATCTGTCCCCTACCAATACAGTTTTGGGTTTCAGCAAGACTGAAGAAGGATGAGAGGAGTGACCAGGGGAGACTTCTGGTAGCAGGATTCAATCTTTCCAACTAAACAGCAGGTGGACATGGGTGAGAAAGCCTGGACCGGGAGACGGGGGCTTGAGGGAGATGACATTCATATTTGCATTGATTTCAATTTCAACTGTGATCAGTACTGATTGCTCTTTTCATGCCCTCACCCTCACTTTGTCCCTGAGATCACCCAGGAATGACTGTACCTTGGAAAAATGGAGAGAAGGAACTCTTCTCTACTGGGGGAAGTGGAGAGGGGTCCCTAAGTAGAGTAAGCAGAGGAGATGAGATGCAGGTTCTTAGCTAGATTACCGTGACTGGGCATAATGCAGTACAGATCAAGTCACAAAGATGAGTTGAACATTCAGTGAGCCCTCTCAAATACAAGAGACGACGCAATATGCATATGTGTGTGTGTGTGTGTGTGTGTGTGTGTGTGTGTGTGTGTGTTGGCATGTGTGTGGAACAGTTTTGGAAAGGGAGCTCAGGCCCTGTATTCACATGGATACCAACTAGACAGGATCCAACCCTCAGTTGCATGTTTATGCATTCCAGTGAAGATGGCAATGTCCAAGTGAGGACAGAGTGGTTAACTGCTCTCCTCAGAAAGGACACATATTCAGACTCTCTCTGGCAGCTATAATAATACATCATAAAGCTCCATGTGTGCTGTCCTTCAGTGCTGGTCTGGTTCCTACAGGATACTGACAGGGGTTCATCTGGTCTTCTTTTTAATCTGTCTAGTAATAGAGGAGTTTCTACCAATGCGTCCAGAATATTTGTCTTAATTCTATATTATGAGCTCACCGTATGGATTTTGGAAGGTGTTAATTGAGCAGTCAAGTCACAGAGAATTGTTTGCCAGCTCTGACTCAGTAGACTGTGAGGTTGTTCCAGAATTAGAACAAATGCCAATTGAAAGAGGTGATGGAGAAGGAAGGCTGCAGGGAATGACAAGTCCCTGCAGTCTCACTCATCTCCAATACTAACTCCCACCAGGTTTCAAAAGCACACTGTATGCTTTCCTTCTAAAGACCAAGAATAATGGAATAAGCTTCATTTTATTCGCATCTGTTTTAGTCAGCTTTTTTGCTGCTGTGACTAAATGATCTGACCAGCACAATTATAGAGAAGGAAAGTTTTATTTGAGGGATCAGCGTTTCAGACATCGTAGTCCATAGAAGGTCCACTGCATTCCTTGGGGCTTGAGGAGAGGCTGAACTTCATGATGGGAGAGTGTAGCAGAGGGAAGCAGCTTGCATCATCAGGAAACAGAGAGACTCCAACTCTTCAGATACAAAATAAATACCCCATAGCCACGCCCCAATTCCCACCTCTTCCAGCCACATCTTGCCACTTTGATTATTCCCTTCAGGGATTAATTCACTGATTAGGCTAAGACTCTTAGTACCCAATCATTTCTCCTCTGAACCTTCCTGCATTGTCTCACATGTGAGCTTTTGGGGGACACCTCACATCCAAAACATAACAACATCTATTGATTTACATATGCTCAGTAAGTCAACATGGCTTTCATCTCTGGTCCCTGACTCCCTCTGCTTGACCTCCACTCAGATAAAACTCTCATCACATAGCTTCCCCAGCTCCCAATTTAAAGCAGTGGAGACACTGTTCTTGACGCTATTTTTCTAAAACACAGATCATACCATGTCATTTCCCTACTCAAAACACCACAATGACTGTTGTTCACCTTTCAGAGTTTGTCTTTTTCTACCTGATACCCAGTGTCCACCCACACCCCATGAAGCATGCTGACCATGTGGAAACCTTCAAGAGGGCACCAGTCCCCAGTCTCCAGCAATGACTTGCTCTGTTGCTGCTCCACACTACTGCTTAAATGGTCTGCCTTCCATACCCTACCCCACCTACCCGCAATTCGGTCTTTAATTCCTGGACAAAAATCACATTCCACCTATTCTCTTATCAAAATATTTGCTTAAAAATCATTAGCAAGTATTCCCTATGAGTTACATGCTAGTATACATTTTTAAAAATAATGTCAAGTAATGCTTTCATTCTTTATGAAAAGAACATAAAGATTGCCCTTATCTACATAAAAGAAACAAACAAGCATTTTCATATAAACTGTATATTCCTATGATCTTGAGTTGAGGAAAATCAATGACACAGTGCGTATCCACCAGCACACAAAAAATAAAAGGATAAACCCAAAAGTATAAGCAAAGCAAAAACATGTAGTTCTATGAGGTTAAAATTTCACAAGATTTTAATAAATTTCATAATTACAATATGATAAATTATAATTGTATTATGTTATTACTAAACATGTATGTGATGATATAATTATTTAAAATGAATTTTAGTGAATAAATAACTGTAGTGTTATGGGTTTGATGTATTGAAACTCCATGGTATTTACATACCAAATAGCTAGCTAATATGGATATATATTACAAAATATTTTGTAAATTCCTATAACATTGAATTTTAGAGAAAAATATATTCTGTCATGGTATATTATTTCAACAAAGATGCTGTATAATGAAAATTTTGAGCAACTGAGCATCAAATGACGAGTTACTCTCAAGGATAAGCAGGTTACCCACATAGAAGGTGGAAGATAGGGAGAGGCCCAGTGGGAGGAGAGTTGGAAGGGGACTTGGGACAGACCAGGGGCAGAGAGGCGCTGTTGCTGCAGCAGTTCAGACTGAGAAAGAGATTGAGAAGCGAAGAAGAGGACCACCAAGACAGGACAGAAAGAGGGAAAAGAGGGAGTTGAATCACCCACATGCAACTTGCAAAGAGCTGCCTCTTGAATCAAAGTCAGATCCTTGTGGAGGTTCATTAATTCTTTCTAACCTTTCTAATAATAAATGTTTATCTAGGAAACTTTTCCTTTCTATTCCATTGGATAAACCTGAATCCAGAGTCTGTTTGCTTGCATTCACTTTATATAATTTTATAGAAATAAGCAAAGGTCTATTCCAGCTGGAATATACTACCATGTAGGACGATTTTAGAAATAATTCAAGGTCATTTAATTCAAGGCCAAAAATAGCATTTTTGTTACATTTGACAAACATTTAAGATATTTAAAAACATATTAGTTTATCAAATCTAATCAGAACAAACGTAAAGGAGAATAAGAAAATGTATAATTAACAGAGGTGATTAAAGAAATTGTGAATGATGAAAACATGACAAAAGCATGTGCCCCTAGAATGAATTATTTGATGTTAATAGTTATTCAGAAATTATTGGGATTATCATTATTATCGTGTGTGTGTGAGTGTGTGTGCATGTGTGTGTGTGTAGTGCTGAGCACAGAAACCAGGGCCTCACACATGCTAGGCAAGTGCTCTACCACTGAGTTACATCCCTAGTTCCAATGGTAAGAATTATTTGGAAGAAAAAGGAACCCATGTGAAAGTTAATAATCAATAAGACAAATGGAAAAATAATTTAACACATTACAAATAATTACAAAAACCACAAACCTAGAACATTTGACTAGAAGCTTTGCTTCATTTCGGTATTTATTACCTTACTATTTACACAAATGCAAGTTGGGGCTTGTTAAGCCCTCACTGGTTAAGCATGATGAAAGTGCTTCTGCTAAGGTTGTGCCATGAAACAAAAATTCAAAATCCTTTCAACTGTGCACAGTGTCCAAGGAAGGGGGAAGCCAGTAACTAAACAATTTTAAGAAGAGCCTCCAAGTCCATTTCCTTAGGGGAGGTTATAGAATTGTGAGGGAGAAAAATAAAATTCTCATAAATAAACTAAGCAATAAAGGAATGCAATTAAGAAGCACTATGCAGGAAATTAATTGTTGCTGAGATGAAGCATGGGGGGAACCTGTTTGGACAGGATGGTAAGGATGTGACCTCAAAAGAACTGAAAGATGGTAAGCAGTCAAACATGCAAAGACCTGGGGAAGATGGACTCTGAATGGTGAGCAAGTGTTTTTATTTTCTAAATTGAAAAGAGTGTGGCCTAAGTGAGAACCTGAAAGACCTGTATGTCTGGAGTGGAAGAGGAGTGCAGGGCAGCCTAAAACCTGTGGTCACAGAGGCAGCCAGAGCCTGATGCTGGTACAGGTACCAATGTAAGGAATTTGATTTGATTCTGAATCCAATGGGAAGCACAGATTTAATTTACTCTTTATATTTTTAAAAGATCATCAGATCACTATGGAAGAATACAATAAAAATGTGAGTCATCAAGTATGACAAATTAGAATAAATTAAAAAATCAATTAAAAAATAATCCATTGCTGAAGTTCAGACAAGGGATGATGGAAGTTGGTACTATGGTGATGGATAGAGAAATAAATGAATGGACTGAAGATACAGTTGGGAGCAGGATGGGTACAAATTTCAAATGCACTACACAGAATTGAAGACAATGAGGAAGAGGAAGTCATCTAGAATGACTCTTAGGTGTTTTCCTGACTTATATGAATAGATGATGGAAATCACAGAAATGAGGAAGACCTGGATGGAGATGGGGACAGGTTTCAGGAAGACATCAGGAGTTCATGTTTGGCCCAGTTGTATTAAAGATGCTTTGAGGTACTCACACAAAAAGTTAAATAGGCAACTGAGTGTAGATGGAAGAAGCAGCTGAACTGCATGTGTGAATTTGTCAGTTATCAAATGCATTCGATATTTGCATTCTTTGAAATAGATGAGATAACCTTACAATGGCATATAGAGAAGAAAATTAAAGATCTGAGAAACCCAAGTCATAGGTTGGATGAAGGGGATGCCAATGCAAGAAACAAAGAGATCAATCAGAGAAGAATTGATAAGGACATGGGTTTCAAGAAGGAAGGAGGAGTTGACATTGTAAATATCATGGGGTTTCAGTGTGAAGAGAACAGAAAAGGGGCCATTGGGATTGGTGATTGGGGGATTCTAAGTGTTGCTGATAAGGGGACATTAAGTTGACAGAAGACACACATCAATGGACTAAAGTATAAATAAAATGGAGAACTGATACTGTAGACAAATGCAAGAAGTTCCTTACAGCAAAAAAAGAGAAATGAGATAGAAGTTGGAATAAGGAGATGCCCCAATTCAACCATTATGGAAAGCAGTATGGAAATTTCTCATAAAACTTGGAATGGAACCACCATTTGACCAGTTATCCCACTCCTCAGTTTATACCCAAAGAACTTTAAATCCTTTGCAGGCACATCAATGTTTATAGTAGCTCAACTCACAATAGCAAAACTATGGAATCAAACTAGATGCCCTTCAACAGATGAATGGATAAAGTATCCATATGATCTCTCTTTCTCTCTCTCTCTCTCTCTCTCTCTCTATATATATATATATATATATATATATATATATATATCTGTATGCACACACACACACCATGTAATATTACTCAGCTTTAAAGAAGAATGAAATGATGGTGTTTGACATTAAATGTATGGAACTGGAGAATATCATGTTAAGTGAAATGAGTCAAAGAAACCAAAGGATGGATGTTTTCTCTGATATGCAGATGCTAATTCACAATAAGCAGGGGATAAGGAAGAATAGAGTTACTTTAGATTAGGTAGAGGGGAGTGCAGGGCAGGGAAGGTTGTATAAGGGTAGGAAGGATAGAAGAGTGAATCAGACATTATACCCTACATAGATCTATAACTATATGATCAGTGGGATTCTACATCATGTACAACTAGAAGAATGAGAAATTATACTACATCTATGTATGAGTATCAAAGTGCACTCTACTTCCATGTATAACTAATTAGAAAAAATAAAATAATAATAAAAATAGAATGAGAAATGCTAGAATATTTTTGTGTGCTGATGGAAATGTTTCATATTGAGATGTGAGAGAGAGAGGAAGAACATGATTGTCGAAAAATTGTTCTTCCTAATACTCCACAATGAAGAAGAGTCCAGAGTTCAGAAAGGGGAAGGAGAAACAAAATACAGATCCAAGAGAATGGTGGAGAAATGAGACATTGTCTGGTGATGGATTTTATTTGCACAGTGACATATGATATAAGATCATCATTTAAAAATAAAATTGGATGAAGAGGAAAAGCAGTGTGTCTAGTAAGGCAGTAGAGGCATCATACAGTTTTGATAGGAAAGTTTATGAAATGAAGAGTGAAATGAAGAAGAGTTGTTACCACTAACTGCCAGTTTTTAAAGTTGGAGCCCATCAATTTAAAATGAAAGTAATCTGATATACAATGGTTTCTGCAAAAATTCTTGGGTATAGAACAGATACAAAGAAAATGAATGAATGTGTATGATGAATCTTGTAATCCTTTCTGCATGTGTAGCAGAGGGAAAGGGGGACAAGGGGATTCAGGGTCATTGAACGGAAGTATTTGTGAGAATGAGCCGTGATGCCAAGCTGCATGGGAGTACAAGTGGAAATAAAAGAGTGTTCTATACTCCTATATATGGGCAATAAACACACAAAGTTCTGGAAAGATATGAAGAAATGGGGACTCCTATAAATTGTTGGTAGGCATAGGGAAAGAGACAATTACTTTGGGAGAACTTTTCCAGTTTCATAAAAAGTTAGACACATACCTACTATATAATCTAGGCTTTCTACTTTTAGGATTTGTACATGGATGTTCATAGTAACTTAATTCTCTAATTTATCAATTTATACAATTTAAATAGGTGCAGTTTATTGTATATTTGTTTTACCTTAATAAAAATATCCACCTGGTTAACAAATGCAGAAGGGGTGTTGATGTACAGTGACAGAGCAATGTGATTAATGGTTTACACATCTCAGTGTGGTTTAAGAATTGTCTTCATAGAAGCATTTGAGCATTTTAACAAATGAACTCAAAGGTTAGAAACTATGCTTGGAAAGTGATGTGCATATGTTCTTTAATTTTAAGGTGCAGCTATTTCTGGTGAAGACAATATGTGGTATGGGACTTGGAGAGTAAATTGGAATAAGAGGGAAAGGTCTTCAGGGATAAAACGGTCTAAGAACTATGAGACCTCCATGTGACATGATTTATCTATGTGCACATTAAGGACATTAGAAATTTCTGACAAGAACAACTTAGAAAAGTAAAATTTAATTTTTGGCTCACAGTTTCAGGGGTTCAGTCCATAGTTAACTAATCCCATCATTCTGGGTCAGAGATGATGTATAAATCAAGGTGGAGGGGTGAGGTGGAAGAAAACCGCTCAGCTCATGGTATCCAGGAAGCACAGAGAGAAGGAGGAGACTGGGCCAAGATATAATGCCCAAGGTCCTGAGTAACCTACTTCTTCTAACCTGCTCCAACAATTTATAGTCATCCCTCAGTAGTTTGTTCAAATTATTAATCCATGAAATATATTAATCTACTGATGAGGTTACAGCTCTCATTATCTAATCACTTCGCCTTGGACAGTCCTGCATTAACAGGAGTTTTTCAGGGCATACTACTTTATCCAAACCATAATATTCCACCCCTGCTGCTGAAAAGCACATGTCAATGTGTAACACAAATATATTCAGTACCATCTCCAAGAGTTCTATAATTGTAACGGTTCCAGGGTTGCTCAAAATCTAAGTTCAAAGTTTCAAGAAAAACTCTTAGCTGTGTCCCCTATTTAAAAAAAATCAAAAAGCAAGTTATAAACTCCTAATATACGGTGATGCAAAGTAAACATTTCTATCCTAAAAGGGAGAAATATGGGTATGGAAAAAAAGAATTAGATCTAGAGCAATACTAAACTGAGCCACACAAACATTAGATCCTATAGCTATGTGTCCAACAGCTGGGGCACATGGTGTTGAGATGCATGCCCCAAAGGGTAGGACAACTCTGTTCAAGGACCTTGCCAGTTAAAGCCTGCATGGCCTTTTGTTCTTCCTTCTTGCAGTTTTCCTTGGTAGATGTTCCATTTCCTTAGCATCACTTAATTACTGGGGTCTCCATTGCAACTTCAACTTTACTTTCACACCTTCATGCATTCCTTCTTATGGACTATCCACAATAATTTTAACCCTGTTTCACTATGCATGGTCTCCCAGGCTTTCCTTTGAAATCTCCATGGAAGCCTCCATGAATTCCTAACTTCAGCATCCTGAATTTTTGCAGAATCAGCACCACATGGATGATAACAAGATCTCTATGAGATTGAATAGTAGCTGGGCCCTCTTCGACCATGGCTGCCTTAAACCTCTGTTTGCCTTGGAGGCTGAGTATAGTGAATCAAATCCTGAGAAAACAGTTTCTTAGGTGACCTGAGAAACTGTGCCCCCAGGACCTCTTCTCAAACTAGATTTTACTTTTATATCCTTGCAGGTTCTATGGTTACAGTCTTCCTGATTTCTGAGATGTACTTAAGGAATATTTCCTATTATCTCTGCGCAAAGTACTTAGCTTCTCTTTAGTGGCTGTAATATCTTCAACAAATACACCTTCATTGTCCCCAATTTTATACATGCTTTTTCTCTGGCCAAATTTCAACTTTTCCAAATATTTCTTCTCTGCTTTCTAATTTTGAATCTCAGACTAAACTTGGATAAAAGCTGCCAGCAATTCCCAAATCACTGCCTGATGGCTGTGCTATTTTGAAATTTCCTTGCATAGATTAGTCCATCATCTTTAAATTCAGCCTCACAGAAAGTCTCAGGACATGGGAAAGATGTAGAGAAGTTATTTTACAGAATATAACATGAATTGCCTTTAGTGCAATTTCCAGTAGAGTCCTTGCTCCCCTCTGAAAACTCATGAACACAGTCTTTACTGTCTACATTCCTATTGGCATGCTGGTCTTCTGAGCTACCACCAGTATTGTTCATTAAGCTCTATTTACAACATTATGAGTCTTCTCCACCTTCATCTTCAAAATTTTCCAAACCTTTACTACAAATCAGTTCCAAAAGCTATGAACCATATGGTCAGGTATAGTCATAGCAATGACACCACTTGTCAGTATCAATTTCTATGTTAGTCACTTTTTGTCACTGTAACCAAAATACTTGATGAGAATAACTTAGGGGAGAAATGTTTATTTGGGGATCACAGGCTCAGAGGTTTTAATCCATGGTCATTGGATTGCTGATTGCATTGCTCTGGGCCTCAGGTGATGCAGAACAGCATGGTGGAAGGGTATGGCAAAGGGAAACTCTCAGCTCATAGCAGCAAGGAAGAAGAGAGAGAGAGAGAGAGAGAGAGAGAGAGAGAGAGAGAGAGAGAGAGAGAGAGAGAGAGAGAATGCTCTGCTTTTCAGGACAAGATAATCCTCAAGCATTTTCCTTCAGTGATCTACTTCTTTAGCCATGCCCCTATTTCCTGTTATCACCCAGTAGACATTCAAAGTTTTAATCCATCAAATGAATTAATCCACTTATGAGGTTATAACTCTCATGACCAAAGTACTTCACTTTGAAAGTTTCAGCTTGCTGAAACCATGAAGTTTTAAGAGAACACACCTACATTCAAAACACAATGTTATGATTTGGATGTGAGATATCCTCAAAAAGCTCATGTGTGAGACAATACAGGAATCCTCAGAGATGAAATTATTATATTATGAAAGTTGTAAACTCTTCATCAGTAGGTTAATGCATTTGATGGAATAATAATTATAATGTATTAATGGGTGGTAAATGAAAGCAGGTAAGCTATAACTGGAGAAGTAGGTCACTGTTAGCATGGCTTTAGGGTTTATATTTTGTCCCAGAAAAATGGAGCTCTCTGCTTCCTGACTATCATGAACTGAGCAGTTTTCCTTCACCACACCATTCTGCCAAGATATTCTGCCTCAGCTATGCCCCAGAGCAATAGAGATGGCTGGTCATGGGCTGAACATCTGAAACTATAAGCCAAAATTAACATTCCCACCTCTAAGTTGTGTCTGTCAGGTATTTTTTGTCACAGTAACAAAAAGCTAACTAAAACACACTATAACCTGGAAATAGTAAAGCTAGATGGTGCAAACTTGGTAGTGAGATATTACAATTTTGATTTTAGGGGCACAGTTATGTGAAAATATCAATGAATTCCAAAAGGCTAGAAAATCCAGGTCTAGCATATGAAGGGATAATTTGAAGAAAGCATCACAAGAGAGCTGTTCCCAGAAAGTTATTTTGCAGAAGATTCAGATTAGGGTTTTGGGAAAGCGCTTCACAGAGCAGAGGGCTGATTTATCCTGTAGGGTTAGTGTTCTTGCCATCACTGACCTGAATAGAGATGTGAGGCATGATATTTTTCATCCCTATATCCTCTGAGAGTGTCCAGAAACTTCAGGCTATGATTCAATAAATGCTTCTAATGTGACCCACCAGGAGAGCTTTATGGAGGTCATATCCTACTGCCTTCTTTGACTAAGAACCTCCTGAGAGGCCTCTGGTAGCCCTGAGTTCCATGGTATGTGAATGGCCACCCCAGCAGACCTATGGAAGATGAATAGCTTAAGCAGAAAGCAAACAGGAGGCAATGAGCACAGAGATGATACCACTGGCTAGGCAAGGACCATCCCATCTGTAGCAGGAGGCTGAAGGCTGGAGAGGGGGCCATCATCTTTTACATACTGATTGTTCTTGAGTATGCTAGCTGAAGCATTAAGGACAATCCTGTGAGATATGTAGAGAAGGACCTGGAGAGGGGTCCAGAGCTTCAGTCAAAGTTCGGTGGAGCTTCTCCCATCTCCCCTTTAGAGTTGGATGCTAAGTTCTCTGAGCTCTGATGTGACTCTGCGCACTTCCATTATGGGATAATAGCATTGATTTGTGATTTTTCTAGGCTCCCTCACTCCTAGCACAACTCATTTTTCAATAAGGATTATATTAATCTCTGAGACACACCTTTCTCTATCCCGCCATTTTTTTTATCTTCTATCCTAAATCTAGGGTGTGACATGTGGTGGATACGAAATAAAAATTGTTGAGTGAACAAATGAACACTTGAATAAATTACCCGTGTCAAATTTAAATCAATGCAAAAACATATCTGTGTCTTTTACCAGACACAGGATTCTTTCTGTGGGAACTCTTTGAGAATATACTTTAGGAAATGCAAATCTTAGGACCTCTGCAGTTTGTACTATCTTACAATTTCAAGCATAGACATTCTAATATTTTTTTTCCCAATCTCCTTTGGTGATTAGAGACAGTGCTGGATCGTGTGCTGGCCTTGAAAAGAAAGGTGATCAAACCCTTTATTATTCAAAACTGAATATTTCTTGACTTAGGAGAATTATAAACATAGAACTGGTACAGAAGTACAGTACAAACTGGTACAACTGGAAGTTGGGGCAAATTATTGAAAATGAGAGTAGTTAGCACAGATCTGGATGGAGAAGGAAGTTCTTGCTGTCTGTCAGTGCACGTGCAGGGCGGTGTGCCACAAGGTGGGCGATGGGCACTAACAGTAGTGCTAATATGATGTATTAAATGTCAGCCCGGCATCGCTGGGTGTGCATATCTCTCCTGTTTATGCTTATTCAGCCCTTTGAATAATTTAACACATTTCATACTCTAAATTACTCTCAGCAATTTGATGGGGCTTCTGGCAGTTTACTTGAAACGCTGTGTTAGGTCAACATAGGGTCCCAGCTTCTGCTAAATAGAAGTACTCTGCTTACTTAGAAAAACATAATTAGTTTTCTCTGTGGATCTTTTAGAGGGTGGGTGGGGTGGAAGAGCCGGGATGGAGAGAGCCAGTGCCTGTGTTCAGTTGGTTATCAATCCAGAATGGTCCAGGGAGCCAAGGGTTAAAAATTTAATGGGGCAGGAGGCTGGCCTTCAGGAGAAGGAAAAGTTGAAGGGCATGAAAAACAGTTCCAGTGTGCTGTGCAAATGCGAGTGGATGATAAATGACCCTCATTTAGTCAATACTGACTGCGGCTGAGTCCTCCTTTCAATTTAATCCTTATGGAAGACTGGACTGCACCGATGAAGATTGGCCACAGTGGTCAATGCTGTGGTGCTGGAGTAATTTGTGCTAGGGAAATCGTGGACCAGTATTGGATTGGGCGTCTCTTTGTTACTTACCTCTGTCCTCGGTTTACCTTTGTGTAAGCCACATTGACGGTGAAGTACTTGCAATTCTTGATTCTTTTTTTTTTTTTTTCATCTCTCCCTGGAGCTACAATTTCCATGACTCTAAAAAAATCAAATTTTTCTCAGAACTACAGATTCATTGGTTTCTTTAATGTTCTAAGATGATTTTAAGAAGTGTCTTTTCCCTTACCCTTTTTCCCTCTCTATTCTGTGCACATCCAGGATAAAAAGGGCACAGACTTTTGTGAGAGGTGAGCATTTTCAATTAAGACTTAAAATCTTACCTCTGATGATGCATCACCTTGGCGGAAACCCTGGGTATTCTAATGACCCCAGCCAGCCAATGTGGCAGCCAAAGGATGATGCAAGGGGCCAGGGGCTCAGCTCTTTGTTATGTGACAGCAGGACTCTGATTGACTGTCCCCTCTGGGTTTGAACTCCTCCACCACTCTCTGGATGTGCTGAAAAAGCTTCTTGGGGATTTGAAGAGTCTTACACATACTGAGACTCCATAATGAAGTGTTTGCTTATCATCCTTTTTACCCCCCTTTGAAATAGTCTGAGGCTGCATTGTAACCTTAGGTCAAAACTATTTGGGGTGGTGGAAATTCATGATAAACACAGGCTTTTGAAGGTTAGAATGCCATCCATTTAAGAACATCAGATTAAATTTTTTATTTAAAAATTTTTAAAACCTCCGAACTGTCAGGAAAACCAAATGTACATGCACAAGTAAGTGTATGTATGTATGCGTACATGAATACATTATTCACATAAGTACCACCATTTAAATAGAAATATTTGCACGGAAAATATGTAATATTATAAACATCTATGTAAACTACTATTTAATAAATTAAGGGTATTTTGAAAAAATAGCAGAAATTTAAGTATAACTGTGTTTATCAGCATGTTACAAAAAAGGAGTATTTCATCCTCTATTAGAAAGTCTATGTTTTATGTTTTGCAAGGAAGGCAACAATTATACTTTCTTAGAAAGAAAGTCCCTGAAGAGTAGTATCATTTCCATGGAAAAGCACTTTAATAGCTGTCAATAAATATATTCGATGAATATCTTAAAGATATAAGCACATTCTCTTTATAAGAGTGATTACTTTATAATTTTACAACATGGGTTTATGTCTTTGTGTAAGAATATATTTACAATTTCCCTTTTGTATCCAAGAGGTACTTTGAATGAGTAACATTCATTTATTACTTTTATTCATAATGGCAGCCACATTTTTATCAATAAACACACTAACCCCATTAGAAAAAAACATATCTATATTATAATAATTATGTTGGGTATTTTTATTCTAAAGTGGAAGAAAGTTGCATTAATATGTTTATGATCAAAAGGAACACTTTTGCTAAGCCCCCTCCAGGTTTCTACTAAATCATTGTTTAGTGGACACAAGACAAGTTAATATTGCTAACGGTCCATGTCCCACTCCTTAGTCCAGAGTGGGAAAAGTCTAGCTATGTTTGAGTTGAGTTCTTCCCCATGGGTTTCAGCAACATTGATGGTGTAATCAGCAGGGAATTGACATGTTTGCAGCTGTGTGTACAGGCACACTGTGTTCAGGGATCTCCTGTTTATTGTGAGGGTGTATCTGGAGTATGTTTTGTAGGGAAACTGCATCTGAATCTCCAACGCTCATCAGGAAGACACGTGAAGATAGAAGGTAGCCTTCCCCAATAGCCATGTCACTGACCATAATCCCACCTGAATACCCAATAGTATTTTATTTGCAGTCTTCAGGTAGCAAGTATTAGTGTCCATAACTGTTAGCTCTTTCAGTTTAAGATTATATTTATCCAAGGGTCAGGGTGCCCATGCACTAAGATGTGCAGCTTTTATACTTTTGCCTATAAACAATGGATTTTCCACATGAAGGGAAAGGGCAAATACAATTTGCTATCAATTTTGACTCAGTTGGATAGATGTAGCATACAATCTCTGTTCATTTTTGCTGCCATTTGTTAGTGACTATTGCTACATGCTGCTTCCTCCAAGCATCAGGGATCTAATGGTGTGGGGAGGTGGGGAGTGGCAGGTGAAAGATGGGGAGAGGGGTTTAAGACAATAGGTCTCATTATGTAATTCATTCTTGATGTGCTGATTACAATGTTCCAGAACCTCGTGCATCTGTTTTCAGGTGAAGGAACACTGTTCCAGGCTGAACTGTAGGAATAGTTATGATGGAAACTTGCAGTGATAGTACAAAATTCAAAAGGACCCTAGTCCTAATAGCCTGGTGTTTGACCAATAATAAAATAAAATAAACAGGAAAATTACTCAAGAATTTGCAGGTAAAATAAAATACAGATGATTCAGAAATGCTTTTAAAATGGCAAATATTTGTAGCATCATCATTCTACCAATTTGTCAACCTTGGAAAGTAGGGATTTCATGGGAGATAAACAGAAAATGCAATAAACTCCAGAAATAAGCATATGCGTGTGCATAAAAAAGTTTGTTTTAAAAAGGGGGGAAATGAATAGCATGAATATATAAAGTGCCTAAGGATACAAGAAGGGCAAAACATGAGAAATAACTTCGAGCCTTCACTTGGCAGGAATGTTATTCAGTGTAAAGTTGTGGGTGGGGCCCTCGGCTTAGCCTGCTCATCTCCTCTACAGGCCCAGTGATTTTTTGGCTTCAGCTTTCTGGCATGAAGATTGAGGACTTCGTCTTTAGACTTCCATCCTTGTTGGGTCTTGTGATACAACATCATTCTGCTTCATATGAGTTACCTTTCCTGCATGAAAAGAGAATTCTGTCCTCAAAAAAAAAAAAAAAAAAAAAAAAGTGCCATGATTGTGATTCATTGTTTTCTGACATTTAAAACAATGTTGATTGACAAATATATATTCATGGTGTGCACATGAAATATGTAAACATTATGGAAAAGGTAAACTGAGATGGCTAGGCTTCTTGATGTCCGTCTGTCATCCCCATTTTCAATGCAAGCAAAGTATATGATATTGAGGGTGAGATCTGGGTGGAAGGGGTGGCAGGTGGGTTTTGGTAGGAAAAGAGGAAGCAGACAATGGGAGTATGCAAAAGTTACTCACTCTCAAAGCTCCTCATAATCTTCTGTCACTGCCCCCTGAGGCTGAAGGAAGAAAGGGAAAACTTAAGTTTCCTCAGAAGGAGGTGGAATGGGGTAGGCTGAGAGTCCCACACAGGCAGATCATGCAAACAATTAAAGCAGTTGACAAAGTGGGACAGTAAGGGGAGAACAGGTTCCCTACTGAAGGCTGCAGACTCATCTCCAGGTCATGTGACTATGTGTTGAAGATGGAAATCTAGATTTTCATATATAAAATCTCTTCATTTTTAAGTGTTGGCAACTAACTGGAATATATTTTAAATATTGCACGAATGTGTCCAGGAATTTTCCATCATATTCTGGCACTCATTTTATTCTTCAAGCATTCCCCGAAACAAATACTGGTTGCAGCGATCCAAACCAGATTTCAGGTTTATTTTCTTGTCCCACTAACATTAGGACACAAAGACACCCTCACACAGGCAATTTCTGATTTTATATTTCTAAGATGAAATTAATGTTTTCCTTTTAAGTCAGATGTTCAAAGGGAGGGGAAAAAAACTTTCCGTAAAATGGAAAATTTTAATTTCTTTCCTCCTAGGGCCAAATTAAGTGGAAAATATTAAGTAATTCTTCTAAACGCTCTCAATTCAAAAATTGTCCTAAAGTAATTTGTTCTTAAGACCTGATGGAACACACCATTTTGCATAATTCTGAAATGAACAGGACTATTACCAGAAACAGGGAATATTGAACTCAAAAGAAAAAAAATGACAGTGATATAAAATATTTATTTCCACTATGGGTAAATCAGTTGATTCTTCTTTCTAACCACTTTTCAAAGGTTATGGCATTCTTTTTCCTCTGTGCTGGCCTCTGTTCAGATCTTCACATCTTTGCTAAACCATTGGACTTGTGTCCCTTGGTCTCTTTCTTGTCCTTCCATCTTGTGCATGGACAGATGATGTTATTTGATCATCATTCCTATGTAACTAACACACACACACACACACACACACATACACAAAGCATATACTTTGGCTCCCTTTTTACCCACACCACCCTTTACCAGTCAACCTCATTTTGTCTCTCTTTCTACATTGACCTAAAATTCACCCCCACCACACTTACTGTGAACTTTCTGCTCATCTTCCCATTCAGTTCCCAACCTTTAGTGTCTGTCTTGTACACAGTGAATTCATGATAACCACTAACTCTTGTGAAGATCCACTTTCTAAAACTTGTCTCTGTTCACACTGTGGGCTCTGGCATTGTGTTTGGAGTAAGGAGAACTTATGCCCCGAGTTCTCACAATCTTTGCTTTCAGCTTCCCTGCCTGACTTTGGGTGAGGTCCACCACATCACAGACAAAGTTTTCATAAGTGTTTTCCTCCAAGGTATTGATATGGTCCAAGAAAATGTGGGAAGCAGCACTGGCATCTCCCATAGCAGATTGATGTCTGTAGGGATTGAAACTTCTGGCACAGTGGCATGGTCCTTTCAGCATTCCTGAAATTGCATGCATCTCTGAAGACCACCACCAGAGTCCTCGATTATTCCCAGTCTGTTGACCACACATGACTGAGTCAACTTTGGAGGACTTCTGCAATGGCAGAATCCTGTATGCATAAAAGGGGAACTGAGTGGAATGCTCACATTGACTGCCCTCAATTCATCAGAGGAGTGGGCTGAGGGAGTAAGACTAGAGAAAGAGTCTTTTTCTTTATTTTTACACCTGCATAGGTTCTCTAAAGATTTCTTCTGCCAGGCATGGTGGTACACTCCCATAATCCCAGTGGTGTGGGAGGCTGAGATAGGAGGATCACAAGTTCAAAACCAGCTTCAGCTTGATGCTCATTTTGAATGATACAAGTAGAAAACAAAACATGTTCATATAATAAAAGTTTCCTGGTCATTCATCTCATTTGGCAAAGATGGGGAAGATTATTGGGATTAACTGAATTTACTATGACTCCTGAGATTTGAAGAATGAAATAAGAGTTAATTGTTCCCAGAGTCCTGAAACTTTTTGGTTATGAGTTATTTTCAACAATAAACAACAGATCACCCAAAGGTGTGAGAGGAACCACCCCCTTCACCTAGATTTTTGGTAATGTCTCCTGGTTCAGAAGTTTGAAGTAAATATTGCTTGGAAGGAGAATTATACCACAGGAAGATATCAAAGCAGTACATTATTTTTTGTCCAGATAATAATTATGTAAATTCACCTCTCTAAACCACTTAAGGAGGGCAGAAGTATTAGCAAATGTCTTCTTGCTGAAGCATAAATTGAAGGACGCACTAAGATAAAGCTTAGAGAAATTTATTTCTTGCACTAAGTAGGGCACATTCTTCAGGGTACGGAGAATGTGGGGGAGGTGAACCAACAGGGACAAAAGTTAGGGGAGAAGCCACATTTGGGGTAGAAGGATTGAGAGCTGGGACTGACAATTCAAATTTCTGTTTTTTAATCTCCCATATCATAGCTAAAGCCTGTCGGGTAGGCTACACTTTAAGAACCATTGTAAAGGACCAGTTATTCTGTTTCTTTCTGAGCCACTGTGCATGATACTGACCTGTGTCAAATTCACAGATCCTTAGGGACAGAAGACACTTTGGAAACATACAGTCCAGGGTCCAGGGATTTCCAACCTGTGGAATCCCAAGTGTATCCTCTGCGGGAGGTGTAGGAGATCAACTGGGTATGGCGCTGTGCCTCTGTTCCTACTTCCACTAAATAAGAATTATTTTCATTTGTTTTATTATGCATTCTACTCTAATAGTTGAAGTTATTGATTGAATCCAACCCCTTATTTCACAAGCAAGAAAGAACTGCAAGTGTGTCCTTCTCCTCCTCAGTTTCCACCATGTGATGTCCAGCTCAGTCTCTTTGTGATGCAAGACAGTGAAGGTATAGTGTGCATTACCCATTCCCCACAGATCATCCGTTTTTGCTGGACATATATGTTATAGAAAGACATCACGCCAATCACAGGGAAGAGCAGGTATGCGATACTTAAATGTCGTAGGTGCCCAAATTCTACCTCCCCGTGGGTAGGTACTCAGGTGTTTGGAGAGACATGTTGGTTAAGTATAAGATTCATAGCCCCACAGAGAACATATCTGGGTTTTCCCTGAAAGAGCTGGAACTTCACTGTCATTTAGATTTTGGGGGGTTCTATGGTTCAAAGAATATTGTGCAGGTTCCTGAAATGGTAAAAGGGAGTGCTCTGTGAACCTTGGAGTACCGGCTGGATTGATTTCTTTTGAATTTCAAACTAATGGAAACTTTTATTTAATGTGTGGTATTGTCATTTTGATGTTCTGAGTATGCAATGACAGGTACTGCATGAAAATGCCAGTTATTATAGATGCAGATTTGTATGAATGCACTGGATATATAAGCTGAATGTTAACCCAGGTTACACTGGTGAGTGGTTTAACAGGGTTAAAGACACTTACCTTTCAGTTCCAGGGTGTCATAAATTTGCATTGTGACTTTGAACAAATCACCTTCCCTCTCTGTGACTGTTTCATCATTCAAAAGGATGTAGGCAACTTAAAGTTTCTCATCTCTGCAGTCCATAACTCTGGGTTTCTCTTGTTAGATAAATAGGACTGTTATTAGGATGAGACTGGCATTGAAAGCAAGTCCCTGGGGTGCGGGTCCCTGGTTGTGAACTTCTCAGAATTTGTTTTACATGGTGGATTTTTCTATGACCACTAGCACTACCCGCGCACAAAGCCTTCTTCAAGAATCGCATTCTGTCATTGAAAAAGATGCAAACAGCAAAAAAAGATGTGCCATCATTTAACATTTATAATGATTCCTATTGTTAACAAATCTTCATGTACACTGAAAAAGCATTTCATAGATAACAAACATTCTGTTGCCTCTATTCAGTATGTGATAGGTGAATAGAAAAATTTAAGTAATCTCTGAAATTATTGCTATTGAAAAGCCAGCAACAACAAATTGGGATACCATTTATTTGCTAAAAATCTCAGATCAGTTAAACACTTCTTTGCTTATTATCTACCTGCTAGATATGTCAAGGAACCCACCACTGGCACAAAGGCTAGTGCATGCAAAAATCTCAAGCAAATATTGACAAGTATTTGGAGAACTGAATATGTAAAACCCTAGTCACATCATGCATGCTTCATTAATTTAAATCCAAACCATTAGCTCTATTGGATCCCTACTTACAGTGGTAGAGAAATATTGCTGCATATAAATGAACACTTTTCATAGCATGGGGACATCTAACTGAAATTCATTAAACAACCTCCCTATAATCTAGTAGTCTGAACCTTACCCTTTTTCATATCTATCCCAACAACCCAAGAGCGTTTGGCATTTTGTGACCATGGTGTTTGTCTTTGAGGTTAACCACAAGATGTGAACTCTAATGAGGTCTAAGAGCCCTTTCAAAGCCTGCTTCTGCCTTGCAATGCCTCAGGTGGAGTGGGTTTTTCCTTTTTGAATAGTCTTCACTTCTAAGATGAATGGCCAACATAGTGGTTGCCACATTTATGGGTTATAAAAGCAAATAAAGGTGCATGATTTTTTAAACCTCCGTGGCATCTTAATGTAATTAAAGTTGTTATTAAAATTCTAAACTAAGTAAGAAGGAAGGGAAAGAAATAACAGGAACCCAAACATGATTGAATTTATAATCACCTGGATAAAGCAGGGGGCTCTGAACTCAGATGATTTGAAGTCCTGCTATACCAATTGTTACCTGCATTGCTTTGGGCAGGATGATTTTTCTGAGTTTCAGTTTCCTCTTGTGTAAAATGGAAAAAAGAAAAAAAAAAACTAAAACAGTTCTTAATGGTGACTATGAGAATGAAACAATATAATGCATGTAACACGATAAGAAGAGTTTTGGTGTATATTGAAAGAGCAATACATGTGATTACTATTCTTTACTGCAGCAAACACTAAATTTACTTATTTTATTACAGGAGTTTTGTGAAAATTTTGAAAATAAAAAGATAATCAAAGAAATCCAAGAGTAATTCAAAATCAGTGATAATTAGAAAAGAAAATGGAGAAAATATATAAATGCTACAATTGATAAATTCCAGAGCTTATGTGGGAACTACTAAGGGATGTAGTTCTTCCACAAAGTGCACCATTAGGAATGAGATAAAGACAGGTGTGGAAGAGATTGGAAAAATAGACTGAGTCCCAATATCAGAAAAGTGAGTGGCTATTTAGGGAAAAGAAAAATAAGCAAAATTGGTTCTGGAAAGAAAATATAAAAACCTGTCCAGGTAATATTTAATTATAACCAAAGAATGAAGTAAGAGCCCAGAAAGTTAATCATGTGAATTCCTGCAAACTTTCAAAAACCAAAGAATTCCTATTCTATTTCAAATATCTGGATGAGAAAAACGGCAAAAATGTCCTCCAATTCATTTTTTATGTTAGCATAACTTTGAAGCTATAAAAAATAGCATTGCATACTTCTCTAGCTTACCATCAATAGAGTGGCAAATGTACTAAATTAAATATTAATAAGATTGAGATGAACTGAAGGATGTTTCAACATTAAGAAAGCTATTAAAGTAATTTATTGCATGATAGGTGAAAGGAGAAAACTATGATTCTCACAATGTATTCTGCAATTCATTTGATAAAATCCTAAATCTATTCCTCATAAAAAAATTCAAATTGATTCTTGAAGTATTATTTCTGAATATTATAAAAAGATCTGAAACCTATTATCAAAAGTACAGATGTGGATGGAATCTTGGATGTATTCCATTAAGATTAGCATAAAATATTTGGTCATTATATGATAATGTCTGGAAACATAATAAAAAGTAAAAAATAAATATATATAAAGATAAATATTTGTCAAATCAAGGAATAAATCTAACAATTTAGTGAAACTTGTGTTGAGAAAAGTAAAACTTTACTAGATGAAATATGACTAATCAATGCAGAAGTCTTTTCCTTTTTGCAATATTCAAGAGCATAAAATCTGTCCAAATTAATCAATAATTTTACTATGACCTGAATAAAAATAGCATATTTTAGAAGAAATGTGAAAATATTTTTAAATTTATCTGTAGAAAAAAGAAGAATATCACCTTTTATTGAAAAATAAATCATAAGGAAAAATTTAATGGATAAAAGAATGTTGTATGGAATAGCAGCAATTAAAATGCTAAACATTATTATAGGAAGAGATGAAAGAATGTATCTTGATAAGAACTTGGGAGAGCTATTCAAGCATCTTAAAACTTTATTAAATTAACCTGGAACATCTCAAGGAAGTTGGAAAATTAAGGATCAATATAACACTGTTATTGAGATTATTCCACAAACCATTTGGTTAAAACCAAGTGAAAGTCCTTACTTCATATTACAGTATGTCCACAAAATAAATCACGTATGGATTAAAATATACTTCTTTAGACAACAAGTCTGGTAGTATCTCAAAAAGTTAAACATGGAGTTAACATTTGAATCAATAATTTCACCTCTTGGTATACACTTAAGAGATACAAAAACATATCCAGGCAAAAATTTGTACATGAATGTTTATAAGCAGCATCATTCAAAATAGGCAAAAGGTGGAACTAATCCAAAGTCAATCAAATGACGAAAGTATACACAAAATATGTTATGACCATATGTTAAGATATAATCATATGTATCATTCAACTTATATAAAAGGGATGAAGTACTTGTGTGTGTATCCAAATGAATGAAACTTGAAAACATTATGGTAAGTGAAAGAAGTCAATCACAAAGACCATTGTTGTACCATTCCATTTATATGAAATATCTAGAATAGATATAGAGATTGATGGTGGTTATAACACTTGAAGGATTCGAAAGGAGTGGAGGCAAGAGGTGAGACCAAAAGATAAATTTCTTTCCTTAGGGTAATGAAAATGTTCTAACACTGAGATACACACACACACACACACACACACACACACATATATGTATACATACAGATTACATATATAATGTACATATATATGTATATACATATATATGTATATACACACATATATATGTATATATACACATTACATATATATACACATTACATATATATGTACACATATGTATCTCATATTTACTTAGGGATGAATATAACATATATTTAGGAAAAAACTGTATATGCTATTGAACATAGAAAGAACACTTAAATAGGTAAATATACCATGTTTATGGATAGGAAGACACAGACTGGTAGAGGTATAAATTCTCCAAAAATTAATGTAATGTGATTCCTATCAATATACTAGTAAGGCTTTACTACATTTGATAATCTTATTCTAAAATGTATGTGAGCAAATACAGTAGCAAAAATAACAGAAACATTTTGAATATTTTATAGGAAAAGAATGCAAAGATGTGGGATCATATCTAATATCAAGACTCTTTACAAAGTTACTAAGATATTAATAAGTCCAGACACAGGATTAGTGGATTAGGACAGAAAACACAATACCAATATGCCTCTGTGTATTGACAATGTATCACACACACACATTTCAACTTGGCATATAGCAAAGATGGAATTACAAATTGGTGAAGAAGAAATAGGGCTTACCATCATGGTGATAGAAATAAAATGTTAACAACCTCAGTGCACAGTAAACTGGTAAAGTCATATGAAGATAAGGTGCATAAACTTGTGATTCAACAGTACTGATTCTAGCCAGCCACATGTGATACCAGACTGATACCAGAAACATATGCATTGAGATATTATTTAAAAGCACAATTTTGAATAACAGGTAGCTATCAGTAAAAAAGAAACTGGAATATTATTATAATGGAATATTTTAAGCAATTAGGGGACAATGATTTATTATTTTGGAACCTATTTTATGACACATTCAGATGAATAAAATCTAAAAGTCTAGTCCTAAAATTCTAAGAGTAATGATGTAAAATGAGTGCAATTACAGTTTATTAGATTTTGTGCTCTGTGTATGTGCATGCATATTTTCTGATTTCATATATTGTCCAATTGTTATTTGCATAACATGCAAATGATAACATTTTCAAGTACAGTTTATTTATTTCTAGGATAGTTGGTAATTACTGGGGAAGTCAGATGTTTCTTCTTGAAACAAATTAAAGAAGACACTATCAAAAGAGGGACAACAGGGAATAGGCTTTTCAGAAACCACTTTATACTATTCTATTGCCAGGGCATAGAGACAGCACTGTGATTGAGAATAATCTTGTGCATAAAATGGCATGAATGTTGGCTGTGGTGGGCTGAGAAATACCTTCCTCACAAAGAAGATGGATCCACATCTTGGTGCCTATAAATGTTACCTTGTTAAAAAAAAATGAGTCTTTGAAAATTTAGTTGAATTAAGAGAATTTTGAAAGTAGACCATCATAGATTATCTGTGTGGATCTTAAATCTAATGATGTATCTTCATTAAAGTTGCACAAAATAGAATAGACAGAAGAAAATGCCATGTGAAGGAAGATAGCAGTTGGAGCAATGTGACTACAAGCCATAAACCAAGGAAAATGAGTAGTCTCCAGAAATTGGAAAAAGACAAGAAGTCAAATATACCCCAGAGCCATTGGAGAGCACATGATCCTGTAGACCTCTTGATTTCAAACTGTGGCATTTAGACCTCACTAGACCTTGGTGCATGCACAGGAATTGGTCAAATGAAATTAATCTAATGCAGTAAAATGGCTGTTGATGGACCCTGAAGAATCAGGGGAGATGGTGATCCTTACATCCCAGTGATTGGCAAGACTTAAGTTTTGCTTGCTTCTTTTCCCTTTGCTATATCTTTGTTCTTGTGCATTGTGACCAAAGTGACCCTTTGGTTCTAGAAAGGAAAGTTTTCCCCTTGATTCTGACTCTCTCTCTCTCTGTGTGTGTGTGTGTGTGTGTGTGTGTGTGTGTGTGTGTGTGTGTGAAGTGGTAATTAGAGTCAAATTATATTGCAAAATCCAACACCACATGAGTGCAAGGGATACCAATCTTAGTCCGGAAACCAAGATGAGCCTGGTAAAATAGACTTAACTAATTGATGTAAGTAAATTATAGTTCAACATTCAGTCCCCTGGATGGTGGAATATTTAACATCAACTATTTTAGAGGTCTTTCTTTTCCCTTCTCCCCTCATAGCACTGGAATTGAGATTAATCTCTAGAATCTTCCATGATGTCACATAGTAGGGATATGTTTATCAGTTATTGGCCCCAGTTTCCCATCTCTCTTAAGAATTCCTCTGCTCCATCTTGCATGATCTCTTCCGAAACTCTGCACCCTAATATTTTCAAGGGTTTCTTAGGGAAACAATAGGGGGAAATTCATGGCCCTATCTTGCTGTGTCCAGCAGCAGAGCACAGGCTCCCATTCTCCAGAACCCACAGGCCTCTTCTTTTCTTGCTCTTTGACGGTTCCTTTTTAGTCATTAGTGCAGTTCCCTCCCTTCCCCCAGAGCTGGATCTCCATGCCTTTCTTTCTCAGATATTTCATATGACGTCCTTTGTCATTTTAGACTTGGGTACATCAGATGATTCATTGAAGGCAAGGAAATCCAGAACCTGTGCCCTGCCCTGCTTAAATGAACCTAACAAGAGAGAACATTCAGGGAGAAAAAACAAAAACAAAACATCTCTGAAATGTAGCTAGTCACTTTGTCTTAGTTCCTTTGTGCCACAATTTACAACCAGCATTTGCTTAATACTCTGAGCCTTGCTCTCAAACATCTTTTTTTTTTTTTTTCTGCAATTACTTTACAGTGGTCACTGAAACTCGAGGAAGAAAAAGAGTGAAAGTGAAAGTCCTTGAAAGACTTGGGACTTTGCTAATGTTGATATGCAGATCTGAGTTAACATACTCAATTTCTCAGTTTTCTGTATCCTTTTTAGGATATAGGTGGGCAGCAGTTCATGGCAGCAGCACTGAGGTGTACGTGTGAGATGGAAATAGATCTATCTGGTGCTGCTTATCCCCTAGTGAGAGGACATTGGTGAATGACAGGGAGCCTCAATGTTGCTTGTCTTCCACTCATCTGGAGAGAACTTATCTCCAGTAAGGTTGCTGAGTTAGATTAGCTTCCAAAGAGAAAGCATGCTCTGTGACAATGACATTTTTAAAACTCTGTGCTTAGTGGAGCTTAATGACTTCCCTTCATCCTCACCTATTCAATTATATACACAATGATAAAAACCTCAGACACATTGAGATGTGGAAAAAATGCAAAGGAAACTTTCCCCTTTCTAGTCTTGCTTATATGCTGTAAAAATACAGCTGAATAATGCTTTAAAAATCTGAAGAGGCACCATCTCCTTTTTCTTGAGGCATTATAGAGTGTATCACTCAAAGCAATTGACCAAATGAAACTTTTTAAATGTTTTTATTGGTTTATTGTAACTTTACACAATAGAGGGATTGTGTCATATTTCTTCCTGCACAGAACATAATTTGATCAATTTACTTCCCCAACACTTCCCCTTTCCCTCCTCTCCTCCCTTTTCTTGATCCTGTTCCTCCATTCTACTTGTCTCACTTCTATTTTTTTTATTTAATTGGTGCATTATAATTATATCTAGAAGTTGAATTCAATGTGTTATATTCATATATGCACATAGCAAAATTTGGTCAATTTTATACCCGGGTCTCTTGCTTTTGCCTCCTCTCCTCCCTCCCCCAAACCCCTTCCTGGGCTCTAATGATCTCCGTTCTATTTTCAGAATATCCCTTTTTTATTCCTTTCTTTCTCTCTCTAACATTCCTATATGGGAGAAAATATTTGATCCTTGACTTTCTGAATTTGGTTTATTGTACATAGCGTGATTTTCTCCTAGTTCCATCCATTTACCAGCAAATGACATAATCTTAATCTTATATATAACTGAAAAAACCCCATTGTGTATATACAACACTTTCTTAATCCATCCATCTGTTGATGGACACCCAAGGATATTCCACAACTTGGCTATGTGAATTACACTACTATGAACAATGGCATGCATGTATCTCTATAGTATGCTGACTTTAGTTCTTTTGGATAAATACCAAGGGGTAGATTAGGTGGGTCATATGGTGGTTCCATTCTTAGTCTATTGGGGAACCTCCTTACTGATTACTATATTGGTTGTACTAATTTGCTGTCCCACCAACAGTGTATAAGAGTTTTTTTGACTGAGATTTTTTTTTTTAATCTGCTATGATCTTCTCAGGACATCCAGTCTCATTTTCTTCAATTTTCTTTAATAAGCACAAAAATATGGGGAGCCTCAATCACAGATAAAGTCTCATTGTATTTTGTTCATTTATTTCAAATTGTGTCTCCAAATAAAACCAGTGTCCTGAGAGTTAGCAATTTCCTTGAAGTCTCCACCTAGAATCATAAGGCATTCTTGTATTACCTGTCACCCACTCCTGTTATATAAACAAATATCTCCCCCAGTGTCTTGCCCTTCTTCTTTTCTTTAGTTTGGTTAATATAGCACCAGCCACATAATAGCTCAAAGTAGAAAACCAGCTGCAAACTTCCACTCCAAACTCTTTCCTAGTAGGCTTATGTTTACCTCATTTTTTTCAAAGTTTGTTATTTATCAGGTTACAATAAAAATTACATTTTCATATCACATACATCTGAAATCAAAGTTTCACAATACAACAATAAGCCCTACTTTGTGTGGTGCACACCACTAATTTGTTATTCTATTCCGTGCTTCTGTTTCACTTCTTTTTTGAATGACTCGTGCTCCACTAAATCGATTTCACAGCCCACTAATGGGTTGCAACCTGCAGTTTGCAAAACATAGCCAAATGGAACCACAGAAAATGAGCTATGCAAGGAAATAAATGTGAAACCTTTGCTAAAATATGTGGTACATGGTAGATTCTAACTTATTATTAATTGAACTCTTAGTGATATTCCTATCCCTGGATTTGGAGTTGTTAATATTCCTGTCTGACTAGCTTTCCCTCATTTCAAGATGTGCACATCCTACACATCTTTCCAAACTCACAGGCTGCCTCTTCCCTAAACCCTCTGTACTTGGTTAAACTGGACATGATTGGGAAGGGATTTGCCTCCTTGTGTGACCTCACTGTGATATTGCCCTCACCTCTTCCCATTCCCATGGCACTTTTCACAGCCTGAATGGTTCAGATGCAGAAATGCAATGCTTTTACCTGTGTGTCTTCTGTAGCTTCCAGTAACATTCTTTATAAGAGTTGGTGTTCAATAAGGCTCTTGAATAATATATTAACATTGGAAAACTACTCATATCCTGCTTCAAGTGGTGCAAATAAGCCAAAATTACTGTCTCAGATTGTCTTATCACAGACTCTTAACTCTAAAAGCACTAACTTTCTGAATTTGGGGCATATGGCTACTAAGTATGAAGAGTACTGGCATAAGCCTACTGCTAATATTGGTCTGATGCCTAAACGATGAAAAAGATTCCTCCAAATATTGCCTACAAATTCATTCTTGATGTAATAAGTCATGTTAAAGGTAGGGGAAGGACACATACAGGAAAAGAGGATACGATAAAATCAGAAAACTAGGATAAACATACATATATGTAATTACGTGAGTTATTTCTCACCATTCCACTCTTAGCATATGGAACTCATGTTGAATATCTACTGAAGACTTTGATCTTACAATTCCTTATTTGCTTAATCGCTACAATAATTTGAAAAAACAGCATGCCTTATTACCTAACACAACTATAGGCATCTTAAACTTTATCATAAATTTAAACAGTTTCAAAGGATATCATACTGTCAGATTTTAAATAAAATGGATATATTACACTTTTACATACATCCAAAGAGCCTAAATATATATAACACTTTTAAACTTACTAATATATCTATAAAAAAAAACACATGCACTTTTTAAAAAATAGTCAATGATTTTATATTTTTTTCTTCTTGAACACATATTTTAACTTCTCCACAGACTGTCATTCTAATGTAGCATAGTTTTGTTGAAAATCCTTTATCGATCACTTTATTATCATTTTATTGATTCCTCTATTACATATGTAAACAAGAGTTTCATATATAATATGAGTTGCATATATAATATATATGCTTACATAAAAGTATTTTGATATCTTTTGCTTCCTGCAAACAACAATTAAAAGATTTATTTTAGATTGGGGTATCCTAACAATTATTTTTTAGTATTCAATTGATCTGTAAATAGCATAGATAATGAAGTTAGAAAATTATTAAAGAAAATAAACTTCTACTGGAATTGCATTTCCTGATGAGAAAAATCTTATGCAAATGTTTCTCTCTGCATTAATAAGAGAAAAGTGTATGCTGTAAAGGATGAGTCTGTCTAGAATTAAATATTTTATTTTTCAAAAACACAATAGAGAAAGTATTAAACCTTTCATAGGATGAAATAAAATAATCAACTGTAATTCATATAAATCTTTAATAATTTTTTAAAGTTAGGTTTAAATAACTTCTTGAAAAACACAGAGAATGTGAAATATATCACATAAACTTGTCTTTGGTATTTTATCCAGTATCTTTTGAAAAATTTGGTGGTCCCATAGAATATTCTAGCTATAGGAAAAACTTCTGAGATAGCTATTGACTCTACCCTTGCTGTTCAGAAAGAACTTTTCTTTCCAGTTACTGGCTTATCCTAGGTATGACTACTGAGCACAGATGACAAAAAAAATCCTTAATTTTAGGTAAGCAAAAGTTGAAAGGCAATTTTTAGCACTCCATTTTTCTTACTCCTTAATTAGGGTTCCCCTTACTTTGTTTTCTTGGGCTAATTTGACCATTCCCAAGTAATGGAAGAATCTGAATTCTTGCACAGTTTCTGATATTTGAACTCCAGGGAGACAACTAGGCATATGATGGAGAAGACAAGAATCCCAGTAGGGTATAGGCTTATGGTAGCTTGATTATAATCAATAGAGGAGGCTTCACTTAGCTTCACACTTGAAGATGTTTATTCCTCAGGACAATAGACCTCAATGGTGGAGAGAATTGAGGTGGATGACTTTCTTTTTAAAGTTGAAGAGCTAAAAGAACATGAAAAAAAAAAAAAAAAAAAAGATCAGGGTGCCCATGTTAAAAAAGTAAGTGTGTGCCAAGTAGGTTAAACAAAATATTAAGACAGTAAAACTGCATATGGAATCTAAATCTGAAAGTCTTTACTTCAGTAAGTGGATACTGGGTTTCATGTGGGGAATTTCAAACAAGAATGTGCCTTAAAGGATGCAGATGGACCAACAAAATTTAAATATTTTTCTTCAAGGCAATATCCTAGATCCTTCCCTGGAAAATCCTGAACATTTGTAGAAAGATTGATATTAATAATGCCTGTAGCTATGTGTCCTGATCAACCACTATTTCTATGTACGGCATGCAAAACTCCCCTCATAGACACTGCTGCTTTATAAGAGATGGAAGAAATGTGATACAGAAACTTTGAGAAAGTTGATCAAGGTCATACAGCCAGCAAGTGGCAGACCTGAAATTGGAGCCCAGCTAGGTCTGATTCTCAGCTCCATTCTTCCCACTTTATTGTGGTGAAATGACTAAAACAACAACAAAAAACAGTTGCCAGCTCCAGACACAAAAGCCACCAATATCATCCCATTCTTTCAAATATCACTTGATAAGCTTGGAAAACTGAGCCAAAGGACCAAGTGTTCCATGACCCAACCTGTCCGAGCTGTGCTGTGCTCTCTCTGTACTTATTCCTAGGTTGCACTATCCTCTCATATTTCCTCCGCATCTTGTACCTGTCAAGCATCCTCCAAATCAAAGGGGCTTTCTTGCATTGACTCACTTATTTCAACGTGACTGCTGAGTCTCTAAAGAAGATATATTCGACATGAATGAGGTTTTTCCTCCTTGGATCTTTCTTCCACTCTGAGTTATGTCTCACATTCATTCCTCCTTCTGCTGCAATATATTATAACTCCCCAATTCCTCATTTGTTTTCTAGACATTTCTACTTGGAGTGTCCAGTCTCTGAAACTTGTCATCTTGTTGGTTTTCTACTTGCCTTAATCCTTTCTGAAGGATTTTACCTTTTAAAACCTCAGTCCCTTGGATCCTGGGATCCCAACAAGATGCATGACCAAAACAATTTGTATTCAAGTAACTCCAAAATCTTTTTAACCTTTTCTCTTCTGAAGTTAAAATAATGAGTGAAAATCAGTTTCAAGCAGATGTTTTATTTACATTTTCATTTGTAGCAGCTTAAACTAGTTTGTCTAGGTCGTCCATTTGAATGGGAATTATTCTCAATGAAAGCACATTTAACTTTGTTAAGGTAAACAATCCCCAACACACTACCTGATGTTTTTCTATTTGGAAATCTGGCTACAAAGTCATGACTGAGACATACGCCAAATGGATTTTAATCATATAAACTTCACCTTAAGTACATTGCCCTTTATATTCATTTGCACCACATTTCATACATTTGGGGATTTTAAATGTAACTAAAGACTGTAATATATACTCAGAGCACATAGTAGCAATTTGGCATAAGTGTTGAACTTAATGTGCCTCCTCACTGAATGATCAGCTCCTTGAGGACAGGAGCCATGACCAATTTATAGTTATATTTATTACACTTAACTCAAAATCTGATACTTATTACAGCAGAGATGTTATGTGCTAAATGAATAAATGCAGCCTCTCTTCTATAAATTAAAATGCCATTCTTGATGCACCGTCTGTAGGGTATGTAATTTTCCTGTGATGGAGGCTCACTTGGACTGACCCTCCTCCTCCTCAGAAATATTTCATTTGTTGGCCAAAATTCTAGCCCATCTTGACACTAGGAAACAGATATCAACTGGTTGGCCATGTCCAGCCAATCCAGAAAGTACAGTAGGGTGTTGTTTTGGTATAGGTCAATGAAAGATGTAGAGAGAAGCAAAAATCTGAGGAGATGACTAGCGGCAAGTCCAAAGGAAAGCAAGAAAAGAATTTTCTATGAAGGTTTTACATGACAGAAACAGAAAAGTTAGGCAACTGTTTTGGAGGCTAAGCTGGAGATGTTCCTGGAGGTGATGAGAGACAGAGGAGACCTGTCTTGTATGGCAAGACTGGATCTCTATGGAAGTAAGCAGGGATGAGGATGAGCCAACAAGGTCCCTCGGAGAGAATAAGGTATCAAGTTGGCTATGCAAGTAGAATTGAAAGAAGACATAGTCTCATCTCTATGGTTTTCAAAGATCTGGTGGGAAAAAGAAGAAGAATATAAAAATAATAGTAACTGTCATAGCTGCCAACACGTGTATAACTGTCATTCAAAAGTTATGAAGATCTTCTGTTTCTTTAGACTTGGATATTTGAGTTTACTTTCAGAGAGACTTCCATCCTATAAAAGTCACACAACACAAAGCCAAACTCCTTTCCTGAAATAAAGATGGGGCTCAGAGGGCTTAAAAAAATTTCAGAGTGGAAAAATGAAGATGTTTCTGCAGAAGACCCAGGATCACCCAGGGGCAGCAACTGCTTCTGGAGAAAAGAATGGGGAGGGCTGAGAGGGAAGGGGCAGGATACTGTTTTCCATCACCTTTGCCTATGTCTGAGACTTTGTTTTTGTGTGTGTGGGGAGAGAAGCTAACAACTGTTTACTCATGTGATTCTTTAAGGATTCTTCTAGTGGAGTTACTTCAGATCCTGTAACAACATCTGGAGAAGGTTAGTTAAGGGGCCGATCATGCCATCTCTACCATAAAACTTGCCCAGATGTGCCAGCTCAAGGACTGCCAGCTTGGGATTGTGCAGTTTCTAGCACAAATAATGGGTTTGGTTCTGTTTATATCACCATTAGCAGAAGCGGGGGCATGCTCTTTCTTTTTCTTCTCTTCTTTTGATGGTACTGGGGATTGAACCCAGGGCACTCTATCACTTCAATAGTGGACAGTAACACCACATGGGCACCCACACAGGGGAAAAAAAAAAGAAAGCATAATAGAAAGTACAGTTGGCAGGCATATTTGTGGGATTCCTGTGAAGCTCCCCTTTGGACCAAGATGCAGAAAATCATAACATGAAGCTAAAAGAAGTTCTTCACAGGCAAATAATTTAGCAGTATAAATGTTAGTCATATTAATTAAACTTTAACATTTAAGGAAACTTACAATGGTAAAAACAAAATTAAGGATCAGTTGAAACTTAAAAGTAAAGATTTCACTGAGTTAATCTGGTAAATAATGTGTCATTGTCCACCCAGCAATTGTCAAAAATTTGCCTGTATTGCATAGAATGTAATAAATAAGTGCTAAATTTGACAATAAAGATGATATGAACCTATAAGATATAACATCTGAAGTTAAAATGTTCAGATCCTCAGGAATTCACTCTGAGGGTCCTGAGCCCATTCCCAGCTCCATTTCTTCCCCCTGCTCTGCACAGCCCCTCATCTGACACAACTTCCATGTCTGGAAACATTGACTACTTTTTGGTAAATATGCCCAGCCATCCTTCTTCTCTACTAATTCCAAGATTTAAAGAATACCTTTGATTTCAATGTTATGGACTCTTTGTTCCCCAAATAATCTTTTAATATTATAGTTAATTAATTACTAATCTCTTTACCTTGCATATTCTCTTGTTCATTTCTTCTTTTTTGTCATGATATCCTTAGTGAAGAATAACTCATGAGAGGCAAAAGAGGGGTGGGAGGGGTGGGGGGAAGGGAAAAAATAACAGAATGAATCAAACAACATTACCCCATGTAAATTTATGATTACACAAATGGTATGCCTTTACTCCATGTACAAACAGAGAAACAACATGTATCCCATTTGTTTACAATAAAAATAAAAAAAGAATAACTCATGGAGCCTGCATTCTTTCAGACACATTTATTATTGTTACTATTACTACTGTTGTCATTATCAGTATTTCAGTCTTCTCTAGAACACCAATACCAGGCAAAATTGGGCCAAAATGTCTTTTCTCGGGTTCCTTTCTAATACCTTTCAGGTATAGTACTAATTCTGCTGCCAAGATATTAGGCACACACATGGACAGTCACATGTCTGCATAGTTACTGAAAGGGTGGCACAAAAGAATCCTTTAAGAGAAGAAAAAGAATGTGGGTTGCAAAATCAAGGTCATACACATATGCAGTTTTATTCTTCATTTTTCTTTAAAAAATGTGTTATGAATATTTTTGAATGTGAGTAGATATTCTTTGATATTACAGTTTTAATGCTTGCATTGTATTGCATTATATGACTAAACCTGTGATTATTTTATTACTATTAATTGTAATTTTAAAAATAATATGTATTATCACCAGTATTAAAGTTTACTTTCTTCTGCATTCTGATCACTTTTACAAAATATGCAAAAATTCAATAATGTATTCAATTCATTGCATAAAGATTGCTTCTCTTCAACTGGTGGAAATATTGTTGAGACTTATTTGGGCTCCTAGTTGGCAAGTAGAAATGTACATTTATGAGGTTATGTCTGAAAGTCTAAGTAGACATAGCAAATGTGGTGTAAAGAGTCAATGATTTATGTGAAAGTGTATGTTTTTAGAAATGTGCATGCAGAAATTTTGAAGAATGCCTGAATGCCAGTAATACCCAAGTAGAATAAATAATGGAAAAAATGATATAAAAATCAGACTTCCTTTTCAATGCTAAAATCAGTCTATCAGTATACTATTATTAATTCAAATAAATGAATAAACATGATTTGTGATAAAAATCATGCTTGAAAACTAATTTTTGCTGTATGAATAAATGACTGGCTTAGAATTTAAAGCAATAATGTGGTGCATTCTAAAATATTTATGACTATATGATACTCATATAGGATAAATTAGTGTAGTTTAAATTAGTTTGAAATACTGTCAGCTATTTCAGAATTTAATGAACTTTAGATTTGTGTAAATATGTTACTTAACTTTTATACAGATGTATTTTAATAATGAATTACAAAACAAAGTAGGGGACTGATCTTTACAATTCTTTTTATTTGATCAATATAAATACCATCACTTCAACCTTTTAAGTGTACAATAATATCATCTAAAATATCTTAAAATATTTTTTTCTTCTATTGTTTAAGGGTAAGAAGCTAATATCAAGGAATACTGTAGTCAGCAATCATTTTGGCTTGATTTACAATTTCAGGGAAATATGTGTCTTGGTTAGACATAGATCTTCATTTTGATAAGAATATATTCTTTTCTGGGATATTTTCATCAACCATAGAAAAGAACAATTTAGGTGCTTCCTAACTAACAGGTTGCACGGCTTGTATGTAATTAGTTACAAGGAGTTCACTTGGTTATGATTTCAAAGAGTCCAGACAGAGCTACCAGACAGTCTCAGGCCCTTCTCTTCAAGCAGAGTATAGATTCCCAGGAGGAAAAAGACACTCGTATGTGCTTCCTCCCCTCAAAGAGTTGATAACTTAGTAGAACCACATGGCTCCCCAGGCCTCCCTCCAGTGCCCAACAGGAGTCCATGCCCCTTGATGGAAACAGGACTCTGTACATCACTAAATTCCTGTGTTACTTCAGGTTTTAGCACAAGTCCGCATTTTCCTTTGTCCAAAAAGAGCCTCTTGGGCAGCTTGATGTGTCCAGCCTCTGTGAGGTAGAGTCAGAGAGCACAGTTAGAAGTGATTCCAGGAGACATCAAACAATGTGCTGAGAGTAATTCTATGCTTTTCCTGAAATGTGTGGCAGAAATAATACCTGGAAGGAGTTCAGAGGAGGGATGCTCAGGTCATGGAAAGCCAGGTAGGGAATCCCTTGTATGTGAGAGAAACCTTGAGCAGAATGCAGTGAAGTGGACTCTGGGTGGCGGGGGGGACATCAGTAGTTTGAGGATTCTTTGGGTACCAGATAAGTTCAAGCCCTTCTATCTGTTCAGCGTATACATTCCTTGGCAGAGAAACCCACTCAAGACATGATTCCTCTTCTCAAGGACTTTGTGAAACCCCATGGCACCCCAGGACTCCCTCTGATGCCCAACCAGAATTCTTATAAGTGCTATGAAATTACATGAGCTTTCTTCCTCATTGAGCCAACTCTTGTTGGAAAGTCAAATTTGGAACCTCTTCCCATTGTTGCTCTCACTGCTGGAGTCAAGGAATTTCCTCCCACCTTACCATGGCTGGTCACAACCAAGGGAGCAGTCATACATGCAGTGTGGACTCTTGCTGTGAAGTTAATATCCCAATGCAGGTGCCATTGGTCATTAGATTGGCTGTACCTGTGGCACTTGTGTGCAGATCATATAGTTTCTGAACATGGAGGCTGTTGACTAGACTCCCTGGAGGTGTCTGGGCTGCTCTCCATTTTCCATGCCTAGTTTCCCAACTCTGCATTATTCTGAGAATTCCTGTTTCTCTTTTAGCTCAAGAGCTGGAGTAGGCTTCTATTGCTTACAACTGAGAGCTATGACCCAATTAGGGAGGATGTGAATGAATGCAGACGACATTCCAGGTGGAAGAAACAGCATCAGCACAAGCTTGGGGTAACACATCATCTACCTCAGTGGAGAGAGAGCAAGAAACAGGTCCTGAGCTTGGAGGCAGATAAGTGACAGGGAAACAGAAGAGAAGGCAGAAGGAATGTTTATGGATTGACTACTTACTGCATGCCAACCACTTTTCCATGTATTGTTTTAGTTAAGTCTCACCATCCTTCCGTTTGCAGAGTGTTAAGAAATATAGGCATTGGTATTTATCTTCCATCCCTGAGATGCCATGGTAGGAATTTGAAGTACTATGTGGGACAGTGGGAGAGAATTTTTGTCCATTCCTCTTCATCAGTTCTGCCAATTGGCTCATGTGTCTGTTTTACCTATGTGTGACAGGTGGGCTAAACAACATATGATGTTAGCATGCCTTTGTGCATAGCCTGGTCATTATTTAATGGAAACAGTCAATTAGCTTTAAGCACTTTTACCCAGGTATGAAGCACATACATTAGACTGAAGTTTATTTTTACCTGAAGGAAGATAATTTATTACTTCCTATCTATTGTCTTGAACTGGATTTTTTGAAAACAACACTATGTTCTAAGCCATCTTTCCAAAGCATCATCACAGATGATTATGGTACTATTCTCAGGATAATTTTCAGGCAGGATTCACAGTCCTTTGAAACTAGAAGGAAACCTAGTCTGATCCCTTCACTTTAGAAAGGAGGAAGTGGAAATCATAGAAGGGAATTGCCATCAGTATGGAGATGTTTAGTTAAAAAAAAATTGGGGAAGGAAAATTGAGCATCTTAACTTCTTATCCAGTTCTCTTCCCACTCGACTGCATTAAGTTTGACATAAATTTTATGAGTACAGTAAAATTTTATATCTAACTGGGCTCCTTGGGATCACCTTCTTAGACAGCCTAAGTAATCGCAGGCTTTTATATATCTTCTTCTGAAAGCATTGTTCATAGGAGTTGCAAATACCTGAACATTAATCATATTTTCATTTTACACAGATCAGGTAACGTGAGTCTTGTATGTCGTATTATTCCTATGATAATTTCCTATTAAATATTATCATACGGAAAGGATAGAAAATCCATTTCTCAAATAGCTTGCTGTTCCACAGAGAAACCAAGCCCTCCCATGTTAAGGATACAGCACGGGCAAGCTTTTGGTTTGTATTAGACCCTTCTGGAACCCAAACTCAAAGAAAACAAAGAACAGTGTACAGTAGAATAGAACCATTTCTTGTAAATAAAGATGACAGACTGACTTTAGTAGTATATTCTTTTAAAAATCTTTCATAGAGAAGGATGTTTGCACATAATCTTACTTAACATGGAACCAGGGACTAATGAGGATTCTGATTCATTAAGAGTAGTTTACTTGGTAGCTGAGTAGACTCTCATCCCACAGAGTTAATGCTGCTGGGCTCCTCCAGCTCTTCCCATAACCCTCAATGGTCATGACAGTTTTACCTGCCTCCATCATTAAGTGGACTCTTGCCTGTGCCAGTTTGTATTTAAGTGAATCCACTGCCACATTCTCATCACTGCCACCACATCCATATAGAATGGTGCACCATGCATTTCTTGGAGGTGGGTCTTCACCTTCTGAGCTGACACACATTGGTGTCTTCAGAGGATCCTTCCCTGGCCACTGGCTACTTCTTTCAACTCTGGCTCTCAGCCTTCATATCCCACAACTTGATGGGTTCATTTGGCAAAACAGATGTCTATTCTGTGGTTCTTGGGCCTCACCTCTTACCTATTGTGAGTACTGCTTTCTGTGATGAAAAAGTTCACGTTTAAAGGTGAATGCACTGATGTCCTTGTTTCCAAATATCTATGTTTTTAGATTTTGTTATTCTCTATGATATTTTTCAGTCTTTCTCTCAGATTCTAATGTTGGACTCTTGAACCCCCACTTGCTGGCTATAGGCTTAGTACCCATTGATAGTTAAGCCTCAGGTCAGCTGCCTACTTATCTAGACTTCTCTTTGAGTTTCACCTTCCCCATGGCTCCACTGGCTTCCATGATGAGACACTATGCTTCTGTATCTCTCCACTCCTGCCCTGTCTTCCTGCATGGGTTTGGTATTATGTCTCAGTGTTCCCCAACCCCCCACCTGCCAATTTGCTGTATGTAACTGAGCACAGTCCACTAAATCATGCACACAATAATCCTGATATGATTGGAGTGGAATTCAAGAGAAAGGCTGACATGGGATATGTAAACCATCTTTAAGAGCAGTCCTTAAAGGACCCTATTACAGAAATGTAAATATAATAGAAAGTGACCTGGTTTGTCATGAACTTTCAATGCTTTCTGGCTGGATCTCCTCATTTGATCTGTCAGGGCATGGTAATGTTAACTTACCCCTAAAAGAGGTTAGGAATCATTGGATTGGAAATGCCTTTTGACCAAATGGGACATGATGTTGATATGTGTTGTATAACATGTTGTGATGAGAGAGCCCCTAGGAAAACATATGGAAACAAAGAGAAACTTGCTTATGGCATTGGAGCTGGGCTTCCTTCTTGGAAGCCAGGAGATGGTATGTGGCAGGGTCTAGACCCTGTCTCCATGAGAGGGACAGGGAAGGATGGGTTTAGCTTGGCTGAACTTTCATGGATTGTTGTGGAAACCCAAGCAATAAAGAAGTTCTGGTTTGAGTAAGAAATGACGATCATTCTTAAACAATCAGAGCTCTCATTTAAGAATTAACAAATTTCTTTTGGGGATTCATAGGCCAGTGTCTCAACTCTTCCTGCTCAGTGCCAGTTATATTGCCTGGAACAGAATAGGCCTCAAAAACTACTTGAGGCAAGAGCAAAAAACAGATGCTGGCACAGATGCCCACACACTGTTGCTCACATATGACATTTTTTTGTGAAGCTTTTCATATGTTGTTTCTACTTCTTCTGACTTTTGCTTAGACAAATGTTCTGGGTTAGCACAGAGTTTGGTATTTTGCATACACTGCATTCCTATTCAACCAACAGAACCATTCTTCTGAAATTTCACATTAAATTAAAAATGTCCAGACGACACCATAAAGAAATAATGAGTATGCACAATTTTTTTCTTCTCATTGAAGTGTCTCTCACTCCTCTCTTCACAAATCCCATGAGCCCCTGGTAACTATCATCTCCCGTAGTAAAGATTTCATATCTATTTTTTATGTCAATTAATCGTCAGTGCTCATTTTTCCAAATGGCTGCAGCAATGTTGAAAGATTAATCAATGCCCTGTTTTTGGGCCATTTGTAAAAACTCCCTTTACTTTAAGAAAACTCTTTACTGATAGATCAGCCGTTGGTCTATAGCCATGCTGGCTCCTTCTCATTCAGTCCACTCCCTTATCTCTCTCCACCCCCATCTTTTCAGTGGTCTCATTTCTCTTTATATGTGTAGCATGCAAACATTGTTGGATTTTTGTCTTCACTTCACTAGTAATTTTATAGTCTATATTGGTTATTGTTCCACTTGCTCCAATTCTCTCCATAAGAGTGGTATTAATAAAAATAGCATGATATAACATTTATGAAGCAATTGCTTCATCTCTGATCCTCCCTTTGTAGATAAGGAAGAGAAGGATAAAAAAAAGCCTATCAATGAAATCCCCACCCAGACTCACACCCACTTGTCTGAAGGCCAGTTCTCAATCCTATTGTAGTCTTTCTCCTCTCTTTACCTCCACCTTCCATCCTCAACTGCCTTTGCCATATTTCTTGTTTTCCAAAATTTCATTTCTTAGTGATCCTTGAGTCTTCATTTGATAGTTTTGGGAACTGAGACAATCAAAGAGCCAGCTCGAATATTCTTGTATCCCTTTCCTTCCAAATTTTCATGCAAACCCAAGTACCTAGGAAATTTTAAGCCAGATGAGTGTCTTCTGTGATAAATACCCACTTCTTCCAACAAGATGCATACTTAAAATATCTCCACTCATATCCATGGTCCCTGTATTGGGGGACGGGGGCATCATAACTCACCACAACTTCCATTACACTTTAGAACCCAAAGCAAGGGCCTTCTAAACAGTAAGAGTCTCTCGCTAAGGTAATGAAGCTTCTAACAAATTTCTTCACAGGCTGAGCTCACTTCCCTGCCCAGTGACCAGACTGCAGGCCCTGTATGCTTTCCCCAACCCCAACTTAAAGTTCTGAAGCCTTCTCTCTCTTTTTACTCTGAAGTACTGAGTAGACTTGTTTCCTTCAAGGAACATGGTTATATTCCATGATTAGAGAAACAGTTCACTCTCGGTTTTCCAATATCAACTTATTTTTCCCATACCTTCCCACCAGATCAGATAACTAAGTAGCATGAGCACAGTTTGCCATCCTGACAAAATGTTAGATGGAAAATAAAGGATCACCCTTTTTGCCACTGCAGCTTCATGCTAGATACATGCTTTATTTTTATTCCCAAGTAGGACAGTCAGTGGTGAAGCACAAGTTAGGTGAACATGATCCACAGAGAAATATATGCTGAAATATGTCCCAGATGATAAGGGGACACTGAGAAGAGACATCCAACTCTGCACAGATGAGGAGAGAAAGGGTAGGTGCAAGAGTGGGAGCCTTTGAAAGGAGTGAGAGGAAAACAGGATCTTTAGAAAAGGGATTTGAAAGGTGTCTTGAAGAGATTTCAAAGAATTACCAAAGTTTTCCAGCAAGAGAAAAGAATGAGGGAGAAAGGGTAAAAATTAGGTGGGTGGGAAATATTGAAGACCTTAAATGTAGACACTAGAGCATACATGTGTGGATTCAGTCCTAGAGGGGACAAGTCAGAGTTGGTGGGGCTGGGGAGGGTGTAGAGTATGGTATGGTTTTATCTTATAGTTCTTGGAGAAACTTCAGAGGACTTTAAGAAAGCATTTGGTTGAATTAGAATTCTTTGCTGGATTTTTCCAGTTCATATCCTTGAAGAGTTGGACCTTGAACTTAGGGTGAACAGGCAGTGACAAGTCATGGATTATGGTAGAGTTCAAGCAGAGCTACAGCTACTATGATAGGTATAGGGGCTTAGGGACCTGAGCTTTCTGATGTGAAAAATGCATTTTCAGAAATTCAGATTTTCATACAAGACTATGGGGCTTTGTTGGCTCATGTATTTACAAATCTCAGAAGTCCTCTGTAGGCTGTAGGCTGAACAGATAGCAGAGAGTGAAGCTATTTCATGGGGGCTCTGCCTTCATCCCTCTGTCGTACTTCTCATTCCATCTTGGTCTCTTCCCTCCTGTGTTGAGTAAATTCATCTTATAAAGTCTCCACCACTTCCATCTGCACTATTCCTTCTTCTCCACCACCACCTTATCCATGGCCCCCATCACAAACGTGCACCAAGAGCCAACTTGGTGTTGTATATTTACGAGGCTGAGAGCGCAGAATTAAGCAAAGATGACAGAAATATCTGCCTTCAAACATCACATGGATTAAGGTGGATCAGCCCAAGTATTTTAAATGGCAGTATGTGTGTTGCTTTGGTATTACTATTTGGTTTTACATTATCCTTCATCTTTATTGCTTTCTGGTTTTCTCTACTTCCCTGGCTCTGGCCATGTTTCCCCACAGCAATCATTGCTCTGGGAATTTCCACTGGCACAAGACAATGAACAGCTGAGCCTGCAGCCTCCATTGTCACAATTCTTTGACCAGCAGAACAGGAGGAAACTATACCTGACAGGACTCCTTCCAAAGGACTCAGCATCAATTCTACCCTAGCATCCTCCCAAGACCAGAGGACCAAATATCCCTGCTACATTGTTACTGCTGTTCCTAAAGATGCCGTAACATCTCTTCATTTCTCCCCTGAAGTCCTGAAATGCAACAACTTAACTCTTCCAGTACTGGAGAGAAGAGGATTCCTGTAGGAATAAAAAACAATGACATTATTCAAAAGAAGGAGGAGGAGGTGGAGGAGAAGGAAGAAAGAAGAAGAGAGTTTCGGGGCATGCCAGATTTATTACATAAGTGAACAAGCCATAAAATCTAACAGTTTGCACTTGATTGTATGATCCAATATCTGAAGGGAAAAAAATGACGTAAAAATGTTCATAACTCTTTAGATTTTTGTCACATAATTAATTGGTGTCCTTTGCTCATGGAAATGATTGGGTACTTAATTTAGCAATATAGTTTAATGGAAATGACAAGTGGCTTAGTAATAATATATGTATTCAGAGCTGGGAAGTTGCCTTAGGAAGCACTGGATCCAAGTCCCTCATTTTACAGAAGAGTAAACTGAGGTACAGGATAAATAGTTCCATAGAGATCACAAAGTGACAGAGCTTGGGAAGAAGTTAACTCCTAGTCCAATATTTGTTCATTAATGTAGTGATGTAGCCTGAGCAGGCTCACCCCAAAAATGACCTTCGCAACCCATTCTGGGTTGCCTGGACAACAAGCTAGCTGGAATCAGTGGTCCTTATTCTCCAGCAGGGGAATTAAAATACTCTGCTACCCAGTTTCTCCATGTGCGCACAGCCAGCATTCCTATGACAACTGCAAAGTGTGGGTGCCTTGGAGCCAGAGTACTGGAAATAAGCACCCCCAACATGGCTCCTGTTATCTTTGCCCTATCAAAAGATATTCACATTAGGGTTCATACACTGGAACACTGAGGCCTATTTCAGGCCCTGTAATCTCTCTAGAGGAGAGTTAGACATTCAAGGGGGCCCCACTTTCCTCTTCTCCCACCAATCTTGACCTAGGTCAGTGCTGCCCAACTTTTTGCATTCTTTGCCCACTCTGTGTGATGTTGTGGACCATTCCCCTCTACCCGCCTCCCGGTCCTGTCAGGTGAAGGTTCAGCTAGGACCTAACTGGCAAGACACACACTTAACCTCTGATCTTTAATTTTCTAATTGCCGACTAGAATTAGATTTCCTTCTAACCACTTAATAGGTCTCTCGAGAAAAACATGATGAAATCGGCATGTGCTTTACTTATGGGTGAGGCCCTTGAAATGAAAGCATTTTATAATTTGGAGTGTTTGGGTTTTGCTTTTTCATATAAGAAGCTCACTTGGCGGAAAAAGTACCACCTCATTCTCTTGCTAATTCTGGGCTTATCGCACATTCAGTGTTCCATAAAGGTTGACTTGAAAGCTTTCATTTAAAACCCAATTCATATGAATTAGTGTACTACTCAAAATGTCAGGCTGCTAATAGGACATACATAGCAACTGGAAATTGAAATAAGTGCATTTTAATAGAGCTCAGAATTAGGATTTCCTCTATCTGTTTGACGTAGTATCACAATTATAATTGAGGGTAAATTTTTTTTCCGTTGGCATTTAATGATCCTCTCTCCAGAAGTATCAATCATACTGAATTTGCTTATGAACTTTTTCAGACATAGAACAGTAAAAAAAGAAAGAAATACAAAGCTCATTAATTATGATACTGATTCTGAAGATCATGTCACCCAAAACTGATAAAGAGAAGGAAGTGGCAAATCTAAGATTATTCTGTTGATATCTAAGATTATTCTATTGATGTTTCTCCTAATAAGTACTTAATGAGGTCCCACTTAAGTATGGCATTACTTAACAGTTACTTTCACTATGTTTTAGTTTTATCTGTGAAAAGTTTTAGTTGCCTTTTATTTTTAAACCTTTAAAATGTGGTCTGATTAATTCCTGAACTGCTACTTTTTGATGTTTGGATAAACCTGAGTTCCTTTTCCAAACAAAATGCAACAACAACATGATGATAATAATAATTGGCTCACTTTAATAAATATTTTCAAAAGTTGCCAGAAATATCAAAATAATTCTTGTCCCTCACATTGGATGATATGAGGATCTGACGTAAGGGTCTCAAACATAAAATAAAATAGTTTGGAAATTAAAAATTGTGTAAAAACTAAAAATAACAAAGAACCAAATTAGGAATCTTTTAATTCTGAGACATAAGAAATTTATTTACTTTGTGATTAAAGTAATGATCATGTTTTAGTAGAAAAGTGGACATTTCTTTAATATTTTTGATTTCCTAGACTTAAGCCTGTAATCAGTAATGAAATAATCAAGAAACGTCTGGGAAGTCCCTAAATTCTTTCGGGTTGTTAGCATTTCTCTTCACAACCAGAAGAGGGCAGTCAGGTTCCATGATTCAAGGGCAATCGCTATTGCCCCAGAAAGTAAGATTTTCAATAAATCTCAGTGATTGGAATTAAGTTTTCCTTTAATGATATTAAAGGGCATTTAGAATTACCTGAAGATTTTTTTCTCCTTTTATTAAAAACCTTACAACCTTTGTGAGATGGACATTTTCCGCAAAAGGAGATGACGGTATGTATTTATTCAGACTTTTCACTCTGGCACACATTATTTCCATTCCTATCCGCCTCCTTCAATATTTGACTAGCTGGGGGAGGCAGCAAGTCTGATGTCCTCCTTTATAACTTTGTGACATTGTATACCTAAAAATAAATGTATAGTACGAGGCAAAGGACACTGGTCAGCACTTCATCCTCATCTCAGAGAAAGAACTTGAAAATAAGTGGATTCACAGCAACTGAAAGACTGTCTGCCAGAGGAACTTAAAATCCAACACCCTTCCAGCAACACTCACTTGTTACAAGAAAACAATTCTACTTTTAAACTAGAATGTTAAGTACAACACTAAAAGAAGAATGTGATTTCCCCCAACATCTAAGTGAAAAATAAGCAAAGAGCTGAATGCAAAATATGACGAAAAATATTTCTTCTGCCATTTCCTTATTAGCAATATACCCAGAGAATAGAAAGCCTTCAATTTTACTAAAGATAGGAAATTAGATACATTTGGACGGAAGCCTGAGTATTTAAGCATATGTATACATACATGAATATTTGTGGGGAGCAGGGGAGAAAATATTTTTAAAGAAAGACTTCATTCAAATACACGAGAAAGAGTTAATTTCAGGAACCTAGTTTCAATAAAAATATAGTCACAAGAGTCAACTATAATTCAGGCCACTTATTTTTGTGTTAACTTTAAATGTTACCTTTGTATTAATAGTTTGCCTAATACTACTTTTGAATACTGATACCAAGCACCAGTGCTGTGCATTATGCACAAATAACATGTATACATTGTATGTAAATGAGATATATATTTATCAGATGTATATGTGCATGTATGCATGTGTATATAATGTATACATGCATATAGTGTGTATGTGTTAACTATATATACATATACATTTATATCATATTGCTCTATAAGTTTCTATCAGCTACCTGCCTACAAAGCAGCTTTCTCAGTGGTTGTAAAATCCGCTAGTCCTTCAAGGGCTCCTCTTGAGGCCATGGATTAACAAGAAATCCAGATGATTTTCTACCTGATCCCTGTCTTCACCCCTTGCCCACCACTCCCCTAGACGCCAGCTTCAGAAAGAGCTGCCTCTGAAAGTGACCTTGCTCAGCAAAGGCCGGTTGGCTTATGTAGGATGCCTTTCCCAGAAGTGGCACTGCACGTTGCCAAGCTGTGCTGCTGCAGAGATGGGTACAGGATCATCTGGGGGTGGGAAGGACAAGAGAGAAAAGAGGCATGCAGCTTGCCAAGTTGCTGAGGCTACTTATAAACAAACTTGGGCATTGTTTCTCCAGCCCTTTATGGTGGAGCGGGGAGGCTGGACACTCTGTGTCCTGGACTCCATTTATGTTCTGTGGAAACCTCAGAGAGAGCTGCTTTTAAGAGACCGATTTGGTTGGGAAGATGATTTCCATCAGCTACTTTTAAAAGATACGTGCTATTTCAGCACAAAGCTGAAGCCCCCTTAGAGCTGCACTAGGGATTAAGAAACGGCATGTATTTTAATGCCTTATGAATAGGAGTAGCTGATAAAAGAGGCTCTTGTTACCCCTGCTACATTTAAATGTGAAAAGCAGCTGCTTCTTAGTGGGGCGGGCCGTAGGGGAGTGTAGAAGAGATACATTATTTTCATAGGGATTTAATCTTCAGACTACATTGAAACCATAGAATACCATTGGCCATTCTCTTATCGGCGGCTCTCTAATCGCGCCCAGATCTGTAAGATTGTGAGAGGGAAGAAGGAGAGGGACTGGGAGGCAGAAAAAGGGGTTGTGTGTAGCGATGAGGCTGGCCATTTTCATCTGCATGTAGGTTTTGAACCTCAGATCAAAACGCAGGCTCGGTTGAGTATTTTCTTCTTCTCTTGGAAACATTAACCCTGTAAACTTTTAAAATGCCAGCCAATTAAAGAGTTTGATGCAACTAACTGTGCTGTCTGCAGACAAGGTGTTAGCAATGGGCCCTGGGAGTGACACAACCACGGAGACCTCATTAGAAAATATGGACCGTGGGTACCTGTGTGGCAGGGTACGGCAGGTGGGGGGCATCAAAGAGGCTTTCTTCCCACATTTCAGGGACAGCAGAGTTCAGGTAGGATCCAACAGATAATCATGAATCCAAAAGAGAAAAGCTCTTTCTACAAGCTCTAAACTGCCTTCAGAAGTGATGATATAATATAAATGAGGTCCATGATTATTAATCAAGCAGATCTTTGCCAAATGCAATGTGGATTTGGAGAAAGATGAGTAAAGGACAAACGTTCTGGAATCAATCTTCTGGGTTCCATTTTTTTTCCCCTGGGTTACTATTTTGTAAGCTGTTTTTGTTTATTCTGATGTTGGACTTGTGGAAATTGATCACTAATGAATTTTCTCTGTATGTTTGACCCCTGATGTGCCTTCAAGTTTTCTAAGGTACTACTTTAAAATCCTAAGATTTCACTTCAGGATATTGTGAGCATATCTTTCTGATAAGAATTAGTTGTAGTCCTCCTCACACCCATAATTAATTTTCTTCCTTTCTTTTCCTTTTTTTTGTGATTTTCTTCATTCTCAAGAAGTTGAAATATTAAAAACAAGTCTGGTAGTGATAAATCGGTAGTTCTTGCCTAATTTATAATTAAGGGTAATTCGAATATAGAGGAAAGTTTGACAGTTCTAGCCCACATGCTTAGAAACTTGCATTGAAATGAAGCCAGTGAATCATTTGAAGCCAAAGTATACCCCTGGCTGTCCTTGCTCATGATGTCGGATGACTGCAAGATGGTTCTTCTTGGGACTAAGAGAGAACATGAAAGAGGAGAGAGGGCAAATCTCCAGCAGCCCTGCCATGCATCAGAAAGTCAGAAATGGGCAACAAGATGCTACCAGCTCCCAAGCACAACCAAATCTGCTTCCCACAGCCACACTGTATGCCTCTCTCACCTGCTCACCCTGGGTTTTTAGTCAGATAGGAGGCATCTCTGGTTTGGGGCTCCTACAGGCTGGACTCTTGAGTGGTCACGTTTCTGGCAGCCTCAGAGCTTCCTGGGTTGCTGGAGAAAGCCACTTTGGCATATGAATCACAGTGAATGAATGTGCCCTGCTGGCTCTTGCAAGGGGAACATTGCTCCTAATGGGCTCGTGCTACTGTTATTGGGTTCAATCAATATTTTGATTTTCTGACCCAACTTCCCTTCACATAAAAAAAAAAAAAATACAAATAAAAGGCAACAATCCAGCCACACTAGACACCAGGGCAAAGCCAGCAAAAGAATTCAGGCAGCGAGGATGAGCCAGAGCTAGCACCACGGGGCCAGTGCGAGTCAGAGGAAAGGGCTTGGCAACCAATTGTGAGCTGGGAGAAAGTTGCTGGCTCAGGATGGCCCGTGGCTGCCCTTTCTCCCTTCCCTGCTGCAGCGGATGCCTCTGCCGCTCCAGCCCCCGACATCTCTGCTTGCTTCTGAGATCTATTGCTTGCCTTCTTTCTTGTTCCCCTTCTCCTTTCTTCTTCTTTTTTTCTTCTTTTAAATTTGGCTACGGAACATTAGGTTTGATGAAGGGAAAGCGATTTAACATCTTTTAACTGAGGGAGGTTGATTTTCATTTGAGACCAAATGGCTCATTTTTACCTTTTTAGCTCCTGGAAGAGTAAAAAGTGAGAGGTCAGTCCTGCATCACCATGGCAACCCAGGCAGCTCGGGCCTGGAGCAGATGAAGGGAGGTGATAATGGCAGAGAAGTTTCTCCCCCTCCCTTGGCATCACCCCCTCTCCGGATTCAGGGCTGTGCCTGGCTGTATGAAAACAATTATATATTTTTTAAGAGAAAAATGTGTTTTAATATATGGTTGCTAATTTGTCCAGTCCAGGACTCTGACCCTGTGCTAATCATTGTGAGTTTTATTTATGTTTGAAGTCATTCCCACCCTCACCAGTGTCCACAGGATCTTGAATGAAATGGGCAAGATTATGCATGCCCCACCCTGTCCAAACCTCTTTCGATGTGATGTGAGTGTTCATTCACCTGCATTCTAGAAGCCTGAAATCCTAATCAAGAAAGAAGCTGGCCCTTGCTGGTGGGAAATCTATGGCAGAGGGCCCCAACTTCAGCACATGAAACCTTATCAAAGTTTATCTGAAAAGAAGGTCTCAATGTCACTTCAGTTCAGGGACTTTAAAGCAGAAAAGAGAAATCAAAATGATAAATTTGCTAGAAAGGCCACATTTGATCTTGCAGGTGGAGCCTGGGCCAGGGCAGAAAGGAATTTATATGACCTGGACTCCAATGCCCAACACACTCAGCTCAGTGTACCCATTGGCAAAGGCAGGAGATAAACAATAATTCTTAGCACCCGTGGGTGCCAGGCACTGTGAGGTGTTGTATTATCTTACTTCTTCTGAGCCTCACAGTAATCTTGTGAGGCAGGTGGTTTAATCTTTGTTTTACACAAAAAGGAAAAGAAGCTCAGGAAAGCTAAGCAGCATACCCGAGGTCACAGATTCTGATGAAGGCGCTGTCCATGCTCCAATCAGACTCTCTCCAGACCCGTTAATATCATCCAGATGCATGCATAATAACTTCATGTCGGAAGTCAGGAGTCTGTGCTTCTGCTCATTAGCTTATTCATTTAGTTGCAATGAAACGATCAACTGCCTGCTATGTTTCCAGTGCAATTCCAGGTGTTTGTGAGACTGATCGGGAGACGCTGACGCTGCTCTCTGAGAACTGGGTCTGAATGACTTCAATCGCAGTGGTGTGAGCTTGGACAAGACATTCAGCAAGACTGAGCTTCTACTTTCTCATCTGTGAGCATAAAAGAAAATTTCCAAGCACCTAAATGGTTGCCAGGTTCACTCAAGTAGATGTTCAATAAGTATTTGCTCTTATCCCCCTCACCTTCCTTAACCTCTGCCCTTGCATCCTCCTCTGTGCCTGGTGTTAAGCTGCCTGCCTACCTTTACTCTCATGGAAACTGCTCTTTTCTCAGCTGCCTATGTCTGGCTTCCAGGCAATCTGACTGGCCCTGTTAAAGCTTGAGTTTTCTGCCCAGGATTGGGAAAGTGTTACTGAGTCTCAGAGTAGGAGCAGGGAGATGCACAGGGTCCTGACTCCTGACTTCGCAGTGTATAGTCCAGAGGGAGCCCATTTAAGAGGTTTGCCTCACCCCTGTTTTCTGTCTCCACTTCCATGGCTCTTGGTGTCAACTATGAGTTCATGGAGGTGGTTGTTCTCCTCACTGTTTACCTGAGCTCTGTGGACCTGGTACAGCTTGGAGATCTTCCAGGTTTCCCTTCTCAGGGCAAGGTTTCAAGCCAGCTCTGACTTAACCAGGTTTTATAAATCCAGATCAGAGCTGGCCCTGAAGGACTTGACAAGGTTGTATCAGCTGAATGGCAACTGCTCAATTTTCAGAAAGAAAAGCACCATGGACCACTAGGCAACTCTTCCATTTTAATACAGTTTCAGTGACAGAAACAAAAGAAGGATGCACAAACCATCAGCCCAATCAAATTTTTAGACTTTGCAAAGGGTGATGGAATCCATAAAATTATGCATTGTACTGGTAAGAAAATCCTTGGTAAATTTTAGAACAGACTGGTTAGCCCAATGCCAACTTAGTATTGTAAAGTTCAGAGTTGAATTCTATCAGAAGCACCCTAATCTAAGACTCTCTCCACTCTTTACTACACTCCACTTCTCTCCTCTACCCACTCCTGATCCCTCGCTATTACTGCCCTCCTAGAATATGGGAGGTATACCATACCTAAGTCCTGTGTCTCTCAGGATTTCAGCTCTTTACCAGTCAGACTAGGAGGAAAGATAAAACTGGCACCTAAATGGGATAAAAAGCAGGTGAGACATGGTGAAGAAAAACACAAAATGATGTCTCCTGATAGTTTACTTTCAGATTCCAGCTAATACTTTTAAACGATGTCTTGTTTGACCTCTCTACATGTGGTGGCTTTGTATCTCTCATGACACTGTTGCTGTGCTTGTGTTTGTATCATTGTTTACTGCCTTGGTCTTACTAGGAAGTAAGTGTCCAGAGGACAGGCACTGTGTCTGTCATGTTTTCCATAATATCACTGCAGGATTTCCACAGGGAGGGTAGGGAAACAGCAAAAGCAACAGCCAGTAGAAATTCCCAGCATGGGAAGGATGTGTCCAGGCAGGTGAAGTAACATGAAGGGGAATCCTGGAGTTGGCATCAGGGAGGGCATCCTGTAGCCAATCTCTGAAGTAGTATGTGTTTTGGGAGACAAGGGAACTGCAGAGATTAGACTGGGATGAGGATTGGCACCAAAAGAATAACATGGTAAGATTATGTCAATGATTTTGAAATAGGATGAATGTATTGAGGAGACGAATGTTTTAAAACTGAAGCCTAGCTAAAACAATTTGTCATGGAATATTATTCATCCATTTAGTAAATGCTGATTGAGTGCCAGCCAGATGTCTGTCACCACTCAAGGCTGAGAAGATGCACCAGGAGACAGACACAGGCAGGAGACAGAGCTTATGATCAGCTAGAGAAAAACAGACAATAAATGCTCAAATAGCAAATGAGAAATGAAGTGACACACAGTCAGATCAGTTCCTTCAGGGAACAAGGGAGAGCTTTAGGACGTGGGTCAAGTCAGAGTCAGGCACAGGAAATGGAAGGAAGGGCTCAATAGCCATGATGAAGAATTCAGATTTGGCTCTCAGTGTAAATGGAAGTGGTCAGAAAGTATTAAATGGAGAAGGACATGATGTGATTTATAAAAAGATCCTACAGCTTGCTCTATGGAGAATGGATGTGGGAAGGCTCTAGAGGACACAGGGGTGATGCAGTATAGGCAGGGCAGAGCTGAAGGTGGCTGTAAACTCTAGACCCAGATCACAGGATTTCCATGTCTTTGGGGATATAAGGAAAGACAAGAATGTTGGACAAAAATTCAGTATGGAGTCAGAGCCATCAAAAGGAAGGTAGTGTTAGTTTATTAGATGGGAAGATGGCGTGGTTTTTGTGGGGAAACACAAAGTTTGCATGTGAACATGTTAAGCCTGGCTATTAGTATATTTACGAAGACTCCAGAATGTAGCATTTGAAGAAGAGTTTTGTTATAACAATGTAGAAAGCAAAATTTCATATAAGTATATGTGAAGGAAAAATAAAATATTGCTCTTACTTTTGTGTGTGAAAGTTATTAACTTTGTTCTTCATGGTACTTTTTGTATTTTCCATATTTTTCACAATAAACACTATTATTTTCATGAGCTAAAATAATTATGTTATATCATAGGAGAAAATAATGTTGCCTCCTCATTCTGACTCTTAGTTTAATTGCACTTTGAATCATTTTCTAGGAAATTTATAGGAAAAAAAAGAAACCTAAAAGGTAGAATAAAGAAGGAGTAGAAATATTAAAGTAGATAATGGATGAGCCCCATGTTAGATTAATAGTCTGAAAGATACTGAGGCTTCAGGCCTGAAGTCATCATATTGCTCCAGAGAAGACTAAGATGGCAGAAACCAATGGAGGCCTAAGTTCTTCTTTCTTCTCATTGTCTGTAAACATGCCACCTGATACCAATGATTAGGATTTCCTGGGATGGAGTCATTGCTGCCACTAATGTTGTCACCATCCTATCTTAAAGTGGAACTTCGAATGCTAAACCCAGCATTCAGCATTGAAATCCAGTCAGTCATTAGCAATAATGGTAAAGTGAATCTCATCAATCATTTCTGAAGCTAGGGAACCTCTATTCTTGTTACCAAGCCTTAGTCTTGCTACATTTGAGGTGTTTGAGTCACAATATTAAGATCTTCTTAAACTTCCTGTTTGTTTTGGGAGTTATTTTACCCCATTATGCCATCTCTATCTTGGTTTCCAAACAGAATGGGAAAACTAAAGAACTGTGAGGTGCAAATGACCTGCCATGATGGCAGAGGAGGACATGGGAGGCCAATTTTTAGCTAATTAAAAATGGAATTTTAAATTTTTTATGTGATGAAGTAATTTCAGAGAAGCTTTTGCCATTATTTTTGTGGGTAATTATTCATCCATTTAACAAATATAGCTGAAGAACTTTTCAAACCTGATGGGAAACTGCAGAATTGAAGGGAGTTGAAGACTATCCTTAGAAAACTGATTTCTTCCTTCTATTGGTTGGAGGATCTTGGAAGGAAAATCTTGCTGAACTTCAGCATCTGCAAAATAAGCTTATGGCAGCCACTACCTGGGTATTTTATCTTATAGTGTTGTTAATAGAGTCAAATAAAACAGCATGTAGTAAAGGATTTTATAAACCCAAAGAACATATACAAATCTAATGTGGCATATGCTTTGAGGTTTAGAAAATAGTGACTAATATTAGAAATCTCCAAAATGGCAGTAAGACAGTTGCCAGATTTTAAAGAATTAATATTTTGAGAAATTGTTTATTTTCCTTCTATATTCCCCTGTCCCTCCTCCTCCTTCTTTTTTTGTTTTGGTTTCCTATTTAAATTGTGGAATACTGTTAATTTTACATCACAGTAAGGCATTTAATTGACTTATTAGTAAAAAATGTTTAACCTTAAATCTAGGGCAGGGAAACCAATTATCCTTAAACTCTACCTTCTTCTTTGAGTGCCTCCTAATTGTCATAGAAAATGTAATTTTCTTACTGGTTTGAAATTCTGTAGTGATTTTTTAAGTGGCTGTACTTCCTGTGTTCTTAATTCACTTTCATCTCAGATTTCTTCCCATTAGATTTTTGGTTCTTTAAGAGAGAGAAACAATCAAGTCCATTTACATTCAGCAACAAACACCAATGACAATAAGCATAAAATTGTTCAATTGACTTTATTTTTAAAAAACATTTTTCAGGAATCTACTCTCTGCTTAGCTCTGTGCAAGTAGAGTAGAAAGAAGTGATCTGACTGAGGCTACATACAATGTTTTCAAGAAGAGAGAATGTATAAGAAGGAGTTTGAGAGTTCCCTAAATTTCCACATAACTGAGGCTTGGTTTTCAAAATGGAAAATGAATGTCAATGGATCAATTACTTATTTTAAATAAACAGCAGCACCCAATGACAACTGTGCAGGGGGAAGGTGCCAACTTTTAATTTCACCAAGCCTGCCAGTCTCAGAGTGGTTTTTCAGGAGATTTTAAGGTTTGACCTGCTGCTCTCAGCTGTTCACTTTGGGGGCACTTCAAGGACAGTATCACTCTTCCCTTCGGATATTGACTTGTGTATTATAAATTTTTTTTCCTCAGAGCTCTCAATAACTTCGGAGCCATGGTTTGTCTGCCTTGGGGCCAGGAGGCATCACTGAGAGAAACAGTGACTGTCCTAAAATTGTCTATCAAGATAAAAGGAACTCTCAAACTAGTTATCTTCTTCTATTCTTCTCCTAGTTCACAGGTTGCTGAGAAAGTACCCTGTCTTCTCCACCATCAGTGTTATGTTCCAATTCACCTCTGCATGTGGAGGCTCAATCATTCCCTATTTTTGCCCAAACTCCCAGGTTGATTGAAGGGCGATTCCTCTGTGCACCCTCAAAGTATCCCACCCATCCTCTATCATGACCCTTGTATCATGGACATGAAAATGGTCCATCTTAGCCTCTTAGTCTTGAGCTTTGGAAAACTGGGAAGAAGTCTAATTCATCTTAATCTCCCCAGATCTTAATGCACCATGCATACAGTTGGCACTCAATACATGTTTGTTGAATAAATTAATCATGCAGGCATTGATCACTTCTTCCTCTCCTACATTAATGCTTTATTGTTATGCTTCTTCCTTGAATCTTTGTACTTTAAAAATGATATGAGATTTGTGTCTTCTGTATCAAAGTCCTGCCATACACTCTCTGGAGAAAGTTGCTTGAACATAGTTTCCAAATCTATTTAATTTCAACCTTTATAAAATTCAATCTTTTTTTTTTCTTATCCAATCACTATTGAGCTTTCCCACATGCAAGAAATACACAGAAGCTTGAGACAGTGGCAGATAAAATGGACACAGGATTCTTGCCCTCAGATACAAAGCCTATTAGCAGAGACCAACCCCTAAGCCACTTTGTGAAGATCCTGTGAGAGGCGCCTAGGCAGGATTGTGTGGTGCCCAAGTATTACATTCTGTCCTTCACATTTCTATAGAGCCTGAATTTTGCCAACCATGGTGTCAGCAGTGTTAGAAAAAGTGTGTCATGGTCTCTGCCTCTGGTGTTTTAAAAAAGAGTAGAGAGAGGTGCAGAAAGGCACCTACACAAATGACTAAGACATTCAAATATTTCAGTGTGAAATGCACGTACCAGCTGTTATAGAACACCAAAGAAGGACTGAGGGGAGATACTTGAGTTTGAGTTTTTACAGGAAAGGATGGATTTGCCGGGGAGACTTGATGGGCCACATCATGAATGCTGGTAAGTCTTACTAAAGGGTTTAAGACATTATCCTTTGAGCAGTGGGGAGGCACTGATGGTTTTTAAGAAGGGAAGTGACATGATCAGATTTGTGTTTTAGATAGATGGCTCTGGTAGCAGAGTAAGATGGATGGGTTAAGAGGAAAGAAACTCACGGCAGTGGCAGCAATTCCAAGGTGCAGTTGTCCAGGCTCCCAATAAATGTTTGTTTTTTGAGAGACAAATATCAGACAAATATCCACTGGGCTGGAGGTCCCTGAGGGAGGATTTGTGGCTGTTGGGGTGTCACATGTGAAATGGGAGAGAGACAGCTTTGCCCTAGTTATCCCCCTGTGCCTGGTGTCCCTTGGAGAAAGTCCCTGAAGGCCTAGCAAGCTCCATGCTAGAAGGCACTTTATTGCTGTCTCTTTCCAAATATAAAATGTACTCCAACATTCCAAGATGATTACATCCTTTTATAAATGTAATCCAAATATGTTTTTTCTTGGTTTCCAGGATGGAATCAGAAAAATAATGTTTAAAGAAAAAAAAAATCAGTTGTTCTTATTTCTGTCTCTGTTTTTTTTTTTTTTTTTTTTTTTTTTTTTACCGGTTCCAGGGCAAACAGCTTAGAATCAGATTCTTAGAACTAGATGATGCTGCCATTTTCATTCCTAGATGCGTTGGACTACAGCAACAATGTGCACATCGAACTATATTGGCCCCATGGTTTTTAAGTAGGATGTCATGGGTTGAAAGTGGGGATAATTCTTCATCCAAACTGATCTAGAGAAAATCCCACAGGATATTGGACAACTTGGATATCTTGAAAATTGCTTTATTTGTCCAACATGTGTGCTGCTATGAGGTTGGTTATGTGCCCTTAAAGCCATTCCAAGCCCACTCTGATGCAGATCTGAACCCTCTGAATAGCATACATGTTCTTCTTTACTGTGTAATTCCCTGAACTGTGGTCTTCTTGACACCAGAAGACTAGAGGTCCTGGGTCTGAACTTGACACCTGGTGGTTGACACATTTACATTGAATGAACTAATTCCTAATGAGAAGCTGGCATGAGTTGCCAAAATGATGAAAACAAAACAAACAAAAAGAAATCTTCATGCTAACGAGAGGTCCTCTGCCAAGTGCATTTTATGGATAATTATACTGGTCTTTTACAATATCTTGTGGGTGCCACCCTCCCCCATTTTACAGAAAAGGTACCACTGAGGGTTAGAACGATACATGATTTCCCAAAGTTAACAGCCAGTCATTTATCAGAAGATCCAGAGGAGAGAACATAGGCTCTGACCCTATAAGAGTCAGGCTGTAAGTTCAAGGAACCATCCAACATTTAGGTACCAGGTATGTTATTTGGGTTGTTGCTAGTAAAACTTGTGTTAAGAGATGAGAATTACAGAGATAGAAGGAAACCAAGGAATATGACTGTTAGAAAAGAAATTCTTGCTCTTCAGGAAGAAGTAACATATGAACAAATGGATGCAAGGCAAAGCACTGGGAGTGATTTTAAAGATCAGTCTGTATGAGGCCACAGAACCTAAGTATTTCATAAGAGCATCAAATGCAGCACTGATGATCAGAGTTCTTCCCAGAATCGGTGAAATACCCTTTTGCAAACCTTTCTGACATTGAAAAGCAAAATCACTGGAGAAGTTGAATTTCACCATAATGAAATTCAGGCACCCACTTTGACCTTGGGGTGCCTCTCAACAGGGATGAACAATTGCATTCCATGTCTTGGAAGCTTCCTAGCTTGTGTTTCAGAATCGGTGTCCAAACATGGAATCTCAGTCTTAATTTTTAAGTTCCAGGATGAGGGTCAGCAACCTTTTCTATCAGTGGCCACTATTTTAGGCTTTTTACATCCTAGTGTCTGCTCATCTCTGTTCATGGTTGTGGCAGAGAGCACAGATACATAGAAACTAAAAAAACGATTGGACATGGCTATGTTTCATGATACTTTATTTTCACAAATAGGTGGTAGACTGGATTGGGTCTATGGGTCATAGATTGATGAACTTGGCTTCAGAACTTCATTAGGTTGGGATCATAAAAGAAGCCAGTAAGCCATTCAATGACTATTGATTAAATGTTCAATGTCCAATACATTCATTCACAGTCTACTGCAGGAGTTTAATATATAAAGAACCGATAAATAAAAATATTATGAATACAGAAGTCCAAGTTGCTGCAACAACCTGAAGGAGTGAGCTGATAATTCCTTCTGAGGGAGCTGCAGAAGGTTTCATGAAGGAGTAACACTTTAATCAGATCTTCATCAGAATTTCTCCCTCACTCTTGGAAGATGTTGCTAATCTACACTGTTCTCATCAACCTCAGACACAGTGCAGGAAACCTACTGAACATAGAGGCTCAGGAAAACAATAGCAATCCACAGTGCATTTGCCCATTGAACTGAATTCTGGCCCTTTTCTCAAAGGACAAAAAAGATTCTCCTCAAGGAAGCAAGAAGATGAGGCCACCCCATGAGGGTGGAGAGGCGTCTGGAAGTCAAGAGCTGGCACAGGGCTCACAGGACAGCAAGACTTCATTGAAACAGGATCAATGAGCTCAGGGCAGAGGGGTAGAGGTAAAGTTGAACTTGGGAACTGCACTGAGGGTCCCCAAAGTCACCTAAGGGTTCCTCATCATTTCAACTGTGCAGAGGTTTCGTCCTATGACTATTTTAGAAAACTATTTCTGGTAGTAAAAGGACACAGGATGAAAGGATGGGGGAGGGAAGCAGAGAGTAAGGGGAGAACTGTTTGGGTGTTCCACTTACCTGTAAGAATAACAGAGATCCATCCTAAGACACAAGGGTAGGCATGCAAAGGAGAACATAGCTTTAACGAGATCATGAAAAACAGGATTTATGGTTCTTGGCTATTGAATCGGATGTGGAACTGAGAGGAAGAGAGTAGGATCATGTTCAACCTTAAGTCATGGTGCCTGTCTCCTGCCCTCCAATGATTAGATAGACACAAAGAAAGAAAGATCATCAAGCCAGCACTTAATGACCTGATGTGAAGGAAACCTTGAAAAATTTGTGCAAAGCAGTAGAACTCAGGAGAAAAAGGAAACATCAGCCATGGAAACTGGGGAAAACCTCAGCTGATTTTAATTTTTAATTCCCCCTGCTTTATACTGCAGCCACAGAAACTAGTAAGACATCGCATCCCTCTCATTCGCTCATTAGCAATAAAGGATCTGATCTTTAAAAGAAAAATTGGGAAATTTCACCACAGATGGGGATGCCTTGATTGCATGGGAGCCTGGGACTGCACAGTCAGCAACAGGTGCTGCTGTCTTTGTACAGCCCTGGGCTTCCAAGACTAGCTGAGCCTCTGAAATGGTTGGCGGATAACAATTTGCACTGATTGCAAATCCCTGATCTTGTTTTTCTCATATTTCCCTCTAATATTGAGCAAGTGGAGGTACTATTTCCCACTCCAGTTGTTTCAAATATGTACTCATGATTTTCTTTTTCTTTCAAACAGTCCCTTATCCAACCATACCTTGATTCTCCTTCCATCTCATCCATCTCCCCCATAACTGTAGTTCACATTACACAAGGAGGAAAGATGACTCTTTCCAAGAATCACTGGCAAACTGAGATGGTTATTTTTGATCTGGAAGTATCTTATCTCTCCTTTTGCTAAAAAGAAAGTGGAGAGAAAACTCAATTTTTAAACTGGGAAGTTGATCATAAATTTGGAGGGCATAAACAAACGGAGTGACAAGTGACAGACTCCTCATGTAGCTGGATATGTGTATTATAAGGGCATTTTGAACTTTAAAAGCATAAATAGAGGTTGTAGTTACATGAATGGCATACAGAGGATGCTAGATGAATTAAAGAGAGATTGGAGGTCTTGGTTCATATGTGCAACTGCCTGAATTATACTGTTCCTCTTCCCTGAAGAACACACGTGAGACATAAAAGGCCCCATGACTGACCATCACCTTTGTATTTGTAGAGAAAGAATAATTAATTTGTAATACAGTGTTGATGACCTTGTCCAATAAGTTCCAAGTTGCTCCTTAACAGTTAAACTGAGTTCATATATTTATTTTTGGCAGAGCATTTTGAAGAGCTAAGTGGCCATATTATTTCAGCTCTGAAAGTCTATATTTTACACAAAGTTTGACCACCCCCCAAATAAAAGATTAATTTAAAAATCAACCAATATACTGGGTTAAATCTTCAATAATATCATGTTTTTGTTAATCTTTTAATCATTTCTTCTGAGTTAGATGATCTTAGAGAAGTTAATCTCTCCTCAACTCAATTACTTCATCTATAAATTGAAGATGGTTTTGATACCTACCTTTTAAGATTGTTGGAAGTAGAGAAAATTATTTAAAAAGTGGAACACAATTCTTAGTAAATGGTAAGCAAGTTATAAATAACGGCTGTGATGATGCTTATGGTGATTGTGACTTAAAGGACACTGGCACTAGTGGTCTCTGCAGACCTTCCCCAGCTTGGAGAGTCTTTTTAGTTTACTGTTATCTCCTGGAAGCACATATACTTTTGGATATAGAGCTAAATTGTCAATGATCATTTTTTTTAAGTACAATGCTCTTGTTCTGTGCTACTGACCTTTCCTTCAATGACCTCTTTACCTCCCCACTTCCACTTAGACCCATTAGCAGGATGTGCTGCAATATGCTGCTTGTCATCTGTTTCCAAGACACAGTGACAGGATGCAGGTACACCAGATGGATAAACCTAGTGTGACTAATTATTGTGTATTTGCCTTTAATTATTATCATTTATTACCAGAGGAAAGACAATAGAGGTTCTGACTTAGAAGAAAGTGTTGGCAGCAGGGAAGTTTTCCTTGCAATATTGTTGAGTGTAGCTAAAGTTTTCATTGTTGGTGACAAGAAAAGAAAGGAATAGCATACATATCTGATAGGAAGGTAGATAGATATGTGGGTAGGTAGGTGAGTAAACAGATGATATCTAGTTTGCTTTAATATTTAATCTAATTAGTTTCAATAAATATCTAACAATAATTTTAAAAGAATTTTCCAGATAATGTTAGATATTGACCCCTAGTATCTTTTCTAATCTTTCATACAATAGTTTGTGGAAGTAATTAGCCAACAAGTATGTGGTAGTGATTGAGGTTTAGAAGAGGAATGTTAATTAAGAAAATCATCCCCAGATTGTTAAAAACAGGTATTTGCTTAAGAGTCTCATTTCTGGTTTGATTTTCCTTTTATTATTGAATTGTGTTTAATTTTTTTTATTTTTTGTAGACTTCACTTATGAAAGAAATAATTTTAAAGACATGGAAGGAAGGATTTAGCCAAAATGTTAAATAACTGAGACCCTTTATGAACAACTTCTAGGGTGAAAATTTGTATTCAAATAAACCTATTTGGATAAGTATACACATTATAATGGAGCTTAAAATCAGCATATGTGGTTTCATATATTTATATGCCCAAACTATAAAAGAGGTACAATATCTCTGCCTATGCAATAATGAATTGAAAGAAATCTAAATGAGAAAAAATTCTCTGTAGTAATATGAAACTTGCATTTTGAGAAGAGATTCTTTTACTTTTTATTTCACAAAGAGGTTCCTTTTAGCAAAACATCTGTGTTGTCGAGTTTTATTTGGTGAAATAAGAACAGAGATGGTAATGATGAAATTTCCTCCAACAATAAATTTTAGTTAAAGTTAATCCTTCAAAAGTCCTTGAATCTGTATTTTTCTTCTTTTCTGAAGTCTAAAACCATAACTATAAAAAGAGGCATTTGGAGGTTTGCAATGGGGAAGAGAATTAGATGGTGAAACTAGAGTGGTTGTTTTGAAATGAAATTATAGGGAGTGGACCCAGAAGATGACATGAAGTACAGTCAACCAGAAATTAATCCAGTGGACCTGCAGGGTTGGAGGTAGAGAAGCCCAGTTCTAATCAGGGCAGGTATGAGCCCATGGATGCACAAATAACTACTTTTTTTCTGAGCTATGTGTGGTGATCATTTGTTATTCTTTTGACTTTCCAATACATGTCCCACTTCTTAAGAAGTCCTTTATTTCCTCCTTTCCTTGTTGGAAATACTCTTCTCTTAATCAAGAGATTCCTCCTAGAATTAGAAAAACTGGGAGTCCTCACCCTAGAATTTGAATCTTTGAAAAGAGGAATAAAGTAAATTCTGAGGTGTTATTATATTCTGCCATTGACCACTTTGTTAAGTGTTTCCAAAATTACCTTGTGTTGCAAAACTGTGTGTGTGTCTTATAATAGCAGACACACCGAGGCCTTCTTGCCTCTCCAGTTTTTCCCAGAGTCCCAGATTTAAATAATTCTCTTCTCTTTAGTTGGAATAAGCCACTCTTCCTTGAAGTCATAGCAATCTTACTGATAGCACTTTGTAACAATGCAGATACTTTTTAAAAACCACCTATTATGCTTTTTCTGTCTCAAGCATCCAAGTTACACTATTTTCCAGGGTCCCAAGAAGTTGGGGTCAAAAGAAACTTTTAAGTAGATTTGAACATTAGATGTGGCTATTACAATAAAACACATATGTAACTTTATAGTTGCTATATCTAAACTTTGCTTTAAATCCACTTTCATATTTTAATACAATAGCAGGAAGCTGCAATATGATTTACTCTAAACAAGTATTAGAATATAAAATTAAAAGTAAATTCCTAAGTATTCAATCAGTGACTGTGGCAGAAGCTTCTACCATTATTTTCTCCTCTTCTTCCAGAATTAAGTTCACCCATCTGCTTGTCCATTGATTTGCTTTGAGCAATGGCATGTGTGGGAAGAGATATACATCATTTCTGTGTAAAAGTATCTGATTGCTGGTGTTTAACTCTCTGACTCCTTCTTCTCCTTCTTCTCCTTTCCCTTTCACAATAGGATACTCCTAAGGATGGAGCGTCTGTGAACACCATCACTTGAGTGAGGACTCTGTGGGGAAAAGCCCCTCACCCATACAAAAAGATGAACATGTAATATATGTGAGAAGTAAATAATTGATTTAAGCCACTGGAAAATTCTGCTATTATCAGAGCAAAACATATTCTACCCCGTCTCATACAGTATGGTTTGATTCAAGGAATGTTAGATGGGTAATGAGGAAAACTTAGTTTATTTCCTCTTCTGCTATGAATTAATTGCCCTTGACAAGTCATTTAAGTCCACTTGAATCATTCATCTGCTCTTGAAATGTGTTGGTGATGGAGTAAAGGAACAGAGCATCATATTACCTGAGTGGAAGAAGGACAATGGTTCTGGTGCCCACTGAAGGAGTGTGCTTGGTGGATGGACAGTCTCCCAGGACTGCATGGAGAAGCCCAGAGGTCAGCACTACAGGGCCTTCACTCTGCTTCCATCACAGTGACTTCACTTTATTTGTTTTATGTAATATGATGGTACAACAAAATTTAATAATTTATTATAATGTTTTCTCAGTAAATAAAAGATTTGCCAACTTCTGGGTTTAATCATCTCTAAATTTTTGTCTTCTTTTTTTTTTTCTTTTTTTAGTTCTCCTGCTACTTCATCCTTATAAAAATGAACAACCTTGTTTCCCAATTCAGCTACCAGAATCTGTGTAATTCCTTTCTTCCAAGGGAAAGATGGTGAAATAAACCTACACAAACGTTCTTGGACATATTCTCATCCTTAACTTATTTGCCAACCTCCCTGTATGCTAACTTACTTCCTCTAATAATGGAGGAAGCGAAGCTCAGCAGAGTGAAGTTCCTTGTCTCGGAAGAAAGAGAACCAGGAATGTAAACCAGTCTTGTCTGCTCTCAGGACCATGCTGCTTTGATTATTGCACACCTCTGTTGCCATGTCTTGTGAATCAAGGTACTTCTATAAAATAATGGAAAGTTTTTAGTAAATTTAAAGAAAAAATATATGTCTGTCATTACTTTTCCCTTTGTGGGTGATTCTGAATATTCTTCATTTATAAAAAAAATGATTTGTTTTGAATAGCAATTCCATGGAATGATATTTTTTTTCATATACTCTTTACTGTTAATGAAAATGTAGAACCCTGGTCCTGGATTTCTGTTCTCAAATATCAATAGTTTGGGCAGAAAACAGAGCTGTGACCAAAGGAGTGAGTTCAGGTACAGATGCATTTGATGGGCTGGGGCCACAACTCAGCCACAATTCTTTGATGCTCTCTTTGCTGTGATTAGGTAAATATCTGTCCCCGGAGAAAGGGTGTTTCAAAAGCATTTTCATAAAAGTTGTGGATAACAATAACTAGAAAGAATCACATAAAGTCTTTGTCATTTTTTCAGTCAAAATCTAGCCATAGAACATAAAATACAGTTGGGTGGAGAGATTCAAAGAATGATAATAGTGTAGCATGACCTTTCGGATAAAGCTGGAAATAGAAAATAACAAACCAATTGAAAACCGCAGTACATGGAGACCAGTTATTCATGTTATGAAGCAAATGTTGATTGAGGACCTACTATGTAACAGACACTGTTTGGGGCCCTAGACCAAATAGGATTTCTCTCCTTGGTTTATAGAGAACATCCAGTAGGTATAAAATAGAAGAGTTCAAAAGCTATCCAAATGTCTGAAAGATGTTCCCATCAAAGTAATCTGTAGGATCTTACATCTTCAGACAATTAGGAGAAATCCCTATACACCTTCCATTCTCAAGGGACTTCATGGTGCTTGGACACCACTTTCTACTAATGATATTGAATTTGTATATTTCATGACATGGTGAACAAAAATTTATTGAGCATCTGCTACATGTTAGAACTCAGAGTTTCATAAGTATAACCCCAACTAGTATAGTTCCTGTATTCATTGGGCATAGATTTCAGGAGACCCAACAATAAACAAGTAAAATGATTTAAAAATATATTAACAACTTTATCTGTACTCCACTATGGCATTATAAGTTTCAGTGGCATATTATGTCCTTATTTATGGAAGATACTTGAATGAAGGAATGAGCCTTGATGTAATATCTTACCAGTGCAGACAATTCATATACAGATCAATTAACAAATGCATTCAATTATCTTCCAAAGACTCACTGATGTCCTATTATACATTTAACATTATGTTAGGAATTGGATCCTCAAGGGTGAATAAGACTCTGCCCCTGCTCATTCCAATGGAAGAGATGGACTTACACAAAATAATCACATATTTATATGAAAAGTGTTTTTCAAGTCCCAGGGACAAAGTGCTTTGAAAGCCAAGAGGGAGGGAAACTAACTTTGCAGGAGGAACAGGGAAGATCCTCTGAGGCATCGACCTTAAAATTGACCTTGATATGTATTAAACATAAAGTAGTAATTTGATCATTTTATTTCTCAAATGAGTAAAAGAACTGGCCAAGGAAGAAGAAAAATGAACTAGTTTCTTTGCCAAATCCCTGATCCTGGTGCTAGCATTGAGGCACCACTGAGGGCCATGCCTAGTTCTTCTCATCCTTTTTGATAGCACACAAATGAACCCTTTATGATCTTTGATAACAGTAAAGGTCACAGGTATGTGGACAAAACCACAAGGATGAAAGGCTGATGACCTCAAGATACATTTTTATCTTAGAATGACATCAACTGTCATTCCTGAGTTCCTGGAATGAGTGGACTGGAGCACAGTACTTCAGAGGTAGAAAGTGACCTGTGTAGTCACTTTTTTTTTTCTTTAATTTAACCCTATCTCCCATTGCCATTAAGCACTTGGGTTCCATGAGGACTCCTTATCTTATATTCTGTAGAATAGTTCTTTCTAGCTAGAAGAACAGTTTTCAGTGAGAAACACAGAAGCTAATTGGAGAGAAATACCTCAAAAAGACTTGTCCTTATTGCTAAAGGGAGAAAATATTACTGTGGGGAGATGCTTTATAATCTCAGCATCCATAGAAGTTGTGTGTTCTTGAGCAGTTAAAGCTGGTGTCCTAGAAGCACAGGATCCACCAAGAACAAGCACAATCAAAGTTTTGTGTAGACTGCTCATACCCAGCACCATATGACAGGGATCTTTGCCCGTTAGAATTTCTTAAAAGGTAGCACTGAATGCCTTCCTCTGTGATCCTGGTCAAAAATCAAACCTTTAGCTTCTGAATTAAAACCTAGAATCACAATAAACTTATTTCTGAGATGCAAAGAATGTAAGAAGTCAAGGGTATCTAGTGTGCAACCTCTGTTGACTATTTTTGCTTTCTACAGCAATGATATAATCACATCCTGAATCTCAAAATTCACAGATCAGATGAGGGGATAGCTCAAAGTATGTCTTAATATTTTGGAGAAACCTTTTTTTTTCCTGTCAAAGAAAAAGATTTTTTAAAAAAGTATTTTGCTGTCTTTCAGTGGCACCAATAAGCCTGCTGAAGGGTTAGTGAGCACATTAATTTGTTTGAACTGTTTGAAATGTTTATGAGAATATGCTTTTCTTCTTAAAGTAGGCTGTGCTAATAATATCTGGTCTAGACTCCACAATCAAATAGACCTTTAAGGTTTCTCTCTGTTGTTTCCAACCTATGTCAAGCAGAGCAAACTACCACAACTATAAAATGGGTGTGGTAATTAGACCTGCTTCTTGGGAGATTTCATCAAGATGAAGAGATTAAGGAAAGGAAAGTGTGTGACACAGTGTTCCGCCTGCAGTCAATGTTCATCTATGTTCATGATTGTTTTCATCTTTATACGACACAGTGAAGAGTGTACAGCAGAATGGCTACATCTTCTTGCAGAGTAGAAAAGAACTTTGGAGAAAGCCAGAAGGGGTCACTTAAGGTCAGAGTGACTGTCAAGGCCAAGTATAAAACTAAGATCTGGAGTCTCTGCTTTTACGTTAATACGAACCCATTTTTCTGTAACTATTATTATTTTCTCTTCAGAAAAACCACTTTAAATGAACTATTACTCTAATACGGTCTGACATGTAGAAAGTATATGTGTGTTTATTTGTTGATACAGCTGCAAATAAGCCCTCTTTCTACCAATAGAATAGAAATAAGCCCTCTTGTTATTTCTACCAATAGAAATCTATACGGTAAAAGTGGAAAAAAATCTCAATTTTTAGATGTTTAAATTTCAAATAATATAAATAATATATATACATATATGTATAATTAAACTTTATCATAAACTAATATCACGACTAAAATAAGGCACATATTTAGGAGGACAAAATAATTTGTGTTTCAAAATATTTTGTGACTTCAAAAGATTTTAAAGTTAACTTGAAAAAAGCATTCATATTCTACTGTGGCTTTTTGTATGCATGAATACACAGGTGTGTATATCAATATGTATATGTATGCATGTCATATGCATACATACATACTTATGTGCATGTGTATATAATACACATAGACACAATTTTTCTTTTCTTCTTATCTTCCATATGGATCCTCACTTAAATTTTCCTTGAATTTTCAACAATGATTAGACACTCTATATGAAAAATGATTTCTCAGCTCTTTCTTTAATCAAAATAAGCTTGTGATTTTTCTTGATCCAATTTCAATAGAATTTCTTTTGTCTAAATGGGACTGTCATTTTGCACCTATCCAGATTTTATAAAATCAGCATATAGAGTCGAACAAATAAACAAAGATAAGTTTCATATTTCTAATGAGAAGGGGAAAAAAACTACAATTATTTTTTTAATACTCAGAGAGGAAGATGTGTATTATTTGCTTGTTTACTTGTATTGAAACTTTTCCTTTGAGGGTGACTGCATCTCTCCAAACATTTTCATCTCAGTGGCAAGCCTCTTTGGAATCTGAATAGAAGCTTCCTGAAAATATTATTTTTGGAAAACCAACACTAATTGAAAGTCAACACTAATAATGTAAGACTGTCATCAGTGGTGCAAAGCGATAGGAATGAGCTGAGTTTATGAAGTTGAGCCAAAGCATCTGGAACCCTTCTCTTTGTACAGGGACCATCCTTTCCATCAGAAAGCTGGAGCCTTGGAACAGACTCTGGAATCATTTGTGCCCAGTCATCCTTTCAATTGTACTGTTCATCATCTTGTGTATGAATTACCTTCTTTATTACCAATTCAGGAAGAGACCTCCCTCTCTATCTTGATGTTATGGCTTTAAAAAAATTAACCTCAAATCTTTATTGAATGTTTTACTCAGGATTGAACCTATGGAGTTCAGTCTAGCATTATTTCCATCCATGTCTTGTCCTGCACAACTTTCATTTAAGATATAGGCCAGAGTAGCTTTGCTTTGATGTGGTTTGATTCAAGTAAAATAGCAGGATGGAAAGAAGGGAAGAAAAGATGATTGCAGTTTCCTTGAGACTAAAGGTCACGTCTTTCTGTTAACTAGTATAGCCAGTACCCAGACTGTACTCAGAACATAGTACATGCTCAAAAAATGTTGTGGGAGAGAGGGAAAGCAAATGGAAAACGTACAATCAAATCTCAAGAAGGGTCAGGTGCAGTGGTACACGCCTGTATTCCCAGCAGCTCTGGAGGCTGAGACAGGAGGATCTTGAGTTCAAAGCCAGCCTCAGCAACTAAGTGAGGGTCTATCTCTAAACAAAACACAAAATAGGACTGGGGATATGGCTTAGTGGTCAAATGACCCTGAGTTCCATCCCTAGTCGACCCCCGCAAAAAAAAAAAAAAAAGAAGAATCAAAAAAATTCAAGAAGTCAGTGACATCTGGAAGTTCTTTATAGATAACTTGAATTTTTCATGGTATGTGAAGAACAGAAGGGAAAAGTCATTCCATCAAGAACACCTGTATGAGAAAATATGAACTAAACATATTAAAAAATAGAAATGAAGGAGCTCCCTATAACAAGAGGACACTATTGGTAATGGGTACTGGTAGAAGTTGAGGTTGTAGAAACTAAAGAATGAAGGTTTTTATAGTGATACTAAAAACTCAGGTATTAACATAGAAAAAACAAGAACCAATACCAAGTGGTGAACTTGGAGCCTGGAGACCAGTTGGAAGGCCTTTCCAAACAGCTTTATTCTGTGCCAGAACTGACTCTTTTACTTGCCAGGGTGAGTTCCCATCATCCTAAGAGAGGAAAGTTTTATGGGGCTCAAGATTTAAGTGGGTAGAGTTTGGACTGGCCTAAGATTTAGTTAGCAATCTTAGGAACACACAAGGAAGAACTGGAGCTAAAAAATAGGTTCCAGAAAAAAAAATATGAGAGAAAAAATAAAACTTTATTTTAAAAGTGCATGCTCTTTACTCGGGTGGATGATTTTAAGTCATGACCATGTGAAAACTGATAGTGATGAAGTCCCTGTTCCTCCCTTTCAAACAATGCATCCACATGACACTAGTACCATGCTTCTAACTTGTTTTATGGCTGCTCCTTGGAGTAATGTGAAATTGGAATATGATTGCAAATGTATAATTTAAAAACACTCTAGTAGCAATTACCCTAGTCATTAGCTGAGGAAAGAATGCCCTTCTAAGACAACTGACTTTTCTGAAAGATTGGATCTGATATTCCAGATAAAAGATGCTAAGAAGTCTCCAAGGAAGGGAATGCATATAAATAGGAATTATGAGGTAAAATCTACTGTTTTGAATCAAAAATATTTAGGAGGCTAGAAAAGAAATGACTTACATAAGAAATAAAGTAAAACAGCACAGTTAACCTGATAGAAGAAAGACTTTCTTCCACCTACAGATGCAAAGGAACTCAGAGTGTTGTTGGTTATATTCTAGTGTTTTACAGGTCATTTTTGAACCTGTGACTTTCAAAGAGAGAAAAGGAGGCAGTGTAATAGTTTTGGTAGACACCTCTTGGCTCAGTTGCAAACTGGAAATGATTTGCATCTTCTTTGATACAATGATGATAAACTGGAGGGCTAGTGGTCATGTTTGCATCATGGTCAACTGAGTTAGGACCATGTGACCACTGGTGTAGCTTTGTTATTGAGGGCAGGCTCTGTCTGGGTTTAAATTTTTTCCCATCTGTAGGAGCTACCAAAGCAACCTTCCTGCAGCCAATGGGTGTAAAGTGTTTGTTGACTGATTAAGAATTAGTTCTGCCTATTTTGCAAACTCGTTTGTATCTACTTCATGTCTTCCACTGAAGATTTATGGATATTGTCCAGAAAAATATAAATGTTTCTGTTCTGCTGTTACCTGGCACACATAATTCAGTGTGAGCCTTGATGAATCCACCTTCTATAAATCAATAAAGGAGTGTCAGTAAGCTTTATATATCTTCAAGGGCTGGTCCAAGGAAAGCATGGAGAAGCTGCTCAGGAAACAAGTTTGGGACATCAACTAATGTGACAGCAGTGGAAGACTGCCCTCTCCACCTGGAAAAGTTGCTGCCACTACCTTGTTGTAATCTCTTCCTTTCTACAAAGCAGAATAGAGGTGGTTGGATGAGGAAATTCCTAGACTTGTGGCTGCTGAAGTATTTTTTTTTTTCCTGTGTAACTCAAGGAGTGCCACCTTTCCTGTCAGCTCACAGAATTATAATAACCGTCCAAGATCATCAGACTCCTAGGCTCTGCTTTGATCCCTTTCAGAGGTATTGATTAAATGCATGATTCAGTTTCCTTTGGCTTCTGGAATTTCCTGTAGTGTTGTTTTGGGGAGTTCAAGAAGTTGCAACATTGGAATTGTTTTATTGCTGAATGAATTGGTTGTAGGTTCAGAGTCGGGTTTGATGTTTAGTCGAGGTGCCATGCAGAGGTCAACACCGCTGACAGGGCCCTGTGGTGAAAAGCACTGAACCAGGAACCTAGACCACTAGGTTCTAACCGCAGTTTGACATGAACCTGAGCCAGGGACAGCCATGCCTGATTTCATTCTCTCTGACATTCAATGAGAGAGACCTGTCTCTTTTTTGCTCTGGTGCCTGTGCTCAATGGTGGCTTCCAGAGGGGATGCCTTTAATCAATGGATGCAGGCACTATGCCATTGCACAGAACTCTGGGAAGCTTGCCTTGTTTTCTGAGTTTTCCTTCTATTTTCTTTCCAATTAGTTTTATGTGTCTATTTATTTTCCTCAACAAGTTCATAATTTCATTTCTTTTTTTTTCTGTTTATATTCCCTTTCTGTTTCCACCCAAACCCTGCAGTGCTCCACACTCTGAAAATCTGCTTGCTTTTTAAATCCATCTGCATTGAATTATTTATAGTTTTGATAAAGTCCTGTTTTGTCTGATGTTTATTTTCTTTAATAACAAGAAACCTGGGTGAACTTTTCCAAAAGACTGAAAAAGGATTCTAGTTTTCAAAGATGCTAGGCAACCTTGGCCAAAATGCACAAAACAAGCCTTGGGTGCCCTTTCTTTTGTGAATTGTAATTTTTTCCTCTTCTATTAAACATTCTTTCATCTAAGTGTGTTGGGGAGAGGAAAAGTAAATAAATCCTCGGGGCATGGACTTTTTCCAGAACAAAGTTTCGTGCCTCTCTTGACTAGCCAACTCCTTCTTTTGTATCACTTCTGTACCAGAGATGATACTAAATCCTTGTGGGGAGTTCTGGACTGTGATTGGCAGGTATGCTCACATGGTACAGATGCTCAGCCAATTATCCTATGAACTCTTTTATATTTGTCCTCCATGAAAACAACTTAACTCTTTTCTCTTTTTAATGTTTTAAATATATTTTAGTTGCCAATGAACCTGTATTTTACTTATTTATTTATATGCAGTGCTGAGGATGGAAACCAGGGCCTCACACATTCCAGGTAAGTGCTCTACAACTGAGCCACAACCCTAGCCCCACAACTTAACTCTTACTGTGATTTTAATTTACGTCTATGCATTTCCCATTGCTGTCTCTCTAGTTAACTTTTGGTGTCACTTGAACCATTGATGAGTTTGAGCCTTTGTAGCTAAACAAATTTCAAACCCTTGCCTCCTCCCTCTAACTTTTCCCCATCATTGCCTTACACCCTCTATCAAACATTTTCTGCATTGAATTGATTAACTTAGGCATTGGGATTGTGTCAATAGAGGTTGGACAAGAGAGAGCTTTTCGGACTTTAGTGTGAGATAAGTACACACCACACACACCCACACTCGCACACACCAGGTATACCTACACATAGGTTGCTCCAACAAGAAGGATGACCAATGCAGAAAGATGACCAAAACTGAAAAGGAAAAAAAACCCGAACAGTACAAATACAAAAACCAGAGGATGTACGTTAGCTACTCAAAAGGAGTAATTTAAACTAATGAATACAGGAAAAACGAAAGCAAGTCTCATATCCTGGACAGGTATCAGGATATTTTTATATTCAGTTGCATGAAAAATAAGAAAAAGTTTTATTTCTTCACCTTGCCAGTTATTTTCTCCTTTCCTCTAAGTGTGTGTGTGTGTGTGTGTGTGTCCCCCACACCCACCCCTTTCCAATCCTTCCTTTAAGGTTTAATTTAACAATAACATTTGCGATCGGGGTCCTGCGCATCTCAAGGGCATTGCGCTTGAAATTGCACACACTCTGCACCATTTATCATAAGCTGACATGTGTCATGTTCCAGACTGCGGCTCCAAGAGGTTACAGCTCACGACTGCTCCTTTGTTGATCAGCTGCTGAGACAACTGAGGCACCTTTTCTTCCTTTCTCCTTTCATTTTCCCCCCCTTCTTATTATTAAATCTGCCTCATCCCCTTTTTAAAGGCCTAACTCAGCCTTTCCCAGAAGAAACACAAAAGAATTTATATTGTGTGGGATGCTATGTCACTCATTTCCTGAAATTTCTAATGGGGGCCACTAAGTGTTTAATAAGATTGGAATGTGCACTAATCAACTTTAATCTTAGGAGAGAAAAACGGAAGAGGCCATTAAAGTCAGCATTGACCAGGCTGTGCTTCTAAGCAGACTGCAGCCTGCGTAGGATGGGGACATGGAGAACACTGACCAAATCCCAGTCACGCTGACAGACCTGCCCCAGGTCCTCTTTTCAGAGCATGTACTTAGAGAGAAAGGTCCCTGGTTCATGATATCTTCTCAACCAGCTGGGCTTCAAACTTAACCCTGAATGTTCCTTTCATGCAAAGTCAAGTCCTGAAGCAAGAGGCGCAGGACGACCAGTTACGAGCATAAAGTTTTAATAGCCTGGCCCACCAAATACTCTACCGGTTGCCAACCTTTCATGTAAACTTGTGCTGAAAAGATTGCTTAGAAAATTTTAAGTGAAGTCTACTTAATCAATACATACTTACACATGTGGCCAGTTTTGTCCTAAAGTATTTTAAAGCTAGTATTCCTGACTGAAGGACTTCTGCTGGAGAAGAGAGACCCAGGTATATTAATATGGTCTTAAAATAGATCTCCCACCTACTCCAATCACATTCACAGGGAACCTTTCTTCTGGCCCAAAAATAGAGATTGCTATTCCCATGATTTCCTTCCATCCTCAGCTCTTGGCTCAAACACTAATTCCTTGGGGAAGCCCAAATGACGCTTTCTCACTTCTGCCTTTCATTGTTATTTTATTCTCCACAAAGCATACCACGGTGGTAGTATTTATTTTTGCAATTTACTATAAAATAAAGATTATAATCTTTTTTCTGTGTTGTCCATCATTGTTCTCTTAGTATTTATCCTGGTGCCTAATACAACTTAGAACCTCAAATTACTTGTTGGATGTGTGAATTAAAGATGTTAGAACCCATCCTTAGGCATTCTGAAAGGCAGCTGTCAATCTGAAATCTGAAAAGAGCTTTCCTTCCTCTTTAAGTAAATTCAACTACCCCAGTACCACCACCTCCAACCCACTCAGACCGCCATCTGGAGGAACCTCTTACTTCTAAAAAGTGAAGTGCTCCTTACAGAAATAGAGGCAGGGCCAGAACACCCAGGGCCTTGCAGGAGTGTGCACGGTGTACACAAACACATATATTCACACTCGGTCTTTCACTGCTGCACTTATCCATGAAGGTTGTACCTTAACCTGAGGTTAAGGAAGCATTCAGATAAGTAACACTCAGACTGACCTGCTATCAAGCACTGGGCAAAAGTTCAGAGACTACAAAGATGATAAGAGTCAATCACTAGAGTCTAGGAGAGGTAATGGTGAATTCCAAAACAAGACAGGAGTCTGATCAAGGAGATAGAGTCACATGGAGAGTACCCACCCACAGACACAATGACAGACTCCAGGGAGATCTTATAGACCCACTGAGGCTGAGTGTTTAGGGAAGAAGTGAAGCATTAATGAGGTGGATAAGGGAAGATGACAGAGGATACTGTAGGGATAAAGGCCTGGGGTAGTGTGAGAGCAAGCATCAGGGTTCTGTTTCTGTGACCCTAAGCATCAAGGTTGTTTATAGCCATTTCCATCTTTGGTATCACCTAACTAATACAGTGAAATGATTCATTTTTCATCCAGGCCTCTTTGTGTCCTCAAAGCTACATTCTAATTGCTATGTAACTTGAGACCAATACTTTAGTAAAATACTGAGTCAGCAAATGGTGTTCTGGAAAGGTAACCTGGTGATACCTTTTATCAGGTTGTAAGGTTTACAACCTGAAAGTCTAGGTAAACACATATAACACATACAACCACATTTCTTTCTTTCTGCACTTTTCATATCTTTGAGAGTATAATTATTAATCATACTATCCTAAAAGAGTGTAATGTCACATGACTATGATTAACTTTCCCAGACAATGGGGTTATTTTCAATCTTAATCAAACACCACACAATTATAAAGTCAAAGCTGTCACCATTAATAGATACTTTTTTTGGTTGTTGTTATTAATGTCTTTGTGATTTTCATTAGAATCTTAAAAACAAGTTATAACCACTTCAGTTCTTTTCTTACTAAGAAAAGAACCCCATTGAGATATCTATCAGCTACTGGGTATTATGAGGGAGGTGACACAAAGGCTAGAGAGGCCACTTGATTCCTGAAAGGGAAAGGTGTCACCAAACCAAACAAGTAAGACAAAAAATAGATAAGACTTAATAATAAGCTCAAAAGTATTTAAAAGCAATCAAGTGAAGATGTTGAGAATCTTACACAAAAGAATAATGGTGTGTACAGTAGGTAAAATATAGATTACAATTTGTAACAGGATACAGGAAGGAGACAGGAATTGTTTATCGGACCTTACGACAGAATTTCAACAAATCTCTTTTAAAAGCTTTCTCTTTGCCTTGGCATTGATTCCTGGGCAATTCTGGCAGTTACATCTAATGAAATAAAATGCCCATGTTGGCCAGCCTTACAGTGTCTAAGGAACAGAGCTGATCCAAACTCCAGATACAGCTGCGAGAAATATCATGGGCCCAGTTCTTCCACTAAGTTGGATGTCTTGTGGCCACTGTGTTCCAGGTCATTTATCAGAAACAGGTTTATTTGTGGGAAGTTTCTAGATCTTTCTTTAAAACTAAGTGGTTCTGGCAAACTCTAATTTGACCTCTTTGGTCTCCATCTCTGGGTGATTATTTCCTTCAAGGCACTGGATTAAAGATACATGTCTAAATGAAGGTAAGAGGCGAACAGTATTCTCACCAAGCATTCTTACCATATGGTTGGACACAGACTGCATTCTAATGAATGGCAATGCTGCTACTTTTTTTCTATGTGATAAAGTCCTTGTGGTAATTAAATGGATTAATCTAAGTAAAGAACAAAGAAGAGTGCTTGGCTCCTACTGGACGCTGTAAATGATAGCTGTTTTATTATTATTATTATTATTATTATTATTAGAATGATCTAGGTGGAGAAATCAGGCTATAAACTTCCACTGTGCCTAAGGTTTCCCCTAGCTTTATCTACCCTTACTCCCCTTCTCTTTTCCTTTATAGGTCAATCTTGTTTTCACTTTGATTTTGTTGTATCTACCATTATAATTACTAACATTTATTACATACAATTTGCTAGACACTGAATTAACTATCATACATGCTTCATATCATTTAATCCTCCCAAAACCTTGTAAGACAGGCACTATTTTTTTTGTCACTTTACAGATAAGGAAACTAAGCTTTATGAAAATTAACTAATTTGCATAATATGTCTTAGTCTTTACCTCTAGGGTCTCAGTCTATTTTCTGTTGCTAATAATAGAATGCTACAGACTGGGAAAGTTATAAACGAAAAAGGTTTATTTTGGCTTACAGTTTCAGTAGGAGCTTCAGGGGTGCATCTGGTGATGGCCTTCCTGCTGGCAGAGTTCCAAGCTGGTATAGGACATCTTGTGGGAAGAGTCCAGGAGCATGGGAGAGAACTAATGAAATAGGTTTTATTTATGTATTTATGTATTTATTTATTTATTCATTCATTCATTCATTCATTAGTTACTGGTGCCAGGGATTGATCTCAGTGGCACTTAAGCACTGAATCACATCCACAGCCCTTTTTATTTTTTTTTATTTTGAAGCAGGTTCTTGCTAAGTTGCTAAGAGTCTTGCTAAGTTGCAGAGGCTGGCTTTGAACTTGTGATCCTCCTCTCTCATCCTCCCTGGTTTTTAAGAATATCCACTCTCAAGATAACCCATTAATTCATTAATTGTATGAATAGACTAATTCATTCATGAGGTCAGAATCCCATTACCTTTTAAACATCCCAATTGGTCTCATCTCTTGATATCTCAAAATGAGATTACATTTTAACATGAGTTTTGGAGGGGACAAATCATATTCTAACCAAACACTAGTATGAACTGACATGGCATTTGATTCCAGGTTATCCAATACCAGAGCCAGAATTCCCACTGACCCTGTACCCATTTCCTGCCTCATTGTTATGACTGGATTTAGTGATTAAATTGTAGATCTAATATTCTCCTGCTGCTTCCTTATAGACTCAATTCTTCATTAACATCTCCCTTCCGGTGCCAAATTCCAGATCCTTCCCAGACTCAGGCCCTTAGGTGAGACACCTGTGGCACCTGGTATGTCCAGTATCCTAGCTTGATCATCCGTGATAACCTCATTTTGTATTTATTTTGTTGAATAGCATGTCTCTACAACTACCAGGAAAATTTCCCTATCAAAGTCACTTAGAACAAGGAGATTTTCACACTAAAGGAAACAATGGTGAAAATATCTCTTACAAAATTCACATGTAAGCTGGGTGCAGTGGCGCATGCCTATAATGCCAGCAGCTTGGGAGACTGAGGCAGTAGAATCTTGAGTTCAAAGCCAGCCTCAACAAAAGCGAGATGCTAAGCAGATCAGTTAGACCCTGTCTCTAAAGAAAATACAAAAGAGGGCTGGGACTTATATACTGGGGATATAAGTCAGGGGTCGAGTGCCCCTGAGTTCAATCCTCAGTAAACCTCCCCCCAAAAAAATTCACACCTATTTAAGAAAGTGGATATAATCTTACAACTCTTTCAATTTCCTTACTGGAAATCATTTTGTAGCCTGATGCAATGAACTTAGTGTTTGTATCGCCCCACCAAATTCGTATGTTAAAATCCTAATCTTCAATGTAAAAATACAGGGAGGGAGAGGGAAATTAATTCACAAGGGTGGAAACTTCCTTAGTAATATTAGCGATTTTATTTAAAAAAAAAATAAGAACTCAGAGAACACTCTACTCTCCTCCATGTGAGAATCCAGGAGGAGACAGTCATCTATGAATGGAGAAGAGTCCTCATCAGACCCCAAATCTACTTACTGACCCCATGATTTTGGACTTCTAGCCTCTATGAGAAATAAATTTCTGTCATTTAAGTCACCCACTCTATGGTAATTTTTGTATAGTAGCTCAAACTTGATAAGATACATATATATAGATAAAATATCAATTAACCAGAATGTTTACAAAATGGCACCGTACAGGTGAATTAATGGGTTTTGTTGTTGTTAATTGATTATCATGAAAAACTACCTTTTATTTTCATTGCCATTATTATAAAAAATGTTAATAGATAAATTCACTTTTATTCCTCAGCTACTGAAAAAGCTATGCATTTTTAAAAATATTTAGAACCTTATAGTTCTCCAAGTCTGTTTTGTAAATATGAATTCTTGATATTTATCATTGTAAATACGAGCTATGTAGGAGATTAGGCACAAAGAGCTTTCCTGATTATTTTCTTATGTGTATGACTCTAGTATTTTTCCCCATTGTAAGTGACTGTTTCTTCAATGTAAACCAAATAGTAAAGAGAAAGTTCATAGATATTTTTTATGCTTCTATCAATCATTTCATTATTTTACTTCAACTCACCCATTCAATTTTTTTTGTAGAAACAGGATCCTTCATTCTCCAACAGAATTAACTTGCCCTTCTAGGTGTCCTTATAATGCTATATGTAGCTTTATAAAACCTTGTCTTCTTGTTCCTTGTCTGCCATCCAATCCCCTGCTCTCCTTTCCCTCTTGGTTCTCTCCTCTGATTCCTTTCATTCTTAAACACCTTGAGCTTCTCCACAGGCATGATGAGTCCCACCTGGATGTTTCTAATGAGTTCTACAGTGGCCAAGGTGGGTACTAGAAATGAGCATCTCAGACTTCTAAGGCAGAGCCTGCCAGTCCTCAGTGACCTTAAGCAAGAGTAGAATGTTAGCGCTGAATATGACTTGAGAGAACTTGAACTTCCTTAGGTTGTAGAGGACATCACAGACCAGGCAGATCAAGTTTCTCACCCACTATCGCTACACATGCTTGAACTTGTGGCTTCCCTTTTTAGGTGGAGCCTTCTATCTCATCTGTCACATGAAGCCCTCTTTATCTAGACATAAGTTGCTTTATGCAGAAAAATTAGACAGTGTTATAGTTGTAAAGGTGCTTTGGGAACTGTGGAATGCTAAATACGTAAACACCAATATCTCATAGATACACAATACAAATGCACCTGAACAGGAGGCTACCCCTGACCCAAATTTGTGCCAAGAACCTCAGCAAAGGGTGACCTACTGTTAATATTTTTGGACATTGCTTAGTGTTCACTCTTCAGTTCTCCTTTCCAAGCCTTGTAGACTACTGAACCAGAAGAGTGAAGCTCTTGTCATATTTCCAAAACACAATTTGGAAAACTGTTTTATTGGCTCTGAGGGAAGACAGAAAGGTGAAGTTTGCTATTACTCATGTAAAGACTGAGCATTTCTTCCTATTAATACAATATCAATTAAAAGAATGAAAGATACTAAATCAGGAACAAAACAAACATGAAAAACAGATTGATACAGAATATTTCATAAAGTATATTTGTTAGCTAATTAACCTGAGGAAAACAGCAGTAGCACTTCAAATAAATATTCAAAAGCAAACAAAGCAAACAATCAAGTCCTAGCAGTAGGTACCCCAGGAAGGCCACCAGTATATCCTAGTTGCATGAAAACCAAGATTGACATTAAAAGCTATGGCTGGGGATGTAGCTCCGTGGTAGTATGCTTACCTAGAACTTGAAATGTGCTGGGATCAATCCCCAGATCAAAAAATAGAAATAAGTTTTAAAATTTTTTTGAAAAGGCTAGATATGACCTGAATAGTCTACATGGCAAGGAAGGAGTGAATGAGCAGTGTCAAAACAAGGATGCCGCAAGTATGAACAGAATAAGTCAACTTCATCCTCACATTCTATGATAAATAAAACAGAGTCCAATATACCATGCAGAAAACGAAAAGCTAAGATGGGAGGAAGGTTATTTCGGCAAGGAAGACTAAGGTGCCCACTATTCCCTCTTCCCGGACTCAGAGCATGTGACCTAAGAGAGAGCTAGCTAGATTCAAAATTATAAAATTGTAGGCAAATTCCTAATACTTATTTTGTCCAGTTTTTAGAAATTAATAAGCTTTAAGGATCCTCCATTTAATCTGTTTTTATTACTGTATTGAGGCTGGGTAACTACCTAAACAAAAGAGTGTTGTTAAGCTTGCCTTGCAGGAGGTTCAAGGACTTTCTTTTCGTGACGGTCTTCCAAGCAGAATCCTGAGGTGCTGCAAAGCATCACACAGCAAGGACAAGGTGCATGTGGATGCACGTTTATGTTTTCTGGTCCAATATCCTCTACTTTTAAAGCCACTAGAACTCTATCATGGCAGGTCTACTCTCATGACCTGATCTAATCCTAATCACCCATAAAGGCTCCATCTCTGGATACTGTAGTCAAATGAAGTTTCTACCTGCTTATTACTTCACAATAGGGATTAAATTTTAACCCACAAATCTTTGGGGGACATACTGAAACCACATCCAAACCTTAGCATTCGTGATATCCAAATGAAGTATTTGTATAAACTTAAGATATTAGGTTTTTGCTTTTTTATGCTTGCATCTAATTATATATAAGGGGAAAAAATAGAAATTCACCCCCAGATTCCCTAAGAGAAGAATACCCTTATCAAAAGAGAAAAAAAAAAAGAAGAAGAAAAATCAAATTACATTATTGGACACAAACCAGGTTCTTAATAGGAGTCTTTTGTCATTAGAGAAAACTCAGTTACCTATTAATATTGTCATTTTCTTTGAATAAAATCTGCTCAAATGGACTATAGGAAGATACCATTAATTTGCTTCCCTGGTTGGTGGCCGCCTGAAGATGGGAAGTGGAACTGCTGGTCCCAGGAAATTAAGAGAGGTGGTGTCAGGGATCTCAGTAGGAAGCTGATTTGAGACTGAAGTAATTGCCAAGATGATTAATCATTCCTCTGGGTCACTTACAAGTGTTCCTCTCTCTCTTACTCACTGGAAGAGTAACTCCAGAAGAGGAGCCCACACTTGCAGACCCAGCTGCCCAGGTAAAACCAGTTGCACAGCTCTTTCCTTCTCTGTAAAGCTATGACCAGAGGACATGGGACTCTCTCTTTCCTCTAGAGAATAGTCTGTGATGTCACTTTGTCACAGATCATATCTCTTTGTCCAATGTGTCCAATGTAATGTGCCCTTCCCCATACTTCTCTGATCATTGTGAGAATGCAGATGCTTCTCAATTCATAATAAGGTTACATCCTGGCAAACCCAGTGAAAAGCTGAAAATATTGTATATCTAAAATGCTTCTAATAACCTAGCCCACTGAAGCCACTGTAGAACTGTGACTTTTCCTACTTGTGATTATATGGCAGAGTTGTAGTTGTAGCTCAATAGCCACTTCCCAGCATCTTGAGAAAAAATCATAGCACAAATTACTCAGCTGGGATAAGGTCAAAATTCAAAGTATGATTTCTACTGATAGCATATCACTTTCGCACCATCATAATGTTGAAATATCTCAAGTCAAACCATCGTAAGTCAATAGATTAGGGACCATCTATATTTGTATTCAGAAAGTTTCTTTTGTTGTTAGGAAGGAAAAGAAGGAACATGGACTTAAAATTGTAGTGCATGCTTTTCTTAAGGTTTTTACTGATGCAATTGCTGTGTTCCTCCCCAAAGTCCAATCAAATTAATATAAGTTTCTGTATTCTACAAGTAAAAGGAATCGGGGTCAGCAAGGGAAGAATCTGAGTTCGTATAGCTAGAAGGAGCAGGGCCAGAATACAAGTCTCCCTGACCTAGAACACACCACCTTGTGTTTCAGGAAAAACCCATCCCAAGTTGAGACCCTGTTCAAATAAAAAATGCCTTATTAAGGAGCCCACATCCATCATCTTCCCACAGAAACCCAATAGAAAATGAAGGAGATAGAATGAGCTCAGAGGTATGCTTGGAAAATGTTTATCAGTTTCTTGACTGAAGAAACTGAAGGTACTTAATGTCTGTTTTCATCTCATAGTCCTGAAGTGCCCATTTAAGAATATCGATAAATGGAGATATGATATGGTACCATGGTTAAGAGCCCTGTCTTTGGTACCACCTCGCCTGGGTGTATATTCAGGTTTACCAGTTACTACATGAGTGCCCTGTGTGATAAACTGAAATCCTTTTGGAATTAGTGTTTCTTGTCTTGGGAAATGGGTCTATTAATTCTACTGTTAAATGAAATTAATAGGACATTAGTTTGAACTGAGCTCCTGTACTGAGTCCAACAGACCAACCACAATGGGGTCACTAATGTTGAAGTTCCAAGACATCAAAACCAAACTAAGTAGTTTATCTGACCTCAAAAGAAATCTAGAGAAAGAGAAATGGGAAGAGAGAGAGAAAGTCAGAATTCCAGCTCCCCGAAATGCCATTTTTAGCTAGCATAAGGAAGTTCTCCCTGTTGTAACATTTATAAGGACAGTAACTTTGGAATGACCAATCTGCTTTTTGTTCCCTCTTTCTGCTTTTCCAATACTCTTTCCTGCTCATAGAGTCAATTTCCTCTGCTCAGCTCATTGGAACACCTGTTCTATATACAGAATGAGGTGTTGCATTTTTCTAGACTTGCAAATAAAATCAATTAAGATCTTTAAACTTGTTGCAGTTTTGTTTTCCGACAGTACTTATTTCACAAAATTATTATGAGGATTAAATAATACATAAAGCTTACAACTTTGCCTGGTCCATAGTAACCATTTAATAAATATTATCATAGTAGTAGAAACAATGGCTACTCAAATTAATCAGCATCAGATGAATGATGCAGATTAAAAATTTGAGCCCAAAATCACTGGCATAAAGAATTAGGCAAAGCAAGTATAGAAAGAAAAAAAAAATAATCCAATTGAACTTCAGATAAAAAAAGATTTTGAAGTTTGAGCTTTGGAAGTAAATATGAGCCAAAAGTCTGATGCAATCATTTAAAACAGTATGTGAAGGCTTTATAAAGTCACATGAATATACCCAGAGGGTCCTAGGAGTCTTCTGCCTCCTGTTCTGTCAGTCTTGAGTCAAATGATTTCATTTCTGAACAAGTGGGAAATAAATAACTCCAAAGAAGAAGGTGTCCAGAAAACAGCAAAAGGAGCAGGGCTCCGTTAGGCACTCCATTAAAGGAATACTTGATGAACACAAGAAAGTCGAGTTTAGAGACATGACAGAGGGAAAAATCTTGACTCACTACTCAGGAGGTGCTTCAACTACCATGGCTGTCCAACTGTGAAATGGGCTGCTCTTCTAGCTTCTGTACTCCCTGTCTCTGAGAGCATATGCTTAACAAAAGTTGAAGAAGAACTAGTCACGGATTTTGCCAGGAAGAGTGTTGATGAAACTCTGAATCACTAAAACTGTTTGAAGGCTTCTTAACCATCTGTCTTAATCCATTTTCTTCAACTAAAACAGAATACTGTAGAATGGACAATTTATAAATAAGTGAATTTATTTGACTCCTGGTTCCAGAGACTGAAAAGTTGAAGATGCTGGCATTTGGTGACCCTGTGGTAGCAGGCATTACATTGGTGGGAGAGCATGCATCATGCAGGAGGAGGCCAAATAACTGCAATAACCAGTCTACTCCTGTGACACTGTAATAATAGCTCTGAAAGTTCACACCTATCAACACTGTTCTGCTGGGGATTAAGTTTCCAACAAATGAGCTTTGGAGGACACATTCAAACTATAGCATCCTCCCTAATATTTTAGGACTCTGTGACAGAGAGAGATAAACCTTTCCAGAGAGACGTACCTTGGAGAATCAGTCACCCCTTTTACAAGAGACACTCCATACCAAACTAGCACTGGCCATTTCTTGCAATTCCCATGGTAAATAGTTTCCCCACCAGGTGCTACAGTGCTCACTAGGATACCCATGGATTTCTCTTCTTTCTCCCAAACTGGATATTTTCCAAGAAGCAGGTGTATTTGTCCCCATTTCTATTTAAACCAGTTGCATCTGTTACTGTAATTGCTTAGTTTCATTAAACATTATGTAAACTGGTGAAATATTAGTGTTAGAAGAAAGCAAGATGTTGTGTCTATGAAAACTAAGTTGAATGCTTTGGAAGATTTGATGAAGGCGATTTGCTAAAAAGTAATTGCTGTTAAATTAGGTGTGAGTGAGACAAATGGATAAGATTGGGAAAGATCATTAAAATTTAGATGGATTCTTTTCTGAGATTGCTCTGCAAGTCTTTAAGTTCTTGCTCCACTTTGTAGAAACTGAAAATCATAGATGCTGCCTAATGGGTGTGATTTATGCAGAATAACGACGCAGAACTCCCACCAGCAATCCCGTGAGAGAGAAGGCAGAGAGGAGTCAGAGAGAAAGTCATGGCTCTGTATCAAATGATTGACAAATTAGAGGTACATGTTTATATGTTTGAGTTCAAAAAGTTTAATATATAGCGTTTATTTTTATGAGTTCCTATTGCAATTTGGATTTTAACATTTGTTACTGACCATCTACCAGCCATAATTCCATGACAAAGGTGCTGCTATTGCTCAAAATGACAGCTAAGTGACTGGAAGGTGGAATCTGCTTTAACTGTTAGAATGACTGGCAAGGCAAAGAGACTCCAGAATTTCATATGGATGTTATGGTTTAGACATTAAGTGTTCCCAAAAAATGCATGTGTTAGACAATGTGTGAGAGTTTAGAGGTGAAATAATTGGGTTATGAAACCTTAACCCAGTTAGTGAATTAATCCCCTGTTAAGGATTAACTGAATGGAAACTGAAGGCAGGTGGACTGTGGCTGGAGGAGGTAGGTCATTGGGAATGTGCCTTTTGGGTAAATATTTTGTATCTGGCAAGTGAAGTCTCTTTCTCTCTTTCCTGGTATGATATTTTGAGCTGCCTCCCATTGCCACATTCTTACAGCATGAGGCTGAGCCTCACCTTGAGCCATGAGGAATGGAGTTGGTCATCTATAGACAGAGGTCTCTGAAACTGTGAGCCCCCAAATAAACTTTTCTTCCTCTAAATATTCTTGTCGGGTCTTTTGGTCAAAGCAACAAAAAAGAAGTTGATTACAACAGTGGGCAAAGGCTACCAAAAGGACAGGGCATTTTAGGTGTGCTGATCTAAAGTGAGGTTAGTGATGCTGAGAAGAAGGCAACCATACAACTAGGAAGATTGGAGGGCCTGGGTCAAAGAACACAATTTAAGATTCAACCTTCGAAACAAGAGGGAGTAGAAGGCAATCCCAAATACCAGATGCTCTTGTCACCTGAGAAGTGGAAATGTCTGAAATGTAGCTGAAGAAAACCACCAGGACCTGATACATGCAGGAGACAGGGAAAGAACCACTCAGTGGCTTAACCTAAATCTGGCATTGGGGCAGGTCCGGCCTGCCTCCTCCAAATGGCCTCAGAAAGTGCTGATGTCTCGGAAGTTCTGTCAACCACCTGTCAGTAGGATCAGTTCTTTGTTTTGATGGAGAAAGAGCATTAGATAAAGAGGCAACAGAACTGGGTGGGGCTCCATAGAGGTGGTGCCAAGATGGCAGGCAGACTCCAGGTGTCACAGCCTGTTCATGACACTCAAGTGCCACATCCTCATCTTCCGTATGCCAAGGTCCAGGAACCAACTAGATAATGTGTGTGTAAAACATGCAAAAAACAGTTGAAAATCAGTCAATAAAAACAAACTCCTCCTATTGCATATAAAGATTTGATGTGGGAATTATCATTTTGCAATTCACTTCAATAGGGTTGGCCTACCTGGCGTGGAAAATAGAAACTGGAGTGGAGTCTAAGAAGGTAGAACCATAAAAAGGAGAAGATTGCAAATAATTGCTTTTTGGATTATTGATGTTATTGTGAATGGATCCTTACTACTGTAGAACAAGCTAAATGCATATTGAATGTTTCTAAACCACAGAACTGGTTTTCTTTTCTTTCCTTTTGTTTTTTTCTCTACCGTTCTTTTACTAGTTCTTTTGATTTGATTACAGTTTTCTTCTTTGTCATAGAGGACAATTTAATGCGGGGTGCATTTTCAAAGTAAGTGACTGGATAGAAAGTTATGGTGGATATGAAACTTTAAACTACAGCTTCAACATTGTTAGCTGTGAAACCATGAGCAAGTATGTTTCCTATCTGCACGGTTCTCAGTATCTGCCTCTAATAAGAAATGATAACAAAGCTAGTCTCAAAGGGTTCTAAATGGGTTCATGACAATGTATGTAACTTACCTAGTTTGATTTCGGGTACCAAATAGGCCAGTACTAAAACTTAGTGATATCAGTATTATACAATGTAAAAATGAAATTTTGTATAATCAATATAAGAAAATGAGATTATCCTTCCAAAGTTAAATTGTATCTTTACTTACTTTAGGGATTTGTTATGGGGCTCTTCACAATGTATAGCTTTTCTGTAACACTTCAAATATCCTGTGCCTCACAATTATCAGAGAAATACCAATTATATATAACATCAAGTATAATAACTTGATGTTAGGTGTGAAAATCAAGAGTCCAGTTTTGTGTGAACCCTCTGCTGATGAAGGCAGCAAAGCCCATGAGAAGGGAATAAGAACAAATATTGAAAATGGGAAAAATACATGTTATAACATAGGTGCAAAGTGATGATCACACATAGATTTTTAGTACTGCTATGTCCACACTAATCTAAACACTGGAATTCAAGTACACAAGGAAACAATGGTAGTGCCTGCCTTTGGCATGTTTATATCTTTGAACCATACAACAAACATGAACATATTGTTAAGGGCAGATTCTGCAAGTGTTATGAAGAAAATAAAATAGGGCATTGAGAAACAGTGGCTGAGTGCTCAGAGAGCAGAGCAGATGGTCAAGGACAGCATCTCCCATAAAGGACTTGCAAGTGGAACCAGCCATGTAAACATTTGGAGGAGAGAGTTCCAAGCAAGGGGAGATCTCTTCTGAGATCCAATAGCAGGTCAAAGGTAGGTTTGTTTGTACAGGGATGAGAAGAAGGTCAGTGTAGCTGAGCTAAATGATGAAGGGGAAGTGATAGGATCTGAGGGGTCAAATGTAGGTCAGGTCCAAATCTTAGAGCCATGATGACTCTTCAGTAGACATTCTAGACTTGAGCATTGGGTGGGGCCTAAGTGCAAGGTTTGGAGTCTGAGCTCCTTAAAGTGCAAGGTTTGGAGTCTGAGCTCCTTTGGACAGAAAATTGGAGAGAAGGAAGAACAATATATTCAAAAATACAGAAGTGATGAACTGTGACTATTTCCTGGCAAAAACAGCAGCCTAATTTGACTGACCTGAAGGATAGAAAGATGCAAGACAGTCATAGATTAGAAGTACCTTTTAAAATTTGTTTAATTTGTTCTAATTAGTTAGGCATGACAGTAGAGAGCATTTTGACACACTGTACACAATTGGAGCATAACTTCTCTTTCTTCTGACTGATCATGGTGCACAGTCACACTGGTAGTGTAGAACCAAGAGAAATGCTGAACTGGCATGAATTTGACCTTCAGAAAGCAGATGAAACCAACTTCAGGTTTATATACAGAGAGGTGAATGATAAAAACAATATTTACAAATGAAGAGTCTGCTGAAGTTAAGCTCTACAGGAAAAGTCTGAAGTCAGGATGTTAGCAGAGATGAGCCAAAGTCAGTATCCTCACATTTAATGGGCATGAAGTCCCCATGAAGGGCTTGCAAAGCCCAGAGGGCTGACTCTCGTCCCCAGATGTTTTCAGTAAGTAGATCTTGGGTGGGGCCTGAGAATCTGTATGTCTCACCCTGTCCCTGGTGATGCCAATGCTGCTGTGTATGCACCACAATTTGAGGAGTGCTGCACACAGTAACCTGGGCATGAAACATTGGGGCACAGTGAAAGGGATGCATTTGGAGCTCAAGCTTCAGCTTAACATTGCTGCAAGAGGTTGTGTGGACATGGGAGAGTGCCATCACTTGCCTAGCTCCATGTTCTCATCACAAAATGGAAATATGATAACAGTATCCAAAGACACTGTCTGACACAGTAAATGCATTTTAGTTGTATTGAATTCAAAATGATGAAAATTTTAATAAAGCAAGAAACACAGAGGAAGGGATATATTTATGAGCAAAGGGAATTTTTTTTATTTCATGTTGTTTTGTTTGTTAAAACGAATGCCCTCTTTTAACACAATATAGCTAAGTGGAGTACATCCAAGTATATTTGCAAGTTAATGCCACATTAAGTCCTAAGTGAAAATTGGGTCATTGAGAACAGTTAATACTTTCATAAATAATGACAAATTTCTCTAGATAATTATAAGGAATAGTTCTCAAATATTTTAAATATATTGGTGAAAAGACCATATATTGTGTGCTTTAAAATGTTTTAAAGCATTTTAAAATTTTTTGTAAGCATGAGTTATTTGAATCAGAGTGCATGTCAGGTTTCTGAGCAAGGTTACCTTTTCCATTCAGAATTCTACTATACAAGGTTGGTTTTCTGTCTTGTTTCTGTTTCTCTTGACCTTACCTGAAAAAAAGAGAGAAAGAGTTCATCATTTTAAAAGTCTTTACGTATTTAATAAACACTTTCCATGTGCCAGGTGCTTTTCTATGGTCATTGAAGAATATTCCCCATGGTGTTAGGGAGCATTCTAATCCTCATGTGACAGATGGGGAAAGTGAGGCAGTGACATTCAGCAAGAATACAAAGCATGTTAACATCAGAGGCAAGACCTGAACTCTTCCTATCCAGCTCAAAAATCAGCACCCTTCCATAACATGTGGCATTCCCTGTGCTATTGGGATCTTCATTGCAGGAACTCACACTTGATAGGTCCCCTTGTTGCCACCTTGAAAACTCAGAAGTTGAAAGACAGCAGTATAGGAAGGGGACATAAAATAGTGAAGAAAATTCTGAAAGAGCAGGAGGAGAAAAGATTATATGGAAGCAGAATGAAGTAAACCCTCTAAGTGGAGAGCCACTGCTCCTCTGTAGACTGATACTCAGGAATGGAAACTACATAAGCACTGGGAATTTTTGCTTGCAATTATTTCACCCCACTGACTTATGCCAAGAACATAGAACATGGTCCCTGGAAAACAGCATTTGTTCAAGAATTATTTGTTGAATACATAAATTCAGAATGCAAGAACACTATCCAAATGTAACCTGGTTCTCAATTTTGTTAAAAGAAAGCTGTATACCCAAATTCACATGCACTTTTCAGATTCATATACTTAATCCATATTTTTTAAAAACATGCAGGCAAGGAATGATATATTGCAGACTGGGTTTGACAAGTGGAGAGAATTTGACCCTTGGGCAGTTTATTTGAGATCCTTAATCCTATAGTAAAAAAAAAAAATTAACTATGTGTGAGTAGCAACACTTAAAATGGTAGTATGTACATTCAGATACTCTCATAGAATTTGATTTGGCATTTGAGAAAAACTCTGAATACAATTTAAAAGTCCATACAGATTGAGTGATGTGTAGAACAAAATTTTTAAGTTGGGTTGCTTCATTTCCAGGTGGTAATTCTGGTTGTTTTAGAGCTCTGATTCACTTTGATTTGTTTGATGTGGAAAAATTATTCCATGACTTTGATTATGTAACATAGTTTTGAACACATTTAAGAAGTGCTAATATACCTTGAGATGTATCATTACCTTTTTAATTTCAAAAGTAAGTAACAAGGGAAGGAAACCAGTTTCTACCTGAAACACCAAGTCCTAGAAGCAAAATAAGAATGTTTGGTGTAATTTATCACCCCAATCCAACCAGCAGGAGAGAACATTGCCTTGACTATTTTTCTAGGTCAAGTATTTTTACAATGTCCACATCCTTGAACTTGAGAGTTATACAAGAACAAAAGAAAAAAATACACCCTGGAAGCTATGGTTCTGTCCCTTATAAATGTAACATGAGTTGACTAATATGCTAAATTTAGCATGAAGCAGGCAAAAGAGCACTTGACTTTACATGAATGCTTGGGAGAGTAGAAAGAAAAGATTTTTCTATCTTAGTTTTAGTTGTAACCTAAGAAGAAATGTTTGCAAACTAAATAAGACAGACAAGTCATGCCAAAGTCTGAAAGTTCTGTCAAGGAGTGCCTGCATGAAATTTTTCCAGGTGTCTGGAGGTGAATCCTTTTTAGCTGAGCATAGTCCTTATTTGACCTGATGATTTCAAATCATAGCTAAGGGCTTGGTTCCTAGATACCAAACTTCCTCCTGGGCTTTATTGGGTTTGGCTCCTGATGACCTCTTCCAGCAGAATAGCTTCCAACATCCTGAAAGCCTCATCATCATCATCACTCAATTTGAGTTGAGATTTTTTTTAAAGTATTCAGCACAAAGAAAAGAGTCTATTTCCCTAGCTACTCCTCCAATGTAACCTGAATGATCAACTTAGGCAATCCAAGAAAATGAATAAAGAGAAATGAATGCCATGAGCAAGAATTATAAGAAACGTATTATCTAATATCTGATTACTTGAAGTCATCATTTGAGGTCTTGAAATAAGAATGCTCAGCTTCTACTCCAGGCTTTAATTACTACTCCTAGCTGGTTATTTACATCAATTATATTGATTTCTAGTAAAGTCAGGCTAATAACTGTATCTACTTCCATGGTTATTCTAAGCATTAAATGAGATAATGCTAAACAAATAACTGTCACAGTTTGTCCACCCATTCGAGTTTATAAATCAATGTTATTACATTACCAGATGAGGAAATGGAGTAAAAAAAAATCCTGCAGATTTAAAACAAAACACGGCAGAGAATCCAGACTCATTAACCTGGGCTCCTGGGTTGAAATCCCCCCAGATTAAACTCCCTGTAGGTTCACAGGGCATCATCCACATAAATTAGGATTTAAATAATGTCTCTTGTATTGTACATTATAGCTGGCCACCATTCACTCTGATTAAGAATGCAGAAAAGTATATGCACTCATTGAGTTACAGAGAACATTACCTATGACTCTCTAGGTGTAATTGAGGGTGTTGGGGTGACAAAAGAAATATGGATTTTAATACTTTGTCTAGAACCAATGGTTGCATTAAACTTGTAGTGTGGCTTCTTCCTGAAAGATTATTTTGATTCCATTCTTAGAGAATATTTGGTTATTTTGGGAAAAGAAGGTAGGGGAGGAAAAAGAAGTCAAGTGTGCATTTCCTTCTAAGGGTGTTGTGAAGGCTGGATTCTTGGAAAAAGTCTGGCTCATGATAAGTGCTCTGTAAGCACTACCTATAAAAATTAGGATCAGCATGATTTTGTCCTATTCCAGAAGATATTAAAGAAAAGAAATTAAATTGTGATTTTAGTATCAAAATTCAAAAAGAGCACTCTTTTAAGTTTAACAAAAATCAGTCTATATTCTCATCTAAATAAAATTGCATCACTTACTCCTGTTCTTTCTGTGTTTTCTTGCTAAAAATTTTCAAGAAGGAAATATTTTAGAAACATATATCTGATAAGGTGCTTGTGTCAAGAACATGTAAAATCAATGAAAAGGAAATACAATTCTTAATTTAAAAAATAAAAATTTAAAGAATCATTCCATGAAAGAACATATACAAGTGACAAGTCCATGGAAAGATGCCCCCAAATCATTTATTATTAGCAAAATGAAAATTAAACCCACAGTAAGCTATGACTTTACAAATAAAGATTTGCATTGTTCTACCAATGCAAATGCTATCCCATACACAGTACTCATAACTACAGAAATGGATGATAGACACCAGTGTAAGTAAACATGAACAAGGTAAAGCTCTTCAAGTCTCAATGATCAGGAGTGTGCACACCAGCGTGTGGCTCTGTGTTCTTACTGGTAGATTATGTGTCAATTGATGTAGTCATTCATTAACATTTTCATTTATTTGAGAACAATGTTAAGTGGCTATGTCATACTAAGCTCCAAAAATGTGATGGCAAATCAAGCATTCCTACCCTTAAGGAGCCTCCATTAGACGAATCAGTTTATATAACAACTCTATATTTTCTGATCCATTAACACAGTTCTAAAATGAAGGTGCAGTGTTGTCACATAGTAATATCCTCCCTAAAAAAAAAAAAAAAAGTCAAACAAACAAAAAACAATGTTCTGGCACATTTATGAAAGTAAAATTATGCATATTTGCATTTTAGTTGTATAAATAGGTGTATTAGTCAGGGATCTCTAGAGAAACAGAATTAATATGAAATTTAATTATATAAAGGGAATTTAGTAGATTGGCTTACACGACCAGAACCTGGATAGTCCACAATGGTCACCTGCAGACTGTAGAGTTGGAGGAACCAGTAGCTGAGCAGTCAAAGAAGTTGAAGCCTCAGAACAAGAGGGATCAATGATGCTACCCCAGTATGAGACTGAAGGCTTCTGGAAACTCCCTGGAGAATCACTAGCAGAGTCCTCTTTGGAAGAGTGAAGGAGAGAGAGAGTCTTATGTCCTCAGGGGATCACAGCAGCAATTAAGAACTTGTTCAAGGAGAATCCAACTCACATCTGTTGGCTGCTTCCTTGTTTTTCCAGCTTTTATTCCATTGAAGCCACATCCTATTGGATGGTGTTATCAACACTTAGAGAGGATCTCCAGTTCAGTTCACTAACCCACATGTCAATCATTCCTAGACACATCCTCATTGACACACATGCTCATAATCTTCAGTATCTCTTCATCTGATCAAGTTGCCAATTCAAAGTAACCATTACAATATATATATATATCACATTTCTCTGAAGTCCTCTCATTGGAATTATAAGACATAAAGCCCGTAGACCCTGGGTAACTCTCTCATCCCTCAACTCTCACTTAGTCTTCCCTACCTATTGTATAGAGTAGGTCTTTTCTAGAAGGTCATTCAAAACGCTCCTTTGAAGAAATGCCAAGAGAAGGCTAGAATTTAAGGAAATTAAATGCAGTTATTTTTTTAACATTGCAGAGTTTCATAAGTCTTTCCTTAGCACTGTGGTTATGTTTTAAAATAGAAGGAGTCAACTAACTCAATTTATCAGACATGGATGATAGTTTATTCTGTGCAAGATTCTGCACCAAATTTGTTAGCAGGAAAGTGACTAGGACTTGCCCTTCTATCTTGGGGAATTGTAAACTTATTTACATAAAGGAAAATATACCTAGGGTGACTTAGGAAGTCAGATGTGAGAAAATTGGGATGACCATGGTTCAATCACCTGGATAACTGCAAATATTGTACATATTTTCATTTAACTAATTATTATGGGGTGTCTCCTGTTTTTCTATGTTCCATGTTCCTTTCTAAAATAGACTTTATTCATTATTTAATCGAAAGAAGAGAGAAATCTTGAAAATACTCATGTAGCTTCCATCACCAACAAGACGTAGAATAGTTCCACCACCCAAAAATATTTCCATATGCCTGTCTGCTGTCAATATCATCTCTCTACCCTCTGTTTCTTACAACTAATTTTCTGTCACTATAGTTTTGTCTTATCTAGAATTTCAAATATATGGAATCATAAGTAGTGCTTTGCTTGTGAATTTTCTTCACTTACCACAATGTTTTTGAGTTTCATACATGTTGTGAATATCAGTAGTTTGGATCATTTTATTGATACATAGTGTTTGAGTGTATGGATAAATAACAATCAAATCAGCAGATGATGGACATTTGCGTGTCTTCCAGCAATAGGTCATTGAGAATAAGTTTCTGTAAATATTCAGTTCTCATGTTTTCATTCTTCTGGGGTAAATACCTGACACTGAGACTGGTAGGTCATCCAGTAAATGTGTGTTCAGAATTTTGAGAAACTGCCAAAATATTTTACAAATTAGTTATGCCATTTATATCCCTACCAACAGTGAGCATATTTTCTGTTCTGTATCCTCGACAACATTTTATGTTTTCAATCTTCTAATTTAACTATTCTTTTTTAAATTTATTTTTATTGTAAACAAATAGGATACACGTTGTTTCTCTGTTTGTACATGAAGTAAAGGCATACCATTTGTGTAATCATACATTTACATAGGGTAATAGTGTTAGATTCAATCTGTTATTTTTTCCTCCCCTCTTTATTTGTAAAGTCATAGCTTACTGTGGGTTTAATTTTCATTTTGCTAATAATAAATGATTTGGGGGCATCTTTCCATGGACTTGTCACTTGTATATGTTCTTTCATGGAATGATTCTTTAAATTTTTATTTTTTAAATTAAGAATTGTATTTCCTTTTCATTGATTTTACATGTTCTTGACACAAGCACCTTATCAGATATGTTTTTAAAATATTTCCTTCTTGAAAATTTTTAATGATGGTATACCTTGAGCTGTGATTGGGAGAAAACAATTCCTTGATATACGTGAGAACAATTCTTGAGAGATCTCTTAATACCTGTCTCCCTGTCTCCCTGGCTAAACCTGCTCCCTGTCAGTAGAGTAGGTGTCGCCATTATTCACTGCTGAGTGCAAAAAAAAAAAAAAAAAAAAAAAAAAAAAAAAAAAAAAAAAACACAACAACAACAACAACAACAACAAAAAAAACAATAGCCTAGCACACTGGCTGATGAATTAGTGGCATTCAGCACTTTTTCAATGAATGGATCAGTATATAAGCAAGCAAATGATTTGCCAGTACCCAGTACTAGTAAAAAGGAAAAACAAACAAAACAAAACAAAAACAAGCAAACCAAAACAAAAACTTTTAGAAGAAGAGGAAGACAAACTTGGAGAAACAGGTTGAAGCCTGACTGTGGGAAGCAGTGAATACCAGTTGATGGGTTTGGGTTTCATCTGTTAAGCAAGTGAATGGTCTTAAGTCAGGGGATCTGAGATGGGTTGTCATGTGTGGCTGTCTAATGGATGCATTTGCTACTTGCAAATCCCGAGAATGTCTTTAGTACTGAAATGGAGAGGTAAATAATGTTGGATCTAAGGATATATAATGTGGAGACAAATGATATGGAGAATTTATTCATGGAATTTGGTAACTCACTGAATTAGGAAAAGGAAGCAGAACTTCTGCGGTTGAATAAATTAGTGTTATAAAAGAAATATACAATAATCTATACAAATTCATGCAAGACACTGGAGATATAATTGTATACCTCCATATTTATACTATTGAAACCCTAAATCCCAACCTCAATGTATGTAGAGATACAGATCATAATAAGGTGAATAATTAATGTGAAATGAGGTCAAAGGATGAGGCCCTAGTCTGATAAGATTTCTATCCTTTTGATGGTTTAGGTATGAGGTGTCCCTGCAAAGCTTATATGTAAAACAATGCAAGAAAGTTTAGAAGTGAAATATTGGGTTATGAGAGACTTAACCTAATTAATGAATTAATCCCCTAGTAAGGATTAACTGGGTGGTAACAATGGGCAGGTCATGTGTGGCTGGAGGAAGGGGTTTATATTTGGTCTCTGATAAGCAGAGCTCTCTCTACTTCCTGGTAGCCTTGTCCTGAGTTGCTTCCCTCCACCATGCCCTTCAGTCATGATGTTCTGCCTTGCATTAGGCCCAGAACTTTGGAGTCAGCCTTCTATGAACTAAGACCTCTCTTACCATGAGCCAAGATAAATTTTTCCTCCTCTTCTTGTTCTTGTCAGGTCTTCTTGTCATAGTCACAAAAAGGCTGGCTAAAGCTGTTCTCATAGAAGAGACTCTGGGGAGCCAGCTCTTTCCTCTTCTCTCTGCTATGGGATGTCCTAAGATGAAAGCAGTCAAAAGCAATTCTGTAAGACAGCCCTCCCCAGAAAGTGAGTCAGTAGGAATATTGGTCTTGGAATTAACAATGTCCAGAGCTGTGAGAAAACAAATGTATATTGTTTGAACCACCTGGTCTATGGTATTTTTTTAATAGCAACCCTATTACCCAAATAGAAGAGTAGAGAAACATGGAATTGGACTCCTATAGAAACATTTATAATAGTAGCATAAATTATATAAATTAAACTAAGAAATAGCCAGATATGAATCCTGGTTCTCATAACTGAATGTGTAAATTTGGGCAAGTTATGAAATGATCAGAGCATCAATTTTTTTCATCTGTGCCAATGCAAATATTTTGTCTTCTCCTTAGGGTTGTTTGGGAGAACTAAAGGAAAGTTGTGTTTAGTGACCTAGCATAGAACATGGTCCAAATTGGCATTTAATAGGTAATGTTAAATCTCTCTCTTACCCTGATATCATAGCAGTGTACCTAAACTAGATTCTGTTCCATTGCTTCTTGAATTTTCTTGGAATTACTAGGCTGAAAAAGTTTGTAGGCACCTTCTTGATGATCTTAAGTACTATTTCCCAAAAATGATAATACCTGGGTGGGAGTATTATTTTAATCTTTTGGACTCTTTCCCTTGCAAGTTTAAAAATGGCTCCCTTAATTTTGAGCTGAAAATTTCCAGAAACAGTGAAATCCACCTTCATCCAACCTCACAGGACAAAAGTAACATAACTTCATGTATTTCCTCTTCCAGCAAATATGTGAGATGATTGATATCTCCTGCAATGTACCAAGGAGGAAACCTGAGACTGGGAGTAGTTAGGAGGCATTCTCAAGGTCACGGAACTGGCAAATGATTTTGTAGGGATGAAGGTCAGGGCTCCCTGAGGTTGAGGCACCCACTTCTCTTCCAATACCACACTCTTCATTGTAAAACTTGAAGATTGTTTTGGAAATAGCTGGAGAAGCAAGGAAATACTTTCAGGAATGAGACCAGTGCTTGTGCCCTGCACATTTTAAAGGTGGATGCTCTGCTCTGTGGTTTCCTTCCTTTCATTCAGGAGCATGTTGTGAAACAACCACAGCTTAACCCCAGGAACTTGGCTGAGACTACATTCTTAGAAAGCTGGCATGAATGTTTTCTCCCAGTCCCAAACTACAGTAATTACAAATGAGGGTTACTTCATGTGGCTGCTCCTACTCTATAATTTTGTTTTCAGATTCCAAGATCAGTAAATTTGAGGTACAATTATTGGGTTGGACTGCAAACCTAGAGTTATTTTTTCTGTAACTTCTTGGAGGTTAGAAGTAAATTTTTAAATGTTCATTGTTGCCTTAGATCAGTTTCAGAATTTGCTAGTCTTAATCTTCCATCTCTCCTGGTGTATTTCTGTAGTCCTTTGTAGCTATTATTATCGCTATCTCTTTCTCTCTCTCGCTCTCTCTCTCTCTCCTATTTTAAATCTCTTAAGTCTAGCTGAATTTAATTGTATAAAGACTTCAAGTATGCTTGAAAAAAACATTAAAATTTTCTTAAAAATAAATTTAAAGGCTATGCCAACAGTCACTGAAATATACATGTTAAGGTGGAAATTTGTAATAGTATGGGGATTAGTCATAAAGACAAAAGACATCTTTATGAAGGAAAATAAAATTTTACAATCTAGATTTGAAAAGCAAACTTTGAAATTGAAGCTGTATGATATTCAACATCTATCAAATGAACCTGTAAAATGAGACTGGGCTCTCCTTTACTTACTGAGCTCTAATCAGTACCTCCATGGAGCTGGCTCTGCCACACAAGCTGTCAAGCCAGCAGTCAACCTCAAGAACTCTGAGGATGGGATGGTGACTGGCTTACCTTATCTCCACAGCCTTGAGGTCTGGCCTACTCAGGGAAGATGCTAAATAAATGTTTGTTAATTGAAAGCCAATTTGGTTGTAAAGATCAAAATTGCATGCATAAAATACTTCAAACTTTGTGATCCTTTGGTTAGAAATCCTTAGTTGCAGGCAACAGAAAACCTAGTCAAATACATTTTCGAGAGAGAAAAAATTCAGGGCTTCAAGTCCATAGGTGCTATTGGTCTCAGGTAAACAATAGTTCAGACAAGACAGAGCAGTGGCTTAGTGTCTTCCTGCCCTGTGTTCTGCCTTTCGCAATGTAGCTAAATTCATGGTTCTTAATTCATGGTGGAAAGATGACTGCCAGCAGCTGCTGCGGCTGCCTGTGTTCATCTTCAAAATCAGTGACATAGAATGTGTCTGCCTCTCTAATAATTCAAACAAAAATACTAGAATTGAGATGTTTTGGCTTAAATTTGGTCATGGATCCATCTCTCCAACCTTCTGGATAAAATGTTGTGATTGATTTAACCAAGGTTTCCTGCTCTAGTTCTGGAGTTACATCAATTTCCTCCAGAGCAAATGGGGTAATGGCATTAGCTCTAACGCAAAAATCAGGGTGCAGGTGCTGCTGAAAGGGGAATACATTTTGGAAGAGAATTGCAATGAATGTCTAAATACAGACTGGGTGTATGTTGAGAGCTATAAGTCTTGAAAGAAGTGGGGATCAGCTAAATCAGATGCTGTTAAAGATGACTTTACAGAGGGGCCATATTTGTTTCTGGAATGTAAATCTTCACCATATATAGTAAGACCTTTGAAAAAAGGCTTGTAAAATATATAAAAGGAAGCAAAAACTAACTTAAATACATATTAGCTATGACTACTACTATTATTTGACATATACGTATGTATTTTAAAATGCATGCTAATATACAATAATAAAATATATGTTTATATCATGTAATTAGTGTCATAATTAATATTGTGATATACTACTTGTTTATATTACATAATTAAGATAAATTTTGTATATGTACTTTTGATGTTACTTTTTCACTTATATATGCTTTTTACTGGATCATCGATATTTCTAAAATTGTTATTTTTTTTTACCATTAAACTTCAAACCTATAATATATATAAAAGAGCACCGCCATTGGATTGAAAACATAAAAAATTGGAGAAAATATCTGCAAAGTACATATCTGATAGTGGGTTAATATTCAGCAGATATAAAGAACACTTAGAACTTTACAACAAAAAGACTAACAATTGACAATGAGAAGTAACTTCATTCGCAATAGAATTACTATAAATGAAACAGTAGAAAATAACATGTATTGGTGAGGATGACAAGAAATTGGAACTTTAATGCATTGCAGGTAGAAATGTAAGGTCTTCATCTGCTGTAGAAAAGAGTTTGATGGTTCCTCAGAAATAATTGAGATAGAATTACCATATGACCAAACAATACTACCCTGAGATATATACTCAAAATAACTGAAAATTGTATTCAAACAAAATATTTGCAATGCATGCATGTTCATATTAGCACTTTTTACAATGACAAAAAGTGAGAAAAATTAATTGTCTATCAACAAATGAGTGGATATGCAAAATTTGATATACCCTTATCCTGGAATATTATTCTACCATAAGAAAGAAATGAAGTGCTGGTATATGATATAAATTGAATAAACATTGGAAACATTATGATAAATGAAAAATGGACACAGAAGTTCACCTACTATATGATTTCATATATTGGAAATATCTAGAAGAGACAAGTCCATAGGAACTAGATGAATGGTCTCCAGTGGCTAGTGGGAGGAGGAGAATAGGAAGTGACTATTTAATAGGTACAGATTTCCTTTGGGGTGATGAAAACATTTTCAAACTATATAAAAGGTGATGATTGCAAACAGTGTAATGTATTAAATGTCACTAATGACAACATCTTAAAGCAATTAATTCTATATTTCATGAATTTTACTCAATAAAAATGAAAAGACATAAGCAGTAACAAAACTAAATAAGGTGTTACAAAAAGGGATACATAGAACCAGCTCCAAGTCCCGGAGCCAGAGCGGCAAACTCCAGCCCGCAAGCAGCTTCAGGGCAAAGGACAGGGCAGCCAGGGACTTCCCCAAGCAGCCCAGCCCCCTCTGGCAGGAGGCACCTTTCAAGGCTAGCTTCTTGGAGCAGATGGCCCAGTGAGAGCCTTTCTACACAGAGCCACCCACAAGTCCCGGAGCCAACGGAGAGCTCCAACCCACAAGCAGCCTCTGGGATCAGGGCAGGGCAGTCAGAGACTTCTCCAGGCGGCCAGCCCCCTCCGGCCGCAGGCTCTTTCCACAGGGTGATCCAAGATGGCGAACTAGACGGTGACTGCATCTGCAGTCGCTTCAGAACCCAGGATTCAAGAAGGGGAGGCATTGAGAGACTTGGACTAAAATAGAGCCATGGGGTGAGTCTCTCCCACTGGGTGAAGCTTGGCCTGGGTGGCAGGCACCGATAGGGGTGGCTTATCAGAGCAGGGCAGAGCAGCTAGAGTCTTCCCCAGGTAGCCCTGCACACTCCAGCGGTGGGCTCCTACCACACAGCCAACTTCTTGGAGCAGGCCCCCCAGTGAGAGCCTTTCCGCACAGAGCTAGCTCCAAGCCCTGGAACCAGTAGGGGGCTAGGGGCAGCTTTCTTTGGAAGCACTGCATTATCAAGTTCCTCCAAGACTTCAGGCTACTGAAGGCTGGGAGGTGATACACTGGAAATCTACAGGGACACTATAAGCCAATAGAGGAAATCTGCAATATCTCAGAGTCCCACTGACATCTGACCAATATGAGAAAACAAGGGAAGAAAATGTCCCAAACAAACCTAGATACTATATCAATAAAACCCAATGACAGCACAGCAGAATAAATGTCAGAAAGGGAGTTCAGAATGTACATAATTAAAACAATCAGGGAAGCAAATGAGGAGATGAAAGAGCAAATACAGGCATTGAAGGAGGAGATGAAAGTGCAAATGCAGGCATTAAATGATCGCACCAATCAACAGTTAAAAGACCAAATACGGGAAGCAAGAGATCATTTCAATAAAGAGTTAGAGATACTGAAAAAAAAAAAAAAAAAAAAAACCAAATTCTTGAAATGAAGGAAACAAAAAAAAGTTAAAAACTCCATAGAAGGCATAACCAATAAGAGAGAACACCTGGAAGACAGAACCTCAGACATTGAAGACAAATTATTTAATCTTGAAAACAAGGTTGACCAAACAGAGAAGATGGTAAGAAATCATGAACAGAATCTACAAGAATTATGGGATACCATGAAAAGACCAAATTTAAGAAATATTGGGATTGAAGAAGGCTTAGAGAAACAAGTCAAAGGAATGAACAATCTATTCAATGAAATAATATCAGAAAATTTCCCAAATCTGAAGAATAAAATGGAAAACCAGGTACAAGAGGCTTATAGGACTCCAAATATACAAAATTACAACAGACCCACACCAAGGCACATTATTATGAAAATACCTAACATACAAAATAAAGACAGAATTTTAAAGGCCGCAAGAGAAAAGAATCAAATTATATTCAGGGGGAAACCAATAAGAATATCAGCAGATTTTTCAATCCAGACCCTAAAAGCTAGAAGGGCATGGAACAATATTTACCAAGCTCTAAAAGAAAACGGATGCCAACCAAGAATCTTATACCCAGTAAAACTTACTTTCAGATTTGACGAAGAAATAAGATCCTTTCATGATAAACAAAAGCTAAAGGAATTTACAAAAAGAAAGCCGGCATTAAAGAACATTCTCAGCAAAATATTCCATGAGGAAGAGATGAAAAACAACGATGCAAATCAGCAACAGGAGGCGCTAGCCTAAAGGAATAGCCAAATAAAGGAGAAACCAAATCATGTCAAAAAACAAAAATGAGTTAAATGACTGAGAATACAAATCATATCACAATAATAACCCTGAATGTTAATGGCCTGAACTCATCAATCAAAAGACATAGACTGGCAGATTGGATTAAAAAGAAAGATCCAAAAATATGCTGCCTGCAAGAGACTCATCTCATAGAAAGAGATACCCACAGACTAAAGGTGAAAGGATGGGAAAAAACATACCATGCACACGGACACAGCAAAAAAGCTGGAGTATTCATCCTCATTTCAGATAATGTGAACTTCAAGCCAAAACTCGTCAGAAGGGATAAAGAAGGACATTATATACTGCTTAAGGGAAGGATAAATCAGCAAGACATAACAAACATAAAAATCTATGCCCCGAACATTGGCTCATCCATGTACGTCAAACTAATCCTTCTCAATTCCAGAAATATATGAATTACCTAAACTGAAGGAGGAGGACATACACAACTTAAATAAATCAATTTCAAGCAATGAAATAGAAGAGGTCATCAAAAGCCTACCAACAAAGAAAAGTCTGGGACCAGATGGGTTCTCAGCCGAGTTCTACAAAACCTTTTAAGAAGAGCTCATTCCAATAGTCCTCAAACTATTCCATGAAATAGAAGAGGAGGGAACCCTCCCAAACTTGTTCTATGAAGCCAATATCACCCTGATACCTAAACCAGAGAGAGACACATCGAGGAAAGAAAATTTCAGACCAATATCCTTAATGAACATTGATGCAAAAATTCTCAACAAAATTTTAGCAAATCGCATACAAAAATATATTAAAAAGATAGTGCACCACGATCAACTGGGTTTTATCCCAGGGATGCAAGGTTGGTTCAACATCCGGAAATCAATAAATGTCATTCACCATATCAACAAACTTAAAGTTAAGAATCACATGATTATTTCAATAGATGCAGAAAAAGCATTTGATAAAATACAGCATCCCTTCATGCTCAAAACACTAGAAAACATTGGGGTAGTGGGAACATTCCTTAACATTGTAAATGCCATCTATGCTAAGCCCATGACCAATATCATTCTAAATGGTGAAAAACTGAAAGTGTTCCCCCTAAAAACTGGAACAAGGCAGGGATGCCCTCTTTCACCACTTCTATTCAACATCGTTCTTGAGACTCTAGCCAGAGCAATTAGACAAACCAAAGAAATTAAAGGGATCGGAATTGGAAAAGAGGAACTCAAACTACCCCTGTTCACTCTTGACATGATTATATATTTAGAGTAACCGGAAATTCACAACAGAAAACTTTTAGAACTCATAAGTGAATTCAGTAAAGTAGCAGGTTACAAGATCAATGCTCATAAATCCAATGCATTTTTATATATGAGTGATGAATCTTCAGAAAGAGAAATTAGGAAAACTACCCCATTCACAATAGCAGCGAAAAAAATAAAATACTGGGGAATCAATCACACAAAAGAGGTGAAAGACCTCTACAATGAGAACTACAGAACACTAAAGAAAGAAATTAAAGAAAACCTTAGAAGATGGAAAGATCTCCCAGTTCTTGGATAGGAAGAATTAATATTGTCAAAATGGTCATACTACCAAAAGTGCTATACAGATTCAATGCAATTCCAATTAAAATCCCAATGATGTACCTTGCAGAAATAGAGCAAGCAATTATGAAATTCATTTGGAAGAATAAAAAACCCAGAATAGCTAAAGCAATCCTCAGTAGCAAGAGTGAAGCAGGGGGTATCGCAATACCAGATCTTCAACTCTACTACAAAGCAATAGTAACAAAAACAGCATGGTATTGGTACCAAAATAGACAGGTAGATCAATGGTACAGAATAGAGGACATGGACACAAACCCAAATAAATACAATTTTCTCGTACTAGACAAAGGTTCCAAAAATATGCAATGGAGAAAAGATAGCCTCTTCAACAAATGGTGCTGGGGAAAACTGGAAAACCATATGCAACAGAATGAAATTAAACCCCTTTCTCTCACCCTGCACAAAACTCAACTCAAAACGAATCAAGGACCTCGGAATCAGACCAGAGACCCTGCATCTTATAGAAGAAAAAGTAGGTCCAAATCCTGAACATGTCGGCTTAGGATCAGACTTCCTTAACAGGACTCCCATAGCACAAGAAATAAAAGCAAGAATCAACAACTGGGATAGATTCAAACTAAAAAGCTTTCTCTCAGCAAAGGAAACTCTCAGTAATGTGAAGAGAGAGCCTACAGAGTGGGAGAATATCTTTGCCAACCATACTTCAGATAGAGCGCTAATTTCCAGAATCTATAAAGAACTCAAAAAACTCTACACAAAGAATACAAATAATCCAATCAACAAATGGGCTAAGGAATGAACAGACACTTCACAGAAGAAGATGTACAAGCAATCAACAGATATATGAAAAAATTTTCAACATCTCTAGTAATAAGAGAAATGCAAATCAAAACTACCCTAAGATTCCATCTCACCCCAATTAGAATGGCGATTATCAAGAACACAAGCCACAATAGGTGTTGGCGAGGATGTGGGGAAAAAGGTACACTCATACATTGCTGGTGGGGTTGCAAATTAGTGCAGCCACTCTGGAAAGCAGTATGGAGATTCCTCAGAAAGCTTGGAATGGAACCACCATTTGACCCATCTATCCCACTCCTTGGCCTATACCCAAAGGACTTAAAATCAGCAAACAGAGATACAGCCACATCAATGTTCATTGCTTCTGAATTCACCATAGCCAGATTGTGGAACCAACCTAGATGCTCTTCAGTTGATGAATGGATAAAGAAACTGTGGCATATATGTACAATGGAATATTACTCCGCAATGAAGAATGATAAAATTATGGCATTTGCAGGCAAATGGATGAAATTGGAGAATATCATGCTAAGTGAGATAAGTCAATCTCAAAAAACTGCAGGACGAATGATCTCGCTGATAAGCGGATGAGGACATATAATGGGGGGTGGGAGGGGTTAGCGTTAGGGTTAGGGTTAAGTTTAGGTTTAGGGATAAGGAGGGTGGTAAGAATGGAGGAAAGAAGGACTGTATAGAGTGAAAAGAGGGGTGGGAGGGGTCAGGGGGAAGGATAAATAATAATGAATCAAACATCATTGCCCTATGTAAATTTATGATTACACAAATGGTATGCCTTGATTCTATGTACAAATAGAGAAACAACATGTATCCCATTTGTTTACAATAATAATAAAAAAAGATATATGTATCAAATTTCCTTCCCCAAATTAATAAAGAAAAAAAAGGGATACATTTACAAACTAAAATGTCTCCACACTTTAAGAAGGAAGCAGGTAGCAAGTGAGAACAGAACCCAATCTCACTTCTGTAGAAATCCCAAGTAGCAGCCTCTAGAGTGAGACCCTGGTCCATGGCCTGTGCCTATCTCAAACCAAGGTAGAATTATTTTGGATTGTTGAATTACATAATCTACAGGACTTAAGAAGTAGAGAGGATAACTGCTCTCAGGGAAATTAGGACTTTTTCATAGAATGTTAAATAAGTTAGTGGAAGAAGATAGTATTCAGGGAGAGAAGGACTCCTAAAATTAGGCAAAATGATAAAATGAATACTTGAAAATCAGAGAGAGATGTACACTTGATAGTTCATAGAAAGAAAACTTTTCAACACTTTATTGGCTGAGATTATTATGATTTGAGATAAGACAACAGGCTATTATGTCAAAATTATTCAAGATATTTATGAAGAAACACCTTGATTTTTTAAATTAGAAAAGGAGAGAATTGCATATTTAATTTTCCTCTCTCTGCCAGCCACCATGCTAGATGCCTCATATAAATAAAATATATATATATGTAAGTTTGCAAAAATCAAGCAATACTGTGTCAAATCTGCTGTGTGCCATATCTGGTGTTATCTGAGGTATAGGATTTAATTTCTCTGAGTCTCAGTCTCCTCACCTGAAAAGAGAGATGATAAATTTTATGTCAGAGAAGTGTTGTGAATTGTGAATGAGATAAGATGTTAAACACTTGACCCAATATGCACATACAAAAAAAATGATGCCCATTCATTACCCCTATTTCTCCACAAATGATGCTGGTTATGATGATGAGATATAACATGAACAATAATTCTCAGTTGAGGGTTTAAATAGCACAGGTGCCTGAGTCCCATGACCAGCTATCTGTTAGGAGCAGGGTAAATTTCAAGACCCTCCTAGGGGATTCCAATATGCATCAAAGATCTGATTCAGAACATCTAGACTAAAAGTTGAATGAGAGAAGAAATCCCAAGCTGTTTATATGGGGAATTGGTAAAATATAAGGGTTAAAATATTGCATTATATAATATTATGGAATGGTTAGGGTATTTTAAGCCAAAAATACCTTGGCTAAGCTTGACTGTGCATCTCTATAACTTTTCCTACCAGTGCACCATGACCAATAAGAAAGTTGATAGAAGTCCAGTGATGGATGTGCTCCCTATCTCCCTATCTGGGAATCCACAGAAAGCCAGAGTCTTCCATTCTCTATCCTGGGGTATCATTATTTACCCACCTGGGCAGCAACATGATGGCAGGCATGCTATGTGGAAGTAGACGCAGAGGAAATATTACCTAATAAGTTAACCAAGAGCAGAATTGCATTCAAGTCAAATGGAGAATGAAGCTGGCATGCCCAATAAAAGACCTTGAACCCTCATAGGGTGTCTCCCTGAAGTTTGGTATGTGTCATAGCCTTGACTCACCACCAATGAGTCTCTGTCTTCAAGATTGCTCCTTCACTGAGGGTCCTGTGTGAGTGGTGAAGAAGAAAGACCAATTATCCTCCATCCCCCATGTCACCTTCCACAAAATGTAGATAATTTTGGCAACTGAAGAAATGGTACACTCCACTGTTAAGCCCCTTTGGAGTCAAGAGTAGCAAAGCTCAATAAAACTTGTGTATTAGTCTCATCTTCTTCCCTGACCACACAGTCCCACCAGAAAGTCACTTCTTTATTTGTCCTTCAGTTTCCTCAACTATAACACAAAGGGTGGAATATTTGGTCCTGTGTTTTTCCACTGGCTTTTAAAATATAAGAGTAGGCAAGTATAGGAAAACAACCTGGGCTCCTTGCATAGAAGAATCCCTGAACATTCGAGATCCTTATAAAGTCATGGTTTATGAGGAATCTTCATCACCTGTCTTCTCAGGTCAGTGCCCTCATCTCTCCTCTTATGTAGATTCCTCTGTAAGCCATCTGGGCATTGTGGCACTACAGCCCAGGTGGAAATTCTGTTTCTCTCACTGACTAGCGGTAGGACTTAGAGCAAATTAGTAGATTTCCCTGAGATCCTGTTTTCTTCTTGGTGATAGAGGCATCCTAATATTCCCACAGTCTATCAGAGGCCCAAAGAAGTTGAGTGAGATAAGATATCGAGTACCTTGCCAAACAATGGGCACATAGGGGTAACTGGTGTCTCAGATCCTGTATTTCTCATGCTCTTAAAATTTACCTTATCTGCATATGTGTATACAGTTTGCACCATAGCACACTAGTTATCTGTAGCATAACACTTTCTCCTTCTTAGAAAAATTTTCTGTTTTATGCCTAGTAAAAAGCTAATCATGCAATTAAAGCATATTAATATTGGTCAGAAGTAATAATGTGTAAGAGAACAAGATCTAGGCAGAGTTGTGTAGGAGTTCTGCTCTGCACCCATGGCATGACTTTGAGGAGTCATTGAACTATCGGGATCTTCCAGAATATCAATGTTACAAATAGGAGAGCTAGCATTTTGAGGAGGCATACCAATGAAGAGTGAAACTTCTTACATAATTAAACATACAGAAGTACAAATAATTAGGGCAGTTTATAAAGATTTTTTAAAAAGATGAAACTCCATGTCTTTTCTTCCTGAGAAGTTTTTAAAACTTTTCCCTGCAGCACTGGGAGATTTTCCACTCACCGCTAGCACACCCTCAAGGTGATTTGACAAAGGCATTTTGCAGACTGGGAGGCGGAGAATTCTGTTTTGCCCCATCAGCCCTGTGAGTGGAAACTACACACACGCTCATGCACATGCACACCCCTTCAAGAAAATAAATGAGTGAGCGTGAAGCACACATGTGTTTATGCAGACACCTTTCTAATGACCCCGGATCCTAGGAGCCTCCAAGCCTATGCCAAAAGGAGGAGGAGATGGACTGTCACAGGCTTCCAGCAGGTGCTGTGGAGGCTCCCACACCCTTTGCATCCCAAGCCCTGGCTTCCCTTCCATTTATTTCTGTGGCATGACGGCATGTGCAGTGAGCTGTGTTGTGGCAGAGATACCCCAGAGAAAGAGGAAACCCGTTGAGCTATTTTTCACCATTACATACTTCACTTCCTAATAAATGAGATCCAGACCATGCAAACAGCCAGTCTTGTAGATCATCATCTTAGGGAAAAATCACAGACCTAATGCAGTACAAAGTAAAAAATAAATGAACCCAGAGAAGAGTCATTCCAGTGCAATTTAATACCATAACTCACTTTCCATAGCATTGTATCCCTCTCTAGAAGTTGTGTGCCTTAGAACAGTATCAGGAGTGTAATGGCAATTGCAAAAATAATGTAAAATAAGTGCTAGATCTTTCTCTGTCCTAATTCTGGCTCATTTTCATCAGAAAGAGATTTATATAAAAAGAGAAAAGAACTCGGTCGAGACCAAGTCACAATTCAGCAAACTCAATCCCCATGATCCTCAATTAGGGAATGGCACAAATTATGAAGGTCTTATCAGCTTCTTCTGCCAAGCAGCGTCTCAGATTGTGTATTTCAGAACTGTAATGGCACTGGAGCAGGTGGATGCATGGCCTCCCCATCCCCGGGAGCCCAGGATGCTCTGGTGCCTTGGCTTTCTGCAGCCTCTTCCAAGCCTCTGTGTTCCTCCTGGTCCTCCTGTGGAAAAGCTCCACATTTGGATGCAACCCTGACTGTTGGGGTCACCAGTACTGCTCGCCGTGTCAACTAAGGGAATCAGCAGACAGTAATACAATCTCCCCACATCCGCCAGGGAATATAATATTTCACACAGAAAATAACAAAATACTCCCACGGCCCCGGGGCAATATCCTGAAGTTGTTTGAGGTGAAAGAAAATAACTGTCTTTTGGGCAAAAGAACTTAGACCCTTTAGCAGTAAACTTTTGTTTCCTTTTGTCTTACACCATCTGAATATTTATTCAGCCCACTCCAGGTGGGTAAAGAGATGGCTTTCTCATACAAGCTCATCTTCAGTTGATCCTAAAGCCATTATAAGTGATAAATTAGGTCATTCTTGACAAAAAGCCTGGTATTTCCTAGTACATTTTAAAACTTAAACTCGTGGATCTCCAAGACTGGATATCTCAGGCTCTTTCCTCATGTTTGGTTAGTTCTGGGGGCAAGGGGAAGAGAATGAGGTATTTGTTGAGGTCTCCATGTCACCTTTCTGAGGATTTTATGTGGAGAAATAAAAAAATAAATAGTCTTCTAGAAATGAAAACAGCAGAGGAGCTCCCTCTACCTCAATCAGGAGTCTACAGGTTCCCAGTTGCCTTCCATGTGTGACGCCTTGTTTCTGCTAAGAAGCAGGTATCATCCACCCTTTTGCACAACACATGTGCCAGAGGGAGAAATAAGTTAAGATCCTTAAAAAATATTAGGGTGAATGGACTTTCATGTCTCTTTCCTCTGCAGCTGAAAAAGCCCAAAGGTAACTGAGGGTGGACAGAGAGTGAAAGGAAAGCATCAACAATCCTTAGTAAAATTTACTATTTACCATTTACCTTTTGTGTCACTTTGATATTGGTGTTGAGAAGCTGAGGACTACAGAAGGAAATCCAAAGAATTCAAGAAACTTGGGTCAAGTCTTTATGATTTCAAAGAAGTCATCAAACTTCTCTGGGTTCCACTACTACACATATAATGGGGAAATGATATTTACTCTCTATAGGTCTTTGAACTTGGCAGGAGGAATACTTGGGTATTCTGCTTTGCTGCTACTGGACTCAGAGCAGCATGACATTTCTCAGGCTTGTCTTGGTTTCCCCAGGGTCACATAACTTCTGACCAATGGAACATAAGTGGAAGCAGTGGGCCACCTGAGCCTCCCTGGAGTGAACTGAGCATTGAAAGAAGTGTGTGGACCCAGTACACGAGATGGGCAGGCCAGTGCCTGACAAGAAAGCCAGAAAACCACCCACCTTAAAATGGACCACTGCAGAGTGAACACTGAGAACCAGTCACTGCAGTGGTGGTCTACAGACCAGAGGACCTCCTGCCAACCCCACTGCCCTGGTCCTTGCACACCTGTGTAAAGATAAAGCAACCTTCCAAACAAGACTAAAGCTATTAGCCTCACCCTCTGGAGAGAGAAAGTTTAAAAACAAACAAAAAACCTCCCCTGAGTGACTTTCCATAATAATGTTTCCATAAATACTTGTCAAATGTGGAGGTTTTCAAAGTCCAAGCAGGTGGGAATAGAATCACAGGTCAGTAGTCCAGGTCTTTGACTTTGCCAAAGTAAGGGGTGTCCCAACCAAGACTGCATTGGATATCTACAGGAATAAAATTTGTGGGTTTTTGTACTCTAAATCACTGAAGTTTTAGGGTTTGTTATAGTAGCTACTATTACCCTAATTAATAAAAGGATCAAGTGAAAAAAATGGATATGAAAATATTATACCAATACTATAGAGATTCAAGTGTTTTTATCAGTTTGGTTTTATGAAGCATTGGGAGAAGACCATAGAGCTATATGGAAATACAATACTATCAGCTGATACATATTCAGAATTGAGTACAAGATACCAACACTTTCCAGCTCATTCTATGTGTTTCTCCTGGCTATCTTATAGTAGATATCTTTGTTTGTCATGTTTACAACTGAAGAAACTGAACTTTCCAGAAATTAGGTCACTTGCCTAAAATCATACAACTCCTCATGGCTGACTGCTCTTCTTAAACTTTTTTATTTTTTTCCAAATCTTCTTTCACATCTCTTATGGAATTGAATGTTTTAAAACTTTCTCTAGAGCAAAGCTAATTCTTCCTCCAGCTCAGAAGGGAAAGAAGCAAGTCGTATTTATAGGGAACATTGCATTCATTCTAACAGGACTCAAAATCCTGATGTAAGAGGTGACATTCTCTGAAGTCATTCTCTGTCTGGGAGCAACTATTTTTCACTCAAAACTATGCAGTTCAGGTAATTGAGTTCTGCATTATCTTGCATTGAAAGTAACCCAGGACAGCTGGAGACTTGGGTACATTAAGAGACCTCCTCCCCTTCTGTTTTTCTCAAGCTTTAAAATGCACTTGCCCAAACAGTGTGATATGAGCTGCTCTTTAAATATTTTTACCAGGTGAGGAATTGCTAGTACATTCCATTTTGCCTGTAATGATTTTACATTTGTCACTCTTAGCAGGTAGACCGTCCATGGACTTATGTACCATTTTCAACTTCATTTTGGATACTATTTGGGGTATTATTTTCATTCAAGGGCAGGCGTTGGAACTGAGCAGATTATTTATTTCATACACTTTGAAACTATTTGGAGCTGTAATGGATGTTAGCCTTGACCTAGGGCATTTCAGATGCAAAGCCTTCTCTATCAAAACTGTGCTGTTTATATCACTAAACAGTAAGAGGACTTGACCATTTTCCTGTGGTTCAAAGATCCATCTCCCATCCCTCTGTCCACAGGTAGTTGTGGATGTCTTCCTTGGTCTTCAGAATTCTGGTTTGGTTAAACTTTCTGCTGTTCAGATAAAAAACAGCAGCAATTTTCTGCTTGAATTTCTCTGTGACTAAATCCATTGATCATCCTTTCTCTCTGTGAGTGAGAAGTGTGTTTTCTCCTTAATAACTCCTATCCTTCTCCCTGCTTTTTTTTTTTTTTCCCCTTTACTTGTTTGTGTTGTGTTGGTCAGTCCAACGCACAATTCCTCCGAGAGACAGAGAGAGCGCAAAATTGAAGTTATTTTATGCTTGGGCTCCTTCGGTCCCAATTTTCAAATCTTCATGTCAATTTTCACACATCAGTGTCATGTGGTGAATGTTATGGAAATTTCAGTGGGGTCCTTGGGAGGCAATTTATACATGAATCCCTCCCCCCACCCACCACCATGCTGCAATTCCTGTCTTTTCTAAGAATAAGTGGATCTATAATTAATGTGGATTTTAAAATATAGCGGCATTCAGCATTCTCATAGCAGGTTTTCCATGCCATGTCTTCTTTGCAGTGTAAACACAAAAGCATAAATGCTTGCTAGTTCTTTCTCCTAATAAATGGGCTTGTGTAAAAGGAATAAAAATTACAGTTTGTTGGCGGTAAAGAGCAACTAATTACTCAGGAAGAAGCATGTTTTTATTTTTCAAAACTGCACTGAAAATGGTTTATCATGCAATAAATTTGCTAATCACCAGTTAGGAAACAGAGTGCCATCTCCACCTACCCACAGCAGCTTCCTTTGAAAGTTGGTATGTTACAGTTTGGATAGGAAATTATATCCTTTTGAAAATGAACATGACAGAAGACGTTCATTGAATAGCTTACAACTCCTCAGCAGTCAGAATTCAAACTGCATAAATAAGAGTGTGCTTAATGGTGCCCAAGATATCAACCTCTGACCTGGACTTTTTTGGTGAGCTGGTCCTACTGACCCCTTCTCATGAAGATAATTATTTATTTCCTTTTGCTCATCCCCTTTTCACAGTGAATGTGTGAGAGTTTCAAATGTAGAACAAAAGCCAGTATCTATTTTTTTTCTGTTTTCCCAAATTCCCCCAACTCTCTCACCATCAATACATGTTGATTTCTAATAGATTTGTGTTGATTTTTTTTTTCCAGAAAGAACCTAGAGAATCACTTTCTGACCCCAAAACTTCAGGAGTGAGCTGAAACCTGCACAGGAGATGTAGGTCTAGCCCTTCTTTGCTGCTGGCTGGCTCTTTTGGTTTTTAAGTACCTGGCAGCCTCTTTCCCTTTGTTCTCAGACAGGGTTCCTCTCATCATCCTCATTCCTGGTGTTTGCTGTATTCGCCTAACTCCAGGCATTACTTTGTTATGCTGTCATATTTTCTACTTAAACTTCACATTAAAAATCTCATTTATTTTTGGGCTGTTGACCTATTAAATGATTCTCCATTAGAAGCTAGGTTCTATGAGAAGAAGAAACCTTACCATTTTGATGATCTCTGGATCACCAGCACCCACAATACCATCTGGCACCAAGTAGCTTTCTCTAAGTATTGAGAGAATCAACAATGAATGAATGAATGTTTTGGTTTTCATCCCTACTTCACAAAATAAATAATTCATAAACTACAACTTGGCTCTTCTGCCACCTGTCAATCTCTTGAATGTTCCCCTAGAGCCCATGTGTTGAAGGCTTGGTCCCCAACCTGTGATCCTATCTGGATAGAGATTGTAAATCTATAGGAGGTGGCACCTAGTGGGAAGTAATGTCTTTAGGGGTGTGTCCTTCAACGGATATTGGGACTTGAGCTCCTTCCTGTCTCCCTTTTTACTTCCTGGATGCCACTGATGAACTGCTTCCTCTCTACCCAGTCCCACCATAATGTACTGCCTTGATATAGACCCAAACCCATGGGACCAAGGAAATATGAAAAGAAACCCCTGAAATTGTGAACCAAAATAAATATTTGCTCCTCTTAAGTTGTTTACTTCAGATATTTGTCAAAGTATCAGAAGATTAATGAAAATATAGGTTTCTGGAAATGGTGCAGATTTTGGTGTGAGAGTTAGGAGGAGGCATTGGCTTAAGCTTTCCCTTTGGCCAAAAGGAAGCAGCAGTAAACTTCTTTATCATTAAAAGTTGGTGCTGTGGTGCACACCTGTATTCTCAGTGACTTGCAAAGCTGAGGTAGGGATCTTGCAAGTTTGAAGCCAGACTGGGTAATTTAGTGAGACCCTCAGGAACTTGGCTAGACTCTGTCTCAAAAAAAAAAAAAAAAAAAAAAAAAGAAGTGCTGGGATGTAACTCAGTGCTAAAGCACCCCAGCTTCAATCTCTAGTACCAAAAATATTTCTTTCATCATCATCTTTCCTTTATTTAGAAAGTATGTACTATGTGGGAAATTTTTGAAATGGTCTTTTGCATAAGAACATCACGGTCACTGACCCAGGTTTCTAATGTGCCTACTTTTGAGGATGTCCAAGAAGACACTGGCCAACACACTGGCCTTATCAGCTGTGCAACTTGGAGCAACACGCTCCATGCCCAAAATTTCCCTACACGTGTGTAAGTTGGCTTAGACAAATATGTGGTTCTCAGCTGTCTCAAGTGAAAACTGATCTTTATAATTCTTACTTAGCCTCCTTAGCTCAATTTATTAGAATGAAATGAAAATGGTGGAGCTCCATTTTTACCATTTTGACATGACTTGGAAAAGACAAATCTTTTTGGGAAACATTTTAAAAGTAATCTCTGAAGTTTCTTTCCTTCAGAACTTACCTGGGCTTTTAATAGTTATTTATATTAGTTTAATACTAATTGTAGACACTAAAGAAGGTCTTTGTAGTGTTTCTTAAATGTACTACAATAAGGAACACATGCTTTTCTGGAATATTTGGGTGGAGCCCTGCTTCACAGAATGTAGTCTGCAGACATTGCTCTGGGTAGCCTGTTATACTGACTTTAATGACTGTTCTGTATACAGCAAAGGAAATTACACTATATGTTTTTGCTTTTTAATTAAATTTGCCATTACCATCAACAGACTGTAGGTAATTTAACCCTTTGTTTCACTGAGTCACCATGAAATGTTTCTCAGTAGCAGAAGAAGTAGGAGAGTGACAGAGACCTCTCAGAGTCAAAGCAGGAGTACTCATCCAGTTGGAGTTCCTCGGGAGCATTTCTTATTCCTGTTTCCAGACCTTCCCAGTACCATATCCATTAGTCCCCTGATTGAAACCTGCTTAGAATGTGACAGACAGTCTTCTGATTTTGTGGGATCAGAGAGGTTGTCTACATTTTACAGGAAACATTCTTTATTAAGTCTGTTTTCAAATTTAGGATTCCAGGGGAATGAAGTTTGCTGAAAGTCTGTCATTTAAAGACATTTAAGCAGCATTTCATTACATCAAGTTATGTCTTCTCTACGCTTCCATCTTGATTCTCCTCCTACAAAATTATTGCTTTGGAAACAAGGAGCTAGCCTTTTCCTTCTTTCTTGTTTCAGTGCAAGAAGATGGAATTAATCCTTTACATGAAATTATAACTTTAAGTTCAAAGACCCTAATCCTAAATGTCCCTGCTATGATTATGGGATAGTTACTCACTGGGTTCATGTGGCAGTTTCTTCATTTGTAAAATGGCATTAATGCTTCTTACCTACAATATGGACAGCATTAAAATAAATGGATAGATATGTCTCTTAATTTACAATTGTCTTTATGTATTCTGACAAAGCAATGGAGGGTTCCATTGGAAGCCTTGCCTGTGTCAGTAGTCAGTGAAACAAATGGGGCAGGTGAAAATGTGGGGCTCAAGAGGGACAGTTGCTGGAGTCTGATTGCATGTCTCTAACGCTGAACCCTGGGAGGTTTTACACACACATTAATGTTCCTGTGCCTCAGTTTCACTATTTAGAGAATGAACTTGTCATCATAATTCTTAACTCCCAAGGTTATTGTAAGGTTTAAAGGTGGTCTGCATATTTATTATTACATGAACTAATACTAATTAGAAGTGCTGAAGTGCTCAATAGTATTAGCCATTTCCATAATTATTTGGACTGGTAAGTTTTACCCATTTGTTTTTACTAGAGATTTGTGAAAGAAAACATGTAAAAATATGTGTGTAATCAATAGAGCATAAAAATTTACGTGCTTTTGCTATTTTAAACAGAGAACACAAATGTACAAGCACAAGCTGGTACCATGCTCTGACCTAGATTTCTGTTGACTTCGTGAATGAATTCATTAATTCGGCTTCTAATTTTTGATACTATGTGAATATGTGAACTTTCATGTAACCATATCATATTTATTTTTCCTCCTTCCTTTTTTTCTCTTTTTCTCCTCCCCCCCCCCACTGACTCCTTCCTTTCATTCCCCTGAGGGTCAATAAATCAGGACAAACATAGTAGGTGTCCAAAATAATTTACCTCCATGTGTGTAATTGGTTTAGACAAATGTATGAGAAACATGTCTCTTTTTCCACATGGAGAGAAACTACCAAGTCCTATTTCTTCCCAGCTTAAAGGGCTGGCAAACTGCTAGCTTTGCTGGCTCAGCTTGACATCCCACTTCCAGACCAGCTAGTAATCATTGACCATAAATCTAATGAGAGAGAGCCATGGAGTGTGGAGCAAGGGGCCAGTGTGCATTGTGAAAAGGCAGACTGAGGGGAGCAAAGAGAATAATGAGCCTTAATACCTCTGACATTGAAGCACCTGCAAAAGGCACAGGGCCCAATATAGTTTATGTCTCCTTTTCCAGATGCAGGATGTCAGTCTCCTTGCAGGACTCTAAGTAGTCTCCAGCTACTTGATAAACCCATGAGTCTGAAGTATGCCTCCAGGTATCTGCAGGATTCTGCATATCACAGGGCATCATAAGGCAGGATTTCATTCTGAAGTAATCTACTGGGGAAGTTAAACATCTCTGATCATGTAAAAGGGGAGGGGGTCTCCAGGTTTACTGCCTGAGTAGGCAAGAGTGGCTACTTGTGTAAGAAGGAAGCTTTAGGTATAGATAGAACTATAGATATAAAGGTCTGGCTATAAACCTAAATGTAGTATCTAGCCATCTAGATACCCTATCAATCATCCATCCATTGTGTATTCTCCCATTTCTTTGTGCCACTGTTAAGTCAAGCTCTTTGGTGTCTGCAATAAAGAACTCAGGTGTAGCTCATCACACCAGCCCTCCTATGTACCCATTCAAGCTGGACCCTTGCTGTAATCCTTATCTTGGCATTTTTCTTCTTTTCTTTCCAGGCAGCTTTGAATCTTTAAGAACATAGAGTGTTTTCTGGGCTTTGCTTTTTGCCTGTTCAGTGAATGCTAGTGAAAGGGCTGGCATGACAACCCCTGGAGGCTGAGTCCTGTTGATTAGGGGATGGATTTTGAGCAAGCAGCTGTACTTGCATGCCCCCCTCAGTGACCCTTGCCAGTCTCCCTCACCCATGACCTAGAGGGACTGTCTCCTGGGGAAGCAGGGTCAGGCTGGGTGTCCATCAGACTGTGCTTCTACTAGCTGGGTGATGGAGCATTCTCTGATGTTGACACCCCTACAGAGCAAGCTGGATGGAGGCTCCTTTCTTGTTTCACATTGAGCTGTCATCCCAAAAGGCCCACTGCTTATCCCAGCCTCCACAGTCCTTCCAGGCCACATTGACATTCTCAGTCTGCTGCTCTGGCTGCTGCCATAACTTATGAACTTGGGGCACTTTTATTCAGACTAATGTCTGGAATATTTTCTGGACTAAAATAAAGGTACATGACTAGTTTTTTACCTAATGTATACTTTTCCTGAAGAATATTTCTGCTATAACATGTATTTCTTTCCCTGCCCCTTGTACTCATTTTGATGTTAAAATAAAAACATAATAATTAAACATACTGGAACGCTTTATGTGATTTGATTGACAGGCACAATGACTGTGTTTACAGAAGCAACTGGGAAAACTTTATCTTTATATTATATGCAACTGGCTTAGCCAAGCAGCCCCAATCATATGCATTTCTACAGTGGCAGATTGTCCAGATAATTCTACCTCAAGGCAAATGGCACCATAGGATATGGACATACCCAATACCATTTGAAACTCAAATGTAAGTGTTGATGGTCTTTTGTTTAAATACATTTTTTACAAACACTGTTTCTCTTATGGGAGTCTTTTGTAACATAAAACACTTTTAATGTAAGGTATTCTAAATTAATCTAGTTAGAAGTCACTCAAGTATAGGAGTTTCAAGTTACCTTGATGGTCGATGGGGCCATAGTATTACTATATTTTACATTAGGATTAGTCTAAAAACTCCACACAATATAGAGAATTTTAGTTGCAAAGCATTACCATGAAAGAACTTCATTTTTGCTTTTTTTAAAAGTAGAATAACTACAAATGGGGATTTAGCATATAATTAACTGTATTAGGTGGATTAATTGTATGCTTATAACTATGTTTAAGATCCTGTGAGGTTGGCTGAGAAATAAAATCTAGCAGAATTTTCCTTAGCTCCATAGGCTCTGTTCAGTCACCTCTGACCAACTGCATTCCTGCCTTCCCTGACTCATGCATGGGTGTCAAGGACAGGGGCCTTTACTTCCCCGTGAACCAATGTCTTGTTCAAGTTTCCCCTAAACCAGCCTCCCCACCCCCGCAACAGGAGGGTCCTGGCTTCTCCATCCCCAGTGTTTTCTGCAAATCTCTGACTGTCAATCTTATTGAGTAATTGTGATCTTCATGGTCCTCTCATTTTACTCCTCTCTATTGGCTCCAGATTCAATCATACCTCTTTCAACTATTATTCCCATCTCCACAAGCGGATTTCTGCCTCACAATTACCATAGGTGGCAAAGGCAACCTTATGGAGGGTAGCCTACTTACTGCACTAGGTCTTACTGACAGGCTGGAGAAGGGGAAATGTATCTGACTTGACCTTCCTTGCAATATGCCCCACCCTGCTATATATTGTAGGGATTAATATTTTAATTGTAGGGATGCACATCAGTTACTTTGACTTATTGATTAAAAGTTATCTGTCTTTTGACAGTTAATCAGGAACACACTTTTTAACATGGACTTGAAATTGATGGTTCCATTAAATATATCCTTCAGTTATGATTATCACCATTTTGCCAATGATGAAACTGAAGCAGAGAGAAAGAGGTGACTTTTCCAATATCTTGATTAAAGATATTGCCTGAGTCTGAGTTAGAGCCCATGAACAAGAATCTATATCTTTATTATGAGTTGAAGAATAATATCAGGACAGCAGAGCAGCTTAAAAATACCTGAATATTGTCTATGGTAAGTAGAAGATATGCCAAAAGCAATTAATTAAAAGACATTTTATTCATGGGGATAGTAACAAAATAGAACAAGTGCATGTCCATTGCTATACTGTAAGTTCATAATCTCCTTTAGTACTCTCTTTGTAATTACAAAACTATTTTCCTGCAATTTAATATTTCCCCCAATAATTTCAGAGAGTTTAAGAAAGTTGCAAAAGATCACACAGCTAGTAAGTAGTAAGCAGAGATGGAATTTTCAATTAACCTATCTTTTTTTGTACTGGAGTATGCTAAAGCATACAAATGTGCATAACTATAAGTTTAGTTCAGTAGAACATGTGATGATCTAACCTCACCCACTGCTCTGTCCTAATATTACTGTGGCACCTCATTATTAACAATAGGCTATTCCAAGATGTGAAAGGGCCATTTATCACAATGCACACAGGATGAGGTTGTTGGTGTTCAAGGTTGCTCCACCCTTTGAAATAACACATCCAAGACTGTGCCATAGATATCAGCAACCACCTTGTATTACACCTTCAGATTTCATTTGCTATATTTTTAAACTTGTGCATCTTTTAAAAATTATCTACAGTTACTAATAGGTACAGAATTTTACATGTTTAAACTTTCACCCAGTCTCTTCTCAACCCACTGAGTTTCCCTTTCTAGAGAGGCCCAATGCCCCCAGATCCTTGTGGGTTATTCCACAGATACATGCAAGACTTCACATGTGAATCTTTGCTGCATGCCGGGGGTAGCCTCTTCCAAGATTGCTCAGAACCAATGCATGGCTGATCTGCTTCATTCATGATAGTAGCTGCTTTGCAGGACACCATTTCCCTGCACCCTCACTTCTCAACTAGATCCTCTTTGATAAGCATTTAAGTTGCTTCAAATAATTTACTATATAAAACTATGCTGCAGAGAATATTCTACACATACTTCTTGGTACACATGCATCAGATATCTTCATGATAAATTTCCAAAAATGAAACTGCAGGGTCACACAAGCTGTTGGTTTAATTTTAAATAGATATTGCTAAAACTACTTATCCTTATCCCCAACAGGGAGTGATGGGAGATCTTTTGACGTTGATAAGCTAAAATGTAAAAAGCGATGTCTCACTACGATTTTAGTTTGTACTTACTGTGAGTGAAAACAAGCATTTTAAAAAAACATTATGTATTTAAGACCTTTTAGTATTTCTTTTTCTGTGAACTCTCTTATTATCTTCTTTGTCTATTCTTCTATAGTCTTGATAGTCTTTTTCTTATTGACTTGTGAAAGTATTTCATATATTAATGACATTACTGCTTTACCAAATTTTCTCAAATACTTTTCCCATTGCATAAATTGACTTTGACTTTACTTCTGCTATTCATGTCATGTGTCAGATCTTTAAATACATGACCACAATCCTCAGAAGGTATGTTTTATCATTCTAATGTACAGTTGGGAAAACTAGAGAACAGAAAGAGGGAAAAGCTTTCTCAATATTACCCAGCTAGTATGTGGGGGTGAGAGAGGGCTGAGTACAGATCTGTTTGACTCAATTCCAGGCTTTCTTTCACCATCACCTCTCTGGGGGACAATATCCTTCTCACCATGTCACACATCTGAGCAAATCCTCTTGGTCCATGTGTACTTAGCTGGTGGGAATCCTGTGGTTAGGCAGCCCTTACTGATTAAGTGAATTGCAAATTTCCATTTCATTTGCCAGGCAGTGGTACGTGGACAGCCTGAGGTGTATTCACTCAACCACTCCTTCCAATGAGTTTTCATTTCTGGACCCTTGCACTCTGTGTTAATTTTTCCCTATCCCCATCACCCTCACTGCTCTTCTGTCAAGTTCTCTTCCTCTGGAGGTCCACCCTCACTTCACTGGAAGAAGCCAGTTTATGTTCCTCCTTCACTATGTCCCTAGCTGTGCTAAGCTATGCATTTTCCACGTGGGCCTTTCCATTCCACCTTCCTGGAGGCTCTAGAGGCAAAGCCTATGTCACAAGTATCATTGTCTCCCCATCACTGGACCAAGGTTTGGCAGATCACAGATACTCAGTGCATGCTTGGAAAATTAGCAAATAGATTAATATATCACATAAGGACTAAAAGCTGCATCCTGGAGTAGAAGAACCTTGGTTTGAATCCAGTTTGTCCATTTACTGGGAGAGAGACTACAGGCCAAGTTACTGAAATTCATTAAAGTTTATATTGTTCATTGGTAACGTGATTTTACAATGTCTAAGAGTGGGTGGGGTTGCAGTTCAATGGTAGAGCATGGGTTTATCCTGTGCGAGGACCTGGGTTTAATCCCTGGAGCTCCGACAGATATAAATAAATAATTCATCCATCATAGGCTAAATATGAGGAATTCATCAGATAATTCTTGGTGAAGATCTGTTGTTATAAATGGGATGGTTATTTCATTGACATGAAAGATCTTGAGAACCAGAGTCAGAAGATGAAAGTTCTAATCATAGCTTTGCCTCCAACTGGTTTTATAAATTCATTTCCCTATGCCCCTTCTACAACATGGGAATGTGAAACTTGCAGGTAAAAATTCTCAGGTCTGAACAAACAGCAGCGAGACTTGACATATGCTGAGATCAGTCTGCTCTGCTTCACTTCACTAGTTGGTGGTTTCTAAATGGCTGGAACACATTATGGCCTGACACATAGTACAAGTTCACTATGTGGTAATAATATTAAATGATGAAAAGATGCATACGTATGTATATGTTATTACTAACCTACTGATATCATTAAAACAATAATTTTAAAATAAGAGATTATTATACCCTATTAATATCTGTAATATTCTATTAACACCCATAATCGTATCTATAAATGCAGTGAGAATCTGTCAAATATGCAGATTTCCAGGACCTCATTGGAGTCTAGTGATTCTTCTTATGTGGGATGTCAGCTTAGGAATCTGCATTTTAAACTAATCTCCCAACTCTGGTTCCAGCTTAGTGAAGTTTGAGGACCTCTGCTTTAATTAGCATGTTTCTCCATGTTTTTGATGCATACACAATTCCCTCCCATATTTAGGAATTCTATAGAGAATATAATGTTTTTGACTAACCAGGGCTTTTTGCATTCTAAGGGAACAGCCAGCAGGAAATTGCAACATTTTGCCTGATCTGTTACCTCTAAAGACCTGGGATGAATGGTGCACTTGATGGGATGGGGTGGGTGAGCCAGGAAGAGTTCCTCTCCTTCCAATCTGAACCGTCAGGACATGTCAAACGAAGCTAATATAAATGTCAGCATGCAGCTTTCCGTGGTGAAATCTGAGTTCCTTGTAATGCAGTTCATTTTCCTTCTTCCAGCCCTGTGGATGCTATCAGCTCATGTGTCTGACAAGCATTTCCTATGCCAAAATAAAAGCCATCTCAGCAGATCTCCGGAGTGAGCCGCCCTGCGTGTACGCACGTGTGCCTATGGAATTCACATCACATTCTCCTTGCGGCTGCCATGAGCTAGTCTCTGTGGGCTCCCAACCACTGTGCTGGAAGCCCTGGAGCTGTCTCCAGGAGCCATCACACCAGTTCATAATGACCGCTGGAGTATGGAGTTATATAGACATCCAATGGAGGAATTAATTATGGGGAACATGAAGTCCCTCTGGGAATAGACTGAAGATTTAACACCTCCCAGGTGAATACCATGCCATTAGAGTGAGAAGCCAGCTCTGTTGGCTCAATACAGCACAGGGCCTGTTCTACATAACAATGGCCCCACAAGGTACACCTGATTAAACCTCTCAGCTCTGGGGATGCCCTTGGCAGGGGTGGATTATCATTCACTGAAGAGGTACCAGATTGCAAGGCAGGTCAACCTTTGGTGGTGGTTTTTTTTTTTTTTTTTTTTAATTCGTCCTTTGTTATATTATTTATTAATTATATGTCTTTAAACTTCTTTTGGTAAATTCCCAGAGAAATTAGGCACCTAAGCCCATAGTATTGTTGAACTACAGTGATTCCCCAGATACTTTTCATGGGAGTCAGAGTATCCCCTGAACTTGACCCGTCAAAGCCCCATTTAAATATTTTCAATCAGTGGCAATTAGGATTTAATAGAACATTGTTTAAATGTCTTATATTGCTTTATTTCGAACATAGCTGTTTTTATCCAAATGCAAGGTTGATCCATTCTTTGGGAAGTTAGGGCAATTCTGTTGCCCTTCCTTGAAATTAGGGTCAACCTATTAATACACTTTATGATTCTATATTATGAACATTGTATATTATTTTAATGTATATTATTATTCTGTATTCCCACTGATAGACACATAAGAATACTAGGTAAGCAGAGGATCTATAACTCTAGTGAAAATGGGAAAGGAAAAGAAGGGAGGAAAAAAGGACGAAAGACAAACTAATACAAATACAACAATAAAATTTCAGTAGTGCTATGTATGACACTTGTAAAGGTTAAAAAATTACCTGAGTTGTACATGGTGATTAAAAATATTAGAAACAATATTTTGTAAAGAAAAGATTCCTGGTGCCAACATGACTAATTTGAAGGTTGCTTAGGAGTAAAACCTCGGGAAATCTGACCACAAAACTCACTTTTCCCAGTCTTTCTGTTGTGAAGGCAAAGGCAGTTCTGTATTTGGGATCCACATGGAAACTAACCATATATGTGGGTGAACACCACAAGCACACACACACACACACACACACACACACACACTTCCCTCTGCTGGAGGTGTGTTTCCAGCTTCCCACCTGACAACATGACCCTTCAGCACCTCCCCCCAAATCTCGCTGATTGAAAAGTGATGACAGTCATGTGAGGGTGGGAGCCATATGTCTTATTGATGGTTTGCGTCAAGCTGCAGAGCAGCCTGCGAAACAAAAAGGTCAAATCACCCTGTCCCCAGGCCTCCCACAGCCAAAGATGTGGGAGAGCACCTCTCTTTCATTGTTCACTGTGGTCTTTCTAAAGTAGCAAGGCATCCCAACTGGCAAGCATTGGCACATGATGGATTCGTGTGACCTTGTAGTTAACACAGGAATAAGTGTAAGACATTTTAGTCTTGCTCAGAGTGGAGATGGTGTGTGGTGTTTGTGTGTCTGTGTCTGTGTGTGTACATAGTTTCCACGCAGCAGCTGGAGAAGAATCCAACTCTGTTTTGCACACTCATGCTGAAGTTCTGCTCCAAGTTTTCGACTGCCCCCCCCCATTCTATCCGCTGCCTTCTCTCTCTGCTCTAAATCTACCAATTATTTCCTTTAAGTGTCAGCAGTACACCAGACACAACGAGATATAACCTTTCCTCGAGTTGATGCTGTTAAACCATTACTTGAAACTGAAGTCACAGTTGTCAACTGCGACTTCAGTCACTAATAACTACTTCAGAAGTGCGAGTGGAGTCTGGGCTCTTAATGCTGTGGCCCAGGGCTCCGGGAATGTCTTTACAGGTCATTTAGAACCATCCATCTGATCTGTGGCAAGATCAGTCAATCTTTCAGCCGAGTGCTTCTCTCTCTCTTCCTCTCACTGCCAGGGCCTTTATTTGTTCTCTCAGGGCCATATTGGGGGATGATCTTAGGCAGCCATATCGACCACTTAGCTTGTAAAGACTTTGAGCCTAGGGCATCACTACGCTCTTGGATCCTGAATTCTGTCACTTGCCTGGAAGGATTTTTTTCCCCCTCTGTCTTTTTCTCTTCTGCTGTTTCACTGGGCTCTTCTTTAAAAAGCCTTTTAACCAGCGGTGCATGCATGACATAACAAATAATAAAAAAAAAAAAAAAAAAAAAAAAAAAACAGGACCCAGCTGTCAGTTGACACAAACAACATAGGTGGTCCGGGTTTAGAAAAGTTTATGGTGCCATTGAAACTGTGGTTTTAGAGAGTCCTCATCTTGGGTCTGTTGACTTTGTTTTGTTTTGTTTTGTTTTTTAAGATGAAATAGGCTTTGAAATTTAGCTTAACCTTGATTCTTGTTTTATAGCTTAACTCAGAATAATGCCAGCTAGCATTTGTTGAAGGTTGCTTTGCAATTGCTTATCATTTAATGCAAGCACATAGATGCATGGATGCATATTCTATCACTTGTCCATTTTATAGATGGTATGGTGGAGTGTTCAAGGAGTATGCCCAATAGCACTTATTTAGAACTGGAAAAACAGCAATCTGAACCCAGATGCTTAACATGGGAAAACACCCTCAGTCATGATCCCATTACTTCTCTCCCTTGCAAAATAAAACTTCATTGATACCATATGAACTGGAATGTTGTCATAATTACATATGGAATTTTTATTTCCAAGTTATTGCAATTCTGAGACATACAGAAGCCTCATCTTGAGGATGTTCACAAGCACCACCCTACCATCCAATGTAAATGCAGAAATAATATGTTAGAATCACCAGATGAATTTTTAATGTGATAGGGGTGACTGCCAAAAAGTAAGTGGATTCGAGAAGCAGAGAGGCCAAGAGTGTTGATATAGCAAGGTGCCCTTATGTCTGTCTAATTTCCTCTTTTTTTTCTTTTCACCTTCTTGAAAGTCTCCCCACCTTCACTCCTCTCAGTAGAATTGTTGGAATCTGAGGGCAAAGCTCTGATTGTATTTAGGAAAAAATCCTTTTCCTCTTAATGTAAGAGTAATGATGTTAGTGTCGGTACTCAGGCTCTGTTCCAAGGCAGGTAATTACGCTCTGCCTCTTGCAATTCCCTCTGCAGCTTCTCTTGAATTTTTTTTTTTTTTTTTTTTTTTTAACTTTCTGTCCTAAACAGTTGTGCCACATTGCTGGGTTGCTGTTCAACATCTGCTTCCTTAAAGAAGTACACTTTCTTTAAGTGTGAGTAAATGATTTCTTTCTCATGCCTTCTTTGCTGGGAGTAAACTGATGGATGCAGGTGCTGGGATACTCCTTGGTTTGGGTCAGGGGGTGCCTTCCAGTTCTTCAGGGTCACTTAAATTTCTTGCCAGGATAAAAGTACACAGACATTCTCTTAAAGAAGATGAGACTTTCTACTGGACAGGATGATGAACTGACCACCTACTGGCACGGGTTCAGGCAGGCACTGACCTTCTCAGCTGATGGACTTTTCCTAAGTGCCTTTAAGCTGGCATCTGACACCACCCTTCTTCTAGAGTCTGTCCATGCTCAATGGGAGCCTGGCATGCTCCTTTCTCACTGGCCTCCAGTAGGTCAGTCTCTGACCTGTTGACTTTGTTTCCAAAGTCTTGCTCTCATTTGGTTTCTCCCTTCTTGGAAAACACACACACACACACACACACACACACAGGTTTGTTTCATTTCATCTCATTTCATTTTGTTTTTTCCAATTCCTTTTACATAATCACTTCTTTCTATTCCCTTGAGGTACAATACTTCCAGAATGACAGCACTCTCTAAACATTCTCAATTTATTAATTTCAAGAAACCCTGAACAGGGTCAGCCTCCCTCCTGCATTGTTAGTACTTCTTTTGATCCACCTCTCCTTCCCAGTTCTGCAGCATTTCTAGAAGGATTTTGGTTTTGTTTTTGTTTGCTTGTTTTGTTATCTTAACATATTTACTTTCAACTAACTTATATGAGAACTAAAAAATGCCTCTGGTCATATTTTTTTTTCCTGCAGTGCTTAAAAGGAACCCAGGGCCTTACACATGCTAGGCAAATGCTCTACCACTGAGCTACATTACCAGCCTCCTGGTCCTAACTTTAACTATATTGTGACTAGTTGAAATGATCACAGACAAATGTCTTGAACTAAAAACTAGATGATTTATGCAGGGAAATTCATTACATACTATTTTGAAAAGGAGACACCAACAGTGGGAGAAAAAAGAAAGGAAAAACTTCAATAGGACATGCAAATATCCAGCAAAGATGCAGTTGTTTAGTTTTATAGGTAAAGGAAAAAGAGTTCAATGGCAGAGTTAATAAATTTTCAATATCCTCCTCAAAATTTTTGTCAATATAAGAACAGACATGACTAGGAAATAGTAATTTGTAATAGTTTCAATTATTTTTCAAAATCTGTAAAAATTTACCTTCCAGGTACATCTTCTGTGAAAAAAACAAGCAAGATTAAAACGTCACAGGAAAGCCTCTGCTGATGGGATGAGAAAACAATTTGATCAATGGAGTAATACTCTTTTGTAGCAGAAATGTTTTCAGCAAATATTCTAAAATCACCAATAGCTCACTCAAAAGGGAAAACAATGACTTTAAAATATATTAATAACTAGAGATAGCTTAGCTACAAGTTTTATATCCCATTAGTTAACACAAGGACTTTACAACCCTTGTCTAGAGAAAGTCATGTATTAGTTCATTCAAACTGCTACAATAGGAATACCGTAGAGTGGGTGACTCACGAACAAAACAACAGAACTATACAGAACTGTATTTTTCAGAGTTCTGAAGGCTTGGATGTCCAAACAAAACACCTGCAGAAGTGTCAAGAGGACCCTCGCCGAGGTCCCACTTTCTAGTTCATAGACAGCTGTCTTCTCAATCTGTCCTATATGGAGGAAGCCCTCCAGGGTCACTTTTATAAAAGCACTGATCCCATGGATCAGGACCCCACCTCTATGAATTAATCACCTCCCTAGGACCCCTCCTCCTAATAATATCACCTAGTAGGGTTAGGATTTATTCTTTTTCTTTTTCTTTCTTTCTTTCTTTCTTTTTTTCTATTTTTTTTTTTTTTTTTTTTTTTGATACCAGGGATTGAACTCAGGGGTATTTAACCACTAAGCCTGATCCCCAGCCCAATTTTACATTTTATTTAGGGACATTGTCTCACTAAGTCGCTTAGTGCCTTGTTAAGTTGCTGATTCTGGCTTTGAACTTGTGAGCCTCCTGGCACAGCCTCCCTAGTTGCTGGGATTATAAGTGTGAACCCACCATACCCAGTCAAGAATATCAACTTATAAATTTTGTGGGGACACAAATATTCAGTCTATAGCAGAGTATAGAGCAACTGCCACAAAGGGAACATACCAGCCACTTTTGTGGATCTGTGATCAAGAAAAAAAAAATGTATTATCCCTGTAATTTAAGTCATAGCAGTTTTGACATGATGCTTCTTAAAATGGGTGATGAGATAAATCATTGCATTCTTTTCAAGCATGCATTGAGAAACTGAAAGCTCTTCTCCTTAAACTACTTCAGTCATTTAATGCTTTAAAGTTGTTTCTACATGAATTAGAGGGTTTGGTAGATGCAATGTCAGTTACAGAACCACACTCTTGTCTCCATCTAATTTTGTCTTAGCAGCTCTTTTAAACTGCTAAATCTAGTTTTAAAGTATGATGATTTTGTTTTCTGATGGTGTTAAACAGCTGCTGCTTTTTCTGATGAGAAGCCCATTTTCCATTTTATATCTGCAAGATGTTGGCTACATCAGGCCCAGTGAAGTAGGCAGCTGAGAAGTCTCATGCTGCAGAAAGCAGTAAAGAAAGGGCAAGAGGCCTTTCTCAGAGGCAGCTGTGTCCTAAAAGAGAGAATGGAGACGAGATCAGAGCCAAACAGCAGTCAGCCCATGCTGTCAGGCCCTTGAATCTGCCTTTACCATTAAGAGTGGCATGGTGGCTCCAGAGAAGATGAATATCTTATGAGCATCACACCATGGTGGACCATTGGTCCCTGAATAGAGAGGAAAATGAATCTACCTGGAAAAAAAAATCTAGCTTCAGCTTGTTCTGAAAAAGATAGCTTTGATGTTCCTTCACAGTATGTGTGACGCTGTACACTGATCTTTACAATGTGACTCTGCACCAGGTTCAAAATGAGAAGCTGAGTTTCTGGCTTCATTTTAGAAACCAGGGAAACCCTTGGGCCTGCATATCTTGAGGCTGAAGCTAAGTGGACACTGCATGCTCTGGGTGGAGACAGACTTCTGGTCACCCCTGTCCTCACTGGACCTGTCTTACGACTGGACAACCCTGGCATGGCTTCTATTGGAGGCTGGCTGTGTCACCCTGGAAGTAGAAAAATCAACCTCAGACAGGATTCATCTGTGCACTGCCTCACCTCCACTCCAGGACCCCTGCATCTGGAGTTGAAGAGCAATGGGGTTTCCTCCTACCAATCATGAAACTATTAGGGTAGGCACTAGGATAGAAGATAAATGTGTGGAGGGCTCACTAATAGCTCAGCACAACTGCTCTCTGATCAAGAAATTTTGGATGATTTCCATTCTAGGTGACAAATATTTACAGCTCCAAACTCTGGGTATCCCTCTTCCTCTTCTAGCCACAGCAGCAGCCCTGGTCCTGGCTCTGGAGACAGTCTCCAAACCTGTTCCAACACCATAGCCAGCATCAGTTCTGATTAGCTAAAGCCTGTGTTCTATTTGTTAAAAATATTTTTCAATATCCTCCCTCAGTAAAAGCTAATAAATTCCAGTAGCCAGAGCACTGACTCAGTCTGACTGATTCTTTCTGCTTCCTCTCTCTTATCCCTGGAATTCTCATGTCACCTATCTCTCACCATGTGCCTCACTGGGACATCTTCCTTTCCAGAAGTTACAGGCAGTTGAACAGCAGCAGGCTAAGCCGTTATGGAGATCGTAAGCTGCTGGATCATTACAAGCTCAGATTGATTACATCTGAGCTTACAAATTTAGGAACGAGAGAACATGGCATTTGCACATGGTTAGAAATGTTCACATGCAATATATTGTGGGTTACTGTTGACTGTTTTCATGCTGTTCTTGCTTTTTCCTTTTGGCTCCAATATAATTGGTTGAATCCAATTAATGTAGGCCCCAGTTATTCAGTTGTGTTTTCTTCTTTTAGTCCATTAAAGAGTGTTTTGTTTTGTTTTATTTTGTTTTTACCCTTTTATAAAACTCTTCTAAGTGGCATTTTTTTCCCACTAATTTTAATTGTGTTATCATGGAGACAGAATAGTGCTTTCAAAATGATCTGATAGAAGTGAGCTAACTTGACTCGAAATGTATGCATGCTTGCTCCATACATGTTGGCATCTTTGTTTTTCTTTCTTACTCATCCTGCATGTGGTTCACTTCCCACTTTCTTCCCAATAGTGTCCATGTTAACCATTGTCTAATTGAGGATATGGGTGTGTGCTAGACCAAACAAGGGCCTGGACTTAGAGTCAATAAACCTTAGATTAATTTCTGTCATTAATTCCATTGGGAAACCTAAGAAAAGTCACTTTATTTATGCCTCAAGTTGCTGACCAGTGGACTGATGGGGTTGGACTAAGTGATAATTTCAGCTTCCTGCCAGCAATAAGGTTGTAGGATGCAATGATGTTATTTTTGTATTCTCATAGTAACAATAATTAGCATGTGTGGAGTGTTTTATACATCATCTCACTTGGTCATTACAGCTGCTCTAACAGGTAGGCAACATGAATAAAAGATCCCCATCAGCTTACAGCTTGAAAAGAAAAACAATTAGAAATTCGTGAATTACCCTTCTGAATCACCCACTCCAATTTCAAAAATTAAACGTTGGTTTATGGAAGTCATTCTTTCTGCCTCTCTTGCAGGTGTTAGAATCCAAATGTATTGGCTGAGCTTGGCATCCTGGTGTGAAATGATAGTTATGCATCTAGTTGCTAAACATATGTGTTTGTGTGTAAACATAAATATGTGTATAACACGGCGGGAGGTAGCAGGGGGTGTAATCAAGCAGAAGAATAAATAGGAGAAAGAACAGAATTACCCATTAGCCTCTGGATGGAGTGGAAGACACCTCACATTTATTGACTGTCTAACATGTGTCATTCCTGTCACCTTAATTAATCTTCACATCAATCCTGTATCAAGTACTTATTATAGTTCCCATTCTACAGATGCAGAAACCTAAACTCAGAGTCGTTAATTGAATGATTCAAGTTCTCCGAGATTATTTTCAGCATTCACAATGTGGTGTGTTTCCACTGCATTTTTAAAGTGAATCATTAACTCACTCATTCATTCAACAAAATTTTACTGTGCACTTAGTATGTGTTAGGCTCAGTGCTGGGCAATGAACCCACCAGCTGTCCAAGGTGTAGAAACCCAATATTTTTGAAATCTGTGGCTTCCTTGGCCATATGAGGTTGGAAGGGCTTGAAGGTGAAGAAAAGATGTCTTCAGAGGTGTGCTGGTAAATGTTTAACAACAGGCTCTTGGAGATTTCAGGGGTGGGGAACCCTGATTTACTGCATTTAACAATTTCTATGATAGCCTATTTCAATGATCATAATTACATTACTGAATGCAGGGGGGAAAGAGGCATACATATTCCCACACCAGATGAACCAACTTCAATCTGTAACTGCATGTGTAAGAAATTAAGATCATAGAAAGTTATTTTTGATTGCTAGATAAGGGTATTTGACATCCCCCCTGCACAAAATATCTAACATTTGCAGAGGACTTTATGATTACAGGTGTCTTTTCCTCTGCACATTTATTTGTTAACTTTACAAGAACTTCATGAAAAAAGCATTTTGAGGATGAGATAACTGTGCTTCACAGTGGCTAAATATCTCATGATATCATAGTTTGTAAGTGACAGAATGAAGCTTGAAAGGCCATGACCTTTCCTATACCATATAGGCTCAAAAACCAAGATTGGTTACAAGTCCCTATGTTATAGGTCTAGGTTAATTCTCTTGGTTGGAGCATAACAATGAGACTAGCACTACATTCTTCTACAAGATTTTGTTACATGACGTCCAAAGACAATAAATACCCCCTATGATCAAGGCATGTCATTCATTATGGGCTCCAGTACAATAGGATGATGGGGATCAACCACTAAGGGACCATTCAGCAGACTTTAAGCAAGAGTCAATACTTTGTAAAATTCTTATCGTACCTTGGCAAATGTATTAGTATTTGGAATATATTTTTGCATTCAAGTAATAATGTATAATAAGTTTTTATACATATAAAAATGTAAAATATATATTTGCAATAATGTATAACATTTATTTATTTGTTATCTAATCCCTTATAATATCTAAAATGAAACACTTTCACAACAATAATTAAAGATTAGTGGTAAGTTCCCAATATGCATTTGACATTAAGTAAACATATTCTTGTTTAGTGAAAGCAAAAAAAAAAGCAGTAAAACTAAATAGCATCATTAAATGGATTCCAGAACACTTAATCTCTTGCCTTCTGCTACATATTCTAGTTAATATGAGCATTTGTCAATTGCACCATTTTTAAATAAAATTGGTATCTTGATTCCCACATGAGAGTTGAATTTCTAGGTCAATAGACCCTTAAATGTCATGAATTGCAATATATATGGCAGATGACACTTGTCAAAGCCTCGTTGATCAATTCAGATACAAATCTGACTTGAAGACTAAAAGAATGGGAATCAAATCAATGTGAGAGATAAAGTCCAGTTTTAGCATGCTGCCATGGCTAGCAGCACCTTTCATGGAATCACACTTGGAGATCTCCACTGAGATAGACATTCCCAGATCCCCTCCTTTCTTCTGGAGCCTGCAGGGTCATTACTCCTCTCTTCCTAGCACTTTATTCCTTTGACTAACAATTAAGCAACTGGGCAGAGAAAGGTAGGAAGGAGGAAAGGAAGGAAGGAAGAAGGAGGGAAGGAAAGGAGGGAGGGAGGAAGGGAGGGAAGGAAAGAAAGGAAAAAAGAAAAAGCAAAAGATGCAGCCAACATAATCTGCTTTCTTTAAATTACTACAACTTTTATTTTGTGCAGTTTTCACACGAAGGAATGTCAAAAATTGAGACAAACTGCTATAGAAAACTTATTTCATTGGAATATTTATAAACATAATATTTATATAATATATACATGATATTTACATATATATATATATGTGTATACATATATATATGTTTCAAAAATTCCCCAGAGAGATTCCAGTGAAGATCAAGCACCTAGAAACCTCCAGAAGCAAATGTCAGGCACATCTGTAATTAAGGTAGATCTTGATGCAGATGCAGAGAAGTGAATGAGTCCCCAGTCACTGAGGTCACCACCACAACCATCAGCAGTCTTGAAAGAGGAGTTTGTTGAAAATAGTGTAAGCTCCTGGAATACAAAGTAATATTTTAAATGTGATAATTATCTTCAGGGAGTATTCCCTAGGAGTCACACACTGAAGACTTTCATATCTATTACCTCAAAAATTCTCACATGGCCTCGCTAGTTTAGATATTATTATTATTATTTCTATTTTATAAATGAGGAGACCAGAGCCCAAGTTCGTCTCATAAGAAAGCTGGTGGTAAACCCAGTTCCATGTGATTCCACACTTTGAATCATCTTTTTATCCATCACTGTGTTCTCCATAGTGATGATGTCTCAGCAGGAATCACAGGGTTGATGGGTGGAAATAAACAAACTTTAAGTTTCATCCTATCACCAGAATTCAGCATTACAAGTTCACACCAAGCAGGATTTCCAAAGCATTTCATATCCTTAATCAAGATATTCAAACAAAAAAAATAACTTTTCAATTCTTTCATTTACTAAGGAACCTAATGAACATGTCTTAGGCACCTGCTTCTGTGCTGGTTGTGCTCAGATTATAGTGCTAGGGATTATAGTGGCAAATGAGACAGGCAAGTTCTCTAAGTCTAGTGAGAATGATGGCAGTTGCTGTTGAGAACTAGAAAGGAAGTAAATTCAGTTATGAGATTGGGAATTACTTGAGATATTCAAGGATTATTTATTTGAAGTGACACCTAAAGAGAGACAAAAACCAAAATCCAAAATGTAACAACAAAAAGTGCAGGAAAATGCTTTCTAAATGGAGAAAACACCAACGCGAAAGGCCCTGAGGCACATTATGAGTTCAGTGTGATCAAAAACTAGGAAGGAGACCAAGTAAGTGGCTGACATACCCCAGTTAAGAAAGAATAGAATGCAGAGAAGACCAGAGAGGAAGCAGGGTCCCAACCACACAAGAACTCACAGGTGAGGGATCTGGGGCGTATTCTCAGACTCATAGAAAACATTTGAAAGTTTTTTTTAAGTACAAAAATGACAGGGCATTGTTCATAAGCTTTTGTCAGAACTGTGATCACATAATGAGAGAACATATATTTCAATAAACAAATAGCTAGGCAAATAAAACCCAGGACATAGCCCTGGGTATCCACCACAATATACACCGTGGGAGAGTAAGCCATAACAAAATACTGGGAAGAATTGGCCAGGAAAGAAAGAGGACACCCAAAATGGGACCAAAAGTGACTGTCTAGATGATATAAGAAATAATCAGCTTTGAAAATGTGTTTTATAGAAAAGATAGGTAGTAAATATAGTGTTCACAGAAATTCCTTAACAAAAGAGGTGATGACATTATACTGAAAAACATTTTTGATATGTCCCAGACCCTCTTTTAATTGGTCATTTGAATTTTATTTGTACTTATGGCTCATTTCAGCTCCAGTGTAAACCCACTGCAATGGACAAGGAATCTCTACATTTTGTGCATCATCTTCTTGTTCATTGGGAAAGATATGAAAGACTATTATTAATTTGAGTCCTAAATAAGAATTTCCCTTCATCTTTACATTTTGTATGCACAGAGACCATCCAGAGAAAATGCATCCCACATTGTCAGGATGTTTGAGCCATTTGATGTATAGTTATCCATAGGAGGACTGAGTGATGTGTCTCTGAGTTTTTCCAGGAGAGGTTCAGGTGGGAGGTATTCAGGTTTAGAGTGCCTTCTGGAAGGTTCTGAAGCAATGTCTGGAAGGTGGATGTGGCTCTAACAGGGCAGGCTGAAGTGGAGGAGGGGGTTCTTCCAATGACAGGTTGCTGAATCCGGAACCCTGACACTTGTGAAGTACTCTGTCAGGAACATTAAGTATCAAAAAGTGATAAAGCTTCAATTTGCTAGTCCATTAGACTAATTACTGCAATAATTAAGTAACTACTTGATTAGAACTAATGGGTACCTAATTATCCAGGAGAAAAGTATCAGGTGGCAATTATCAGGTGGCAATTAATAGACTGGAGTTAATGTCTTAGCACTGTCTTTGTATGAATTCATAAGCAAGGTAAAGAAAACAAACAATAACTTATTAATATTTATTGGTGCCACAGTGTTTTTCAGCTTGTTTCATTTACACAGAACCAATTAGTGAAAAGACCGTTAGACTTGCAGGATATAAAGGGACTGAAGCAGAGTTGGCGTTTTAAAGGTACAGGATCTCATTAGCAGTAACGACTAACATTTAACTGGAATCAACCCATGATTTTAGCTTTGTTGCTGTAAATCTATTGAAAGGGGATCACAGAGGTGAAAAATCAATAGTCATGATAAAATCTGTGGGAAATTGGTTAATATATTGAAGTCAAGAGCCTTATTAAAGATTTTCCCTGGTCCACTGGAAACCTTTCATCTGTGTCTCCCATTGGTATTTTAAATGGCTGAGAAGAGAGATGAATGGGGAAAAATTTAGCTTATTAGGAAAAGAAACTTTTCTTATGAACACATGTTACATAGAAGCCTTGTATTTCTCATGGTGTGAAAAGTGATCTCTCTAGGCCACTTAGTGTTAAGCACTGACTAAGACTTACCCAAATATCAAAAAGATACTAGCTAAACACAGAAGATGTTAAAACAAGACCTCCATTCCATGGGCAAGTTACTCTATGGAGGTGGCCCTGCCTTGCACAAAGTCACTGTAGAAAACATCCAGCTGAGTTTGAAATTCATCACTCAAATTTAAAGAAGGCAGGTTCACTATTTAATTTAGGAGAACACATGCTACAAGGTTGTAAAGCTACTGGGAAAACATAAGAACAAGAACCGATGTGCAGAATCAGTAGAGGGAAAACTACCCTCCTACAGATCCAATGTTTCAGTTGCATGCTTATAATCTTTGCTTGGTTTGATGAAGTCTTTGTCAGGACAACTATTTTTAAAAATTAAGGAGAGATTTGGACTTTGTTAAATATATTAACATTTTAAAAGTCACATAATTAACCCCTCAGTAGAGGCAACCCCCATCTACTTTTATTTATTTACCAAGTATAAATAATTGAAATGGGTTTTAATCATATTTTAGGGGAAAAAAAACACAATCACCTTATATTAGAATGCATACAATGATAAATGGAGATAAATCTAAAATTTATAGAAAAGGAGCATTTGCATAAACTGCAGAATCCAAATTTACACAGCATTAAGACTAACAATTGTTGCAAAGGGCATGAAAAATTCAACTTTGGTTTCATGATGGGAGCCCAGATTCCTAACATGATTAAGATAATACATCACACGGGCCTCTCTTATTAAAGGCATAATTGTTGTTAGAACCAGAAGTGGCATTAACGCTAATCTAGTTTTATATATGTACAAATATGAAGGGAAGTGAACTTGGGGACGCTTGCTTTTGGTGATCCATAGGCATTTTATTAATGTTTGAATAATAACCGCCTAGAGGGCCTGTTATAAATTAAAGGGACGGATTGAGATATAAATTTTTATGAGGACTAGTTATACATTTCCATTATGTGTTTAAAAATGAAGGAATTACTGTGAGCGCTGCAGTACTCACATTTATTTGAGGTGATTTGGACGGGAGGGACGGTGGATGAGAGCTGCTACGTGGCGGCAGTAAGAAAGATGTATCTGTCCCTTTGAACAGATACATCATATGTCATGCATGAACTCTGTTCCACCAGACACGTTCCTCCACCGCCGAATCTGCATGATTATTTCTATGACAATAGCGAGTGATGATATAGCGTGAGTTTCAGGCCACTTAAGGGGTTTCTTATGGTTCAATCCTGGAGGACTCAGCTATTATCTCTCAGCTAATGTAATAACGGAAGCCAGTGATTACTGCGCAGCAATTCTGACTCTCCTCCTTGCTCCTGAGGTACGTCTAGGGTTTTACAAGTGGTCCAAATGCCTTTGGGGAAATAGATGTCACTCAATGGTAATCATTCTTTTTTTTTCATGTCTTCCAATCTATTCTCCCAACATTTTCCTCAGCTTTAGAGATGTAACAGGTCTGTGAATTTCCATTGCTTATGAGCTACAACTCCAATGGATTCAGGAGGCCCTGGCAAACATGCTCAAGTACGTGGACACTCACTCACTCCCACACAAATGAACATGGGCAGGTGGACATCACCAAACCCTAAGGATATAGATACATATTTTACAGGTTTGCTTTCCATGCCACCTATAGCTCCACACAGACTTACAAGTGAGTCAAGTCTGAGGCTACCTCCCAGTCAGATGCTAGAGATTTGAGGAAGCTATATAACTGCTACCTTTTAGTTTCTATACATGTCTAATGAAGAACTTATAATGTTAATGGGAAAACTAAATGATGGTTTTATTCAAGGTACACAATATATTTTTTTGGGGGGGTGGGTACTAGGAATTGAACCCATGGGTGCTTTACTACTGAGTTACACATCCCCAGCACTTTTTATTTTTTATTTTGAGACAGGGTCTCACTAAGTTGTTTAGGGCCTCAGTAAGTTACTGAGGCTTGCCTAAAACTTGTAATCCTTCTGCCTCAGCCTCCTGAGTCTTGGGGATTACAGGCATGTGTCACTGTACCTGGCCACAATTGAAGTTTGATAAATGATAAATGTATATTAACTTGTTAAGAGGTGCCACAACAAACTAGCACAAATTGGGTGACTTGAAAAACAGAAATGCATTCTCACAGTTCTGGAATCAGAAGTTAGAAATCTAGGTATGATTGATAGGGTTGGTAACTTCAAAGGGTATTAGAGAAGAGTGCTCTCTTTGGCTTCCAGATGGGGGGTCTTCACATCATCCTCTCTCTAGGCATGTCTCTGGGTTCAAATTCTTTCTTAAAAGGACATAAGCCATACTTGATTAAGGCCCACTCTAATGACCTCATCTTAACTTGATTATCTCTGTAAAAATCCTTTCTCCAGAGGGGTCATAGTCTGAGGTAATGGACATATGAATAGGGCTAGGGGCAGTGAGCACACAATTCACAATTCGACTTACCATAAAATGTTTAATGCTTGAACCAAGAAAAGAATAAAATCAATGATTTTATAATGACATAAAAAGTGTGCTCACTTTTCATAAAAAGTGAGACAGTTTTTCTTGTCATCCCATCCTTGTCCTCCTCATCCTCCTTTACTCCTGTGGGTAAGACTGTTAAGCTGTCTGTAGAGATTATGATCACCCATGTACTGTTGCACATGTTTGACAACAACCTAGTGAACATTTTTCCTTTTTGGCAATTGACATCACACAAACCCAGGGGAACTAGGTGATTATGAACCAAGGCATGCAGATGGTGATTAATCCCACCCCCTGTGGCACTGTTGGCTTCCAGTTTATCTGTAAGAATCCCTATGGGAAAAGGCCATTTCTTCAATAATGACAATGAAAGAGAAGAAGATGTACAGTCCTTGTTTTGTTAATTTCAAAATAGACTGTGCTATCCCAATGCACCTTCTCAAAATCCAGGAAACTCCCTACTGGTAGGGTTATTTGACTTGAAATTCCAGAGCATCTCTTCACCAACATGCTGTTGTTTTACTAAGTTGAGTAATAATGTTAAAAGGCTGCAGGAAGGTTCTCTTTTCCATCTCTGTGACACACTGGTAGGTAAAGGCCTGAGACACAGAGGAGTGTCCTCTGATTCTGCATTCCCCAGCTGTTCCTCCACTGGGATAAAGAGCCCCCACTGCAACCAGGCACACTTTTTCTACCTCAATGTTCATTTCTAAATGGTTCTTATGGAGAAATGATACATGAAGTCCCTTAGACACATTGGCACTTTTGGCTGTGATTATTTTAGCATTGTTTTCATATTTAGGGTTGAAGAGAAGTGGGGCCCAAAGTAACGGTTATCTTTGGAAGCTGCCTTTTTTATTTCATCTCAAACTTCTGGTTTTAAGTAAGAAGCGTACTGAGTGGCAGCAACTATAAATAGGCTGTAAAATAGAATGATTGCGGGGACACACAGTACTGTGCCTTTGAAAGCATCAGAAAAAGTGTTTCCTTGAGGATGGACAGAGAGGTGGAGAGTCAGTGAGTCAAATATGCCCCCTACAGCTCTGCATGGCCCACACCTGTGGTTCTTGTGCAGTAGGCACTTGTTACAAAGAGGAAATTGCATCCCATGAGGTTTCACAGTGTAGCATAATCACTAGGAAATGGGGCAGGCACTGCCTGGGTAGAGGCCGTTGCTTCTGAAGCTATGCTGTTCAATCAACCTCCCTGCACCCTGTGATGATGAAGTGGGGGACAGCCAGGCGCAGGCCAGGTGTGATGGCTGGACGCTCCAAGGCTGTAGATCAGGGGCAGTGCCCATTCACTAGCCATCTGACACTGATTGCTTTAGGATGGTCTCATAAACCAAGGGCTCTGGCACCATAGATAGGAGAGAAAGGTGCTGGGGTATTTTATCTGCCAAAGTTTGTGTGTATTGATGATTGAAACCCAGAAGATGGGAGAATGGTCGTTTGAATAGGATGACTGAATGTGGATGGTAATTCAATGCCTTTAACCTCTTGGCTGCTGGAATTTGCATGAGTACATCTGTGTGTGTGAGAGACAGAGAGAAAGAGAGGGTGCTGAGGGGGATATTTGATCATATCTATATGCAATTAAATAGATTAGGGTTTAGGTGGCATCTTTAGTGACGGTGGATTTTACTTTTTATAGTCTGGAAATAATGCTAGGAGAGGTCTTTTCATTTCTTCATCTCATATGTGTGAGATTTCCTAGATGTCAAAGGGGCAAAAATGAAACATAATGAGAAAAGAAATGATACAACCTTGAGAATTTTTTTCTTCTTCAAAGAGTTTGATTTCACTTTTGCTCAGGTGAAAGTTGATTGGTTCTTATTTTAGCCATACCCTTTTGCCCACTCCTGAGGGAATCCCATCTCCCTGAGTCCCACCCTCATTCTGTTGGTGTTCAGTTCTGTCTTCCTTATTCCAGTCTAATACAGTTGTATTAAGAAGTGGTCTGGACCTGTTTTGGCATCTAAAACATGATCCGCCTAATATCCTGCATCCCAGTAAAACAAATCCATTTGGTTTTTTTCTTGTTTTGTACTTCCAAATTTATTGCCCTAAATTTTGAACTTTGTTATTCTAGTCTTTCTGTAGCAGAGATGAAAGCTGATTTTTCAAAACTGGATTTCTTTAATTCCAGTGACAATTTTATCCCCCTTTGCAGCTTTAGTTACCCATTATTTTAATCACCCACCTAAGGAGATGAAGAACTGTGTAGTGAGGTTAGAAAGAGATTAGAGAAAAAAATGGAACTGAAATAAAAGGTTAATTTCCCTACTTTTTTCATAATTTGAATGAATAGTTATAAATTTTACAGAAAATAGGAAGATCACTACGATTAGCCTAAAAATTAGGTTTAAAATACCCTAAATTCAGAAATCAAGCTTCCTATTATCTGTGAAATCATACAAAGAAAGACATTTATTTGACATGTTTGTCCAGTCATGGTGATAAAGGAGTGGATCCCAGTTCTTTTCCTTTCATCTTTGTAAACAGGTCCTTGTGTCGATCTGTACCTGAGAGATAAGAACACACCTGCTCACAGTTTCAGAATTTCCCTGACCTTGAGCTCACTGGTCCTCCCCAACTAACAGACAGACCCAGTCCAGAATACCTGTGGGAAAAGAGACAAGGAATCAGATACTCAGCATAGTCATTCAGTTTTCAAAAGTTCTGTTGTTGACTTAAAAATCATCACTACTGACACTTCCTACTCCAGCACTTAACTTACTGTCCAGAACTAAGCAGGGTACTCAGTATTTCCTAAGATGCCTCTGTGCAAGCTCAAAAGCATTTTTCCCTGAAAAGATCATTTAATGTCCTTGCAATGCATCTTTCTTTCTTGTGAGAGATCATCAAGCTAGCATATTTCAAAGGGGTTTGGGGGAAAACTATCTGGTTGGCTATTATAAAGTATTTTACAATCATGAAGTACTTCACAGTGTCTAAGTAATTCTTGAAAGCATACATTTTATAGAGTTATCAAGTAGTATCATCATGACCTTCTATTTCTCTGGGCATTTTTTTTCTTCCTTTTCTGCCTTATCTTTTCACGTTATTCTGTGGAGAAAACAGTTCCTCTCCTGCCTTCATGACTCAGGGTTGCAGAGTGTTCGGGGCAGGAGAGGAATGTTCTTACATTACTTTCAAGTGCAAAAGTTTTCATATAAAAAAATGGGCTCCAATGTGTAACTCTGAATAGCTTCTTTAGAAACTGGGATTGAAGTGAGAAGTTAGATTGTTTGAAGATCCAAAAGTATATTCTTTAGAAAATAAAAGTATTCAACTGGGAGATGTTATTGTCATTAGTATATGTGGACAAAATATAAATGTTTATTCATATATATTTATAGTCTGACAAGAGAACCTGTTATATGTTTGGTATAATATATATTATTTTTACTCTTGGCAATAACAATGAAGGCTCCACAGTGAAAACTCCACAGTGAAAACTCCACAGTGAAAAGAAGAGACCCACAAAATTTCTTAATACAAAACCTGTGCTCTGGCAGAATACAGTGGTGTACCCCTGTAATCCCAGTGGTTCTGGAGGCTAAGGTAGGAGGATCTCAAGTTCAAAGTCAGCCTCAGAAACTTACCAAGGTTCTAAGCGAGTTAGTGAGACCCTGTCTCAAAATGAAAATCTAAATAGGGATTGGAATGTGGCTCAATGAGTAAGCATCCCCATGTTTAATCCCATTCCCCCACCAATAAAACAAGCAAGCAAACAAATAAACCCTATGCTCTGTTTGCTATGATCTTCTGTCTCCCCATTCCTGTTGATTCATTGAGTACTTGGTAATACAAACTAACAGATTATGTATCAAGGGATCAGGTTTATATTTTGTACTGTGGGGACATGCGTCATCTCACTGACTTGTTACACCTCAGATAGTCAGCCATCTATTGCATAAAAACACAAAAATTGGAAGAAGGGAAGAAGGGCCTGGAGATGTTGCTCAGTAGTAGAGCACTTACCTGGCATGTGTAAGGTCCAGGGTCAAACTCCAGTATGCAGAAAAAAAAATTGAAAGAAGATATTCCTATTTATATATTCCTACTTACAACTTTTTTCGAAATATGACTGCCCTACCCTGGGTCAGGTCACTTGAACATTATTAAATGAAGAATCTGTGAAAGTTCTTTTAGAAGTAGAGCAAAAGGAGAGGAGCACAAATAGGAGCATGCACTTGGAGAATGGACATAGTTCTTATTGGGATAATTACAGGAAGGAATAGAAAAGATTTTATCAGATAAAATCATAAATTTATAACTGAAAAATGTTTGACAATAGTATGATTAAAAGGCTAAAAGAGATATTTATTTGGGGATATTATGATTTCTAAAAGCATCATACACCTTTCTACTTGGTAGAGCTAATATGAAATCATTGCATAGGAAAAATAAATGCTGAGAGATTCTAATAAAGAAAGCTATTTTAAAATATCAATTTTAAAACTACATAATCACAATATGTGCATAAAAATGCAATGGAAAATCTACAGAATTATCTCTGTGAGTCAAATATTTCATTTATTCCAACTTATTCAAATTTACACTAAATTCATTATTTGAACAAGATTATTTTCAAAAAATAAATAACCAAAGTCTCAGCTTTATTTTTGTGTTAAATATGCAGTATCTAGAATGATTTTCAAATCACTAGAGTAACTTATTTACTAATAAATATATTTCTTTAGCTTCTTAAAGCATTAAATAATCTTTCAAAATTACTCCTATTTCTTTAATTATAAGTAATATCAGCAATGGTTCTATGGAGTGTTAGCTGATCTTGAATGACTAGTATGGAACTGTAAGGTTTTCGATTCTTTGTGGTCCCTAATGACATTAATCAAGGCAGCACAACTTACTTAAAAGGAGCAGATTATTAATCTTGACTATAGTTGTAAATAGAAAAACCAATTCACAAATTGGTGATTACTCCCTCACATAAACACATCCCCATCACTGAGATATTTAGCTCTTTGTTTGAGATTTACCCTATGCCATGTACATATTATAAGAACAAAAGAGAGTTCTTTATCTTTAAAAATATCCATTCAGTTCAGCTTACAGAATAGAGGAGAAATTGCTATATTTATCAAGGTTGATTTTGTTTTCCAAGTCTCTAATTCGAAACTGAAGAATGCAAGACTACATACATCAGGTGTTTCTAGCAAAATAGCAGCAGCAGCAGCAAATCATAGACATTTGTCATTCCTTAGAGCTGTCTGACAGTTCTGACAATTCATTAGGCTGAGCTGAAAAGAGGTTTAGAAAGCAAAGAAGGGATCTCAGGTAGGAGAGTTGCTTCTGCATGATCCAGTAATGGCTGATTTGTATCATTTTGGGTGATGGATACACTGTTCAGATTAAACTCAGCAGGGTTTTCCCCCCTCTCTCTTTCCTTGATTCCCTCACCTCAGCTTCCTTCCTCTGGAAGCCCCCAGGATATTGAGCATGGGCTGTACTTTCAGCAGCATTTCATCCTCAAAGGTATGTTCACACACATACCAAGGAAATTATCTTCCAATGAAGTTGCCTTGGGGGGTGGATGGAGGCAGTGGGAAATGATGAAACCATCCCTTGCTTCCCAGCCTCTTTCTGCCATATGAGTTTCCATTCCCCTCAGCAATGCGCCATTGAAGTATCTACAAATCCCACATCCTAGTAGCCTGACACATGAGCTCCAACACATTAGCAGCCCATCCTGCTATGATAGCTACATGATATCCCATGATGGCTGCATGATTCCTACTGTGAATTGGTATAAATGGCCCTGGACCACCAGCTCTGTATTCATTCCTTGGAATAAGATTAAGAACTCATGCCAGGCAGTGTTTCTGTTGTAACACTTTACTCACCCAGGTTAGGAAACTCCTTATTTTTAAATTTGAACAAATAGCATACCTTATACTGAATAATTTCTTATACCTCACTTCCTCTACTTTGGATGTATATCACAGCATATTAAAAAAATATTTCTGAACCTCTGTTACTGGAGACTGCAATGTGGATAACCCAACTCAAGAAGGTGGATTCAGTTCATCAAAATTGGTACCTAGGGGCTGGGGAGATAGCTCAATTGGTAGAGTGCTTGCCTCTCAAGCACAAGGCCCTGAGTTTGATCCCCAGCACCGCAAAAAAAAAAAAAAAAAAAAAAAAAAATTGGTACCTAAGGTCAGTTGTGTATGCAATGCTTCAGCACAGATAAGCGAGTAGAGATAGAAGCTGTACCATTAATGCTTATACTTATTCCAAGATTAAAGCTAATCAAAAGCTATAGCCCCTCAAAATTATATGAGACAAAATTCCTTTGGTTAGTTTCTTATTTTCTTGGGCACACAGAAAGTTCCCAGGAACTGGATATTATCCTAGTGAAAATGAGTCAAAATACATGATATCATAGAGGCTACATACAACATAGACACAGTGCATTCATAAATAAAACTAATTAAAAACAAAGTATGCATTGTGATTAGTGTGACCAAAACTACCAAACAATAGAAAATAACAGGAAAAGTATTTTCTGAAGAGATAATATTTGAAATGAGAATGAGAATGAGTACCATGACACCTACCAGGGAGAATTAATTTCCAATTCCTCTTGATGCTAGGCAGCTCTGTATCACTGTGGCAAAATGCTAGAGATAATGTACAAGGAGGAAAGGTTAACTTAGGGTCACAGTTTTGGAAATTCCATTCCAACATTAGACAATTTCACTTACTTTTTGCCTCTGGTGAGCATGCCTGATGGTGATGACAGGGAATGTATGGTGGAGCAATATGCTTGACTCCTGATTAGAAAACAAAAGAGAGGAAGAGGAAGGATCCCACAATGACTTTCAAGGGCACAGTCCCAATGATCTATGGACCTCTCACTAGGCTCCACCACCTCTTAATAGTGCCACTCTGGAGACAAAGCCTTTGTCACATGAACCTTTGTAGTACACTTTCTAAATATAACACTCATGACTTAGGCAAGAAATAGAGGCAAGTGTGCATGAGTGAGGTGACCCAAAAGTGAGAGAAGCAGCTGGCTATAAGGCCATGACATCCCTTCCAGTTGTATTCCCCATGTCTAGAAAAGTGCACTGCACTGTCCAGAGTACATTCTCAATGAAGGTTTGTTACTAATAGGATGAATGAAGGCAAGAGTGATGCAAGATGCAGCCTCCAGGGGTAAATGGCAGGAAGAGGGGGAAGAAGTTTCTGATTTTTTTCTAAAGAAGAAAAACTTTAAGCAGAGGAGTGACACAATTACACAAGCGTTTTTAGAACATCAGCTGGCTCACGGATAAGACACTGTTTAGGGGTCCCGCTAGCCAATATGTTGTTTCCCAAGGACTGCAGTTTTATCCTCTCCACCAAATTTCTATGAGCAGACTACAGGGAAGTTGCACAACCATCCCTGGTACCCCACAGGCAGTGGCTGAATGATAACAGGCCACAAGCCCAGCCTACTTGCCTTAATGGAATTACTATGTAGCATGAGGCTCAGATCAAGGCAAAACTTTACCTGAGACTATGTCTTGCTTTGTCCTTTGCCTTTTCCCATTCTGCTTCATTCTCTCATGGCTTTTTGTTTGTTTGCTTGCTTGTTTTGTGTGAAGAACTCCCCATTTATCAAACATGTGTATCCAAATCCCTACTTTAAGCTCTGCATCTAGGGAAGATGACCTGAGATAATGTGTATAGGGAAAGATTGGTCACAAGGTACCACATCTGCAGATGCTTTTTAAAATCAAGCAAGAAACTGCTGATGAACTTTATGAGTAGAAAAATGACAGTATAGTTTAGGCTTAATCAGCATTGTTTTATGCATAGAAATAAAATGGGATTTTGTCTACTAGTCAATAATGTGAAGCAATATCTTTTGTATCTTTTTCTTACCACAAATCTGGTCATTCTTTCACCTAAACTGAACATTTGGGAAAGAGAAAAGGAGAAGAAAAAGACAGAAAAGGAGGAGGTTACTGTGTATGTGTGCATGTGTGTGTGTGTATTTGGAGGACACAAACTTTAGGAAATAATATTCTTGGGGTTGAGGTTGCAGGAAAAATCCTCTTCAAAGAAGAATATCTCAAGCTAACAATTGTAAACACTTCTTAGGAACGTTTGCTTTGACTATGAAAATAAAGAGGAGGATATAAATTCTTACCAAATAACCAACAACGTGGTCCTTAAAGTGACCATTGCTGTGAGAAAAATATGGCCAGACTGAGTAGGATACCAACTACATGAACATGTCATCTTGTTATCAATTTAATTGAAGTCATTCTGACACAAATGACAGTCCATCAGATATTCTGTCTGTCAATATGTCATGACATTGTATATAATGAGAGATCTCCGAAAACCCAAAGGCAACATCTCCCTTTTTTTTTTTTTTTTAAATAAATTTACTTTTCGATTTTGGCATTAACTTGGTATAAATGTTAAAAGTGTCCAAATTCATTAGGTATGTGAAAAAGTAGTAACATCAGAACTTAAAATAATCATATGTATTTGCTTATGATAGTATATGATATTTTTCAAATGTGCAGAATTCAATTCCTACTATTGCCCTTTTTCTTCTTACTATTATCATCTGCCCCATCAGATGATTCTTCCTTGAGTATTATGGTACACAAATTTTCTTGATGGGAAGAAAGTTAACAGAACAAAATATTTCTTAATCTAAAATACTTGAGAATTTCTACTGCCAGCTATGACAGGGTAGCTTGAAGCAGACTATTGCTCCCATTAAGAACAGTTCTTTTGTCTATATAAAATTGTAAAAATATTCTACTTCAAGAAGTCAGAGAATTTTCAAGGAAGTTTTTACTTAAGTGGCCAAGATTTTGAAGAAATGTAAAACTTACTATCATAACTCAATGTTATTGTGAATTCCATTCTTCCCTCTGGATATTTGTTGGCTTATAAATAAATGAAGAAAAAAAAAAAAAAAAAAAAAACTGGGATCCAGGCAGTGGGCCACTGCTGAAAACAAAATAAAACAAAACCGCAAAACTTGCAACAGTCTTATGGGATTGGAAAAGTCAAATTTTTAAAGATGGCCAGGACTTAAATTCTATAAGCCCAAAGATAGGGAGGAATAGAGAAATATGTTTAATATCTGTGTAAGTTTCCTTATGAAGAATTCACTAATTCTAAAATTTTACACATCAATATGTTAAGAAGCCAGGAAAAAAATAAAAGTGTCCATAAAGATGAAAGGAACCTTCACATTGCCGGAAGGGTAAAGATTGGAGGTCAGCACCCACTAAGGAAAAGAAGGCCCTGAAAAATAAGTTCACTCAACCAAGACACCTGAGAACTATGTCCAAGCAGTAGGGATAAACCAGAAGTTAAATGAGTGTTTAAAATTCTAGAGTCTTTACCCCAAATAGCTTGGTCTCTTACCAGAATAAAAATATCTCTTAATCCAGAATCTATCTAACACAAAATCTTTCTTCCTCACTAGAGAGGAAGATAACTGCATCCACAGACTCTCAAGTTTCCATGTACACATGGAATTCAATAAATATTTATCAGACATAACAAGAAATAGGGTCAAAAATCAAATCTAATAATAGGAAGAGAAACAGGTGAACAAGGTATTGGATATATTGAGTACAGACTTTTTAAAAACTGAAATCATTATGCTCACTAATTTAGATAACACAATAAGCAAATTTTCCAGAGAATTAGAATGTATTTAAATAATAAATGGAGGGCTGGGGTATGTTTCAGTGATAGAACACTTGACTAGCATGTGCAATTACCTGGATTCAATCTCAATCATCACAAGGAAAAATAAAAAAAAAAGAAAGAAAGAAATGACCTGAAAAAGTGCAGATTTTTTTGAATTTCAGAATTCAATAGATTTAAGAGCAGATTGAACACAATTGGAAAGGAATCACTATTCACATTAATTGAAAATGAGGCATGGAGAATATAAGGAAAATAGAGGGAAGGAGAGAAATGGTAGAGACTAATAAGGCATAGAAAAGTGTTATAACCTACCTATAAATGAAATTTCAAAGGAGACGAGACATTAATAAGCAGAAAATGATATGCAAATAAATCATTTCCAATACTTTTTCTAAATTGATGAAAGACATGAAGCCACAAATATAAAAAGGGAAGAGATTACTAGATTTCAGAGGATCAAGCCCTAGGAACAGAGAAGAGTTAAAGATAGAAATCTTAAGAAATCCAGACTCAGTCACAACCGAACTCAGTCTCTGATTTGATTAGTGTCCAATCCCCTATTCCCTCTGACTAGAAGAGATAAACAGTGAACTGTAACGCTATCACCTGTGGATTGAATGTGTGTACAAATTCCAGAAAAGAATTAAGACTAAAAATTAAGAATTTAACAACATGAAAAACAAATGTAATTAAATAAAGATCAAAATTTAAATACGTAATCTAAAATGTTAAGTGTGCACAAATAAGAAAAAGAAAAAAAGAATATGAAAGTAAAAGGTGAAACTCATAAAAGAAGTATCACAAAGTCAAATGTTTGTTATTTGAAAAGACTGATAAAGTAATAAACTACTAAAAAAAATTGTTAAGAACGAAAGAGAGAATGCAGAAAGAAAAAAGTAGAAAACACTACAGATCTGAGAGAATCAAGATAACCAAAAAACTATATCCAACTGTATGCTAATTAATTTATAAATTGAAATATCCAAGTTAATAACAAAACACAGCCCCCTTAATTTAACACAATGGAAATTGAAGAAATTGAAGAACTGAATGATTTACATTTGTTATCTATTTTAAATTGTAATTAAAAACAATTTTAAGTTGTAATTAAAACCTTCTCCCACAAATCAAAGCTCAGATGACCTCCTAAGTGAATTCTTTAAACAAATATATAACAAATTTCACAAAATTACACAAATTTTGAAGAAAAGGGAGCACTTATCAGTTTGTTTTATTAGACCAGCGTAATTTCAAAACCAAAATATGACACAGGAGTTACAAGAAAGAAAAATTATAGATGAATTCACCTTCTTAAAACATGAAATTCTAAATGAAATATTACCAAGTTGAATCCACTCACATATTTAAGAAATGATGATCACTCCATGTTAATTTTTTTAATCTAAAAATCAAGGTTGTTTTAACTGTGATATCAATGTAATTTTCAACAGTTGCATTAGAGGAAAATAGAAACATCAAATTTGTTAAAATTTAATACCCATTCCTGATTCAAAAATTCCATTAGTTATTAAAGAACTTTTAAATTTGAAAATGAGAACTCATAAAGTTTATAGAAAGCTTCAATCTTAATAGTAACATATTGAAAGCTATTTTCCTGAAATCCTAAGATTATAACAAGGATCTCTGCTATAATATTTTTATTCAACATTATTCTGGAGGTATTAGTAAATGCAATAAGACAAGGAAAAAAGTTCTAAATATTTACAATAAAAACCTATAGCTATGAACATAGAAATAGGATATGAACATAAAAACCCCACAAAACCTACACAGAATAAATCTACTGATTCAATTTAGCAATATTACAGGTACGGAGCCAAAAGCAAAAATTAATTCCAATTCTATATAGTAGCAAACTACATTGAAAATAAAGTTTTAAACTAATATTATTTGCAATAATATCATAAAAATCAAACACTCAGAAATAGATGCAACAAAAGATGTGTGAAGCTTCTAAAAGTATTAGAATATTGAGAGAAATGTGAAAGTCCAAAAATGCAATAATATGTCAAGCTAATAGGTGGAAACTGCCACACTTTAAATATATTGTTTTCCTAAATTGATTGATAGATTCAACGTCATGCCAAATAAAATCACAAAATATTATTTTTGAAATTACTGAATTTTTCATAAATATATATGGTAATACAAAATTGAAACTATCAAAATAGCCTTTGAAAGAATAAATTTGGAGTTACACTATAAGATATCATAATATAATAAATTTTGATTTTCACAAAAAGCATTTTCACAAGCAGGGAAAATTGACCAAGAGAGCAGAACAAAGCTATAGAAAGATGAATACAGATATGTTGACTTCATTTTTGTCAAATTGATACTCAAGTATACTTACAGTGGGAAGAAGGATGACTTTTCCAACAAACACTGCAAGATCAAATGGATATTCTTATAAAAAAAGGAAGGACTATAACAATGATGATTGCAATTAAAATCACACCAACCAATCCAAAAATGCGTCATCTATAGATCACATAAAAATCTGTGGTCTGTGAAACTGAAAGAGGGAATGAGAAATGAGAAAGACTACTAAACTGAATTGTAGAGATAAACTACCCTAACATAATATCTAGTGAAAGGAACCAGAAACCAAGACATACAGCTGGATTCCATGGATAGAAAGTTCAACACAGTAGACCTAGCTCATAATCATAGAAGGTAGGCTGACACTGGAAGTTGGCATGGAAGAGACTCTAATTGTTCACTAGTGTGTTGGTTGCATAAATGTGTTGGCTCTGCAAATTCATCCAATTGTAATTATCTGTCCAATTTTCTCTATATATTTTTATAATTCAGAGGGAAAAAAGATCACTTTAAAATTTGAGGTCTTTTAAAAAGGGAAACATTTTTACATTTATATCAGTGTTTCCAGAGCAGCTTCTCACAGATGGGAAAACTGTCATGCTCTAGCTAGGCAAGATTTTCTTCTTTTTCTGTGAAATATGAAAATTTTAAACAAGGAGAAAAAAATTCAGTTTTACCTAAGGCAAATATATGAAAATTCTCAGGGCAGAATCACTGAAAGTGAAACGTATGTTTTCTCCACATGAATCACAATGAAAAGGGAGGCATTGCCTCTTCTTAAAACTGGTTCAAATATTAATTTCACTTACTTTATGAGATGGCAACACTGTAACATCAGTACTTACTGTGATGCAATATCAGAGTGGTTTAAAGAAAAAAGATCAGACTGGGACTGTAGCTTGGTGGTAGAGCACTTGCCTAATATGCACAGGGTCTTCAGCTCAATCCCTAGCACTGCCAAAATGAAAATTTAAGAAAAAAGAAGAAAAACTAGTCTATCATTCTGCTTCCTTCACCCATTCCCGAGTACACGAACACACTCTCACACAGGTATCTTCTGCAGAGCTTCTTTGCCTTGCCTATGAGATGAAAGTTGTTATTTGATGTATTTCCAATATTCTTAGTTCATTCCTTTATAGCTTTAACTTTTTAAAATGGATACATCTTTTGAAGCTGTGAAAGTTTGTGTGAGTTATGCAGCCCCAGTTCTGTAAATATTGATCAGTCTCTTTGAGATATATAGCACTATGGGATTCTAATAGTGAGGATAAGTTAATTTAATTTCTCCATCTCAGTCCACATATGTATAGATAGAAGCAAACATATGCATATTACACACATGCTTCAGTAAAACTGGGCAGTTTATCTTGAATAATTCATTGTTTGTGGAACTGGTAATTGGAATTAAATTTAAGCTCCATCTCTGCAGCACTGAACAGTATTTGAAAATAGAAAACTGAACACATCAATCTGTTGTTTCCTCTGCAGGATGTCATCAGGCATATCCATTGGCAAGCTGCATAAGCAATAGTGTCACAGCACAGGACAACCGAAACGCTGACAGGTACTTCCAGGCACAGCACTGATGAGGTCAAATACCCCTAAACCTGCCTTGTTTGCTGATCTTTTAATCGGATTCAACTTGACTGTGGCCATAGCACAAGGCTTTCTGACAGTATGTGACAGCATATGACAGCAAAATATTTTGATTTTTCACCATTTGATGATATTTCAGATCTCTTACAGCCCTTGTAAACGAGCTGAGTGTTTTATAGAAAATGGGACAGGCAGCTAATTGCCTTGGATGCTTGTGTTGTCTCTTTCAGATTTCAGCTGAATCCTAAATTAGTGAATGAATCTTCATTTTGAGAATATCAGGTGGTATTGGCCTTCAGTGATCCCTGGGACCTAGTTTAAAAAGAGGAAAATAAATAAATAAATAAATAAATAAATAGCATGAACTCACACACCCAATACCTAGGGTTGCCATAGGTTCCAAGAAAACATTGAACATCTTTTTACCTTTCTGAGCTTCTTCCCACTAACTGCAGAGTGACTTCTTGGGTGTAACAAAAACTAAAGTAAAATAAAATAAAAAACGAAAAACAATCATTTAGTTCAATTTATCAATTTCATATCTGGAATGTTTCCAAATTCTTCTCAATGTAACTTCTTTGTAAATTCTTGGGGGATGTAGCTGACAATGATTTGGGAAAGAAAGAGAGAAAAAATTGAAAACCATTTTTTAATAAGCTCACCATAAACCCCTAAGCATTTCAACAAGTCTTCTCCCTCCACATATTTATAAGATGTGAAACCTAAACAAAACAAAATTAAAATTACATTAAACTTGCATAATCATTGAAATAATTGTTTAATTATTCATACCCATTTGATGTTGATATTTTTAATTGTTTGGAAATAAAACAGAAATATCCTCTGCAGCTTCTCACTGAACTTAGGTAACCGCCAGTAGTCCACCTCTAATGTTCAGTAATGCTTCTCTTCTTGCTCACTCTGGTCCAACAACACTGACTTCTTTTGCCTTGAACACTCTTTTCTGTTGAAGGGATCTGCAGAAGTCTTTCCATCTAACTTGAAAGCCCCCTCCCAACCTTCTCTTTGACAGATCTTAATCCTTTGCTACTACCCTACCTTCCCTAACCCCTAAATGATGCTCCTCAGCCCACCTGTCTCCCCAACCTGTCACTCTCCTGAGACTACATCTTTTTCTGATGCTCTTCTTTCTTACATTTCCTGATTTCTCCAATGTGATGTAAGCTCTTTGACACCAAATATCTTCCTCGTCTTTATCACTAGAACACTATCTAGACCTGATTAGTGTTCACCAAATAAAACCCTTAAATAATAAAACCCTTTGCAAGCTCCTTAAATAATATTGGGATAAAAATGGAGTAAGCAAAATTTGTATTGACCCAGACTAAAAGGATCATGAACTTTATCTGCAGATTTGAGGGGAACAGTTTCATTCGTAGCCTTAGGTGAATGTAACCACAAAGGTTGTGGCTTAATTTACAGTGCTTGAAGCATCAGAAGATTGATATCAGATTCATTCTCATACAAAATAAGGCCATTTTCAAGTATAGAATAGAGATAGTTATAACTTAGGACTTTGTTTAATGAACTTACATCACTAAGAACTCAGGAAGAATGTAAGAAGGCAGCACATAATTATCTAGTATAGAAACAGACTATTTAAGTTTATTGCCATGACCTCTATAAAGAGGCCTTAATGGCCCTGGGATCATGACCTCAGTTGTATTTTTCACATTCCATGTGGTCTCCTAATTGGCCTCTGTCCTACCTCCCTGGATGCATAAGCTTTTTCAAAAGTACTTTCTCTAAATACAAATGTAAAATAGAATTACTGAAATAGAAGCAGCAGAACAGAAAGTGACCCCTAAGACCTGATATTTGGAATGCTCAGGACACTGGGATCATGAAGTCAGCAATGGTGGTGACAAATTGTAGGAGCATCATAGATGAGGACCAATCCAAGAGTTACCATTTCACAGACAGGAAGAATTCTCCCTCTATCTCTCTCTTTCTTTCTTGTTTTATGACTTTTGTTTGTTTGTTTTTTAATACTAAGCATTGAAACTAGGACTTTGCATATGTTAGGCAACATTCTTCCATTGGGGTCCATCACCACCTTTTCTTTCTTTCCTTCCTTCCTTCCTTTCACTATTTATTACCATTCCCTGCTCCTCCATCTCCTTTCTCTGCTTCATGGTCCTCATCTTCCTTTTCTCTTTTTCTTTTTCTTTTTTTTTTTTTTTCATCTTCGCTTTCCTCTGCACTTCCTTCTCTTCCTGTTGTTTCTCTCCCTGATCCTTTTGCCCTTTCTTCATATGCACATTGACTTGCACAGTGACTGAATAGTCGGCCTTTCTCTCTGATTTCCACCTTGTGAAATACAAAGAAAGCAGTGCTGTCAACGGCAGCAATGATATATGTGTAGATTTAGCAGGAAATATTCCTCAACACTTAGGGATGTCATGACGTATGAACTTTAAAATGTGTACAAAGTTGTTGTCTAAAGTCTCACTACAGAGGTTTTAGTATATTTTCCTTTCTACCAAAGGGAAGGAATTGGTACCCCTGGTGAGATCTCTGGATCCATCTTTCATTGTCAGATTAGGGTTCTGCCACCTCTTGATTTATGACCTGGACCAGGAACCAAAACTCTTCATGATTCTATTTCTTATTTGTGAAGTAGGAATCACAGTACCCATATAGTGTGGTAGATGTGACTGAAAATGTTTAAGGCAATCACAAGTAAAACTCTAAGATAAAGGACTTCCATGTTGAAAATATTCAATACTAGCTATTGCTATCTCTTGAGATAAGTCGAAATCACAAGCAGTATTTGATCTCATTCCCAATCCACACTAATCTGAGCATTGATAAGGTTAATATGATTGGTGTAGGATTCTAATATAATTAATAATCCACAGTGTGGTAGAAAGAACATTATTTTATACTCAGAGAGATCCAAATTTAAATCCCAGTTCAGGTACTGGTGTAGTTTTGTGAACTTAGAAGTTTTGATCTTCTCTCCAACCCTAAAGTTTTCTACAAATATACATAAAGATCGTTACTCTGCTTTGCTTATTTAAAATAATGCATGTAGAGAAGCTAGCACAGTTTTTGACACCTAGAAAACACACTATTGAAGTTAGTTATTACTCTCTAAATGCAATTGTATGAACATAATTATACTGACCCCAGTTAATTTGTGTTGGGCTACAAGCAGAGCATCCTGTCCTGCTCTTCACCAGTATTTAATAAACACCACACATGTGCTATGTAAAGAGTCAATATATAAAAGCATAAGAATTTAAGATTACACTGTACAAGAACTGTCCAAGATCAGGGCAGAAGTGAAAGTGAGTGTGGAGATGGGATACAGTGAGATTTTCAAAGAGGGACATTCTGTAAGTGAGCTGGGTGGGGAGCAGACTTGGAGAAAACTGAATTGAACTCAAGCATGGGGTCTGTGTTGGTGGAAAATTATGTGGAAAACACAGCAAGTGGAAAAAAATACTGTCAACCAAAGCAAGAGCTGAGCAACCCCAAGGTATAGTCCCAAGCAAGGAACATCATGATTCAGAGTGGATGACAAGGCATGTGAAAGGGGAAGTGGAATCATTTGGGAAAGTACTGTGAATCCTAGGTTAAGACGTGTGGATTTTTAGTTAACACTGAAATCATTCAAATTTGGACATAGAGCCACATGAATGAAATAGGATATGACTAGATGTGTTAGGTTTAAAGAAAAAAGAAGGAATCCTAGGTAAGAGCAGCTGTATTTCAGATGAATTTCTGATTCATGTTAGTTTTCAAGAAATGATGTCATTAGAGAAAAGTTGAAAAACATCTAGTTAAAGCCACATTAGAGAAAAATAACCAACAATTATAAATGTATGAGATAAGAGGAGTTAGAAAGAAACAAAACCAAACAAACAAGACTAGTGATGTGTGACTTGGAGAACATTGATTTTGACATAGGAATGGGGCTGTTGAAATGCCAGCTGTTTTAGAACTAAAGACTATATATGTTCATTGGAACACTTCCTTCAATATGCACACATTAGAATTCATGTTTACACATTCATTTTCTTCTCCCAGTTCAAATTCTTTTTTTCGTGGTGGGGTACCAGGGACTGAACTCAGGGGCACTAGCCACTGAGCCCTATTTTGTGTTTTATTTAGAGACAGAGTCTTACTGAGTTGCTTAGCATCTCACTTTTGTTGAGGCTGGCTTTGAAATCACCATCCTCCTGCCTCAGCTTCCTGAGCTCCTGCAATTATAGGCACGGGTCACCACACCCAGCTCTAGTTCAAACTCTTGAAGTAGAATTTTATTCTCCTTCTAGCAAACTCTTACGTGCTGCTTTTTGAGATTTTTAGTTTGTTTTTTAAATTTTTATATGTAGATAGATGATAGATAGATAGATAGATAGATAGATAGATAGATAGATAGATAGATAGATATAGAGATAGAACTACAGATAGGTTGGGAGACAGGAAGAATGAAAAGAGCAAAAGCAGAATTCCAAGAAAGAAGGGCTAGTTTCCCATGTAAGTCATACATACACACACAAAATAATCTAGGTTTTCAAACTGGAATTGCAGATGCTAATTAGAAGGGAAGGGAAGACTTTTCTTGTTCTAGTAAAAATTAAGAAATGTATGTTACTAATGGCAAAAACCTAAAAGAGGAAACTTCTTAAGACAGAAACTTTGAAGGACAACTTCATACCACAGATAGTTTTAGGGAAGAAGAGAATCATGAGTTTTTCTAAGAGAGAATATAATTTTAAAAAATTGGATCCAGAAAGAGAAATGTTTGGTGATTAGAAAAATACAAGATTCATTAATGTAAACTCTAATATATTCAATTATGAGTTATGTGATAATGCTGGTTCATTGGTGCTCATTAAAGTGTTATGGATTAACCTATGTAGAAGTTGCCAATTAATTGTAGTACATGTTGTGCTCATTACTTAGAAGCAATGCCAATTCCTGCCTCTGAAGCTCAACCTGAAACAATGAAGAACAGCCCTGTGCATTTATCTTGATTGGCTGTTGCTCAATAAAACATTGCAAAACCAATAGCTGTCATAACCCTAGATTATAATTTCAATAAAAATAATGAGAACTTTTGGGAATGAAAGCATTGTAAACTGGACTAATAGTGCTAATAATCAGAAAGGCATGATTGACCATGGTTTTGTGTAACTGGAGGTGTTAATTAATAACCAAGTCCTATAGTACTTAGTTGTTAGAAAAAAATACAACCTGGAAAAGGTCATTTACCTCATATTGATTCTGAATATAAATTTTAGGGAAATTTCACTCCTGGACATGGATAGTAAGAAGCTATTACATGAAGGTCAGCTGGGCAAAGAGGGAGGTAGGTTGGTTCCATATGGCCAAGCTCCACGAAGGTAGCCACAGGAATGAAGATCAGGAAGATATATGAGTTAAACCCAAGAACTCAACAAAGATGATGGATAGTGGGAAGGTGCCATTTGCCCACATGAGGGATAAGACCATTATCTTGGAATCAGGGCCTCGGGTTGGACCAATCAATAGGTAAGGGTTTAGGACTGTCTTCCAAAGGTCTAAAGATTAGAATTAGACTCTAAAAGCACAGATCCACAATTACAAGCATCAAGAGCCCTGCAAAGACTCTCTATCACAGATATAAGACCTGAAGGACAACCAAAATAGTACCTTATATGAGCACAGTACCTCATGCTTTTAAATACCTCTCCTACATATTATATCATTGCATACTCTCAGAGCAAAGCCAGAGGGTTTGCTTTGATGACTCACAGTCACAAAGTGAATTTGGATAGATTAGATCTGGACCCGGGGCTCTCAATTTATTCATTCATTAATTTTGGTCAACCACATACCTAAGGGCTTGGCAAGCCCCAAGGTTCTTCTATCTGTATGCTGGCTGAGTTCCTAGGTAAGGAACAAGTAGGTACACTTGACCCGTGAGAGCAAGGGACTCTCGGTTGCAAGAATTAAGGCAATTTTTGCTGTTTATGGTCCTACTTCATTCATTCAGGATTTATTTAACAGTAATTTTGAAGATTTGTTAAAACCTAGAGCTGGATAATAAGCTTGAGTATATGAATATATACAAATTGCATGACTTTACAAATGTATTGGTAGATCTTCAAGATTGAGAAAATGAAACTACCGATTTTCTCGCTCCCCCGCCCCCACCCCCCACCCCTTTCTACCAAACCATGTAAAATGGAAAGGACTGTCCACTAATTTCCCGTAAGTTACATAAAATTATCTGTTGTTGTTATAATTCTGTAGGCATCACATTCCTCTAGTAAAATGATGTATGGAGCAATCGTCTGGTTGGGGCTGATGGGATGTAAATGAAACTAATTAAGGAAATGTCAAACATAATTAATAAAACAGGTTTAAGTTGCAAAAGCCCTGTCAGCGGAATGAATGGGGAAGAGCAGCGCTCGCCCATTGTTGGGTGCAGCTCTTTTCCCCTCTTCCCCCTTTTCTCCAGGCTTTATTTAGCACCATTCAATTAGATCCTGGAAAGCCGCTTGAAGCTCACTTTCCTACCTCACCTTCTCTGAGCTTGATCCCACGGAGAGGGAGGAATTATAAATTTGCCTGTCGGTCTGCAGCTTGAAAAAAAAAAATTAATTGCCAACTCCTCATCTTTTCCAAATACTGCAGGACATTAACATAACCAATTTGCTTGAACTGCTCACTGGCTGCCTAATAGAGCATCTGACCAGCTGATAAAACCAGGGTGTTGCTGACGCTACCTTGTTATTATTAGCATTTTCATAATATCCAAATATTACAGCGGAGTGATTCACGGGCTCCATTTATTATTGATAAGAACAAAAAAAGAAGGGGGGGTGGGAGTTGAAAATAACAAAGCGGGTGAGCGACCTATAATTATGGCAAGCAAATTAGGGTATGCGGTAGAGTCAGTTACATTTGCCTAGGAGTAATGATGCCGGAGACCTTTCTCATCCCCCGGGATGGGAAAAATAATGGATTCCCTTGCAGCTGCAGATGGGGTAGGAGAATGCTGTCATCGGACGATGTTTACATAAGTTAGGCCGAGCGTGTGGCTATGAGGCCTGCCTGTAGGGTTTGAGTCAGCCTCAATCATTTCAGCCACTGAAGCATAAGTCACTCAAAAGCCTACCGGTTTCTGCCAGGGGCGGGGAGCAGGAGCGGGAGCCAGGGGAAAGAGCCTTCTTTGAAAGTCAACAACAGCATTTTTGAGGAGTATTTCAAGCCCCTTCAGTTCTTAGACAAGGGTGATAACCTTGAAAAACAGAGGCCAATCAGCTTTTAAGTGAAGAGATAAAGATGAAATGTGGTTTCTGTTAACTTACAGACCTCCACCCACCCTCATTCCAGGTTATTTCAATTCAGGCCACGTGGGTGCGCATGCACGCCTGGCACCACGCAGAGTGGTGCGAGGATTTAATGCCACATGTCTGATATTAATTGAACATCTATACTTAGGAGACTCAGTGGGAAGACGAAGAGGGGGAAGACAGAGTTCACGTACTTAGGAACCGTAAAGAGTCCATTTTTCACTCAAAACAGTTAAAAGAAACAGATTTTGTTTGTAAGCAGATTTCTCTCTATAAGAACTTTTCTTTTCTTTTTTTTTTTTTTGTACCAAAGTTTGAACTCAAGGGCACTGGACACGGAGCTACATCCCCAGCCCTGTGTTTTGTATTTTATTTAAAGACAGGGTCTCACTGAGTTGCTTAACCGACAAAAGCCATTCTTGAAAGATCCATTGAGGCTTGATATGTAGTCACTGAATCAGAAGACAATCTAAAAAAATAATAATTTAGCAAAAACTGGTTATAGCATCAAAGTTATGTTTGCATTCTGTGAAAATGTAGTAGTCAATATTAATTCCACTTGTTATAGGAGGCACAGTGAATCTAGGACATTACCTTATGCAAGAAAACAAGGAAGTTCCAAAGGATTCAGACCCAAATCACACTAAATCCAGCTTAAAGGGTGATCACCAGCCAATTTAAAAGACTGTAATGTTTCATAACATGATGAATTTAAAGATCCTAAGTCAAGAGAAAGAGAAAGAAAGAGAGAGAAAGAGAGAGAGAGAGACAAAAAATATTTTATATGTGGCAGATAAACATGTTCTTTTTTTATTCTTTCAACTTTGCTTTGAAATTATCTAAAATCAAAGGTCTGTGAGATAAATTCTTGTTACTTCTTGAATTATTTCACATAATCTATTAATCTATCATGTGATTTGGTAGCAATTATATCATGGACTAGTTATGCAAGATCTATTTTGATTTAACCCCGTGAATCTAAAGGACCTAGTTTTTGATGCTAAAAGTTGGGACAAATATTGTTCTCCAAATTATCTCTCAAAAAAAAAAACCCTCATCTTTATTAAATGTTGAAAAAAGTTGAAAAATAGTACATGATATAAGGAATAATAATATGCACCAATTCAGGTAAAGAGGTAGAGAATTAGATGATTGCCACTATTTTAGAGTTCCTTGCATATCTCCATTCAATTGCTTCCTTTCTCAATATCTTCAGAGGTGATTCCTGTTCTAACTGGTGAACTTGTCATTCTTTTGCCATTTATATAAATATCTGTGTGTGTGTGTGTGTGTGTGTGTGTGTACACACATTTATTTGGGACCTTAACAAGGTAGTGTTTTCTTTGTTGTTTTTGAACCTCATATATAAGGTGAATCATATGTGCAATTGGTTATTGTTTTAATTTTCCCAAAAGTATAATCTTAGATTGTTCCATATTTTTCCATGGATGGATGTATAACTCATTTGTTTTCTCTGTTGCAGTACTTCATTGTACAACTATTTATCCAACTATTTATCAACTTTTTTTTGATAGACATCTGTGCTATTTTCAGCTTATTACACATATATCAAACATTTCTGAGATATGTACCTAGAGGAGGAAAGAAGAATTATGAAATACACAAAGTTGATTTTATTTGAGGATACCAAAGTGTTTTCTAAAGGAGATGTATCAGATGAACACTGAAACAAAGACTGTTTACTTGGTTCTATTTACCTATAAGTTCTAAGTAAAACTTGGTTTTAAATTCTTGCCAATATAATGTGAAAATGATCTCATTATGATTATAATTTGCATTGTCTCACTTATCCATGAGATTGAACATTGCTTGAACATTTCTTCATGTGTGCATTGGCCATTCCAATATACTGTTATGTAAAATTGTATTTATCTACTCAACTGTTTATATTTTACAAACTGTTAATTTGAAGGGGTGTGTGTGTTATTTTGGGCTTGTCCTTTCATTGTGTGATATATTGTAATGAACCTATGTATGCACACTTTGGGTAATGTTTGAGAAATTTCATTTAACCTTGGAAACAAAATTTTTCCTTTTTTAAAAATACTTGTATAGTTTTCATAACCTTCACTTAAAGGCAAACTATAATTGTCATGATGTGAAGTAGCAATCTATTTTATTTTATTTGAAAAACCAGTTATTCTAGCAGTATTTATGGAAAAGTTGATCTTTCCCTCATTAATTTGTCATGGCATGTCTCTTGTTCATCTTCTATTCATCATGTGTGTGTATTTGTGTATGTGTCTGTGTGTATTATATATGTATATGTGTATAAATATGTATTTTTATACATTTGTGTATACAAGTGTGTAATGAAGTTTTTTATTCTATAAATTTGTTAATTTAATCAGTACTGTGCCAATATAACATTGATCATTATAGTTTAAGGTAATTCTCTGACAACTGTAATAAAGACAATTTAGTAGGGAAATAATAGTCTTTTCAAAAAGTTCCTAGAGCAATGGGACATCCATAAACCCAAATAACCAGAGAAAAAGACTTAACTTTAAGAAATAAAACTATAAATTCTTAGAAGAAAACAGAGGTGAAAATTTTCATGATGTTGTATTAGTCAGGTTTTTAATATTGCTCATGAGATTTCTGATGGAAATGAGGATTCTATTGGGAATTGAGTTAGGCACCATTCATGTTATATTCTAGCAAGGAACTTGCCTGCATTTTGTCTGTGCTCTGAGACAGTGGGAGGCTGAATTTAAAGGTGATGGACTAGTTAATTTGGAAGAGGATATTTCAAGCCAGCACAGCATTCAGGCCGTGCATGGGTATTGCTGGCTGCAGTTTGTGAGATTTACAATGAGAATTTGGACAAAAAGCAGAGCAGAAAGATAAAAGCTTGGTTTGACCAAAAAAGAGCATGTTTAAAATTGAGGCCATGGAGAGTGCTATTGCTAAAGAGATTTGCACCTTTTAAAAGAAGCCAAGTACTTGATCCCTGGACAATAGGAAAAATGTCTCAAGGGCATTGTAGGAATCAGTAAAATCCTACATATCACAGACTCAAAGACTTTTGTTCAGTATAAAAGACTAAGGGTATTTGGCTGCACAGGACTACTTAGGTAATTGTTTCTCATAGATTGGTTTCTATGTGTTCAGACAGTTAGTCCCTCTTAGTCAGACCCAGTCATGGTTCATGAATGTGGCCTCAGGTGCAGCTCAGGCTGACAGTACACCTTAGTGTCACCCATGTGATGCTAGTTTTGCAGACATGCTGTTTTTCTCTCATGGCTAAGTTATACAAGTTATACACATGTCTATTCTTAATTGATTGTCTTAGAAGTATTAATGTACATACTTATCAATTTGTGAATTTATCAATATATTTAATTTCTTCTTCCATCATTCATTTTGGGCCTGTTAAGAAGTTATTTAACAGATTCATTGTGGTTCTTTTCAAAATAATCTCTCTTTGTAAATGCCTTAAAGATTTTGACTTTATTTTTCATGTTTAGCAGGTTTAGCATGATATTTATTTTTCATTTATATTACCTTAGATTTCCTGAATTTATAAAATGGTATATTTAACCAGTTCTAGAAAATCATAAGACTTGTTTTGGATAACAGTACCTCTCTCCCATCCCTAAGAGTTTCTCTCATTTCTTTCTTTTCCGTTTTTTTTTTTTTTTTTTTTTTCTTTCCTTTTGTCTTGTGTGTGTGAGTGTGTGGTGGGAGGGAATTGGTGCTGGATGTTAAATCCAGAGCCTTGCATAGGCTGGGCAAGCACTCTACAACTGATCTACATCTTCAGTTGCTCCTTTATTTTATTTTATTTTATTTGAGGCAGGGGTCTCACTAAATTGCCCAGGCTGGCCATAAACTTATGATCCTCCTGCATCAGCGTCCTCAACAGCTGAAATTACAGGTATGCATCATTGTGCCTGATTTCCCTCCTTCTTTATGAGATTAAAATTGTGCATTTATTGGACCCTTTTACTGTATTTTCCATCTACTCAAATGTCTTTGTGTGTGTGTGTGTGTGTGTGTGTGTGTGTGTGTGTGTTTCTCCCTCTTTATTGCTCTATCCTCCATTTTGGATACTTTCTTCATTTTTCTCTTCTTTTCATTAATTCTCTCTTTAGTTGTGTTTTGTCTGATAATAGACTATCTTTTCCATTATTAAAAGTAATTCTCTCTTTAGCTTTTGCTAATATCCTAATCAGTTGATATTTAGTACATTAAATTTTAATTACTCTTACGTTTTTTTTTTCATTTGTAGAAATGATATTTTATTGCTTTTCAAATATTCATGATCATTTTATAATTTTCTTTTTTTATTATATTTTCAGTTCTTTATTCTTTAAACATATCATACAAATGTTTTTTGTAGTGTGAGGCTGATAATTCCAAAAACAGATTTTGCAGTTTAATTTTACTCTTTTGCTCCTGGCTCCTTTGATTCCTCTGTGAGTGTGTGTGTGTGGCAGGTGTGGGTGTGTTTTCTTCTTGACTGAGAACTCATATTCTTAGAACTTTATCAGTGGGAATCTTATGAGTTCTGGTTTGATGATGAAGTCCTAGGGAGATGTTTTATTGATTTTTGTTTTAGATTTTTGTTTGTTTGTTTTGGTTTCATTTTCTATGGTTTGACTTTGTTCCTGTAAGGTGCCTAAAGAAAGGATTATAGTCAGAAATACATTTTAAAAGTTTCTTAGTTTGAGATGTCTCAGATCACTTAGGCATCATGAATTCAGGCTTTAAGCTCACAAATGAGCCAGTATATAATTCAGTGATAAAATTTGACAAGTAATTTTCCCAACTCAGGATTGAGGAGAACTTACATGAAATGTTCTTTCTTATTTATCCTAAAAGTGAAGTGTAGTCCCATTTTTATATGTGGGCATCTTCTTTGACCCTTCCTCCTTGGTTGCAGTCTAGGATTTGTTTATTTCCCAGTCCCAATGAGTGTCTTTGCATGTGCTTTCAAAGTTGAAGAGTCAGGCAATAATTTAGTTCTTTGAATGTTGGTTAGTATTTAACTTCTGAGTGTCACTTGTTTTCTTTTTAGTTCATAAATCATTTAAGGGGAAGGAATGAATAATGAATACATAATGAATACATATATATGTGTGTGTTTATAATTTCCTATTTCATATATTCATCTTTGTTATATGTAACAAAACAGGATTGTATGAATTATATAAAAATATCACACATGACATTATAATTTTTAAAATCTAGTGATTTAACTGTCTACAATATTACCAGAAATCTCTCCAATATGGTTTTATTTCAATTTTCTGTTAATTTCTAAAATTGAATAGGAAAGGAAGCCATAATTATTCTAAGTAGGTGTTTTTAAAGCTAGGTAATTCTGATGACAAATATGTTTAAAGGCACAGTACATAAATAATCTAATATTTGTAATGGCCTAGAACCTGACTGCTACGGTTTTCATATGATATGAATGTGTTCTTCAAGGGTTCATATTTCAGAAACTTGGTGTCCAGCATGGCAATATTAAAAGGTGATGAAACCCTTAAGAGGCAGTATCTCCTGAGAGGTCATCAGGTTTTGTTGGGGCTATACCCTCAGAATCACTAAGGTTGCTATCATGGGCCCCTGAGTTAGTACTCATGAGAGAGTTGTCATAAAAGAACCACTCTCAGGCTGCTCTTTGATTTTTTGTCTCACCAAGTGATCTCTCCCTATTACACATACTCCTGCCCCTATGAAGCCATCTACCATGAAGTCCTCACCAGGGCCAAGCTGATCCCTTTACCATGCCCTTGAACCTCCTGGACTGTGTGCTAAGTGAACCTCTTTCTTACCTCTTTATCAAGTTGCCAAGACTGAGTGTTTTGTTGTAGTAACAGATAATGGACTAATACACTAGTAAAACAAGAAATGAGCAGTTGCCACCCTAATTGTTATCAACAATTCTCTCCTGATATCTCAGCTACTTTCATAAGTTCAAAAAATAAATTTTCTAGATGTTAAAGTTTCAATATCCAGTATGCATTTGAGAACCATTCAGAGAGACATATTTTATATTTCTTTGCTAAACAAGAGAGTGCACATAATACATTTGCAGTAACTCTGTTGAAGAAAAACTTGTCTCTAATGGGGATTGAGAGACCTGGGGTTAACGCTAACTATGTCCTATGTTTGGCTGTCAACATGTACTATTTTCCAGTGGAGTTTTATGGAGCAGAATTGCAGTTTAATAAGAGGCTCATTTGCAGGTACACTTCCCACCTACTGAATAGCAGCCTTAGTTTTATAATCCTCTGATTGGAGTCCTGCAGAGGTAGTCCTCTGTTAGCAACTCACTGTAATGGAAATGAATTGCATCTATTGCCACCCTCTTACTATGCATTACAGTGATAGTGTAAGCTACATAAAGACTTACCTTAACCATTGCAGAGGCGTATTTAGTCTGTTTAGTACTTTGAGCTAATGTGTAAATTGTACCCTTTGGAGGATTTTCATTTTCCCTAGGTATTCATATTGGGGTGGTGCCTGAAGGAACCTCAAGTTAACCTCATATCTTGTCTTTGATCTGAAATAAACCTTGAAAAACTTTTTGAAGTATATCTCATTCCTTTTTATCTTTTCCCCCTCTGCTTAATCTCTTAAGGATTATGAAATGTAAAATATTTATACAAGGAGAAATTAGTTTTCACTAAATGTTTACTTTGCCTGAAATAAAAAAAAATTGCTTTTACAACACAGGAAAGTCTGCTACTTTGGGGCTAGTTAAATAGAATTAGTAGCATTGCCTTCATCATAATTCACATGCATGCTCAATACTTTGATGTTAGCAGCCCCCAAAATTGGTAAAACAGATACTTAAATGGACAGGTCAGTGTACCAGATCACTAGATTTGCAGGAGGAACTGACAGACTTAATACCACCTTCTCTGTGCTTATTCTTAATATCTTGCACTTAATATGCTAACTCATTAGCTGTTCACAGAAATCCTACTCTCTGTCTCCATTTATCTATCTGTCTATAATCCATCTATATTCCTACTTCTCCATACATCCTTTCTATCTTTCTACCTGCATGTATGCCTATTTTGAATCACCTTAGGCCAAAAGTGGTTAAACTTACAATAGATCACACAGCTAGTGAGTGAATGAACCAAGAATCTAATTAGTATATTTTCATTCTTTCTACATGCAGCACATCATGTCCTCCTCATAACCATATCATACAATTTTCCTACATATACAAAACAGTTGAAACAGTTAGGTTTTAGGAGTAAAAATACAAAACAATAAGAAGTCAAATTTACTGCAACTTGCAGAAAGAGACTTGAGCAAACCAGGAATTTGGCCAGCCCGTCACCTTACCTTAGGCCTTTTCCGTGGGCTCCTCCACATCTTCTTCCAGTTCTTAGTGTTTCCCTTCTCTTATTCCTGTCTCCTGCAATTCCTTCATTTGGAAGAGGTAAACCTGGTATTTACTACCTCTCTGTCAGTATATGCTTTATGTTTAATTATGGAATGAAAAGTTATTTTTGGAGTTGGGAGCATCATGTAGTGCCAAAAAAAGGAAGTTCTAAAAAAAGTTCAAAACAATACAGATTTGTCAAAGGGACACAAACAACAATATAAGATTGTCAAAGAAACACAAGAATCAACTGAAAAAAGTGTGTAGTCGTTAAAGTTGAAAAAATTTAAACTACAAAGTATAATGATATTGCATTATATCCAAATATAAAAGAAGCAAGTATGAGTCCTCATGTGTATAAATGAATAACTTAATACATAAATAAACAGGGAGACAAAAAATTTGCTCATGCAGAAGAATTCCAAATAAGTTACCTGGATATTCTTTCTTCAAGGGATGGAACAGAACACCCCATCCCTTAAGTTCAGGCTGCACATAGGGACCCTCTTTCAGAGCACAGTATGGAAATATGGGACATAAGAGGGAATGACTTTAGAATCTCAGGAAAATCCTGTGAAACATGACCTCAGTCTGGAGATTAAGGTCAACACCAACAGTAGTAGTTCATGTTGATCACCTGTGTGCTTTATTTGATGTAACAAGATGGCACTTTACCTTAAGGTCTTCCTCCTCAAAATGTGTAACTTCAGTGCAATCATAAACAAAAAGGCAGGCAAGTGCAAATTTAGAGGTATCCTAAATATTTGACCAATTATCTTCAAATTGTAGAAGTCATCAAAAACAAGTATTGTCTGAGGAATTTTGCTAGTGGCTTATGTTAAAAATAACAGGGAGGAGAAGGAAAGAGAAAACAAGAAGAAAAAGGAGAGAAAAATGAAGAAGTTAATTCATCAGCAAAAAGTATGCTTTGCCATTTCTCTCCTAGAAAGAAAAAAAAAAAAAGAAAGAAAAAGATAAAGCACACAGCCAAAACTATAAAGCCACGTGAATGGTGCATTTTGGGCATGTAAGTATTTTAGTCCTGGCAGTCAACTTTTAAGGTCAAAATATTACACTATCTGGTTCTGTTGTGAAGCATGCGAATGACCAGAGAGTCAAAGTCAAAAAGGAGATTTGCAAAAAGACATACTTGGTGGGTTTTAATAGTGTTCTGTACCTGCCCATCTGCAGGGTTATGTGACGAAAGCCAAGCACAGGACATAAAATTCACTGGTAGAAAGCAATGTGTTGCAGAAAAATAGCAGAGAGTCGTCCAGCCCTCCTGAGTTCCACCATGTTTGAAGCATAAGAATGTGCTCTGTTTGTCACCTGCCCATGTTCACAAAGAGGGCAGGGTAGCAAGCTTATGCCAAATCTCTCTCTCTCCCTCTCATCTCTCTCCATCTTCCCTCTCACACTCTCTCTCTTTCTCTCTCTTTCTCTCTCTCTCTCTCTCTCTCTCTCTCTCTCTCTCTCTCTCTGCCTTCATTCTAATTAACCTGCTCCCCTATCATTTCCCTCCCATTCACTTCTGTCATCTCCATTTCACAGTATCACTTGCCCAGTGAAAAGAGGCTGCGACATGTTCTATTTAGAAAGTGAGTGTCTCACCAGGGTGACAAGACTTTTTTTAAGGTCATTTATCTAATTGCTCTTTGCAGATAAGAATTAATTAGCCTGATTATTTTTCTTAGTTTTTGGATGGGTTCCCCACCTGAAGAGAAGAAATTCCTTGGTGTCAGTGATTAATTGCTCAGCCAGAAGCTCAATGCCTCGCATTTGTAATAAATGCCGGCTAGCTCTTCAGGTCACATTAAGAACCAGGCAGGTTGTGGTATAATGTACAGGATAATAAAGCACTTGTATAAATAGGGGCAGCAGCATTTGATTTTGATTAAATATTTTAATACATCAAAGGGTGAAGGAGTTTCAGGATGCTGAAGGTAAGAGCCCCCATTCAGGGCAGCTTTTCTCTCTCCTTCATGTGGCACAAAGCATCTCCAGGATCGATGACAGCAGGTGGCATTTCAGTGTTGGGTTTGTCTAAAATGACCTCAATGATCTATGGGGTTTGGTTGTGCATTTCTAACTGTCTCTTGTACTTTTCTGTCAAAGAACAACTAAAAGTACGAGCACATTCAGACCTCAAATCACCGTTTTTTCCCTGAAACAGAAAGAAGTGAGTTGCCTTTCAGTTTATTTTCAAATTAGTTTTCTTTTTTAAAATATATTATTGTTGGATATGTAGGTATGTGAGGTTCCCAGATCTCAGAACAAAGCAATTACATTTGAAAGTAAGCAAACCAAGATATGGAAGTCCCTGGAAATGTGAAGTAAATCTGTAAAGAAGAAACCTGAGTAAAATCAGAGGGCAAGTCTTATATTATGCAGAGAATTTGGCTGAAGAGGTTCAGGACTTTAAATAATCTGGTCAACAGCACTTCTTCATTTTCCACATTGATAGTAAATTCTATAGATACAGGGCTCTTGTAGTTATTGCTTAAATGAAAGAAAACAAGCCCAAGACTAGTGAAGGGTTTTTAATTTTTGTTTTGTTTTGTTTTGTTTAACCTTAAGTAAGATAAGCAAAGCTCAGAATAGAGTGTTTCTGATTCCCAGACCAAGTCACTGTGGTTTTGTTTACAAAACATGCAATTAAATAAAAACTCATAAAAGCATAAGCAAAATTTAGTCCATATTTGATGGTGAGCCAGATACTCTCAATGACCTATAGAGTTCATGAAGTCAGAGTGTTGAAAGAAATATGTTTTTGAATAAATATCCAAGTAAAGCAAATTTTTCTCTGAAAGGTAGCTCTCCATTACCTGGATGCTTTGCTTAATAACAAGTACTGTTTTATCTCTGAGAGGGTAAGTGCTAGCTTTACATTGCTAAGTGATATTACTGGAAATAACCAAATTTAGCAAGTTTTGTTCCCATTCAGGGAAATTAACATGCAATTAAGAAGCATATGGGTTTATCTATCCAGTAACTTTTTATTTTATATTCCTAAAAAAACAGGACTTACTATAAGCAGAGTCCTATAAGTACCTATTGGGTGAGTAATTGGTTGACTAGATAACAACAATTAAATGTGACTGATTTGACAAAGGTATACCCTGAGTATTTTATTTTCTCTTATCCATCTCTGTGTTCTGCTCTTCTTCCCCTAAATTACATAGAAAAGAAATGATGGTTTTAGAAGGCCTCTAGATTACCAAGTTTAAAAACTTTCTTAAGTGCATAATACTTGATGCCTATTTTGTGTGTTTCAGATAATACAACATGAATATTTCTTCTATATTCAGCAGCAAAGTTCCATGAACCCTTTTGCATATGGTGGTCATTGACCAATTTCAGATTATTCAGGTCACTTTAGGGAGAATCCCAATGTCATTTATTGGTGTTCTTATCCTCAAGAGCCTCTTTTTATGCAGCTTTGTAAATCTAATTTGTCCATAATCCCTGAGGTACTGGTAAATAAGGGACTTTCTTATTCCTTTATTGTAAATAAGGGAGTTTCTTCCTCAGCCACCTGTCAAGCTTTCCAGGGCTCTTCTACATGAATGAATATTTCTGTTTCTTTCACTTTCTCTTCATAAAAATGATGAAAGTAACTAACAAGCTGTTGAGCTCAGATATTTCATGCTGCATTCTCTTCCTCTTGGGCAGTTACAAGGGGATTGTGGGCAAGGGTGACATCATTTGTAGTTTCTATCAATGTGTTTCAGATTGCCTTATATCTTGGGAGAATAATTGTTCTGTGATAATTCAAAGTAGACATTTGTTCCATGATTTTTTCTTTTTGGTTTAAATTGATAATTTATTCAGAAAACACTAGTCAGAATGCTTAATTCAAAATAGAGGCAATTGTTGTGATTCTAAAAGAACCCAAGGGATGTGATACAAAGAAAGTACAGAAGTCTTTAGTGGTCAAAATGTGGACCAACTAATTCATAAAGCTAATATAATATCCAGAGTTTGAAGAATGGCCATATTAACAGAAGACCATGTTTCTCTTTCTTGTGACTCTCTTCCCAATTCATTCTTTTTCCCCATTAGATTTTAAATAAGCTTTCAAAAAAGTGAAGAAAATCAAATTGATCCAAACAGTATGAAGCTTCACACAGAGATAAGGACAGTATCCACCTCATGGAGCTGGGATGTGCTCCTCATGGAACACAAAATGAACTGAGTTTGCACTTATAAAGTGCTTGGAAAAGGGTCTGAAACTTAGAAACCATTACATAAACCCTCATAAGAAAAAATGCAGGGACTCTTGCAAGCAGTTGTACTCATACCCCAAATCTATACACTGAACTTGAAAACTATATTTAATCTGTAAACTAGATCATTCCAAATTTATGTTTGGCAACAGTAATTAATGATGCAAATTGCAGCCAATAGTATATTTGGTTGAAAACACATTCAAGTAGTGTAATCCATAAAAGAAGGGATTTTACCATTCCATCAAACAAAAAATATGTGTCACATGTAACCTATGTCATGAAGCTATAAGATTGTATTTCAGAAACTCCTATTGGTGCCTTGATGATTCATTCAAGAATTTAGTAAATCACAATATATGCCTTACTTCTGGCTGTAGTCTCAATTTTTGTGCTTTCAAAATTCATAAATTGAAACTTAATCCCTAATGTGATAGTATTAAGAGGTGGGACCTGTAGGAGGTATTAGATCAAGAGGACTCCACCCTTAGGATTAGGACTAGTATCCTTATGAAGGATGTTTAAGGGAACTTCCTTGCTCTATTGTGATATGATCCAGTCAGTATGCACCTTCTGCAAGAAATGGAGCCTCCTCTAGACAGTGAATCTTCTAGCACATTGATCTTGAACTTCCCAGGCTCTAGAACTGTGAGTATTAAATTCCTTTCATTTATATATTACCCAGTCTAAGGGTGCTTTTGTTATAACTGCCTGAATAGTCTGAAACACTTCCCTTTTGTAGGAATATAAATTCTAGAAATCCCCATGAATAGAAAAAATTTTAAGCTCTTTCCCAACATAAAGTTCTTATAAAATTCAAGTTAAAAGAATACTAGTTCCTTAAATTCAACTGATTGTTAAAAGGTGGCCTGTGTTCTATCTAGGACTCTTTCTCCTTTCCTGAAAGTGAGGGGCCCACAAAGGATTCTCAGGAGGCAGAGACTTATGTCCTTCACCAGTAAAACCCACAGTTCTGTAAAGAGAAGAAGTCTCCTGAGGAAGTAACAGACATCTCTTATTTCTAAAAGTGAGCAAAAATTGGAAAAGTTAAATGTTTTCAAAACACCTGTCCTAAGAACAGAACCTGATGGCAAACTCTTGGAAGATTCACAAATTTTCTCTAGGAACAAGTTCTTTGAAGCTCTCCTTGGCTCTCTGCTGCAGTTCATCTTTGCCTTGTATGTTTTGAAACATCCTAACCTATTGCTTTTGATTCTTGTCTACTGCTTTCAAATTGTTTCTTGAGTTTATCCGACCTGATACCTTCTCTGTCCCTGCTTAGCACACAACATGAAGAAACATCACCAGAGACAACAAGAACCTTTAGGAGGAGTGGATGAACATTCAGAGTAGGATGTCAAGTGGACACCAAATGTTTAAAACCAAGAATCCTGCATGATTGCAGAGATGGCAGAGATTGGAGGGCTGAGTGCTCCTCTTCCTTTTCCATGAGCAGCCAAAGCCTGATCCTCAGTGATGGCCCAATTTTTTAATAACTCTGCCCAGGGAGCTTTGGCCCATGGAGTTATGTCATCACCTACTATTCTTCATTCCCTCAGTGCTGTGTACCCACCCTGACTCTCCAGTCCTGAGTCGTTCCAAGATGTTACTTGGTAAATTCCCATATTCTTTTTCTGCAGATCTCCTAATCTGATGACATCTCCAAGTGAAAATCAAAGTAAATATCCAAAATTCTCCTGAGGTCCTGATGTGGTGACATGTTGTTCTCATCACAGCAGTGAGTCTTTTTCAGTTAGGTGATTCCTGTGATCATTATTTCCTGACAGAAAAAAAGAAAAAAATGAACTGGAAAGCTCATTGTGGAAAAAAACCTAGGAAATGTGAAATTTCTTTTTCTCTCTCTCTCTCCATATATATATGTAATACTATATATATATATATATATATTTATTACACAAGATAAAATAATTAGAATTATATAACAATGTTACGTAAAATGTGCTAATAATATATGTAATTTTTTGGGGGGGATATGAGGGATTGAACTCACTGGCACTCAACCTCTGAGTTACATCCCCAGCCCTATTTTGTATTTTATTTAGAGACAAGGTTTCACTGAGTTGCTTAGTGCCTTACTTTTGCTGAGGCTGGCTTTGAACTCACCATCGTCCTGCCTCAGTCTCCCAAGCCACTGAGATTATGTTAATTTAATATGTAAAATATATAATGTAATATAGCAAACTATGTAAATACACTACACGTAATATTTTACAAACAAAACATTACATAAGCATATATTATATAACATACATAATACCCACAGATATAATATTCATGGTATACATAATAGAATACATATAGTGTACACAGATATATACAATATTTGTATTGTATATTGCATATAATTATATATAAAACAATATAGTGTATATATAGATATATTAATAAATGTTATATATAATCCAACATGTACTAGACATATATATATATATACATGTATGCATGTAATCATGTATGTAATATCTCTGTATATTACAATTTCTTTAACTGTGTATGTTTTCTTAAAAATCTAAATTCAGTCTGATATTCCCACTTTTAATTCCACATGAGTTCTTTATAGCCTTCCCCCTTTTCCATCATTCTAAATGTTGCCTCTGATAATGAGAAACTCACCTGTATTACTTGCAATCATTTACTTGTTTGCCTAATCATTGCATGCCCTTGTTCAATGTGCCAGGCTCTTACTTATCATGGCCAATTCCTCTTCCCACCACCAATGTGCCCCCTTTTCCTAAACCTCTGCAGAGCTCCATTTTCCTTCACCATGGCATGTATCCCCTGCACTTCTGGTTTACTGCACAGAGATGGAAGGGTTGGGAAGACTGGAAGGGAGGCAAGATGTGAAGGGCAGATGTGAAGGTAAAGAAAAATAGAAAAAGAAAAGAGAAGGGATTCTTATTTTTGTACAATATCATAAAAAAGAATCACTGAAAATAAATGCCTGGAGAAATAAATAAAATACAAGTCACAGTTTCTGTTCACTAGATTCAGTAAATGCAAAATTACTCTTTTAAATCATTGTGAAGGTTTTCACATGCTGTCTCTGCATTCCACTATTTATCCAGTTGCAGAAAGGGAACCCAAACAGCTCAGGGAATAGTTCAGTGAGAACGAAAAACTTCAAAATAGTTTGCATACTTTTAGTTCCAGGTGAAGTTTTATCTTGGTTACATTGCTTTATGAAAATCTATCAGTTTTTCTTGATTTATGAGTGGATGTTGTCTATAAAAGTAGCTATTGAGTAATTGTAATAAGGAAAAGCAGTAAAATACTAATGGGTGAATTGATATATCAGACAAAATTTTATAGACTTATAAACTCACACTTTAAAAAGTTGTTTCCTAATATTACTGAAAATTTCATATGATTTTTTAAATTGCATTTTTTTGCTAACGAGAGGATATTGCTTATTTATATTTGACATATCATTTCTCTTACATACTGCTATTTCATCTCCATTGTATTTTTTAAAGAAAAAGTTTTAAAAATTAATTCTTAGGAATTTTTTTTAAACTGTGTATGTGGAATATTGGAAAATATTTACCTAGTCTCACTTTTGTCTTAAAACAGAAGTAAATGTTTTCATTTTGCCAAGTCTATCAGGTTATTTTTTTTCTTTTATTGTTTCTTACCTTTCTGTCAAGCTTTCCTACATGTAAATTATAAAAATGTTCTCCAAGGCCTTTTTTACCCCCAATTTAAACATCTAATCTGGTAGGTGTATTTTTGTGGCTGATGTTACTTAAGAGGTTGTGGGTTATTTTTAATTTTATTTCCAAATGCCAAACCAATTGTTGAATAATCCATCTTTCCCTCTAAGCTTAGAAATGCAACCTTTATGAAATGCACAATCCATACAAACATGGAAAGATCTTTGGAATTTCTATCATTTTCTAATGATGGATCTGTTGATCCTCATAGGTGAAACATGCTATTTTAATTACTAGAGCTTTACATTAAATTTTGATATCTGGCAAAGCAATCTTCTTTCATTATTCTTATTCACAGTGTTCCTGCCTATTTTCATGCATTTATTCCTCTTGGTAAAAGTTATTATCAAGTTGTCAAGGTTTTTAAAAAACACATTAGGATTTTGATATGAGTGGCATCATATTTATAAGATGATTTGAGGGAAATTGACATCTTTACAATTTTTTGTTACCCCATCCAGAAAGGCAGTATCTTGCCAGAGATGCAGGTCATATTTTATGCCCTTCAGGAAAAATTTTTTTCTGAGTCTCATTTATTTCCTGTTTAGTTTATTTTTAGGTATTATATAGATTCTAAGAATACTAAATGTCAAATCTTATAAATGATTTTTAATTTTTAAAAATAAAATCAATTATATTAATAATTACTCTTATAAGAAATATTATAAATAATTTTTCATTAATAATCTTGAAAATTTTAGGTATGCAATTATACTATCTTTAAATACTAATCACTTGATCTTTTCCTATCTGATATTTATCTCCACTTTTAAAAATAACATCATATTGGAAAAAATTTTCAAGATAAGTAAATGGCAAAAGAAGAAAATTAAATGTCATAGGTACATATTTTGCTCCACCAATGCATTGTAGTAAAAATTACTATATGACTTGGTGATGATTGAATATTCACCTGCTGTATTCAATTGCATTCAGGTAGCAGAGAAGGGCTGGAGGTGGCTTCTGTTCTCTGCACTGAGGTTGGACATCTTCATAGTTAAGTTTCTAAGGGTTGAAAGGAAATAAAGATGATCAGTGTACTTTCTCCCTATGTTTGAAGATTAGTTAAAGAAGAACAGGCCCTGTGTCTTTGTATGAAAAACTACTACACACAAAAAAACTTTTATGGGCCTTTCATATTAATTTTTCTATTTTGAAATTCTTACTATCAGTTCTCCCACAGCCTAATTCTGCCACAACTTCTCAGAGGTGAATCTGCTAATTTTTCCAACAGCAAACTCATTCTTGCCTGCACTAGTTCTATGCTTATCATTCTAAAAGCAGGAAACATTCAGAAAGCACTGAAACTAGCACTTAATGGTTCCAGAGTTATAGTCTTACTGTTTCATCTCTCCATATATCCATTAACAAGCATTCAGGATCTTATTCCTAGGAAATGAGGCCCCAAAGTGCTCAGGTAGCCAAGTTACCATGTGCCTAGGGTGTCACTTTACTTTGCCTCCTTTCAACAGATGCTACCTTTGTATAAGCACACCTTTGAATAAGTCTGCTGAGATTCACTTCTGCCTTTGTGTTAACCCATAGGTAATGCTTCTATGATTTTGATTGCGGCAGCATCAGACACTTTTTGGATATTATGGATAATTGACTTGATTTATCCTATTAAATGACCCCCTTAAATATTTGTTCTCTATCTCTTTAATTGGTGTTTCTTTTCATAGCACCATTTAGAAGTCCCTTCTGAACTGGCCCTAAGATACTGAAGATGCATCCTGTCTATAGCTTTATCTGTCAGAGAGAGAAGAACCAACATAATCCTTGTTATTCCAAGTTCATAGGACAAGAAAGAAAACAACAGGAAGAAATGAGGCATGCATAATAGAAAGACACTGCCATATCAGAATCTGAATATAAGAAATTTCATTCATATATCAGTTAAATTTTGCTGTGGATCACAACACTTTGGGGCTAAAACAAAAACAATTTCCTCCAACTCAAATTTGTGAGTGAATTGGGTACTTTTTCTGGTCTAGGTCAGTGCTATACCACATCATGCAGTTGACTGATTATCAGTGATTGAATTGACTAAAGTGCAGCCTGGAGTTGCTCACAGAGTGAAATAGTGGCCTCAATCCCAAATACAGCAAGAAAGGAAGCCCTGTTGTGCAAGTACTTTTTAAGTTTGCACCACATCTGCTAACTTGAGGCCAATATTATGGTTTAGAAATGAGGTGTCCCCCAAAAGCTCATGTGTGAGGTAATGCAAGAATGTTCAGAGGTGAAATGACTAGATTAAAAGAGCTGTCACCTAATAAATAGATTAATACAATTGAATGAATTAATTCATCAGGAACTGAATTAATTGAGTGGAAACTCTAGGCAGGTAGGGTGTGGCTGGAGGAAGTAGGTCACTGGAGCGTAACTTTGGAGTTTAAATTTTATCTCTGGCATTTCTCTCTCTCTCTCTCTCTCTCTCTCTCTCTCTCTCTCTCTCTCTCTCTCTCTCTCTCTCTCTCTCTCTCTCCCCTTCCTGGCTCACAAGGGGTTAGAAGCTTTCCTTCACCATGTCCTTCAGTCATGATATTCTGTCTCATCTCTTACCCAGAGGAATGGAGTCAACCGACCAAGGGATGAACTTCTGAAACCATGAGTCAAAATAAAACTTTACCATCTCCAAGTTGTTCTTGTTGTGTAAACTGGTCATGGTGATGTGAATGTAACTAAAACTTCAAAGTAAGTCATATGGTTCACCAAGAATCAAGGGATTCCACATCTTGTTGAGAAGATTTGCAGTTTCACACTTCAATGGTATGAATGATAGAAGAGTCATTTTTATAACTGATCACAAACAGCAGATGGCTTCTGTTTTTTAAAAGAGAGAACAAACACAAAAAAGGAGAGAAAAATCACAGTTTATAAACACCTGCAATGTAATAGGTACTTGGCTAGGCACTAAACTCCAAGTTTTCATATTACTCTCAGTTGGCATTTTTGATGCTGCAAATGGTAAAACTGAAGCCGTTTTATTCCCTCCCTTTCAATACACAGTAAGCACTTAACTGGGCAAGGGCTTGCACACATATCTTCCTGACTTCAAATTCCAGACCTTTCCAAGAATGAACACAATTCCTGATAACAATGGATATAATAGTCACCTTTCCATTGTTGTGATAAAATACATGAATTAATAAACTTTTAAGGAGAAAAGGTTTGTTTTGGCTCAGAGTTTCAGCCGTTTCAGTCTGTGGTCACTTGGCCTTGTTGCCCTTGGGCCTGTGGGAAGGCACACACTATCACAGTGGAAGTGTGTAGCACAGGAAGCTGCTGACCTCATGGAGTCTGGAAAGTAAGGATAGAGACAGAAAGGAGTGGGAATCCCAATAGTTCCTTCTAGGACATGATGCCAATGAACCACTTCTTCCCCCCTAGACCCCTCCTCCTAAAAGTTCCACCACAACTCAATAGCACCAGACTGGTGACCAAACCTACAACATATCAGCCTTTGGGGGATACTTAAGTAACTACGCAATTGGTGAAGGCAAAGGTAATCTTTTGAGTATATCCCACAGGGTTTTCACTCCTGATTGCATGAGTGCTACCCAAAGTTTTGAAATACTCATCAGTTATAGTCCCTTTTTGTAGCTCTATGGGCAATCACTGAAGATGAAAACTCAGAAATGTGGACTGTGACTGCAACTACATTCAGAGTTTATTGTAAATTAGAGTGAGCAGACATATTTTGACCCAAATTATAGATATGTGTTCCTAAGACCATGAATTACAGGCAATTTGCTGGCATTATAGTTATAAAGCTATCTGCTTGGTGAGCACACGAATCACTGATAATGCTGTGCAAAGCATGGTGTTTACAAATAGAAGGGTGCTCTTGCATGATGGATTTTGTTCATGTTGTCTTGCTTTTGTTCTCTGATTTGGTCTTCATCTCTGGCAGTAGGCATTCAGCAGGAGCAGGGGGAGAAAACAGAATCTCAGAGGCAAATATGGTACCCTAGATAGGAGACATCAAAGTATGATAATTGAAAGTCTGCTTATGTCTAAATACTGTACAGAAGTGGACCTCTGTCACCTTCACTTGGTCTAAAGCGCATGTTAGTCCTACAGACTATCATCTTGGACTCTTTTTAAAGATCAGCTTGGTAGAAAATATTCATTTGGCAGTTTCTATGTGCTTCTATACTTTGTTGTGAGATACCATGGCACTGTCACTTTAAATCAGGAAATGTTTTTACAATTATAATTTTAGCAAAATTGAAAATATCCTGTCTTTGCTATCATCAAAGTGGAAAAAGAATACATATCAGACAAAGAGGTAAACAATAATATCTTGAAAAGGTAAAATTATATAATGTTATAAAATGTGCATTGAACTACTAAAGTAAAACATGCATTTCATTACATTACTTGAGACTTTTAAGAAGGGCCACCTCCCCACTACTGGCACACCTGAAGATTCTAATTCAATCATTACTGGGATTCATGGGTATAAGTGCCTCCTTTTCTGATTAATGTTGGTGAACAGACAAGGAAACTACACATAGGAGTCCTGAACTTATCATTGCTATAGGAAAAAAAGAGAAGAAACTTTAGTAGCATCCAGGAATAATGCACCTTCTGATAAACTATACATACCACTCCTAAGAAATTAGTTTTTCCAAAACAGTACACAAAGATATTAGATTAAGGAGCCCCTTCATAATGAGAAGACTGGGCTGTAGTTAACCCCAGGGTTTACATTCTTAAGGGATTAAAACACCAGAAGCAAATGATGCCCAGTGAAAGAGCTAGTTACTAAGAATTTTATAGCTACAGGGATTAGTATTGCCCCCTTCTAGAGACAACATTTTGATATTTGGGAAGCTGGAAGGACCTTGATATTTTAATGAGATGCAAAAGATTATTCCCATATACCATTTGCTCTGAATGAATGAAAGCAGGGGCTCAGCCTGAAAGAGAAGGAGCAAGATGATCTTCAGTCATGGGTACAGCATTTAAATAAGATGACATTTATTAACTAAATCAAAATGGAATTGAATAATACTGAGTATGAATGGTGGAATGAAAGTTTTGTCTCAAACAAGGTAGTCTAGATGTACATGATAAAGCATTACACTGAAATAAAATTACTTGAGATTTTTAAAAGTGGGGTTATCATTTACTTAAGCAACTTAACTGAAAGTGATGAAGGAAAGTCCCCTTTTGTGTTCAAAGATGATTTCTCATGTCGCCTGGAATCTCCCAATTTAGAGGAAACCACTATGTCGCCAGACCAGTAAAAGACAAGTACATGGGTTTTGTGATTAGAGACTTAGAAAGACTGATTTGTAGAGTTGGATGATTTAAAAGCAGAAACTATTTAAAGATGTATGCATAGGATTAAAAGAATATTCAAAGAATAACGAATTACTCTGGTCTTAGAAACATTTAGCCAATGACACTCCCAGGGGTCAAAAGAGCAGGAGGAGGGAAAAGTTACCTAAGTACAGAGAAAGGGTCAGCTATATGGAGGACACTTTTTGTTTTTGAAGCAACCATGTCTTGGGGCCAGGAAGGTCAATACACCAATATCCTTTACTTCTCTTCCCCTCGATTTTCATTTGGTACCTCGTATTGACTGAACCCACCATTAGGGAGTCAGAAGGCCAAGGAAGCTATTGGTGCATTCCCTAAGAGTTAACCTGTCAATCCAAAGAACCTAGTGAAGGTAGGGAAGGGGGTTTGGATGACAGATGGCAAGTTACCAGCATTGCAATTTCATCCCACCATGCCATCACCTCCAGAGCATAGTACTCTTGACTCCTGTAAGCCTTTAAGCATTTCTTAGCTACAGATAGAGAAAATGAATTCTGAGGTTACTTCTCTTGTTTTCTTCATCTCTCACATGACTGCATTCTCAAATGCAAACTGACCACCTGGTTGCACTTGTATCTTCATGAACCCTAAAATATTTCACTCTAATCTTTTACAGAGAACCTTTTGAAAGATGATGTTTGTCATTCTCTGTTTTCAGGATCCCTTGGTCCATGACTGGGCATCTAACCTATCAACATCTTGTCTGTCAAGTATAATGCTCTGTTTTGGGTATGGTTGTTTGTTCTCTACTTGTTTAAAAGGAAAAGAGGACATACTACAGAGCCTGGGTAGACTGTGCCAAGAGACTGACCTCGCTTTTATAGGTCTATTTTTAATTGCTTTGTGACTATTGGCTATTTATTTTAACTCCATGAGATTCACAATGTTTTTTTTTTTTCCTGGTTTGGTTTTTCCTAATCCTTAAAGTGGTATGTTATCACCTACCTTATTTCCCTTGAACAGAATAAATAAAATGATATAGACAAAAGCCCTTTCTAAGTCATAATTATAAAACAAAATTATAAAACACAAGGAGGCGTCTTTGATTATATTCATTTTTAAAGCCAACAAGAACAGTCATAGAAAACCAGTTATCTATGGATAATTTTTAAGGGAATGAAAATCATGAATGTTGCTTTTTGAGTAAGATAAGCATCACAAAAATTCTTGGTAAGTGTTTCCTTCTGTTTGCTTGCTAATATCTTTTGAACAGACTGAGTAGTTTTTCTTTCCAATCATTCAACAGTTTCTGCTTAATCTGGACACTTGAAATGTCTTAGCAATCCAACCAAATGTAAAAACCTAGCCATTTCTCTAGCTTTTATTTCCTGTCAACTGCTCAAAAATCAATGAAATGCATAGAGGGGATCAGGTAAGATTGTATAAAAATGTCCTCAATATTGAGAGGTCTGAAATTTAAAATTTTCCCAATTACGTCTGTTATGTTTATTATATTAGCCCCTTCCCTAAGAGCTGAGGACCCTTTCAGGAAGATCCCAGCAATGAGAAGAAATAAATATTGCCTTACCATTCTAGGTGGTTTATGCTAAAAAATACTCTGAGATCTGCTATTTTCCTGTTTTTTCAGTTCCATCTTTAGTACATCTTCAATACGGAGTGGAGCATGCCCCAGTTGGGGCATCTTTGGTCCGTGCTTCACCTGGAGTGTATCCTCCTCAATGTTCTCCACTGCTCCAAATCTCCATAATTTCCCTGAGTGTGCCTTGATAGGTCATGTCTTATGGTTTTAATCATGCTGTTGCCACTTTTCAAAATTCTGTGACCAACCCTTTGTTTGTGTCAAAACACCTATTCTTCTGCTAACTGTGCTTTCCCCTTCCTGTCTTTCCTCATTCCCACTGAGAAGTAACTCCTCCCTTTTATGTGCCTGCCATATCACCTTGCATGTATCCACTTGCTTAAAACATTTATTGTTGCATGTTTGTGTGCTTTGCTTCTCAGTCAAAGCATAAGCTCCTTGAGGGCAACATTAAAACCTCAGTTCTCCTTTATTGCCAATGATTGGGTGATGGTATAAGTATTAAACATTTTGCTTATCGAATGAGATGAAATCAGTGTAAGAGTGCTTGAAATGGTTCTCTAAAAGAAAATGCAGCTTCAGAAAAGTCAATGTTATTCTTTATTTAGTGAGTTAGTCACCTTTCTATTATTACAAAAAAAATTGAGATAATCAACTTATATAAAGAAAAGGTTATTTTTTCTCATTGTTTTTGAAGGTTTTGGTCCATGATTCTGTGACCCCTTGATTTTTGTCCTGTGGTAAAGGAGCACCTCATGGTGGGGACTGCATGGCAGAGAAAAGTTGTTCAATGCATGACAGCCAGGAAACAAAAAAGAGACAGAAGATGATAATCCCCTCCTTGTGCACCCCCAATGACCTAAGCTCTCCCACTCCACCCTACCTTTTAAAGGTTCTCCCATCTCCTAATAGTGCCATGGACCTGGGACACATTAAACTTTGGGGAACATTTCACATCCAAACTATATAAATCAGAATAAGTATTTCTCCTCATGTTATATAGTGACAGGACCTGACTCCATCTGTTTATTACTCATTTGATAAAGAACTATTAAGAAGTTAGAGATTCTGAAACCAAAATTTACATTCTCCTCAGTATGGCCCCTCTTTCATTAACTCTTCCAAATTTTAAACTTCTCAAGAATCTCTTGATCTTCCACACATCCTTTGTGACAAGTTATCATATCATAGATAGGCATGCACCTCCCACGTTTATGTCTTTCTTTGATTTTGAACAACAGTCATGTCTATTCAACAACTTACTTGATGTCTTTGGATATCCTGGCACCTCAAACTTACCAAATCCTAAACTGTACTCATCCTTTTGTTTCTACACTTAAACCTCCTTCTTATCCTGTACTCTTTATACAGTGACTGAACAATAACATCAGTTGGCCAAGAGAAAAGATTTCTTCTTGTCTCACATGCTTCACATGCAATCTTTAATTAAACCCTACTTTCATAAACATATATAAACATTTATACATACACATATATTTGTGTGTTGGGGGGGGTATGTATGCTTTATATGCAATAAAATGCACCCGTTATTAGAGTATTGTTCGGTATGTTTTGATGAACATTCATACCCAGGTAATTATTGGCACAAGTAAGAAAATAAAACATTTCTATGCTGCCGTAAAGTTCCCTGTGGCACATTGTAGTTGAGTCATTCCACCTTCCAGTCTCAGGCAAATGTTATTCTTTTAGCAGTATTGGTAAGTTGTTCCATTTAAAGCTATCTATTTCATCTAAATGGAAACACAGTTTGTGTCCTTTCACATGTGACTGTGATTTCTTTAACTGAGAAGAATGTTTTTGAGATTTATTCACGTGGTTGTGCTTATCAACCATTTGTTCCTTTTAAATGCCAATTAATATTCCTGGTATGAAGGTGTCACAACTATTTATACATTCTTGGACACCTCCCAATAGGAACAATATAAATAGCACTGTTAAAAACATTTGTATACGTACTTTTCCTAGATACACATTTTCATTTATCTTGGGTAAATCTCTAGAAGCGAAATTGATGGGTCACATATTAAGTATATATGTACTTTTGTAACAAACTGCCAAATGTTTTCCTGAATAGATATACCATTTGCACTTTCACGGGGAAGTGAGGATGTCAGTGGTTCTACGTTCTCAACCATGCCTAATACCATCAGTCTTTTTACTTTTAGTCATTCTGGTGGGTGCAGAATGGTGTTTCACTCTGGTTTCGAATTTGACTTTCTCTGGTGACTGATAATGTTGAGCATTTTTTATAATCTTAGTAACAATTCAATTTTCTTTCTTTTCAATGAAATATGGTTCAACTTCTTGCCCCATATTTCAATGACTATCTTTTCTTATTAAAATTAAAGTTATTTAAACATTATGAATATAGGATACAAATATTGTCAGCTTATGACTTAAGTACATTTTCTTAATGTCATCTTTTAAAGAACAGTTTTCTTCCCTTCTTTTGCCCCTCTCTTCACACTCCTTTCTCTCCCTTCTTACCCCTCCACATCCCTCCCTTCTTTCTTTCCTTTAATCCTTCTTTCCATTTTGTCTCTCTTTTTATTTACTTGATATTTAGAACTATAGAATCATATCATCTTAAAATAAAGACAGTTTGATTCCAATATATGCTTGTTAAATTTCTTTTTATTACTTCATTGCATTGGTAAAGTCCTCCAATACAATTGTGAACATGAGAGGTGAGAATAGATGTCTTTGTTTTGTTTCCCACTTTAGGGGTAGATGTTACCTGTTTATCATGTAGTTTGATGATAGCTATAGATCTATTATACATGTTCTCTATTAAGTTTTCTTTGACCCCTAGTATGTATCATGATTGATCATTGAATTGTACTTTGTCAACTTGGATTGAGATAATCATATTTTTTCTCCTTTATTCTTTTCATAGGGGGAATTAGATTTATTTCTGGACTCTAAACTGAACTTATGGCCATGGAATAAGTTGACTTAGTACCAACAGTACTTTTTTATACTTTGCTGGATTCAATTTGCAAATATTTTGTTAAAAGTTTTAAAAGCTATATTGATGAGGAATTTGGCCGCTAATTGTCTTGTATAATATGTTTGTTTTTAGAATTAAGAGAGTGTTGGGTTCAACCAGGAGTTAATCACGTTTGATTATACTTTTTCCTTCTAGAAGTGAAAATTCAAGAGTCGAATTTATGAGCACTCTTAAAACTTTTTATACAAATTACCCAATTGATCTCCAGAAAAATATGTAGATTACCTTTCCACATGTGATAACATCTCTCCCCATATCTTTTATAACACCAGAAAATATCATTAAAATTTTTAAGACATGAAACTTGAAAATGGTCTTATATTAATTTTAATTTCTTTGATCACTAGTAAAGGAGAATGTTATGTTATATATTTATGATGGTCATTTGCATTCTTTTGAGAATTTAATATTCACATTCTTTATGTGTATTTCTCATTTCTCTTTCTGTATATTTCTTATTTTTGACTAAAAGAGCTCTTTTTAGATTAAACATAGTAATGAAATATTGCACATATTTTTCTATCTTTAATTTTCTCAACTAAAAGTTCTAAGAATACAGGTAGAAGTAATTTGTAAATATATAAGATGGTAATAAGTGGTTTCTACACATAGGAACCTTTTAAATAGTCTCTGAGAATTCTGTCTTCAACATTTGCATCCTCAGGTGCAGTTGGGAATTTTTCCTCGTGGAAATGGAGCGTAATAGTGAACTTTGAGAAAAGAGATATACAGTTTCCCCATAGGCTCTAGCCACAGATATTCTGTTAAGGAGGCAGCTTATCTTTGACAGATTCACTCCTAACTACCCTCATTTTTCCAGTTCTTTCTGACGTTCCTCATTTCAGTATTATCAACTATCTGCAACCTACTACCCTCTACTTCTCTCTTAGTCTCCACCTGTCCTGACCTAGCAATACTGTCACTGTGTTCTGCACACTCCTGCCCTGTCTCTCTCAAGGTTTCTCTCACTGAAGTTTGTTGGTCTTCTATAACAATATTATCTCCATGCATAATAAATAACTCCAGGGGAACCTGCTAAGGGGAAGTTTTCTGACAGGTAGCATTCATATTTTCACAGTTGCCCTAGTAAAATGACCAAATTTTGAAATTTGAAAGCATCCTGGACACTGCATCAGGAAGTTCAAGCTTCACAATTAGGGCTCCTAACTTACCTTCATGATCCTGGATGAATACTTCAGCCTGTCTGGATCTCAGTTTCTTCATTTGACAATTGGAGAGCATAAAATCTGTCTTGCCCATTTTATAAGTTTGTTGGAAACATAAGACAATATAATGTAAGTACAATTTCTTATCAAAGAAATTGGGATATATTTATAAGTGCATCAATAATGGTGAACCACTAATTTCTTAATCTATGTGCATCCCTTTTTAATATTTTAAGAGTTGGAAAATATATACAGAGCCAAACCAAAGCAAAAGTATTTAGAATTACCAAGAGGCTTACACTAGTCACATTTGATAATCTTAAAAATGGGGTTGAATAAATCAATTATTACTAACTTTCTGAGATATAATATTTCACTATAGCAAGTACAGATTTCTTATTGACTGATTCTATATTCACCTGTTCTTTTGAAAGAATTTTCCTACAAAATCAGGTTTCTGGCAAAGTGGGAAAGTATCTTGTTACAATGCTTATTTTGCTTCTCCCAGATAATAATTTTGAGCAAAGGACAAGAGAAAGAACCACCAACATGAAATTGTAGAATATTGTAACCCAGATGGAAGTACCTAGGGACAAATGATGACATAGGTTAATGCTGGGCCACTCTCTGGATATTTGAAGGAAATTGTTCTACAAGCAGAAAGTAGATCTTTACATACTAACTTTACTAACTTGCATCTTGATACTTGAATTCTGATCCTTACTGGTCCTTCCTGGCTGATAAGACTGCTGGCTTCCATTATACTCTCACCATTTAAAGATTTTTTTCTTAAGTGCTTTACCCAGATTACTTTAGAGCAACATCATAAATGACTCCAATAACCACTACTCATTACTTCATTTATGGTCTCCGCTTTAAACCTCAATGAAGTCCCTTTATTCCCTTCCTACCTAAAAGTACCTATCTCTGGTTATGCCATCTCTGACAGACATGTGTAAACAGCTGTTCCTGGTGTCCCTAGTCCCAACACTACTACTTGATCATAGGTCTTTGTGGTCACCACACCTCCTGGGTTCACATTAACCTTGTGATAGAGACTTGAGAGTGAGCCTATGTGTAAAGAAAGCTGCATTTCCACCAATTGCTAGATACACCATACGAATGGAGGATGCACAAAAAGTGCAAGTTAAATGTACAGGTGTAGATTTACAGGTTTAAATTATTATTTTAAAAAATCATCCAAATGTCTTTTACCTGGTTAAAGATATAAAACATTGCTAAAATCCCAGAAGCCTTACCAAGTGATGGGCCTATCACAATTTCATTCCTTTCTAAAACATAACCACTGTCCTAACTGGGTGCAGTGGTGCACACCAGGTTAAGACAGAAGGATTGCAAAGTCAAGTCCAGTCTGGTAAACTTATTGAGATTCTGTCTCACAATAAAAATTAAAAAGGACTTAGGATGTAGATTCATGGTAGAGTGCCCCTGGATTCAATTCCTAGTACTGCAAAACAAAAGAAAAGAAAGAAAGAAAGAAAGAAAGAAAGAAAGAAAGAAAGAAAGAAAGAAAGAAAGAAAAAGAAAAGGAAAAGAAATAAATATTTTAAACTTTAAAGACCAATTTGTCTTTACATTTTATTTCCTCTTCATTCTTTCTTTTAGCCTTTTTAAAAATTTCATGTTTAAAATAAATCCTGTGGACTTTAGTTTGTTGTTCTCTGGTTTAGATACTAAAAACAACATTGCTTTTCTTTCCCATTATATGTAAGTGGACTAATAAGTGGACATTCATTTCAACATTCTGTTGGTAATATTTATCTTTGTTATTTTATGCAGCTGCACTTCATTAATTTTCATTGCTGTATAGCATTCCATTGTTGGAATTTAACACTTTTTGATCTAGTTTGCTGTACATATTTGGGTTGTTTAAAAGATTTGCTTTTGATACTAATGCACATTTTTGTGCATACCCTGGGACACATATGAAATAAATTGTTGAGTCTACTGTTGACTTTACTGAAGAGTATTGTCCAATAAAATAGCAAGTATTTTCACTCCCTTCAACAATGTAATGTAGTTCTCATTGATACAGATCCTCAGCAACACCTGAGATTGAAAACAAGTAGTTTTGATATTTGTCATCTATTTCTGTTTGCATCTCCCTAATTACCAATTGTGGTTTTCATATTCATTTCTCTGAATGCTAATGACTTTGACCAGAGTTTTACTATGTTCATTGGCCACTTAGATTTTCTGTTTTGAAAGGTGCCTGTTTTTAATCTTTGTCATATTTGTCTTGGGCAATGATAGGGTTCAGAACACATTACCCCAAAATATAGCACCCTGACATCAAGTATTTTAAACTTAAAGAAATTGGAAAAACTGTAGAAGTACAAGGGTCTCTCTGCCCTTCGCTCCTGAACTAGACCATAGAAGTTAAAATTACCCTGGCCTTTGCACCACTTGGGAATCTGCATCTTATGAGACCTAGCTGGACTTCCCCTGAAGTAGCACGGAAGAGGTTCATTTCAGAGTGGTCTGCCCTATAACCCAAGGAAAGGAATGAACTTATCTCTGAGACACAGGGGAGGAATGTGAGCAACAGGTCTTGCTAGTTCACCCAGCTACACTAGATCACACTCCCTTGTCTAATTATATTTCTTCACAACTACCCACTGCTTCATCAAACAGCATAAGATACTAGGATTCCCCTTTCCTTGAGTCTTAATTTCCTTATGAAGACTCTTATATCAAATAAAACTTATTAAATAATTTTGTATGGCTTTCTCCTATTAATCTGTCTTGGAAATTTTATTTTCATACCCAGTCAGATACCTAGAGAGGTTGAGGAAAACCTTCCTCCCCTACAGCAGCCTGTTCTTTTCTTACTTGGCAGAATTTTAAAATATATTCTAGGTGATAGACTTTTTAGTTTTGTGCACTCATGAAAACTTTGGCCTGTTTGTGGCTTGTCTTTGTGATATCTTTTATGAACAGAAGTTCTCAATTGCATTTAGGTGGAGTTTATTAAAATGCCCTTTATGATGACTACATTCTGTGTCCTGCTCTAAATTTGGGATTGGTGAGTTTTGAAAGCACCTGCAGCTAAGTGCTTGGCTACATGACCCTTGTGACAAGAGCAGGGAGAACCCTGCCTCTTTGTGTTTAGCCCTTGCGTTTGTACAGGGCCTCACCTCTGACTCACCACATGATGACCAAGATCTGATGACCCGGGACAACACTTCCATGCTCCTAGGCCAACACACTCTGAGTGCTTCTCCCTCTCAGTCCATGCCGCCTGCTCAAGACTCCCCGGCAGTGCTCTGCCTGTCATTCACACTAATTTTCACATAGTAACTGCAGGATCTTCACTTGGAGTCTTAACACTGGCTGATAGTTTTCATCTTCTATTTTTCTTTTACATCTTCATTGCACAATCCAATGGCTCTCTTTACTTTCTCCAAATTTGACATTTTGCAATCAATACGTTCTTCCTCTCTCTTGGTTTCTAGTACACCCGACTTTTCTCCTATCTTCTTATTAGATGTGTTTTCTTTCTCTTTATCTGCCAACCTTAACTTCAGTGATTCCTTGCCTTTGGGGGATTCCTGAACTTCTTCAGAAATGGATCAATTCTCTTTCCTGGGAACATATGTGTATGTAAATAAATCTGATTTATTTTTCATGAAATTGCACAGTATATGCTTCTATTATTTTATTTGGTCCTCACAATCATGGTGTGAGCATAGCTTGGGTGACACTCTGACATACTACCCATTTTATAGACAAATTCAGGGAATTTAAATGACACAGTGACAAAGACCAAGGCAAGTGATATGGAATGAAGTAGATGTTAATGAATCAATAATTGAATCGTTTGCTTGTGACTCTAATCACAATAGTATTAATGCAGCAAATTTGCAGTGCTGATGGGTGCCATCAGTAAAACAATTTTAATTGAACTCTGGACAAACAGGATTTCTGCGCCAACAGGATCAACTTATATATCATACATTAGCATTGGTCTTTTCACCACAGTATGACTGACCATCGTGACATTTTTTTTCTCCATATATTTGCACATCTTATATTAAGCTCCTTTTAGTTATACAATCAACCTATCTCATTTCTGTTCAAACATTTTTTTTTTCTTAGTTAAATCAAAGTAGCACATTTGGGGGGAAGAATTTTAGTCAGATGCAGAATTATCTTACATTCAACTGCTCACTTGCTCATGAATTTAGTGTTATAGCAACTTGTTTACCTGAGTTATTTACATGGGTTAGGATAGACTTATACACTAACTAGAATTTTAAAAGCCATAGAAAGATTCTCAAGGTTACATGTATGTAGAAAAACTGAAAGAAAATTTAAACAAAGACCTTAATGTAATAAATTTCCCTGGGATCATAAAAACTTGAGAAGCAGTAAATGGAATTTCCCTGGAAATCTGTGTTGTGGTTTATAAATTACTTTCTAATCTATTTACTTTTACTTTTACTTGTGTTTCAACACAGCCACAGAGATGGTTCTCTTTGAGGATTGCAATCAAGCCGTGTGAGCAGAGCTGGGGAGTTTCTGGCAGTGGTACAGGCTTTAGATTATAAAAGTGAAGAAGGCTGAATGCTTTCTGTTGAAATAGACTGTTAAGAACTTTGTCAAAGAATGAACTCTTACTGTAACCCACACCTCATTTGTCACCCTGATGGGCTGAGGAAAAGTGACATTTACAAACTGAGAATGAAAGCACATCCATTTCACCAGTCTGACACCCTGATATAATAACTATTTACCTTGAGAAAGAGGCACTGAGATTTCCGATTCTTGTGAATCTTCTCACTTTGGCACTTATTTTCTCACTCTGTCAAACAGCCCCAGATTAATGGAACAATTTGTTCAACAAATCATATTAGTAGAATGCGCACAGGGTAAAGAGAGAGAGGCGGGGGAGCAGAAAAATTTTACTCATTCATAGCAGTGGTATCTCTGCAAATAAAAATGTAGTTATGCCTGACATTTACAGAGGGACAATGTGAAAGGGAAAGGGTGTAATGACTTCGGGCAGTAGAGAGATCACTTTGTAAGAACAGTAGTACTCAAAGGGGAATAAGATAAAGTTACACATAACATCTAGATTGAGCTTCCTTCTAGAACATATTTGTCAAACACAGCAGGATCTGCTGGTGTCAGAAACAAGAAAAAAAAGAAAGAGTTTTCAATTAAAATTAAGCATCCTATGCTTTCTATGGCATTCAGATATGCCCCTTTCTAGCCTGCACTCAGGAAGTCTCAAAGAATTCCAGGAACACCATATTACACAAGAGATGATTCAATTCCTCAGATCAGGCTGAGGGCCCAGGCCTGGGCACATGATAGCTACATGTGATTAGGACTGGGATGGTTAACTCAGATAGGCATTCAATTCACATTCCTAAGGCAAAGGAAATAAAATAATCAAGCAAATAATCAGTATAGCTTCGACACTGGGATGTTTCATGCCTTTATGCCAGAAGTTTGATGACAGTTTAGAATACAGAGAGCCAATAAATATCCCCTGCAACAAATCATGATTTTTTTAATACATGCTGCTCATTGCTTGTTCTCACAAACAACAAAAACACAGTAAATATCACCTTTTGTCCTAACTTTCTAAGGACAAAGTTGGCTGTAATGTTCATTACATTTTTTGTGTTAGGATTGTCAGTATGTTATTCTACCTTGCATTCTCAACAGTAATTGACACTCACCAGTCCCCTGTTTCTGGCCTTGGGTGTCAAGGGAAAATATGACTTTGCATTGTTGCGTTGCTTTGATTTCTCTTTCCTTTATCTCATCTCTTCTCTTTCCTTCCTCCTCCTCCTCCTCCTCCTCCTTCTCCTTTTCTTCTTCTTCTTCTTCTTCTTCTTCTTCTTCTTCTTCTTCTTCTTCTTCTTCTTCTTCTTTCTCTTCCTCTTCTTCTTCTCTCTCTCTCTCTCTCTCTCTCTCTCTCTCTCTCTCTATTTTATTTTTTTACTTTTAATTATTCTTAAGTCTCTTCAGATATTTTTGAACCTCAGGAGAGATCCCAAATATCTCTTAGCACAAAACTGCTCCGAGAACCTCTAACTTGGAGAGAATGTCACTTACTGTTTATTGACTCCACTTTTCACCTAGTAAATATTCTACAAAGGAGGATCAAGATATTGAATTTTTCTTTTAGGGAATATTAGGGCCTAACAAAATAGAAAAATACTTGCTACACCAGATTAGGCAAGTATTGCTTTCGTGTGTATGAATATGTGCACATAGATTTGTTATAAAAATATGTTTATGTTAGAAAATTTGAAATGTATACAAAAGATAAGAAAGTATCTTGTAAATATGTAAGTATGCATATAGATGCACATATATGTGTCTTTGTGGATATATTTATCTCTTTTTCCCTATATGATTCCTGTGTCATGTCACCTCAAATGAGTGAAGATGTGTTTCAGAGCTACTTGTGGACTAGAACTTGATGCAGAGAGCTTTTAGTGGTGCAGATGACTGTTTTTTTTTTTTGGCTTCCTAGCCATCTACTTAGTCCATAGCATGGGTTATGACCATGCTTGTTGTGACATGAATAGATAATGTCCTATTCTTCTAAACTATTTCAATTCCTTGTATAAATTAGAGTAACTTAATACAATAAAAATTTGCTCATTACTCATGAAATGGTCCAATGTAGGTATTATATCAGAGATCAACTTTTCTCCCACAGTTATTCAGGAAGCCAGGCTCCTTCCATATCATGGTTCTTTGGTCCCTTAGGTTTTTGTGGTCTGCTGATGCATATTTTTAATTCCAACTACTGAGGAGTCTGAGGCATGAGGATCCCAGGTTGGAGGATCCCAGGTTCAAGTTGAGACCCTGTCTCAAAACAAAAAAATTAATAGGGTTAAGGATGTTGAGACGGTATCTCGGTGATAGAGTGCCCATCGGTTCAATATCCACTATTATAAACTAAAAAAGAAAAACAAAACAAACAAACAAATAAAAAAAAAAAAAAAGAAAAAGAAAAAAAGAGAATATACCCTCCCCTATCTTAAACATCTTAACCCACACAATTTCACAATTTCTTTGGATACAATTAGGACTGGGAAACACTGATCCTTCCTGGGCAGCTGGTTCCAAGACTAACTACCCGTTGTGGAAAAGGAGGCACAAGGCCAGTAAACGCTGCCAAGTAACCCTGTGGCCTATTCATTGTCTTGGCTCTGGTTAATTTTTCTCCATTCCCATCCCCACTTACTCATTGTTCAAGTTACCTTCAAACTCGAGTTTGTTCTGACTCTTCAAGGTGTGTGTCTCTGCCTATTCTGTGTGTGCGTACTGTGTGCGCACACACGTATGTGAGCTTTATTTTCTACAGTTGATTACTTGACATCTTTGTTTTCCAGTATGAATTTTGGAAAGAGAATCACATTGGTCTGTTGACCATCTCTTAATGCATATCAGTCTATAAAACTAACAGTCACATTTAGACTAGTCAGCTATGTCTTTACTTGGGGGCAGGGGTAGAGAGGTGGGGTCTCACTTGAAGTTTTTTATAGAACTATGGCGTCCTTGACTTTACTTATCTCTCACATGTTGTTTTACAGTTTGTTTCTTCCACTACACTCGCAAATATCAGAAGCGGTGTAGTAGAACCTAATCTTACTACTGAATGAAAACAGTCCCCATTCCAGTGTTAAGAGCACTACTTTAAGACAATCCTTGAGGATATGGATTCCTCTAGACACTTCCTGAAGTTTCTACTTCCTTAAGTCCCAGAGGTGGTCCTGGTTACAGATGACAACTAAACATCCCTTTCCCTATGTAGAAAGAGCATGTTCATGTTTAGGGTTAGTTCTTTCCTATAGTTTGCAGTCACTTCAAGGAGAGAATGTCCAAGTCAGAAGGAGAAATTTTGATTAGTAGTGGTTTCTTTAAATTGAAGGAATCTTACCATTCAAGTATGATTATCTATGAAATATGGTACCACAAACCAGGAAGTGCAGTCATGACTTAAGAGATTTAATTTAAATATTTCAGTAGGCCTTATTGATAGGAGCCTTTTACTGAGTGTATTGTTTCTGCAGGTACTCCTTTAAGCTGAACTTCATATCTATTGGTTTTGGTTCCCACAATTTTTTCCCAGGTGTATATTTTAATATTAATATTCAAATGAAGATACAGTTATTCAGAGATTTTTGTATTTGTTAAAGGTCACGTGGTTAAGTACCGGACCTGAAAGTTATATTTAGGTCTGCCTTTAAACTTTAGGTGTCCTTTTCACACTGTATGTGGATAGTTCCTCAGTTTGAATATTTTGTGCTTCTTGCTATTACCCCAAATAACAACCAAAGTGGAATAAAACATCAATCAATATTTCCTGAACAGCTGGTGAAAGAGAGGCAGGTTCACAATATACTCCTTAATCATATACTCCTTCAACAACTCTTAGAGGTAGACATTAGAAGTCCCATTTCATAGATAAGGAAGTTTAAGCACCTTGCTTGGGCCACAATCAATAAGTGGTACCATCCATGACTTAGAGATCTTCTGGCAGTAATAATAGAGGTTTTCCTATTTCCCCTAAATTTCTTCACTAGTTAATAAAAATAATTCAGAAAAACAACAATTATTTCACATTAGCCTTTACTGTATACATTTTTACAAAGTCCTCAGTTAATGCTCCTTATATGTAATGAACATAGAAATTAATTTACCTCCTTCGTCTGATGGTCAAGTAAAGTTGTCACTAAATCTTTTCCCTGACTTTCCTTCCTGGTTTCCTTTCGATTTGGAATGCTTTTATTTTGGGAGATATGTTTCAAATAATTTCCAGAAAGAGGTAAATCACACCTTGCATACAAATTATGCCATATTTAATAACTTATTTTATTTCTATAGATTTTATTTCTATAGTATGAAGGAAGATGGCCAGTGTAACCAGTTCAAAGGAAAAGTCTAAAGAGCACACCTGTGAGGCTGGGCTATAGCTCAGTGGCAGAGTGCTTTGCTTAGCATGTGTGAGGCACTGGGTTTGATGCTTTGCACCACATAAACAAAATAAAGGTATTCTGTTCATCTACAACTACAAAAGAATTTTCAAAAAATTTTAAAAAAGAGCACAAGTGTCTATGGAATCTACACAGATAGATACAAATGTATCAAAAATTGTTGAGAGGAATTGCAAATGGAGATAAAACTGGTGTTATTTATTTATTTTTCCCCACAAGGTAATTACTGTTGTTCAACTAAATCTTTACTAGATAGAACAGAATTTAAATTAAAATCAGTTACCTACAATTTAGAGAGTTACCAAAGTTAGCTCAAAGTTAGCTCAAAGACTATGTGAGCAGTCCTAGAAATGGCAGATGGGAAGAATGTGCTATAGACAATGCATATTTTTCCACTGAAACTTATTTCCCCCCCAAGGGACATTTAATGTAGTCTTGAGAAGCTCATTTAAAGCACTAAACATAGTCAAAGGCCCACAATTTGAAATAAACACTGTACAATCGATGGTCCTATACATATAGTAACAGATTTATGAATGAACAGGATGTTCTTTTCTATGCTATTTCCCTACTCTGTGCTAAATGATCAGGGACGTCCCTGTGGGTTTACACAGGAAAGCCGCCCAAGAAGAGAAAATGGGCTGCAAATACTCCATCCTGGAAAAGACATGAGTATCATAACTTCTTGACTCTGGTCTGGGACACAGAATGGGAGTAAAAGGATTAAAGCCCCTTGGCTCTGCTCTGCCATTCGTAAAAAAAGCAAAAATCCATCATACAACTTTCTAAGTAGGTCCCCTTTCTAATCACAAGTGCTTCAAATTAAAAAAAAAAAAAAAAAGTTGCCATTTTTTGAAATCCTGTATTATCTTGCAAATAGCACAATTATATTGATTCTTGCCCTACATGTGTATATACTAAATTCATTAATTCCTGTGAATAAATTCCACAGAAAATGTTTTGTTTCAGCATTTCTTTCTTTTCTTTTCTTTTTTTTTTTCAAACGCAAAGGCTCATAAATGCAAGTGACCTTGACTCTCCCAAGACTTGACAGGTTCTACCCTGGCCCAAGGCCAGGGGCATGTTCCTTGGCAAATCTCTGGAGTTGCTATCTGTTTAACAAAGCTCTTTTAAGCGTCCCTTTGCAGCGCCTTGGCGGGTGACACCGAGGGGCGGCTCCTCCGCCCTTCCGGGTTGGCGGGGCGGGTGGCCCGGCGCGGGGCGCACAATGGCCAGCGTCCCCGCGGGCAGCGGCTTCCAGGTGCGGCCGGGCGGCGCATCCCGCGGGCCGGGACTTTCACTGGGCGGCCGCGGGCGCGCACACAATGGGCCGGGCGGCCCTTATCGCGGCGCGCAGGCCTTCCCCGAGCGCGGCGGGCGGCGGCGCTTCCGCGGGCGCGGGCCACCCTCCCCCGCCGGCCCTGCCGCCGCCGCCGCCGCCGCTTCCTCCCCGCGACCCCGCGGCCTCCCGGCGAGGCGCGGCCGGCGGAAAGGCTTGGTGGGGTGGCCGCGGTGGCGACACGCGCGGCCGGGTCGGGAAAACAAAGGGGGGATGTGTGCGGCCGAAAGCCCGGAAACGGGGCGCCGGTGGGGGCCCGGCGGGCGCAGTCCTCCCCTGGAGCCTATTGTTCGCCCCGCGCACATCCACACGCGCTTAACAAGAAATTAACACATCCTGCAGCCGCTTATCGGCCCATCGACGGCCAAACAAACAGCGCAGCTATTTTGCACCGGGAGGGTTTGTAATGGGATGACCAGGCCCAGAATCCTTCCTCCAGATTCTCTTTGTTTCAGCACTGCCTTGATATCATTTCTTAACAGGTGATCACTCAGAAGAGGTCAGGGTAGCATTTTTTTTTCCAAGTACTAAAAGTCGTCAACTCTTTTAATGTGGCAGGCAGTATTCTAAAGGCCTCACATGTATGATTTCTTTACTCTCCATAACAATCATTTGGTGGTATCTATTTTCCAGAGGAAGAGCTATTCTAAGGAAAACCACCATGTAGGTGCAGAACTGAGTCAGAGCGCCACCCCAACGGGAGGCCAGGCTCCCTAGGCCAGCGTCACACTCTGCAATGATCTTATTTATTTATTTATTTTATTTCTGGGTTGTAACGGTTGTGATATTATTTTATTTCGAGTGCAGAAATAAAGGTTGTTTCTCTAGCCAAGTTCTTCCTGAGCTGGTTATCTAGAAAACCTTGTAGAAACAGAATTTCACAGACAGGATTTTTTTATGACTTTCTGCACTTCTGCACTTTTTAAGACTTAGGCACTCTCTCTCCTTTGAATTTTAGTTTTTGCAATTGAAGTGACACTTGTCATTTCTCTAAAAAGTGTGTGTTGTCATATGTCTATGGCAAGTGTTCAGGTGGAAAGTAAAGCAAAATGAACACCAATATATGTGGAACCAGTCAACATAAATAATTAACCTGGAGTTAAGAGTTTTTCTATGCATACAAGTTGGTGGAATGTAGCCTAAACGCCCCTCCCCTCTTGATAAACGACTGGGTCTATTTTGTGTAAATCTGGGCCCTTTGTGCTGTTCCAAAAAATGACAATCCAAGCTCCAGCACAGTTCATATCAGCCTTTCCTAGCCCTTGAGGTCACTCCAAGTTAACTCCTGCTGAGTACTCACTGTGGTGCAAATGCTCTTTGGTGATAAGATGCACAAATAAATAGAAAAGTGTTCATACATAAAGTAGTAACTCAGTGAGTTGGAGAGATAATGAATGATAAAATTTGATGTAGTGAGTACTATATAATATGGAATAAGACAACTGAAACAACTGAGAAATTGGTACTTTCATCTTGGGGTCAGAATGCTACAGGAGTTCAAATGCCTCAATACCACTTTTCTATAAAGGAGCCAAAAATAATTTATTCAACAGAGCAAATACCATGTGCTACAGTTTGGTTCTGGAATGTCCCCTATAGTTTCCTGTGTTAAATGCTTGGTCCCCAGATGTTGGTGCCATTGTGAAGTGTTGGAAACTTTAGGAAATGGGGCCTAGTTGCAAGAGTTAAGTCACTGGGGGCATGCCTTTGAAGCATATGCTTTGTCCTTGGACCCTTTCTTTCTGACCCTGATTCCTGGCTGCCATGAGTTGAGCAGCTCTGTTCTACCACAGGCACTGTCTGCCATGACGCTGTACCTCATCACAGGCCTAAAAGTGATGGAGCCAGCTGACTTCAACCTCTGAGACTGAACCAAAATAAACCTTTTCTCTTTTATTTTCTCTGATATTTTGTCCCAGCAGTGGAAAACTGATTAATACAGGGTTAAAAACAACAAAATCCCCTGTGTATCTAATTTCATGGAGTATTTAATCTACTGGATAGAAATAAGTTAATGACACAAATGCATAAATAGCACAATTATTTGTAAGATAGGAGATACATGATGCTTTAAGGTACATTGGAGAAGGATTTAAACTGGTTAGTACAGGTTACTGTGGGATAGTAGAGGAATTTTTTTTTTTTTTTTTTGTACAGGGCATTGAACCCAAAGGTACTTAACTACTGAGCCACATCCCCAGTTCTTTTTATATTTTATTTAGAGACAGGATCTTGCTAAATTGCTTAGGGCCTCACTAAGTTGCTGAAGCTGGTTTTGAACTGGTGATCCTCCTGCCTCAGCCTCCTGGGCTGCTGGGAAGTAGAGCATTCTTAGTAGAGGTAACAGTAAACACAGAGTTTATTATGGTGGTAGTTGGAAAATTGTATGCCTTAGAAGACAATGAAGGGGTCCCAGAGTGGCTGTTGCTCCTGTACAGATTTGATTGCCATATAGAGGACAGAGTAAAGGAGCACTTTTCTGATTAAGAAACTCTTGTATCATTCAGGTTGAACATGGTGGCTGACGAGGTTACCATAATGAAGGTGATGATGAAAAGAAGGGGGCAGAATGGAGAGACAGAGAGATATTCAAGAGGTTAAATAGAACAAAATGGGAGATTGCAAGGGAAGAGATATGACAAGGATGACCCCTAAACTTCTGGTTTGCGTAACTAAATGGAGCCATAGTGGAGCCACTTCAGAGATAGAGAAGTACAGACTAAAATCAGTTTTGGAGGGGTGGCTATCTAGGTATGTTGAGTTTGAGGTGCCTTTGAGTTATCGAGATGTCATCCAGTGGAGTGTAGATGTGGATGGTGGGAGAGAAGGTCTACTGTACTGTAACCAAACAGGAGTAGATGAGTAGTTTGATTAGAAATATACAAGGATTTGTCCTTGGTAACAGGGAAATGAGCAACTGGGTGGCCTGAGTAGAGACAGTTTGGAATAATTGATAGAAAAAAACTGGAGCATTGAGGACCCATTTATTATTGTATCAGCCGGCTCTATTAGACGACTTTGGAACCCCTTGTTGCAGTGAAAGATGGGTCAAAAGAATTTGGGCGTCACCCATGTAATTTAAGATTCTTAGGAGGATGTCAGAAAAGGAGAGGGTGATGCAGAGGTAGAAGGAAAGGAGGAGGACAGATGGAGTCAAGAATAGTCCAAGTCCAAGTAATTACACCTGAAATGTGTTGAGAGAGCAGGCAGTGGTTGGGGAAGATGTGGCTGGTTTGTCAATGTGAGATAGCTTGTCTGCCGTCAATAGAGAATGAAGTAGTGTTGAAAGGTGGTACTGGAGATGAAGTGGTGGGGATGTTGAGAGCCCAGGCTGTTGGGTGGTCTTCCATGCTTAGGTTGAGTTAACCCAAGGGGATAGCCAGGCTTGGGATGGAAAGGAAGACTGCCCGCCCAGGATGATCAGTTTTGATGATGGAGACAGTAATCAACTGCTCTGTCGAAAGCCCCTGCATCAGGAGAAGGCAGGACATGCCAAGAAGGTGGGTGTACAAGAGGATGAAGGATACATTAGAAACAGTTTAATTTTTCTGAGCCTCTCTTCCTGCCACCACCAGAATCCATCCCTGGGAAAAGTAATGATGTAAACTTCTCTTTGAAGTATTTAGGGAGAAAATTTTTTGTCTTTTATTTTCAGAGACTCACAGAATCACTGAATGGGTTATCTTTCAAGAGAATTGTGTCAAATCAGTAAACCCAAGAGACCCAGGAAAAGCATCAAGTAGAGAATAGAATCTTTGGATTTTAACTTAAGCTGAAATTTGTTTCAGCGTGCTGCTTTTCCTTGGAATGTGACTTCTTTCTTACCTAAGTGGACCAATTCTTCAAAGTTCCATTAAAATTCTACTTCAACAGTTTTTCCAATCCTTAAAAATGTGGCCTGTCTTTGAATACATCTGGGACTTGCACTACTAGTGGCTACTGCTCATCTTTCATTCTTGCATCTTATTTATCACATGATAACTTGAAGGTAGATTTACACTATGGAATAATAAACCCAGTTCTTGTGCCAAATGTAATTATTCATGGAACATTTTTATATTCCCAATAGATATTTAAGGAGCTTAATATCTGAATAATAGTGTAAAAATATATTTAAAAGTAAAGGCAAGGAAAGGATAAGATAAAAGAAGCTTTATAAGATAAAAAGATAGTGAAGGCAAGCAGGTAATTATAAACTGTTCATTTACTGAGTTTAATACTTGGCATACATTGTTTTAAGTGCTTTACATATATGGTCTCAATATTCAAAATAACCCTTTGAAATTAAGACCATTATTCGCTTCATTCAGTTGAGGAAGCTGTGCTCAAAGAGGTTAGGTAACTTCTGTAGGTTACACAGTTATTTGGCAGCAGAAACAGGATATTAGTAAACTGTAATGATAGACGTAAAACCCGAAAGTCCTCAGGGCCAACCTCCCATTTGAGGCTAGATTTCTGAGGCTCTTGAAAACTGCCTGTGAAGCAGAGCTCAGTATTGTGCAGGGCAGTGCACATCATCAACGAAGGACTTCAATTCAAATACAAGACTGTGAAGGATGTGAAGAGATTTCAATAGTTCTCAAGTATGACCTATCCCTTTCATCAGATCTGTGACACTCAGCATGCATTCTATTTGGATTTCATCAATAATTGGACTTTCACTAATGTGTGGAACAAGCCCAGTTCCTTTGTGAGAGAGACTCTCAAATCTCTGAAAACTTCTGTGACCTCCTCACACACCTCAAACTCTCATCTCTGCAGATCATGTGTAACCAATTTCATCAACCATCCCTCTTGCAATATAATTTCAAGATCTCTCACTCTCTAAATTGCTCTTCTCTGGATGATTCATATAAGATAGAGAAAAAAAGAATTTGGTATAATATTTCAGGTGTTGTTGACAAATACCAAGTAAGGACGCTGGATGGAGAGCCAGGGTTTGTCTATTTACCAGCTGCCCTGCTTTAAAACCATCACTTATTGACCCTTACTACAGATAGTTCTTTTGAGGTTGGATGAAAAATGTAGCTCAATTCATATAAAACATTTTAGAATATCACAACTGAATCTCTTAGCTGGACGTTCAAGTTTTGTCTTTTTTGTTTTGTTTTGGTTTTTGGTGGTGGGGATTTAACCCAGAGGCACTTCACCACTGAGCCATATCCACAGTTCCTTTTTATATTTCTTTAGAGACAGGGTCTCCCTGAGTTGCTTAGGGCCTTACTAAATTACTGAGACTGGCTTTGAACTTGTGATCCTCTTGACATAGTCTCCCAAACCCTTGGGATTACACATGTGCACCCCCATGCCTGGCTGGATGTTCAACTTTTTAACATACAGTCAGACTGTGTGTGATTATTTTGTTTAGCTGTGGATGTTTTGTGTAGTTGGTTTCATTTTGTATACATTGAAACTGCAGCTGAAGTGATGATTCCGGTTAATCAGAAGCCTTGGATTTTATTATTTAATTCACTTTTTCAGATTTATATACAGCACAATTCACTCATTTTGAAGTTATAGTTTCACAAATGTCTATGTTCAGGTAGCCAGTAGCCCAATCAAGATAGCACCAACATTCCCCTGTGCTACTTCATCCTGAACAGCCCAGCTTCTCCTCTAGCAGTTCCTGGCAACCACTGATGTATTCCTATAATTTTGCCTTTCTCAGAACATCACATGAATGGAATCCTATAGTATATAGGTTGTGTCCTGTTCCTGCAACTATGGGTAAAGCTGCATATAGGATTTGTACGAACACAAGTTTTCCTTTCTCTATGGTAAATCCCACAGAACAGTGTGAAGTTGCTGGATCACATAGATATTTTACTGAATATGAAACTGCCAAATGTTTTTCCATAGTAATTTCAAGATCTCTCACGATCTGAGTTTCCTTTCTCTGAATGACTCATGTAAGATATAGAAAAAATAATTTGGTATAATAATTTAGGTGTTGTATTCCTGTCAGCCATATGGAATATTTTCCATGAATTTCCTTATTATTTTTCTAATGTCCGTGATGACCCTCTTTTATGATTGATGTTGGTAATTTATGTCTTGTTTTTACTCTTTTTTGTTTGATCAGGTTGTCTAGAACTTGATACATTGCATGTTGATATTTTCAGAGAAACTACATTTAGATTTGTTGATCTTCTATATCATTTTCAATTTCATTGATTTCTATTCTACTTTTTATTTCCTTTCTTGAGACTGCTTTCTAAACAGTCTCAAGATGCTTTCTCATCTTCTGATTTCCAAAGGTGGAAGCTCACTAACATTAAGTTTAGACTATGCCTTGTTTTCAATCATAGACATACAATGCTATACATGTCTTTCTAACCATTTCTTTTGCTGTGCCTCACAAATTTTAATGAGCTGTCTTTCCATTTTCACTTATTTCAAAAATATTTTTAAATTTCTCTTGGAACTTATTTGCCTGATGGGTAATTGCTGTTACTGGTTTTTTATTGGAATCTTGTGTGTGCTAAGAGTATGCTTTGGTTTCTATTCTTTGAAATTTGTTAATGTATGTTTTACAGTTAAGAGAGTGTTCTATTTTGGTAAATGTCCCATGTGCCCTTGATATAATTTTGTGTTCTATTATCATTTAATGGAATTTTTTATAAATTTCAATTAGATTAAGTTGATGACTGTGTTCAGCTCTCATATATCCATTGTCATTTTCTGCCTGCTTGATCTACTAATTAATGAGAGAAGATTATTGAAGTCAACAAATATAAATGTTGAATTCTCTTTTTTTCCTTTCAGTTATGTCAGTTTTTGCCTATTGCATTTTCATGAACTGTTGTTAGGTGCATGCATATTTAAGATGATTACATCTTCAAGAAGAATTGGCCATTTATCATTATGTAATATCCCTCTTTAACCCTAATCAATTATTTGTTCTCAAGTTCTTTTTGTATGATATTAATATAATGTAGCTATTCCCTCTTTCCTTTGGTTACTGTTAGCATCGTATGTTCCATGCTTTTAGCCTAGCTGAGCCTTAATATTTCCAGCTGGTTTCCTGCAGATAGCATGTAGTTTGATCTTGGTTTTTGTTTGCTTATTTCACTTTGTAAAAATCAAATTAGACAATCTGTTTCTTTTAACTCATGTGTTAGACAAATTCAGATTTAAAGTGATTATTGTTATAGTTGAAGTAAAACTGACCATAATTTCAACTATATTCTGCTACCTTTGTTTTTTGGATTTTGTTCTTCCCCATACACCTCATTTTGCTTTCTTTTTTCCTTTAATCTCCTCTAGTTTTAATTAAGATTTTTTTTATTGATTGCAGTTTATCACCTATATTGATGTAGCATTTGTAGTTTTTAAAAAGCTTTAATGTTATTTCTCTATAGTCCTTAATATATATTTTTATCTGAGTCCAACTTCAAATAACAGTATCACTTCACATGTAATGCAGGCGTCTATAAAAAAGGGATTCCAAATTCCTGTCCCCTTTTCCTTGTGAAATAGCTGTTTTGTCTTTCACTTATCTTTATGTCATAAAAACTCACAGTCATCATTATTGCTTCAAAAAACATTTATTATTTAGATAAATTTAAAAAGAAACACTGAAAATATTTTACTTACATTTATTCATCTTAACCTTCTTCCTTATTATTCCTTTTAAATGTAGATACAAACTTCTGATCAATATCATTTTTGTTCAAACTAAAGAATATTATTTTACTCTCTGTGGGTTCTGTTTCATGGTAATGAATTTCCTTAAGTTTTGGTATCTTGAGTTCTTTGTATCTGTTCATTTTTTAAGGATAATTTTGTTAGGTGGAGTTCTAGGTTGGCAAGTTTTTATTTTTTTCTCTTCTTTCTTTTTAACTACTTTAAAAAAAATTCACTGTACTTTCAGCTTTAATGATAAGAAGTTGCTCACCTTCTCCAAGATTAGCATTCTGTCTTTGTTTTTTCTGTAGTTTAATGTCATATGTCAGTTCTTGGTTATTCTTTGTTTACATGTTTTTTTCTGTGCCTCTATTTAATGAATTCAATGTATTCCTTTTGTATATTATAACTGTTAGTATTATTCCACAGTTTATAAATGTTCTATATTGTTTGTTATTCTTTTTTTTAATTTCATTCATTTTTTGTCTTTGTGTATCAGTTTTGAAAGTTTTCATTGACTTATCTTCAAGTTATAGATTCTTTAATTGCTATGTCAGTTCTATCAATGAACCTATTGATGGCATTCTTATCAACATTACTTTTTGTCTGGTTTTGAATTTATTTTGATTCTTAGAGTTTCTTTCATCTCCTTGCTAACATTTACTCATCTGAACTTATGAATTTTCCTTTACCATGATATTTTGTGAATGTTTGTCCCCTCTAAAATTCATACTTAAGTTAAATTGCATTTTAACAGTGCTAAGAGGTGTGATATTTAAGAAGTGATTTAGATCCTGAGGACTTCCCTCCCATAAGTAGGTTTAATGCCTTAATAAAAGGGCTCAGATCCATGCTCTTGCCCTTGGACCTTCCACCTTCACCAGGTGAGTAGTCATGAAAACGACAGAGCATGCGAGGAGCAGTCTTAGAAGAAGGGACACTAAGTCTGTCAGCACCTTGTCTGTAGATTTTTAAGCCTCCTAAGAATCAATATATTTCTATCTAATAATTGACCCATCTCAGTTCCAGTTATCCCTTGCTATTTGTGGGGGATTGGTTCCAGGCCCTGTTGTAGACACTCAGATTTCTTATATAAAATGGCATAATTACATATAACCTATACACATCCTCTCTCAAATTACTTATAATAGCTAATACACTGAAAATATTATGCAAATAGATGTTATACAATATTGCTAAGGAAATAATGACAAGAAAAATACCTGTAAATTTCAGTATAGAGGCAATTTTATTACTTTATTTTTCTAATGTTTTTGACTTGCAATTGGTTGAATCCATGGATGTGGAACCTATAGATATAGGGGGCCAACTGTATTCTGTTATAGTAGCACAAAGTAGGCTAACACAACATATTAATCATGGTTATTTCAGATTGCTAGTCTAATACGGCCAATATGTTTATCAAACATGAGTCTGATTCTGATGATTGCTTTGTCTTTGACAGTGCTTTACCTTCATTTTTAACATGTCTTGTGAATTTTGTTTTTCTTTGCTTTCCAAGGTCCCGCCCTTTGAAGGTTTTGCCTAGATATGTGGATTCTTAAAAGGTCCCAGCTAATTTTATGTCAGTTGAGAAACACTTACAGTTTTTAACACGTTATCTTTGCTTGTTGAAGAGGCTACCTTTTTTCCATTGTATGTTTTGTTTTAGCACCTTTGTCTAGTATGAGCTAACTGTATTTAGTGGGTTTGTCTCTGTGTCTTCTAGTCTGTACCACTGGAATACATGTCTGTATTGGTGCCAATACCATGCTGTTTTTATTACTATAGTTTTGTAGTATAAGTTAAGGTCTGATATTGTGATGCCTCCTGCTTCACTTTTCTTACTAAGGATTGCTTTGGCTATTCTGGGTCTCTTATTTTTCAAAATGGATTTCATGACTACTTTTTCTATTTCTATGAAGAATCTGATTGGGACTTTAATATGAATTGCAATAAATCTGTATAGTGATTTTGATAGTATGACCATTTTGACAATGTTAATTCTGCCTATGCAAGAGCATGGGAGATCTTTCCATCTTCTAAGGTCTTCTTCAATTTCTTTCTTTAGTGTTCTTTAGTTTTCATTGTTGAGTTCTTTCACATCTTTTGTTAGGTTGATTTCCAAATATTTTATATTGTTTCTTTCTGAGGTTATTGTGAGTGGGGGTAGTTTTCCTAATTTTCAGTGGATTCATTTCTGATGTATAGGAACACATTGATTTATGGGTGTTATGGAAAGCAGTATGGAGATTCATCAGAAAACTTGGAATGGAACCACCATTGATTCAGTTATCCCACTCCTCAATTTATGCCCAAATGACTTAACATCTGCCTACTACAATGATGCAGCCATATATCAATGTTTATAGCAGCTCAATTCACAATAACTAAACTATGGACCAACCTAGTCGCCCTTCAAAAGATGAATAAAGAAAATGTGGTATATATACACAATGGAATATTACTCAGTCAAAAATAAGAATGATATTAAAACATTTACCAGTAAGTGGATGGAACTGGAGAATATTATGCTAAGTGAAATAAACCAATCCCCAAAAACAAAAGGCCACATGTTTACTTTGATATGTGGATGCTAAATCATAATATGGGGTGTTGGTAGGGAAGAATAAAATTACTTTGGATTAGACAATAGGGTATGAAGGGAAAGGAGGAGGAATGGGAATAGGAAAGATAGTAGGATGAATTGGACATGATTATCCCATGTGCATTTGTGGTTACAAGACCGATGTAATTCTACATCATGTACAACCAGAATAATGAGAAATTATACTCCATATATGTGTACTATGTCAAAATACATTCTACTATCATATATAATAAGAACAAATAAAAATATTTTAAAACATGCTATGTGCAATCTCAGTAGACCACTTCAATTTTGCCATTTAAGCAAAAAATACCATCTTGCATTAATTATATGAGAATAAATATTTAGCTTCTTAGAATTCTTCAGAAACAAAGAGATTACAGTATTCTCTCCACAGACTGTAGTATATCAAGAGCAATCAGAAGGCATGCTGACATAGTAACTGTTCAATGTTCAACGTGGCCAACTGTAAAATTTGTGATGACAACAGAACATTTTGGGCATTTGTGACAGTTGTTGGTGGCATAAAAATAAGCCTCTGTAAGTTTACACCTGGAGGAAAAAAATCTATTTCTGTGTGATGATCTTACCTTTGTTATCCTTCAGGTGCACATTTTATGAATGCACCTGGGTTTTGCAAATTAGTGTTGATAAAAATATTTTAAATAGGGGATTAGCAAATAATCAAAGCAGAATTAAAAGCAATAAATTATTAAACTGGGTTGTAGCAATGCAACTATTTAGAAATAGCTAGGTACAGCAATGATTTTTACCATGTACACATGGTGATATTTATTTCTCAGTATAATGATCAATATACCAAAATTTCATTGTTTTGTACTTCTAGCTAATCAGATTAGTTTCTTTACCAAAGAATAAGATACATACTTGTGTTAGTGATAGCTTTATTACTGTGACCAAAATACCTGACAAGAACAATTAATAGGAGGAAAGATTTCATAAGTTCAGTTTATGGTTGGTAAACTCCATTGCTTATGACCTGGGTAGAGTAAGAACTGTCAAGGCAGAAGAGTGTGGTAGAGGAGAGAAGCTCAGCTCATGATACCTAGAAAGCAGAGAGAGAGGAAAAAGGGTCAAGAGACAAGATGTAATTCCCAAAGACACACTACCAATGACCTATTTATTCAAGTTATGCCCCACTTACCTAAAGTTACTAATGGTAGTCTATTCAAATTATTAATCTATGAAGTGTCTTAATTCATTGATGAGGTCACAGTTTTCTGCATTGCCTAAAAACACCATCCTCAGCCTTTTGGTTTTAGGGATCATGCTTTCAAAATCTGAGTTTTTTTTCAGGGAATATTTCTAGATCCAAATCATAACAATATTAAATTTAATAACATAAATCTCCAACATAAAATTAAAGTAGTATGTGAATGTTTATATTTATTTCTACATGTTTCCCTTGCATTTGGGCTGGTAGTAATGATAATGGAGAATGTTTTCCTTGACTTTATCACAACCCAATTGACTTCTATTCATGTATGGAATGCTTCCTAGGTTTAAGATTATTGCTCACAGTGATCTTTCAGATGATAAGCCCTTATTTGTGATATAGCACATAAAAACAGCCATATATAAGGCAACAATATATTGGAAGTTCATGTGTTTCCTGACGAGGTGAAGCAAGGTTTATTTGCAAGCTCTTTGGGCTCATTGACTTTCATTGCCTCTCCATCTGTTTCAGTTGGTTTGTCATCTTTAGTGCAATGGAATATGGTCCATCTAATTCAACCTGCAGTAGTCAGTTCATTTAACTAGGTCAATGGATGGTTTTGTCAGAAGTTTTTTTGTGTGTATATGTGTGTGTGCGCACGCGCGCATGCATGCTCAGGAGCAGAGATAATTGTTTTGCTGTTTGGTTTTGTTTCCACTAAAACAAAACTAGGCAACTAGCAAAAACATAGTAATCTCATAAAAAAAAGTCCTTTTACAAATCCCCAGTCAGATTCAGTAACTGAGTTAGTATGATTTTTTGGAAATGTCATTAGTCTCAAACTATAGCAGTGTTTTCCTAAGGAAGATGTCAGATGCCCCAAGGAATCACCCATTATTACATGATACAAAAAGTTATGGATAATTATTAACAGCAGTTAACACTGAAGAGTGAAAATGGGGTGAGGATTTTAAACATCTTACTTGCTGCTATATTGTTTGAATTTTTAAACAACAATTATTACATTTTAAATTAAAATAAACAGGAAAAAAATAAAGATAGATATAGTTTTATACTGCTCCTTGGTAATTATACACTGAGCCAGTGTTGGGATGATAGAATCAAAGGGGACCACACATATACAACTTCAGTTATACTCCATATTTTTGAATGTTTGAGAGCAATCCTGAGGCATTCCTCTCCTTTTTTTAAATTTTTTTACTTACATTTTTGCCTTTCTTTTCTTTGGTATTCTTTTTCTGCTTTTTACATAACATAACATGAAGCACTTATACATTCACAATGTTATACAACCATCACATCTACCATGTTCCAAGTTATATTTAACATCTCTCTCTCTCTCTCTCTCTCTCTCTCTCTCTCTCTCTTTCTCTCTCTCTCTCTCTCTCTCTCAATAAGGGCTTGTCTCCAATTTCACTTTTCCCCCAATCTTTGGAAAGCACAAATCTGCTTTCTATTTCTGTGGATTTACTATTTTTAATTATGTCTGCAAATGGAATCACACAATATGTACTCTTTGTGTCTGGCTTCTTTCTCTAGCATGATTCCAAAGTTCATGCACACTGTAAACTGTATCAATAATTTGCTCCTTTGTATGGTTGAATAATATTCTATTATGCAGATACATCAAATTTGTTTAGCCATTAACTTATTGACGAAGATTTTGTTGTGTCCACTTTTTAACTGTTTTATGTAGTGCTGCCATGAACATGTATGTACAAGTGTTTGAGTATGTTTTTAATTTGGGGATTATGCATATATATATCAGATTACTGATTCAGAAGGTAACTCAGTGTTTAAGTTTTCATTTTTGTTTTGTTTTGTTTTTGCAGTGGGGACTGGAGATTGAACTCAAGGGCACTTGACCACTGAGCCACATCCCCAGCCCTATTTTGTATGTTATTTAGAGACAGTTGTTCAGAAGGTTCTTTTGCTGAGGCTGACTTAGAACTTGTGATCCTCCTGCCTCAGCCTCCCAAGCCTCTGAGATTGGGAGCTATGGTTTATGGGTGTGAACCATAGTGCCTGGCAATGTTTAAGCTATGGAGAAACCAGTGAACTGTTTTCCACTCTATTACTCCAACTGATCCATGATTCTTCCTTCCTTTCTTTTCTTTCTTTTCTTTCTTTCTTCCTACCTAATTACTCTGCCCTCTAATATTGTAGAAACAGCTGTTGATTTCAGACCTGCCTCTTACTGTGTGTTTGGGCACATCACTTATTTCTTAAAGTCCTACTCTCCTCCCATGTAAACACAGATCAAATTTACTTCATAGGGTGTGAGAAAGATTAAATGCTGTGCCATATGTCACAGTGTTTGGACATTTGAAACATTTGATACTTATAAAAATATGTATTGAAGGCTGGGATTGTGACGCAGTGCTACAATGCTTGCTTAGCATATATGAGGCACTGGGTTTGATCCTCAGCACCATATAAAAATAAGTAAATAAAATAAAGGTATTGTGTCCTTCTACAACTAAAAATACTTTAAAAATATGAGCAATGTCAAATATTTCTGTAAGATATGGGAGTACATTTTTCAGTCTCTTAAAGACCTTTCTCCCTACTTCACTCCATGTTAGAAGACCTTGTCCATTAAACTCTCGCAATCACAATCATATTCACATTTAGGTAAGAAAGATAAAGATGAAGAAGATTGAATGCATTTGCTTGGAAATCATGTTTCACTCAACTTTATTCCTTCTAAGGACTGAAAACATCACTCAATTAAGGGAGACATTTTGAATTGAGATTCTGTAAGTTCTAAATGATAAACATTCATTTTCTAGGAATACCAGTCTGTATTTGTTTAAAGTTACCATCATTCCTCCATGTGGAATCCTCAAAAGAATACCCTAACTCCTGTACAGGAAATCCCAAGTCATTTCTCCCGCCTGGGAAGACCTTCATGGTGCTCCTCCAGGACCACATCTTTAGCTACTCTGCAGCTCTTTCTACTGTGGTGACACTGGTCTTTTTGTTCCAACTTCCACATACCATATGCCATCCAATGCATCCTTTGCATTTCTTCTTTCCCGAATTCTCTTTCCACAGACTTTAACACAACTAGTTCCAAAGTTTCTTTAAACCAACAGTCAATGGGTTCCTTAACAGAGAGGTTTTCTCTGATCATCTAAAGTAAAATAATTCCCTACCCTACTGCTATCTTTTATTCACTTTATTGAACTTTAATCTTTGTCTTTGTCATAACACTAGCATCTTCTGCAGTGTTACATGTTCATTTATTTACTAATTTATTGTATGTCTCGCCATTAGGATTTAAGTTTCTGAGAGAAAGGCTTTTGTTTTCTTGTTTATTGGTTTTTATCCAGCACCTAAAATCATGCCTTGGTAAACCATAGGTGTCTCAAGAAGAATTTGTGCAAAATGACCATTAACACAACTAATAACACTGCAAAGCATTAAATTACTTTCTCAGAAATATTATGCTCATTATGCAAAAATAAATTGTTCACTGAAGCAAAATTAAAACTTTTGTCATATTCCTCCCTTGTTTCCCAATGAAATATGAAAGATTTAAAGGTAGAATATGTGTTAATGTAGGTTCTAAACTCCCACAAGTCTAAGAGTCTGTCCTCTTACATTTGTTATAAGAAATACTCTATTATGAGTGCTGAATTAATATGCATCATGATTGATTTAAAATGCATGGTGTTTTGCACTGGTATTCAGCCAACATCTATATTCAATTAAATAATCATTACAGTTGCCTGTGTGTGTGCATTACACTAATGGCAAGAGCTATATACTACTTGTAAGGGCTGGATTTTATTCTGGGATGATATAGGTGACATCCCAATCTGGGCGAGATGCAGAAATTTGAAATTCTGTCCTCATAAATTAGAATGTGCAGAGTGGAGAGTCAACACTATAGAACACCTAATTTAAAAGTCTACTTGTGCATTAAAAAAAAAAAAAAAAACAAAAAAAACAAAGGAATCCCTTGCTTCCATTGAGCTTTGGGGATAAGCTGCATAACAGGTTTGCGTTAAGTTTAACTGTAAAATGTGTCACTTTTCCTGGTATTTGAATCTGCAGGCAACATCTCGTTCTGTAGCTAATTCACCTGCTCTGCCAGGTGTCCTCATCACCATATGTATAAATATTTGTCTCAATTCTTCCTTTTTTTATCACTCTGTTTTTGTGTATATTAGAAGAACCAGAGACAGAGCCAATTTGCTAAGGAAAAGAAGCATCTTAAGCTATTTCTTCTTTTTTTGGCTGTTGGTGACTTTGGTCTCTCTAAATAGTCCCTGTTATACTTGGCTGGCATAAGACAAATTTCTCTGAGCTAAATGCAGCCTTGGTGCATTAAAAAGTAAAAGAAAAAGGTAGTCTATTATTTCTCCAAGAGTATCAAGTTGTACAGATGTGTGAGCATCTTTCTCACATGCCTATTTCTTTGGGAATCATTTCATACTTGCATTTTTTTTTTATGTCACAACAAGGTTATTGGCTTTGCAGTCAGATTTAGACTTGAATTTCACCTTTTCCATTCCATAGTACTGCCATCTTGAGCAAATTGCTTGATCTCTTCAGACCTCAGCTTGCTCATCCATGAAATGTGTGAAACTGCAGGGCAGAGGTGCTGTGCCATTCGTCCTTCACATTCCTGCTTACTGGTCACCTTCTCCAAGAGACCTTCCCTGACCACTGTATGCCAAAGGACACCTTTGCACTAGTGCGTAGAATGCATCTCTATGGTATGTGGTTCATAATAGAGGCTCGGTTCACAAATCCACCCTCACCTTGGCAAACCCACAGGCACTGCTTAGTGCTGAGACTGCAGACACTGTGTCATCCGTATGCTTTGCTGAATAAATGAAATCAGGTCAGTGTACCCAAAATGGACACACTTTTTTTTTATACTAATATAGAGTTGTCCATTTGCACAGAGCTTAGAAGAGTAGTCACGCCTTCCTCTTAAAAAACCAAGCAACCAACCATAAAAGTCAAGAAAACAGGAAAAACAGCAAGCTCAATGGAAGTCAGAAAGCTGAATCCTATCTACCAATATTCAAATCAAATTCCTTCATATTTCTTCATGCCCTATTTGTATTTTACAAAGGAAAGAAGCTTATTTGCCCTATTATTGATTTTCTTTTTCATTTCATATGGCTTTCATGTGAATTTTGCCTAGAAGCAGGTTTGCACAACAGAAAATGGTGCTAAACTAGCAATTAAAGCATTAGGAATTTAGTTTCTTCTTCTATTAATTAGCTGAGAGAAATTAGAATGGTTGGTAAGGCATGTCTCTGGAAAAAATCTTGCCTCATTCACTTTTAATCATTATTATTTGAGAGAGACAGAGAGATACTTGTCCTGTTTTATATTTTAGGGTCCCAGAAATTCTTGGCTTCTGTGCTGATTTAGTCTAGAAAGTTGTAAAAAAGATTCCAAAAGGGATATGGTTGGTCCTTTGCCAGCTGAAACTATTCAGTGTAAACATGGAAATAATACAGACTTTGAGACCTACTTATTGTTAAATCTAATTTTGAGATCATTATGGCAGTTCTTCTAAAAATGTGACCTATTAATAGTGAATTATATTTGCAGGTGAAATGAGAATATCTATAGAAACAGGTAGGGTTTTCTTTAAACCACAACTTCGTTACAAGCTATTTTATGGATTTGGAAGTCATTTAGCATTTCTTAGTCTCTATGTTCTCACCTGTAAAATAGGCATAATAATATCTAAATTTCAGGGTTTTAAGTAAGATTAAATTAATGTCTCTAATATATCTAGCCCAAAGGACTTGGACTATTTCATACATTACTACTTTTAAACAAAATGTGAAGGAAGTCGATAGAATTTAAATGAAATAATGTTGGAACTATAATTAGCACCTAGTGTTCCTGTAGACTTTAGGGTCTAGATTCCTTGTAAAATACAACTTTGTTCTCTTATTTAATAATTAGAAGAAAACACAACTCTTCATGTACTCATGTCACAGAAAATCTAAACATAACATGACCTTGTGTGCAGGTCAGAAAAATATCGTAGAATTCTTTATGCATCATATAATTGCTAAGAAAGATCTGCTTATTTTAAGAAAAATGATTTGAACAGGATAATGCCTGTATTTAGACTTTTATTTCATTCTTTTGTGTAGTATAGTCAATATTCCCAAGCTCTGTGTACATGATGATTCCTCTATAGGTTTTATATGGGAGATTTGGGGGCACTAACAATTGTGTTTCTAAAGGGGATAGTTTTTTCCCTCTATGCAGATTTTTAGAAATTGATGCTCTTGTAAAGTGTAACATAACATCGAAAGAGTTACAAAAAAATATTCCAAATGGAATAATTCCATTGCCACACCAGTAGGTATTTAGCATTTCTTAAACAGTCTCATGACATATTCTTCACTTAGCATCAGTCTTTTTTAAAAAGAGGATCATTTGTCCATTTGTTCAAGTTGACTATTTCTAATATTAACTCAGTCACAAATCTTTACCTTTACTGCCAATTTCAGTAAAGATTGCCCCCTTCCTCTCTCCCTGTACCTAATACAATTCCCCAGAATACCAGAGACTTGTTTTGATTTTGTTATATTTACTCACTGGTACAAGGACTCACCCCTCCAGTTACTTTGCCAAAGCCCTGCTCCCACCCAGCTGAATTTACTCCATCTGATGGTCAGCCTTTCTGGAACTGTGCATATTCTGCCTTTAGATTCCCTGCTGACTCCACTATCTTGCTGGGCTGACTGAGAGGCCATGCCAACCTCCTGCCTTTTCTACACACACTTGTCTCTATTCCAGACAGGGAAAGGAAACGACAGATCCTAGAGAATGTTTTAATTCTCTCAACAGGCTCACTTTGTGAGTAATTCTTATAAGTGAAGCAAGGAAATTCTAATACAGAGGTTGACAAAAAGTAAGCATCTGACACCTTCAATAGTTTAGCTTTCTTTCTAATAGTAACTTGAGTGACTTCAGTGACCAAATTCTAAAAGATATATATTTGATTCTGATTCTTCTAAATTCATCTGTTCAAACTGGCTGTGATACAGCTAACTGCATGTAGTTTAAGTTGGCACACATTAGACATACAGCTGTAAGTCTAGAAATAGGGATGTTATTAATGAAAAGAAATTATTCATAGTTTCCCATGGCCTCTTTGATACAGTAATCTGGGCTCTTGGGGTAGAAGAGTCATATTCTAAAAGATCTGTGGAGATCAAGCTTCAGGTTAGAAATCAAACAACACCCAAACACTTCCATTTTCAAGTTTCAGTCAGGAAATATGTAGACTCTCACCTTTGTGATGACTTACTAAGATGCATCGGTTACAATTCTTTAGTTTCTCTCTGTTTTCAAATTCAGATGTCTTCCTTTGCCAAGTTTAAAAAGGAGAAAAAAATTAATCCTCTGGAGCTGCAACAGAAACATTTGGTCCTCCATAATCCTTAGTTCTTAACCTAATGTGGCAGCTCACAGGGAAGCTGTCGGATCTGCAATCCTAATTGCTCTAAGTTGCCTCCCATGTGTACACATGTAACAGTCAGGAGTGAATGTGCGTTGACAACTCCTCTACTCGGTTCCATGTTTCGAAGCATCCTCACAATGCACAGGGTTTTATGTCTGTGACTCGTGGGTAGGGTACATATGGCTGTTTAAGTAGTTGTTGCCAGAGTGGAAGCTGGTCTATTTGGAGAGTGTCCCTGATGGGTACAGAGATGAACATGAAACTATGGCATTACAACGGTTTGTGAAACATGTGGTGGCATGAATGCAGTTGAATATTGCTTATTCATAGCTGTATTCACTGGGGATGACAAATACAAAAGTGAACGGCCTCTATCAGGTATCTGGTGTGAAAAAAGCAATGTCCTAAGAAAGAGGAAAGCAACTCTGGAATGTTCTCATTAACAGTTATTCAAATAACTTAAAGAGTACAGACTCTTATTCCTACTTTGAAAAATTCATATGGTATGCATATGTGTGAGTGCGTGTGTGTGTATACATACATATACACACATGCACACACATAGCAGGGTAGGTATTAAATCCATGTTGGCAGAAAAGTCATCAATAAATGGTTCCTGCATTGAAAATGATATCACATGTAATTAGTCTTCTATAACAAATATTTTTTAAATTTCATATCATTGTAATTGGTGTGATTTTAATGCATAGCCATTTACCCTGGGGAGGAAAACTTTCCTCATGTATTGGCAATAGGTGAGGAATTTTAAATTTATGGCAAAAGAATTGGGACTTTTTGTTAATTATATCTTTCAAACATGATGATTTAGAGGTCAGTCAACTTACATTTTTGAGTCAAAGACTGATACTTTATTGGCAATAATAAAGCTAGTAGCTCTCCTTTGTAACATGATAAAGTACTAATAAGCCCATTACTTCTAAACTATTTGGAATCAGATAGAACATATTACACCTCACTGAACCTGCCATTTTTCTCCCCAACCCCTTCCTTAGTCTGAATACTTAAATCTTTACAGAACATAATGTTCTCCATCAGATCTTCTCAATCTTGTCTATATAAGATGTTCTACTGAGGAAACTTGCTGTTAGAAAGCATGAAGGTAGGGAGGAGGTGGACCTGTTTTGTAGCCTATCACATAATATTAAAATTTCTTTTCAGTGTTATATATTATTTTATCGCATTATTGTGATTTTCCTTTTCAATTTTATTACATATGTCTGTACTTTTATATTAAATATTCCTTTCTTTCAACTAAAGAAGTTGAGTATATTTCATGATTATTTAGTGGCTTTGAATGTGTTTTAACAGGAAAGTGGCATATATCAATTTTAATATCAAGAATTTGGTTTGTTTAGACTTTTTCTGATAGTGACTGAATAAAGTTTGTGTAATCACTGGTCTGTGGTCAATCCACAAATGTCCTTTGTTAGCCAACATAATTGGCGACTGTTGCCATTTTGTCTTAGAGCTGAGCTTCATGTTATGATAACAGAAATGTAGTTTCCCTCCATCTCTTGATCAGCGTCAAAGGAAAGTAGATCTAGTGAATATACTCGGGTTTTGCGTCAGCATCTAATGGTGCTGTACTTTATGCTAAAGCCAGAGCTCGCCCTTACAGCTCTGCTTCCATTTGACAAAACCCCCACTATGAATCACCCGGTGAGTTGGTATAGTGGGAATTTTTACTGCTCCCATCAGAGGTAGGATCCAGAGCCTGAATCATGTAACAGTAGGACTGGAAAATACAGAATGAGTCTTCTAATTGTGGTGCTGTACATCCAACATATTCTAATTGACCCATTTCATTAAAATGTATTCAGTGATAAGTTTATACTCAAAAACATTGATTGTTTCACAATGGAGTTTATGTGATTTCCACTTATTTTAAATTCTGGAGGACATATGGATATAGCCTTTTTTGAAGATTGTCTATTTAACCTATGTTTGATTGTGTTTATTTCATAGAGAAAGATTTTCTAGAATGGAAAGCCCAAATCATCTCATCCACACAGTCCCAGGGATACAAGATATTCTAGATTAAGATCACCTTGGACTTCTTCCTTTCTCCTCATTTGTTTCCACTCACTTGCCCCATATCAAATCTACTGAAAACCTCAGGTCCTTAGATTTTTCCCTTTAAAAACTGATTTCTCCAAGACTTACTGAAAACCTTGTTTGAGGGGTCCTAGGCAGGTGCTCCTCCTGAGCCTTTCAGGAGGCGAATAGCAGTTAAAACTGCAGACTCTGAAGCTGAGCTTATTGAACTGCTGCTTTCTGCCTTTGTGTCCTGGGATAAATTAGTTTGTTTCACATGGTCTCAGTTTCCTCATCTTTAAAATTGGGAATGCAAATCCCTACTTTCCATCTCCTAGGGTTGTGGTGAAAAGAAATGAATTATTACATATGAAACATTTAGAATATTTTTGGTCCAGAGTGAGTACTCAATGTAAATAGCTTCCCATTATCTCCTGGTTCTCACTTTCTTTCTCTTTTTGTCACTTTTTAGACATGCAGATTTTCTTTTTTGCTTTAGAAAATCAGTTCAACAAGATTTTCTCTTTCTTGAGCATGCCTTCAGAGAGTTACCAGCTGCCCAAGAGATTTATAGATATATATATTGAAATAACAAATAACTAAAAAATATACTGGAAAATAAAATGATTTTTCTACTCCATGCTTATAGTGACTTTAAAGATCCATGATCGCTTTGTTTTGAATTTTCTTAATCCTTGAATTTAAGCTGGTCACTTTCCTCTTCCTTTCTTCTCTTTTTCTTAAATTTCTCTTTCTTTTCCTTGTGCATCTCCTTCTTCCTCAATAGTTAGAGGGATAATGCAGCATTTTCCATTCCTTGAAAATTGACTATATTTCTCTTTTCTCCTTAAATTTACCAAGCACATTCAACCTATTACCCACGCATACATCATTATTTCTTTCTGAAATACAATTTCTCACTTTTCCTACCAGCCATGTTTTATGTATATATATGCATCCTGAAAACTCCAATTCATATATTATTTCCTCAGCATAATCATTCTCAACTCTGCAACTCAGTGGCATTACTGATGTTTTCATCTCAAGCAGTGTTAATTATTTTGCATTCACAATTAGTTGATTAGGCTCTTATATTCTCTTTTGGATTCAAATCATCCTAAGACGATCAACTTTGGGTTTCTTAGTTCTACAATGTCCAATACAGTGTTCTCACAGAAAAATATTTTCTGATTAAATGAATATCAGGATGTAGAAAGAAAAAAAATTGAGTGATTTCTCATGCTAGGGTTTTGGAAAATAGACAATAAAGTACAATTAGAAACTCAAGTTCTGTGTTCCACTGCTTCACAGGTGTGTGGAGGGAGCCCCATTGCAGGACACACCAACATTCCATCACCTCTCTCATAGCTTGCAACAAATCCACACTTCAGTCAACTGAGTCAAGCTGTTCAGTATCTTGAATCTACCAAATCAGGATCTCATGTCTCCGAGGAGTCAGCATTTATCATCTTCTATCCTACTACAAGTCCAGGACTTTGGCTTTTTCCTTGTATTCCTAGAAGCTCTCAGGCTCTATTCTCAGTGGGTGCTCAAATACCACTTGGGGTTGGATGGATGAAGGGATTCATGCTTCCACTTGCTCTACAGATGCATATTTGGCAACAGTTCAACTCAAAACCTAGGGAAAGAAAGTCTGAGAGTATGCAGTTAAACAATTCTGTAATTGCAAGGAAGCTGAATACTATCCCCTTCCTAAGGTGGGAAGGGAATGCTGATTAGCAGTTTGGTCTAAATTGTAGGCGTGTTCCACTGGAGTAGTTACATAGGTAGCATGGCTTCTTTGATTTATCTTGCTGGAACATGAGAGAGCTGAGAAGGAATGAGCATTCATATTTATTATTTTCATTATTATTTAAACTATGTAATATCAATTTATAGCTGAATGAATGAAAACTTCTATACACCAAAAAATGGACAACTCTGGCAAAGAACAAGATTGATGTTTAAAAAGATTTCCAGGATCTGCTGTTATATATAGACTTTGGATTTATCTAAGATGTGTGCCAAGCATGAAACATCATATATCTCCCTTGAAAAAAATCTTAAATGCTATGACATTAGCCACTTGCTTATAATTAAAGTATGTTGCCATTTCACCAAGCTTTCATTTACAGGAGAAAGTGCAAATTCCATCTCCCTTGAACTTTAGATACTTCCAACTTTTTTTCTTTGTTCTTTTCTTTAAAGCTTTGCAACAAATGCATCCCCATATGCTTATATTAGTTAATCTAGTATTAAACATATTGACTGTGCAAAATGTTGGCACCCATTAATAAATGTTTTCATTTTTTCATTCTCTCTCTTTTTTTAACTTTAGATTCTTCCTTTGACTACACAAGCAACAGCTGTCTAGCTGCCTGCACAAGACTGGATCTAATGCCTCTACTGAAATCTAGGTCAAAACACTTGGAATGCATGAATATCAAACAGAGTTTTCAAAACAGCAAATGAATACATCTTTAACTGGTGACATTTTCCTGTAGCATATGGCTGCAAGCTCAGGGGACTGAATGCTTTTTTGATGAATATGTTCCATCAAAAACTAAGGGATGGCAGTATGCTTTTGCCACCTTCTGTTTTGCCTTATGAAATGATAATGCAAACTCATAGATAGATACGATGATCACCAGGTTTTTACCTTCAGACCTATTTGAAAGGTGTATTTTCCCTTTTGTATGAATTGCTTTGTCTTTAGTTGGGTTTAGGTTTATACATAGCTGTCAGAGGTGACAACTAGTGGGAGGGAGATATTTCCTTCCTAGGATAATATTTGATTGGTGGAAAACTTCAAAAATATTGAGCTTAACCAAAGATACTCACTAGAGAGGAACTGGGGAGGATGGTCACAAGAGTAACTTACAGTCACAGCAGTGAAATGGAATAATAACTTACCAATGAACAACACAGAAAAAAGCCCTGGGAAATTGGGGGTTGACTCCTTAGTCCTTGATCTTCCACTAATAAACCAAATGGGACAGTGTACATCCTCTGTTATCTCTGTGACTTCACTATCCTTCCCCTGTCTTGAGTGAAAAGGCAGAGCTTTGTTGTTTACAAGGTTCCTCTTAGATCTAAACTCCCAGGTTTGTATAAGTTTCTGAAGAAATTTTATTGTTAATGGTAGCATGTTTTTCCGAATGACTTGGTGGAGAAGGGTATACTTTGAATTCTGTTTGATTGGCTTAATATTCATTTCTTACTAAGAAAAAAATTATCCAGACTTCACTCATGCCCAATAATAAAATAATGCAATGGAGGAACAATACTGGTTAAGCAAAGGGAGGGAGGAGAAACTTCCCCTCAGCTTCTCTTGTCTCCTGCCTCTTCTGGCAATATCTAAAATCTCTGAGTGGAAAGCCTGGGTCTACATCAAGTTTGGTGTAACACCCACTAGTTTAGAAAACATGTTAACAGTGGGGGTGATGGTGGAAAAAAGTGTGGAAATTACATTTCTTTCTTTTTGAATTTAGGTAAATTATATTAATCAAACTCAGTATATTACTTGTCAATCTTTAAGCCTGATGTTTTGCTTCTGGTTTGGATTTTATTTAAAAAATAAACAACTAGTAGAACCTGTGATTGTCACCAAAATCTAATAAAATGTACCATTTTATTCACAAGGCAAATGTGAAATTTTTTGCTTTGATTTATTTAGTAGTGCCTAATAGTATTCTTGAAATTACTTTCAGAAAAAGTATTCATTCAAAAGTGGATTCTCTCTCCCAACATAATCATTCTGTTTCCTAGTTTCATTCCTCAGTATTTACCACTGTTACCAGGTACTTTAGTGACCCTTGAAAGTAATGTATGCATAAAAATGTGAATGTATCCATGTGTTTTTATATATAGATATGCTCATGTTTTCCATTTTAGGAAAGTGGTAAAATATGGTATATACATAAAAGTAATTTGCTTTTTTCCTTTAATTATGTCTTAGATATCTTAATAAGCACATTTAATGGGCATACTTTAAGACTTTATATTTCCTTAGTGTGGGTACATGAAAACATTTAAAACATCCATCCTTAAAATCTTCTACTTGAATTAACTTTTTTCTTTTTGTACTATTTACAGATAGATTAGCAATGAATGTCAACATATCTATATGTATATATGTATATATACATATATACAGAGAGAGAGAGAGAGAGAGATAATACATCTCCAGTCTTTTTTATATTTTATTTTGAGACAGAGACAGGGTGTTGCTGTTTCTTAGGGCCTTACTAAGTTGCTGAGGCTGGCTTTGAACCTGTAATCATCCTGTCTCAGCATCTGGAGCCACTGGGACAAAATCTATGTATCTATGAATGTATGTGAGAACATCTAAAAACAAATTTCCTAGAAATACTTTTCTTGGTCAAAGGGTATGTATGTGCACTTTTTATTTAGGCAGATTGTTCCAAATAATGTTTACCTATAGCTATTATTTGCACTTTAAAAAAATTATGACTATAGTTGAACATCTTTTTGTATGTTAAAAAAAGTCTGTTCATATCCTTTGTCCATAAATGGAGTTAGAGCAACTTAGTAGCCATCTGGAAAAGAAAAGAAAATTGTATTTCTACTCTATTTCCAACACAAAAATAAACTCCAGATGGACTAAAGATTTTAGACTAAAAATAAGTACATTAAAGTACTATTAGAAAACATGAAAGGATATTTTTTGTAAGTCATCCAGAACTAAGGAAGATCTCTGTAAGCAAAATACAGAACCTACAATCCATGATGCTCTAAGTGCTTTAATGACTAACCCAATATATATTGAAAAAAATTAATGACAAATTTAGATGAATGACAGTGACATACTAGACAAGAGTTGATTGCTTTAAATGAATTGTAGCAGACACCCATTTAGGGCCAGTCTGTAGGAAGTTAAGGGATTCATACTCTCAGTCAACAAGCAACATACTCTGGATAAGGTACAAGATCCTACTTCATTTAAAACCCATGAGAGGACTAATAACACAAGGAAGCCAAAATGAAATTAATTCTATAATGCAAAAAAACCCTTCAAAATTACAATAGACCTAGAGCTGGTCTCATCCCTCCTGGAGCTGCCAGGAGGAAAGGAGAAGCCATAGTTGGGGTAAGGAGGATTCAGCTTAAACCTTAGTGACTCTGTGTGGCCTGGAATGACAGATTAAAATCCCAAGAGCCTGAACACATGCTCTAAATTGCCACCACCTACCCCTCCAGTCTCCACTGACTGCTTGACTATTCAGAGGAGATTCACCAAATGCTGGTAACAGTTTAGGAGTGCTCAGAATGTTTTTTTTTTTTTTTTTTTTTTTGCTGATCACAAGTGAGAGAAACCTTCTAAGACTTGTAGCAGCTCCTAGAGAGTGAGGCAGCCACCTCTCACACACCAACACACACGCCTCAGTGAATAACATTGATATCATTTTGCTTTTTTTGAACTTTATGATGAATATATCATTCTGTAGGTAGTCCTCTAAACTTTCATTTTTCACTTAAACTATAATGAAAATCATTCATAATACTAAGTGTGACTGTCTTATTTTGCTTGGCTACATTTCATTTGGTCTGGCTGCAATTCTTTTTTTTTTTTTTTTTTAACAGTAAATCAAGGTTTTTATCCATGCTTTCATCTAGTAGCAGTGCATTGTTTCTAGGGGACTAAAGAGCTGTAGTAAGTAAGCATTCTTGTATGTGTCTTCCTGTAGATAGGTGCTAAAGTTTCTGTTGTGTATATAGATAAGTGAGAAGATTCTGGGTATGCAAAAAATCCTTCTTTACAAGACTAGTCCAAATTGTTTCCCAAAAGGGTTGTACCAATTTATACAGCAACAGCAAAATACAAGAAGTCATATTGAACCCTATCCTTTCTGACTCTTCCTGGTATCAAGAATTCTTATTTGGGGCTGGGGATATAGCTCAATGGTAGTAGAACACTTGCCTAGAATGCATGTGGCTCCCAGTCTAAATAAATAAATAAATAAATAAATAAATAATAAAGAAAGAAAAATAAAGAGTTATTCTTTATAAGACATAAAGAAATACATCACTTTTCTTTTGATTTGCATTTATGCAACCACTGGTGATATTTACTAGACAAATATGTTTCTTCTATGAAAATTATTTGTCTTTTCACCATTCGTCTATTGAGTTTTTCCTTTTCTTAATGGTTTTTAGGAGATCTTTATACTTCCTCAATACTAACTGCTTTTAAGATGTATGTAGTAAAACATTTTTGAATATGAAGTTCATTTGTTTACTTTCTTTTATTTTTGTGGACATAAAAGCTTCCTTTTCCAATAGTCTCACACACATTTCTGTCACACATCAAAGCTCCATGGGCTATTTCTGATTATCTATTTTACTCTGCAGGTCTATTTACCTGTGTTTCCATTGATGCCATATTGTCTTAATTACTATAGCTCTGTAATATGTCTTTTATCTGGCACAAGAAAGAACAAAAGCCTTTTCTTCCTCAGAAGTGTATTATGATGGGTGATTCTTTGTTTTCCACATAGACTTTGAAAGAACTTTCTCAAATTCCCTGAAGAGGATATTGTGAGTTTGAATAGGTATGAATTAAATAGATTAATTTAAGGAGATTTGATCTCTATAAGATGGTCTTTCCTTTCTTTGCATGTCATCTTTCCATTTGTTTATACTTTTCTTAATGACCTACAATGAAATTTTAAAATTTGTCTTTCTTTTCCATATTTTCATTAGATTTATGATGATATTACTTTGTTTACTATTATAAATGGTACATTCTTTAAAAAAATGTTTTCCTAACTGTTCTTTGTAGTAGGAATTCAGTTGGCTTTAGAGGTACAGATATCTTTCTAAATTTTTGTATTTTTCCTAATAACTTGCTGATATTTTAGGAGTTCCTATATAAAGCATCAGAATAACTGCAAAATAATCAATGTTGTTCCTTTGTCTCCTGTTTTAAGGCAGATATGAGGAAAATTACAAGATGTCCTAAATTTAATTCCACAGGACTAGAGGATGGAAGTAAGAAGAGATGGAGGCAGGGGGAGGTAAATCAGTAACAAGCAATGGGCTTAAAATTAAATTAAAACCTTAAATCCTATCAAGACCCCATGGGTGCTGTCATATTCTGCCTGTAACCCCAACCAATCCAGAGGCAGTTTCATGCCATCCCAATTCTCTTATCTATGATAAATGTAGGATTGTTTTTGTAAACAGTTTATTCCTTCCTTCCCAAATTTACATTATTAAAGACTCTGGCTTTTTAAATGTGATGAACATTTTTTCAACTACTACCTAGCTTGGCTGCTGAAGACTAGGGGCTCTTGTTTCAGGACTGGTCCTTTCTTTCTAGTTAGGGAAATCAGCTAAAGTGTGGATACGTCTAGACATAATTTTTTTTTTTTTTTTTGAGTTGGGTACTGGGGATGGAAGTCAGGTGAACTCAACCACAGAGCCACATCCCTATATTGTATTTTATTTAGAGACAGGGTCTCACTGAGCTACTTAGTGCCTCATTTTTGCTGAGACTGGCTTTGAACTCTCAATCTTCCTTCCTTAGCCTCCCAAGCCACTGGAATCACAAATTCTTTAAATAAGAAAGTTTCCTTAAGTTGTTTTCTAGTAAAAGCCTTCATGGTCAACTCAGGGTCAGCCTGAAACCAGTTTTCCAAGAACAGCCATGTGCAGAAGTAGCCTGCTTATCCTTATGATGACCTTTTGAGGTCACAAACTCAAAATTACTGGAAAAGACCATGATAACTACCCCTCCCCAAGAAAAGAAACTTGTGAAACTGAATCAGGCATGAAGGTGCATGCCAGACTTAGCAGTTTAGAGAAACCTTGTTTAAAACAAAAAGTTATTTAGTGACCTGTAGACTTATCTCTTTTTTATATTACTTTCCACATAGCATTGACAAAAATAACTATTATTAATAGTGGTGACCTTGAAAAGCACTATAGCAGTTTACTTTTATGTGTGATAATGTTTATTGGTTAGAATAGAAATAAATATTTTCTTTCATTTTATAAGGATGACTTTCCTAATATTAAATATCTAGGAACTCTAGAAAATAAATTGATTTTCATGTTATTCTTTTTTCTCAAGAGGTTTCTTAAGTATATGATTTAACTTTTTCTTTTTTTTTTTGTTTTCTGTAATTTTCTTTTTTTTTTTTTATTTATTTTTTTACGTTTACATAGGGTAATGACGTTTCTTTTTTTTCCCCTTCCCCCCCACCGCTCCCACCCTTTTCCCTTTATACACTCCTTCTTTCCTTCATTCTTACCGCTCTCCTTAGCCTAACTCTAAACCTAACCCTAAACCTAATGCTAACCCCTCCCACCCCCATTATATGTCCTCATCCGCTTATCAGCGAGATCATTCGTCCTTTAGTTTTTTGAGATTGGCTTATCTCACTTAGCATGATATTCTCCAATTTCGACCATTTGCCTAAAAATGCCATAATTTTATCATTCTTCATTGCGGAGTAATATTCCATTGTATAAATATGCCACAGTTTCTTTATCCATTCATCAACTGAAGGGCATCTAGGTTGGTTCCACAATCTGGCTATGGTGAATTGAGCAGCAATGAACATTGATGTGGCTGTATCTCTGTAGTATGCTGATTTTAAGTCCTTTGGGTATAGGCCAAGGAGTGGGATAGCTGGGTCAAATGGTGTTTCCATTCCAAGCTTTCTGAGGAATCTCCACACTGCTGTCCAGAGTGGCTGCACTAATTTGCAACCCCACCAGCAATGTATGAGTGTTCCTTTTTCACCACATCCTCGCCAACACCTATTGTTGCTTGTGTTCTTGATAATCGCCATTCTAATTGGGGTGAGATGAAAACTTAGGGTAGTTTTGATTTGCATTTCCCTTATTACTAGGGATGTTGAACATTTTTTCATATATCTGTTGATTACTTGTACATCTTCTTCTGTGAAGTGTCTGTTCATTTCCTTAGCCCATTTGTTGATTGGATTATTTGTATTCTTCGTGTAGAGTTTTTGAGTTCTTTATAGATTCTGGAAATTAGCGCTCTATCTGAGGTATGGTTGGCAAAAATATTCTCTCACTCTGTAGGCTCTCTCTTCACATTGCTGATAGTTTCCTTTGCTGAGAGAAAGCTTTTTAGTTTGAATCTATCCCAGTTGTTGATTCTTGCTTTTATTTCTTGTGCTATGGGAGTCCTGTTAAGGAAGTCTGATCCTAAGCCAACAAGTTGAAGATTTGTACCTACTTTTTCTTCTATAAGATGCAGGGTCTCTGGTCTGATTCCAAGGTCCTTGATCCATTTTGAGTTGAGTTTTGTGTAGGGTGAGAGATAGGGGTTTAATTTCATTCTGTTGCATATGGTTTTCCAGTTTTCCCAGCACCATTTGTTGAAGAGGCTATCTTTTCTCCATTGCATATTTTTGGACCCTTTGTCTAGTATGAGAAAATTGTATTTATTTGGGTTTGTGTCCATGTCCTCTATTCTGTACCATTGATCTACCTGTCTATTTTGGTACCAATACCATGCCGTTTTTGTTACTATTGCTTTGTAGTAGAGTTGAAGATCTGGTATTGCAATACCCCCTGCTTCGCTCTTGCTACTGAGGATTGCTTTAGCTATTCTAGGTTTTTATTCTTCCAGATGAATTTCATAATTTCTTGCTCTATTTCTGCAAGGTACATCATTGGGATTTTAATTGGAATTGCATTGAATCTGTATAGCACTTTAGGTAGTATAGCCATTTTGATGATATTAATTCTGCCTATCCAGGAACATGGGAGATCTTTCCATCTTCTAAGGTTTTCTTTAATTTCTTTCTTTAGTGTTCTGTAGTTCTCATTGTAGAGGTCTTTCACTTCTTTTGTGAGATTGATTCCCAACTATTTTATTTTTTTCGATGCTATTGTGAATGGGGTAGTTTTCCTAATTTCTCTTTCTGAAGATTCATCACTTATGTATAAAAATGCATTGGATTTATGAGCATTAATCTTGTAACCTGCTACTTTACTGAATTCACTTATGAGTTCTAAAAGTTTTCTGGTGGAATTTCCAGGTTCCTCTAAATATATAATCATGTCATCAGTGAACAGGGATAGTTTGAGTTCTTCTTTTCCTATTCGTATCCCTTTAATTTCTTTGGTTTGTCTGATTGCTCTGGCTAGAGTCTCAAGGACGATGTTGAATAGAAGTGGTGAAAGAGGGCATCCCTGCCTTGTTCCAGTTTTTAGGGGGAACGCTTTCAGTTTTTCACCATTTAGAATGATATTAGCCATGGGCTTAGCGTAGATTGCCTTTATAATGTTTAGGAATGTTCCCACTACCCCAATTTTTTCTAGTGTTTTGAGCATGAAGGGATGCTGTATTTTATCGAATGCTTTTTCTGCATCTATTGAAATAATCATGTGATTCTTAACTTTAAGTCTGTTGATATGGTGAATGACATTTATTGATTTCTGAATGTTGAACCAACCTTGCATCCCTGGGATAAAACCCACTTGATCGTGGTGCACTATCTTTTTAATATATATTTGTATGCGATTTGCTAAAATTTTGTTGAGAATTTTTGCATCGATGTTCATTAAGGATATTGGTCTGAAATTTTCCTTCCTCGATGTGTCTCTGTCTGGTTTAGGTATCAGGGTGATATTGGCTTCATAGAACGAGTTTGGGAGGGTTCCCTCCTCTTCTATTTCATGGAATAGTTTGAGGACTATTGGAATGAGCTCTTCTTTAAAGGTTTTGTAGAACTCGGCTGAGAACCCCTCTGGTCCTGGACTTTTCTTTGTTGGTAGGCTTTTGTTGACCTCTTCTATTTCATTGCTTGAAATTGGTTTATTTAGGTTGTGTATGTCCTCCTGGTTCAGTTTAGGTAATTCATATGTCTCTAGAAATTTGTTGATGTCTTCGAGGTTTTCTGTTTCGTTGGAGTATAGATTTTCGAAATAGTTTCTAATTATGTTTTGTATTTCACTCGTGTCTGTTGTGATGTTTCCTTGTTCATTCCGAATTTTAGTAATTTGAGTTTTCTCCCTCTTTCTCTTTGTTAGTGTGGCTAAGGGTTTATCAATTTTATTTATTTTTTTCAAAGAACCAACTATTTATTTTGTTAATTTTTCCAATTGTTTCTTTTGTTTCGATTTCATTGATTTCGGCTCTGATTTTAACTATTTCCTGTCTTCTACTAGTTTTGGTATTGGTCTGCTCTTCTTTTTCTAGTGCTTTGAGCTGTAGTGTTAAGTCGTTTATTTGTTGATTTCTACTTCTTTTTTTGAATGCACCCCATGAAATAAATCTTCCTCTAAGTACTGCTTTCATAGTGTCCCAGAGATTTTGATATGATGTGTCTTTGTTCTCGTTTACTTCTAAGAATTTTTTATTTCCCTCCTGATGTCTTCTGTTATCCATTCATCATATAATAGTGTATTATTTAGTCTCCAAGTATTGGAGAAGTTTCTGTTTTTTATTCTGTCATTTATTTCTAATTTCAATCCATTATGATCTGATAGAGTACAAGGTAGTATCTCTATCTTCTTGTATTTGCTAACAGTAGCTTTGTGGCATAAAATATGGTCTATTTTAGAGAAGGATCCATGTGCTGTTGAGAAGAAAGTGTATTTGTTCTTTGTTGGATGGTATATTCTATATATGTCTGTTAAGTCTAAATTGCTGATTGTGTTGTTGAGATCTATAGTTTCTTTATTCAATTTTGTTTGGACGATCTATCCAGTGGTGAGAGAGGTGTGTTAAAATCGCCTAGTATGATTGTGTTGTGGTCTATTTGAATTCTGTAATTGAGAAGGATTTGTTTGAAGTACGTGGATGAGCCAATGTTCGGGGCATAGATATTTATGATTGTTATGTCTTGCTGATTTATGCTTCCCTTAAGCAGCATGTAATGTCCTTCTTTATCCCTTCTGACTAGTTTTACTTTGAAGTCCACATTATCTGAGATGAGGATGGATACTCCAGCTTTTTTGCTGTGTCCGTGTGCATGGTATGTTTTTCCCCATCCTTTCACCTTTAGTCTATGGGTGTCTCTTTCTATGAGGTGAGTCTCTTGCAGGCAGCATATTGTTGGATTTTTCTTTTTAATCCAATCTGCCAGTCTGTGTCTTTTGATTGATGAATTCAGGCCATTAACATTCAGGGTTATTATTGTGATATGATTTGTATTCCCAGTCAATTGACTCATATTTGTTTTGACATGATTTGGTTTCTCCTTTATTTGGCTATTCCTTTAGGCTAGCGCCTCCTGTTGCTGATTTGCATCGTTGTTTTTCATCTCTTCCTCATGGAATATTTTGCTGAGAATGTTCTGTAATGCTGGCTTTCTTTTTGTAAATTCCTTTAGCTTTTGTTTATCATGGAAGGATCTTATTTCATCGTCAAATTTGAAGGTAAGTTTTGCTGGGTATAAGATTCTTGGTTGGCATCCGTTTTCTTTCAGGGCTTGGTAAATGTTGTTCCAGGCCCTTCTGGCTTTTAGGGTCTGGATTGAAAAATCTGCTGATATTCTTATTGGTTTCCCTCTGAATGTAATTTGATTCTTTTCTCTCGCGGCCTTTAAAATTCTGTCTTTATTTTGTATGTTAGGTATTTTCATAATAATGTGTCTTAGTGTGGGTCTGTTGTAATTTTGTATGTTTGGAGTTCTATAAGCCTCTTGTACTTGGTTTTCCATTTCATTCTTCAGATTTGGGAAATTTTCTGATATTATTTCATTGAATAGATTGTTCATTCCTTTGGTTTGTTTCTCTAAGCCTTCCTCAATCCCAATAATTCTTAAATTTGGCCTTTTCATGATATCCCATAATTCTTGTAGATTCTGTTCATGATTTCTTACCATCTTTTCTGTTTGGCCAACTTTGCTTTCGAGATTAAATAATTTGTCTTCAATGTCTGAGGTTCTGTCTTCCAGGTGCTCCATTCTATTGGTTATGCTTTCTATGGAGTTTTTAACTTGGTTTATTGTTTCCTTCATTTCAAGTATTTCAGTTTGTTTTTTTTTCAGTATCTCTAACTCTTTATTGAAATGATCTCTTGCTTCCCGTATTTGGTCTTTTAACTGTTGATTGGTGCGATCATTTAATGCCTGCATTTGCTCTTTCATCTCCTCCTTCAACGCCTGCATTTGCTCTTTCATCTCCTCATTTGCTTCCCTGATCGTTTTAATTACGTACATTCTGAACTCCCTTTCTGACATTTCTTCTGCTGTGCTGTCATTGGGTTTTATTGATGTAGTATCTAGGTTTGTTTGGGACATTTTCTTCCCTTGTTTTCTCATATTGGTCAGTTGTCAGTGGGACCCTGAGATATTGCAGTTTTCCGCTATTGGCTTATAGTGTCCCGGTAGATTTCCAGTGTATCACCTCCCAGCCTTCTGTAGCCTGATGTCTTGGAGGAATCTGATAAAGCAGCGTATCTGAAGAAAACTGCCCCTAGCCCCCTACTGGTTCCACGATTTGGAACTGGCTCTGTGCTGAAATGCTCTCACTGTGGGCCTGCACCGTGCAGCTGGCCGTGTGGGAGGAGCTCACTGCCGGAGTGTGGAAGGCTACCTTGGGAAGACTCTAGCTGCCCTGCCCGGCTCCAATAAGCCACCTCTATCTGGGCCTGCCCCCCGGGCCGAGCTTTACCCAGTGGGCAGACTCACCCGTGGCTCTATTTCAGTCCGAGTCTCTCAATGCCTCCCCTTCTTAACTCCTGGGTTCTGGAGCGACAGGGGGTGCAGTCTCCCTCTAGGCCGCCATCTTGGATCGCCCCCTGATTTAACTTTTTCTTATAAGTTTTAAGGAACCCACTCAGAATACTTTATAACCCATTAGCTTTTTTTTTCTAAAATTATTTATCAATCAGTAAAAAAGTAACATTTTATGTGTTTAATTACCTTTGAGTCAATTTTGTTTTCTCAGTAAATAATCTTGTTTCACTGATACTTTTAAGTATTTTAACATACAATTATACATTTTTTATATTCTTTACATCTCCATATCTTTTATAGTCTTTATCTTTGGTTCAACTTCTCTCCGACCCCCTTTTCTTGATTGGACCTTTAACAAATATACTTTTCCCTGAAAGAATCAGTACATGTTTCTTTTTATTTGGAAGGGGTAGTGTCAATATTTGCTTTACTTTGAGGATCCTTATACAGAGTTTCAAAAATTAGTTTCTTCCTTTTTTAAATCTTAGATTGTACCTTTATTTTTAAATTATTTACCCTAAAGGAAATGCTATCCTCATTCTCTGTTATATACCTATGTATGTATATTTATAAAAGCTTGCACACTTCGAATTGTATCTTGAGACCAGTGCTTCTCAAGCAGGACATTTGCTATTATCTGAAGACCCTTTTAATTATTATGACTTGCTTCAGTCTTGTGGGGAGTGCTTCTGTCATGCAGTATGGGGAGGGCACTGAGCACCCTATTCTAGTATTGATAATATTCTACCAGGCCCTAACTGCACCACACAACAGAGGATTATCCAACTCAAATGTCAGTAATACCAAAGTCAATTGGCTCTTGTTCAGACCAACAAGCATTCAGTTATATTGATATTTGGTATTCAGATAATATTTGATCTATATTATTAGTTATCCTAAATAATGAGCCTCTTTTTTCCTTTTTCATATTCATTATTTGATACAAATGAAAAAAAGAAAAGAAAAAAGAAAAACTAACAGCATTCACTTGTTCTTTACTTGGCTAATGCTGTGGGGGTTTTTTTGTAATAATTGAATTATATTAGATAAGACATGCATTCTAGGGATTTCTGTTGTTTGGATTTTTTTTCAATATTATACACCTTCTCCTAGAAAATTCATTTTTACAGTACACATTCAATCATTACAGAAATTTGAGTTTGCACTCCTGAATTACATATTACAATGGTCATCGGTCTTCTTCTCTCTTTTTAAAATATTTATTTCCTTACAGGAGACAGTACATTTCCTTTGGCAATAGTGGCTCACTGAATTATTGTAACTATGTTTCTCTAAGATATGCCATTCATAGAAAGAGTTGGTCATAATGTCATCAGAAGGAATAGGTTTTGTGCTCCTATGTTCCACAAATACTTGAGTTCAGGTTGGCAGGAAAAGGGTTTATTCCAAGTTGGCTTTGAAAAAGATAAAGGAGAACTTTCTGTTTCAAATGCCCATCCTCAGGAGACTTGGGGACATGGAAAGGTGTTTTAATAAGAGGAGAGGAGCAAAATGGGACAAAAGGCAGAAAATACACATATACAGATTTAGTTAGCCAGAGAGCATGTCAATCTTAACTACCTTGGTCTTAATCTTCATAATGAAGAAATATTTTATTCTCAAACTGAGGAAGTATCTGATGCAGAGAAACAAGATATGAGAAAGGTGATTTTAATTTCAGAAGGAGTCTTCTTCACTGTTGCAATATTTTGAAATAGGTTGGGTGATTCAGATTGAAGTCTACCTTTCTAGGACATCTGGCAGGGGCAGAGATATTCATTTAAAGAGTAAAATAGCAACTGAAAGACTTTTTTGACATGGAAAAATAAACCAGGTTCCTAAAATTAAATGAAAGTACCAGCTTGAATATTACATGCCAAGTTGAAAGGTTATGTTCTTGATTTTGTTTTCTTTCTGTCTTTTCCCTCTCTCTCTCTTTTCTCTTTCAATTCTTTCTTCTGGGTCATTTATTTAATGATTGAAATAGTAAGTTTGGAACACATGGGTGATTATGATAATCTTTTTGATCAGAAAATGAAATTAGAAACTGTATTCTTCTGTGGGAAGCTGAGAAAGATGTCAATATGGATTGGTGGGTCATTAAATATGGCCTCCTCTGGAGGGACCCTCAGACATTCTCTACTCTACAAATGAAATTGAACTTTCTCATAGTCACACAAGAAGCTGGCAAAGTTGTAATTAGAATCACATTTCTTGACTTTTATGTTAGTAATCACATAGTTCTCTCTAGTATCAGAAGAGTAATTAGCTTGTGAATTTTCACTCTTAAATTATGAATAACTTTCACTATTTTCCTTAGTACATCTGAGAATATTGGGAACATTGAAAGAGTTGCCAAAATAAAACCAGAAGTATGCTTTCTTGCTGTTGCTGATGTTTGTTTTATGAGAAGTAGAAGAATGAGGACGTCAATTATTTCATGTTGTAAATTTTATAAATAGTTCTGCAAATGGTGAGCTCTGTTTTGAAGCCCAATAAATTACTAGGATAGCAAAGACTTCCTGTTTATGTAAGAAAACACAGAACGAGAAAACAAAGAAAGGGAAGTCTTTAGTGAACTGATGGATGAACCATAATCCAATGATGTAGTATACTTACCAGGAAGGTGAAGAGACAGGGATGGCATTAACAGAACTAACAGACCTAGTTTTTTTCTGACTGTGTAAATTATATCTGTAGGAAACAAAACAAAACAAAATAAAAAAAACCAAATACGTGTCTCTAAGTATTTGCATGCAACTAGGCATTTGGCATACGTTATGTTTAGTTCTTTCCCTGAAAGATAATCTTCCTTATTTTATAATGATAGAAGATAAATGACCTGTCCAAGGTCACCTGTCTCATTAGTAAATGAGCTGGCACTTTTTCCGATCTTTGTCAGGCCCTCAAACCATTCTTTCCACTAAGTATCTTGGGGTTTAGCTGTATGTGCTGAATCTCACAAGGGAACATTTAAAGTTTAGAGTAGGCCCAGAGAAGGCATCCAGGATGACAGAGCATCTAGAAACCATGCTGCATGAGGAACATTTGAAACACAGCTAGCTTTACTATGCAGGCAGCAGCATCAGAGACGATGAAGGCAATGCTCCAGGGAGCACTTCATTAGGTTGAGGAGGGTTAGGATTTATTCTGTGCAGTGTCTGAGCATGGATTTTGGATCAATTACTGTAAGCTGGAGGGGAGACCGATGTAACAGAAGCCATAATATTCTTCTGTTTTTTTGTAGAATGGGTGTAAGAGAGAGAAGAAACTTTCAAGAAACATTTTTTAACAGAGAGGACCAAAAATTGGAAGTGCTTAAACTGCAACTAGATGAATGAGATGTTTTACACTATCTCTGCCTTAGGCATGATATTGAAGAAGGTGAATTTTAAGTTCCCCTCAATGTAATAATCCATGATTTCACTTTTTGCCACAGGTATGCTCCTTTGCAGGAGCAAGGACTGTGTTTTATTATACCTGTTTCTTACCTCCCTACCACATACCTTGAATGCAATAGATATGCATTAACTTAATGAGCAAGTGAATGAATAGAAAAGTCAAAGATAAAATCATCTAGTTTTAAAATGGTGTTAAAGTACCTTTATAACTAAGAAGAATCTTCTCATGTAAAGACCTAGAAGGAAATAAATGAAGCCAGTTATTTCTGTTAACTATGGCTGATTTTTTCACATTTTAGTGATACTATGACATGCAAATATAACTTATGAGTCTGATTACAAAGTAATACATTAGATGACATCAAAATGAAAAACAACATTGTAAGAGACGTAATTTCCCCTTCCCCTCCCCTAGTGAAATCAGTATTTTGTTATGTGATTGAGAAAGATCATTGACAGCTAGGGATATAGTGCACTTGACCATGCATGGCATGCTAAAGGCCCTGGGTTCAATCCCCAGTACCACAAAATAAAATAAATATAATAAAAATAATTTCAGAAAGGAAAGACCATTGAAAATAGAAGAGGGATCACTAGACAGTGGGAAAAGAATGTGTATGGACTGGGCAATGACGGTAGAAGGGTAGATGAACATGGTCAATTCAAAGCACATGGGAATATCACAGTAAATACCACAAATCTGTACAATTAAAAATGAAAGAACAGAATGGCACAATATAAGCATTGAGACCAAAACTGGAAGACTGGTTTGGTGGTAAAGACACCAGCACATATCTTTAAAGTCGGCATTCCATCCCAGTTTTGAAACACATGTAAATTCTGAAAGTAACTCAGTCATATGGAGCCCTAGTGACTAGAGGTGATGGGAAAGCTGAAGAAACACAACCTCATGACATAGGAAGCAAGGGACAGTGGGCATATGGCAGAAGCATTGGTCCTGGGCACCTGTGAAAGGTGAGCAACAAATAAGAGGAGCCTGATGCTGAGGGACAGAGATGATTTAGGATATCTCTGAGGATTACCCCAAATTAGAAATGTAGAAGGAGAAAGACAGAAAAGGCCAGTTTTCCTTCCTGCCCTGGACCTCTTGGTCTGGGTCTCCTAAGGACTCAAGGATGGCTGTCTTACCGACTACTGCTTCAAAGGCATCTCTGTTGCTGGACAGATGCTACTGGTTTGGTCCTTATGATTTTTAGGTGACTTTTCAAGGACTGCTGGAAAAAGTGTTGTAAGATGAGGCAGTATTCATTGCATTGATTCATTATTGCATAGTAATTTGCATAGTCTTTGTCCCGAGAGGGAGACTCTAAACACTTTGAATTTCTCCAGTTATAAGAGTGTATTTGTTTCTCATAGTAAGACCCTTAGACCATACCTGAGTTCATGCAAATGACACATGGCGGGAGGATTCCTGGATATTTTAGAATGAGGGCTGGTCATGCAATAAATCCTAACCCTGTCATTAGAGGGGTGGACTTTGAGCTACATGACTTCTGTCTGGCCTCCTGAACTCCAGAGAGAGGAAGGGGTTCTGGAAATGAGTTCAATCATGTAGCAATTATTTAGTTATTTATGCTACATAACAAAACTGAACATCAAGTTCAAGTGAACTTTCTGTTTGACCATCATACCTAGATGTACTGGGAGAGTGATGCACAAGAGGACATGGAAACAGTCTTTGGGACCCTCCTGGACTTCACATTACACATATCTTCATTTGACTGGTCTTGATTTGTAACGGTTATAATAAAACTGTAATTGTAACTATATTATGCTCCTGAGTACTGGGAGTTATTCTAGGAAATTATTAAACTTGAGGGATGGTGGGAATCTACAAGTTCTTAATCAGTTGGTCAGAGTGCAAGTGACCTAGGAGCTCCTAAGCTGACCAAAGTACCCTTACCCTATGTACCAGTGATTAGCATTTGATTTGCATTGCACTCCTGAAGAAAAATTCTCACTTCAGCATAAACCAGTATGAGCGAATCCTCACTGTGGGAAGCAGGCCGGTATGGTGATAAGACCTGTCACCTTGGTAAGAAGTGGTCCTTACTCCATCCCAGCCCTGACACTACCCAAATCAGGGAGCTCAGATGAGTAACCACCCTTCTTTCCATACTTTTAGTATCTAATAGATTAAAGTTGTAAAAGTTAAATCCTTCCATGGTTATTCAAAAACGTAAATGAGCTCATGTCTCAAGCAATTGCATCAGTGATTGGAACACACAAAATCCTTGTATGACCCCTTTGGAGTAACATTTCATGACTATTTTTAACTAAACAGTGATCATTTAGAAAGTATAACTTGAAGAATAATAGTTGCTCAGTAAATTTCATTCTTCCAATGTTTAAGACAGTTATAAAAGAAATAATATATTAAATATAAGGTAACTTCTTTATATGAAAATAATTCATATATTTAGAGCAGAAAAGCATATTCTAGATGTTTAGTGGAAATAATGTTTCCAAAATTTCACTTGTCATCTTCATGATGTAAACTTTTATCCTCTGTGTAAGATGCTCTCTTAGGTTCAGGCTGCAACCAAAACAGAAGCTACTCCTCCACAGAAAATAGGATAAAAACAGGAGAAGGGTAATCACATCTAATCTTGAATGGCTGTGCTGATTTATGTTCTGTGCTTATTTAATTTTATTTTTTAAATCAACATTGAGAAGGAAAAGTTGAAATATTAATTACCCGTTTACTGCCAATGTAGCGGAAAATGTAATTTATAGCCTACTTGCAGGAAAAAAAAATCTGTGTGCTTAATTTAAAAACTCAAATTATTCAAATAACATTTGGAATTTGATTATTCGTTTAATTGAAATGTTGCTCTTTCCATCAGAATTGCTTTTGAGATTCCAATTTCAGCAATAGTTAACTAAGAGCTCTCTGTGGAAAAGATGAAGTGAGTGGAGAACTAGAGATAACAATGTAGGGGGAAATAAGTGTATTTGGTGAATTGCACTTACCTGCAATAAATAGTCAAATTCATTAGCAGTGTTTCTTTCTCAGCTCATTTGTTTCAGTGTAGAATGGAATCACAGAGATAATCTGGACTCATAAATATTTTAAAAAGAGAATTAATTTTAAGTCCTTTGGGGTACAAACGGAGGAGTGGGATAACTGGTTCAAAAGGTGGGTCCATTCCAAGTTTTCTGAGGAATCTCCATACTGCTTTCCAGAGTGGCTGCACCAATTTGCAACTCCACCAGCAATGTGCAAGTGTGCCTTTCCCTCCACATCCATGCCAACATCTATTATTGCTTGTGTTCTTGGTAATAGCCATTCTAATTAGAGTAAGAGGAAATCTTAGAGTTGTTTTAATTTGCATTTCTCTAATTATTAGAGGTGTTGAACACTTTTTCACATATGTATTAATCGCTTGTATATCTTCTGTAAAGTGTCTGTCCAGGTTCTTGACCCATTTATAGATTGGGAGACAGACACCATTACCCTAAGTACATGTATGATTACACGAATGGTATGAATCTACATGGTGCACAACCATAGAAAAGAAAAGTTGTAGCCCATTTGTGTACAATGAATTAAAATGCGGTCTGTAAAATAATTTTTTTTTAAAAGAGAGAGTTAAAAATAGTGCCCCCAAGTGAAGTTCATCCCAGGACTTTTGAAAGATCTAAATGAAAGTCTTCCTCAAGATTCCAATTCAAAAGACTAGCAGCTCTGTACCCCAGTGGGAGGAGTCGCTGCTCAGACCGGAAGTCTCTCCTTCCCGCTATTCTGAGGTCTCATGACTGGCTATCCTAGCTAGGGTTTAAACTCTGCAACTTTCCCCACTGAAAAAGTGTATCAGTTATATTTTGGCAGACACTAACAGCTGCAATATTTTTTAAAAATAGCTATCAGATTTTTTTCTATCATTATTAAGGTATAATTTGCAACAACATTTGTAGTTGCTGAGTGTACTTTTGTTGTTGGATTTTGGTAATTGTGTACTTTCCTGTTTTACCTGCCACGATAATCAGATATGGAACATCTTTATCATCTTAGAGCTTCTGCGAGCTCTTTGTAGTTGATTGTTTGGGTAAAAACTTAGGAGTCACTTTGCCAGATCACAAGATAAGTGGAAGTATAATTTATAAGATGCTAACATACTATTTTCTAAAGTGCCTATACCATTCTGCAATCCCACCAACAAAATACAAGAATTCTGAGTTTTCATACCTTATTCAGTATTTGCCCTTGACTGATTTTGAACTTTAGCTACTCTAATGGGTGTATAATAGTATTTTGTTGTAATTTTAATCTGTATTACTTTGATGACTGGTGTTGTTGCATGCATATCCATGTTTATTGTCATTTACACATATTCATTTGTGTTTTCATAACTCAGTTGTCCACTTTTTAATTGGATTGTTTGTTTTATTATTTAGTTGTAAAAGTTCTTTATAAGTTCTTGGTATAATCCCTTTGACAGACATTTGCTTTGTTAATATGTGTACCCTGTTTGTGGTTTCCTTTTATGTTTATTTAATTTGATTTGTCAAAGAGAAAATGTTTTAAATCTGAAGTCTTTATGATCCTCATCCTTAGTACTATTTTCACTTTTCTGGTTGTGCTTTTTTCTGTCCTTACCAACTACTTCAAGTTTTCTAATCCATGTCTCTGTTGTATCTCTCCATTATATTAAATCTTACTTCCTTTTCTAATGTTTGACAGTTTTCTGTGGGAAGTTTTGCATATTTCTGGTGAACTTTTCTCTACTTTAATTTTCCAGTAAAACAGACATTATTACCTCATGTACATGTATGACTGCAGGACCAATGAGATCCTACAATTTGTATAATCAGAAAAATGAGAGATTACACACTATTTATGTATGATCTATGAAAATGTATGAATGCATTCTACTGTTATGTACAAATAATCAGAACAACTAAAATTTAAAAATTAAAAAAATCAGTGATATTTTAAAAATTTCATTTTCTAACAGTTCATTGCTAATGTATAGAAATATAATTTAACTTTTGCTTGTTTATTTTTGTATTGAGACCTGGTATCCTGTGATCTTACTAAATTTACTTTTATTTTTAGCAGTTTTTTCTATATTACTTAGGATTTTATTTGCAAACTACTATATCATTGACAAATGGAGATAATTAAATTTCTCCCTTTCTGAAATGTATGCTATTTTATTTTCCTTATTTCTCTGGCTAAGAAGGCAAAACAATATTGAAAATAAATGATAAGAATGCACATCCGTGATTTATTCTTGATCCCTACATAGAAAACATTGATCTATTCACTGTCGATTTTGATTTAACTTTAGTTTTCTTACAGATCTTTTAAATAATGTTAAGGAAGTTTTCTTCTGTTTTTAATTTACTTAATTTTCTTCTTTCATGAATGAATGTCAAATTATTTCATATGATTTTTCTCTTCATCTGGCTCAATGGTTCTATAGCTTTTTTATGTGCTTCTGTAATTTGAGGCATTCCATTTGTTTGTTTGTTTTTTAATTTTGAAACAACATAGCATTATTAGGATAAGCCCAACTTGATGATGATGGATTAGACTTTTTATATAGTATTGAATTTTATTTGCTAATGTTTTGTTAAGGAGTTTTGAGTTTATAATCAAAGCCAATGTCTTTGTTTTATTTGGTATCACAGTTATACAACTCTCATAAAATAACTTGAGAAGTATTCCCTCTCCTCTGCTTTCTGAAATAGAATTTGTAGGATTAATATTATTCCTTCCTTAAGTGTTCAAACAGAATTTACCAATGATGATATCCCTGGAGTTTTTTACATGAAGGTATGTAAAGAATTTTCCTCTCCAAATATGGTTTCTCTTTGATCTTAGTTCCTGATATGTCATCTCTAAGCCTTGGAACATCTTGTCTGGTAAGCATGTCATTTTCCCCCCAGGTCCTTGGTTCTCAGCCATCTAACAGTGTGCTTTATGTTGGCATCAGTTCACCTCTGTAAATGCTAGACACTGGGGGTGCAGCCACATTCACACTCAATGACATCTATCTGTCTCAGACCAATATAAACTCTGAACGGCAAGTCTTAGATGTTAGCAAGATTTGAAAGTGCTTCACGTGTATAGACACACATTATTTCTGGGTAAAAATACCATCATTTATGACTCTATTAACAAAGAACAACTTGAAGATATACTTTTTGAAATTTCTTATGCTTTGTCCCATAGGTCTCTTCCCTTGGTTGAATTTACATCTGAATCCTTTTACTATAAATTCTATTACTATGATATGACATATCATAATCATGAGTATAAAAGCTTTTGTGAGTTCTGTGAAACCTTCTAACAAATTGTCAAAGCTGTGGGTGGGTTTGGGGATGCTCAAACTTGCAGTTGGTTTCATATTGATAATGTTTTTAAAAACCAGTTTTTGGTCTCTTTCTCTCTCTCTTTCTGTCCCCCCCCCCTCGTGTGTGTGTGTGTGTGTGTGATGTGTAATTCAGGGCATTGAACACAGGGACCCAATGCTAGGCAAGAGCTCTAGCACTAAATGGCATCCCCAGTCCTTTATTAAAAAAAAAAAAAAAAATTATTTTGAGACAGGTCTCACTGTGCTGCCTGAACTCTCCTCGATCTTGCAATCTTCTTGCTTCAGCTTTCAGGGTAGCTGAGTTTACAGGCAAGAGCCACCCCGCCCCACTCTATATTACTGTATTCAGTTTCTGTTTTTACATACTTTGAGGTTAATTTGTTCTTCTTTTAATGTTTTATTAAGGTGGGAACCAAATGATTGTATTTAGATCTTTCTTCTTTCCCAAGAAACATTTTAATGATATAAAATTTACTATAAGTACTGCATTAGCTGCATTCCATTAATTTTGACACAGAGTATAATCATTCAAAGTATTTTCTGTTTTTTTCTCTAGGTTATAGATTGTTAAAAGTTCTCTTTTCATATATCATTGAAATTTGTTCATGAATTTCACTGATTGTTTTTTCTTGTATTATTATTATTATATTAATTTCTAGTATAAACTCAAGTTTTTAAAACATATTTTACATGATTGCCATATTTTCTAGTTTATTGAGACTTGTTTTTATAGCATTTGGTCCTCTTGGTAAACATACTAAATACCCTTTAAATAATGTGTTATTTTGTAGGTTTTTTGATGCTCTATATGTATTATTCAAGTTCAAATAGTTGATAGCATTGTAGGTTTTTGATGTTCTATATGTATTATTCAAGTCCAAGTAGTTGATAGCATTGTTTAGAGCTTTGTTGATTTTGTACAATTGTTTCATTATTTGCCAAGGAAATAATGTTAAAATCTTCAACTATGATTGTGTAACGTTTAATTTTTTAAAAATATTTGATTAATTATTTTTTTATTTATTTTGATCTATGTTGTAAGCTGCAATTTTTTTTTTTTTTTTTTTTTTTTGGTACGAGGGATTGAACTCAACCACTGAGACATATCCCCACTCCTATTTTGTATTTTACTTAGAGACAGCGTCTCACTGAGTTGCTTAGCTGCTCACCATTGCTGAGGTTGACTTAGTACTAGTGATCCTCCTGTCTCAGTCTCCAGAACCACTGGGTTTACATTTTTGTGCTACTACGCCTGGCTGTAAAAATCTTTATAATTGTTATGTTTTGTTGATTGACACTTTTATGAAGTGTCCTCATGTCTGGTAAAATTTTTGTTTTGAATTTTATTTTATTTGATGTTAGTACAATCATTTTGACTTTCATATCCATGGTTTGTATGGTCTGTACATTTACTTCCAGTCTTTAAGTGTCTTTATACTTGACATGTATCTTTTGTGGGCAGCTTATATTTTGACATTGGTTCTTTTTGTTAATCAATTCTTCTTCTCTGAAGTCATTTCTTGCTATTTTCTATTACTTAAAAATTCATAATGAGTATAAATAGCTTTATTTAGGTGAGGATAGTTACATATACTGCTTTAAAATCTTTGTCAGCTGGTTCTAGTATTTGGGTCATCTTGAATTTAGTTTCAGCTTATCCTCTCTTGAACAAGTTTTAGTTTTCTGGTTCATTACATAACTGCTTTTACATAGAGTTACAGTCATTATGAATGTTTAAATATAGAGATTCTGGGTTCTTTATTTTTCTCTGATAAATATCATTTCCTGTTTTTTTTTAATTTTTTAAGTGGGGACATTCCCTGCTTGACCTTTAACTACAATAACCATTTTGGCCATAATCTCTGGTCTCTGCCCAAATCTTTTGACATCATATTTTGACTTCAGTTTGTTCCATTGATGCATGGTTCTGACTCTTATAACAATATGGGAAGACAAAATTTGAGCATCCATTCCATGCCATTCCATGATTTCCCCCATCTCTATATTAATCCTGGCTTCCAAAGTTTCAAGAACCTGGTCACCAGGTAAAAACCCCTTTTGCTCCCTAAAATTAAAGAGAATTACCTGAATTCTTTAGATGCACTCCACCTCATTTCATTCCACCTTACAGTGTTCACTCTGTACTAGTCTGTCTGCTGCTGTTTATCTTACATGAAGGTTTTATACTTTTCTTCATGTAAGTCAGTTTGGTATGTACTAGCCCCTGATGCTACTGGGAGCAGAATACAACAGTGGCAATTTTTATTTAAACAATTTATCTGAAGTTTGGGACTATGTGAACCCCTCATGTAACCTTTTCTATGCACTAAGGATTTTGCAATCCTTGCCCTCAGGGTTAATTTTTCCTTCCTTCAGTCTCTCATCACATTTTGTCTACTACAGAATGTAGAACATGATGTTTTGTAATAAACTCCCCAGGACTATAAAAATTGATGGTTTATTTTTCACTTCTGTTTTCCCAGATCCTAACATGAAGGAGAAATATGATAAATGTATTTGAATGAATGAAGAATGACTCCTTATATCAACTGCACATATATTAATGTGGCCAGTTCAGAAGTAGTCATTTTTGGGTTTTCTTAAATTTATCTGTTTTGTGTGTTTAGTAAATTAATCTCTTTATATAATAAATATGACAATGCCATCTCTGCTTCTGACAAAACAGGATATAAAGTGGTTAGTTAAATACTGTACTACCCACGGATTCTTCCATGAAAAATTGTGAGATCAGTGCCATTTTGTCTTGGCTCTTGTGGTTTAGATATGAGGTGTCACCCAAAAAAAGCTCATGTGTTAATGCAGGAATGTTCAGAGGTGAAAAAATTTTATTATGAGACCTGTAGCCTAATCAGTGCACTAATTCATTTGATGGACTAATAATTCAAAAGGACTATGGTACTGGGTGATGACTGCAGGAAGGAGGGGTGTGGCTGGAGAAAGTATGTCAATGGAGACATGTCATTGGGGTGTATGTTTTGTCCCTGGCACCTTGTTGTCTCTCTCTCTGTTTCTGCTTCTGGGACTTCCAGGAACTGAGGAACTTCCCTCTGTCATGCCCTTCCACCATGATGTCTGCCTTACTTTGGGCCCAGAGCAGTGGAGTGACCATGGACTGAGACCTCTGAAACACCTGAGCCAAAATAAATGTTTTCTCCTCTAAGTTTTTATTATCAGGTACTTTGGTCACAGCTATGATAGACTAACACAGCTCTCTTCTGCCTTTCTGCCCCCATCATCTGACCCACTCCCTTTTCCCTCTTCCCGCCTCTGTTCAAGAACCCTGGTTCATTGTGAGAAAGGTATGAACCCTTGGAAGTCCACAATGAATCTAAAGTAAAAATATGTTTAGGACCCATATTTATAGAAATGGTCTCTAAATTTTATTTCCTTGACTAAGGAGAATAAGCATCTTCTGTACACAATTATGGGTTTATTTTCCCATGTAGACACTGAACTTAATATTCAAAACAAAATCCTATCTTAAATATAGAATGCTGGTCTAAACCTTTGGATGATATTTCTGTTTCCTTCCTTCAATAGACTATATAATGGTGCAGCTTGATCAAACTACATAAAATTTATTTTTCTTTTTCTCATCATTTGCCTCTTTCTTTTGTGGGCAAGAGTGGATGAATCTGGCCAGCTGGGCATCCAGGCAGGTCCTCTGGCATGAATGCCAGTAACAGAATGGCCAATTTGTTTACATTTTTTTTTCTTTTTCCCCTGAAGGCACAGATGCCTGTGGAACTGAATAAAAGGTCTGGTCATAAGTTAAAAGAAATGAACACGCATTCACACACAATGAATAAAGAAAATGGTCATAATTTATCTAATTCAATTATTTAAATAAATCATTGTCACTTATAGCTTTACATTTTTTTATTTCCTGAACTTTTGCATTTGCTGTACCCAAGACCTTTTAAGAAACACTATTGTCATGTAAAACTAAAGAGAACAAATAAAATTTTTTTAAAGAAAGAAACACTGTAAGCCTAAGCAAGGAATATCAATACTTTTATAATTTTAGGAAAAACAAATTTAGCAAAGATGAACCTAAAGGGGCTTGGTCTTCCTGTTATGTAAGCTAAAAAAACAAAAAACTAAAAAAAAAAAAAAAAAAAAAAAAAAACTGTAGGAAGTCTTTTTCCTTGATCCCTGAAGACATCAAATGTTACTGTAGCACATGGCATAATATTTTGACAATTTCTTCTCTTTCAAGGATCCTAATTGACATTTACATGTATGGCTCACTCTATTATTCATCCTAAATTCCTTGCTACACTGTAATTTCTTGTCTTAATGCCCCCCTGGCAGCGAAGGGTTAAAAAGGTCTGATTAAGTTATAAATGACTGGCATTTCTCTAGCAAGCATGAATCCACAGTTAAAACATTCTTGCTAATGAATCTCTATGTCTGCTTTTTTTAACAGGGGCACCCCTAGAAGCTCTCCATTCCTCTCCTTTCTTCTATCTCAGTACTTCATAATGACAGGAGACAAATAGCAATACTTTTTCTTTTCCTTTCTGTTCCAAACCCACTGAGAATTAGACTTTCAGAAGCAGTTCTCATTTTGATGCTAAAAGGCCCTGATTGCCTGACAAATTCAAGGTGGAATTAAACAGAATCTAGTGGGTTCTCTGTGATGTGTTTGTACCTCACACACATGCAGCCACTGGCAGAGAAACTGGAGAAGCAGCACCCTTCCAGCAGGGAGAGAGACCCTGTGAACAATTCCAGTGTCTGAGGGGAGGTTGAACACAAGGAACTAACTGTTTGCCTACTGACCCTTCTTGCATTGTTAGTTAAATTAAAAGTCTTTTTTTTTTTTTTTTTTTGAGAAACTTTTTTTACAATAAAACAATTCTCAGTCATTCACAAGTCAAAGAAAAAAGTGCTCCAGTGCACAATGCTGCAAACTAGCACATTGTCTTCAGTCATTTTCTCACTAGGCACAGCTGAAAGGGGAAGAAGATGAGAAATGAAGGGAGGGGCATCTTTTGACATAAACGTCTGATCACTGTCATTGAGGCCTCCAATCATGTCCAGTACTTGAGCTGTGTGATCTGGGAGGGAGCTCTGCAGCCCTCTCTTAAGGCCAAGCTCTAACCTCAGCCACCTTTGCAGCATTTCTTTCCTTCAGCTCCTTTCACTTTATCTGAGCAGACAGTACAAATGTCTAGTCCAGTTCCTTGTTCGAGGCAGTCTACTTAATTCAGTTTGGTTTTACAGATATTAGACCATAATACATGTGTGATTCAAAATGCTATTTTGAAAAGTCTAGCTCAGTGCACTGTTCTCATGATTGACACAAAACATGATTTTGGTTTTGCTTTTGGAGACATGGAGAACTAGAGAAGTTATGTTGAAGTATCTAAAACCAGTGGTAATAACAACAGAAAACAAACACAACCCAGATGTCTTCCCTCTTGCTTATTGCTGTGCTTGAATTTCTGTCTCAGTCATGGCAAAATGTATTTGCTCCTGGTGATATCCTCATTGTCAGGGCCTCTCCCAAGAGGGAGCAGAATCAAGAAGATGACCATGATGAAAAGGACACATAAACCTTCTCCAAGTTCCTAGTTATGGCCTCCACATCTCACTTAGGCATTGGTCATGGTTTGCTGGGTCTGTTTTCACTCACTCAGTGTCCCAGAGGTCATCTTCTCTAGGAGGGTGGAGCTGGTTAGAGACAGGCACTGATTAAATAATCAGGAATTCTGTGAAACACTTGTCAAAATCATGGCTGCTTAAAATTAGTCAGGGTGGGAAAAGTTACACTGCAAAAATTGGCAAATGCTTCAAACTTGATCTTTTAATTTTATTATTGTCAATAATTCATTTTCTTGTTTTTCCAGAGATCTGGACTTTTAGCACACCACTGCTGAAAGTACACCATGTAAAAGTTCCCTGATGAAGAAAAGTTTCAGAAATTCTTCCAAATTCTGTGCTGTGCGTCAGACTTGAGTGAAACTCTTTGCTCAAGTGACCGATCCTGCATTGGAATACAGTTACATATTCTAAGTAGGCCATGTGATCCTAAGAAGTTTTGCCCACTGGCTGCCACCTCATACTATCACAGAAGTTTTCCCATCCACCAGTGTAAGTGTTCCTCTAATCAAAATTAAAAATCCACTAAATACCTGAACTGTACAAAGATCATCAACCAATTACATTTCCCTTCCACCATTTCCATGGTAAGTAAAACAGACTTGAAACTCAGTGATTATGGCTGGAATTGAACACAGGAGAGTTCAATTCAACCAACAATTGTGGAAAGCCTGTTGTGCATAACAAAATAAATGCAAATAAAGTGACTTAAATATCCCCAACCACTCAATAGTGTAGTAATGTAGATGTGTAATAAATATTTATTAAGGATATGAATGGATTTAATACCACATTTAAACAATTTATAAGACTCTTTTTAGATATTTTTCCAAGTTCCTTATTTGTGCAAAATGCCTAGATCATTCTCATTCCCCTACTTCCTCTTTCTGCATTTTTTTCACACCCCCTCATTCCCTGTCCTTCTCAATGAACCATCTCCCCTCTGCTTCATGACTTTTTCATTTAGTTATCTTCTCCTTTATGCTTTCTCACTTAGCAACAAGATCTCCCTGGGCTTCTCCAGTTCAGCAAATCTTCCCATTACTCAGCTCAGCCCAATGCTGGTAGTCACCAATTCAGATGTTGAAGTCTTCCTTTTCAGTAGCAGGAAGAGAGGTCATTGTGAATATCTATGATTTTGTTTCCAGAAACAGATTTGTTTGTCTATGCCCTTTTAAAATTTTTGTAGTGCTGGTGGTTTAACCCATGGCCTTAAACGACTAGGCAAGTGCTCAACCATTGAACTCCATCCTCAGCTTTCTATGATTTTCTTATACAGTCTGCCTCTTATTTTTTTTTTTTTAATGATGTCTTTACTTCTTCATGCCAGTATTATCCATTGACTGGGAGTCAAAACATCTGATATCTCTGATTTTGATCTTGTGGAGCACTGTGTGTGTGTGTGTGTGTGTGTGTGTGTATAGTATATATTTTACATATATTTTTTGAGTGGAAAGAATGGAGAGGTAAGCCACAGGCAAAGTTAAGTCACCTGCCTTAGTTCTATTACAAACAAAACAAACAAAAATCTTACCCTTGCATTTATACCATAGTATCTAAAATCCATTTCCCAGAGATATAGATTATTATACTATATAGAGTTAGAACTTGAAAAAGCCCAAAAGAAAATGATGTCAGCTTTTGACATTGGTAATAATGCAATGGTCCTATTGTCAAAGAGAATGATCATGCAGACGTATGTCCAATATAATTAAAGTAGGGAAGAGAGAAAAATGTGACCCAAAAATGTTTTCTTGGAGAAGAGACTCAAAGCAAAATGCAGGATTATTGTGGAAATACGACTAGTCAGGTACAGGATGTTGACTGACGGAGTGGCCATTGCTCAAGCTGGACTACTGTTTATAGGTTGAGTTGCTGTGAGATTTCAATTCACTAGAGGGAGCTTGTAGGTAGGAGCAATGCAGTTCCCACACAAGGAAGATTGATTGCATTCATTCAATTCCCACAGCCTGAAAAATACTTCCTATTTATTTTATTCAGGAGCTTGTTGTAACATATCCCAGAGTCGCCTAGTCATTTTTTTCCACGAGTGAAAAGTCTAATTTCCTTTTCCATTTTTTATTCTTCTCTGCAATTCACTCAATCCCCATAATGGTCTGCCATTCCACCGTATTTGACTCTCTACACTCTTATCTGGTTTCATCATCCATGTACATTTTGTCCCAGAGAACAGTCAATAAAAGAGTTAATCCCATTGGAGTCCCTACCTGTTTCATGTTTGAGTGATAAAAGTTTTTCCTGATTGTTCAACCACTATTTGAGCAGTAAAAAGAATTGACTTACCCTTTGGTTTGCAATCAATCTGAAATATCTCACTTCCTACCCCACCAGTTGATATCAAGCACAGGGAGCACATTTTCCAGCATTGTGTTTTTACTACTTCACTTGTCTTTAAGTTAGATTTTAAATGAGAGAAATTGGTATAATTTTAAAAGAATTACTTTCTATTTTATCAGTCAGCTTAAACCAAAATACTAGACAGTAGTTCAGATATCAATCATGAAAGTCTACATTTTGGCATAAGTATATGTTTCACCAATTGATTAAAAATGTATTGAAAGAATATTTGTGTGTGCTTATGGTGTGTGTGTGTGTGTGTGTGTGTGTGTGTGTGCACGCGTGCGCATGTGCACGGGCGTGTACTGCATATCTATTTAAAGTTAGATATCTTTACCTTTTAATTTGATGAACGGAATACCCCCAAGTCAGAGTCAAAATTACCAAAGACTGCATCCTCATTAATGCTCTCTAATGATGGTGTTCTATTTTTTTCTCCAAAGTACACTTCAGAGGACGTTCACTGTTAGTATTACAATTATCACTGTTTTAAAAATTATTTTGTAAATTGTGTTGGTTACAAATAGCTTCAACATTGCCCATGAAAATTTATTTCTGTGAATAAATTTCTGTGGGTGTGTTGTGGTGCCCAAGACCACCCTCAGACTTGACAACTTTCTAGAAGAAGGCAAAGGCCTTAAAAACCTTGTTGAACTCATGGTTCTAATTTATTATAGCAAGAAGATACAAATTAAAACCAGCAAAGGGAAAAGGCATAAGGTGGAGTCCACAGATAGCAAGTACAAGGGCCCATGGGATCCAAAAGGACCTGGACGATTTTTCCAGCAATAATGTATGACAATACATGTCAAGTGTTGCCAGTTAGGGAAGTGTACTTGATTTTGATATGAGTTATTAATTGGGGTCAGTTATGTAGGGGTAGAGGACTCTCATGTCTGACCTCAGCTACTCAAACTCCAGCCCCACCTGAGCAAAACAGGTGGGTGACCTCAAGTTGTATTGTTAGATAAGTGTTTGTGGTCAAACTGATATAGCACTGATAAGGTTTCAGACATATATATCACTCTTATCATGCAGAATATCCCAAGGACTCAGAGATTATCTCCCATGAACCACCAGCCAAGACCCAGTCCTGAAGGCAGACCTTGGATTGTCCAGGGTTTGAGCAATCCAGGCCTCCCGAGTTAACTCTTTCTTGTCCAATAGTTATTACCCAAATTCAGATTTCCTTGGCCAAATATTTGGAACATATTGAATTCAATAATATTAAATAGCTTTCTCCAGCTGTCTTAGCATGCTAATATCCATTGAGACACTCCAAGTGTGAAGTGTATGCATTTACCTTCATTTAATGGATTTTGAAATTCTTTTCCTCCCTGGAGATCTAATTTTAGGAAATGTTACTCTGAATGACTCCTTGCACTCGAGTAAATTTTCAGTCTAAAGAAAATATTAGTTAAAAAGGCAAATGGAAAAGCAACTTGAAATATATGATGAAGGAGCTATGCATAGTTAAGTACTGATATGAAGAATTGTGTTTGTCTCCTATTAGCATCTGCTGTCCATCACATTTTAATTGATAACTTGCTTTCAAATATTTCATAGATCTTCATCTTCAGTATTTTGGTAATCAAAAATCAATATATTTTCTTAACCTTATCACTTGGAAAATGAAAATGAATATTGGGGTTATTATTGTGCTTATTGGAATAACTACCAGAAGTTAATAAGTAAGTATTTGGTTGTTAATGGTCTAGAAATATATCCTTGAAAAATCAGGAGCTCATGTTGACTATTCTACCAGTTTGTGAAGAAAAGTTTACTCTATTATAACTCACTGGTCATACTTGAAATTGCTTAGTTACATGCTATAATTTATTGAATTTACTACAGGACCATTAAAATTTTTTTTATTGTAGTTGTTACTAGTATTTTTATGCTGTGAATCTGCAGCTGAGTACCAAAGAAAAAAAAGGGAAATGTGAAAGGCAATTTGAAATTAGCAGGCAGTCATTTGAAAACTCCGGTAAAAAAAATCTTATGGTCCCATTAATGCAATGTGGTGTGAAAAGACTATCCCGAGAATTTTGCCCACGTAAAATCAGGCAATGCACACATGGATTTTTCAGAGACAAAGGAGATGTGAAATCAAACTAATTCATTCACAGGAAGATGTCTCAGGGTTCAAGGATTATGAATCATTTCTTTAGTTCTGAAATCTAATAAAACATCCTTATTAAAATGAAAGCATGTTTCATTACCAGAGATATTTTTTGATCTGATGGCAAACATGTTTTCTTTTATTTATTTAGCATATGCATCACATATGCTTTTGACATAAATATATCAAAGCATAACAAAATAAATACTATCCAACTAGACATATTTAATATGTCCTGTGTTGTGCACTAGATGACTACATTGTAAACAAATGGGAAGTATATTACAGTATTTTAGTATGAAATACATCCTAAGATCTGTCTTATGTGTGTATTTTATCTCATAACTGGTATTAATTAAGGCAAGTGCACAAACAGTTCCTTTTTCCTTACTTCCTTTCTTTTTTCTTTTTGCAATGCTAAAGATAGAACCCAGGGACTGTGCACACCAGCAAGCACTCTACCACTGAGCTGTCCTCCCAACCCTGTAAACTATTTTATTTAACAGAAAATTCAGAGTATTTGAACTTTCACACCTTCACTTTGAGTAATGGATTTCAAAAGGATCCCCTTACAGTCAGTATGATGTTTAATCAATTGATAAACCTTGATATTCAGAAATCTTAGAGATAAAGTGATAGCTAAGATCAGTAAGATTAAAAACCTACAGTACAGACCATTTGTTATGTAATAGAGGTGTAGGCACACAAATGAACAAGGTATCATATGAAGAAAATAAATAGGTATATTTTGCATGTTGGACAAAACGCGGTATAATATTTATGACATCAATAACAATTCTGAGGCTGTGTTAGACTCTCTGGGACCTTCAGCAGCTCATCCAGTCCCTCAAATATTTGAAGAAGCTCAAAGATGAGCTTTTCTTTAACTTCAGACTCCAGCTTGCCATAGGATTTAACCTTAAATTAAGTCTACTGCAGACCAGAAGGACCCATGAGGTGTTCTGTAAATGGTAACCAACCAGGATCTTGGGATTTCAATAGATGCAGTATATGAGGAGGACCTAATGCACAAGCCTTTCAAACAGACAGGTCTCCAAACTGTTTTGCTTGACTTTTGCTTGTATAACATCATTTTGACAAATTAGAATGCTTCACATAACAATGATCTCAGGTTTTTCTTGAAGAATTCAGAACCTTGGGCAGCAGTGGGCATGACGATAATGTACTACACTATGTGGAGGTCAGCCCCATGAACTGACATGGCTCATCATTCCTTTAGACTCATTCTATTATCCATCTGACCCCTGTAAGCATGTGTGTTTACAATGCCTGGACTAAGTTCACCCTGTTACACTTGAGAACAGAAAGTAAGAAAGAAAAAAGAAACCCTTGAACAAACACATTAAATGAATGTTCCATGAGTATTTATGGGAAAACACAATTTATGGTCTTTTCCTGGAAAATTGAATATGAACTGTAATCCATAGTCTCCTAATAAGGATGAATGTCTGATTTGTCCCTTAACATGATTCCACACACCCCTCGGAGGACTGTCATTCATAATAACTCTTCCAGTGGGAAGAAAAAAAGTAATATGAGAAAAATAAATTGATAAACTTTAATTTTGAAATATGCCTAGCCTGGTTTCCAGCTAGAGAGTTAAACTGTTCTTCCATTAAGGTAAGAGAAATTTGAAGTTTGGACATAGTGGAATGAAGGAGAGCAAGAAGTGTTGCCCTATAGGCAGGGTAGAGTTTCCAGGATGCTAGACAGAAACTAAGGAAAGATTTACCCAGTGATCAATTCCCTGAACAGCAATGCCTAGAAAAACTTGCAGAGATTTAATGTGCAATTAAAATTACTTCTGGTTCTATATACAAAAATGGTCCTCTGTCATTTCTTCTCTTTCAGTAAATCCTGTTATACATAGCAGTCTTCAATAGTGGTGTGTTGTGGGGGAGAAAGGAAAGGTGTAGTACCTCTTTAAAAGAAATAGGGTCAGGAGGGAATCAGAGCCAAGGATGGGAGCCCAGGTATAGTTGCAATGTGGTCCTCACTTGACCCAGACTCTGGTAGTGCTAGGAGAAGAGTTATCCTGTGGTCAAAGGCTTATGTGGCCTTTCTATTTATCAGATAAACATCAGGCTTACAATGTGGATGGGTACTCGAAGATTATCGATATTCTCAATTTGCCTATGGAAAAAAAAGAAGCTGAAAATGTTAGGTGAATTGTACAAGGTCACCTAGTCAGCATGTGACACAGGCTGGATTCATATCCAGATTTATCTCATCACGTATTTTGTTGTGCTTCATATTTCACTTGTAAGGCATGGTTTATAATGATCACCACATCTAGGTGTAAATACAAGAAGAGTTTGAGCTAGGCATTACAGAGGGACTTGTGTATGGGGACTGGCTACTCAATTGTATTGTTTCATTGAGTAATTCAGAATGATCTTTGGGGCATGGTTTCCATTATTCTATTTGCATATATTTTCAGTCAATTACTAGAAATAACTACATATATATATATATATATATATATATATATATATTTGAGCCTATATATATATATATATTTGAACCTATATATATATATTTGAATATAGAAAATGTACATTCTTTAAAGTTTTCCTTAAACATATTTTATTACTTACAATGCAAGCATGCACGCAAACAATTTAGAAAAAATAGTAATTTTGTCATTTTATCGTTCCTACGGGTGTTTCATAATTTTGGGGACCAGTACTGGGGATTTAACCCAGGGACACTTTACCACTGAGCCACATCCCAGCCCTTTTTACTTTGAGAGGGGGTCTCATTAAGTTGCTAAGAAGCTCACTAAGTTGTTGAGGTTGGTTTCAAACTTGCGATCCTCCTGCCTCAGCCTCCCGGGTCAATGGGCATGACAGGTGTGTACCACTGTGTCTGATGATGTTACTTAATTTTTAAGTTCAAAGTTTATTGATGGTATGGACAAAGTTTGCATTGTACACAAAGGACATTTAACTTAAATTCTAACCCATGTTTCTTCTGATGCGTAGCAATTTCCTACTGTGCTTATATTTGCAAAATTTCTAATTCTTAACTGAATATAGTGTTCTGAGCTATATAATTTGACCCTTTCAGGATTTTTGAGCTCTCTTCAAGAAGATTCTATAAGATTAATAAATGAAGAGAACATATTTCGGAATATTTCTTGATATATTCTTTAAAGCCCCCACCCACCCCTGGGAACTTTTGGTAGCTTGAATACCCTCACTCATTTGTCCTAAACTCTGCAGTATAAGAGCAAACAGAAGTTTTATAACTATTCCTTCATAAGCAATGAGTGGGTTTAATGCAACATTTCAAATATACTAGTGTCAAGTTATGAAATTTTATGACTGACTCATGATTTGCCAGTCAGCACCACCCAAGCACACTCTTTTGTGCTATTCATTTTCCACCATTCCTAGCGTGTAGCCTTTTCTGCTAACCTGTAGAAGATCAGCTGGGGTTTGTTATCTATAAGCTAGGTTTCCAGCTTTTGCCAGCTTCAAGTTGTATAAATAAACATAAAGGAGACTATCTTCATGCATCCTTAAGTTTTCATATGCTTTTATACTTGCAAAAGCTAAGGAGTTTTATAATCACCCCCAACTCTGGCACTAGGCAGAGAAACTTAGTGACATGTTGAGTGAAATGCTACACTGTGTTAATAACGGTTTTGAAAGAAATCAGGAAAGTTAATCATGTGTGGACACAGGGTTAAGAAGCAATGTAACAGACTATTAAGCTTAATATAGATATGTGATGTAAGCATATGCAGACAGCCATTAGCATAAATTCACGTTACAGAAGAGCAGCGTGGCATGCCACTAGGTGGATTTATAATGTATGTGAGGGGCAGGATGAAGATCAATAGGCGAAGGAAGGGGGTCAGGGAATCCATATACAGGTCCTGGATCAGGTTGATAAAACTGCTGCAAATTATAACCACATTATTTTTGAATGGTGTCATTGCCTGAGACTTTATTAACATAGACATGTCAAAAGAATGGATCTATGACAGAGAAATCTCCTGTAGTTTCCAGTAGAACCAGCGTAAGAAACATCTGCACTTGTAGGTTGGAACTGGTTTCTCTTAATAGTAGACAATTAATGTGGTAATGATTATTCACTTTCACAGAAATATACAATATTTAGCTTTTTTTGCAGAAATTTCTGTACTTTAACATTTCTAAAGATAGTTCTATCTTATCATGTTCCATGATATAAAATTATATATGGCCATCAAGCAAACTTATTCCAAACACCTAACATGTATAAGTAAATTTTCCTCAGGATCTGCTTTCAACAATAACTAAAAAAGAGCAAATTCTTCTCTTAGTTTCAATCAAAGTCTACTTATGAGATTTTCCTAAATTATGTGTAAGAGTTTCTATTTGGCAGATGTTTTGATTTTCTAGCTTCATTCCATGATAAATAAATTTGCCCTTCAAAAAGGTTTCCATAGATTTGCAAAATAAAAATGACTTCAGGAACAGAAGACAACAGTTATCATCCATGATCGTGGTGGAAAATAGCACATTTGGGTCTCAATCTATTTTAGTCCATATACTTTCTTTACTGTTACTCTTAATTTTTTTAGAACTGGGAATGTTCTGAGAAATTAATTTTTGGAACTGGGGATGTTCTGAAACTTTCTTAGGCTCAGATAATAAGAATACAATTCTTGTAAAGTTAAAAAAAAAACATATTTGCCCAACTTTTCTTGAAAACAAAGGTAGAATTAGGTTCGGTACTCACTGTTCTCTTTCTTCCACCTTTCTGCTTTTAGTCTCCTTCCCTTCCTTTCTTCCTTTTTCTTTCTTTCTTTCCTTCCTTCCTTCCTTCCTTCATTTCTTCCTTCCTTCCTTCCTTCCTTCCTTCCTTCCATTTCTTCCTCTCTCTCTTTTTTCTTTCATTCTCTGTCTCTCCTTCCTCACTTTCTTTGTTTCTCTCTTTCTCCTTTCGAGATCCCAAATCTCTGTTGTCAAAGTGTACTGCAAATGACCACTATTATCTTTTTCAAAGAAGCTTGAAAGACCCTAATATGTCCCAAGCTATACCTTTCTCCTCAGCAGCGGCTACTTCGCATTCTATGACTGGACTTCTTCTCTTTGCTCATAGTTAATTTCTCTGTAAAAGGGATGTTCTCCTGGAAAGATATTAAATTCTTAGGCTAAGATTGGTATGTGAGAGGAAGTGGTAGTAGGAATGGTGAGTAGGAAGTGGTAGTAGGAGGTAGTAGGAATGGAAGGCCAATGAGGACAAAGACAATCATCTGATTTAAAGGAACTCAGTGGGAAACCACAGAGCAAGAGGGGAAAAGTGTCACATCCATGGAGCACCGCAATTACTTAAGAAAAATATTTCAACTAGAAATGATGCTCCTATTTATGATGATGACCACAGCTGGTACTCTGTAAGGGACAGCGGTAGGCCACATACTTTGTGTGAGACATGCATGTGCCCCATCACTTTGTCATCACCACAACTCATTGTCTCAAGTTTATGGATGATAAAGAAAAGAATTTGAAATCGTTATGTCCTTCTGTCATCTCTGCTTATTCCTAATCATGGATAAGGAAGTTCAAATCACAGTTGTAGATCCCATTATAAATCTCTCCTCTCTGGCAGCATACAGAGAAGGATAACTGAGCAAGAATGAGACAAGGTGTTGATAAACACCTAATGTAAAGGCGCAGCTGTATAGGGAGAAGAGGTTGGCATCCAGGTGAAGAGTAAAGTTGATACACCTGGGAGAATCTATACAAAGTTTAAATATTCAATATGCGTTTTTTCATTGATTTTTGGAAAAGGGATCGTAGAAGTAGCAGCTTTTGCCTAAAGAACTAGAGTAAAAATTTTGTCTCTTTTTGATTTAAACCTAAATAGAAAATAAGTAGCAGAGACTTCAGCTGTGTGTAGTGTGGGTTTTTAGTTGGAACTTCTGTGTGCATGTGTGTGTGTGTGTGTGTGTGTGTGTGTGTGCATGCACATGCACTTGTACACAGATGACATAGTGAAGGTGATCCCAAATAATTTTAATGATTCTTCTTATGCCTATCATTACTAAAACTCCAAATGGACTCATTTTAGTAGTATTACTATTTTTCCATAATCTTGGCTATATCTGCAGGACTTTATTCGAGTTTGAGATGGGTAGACATAGTTAAAATGAATTAGCTACTTCTTCAATTTCTAAGCTTTTTATGCAATATTATAATTGCTTAAGATTTGGATTATTATGCACCAGTGGAAGCACTTAGAGTGCTTCACAGCTTCCTCTCTTCATCAAGCACTTTCAATTTAAAGTTTCCAAATGGGTCTTCCCTCACTAATGATTGGTGGGGCTGTGTACTGCATCTCTGAGAGTGATTGCACCAGTTGCATAGTTGCACCAGGGTCGAGGTAAGGTAGCAAGAAAAAGGTTAATAAGAACTATTTTTCGGTTATTTTATTGCTGGGCCATGAGTAGGAAAGTCACCTATCTCGTTCCAGGTTACTCTTTCTCTTTCTCTAGCATTCTGTTGGACATTCTAGAATTTCTTAGACTTCCTTTTACTGCTCCATGATGTTTATTTTTCTAAGGACTGATCATATACATACCTCTGGCAACCTGTAAGTAGTCGAGAAAGGAGAGTAAATGAACACTACTTTCAGCTAGTAATTTGAATGCTCTGCTATCTTGTTTTATTTGTTCTCCTTAGTTATACATGACAGCAGAATGCATTTTGACACATTATACACAATTGGAGCACAACTTCTCATTCCTCTGGCTGTACATGATTCAGAGTCACACTAGTTGTGCAATCAAACACGCACATAGGGTAATAATGTCCATCTCATTCTACCATCCTTCTCACCCCAGAAACTCTGCTCTCCCCTCACTTCCCTCCGCCCAATACAAAGTTCCTCCATTCTTTCCTAGCCCCCTCCCCATTTTGGATCAGCATCCTCATATAAGAAAAATCTTTAAGCCTTTGGTTTTGGGGGATTGGTTTATTTCATTTAACATGGTATTTGTCAGCTCCATTCATTTACCTGCAAATGCCATAATTTCATTCTTCTTTAAGGTTGAATATTATTCCATTGTGTATATATACCATATTTTCTTTATCCATTCATCTGTTGAAGGACACCTATGTTGGCTCCATAGTTTATCTGTTGTGAATTGAGCTGCTACACATATTAATGTGGCTGTCACTATAGTATGTTGATTTTAAGTCCTTTGGGTATAAACCAAGGAGTGGAATAGTTGGGTCGAATGGTGGTTCCATTTCAAGTTTTCTGAGCAATCTCCATACTGCTTTCCAGAGAGGTTGCACCAATTTGCAATTCCACCAGCAATGTATGAATGTACCTTTTCCCCCACATCCTTGCCAACACTTACTGTTGCTTTTATTCTTGGTAATAAATGAGACCTCCACCAGAGTAAATAAACATGATGATATGAGTCTTAGAAGTCCTTGAGAATTCTAAGCTATTCCCACTAACTTTATGAAGAGAAGTATTAACAAGAGGCATCAGGTGTCCTGGACCAGTGAGAGGCTAGTGACAACCCTAAGGAAAACATAGGAACACTGTGTCCTAAATTTTTGACATCCTTGTGCCTGGCTTTTGACACAGTACTACAGGGGCTTTATGGAAAATATAAGAATATGGTCTCAGAGGTCCAGGAGAGATTGTCCAAGCAGAATTACACTATAACTTTCTAAACTGGCTACTTTTAATAACCTCTTCAAAGGGCGATTTCTTAATTCTCTTGAAGGAGGTCACCAGAAATCATTCATTCCCTGGTGAGATCAAAAACAAGGACATTGAAATCACAAAGAAGAGTTAAAACATCAACATTAACTCACTTACAGATTCTCTGTAGGGAGCAAAAGTGAGCTTTCCTGAAGCTCATAACACCATGGCTCTGTAATCTAGTAATAAAATTTGCCTACTTGACTGTATACAACACTCAGTTTGGGGTAGGACAAGGTAGAGAAGGAAGAAGTGGGGCAGAGAAGAGGGGTGTAAATCTTTTCTAAATTAAAAAAATCATTATTTTGTGAATTGAATTGTATTTGAATGTGACATCAAGAAGCACTATGTGTGCCTTATTTTTTTTTTTACATTTTTTTTTATTGTAAACAAATGGGATACATGTTGTTTCTCTGTTTGTACATGGAGTAAAGGCATACCATTTGTGTAATTATAAATTTACATAGGGTAATGTTGTTTGATTCATTCTGTTATTTTTTCCCTTCCCCCCACCCCTCCCACCCCTCTTTTCCCTCTATACAGTCCTTCCTTCCTCCATTCTTGCCCCCCTCCCTAACCCTAACTCTAACCCTAACACTAACCCCTCCCACCCCCCATTATGTGTCATCATCCACTTATTAGCGATATCATTTGTCCTTTGGTTTTTTGAGATTGGCTTATCTCACTTAGCATGATATTCTCCAGTTTCATCCATTTGCCTGCAAATGCCATAATTTTATCATTCTTTATGGCTGAATAATATTCCATTGTATATATATACCACATTTTCTTTATCCATTCATCAATTGAAGGACATCTAGGTTGGTTCCACAATCTGGCTATTGTGAACTGAGCAGCTAAGAACATTGATGTGGCTGTATCTCTGTAATATGCTGATTTTAAGTCCTTTGGGTATAGGCCAAGGGGCCAAAAATATGCAATGGAGAAAAGATAGCCTCTTCAACAAATGGTGCTGGGAGAATTGGAAATCCATATGCAACAGAATGAAACTAAACCAATATCTCTCACCATGCACGAAACTAAACTCAAAATGGATTAAGGATCTCGGAATCAGACCAGAGATCTTGCATCTTATAGAAGAAAAAGTAGGTCCAGAGCTTCAACATGTCGGCGTAGGACCAGACTTCCTCAACAGGACTCTCATAGTACAAGAAATAAAAGCAAGAATTAATAACTGGGATAGATTCAAACTAAAAATCTTTCTCTCAGCAAAGGAAACTATCAGCAATGCAAAGAAAGAGCCTACAGAGTGGGAGAAAATCTTTGCCAATCATACTCCAGATAGAGCGCTAATCTCCAGAATCTATAAAGAACTCAAAAAACTCTACACCAACAATGCAAATAATCCAATTGACAAATGGGCTAAGGAAATGAATAGACACTTCACAGAAGAAGATCTACAAGCAATCAACAAACATATGGAAAAATGTTTAACATCTCTAGTAATAAGAGAAATGCAAATCAAAACCACCCTAAGATTCCATCTCACCCCAATTAGAATGGCGGTTATCAAGAATATAAGCAACAACAGGTGTTGGCAAGGATGTGGGGAGAAAGGTACATACATTGCTGGTGGGGCTGCAAATTAGTGCAGCCACTCTGGAAAGCAGTGTGGAGACTCCTTAGAAAACTTGGAGTGGAACCACCATTTGACCCAGCTATCCCACTCCTTGGCCTATGCCTTATTTTGTTTTTCTGTAGAAGATCAAGATCCAAGAAGACTCTGGGGCCAGCCTCATAATATCAAATAAAATACAACATGTTGCGGACTATTAGATTATCACCTGGGGATAATTCTTTGCTGGGAGTATGTTGAAATTTCTTGAGAGAATCAAGGGAGTATGAGAAAGATAAGGTGTTACTCTAACAATGCTTTCAGTGACTTCAGTTAGTCCTTTAATATGGAGTAACTATGGCCATAGTTGAATAAAATATAAACAAGTTGATTTGTAGGACATATAAACATACAGCAATTCCCAAAGAACTCTGAACCTAATCTACCACTGTCGTATCACTATCTCAGTCCCATTATTTATGGGAATTGCAGTTGTTTAAAAATGAAAAACCAAAAAAAAAAAAAAAAAAAAACAGTTTCTTTTGGTGCTGTTGGTGCTGTTGAAAATTATTTGCATGTTCCAATTTACTCAAGTCCTGCCTTGGTCCTTTGTGGCCAGGCAATCCATGGGTTAAACTAGATCACTAACGTGTGTTCTCTGACCCTGGAATGCTTCATCAAATGTACTCATTACTGATTGAGCAAGAGAATGAATAGTTGTGAGTTCCAGCTTAAGCGCTGATGGGATTGTGTGTAAGCCCGAACGTGGTCGAGGTATTTAAATTTTGATTTTTGTAATGGGCTCTGACATGTTTCATTTCCTCCGAGGGAACACTCGAGACCTCTGAAAGTAAATGTTGCTAAAAAGTCATCAAGGCAGAATATTAAAATGCCATCAAAGGAAAATTTCACTAATGCAATCCAGCTAGAGCTCCAGGTAGTGGAGCGAAAAGGGGAGTGTCAAAGGTCCCGGTTCTTTTAGCGAAACATGATTTGTTCCTCTTCACTGGCTGTTTCTCCAAATAAATTATTTAAAGTCTTATTTCTTCCTTCTCCTGGGCCTCTTAAAGTTCAACTGTACCAAGAGGTGGTAGCAGAAGCAATAGAGGGAAAAAGAAGAGGCGGGGCTAGAAGCCCAGGCCAGACAGGGTCACGTGGTGAGGGGCTTTGCTTTTGTATCCGGTTTCTTTCTTACTCCAAGCCCTGACCAGGCGGGTGGTCAGGTAAGAGGGTGAGAATCCTCAATTACCACCTTAGGGCTGAAATTGCCCTAGGAAGACATACAGAAAATTCTAATAAAGCAGAGTGTTAGGATTGTGTTGCATTCAGCGGTATGCAGAGAACATTAGGATTTGAGGGAAAAAGACACTGCTACTTTCTTCATTAATTTTATTCAAATACCTTTGCCATTTTTAATTAATAATTTGAGCTTTATTGGTAACTTATATTTATGAAATTTCAGGAGAGAGAAATAAAAAATTGAACTCTCTGGATCTTTTCTACTCCAAAGAAATTTAGTAAGAGGACTGGCCTTAGAGATGAGTAATTCTCCATTGAATTTTATCAGCAAAGTTTTATTGAAGAGCATTGTGTTAAACAATGCACATGTTTCATTTATGCTTTATTTTCTGACATGTATTAACATTCTGACATAACTATTTACGCCTACTTTTTTCCCCCCAAAGTGGAGAAAGGTAGAATTCCCCATACTTTACTTAGGACAGAGGTTTCCACAGCCTTAAGTAGCCTCATTGCTTATCTTTGGGCTAATAATTCTGTTGAACTCACAATTTCCTCATTTCTCTAGTTGGCTAGCAAGGTTCATGAGAAACAACATATAGTTTTATACATACTCAGCTTGATACCTACTGTTCTGTCTGTCTAACCCATAAGGATAAATAAATTGCTTTAGTGAACCTGTTGTGTGAAATAGCAGGTCTTCCCTTGGGAATGAAATTACTTCTCTGTACTGACGAAACAGCATACTTTTTAAGTGTCCAGAATCAGAAACTATTGGCATTCCCCAGAGATAGGATATTGAGTTGGTTTTTGTCTTGTATGAAAATGGGATTTTTCAATGCATGTTTTGCATCAGAAGATGATGTATTTTTACAGTGCAGTGCAGTATCTGGCCTCAAGTTCTCTTTAGGTTTAATTTCCAGTTTGCCTCTGGGTCCCTGAGCAAACTGGAAAATCTCTGACCCTCATATCTTGCAAAATGGGTAGTCATATCACCTACCACTTTGGTTTAGTGAGAATAAAATGAGATACACTAAACCCTTAAATAACTTGGAAGTCAAAGGTGCCCACCCACTGCACAGTAAAATATCCAGGCATAAATTCAACTCCCCACAATAGCAACTTGGGGTGGCTATGAAATTATTACTATAATACTTTATATGTTTATGTAATACATTTAATTTGATGTGGTTACGATTTAATATTGTTTAAAATCTATTGACTGTAAATTGCCTTGCACAGTTTGTGTTTGTGTAAGTTTTGATAAATTTTAACTTTTCATAATGGATTTATTTTATATCATTAAATGATAAAGTGGACTATTATCTACATACAGTTTAATCATTCATTGTATAACGTACCTGATATTTTCTTGTTTTGCTTTTTTTATTCCTGTGAGTCTTTTTGAATTAGTTTAGATTTCACATGCAAAAAAAAAAAAAAAAATCTGTAAAATGTGGACCTATGCAGTTTGAATTGTGTTGGTTAAGAGTTAACTATACATATAAAATGCTTAGGGCATTAGAGGATATGTCGTACACCACCTAATGAGTATTGACTGTTGAGAGACTTTCTTCCATAACATGTGAAGAGAGTATACTACAAATAAAATTCTACATTTCTGGAAGTTCTACTTCAAGTTCTGGGTAAGGAACTCAAATAAACCTTTGAAGTCCCAGTGCAATGACTTTCATAGGAGATAAAGAAATGACTTTAGGAAAGTCTTCAGACTCAAGGAGTCTATTTATGATAATGTCAGATGCACCATGGGAATAAACAGAATTTTCAAGGCATCTTGTTGAATAGTTTTGAAATATAAGTTGCCAAACTGGAGGTTTTGTACCTGAGAAGGAAAATAGCTCTCCTGATGTGCACTTATCATTTTGTATTCAAAAAAGAGAACTTTATCCTCAAGATAATTGCTCAGGCAAGTAAGGCATACAAATGATCAGTCTTAAAATAGGCACACGAGGGTTTCTTCCCTAATCTGAAAAAAAGAACACACCCTCAAAACTTCAGTTCAAAAGTAATTTACTAAATATCATATTTTTTTCAAGAATCTTTGAGAAATTCTAAGAATATTATCCTGGTACAGAATTCACAAAAGTGCTACTTTAAAAATCACAGTTAATATGGAGCTGCTTATTGTTTTGTAGACATGAAAATTTGTTTAGCTATATGTGGTGAAATAATTGTTTTAATTAGAACTCATTTCAGTGAGTATTTACTGAATACCTGCCATATTTAGACATTTTATTTTTAGATTTTAAAACGATTTGTTCCTGGTTTGTGTATGTTTTAAGAGACAGATCACACTGTATTGCCCCGGCTGGCCCCAAACTCCTGAGCTCAAGCAAGCCTCCTGTCTCAGTTTCCTGAGTAGCTGGGACTATATAGATGGATTCTCCCTTGCTAGACACTTCCTGTTTCATTTTATGGGTTTAAGAGTCATTTGTTGACCTTTTGTCAAAATAACCTATAAAGTTCTAGCCTCAATAACTGCCTGATCAACACCTGCAAATGAGATTTGAGACATAGTAAGATAAGTTTAACACATATTAAGGAAATATATCACTAACTTAGTACCGTAATTATCAGAGAGCATGAAGATTTTAAAATAGTTACTTTGAATTCCAGGCCAATTCATGTAGCTGCCTTATATGACTTCAAGATAATGTTTTCACTTCTCCAGTTAGAGTCAAAGTAGAGGAGAAATGGGAGAAAATTATGGCAGTGGATACAAATTTTCCAGTCTTCTGGTACCTACTCAGAAAATATATAAAATATTGAATGCTATCTTAGGAGTAGTTACTAGAAGTTCTTGAGGGCTAACTGAAGTATCACATACGAGTAGGTACTGAGGGGCAGAATATTTTGAGTTATTTTTGAAGAATCAAATTGTATCCCAGGTCAAGACTTCATGCGAACTGAATTGTTGGTATTAACCTATCTAGAGAAAAATCTGTCATTGAAGGTGTTTGCTTCTGTGACGCAGCTTCTGGCTGTTTTCTCCAAGCATTTCAGAAGTGAAGAAGTGAAGGTGTTCAGGCTCTGAAACAAATCTCTCAATACAGAAACACCAGAATATCAAGTCCTGTGACATCTACCATCATAATCAAAAAGCTAATTCATCTGGTTCCTTGAGAGTCCTCTAATTAAAAGTTTCCCATACTAATCTGCTCACTGACAGAGTATTCTTAATCATTTGAGAGTTATAAATGTTTCTGGAAATTAAAAATTTGGTTCTCCAATTTTATTCATCAGTTTTTTATGCATTTGTTTGCCATAGCTTAGTAACCTGGAGTTCATTCACTCCTGAGCATGCTAAGAAAATTGAATTTTCATGACCACACAGCTGGTAATGAGACTTTGATCTGGGTAGTCACATTAAAACATTGCAACCCAATCACTGTTTGTGTGAATGAAGAAATGAATTATTTGCTGAACTTCATTTTTTTGTACACAGTACCATCATTTCCAAATAGAAAACAACTAACAGCAATGTGCATGTGAATTTGTGTATGAAGGATAACCATTGGGTATATAAATAAATAATTATTTTTTTATTGATCATAAGGGAGTTGGGGTGATTATATTGCATACATTGCATGTATATTTGCAATTTAAAATGTATATATATGTATGTTGATATATATATATATATATACACATACATATGCACGTGTATGTATGACGTGTGTATGTGTGTTTGTGTGCTTGTGTGTGGGTGTGTGATGAATCAAATAAACTGAAAATTCTGGTGTTCTGACATTCTGGCTTCTGCTAAGAACTAAGGAAAACTATTTTCAGCAGTTTTTGCCAAAGGAGTATCTCAGATGATAGATAACAGGGAAAGCTAAGTTTCTTCTTTATGAAGTTAGTTTTGCTTGCTGGGTTTAGTAATAACTGACACTTCACCTTCTAGACAAAATTCCCAGGAAAAAACAGGAGTAAATGAAACAGAATGTTTAGTTTGTGAGAAATCATATATTCCATAACATGGAAATTTAACTGGGCTGATTGTCTATAGCCATTTAAGTTCTCATCAGGTTTCTTGGGACAGAAGAAAATACATTTAGTTAAGGTGCATTTGCTTGATTAAATATCAAAGTGTATAGGCATCTAATATGCTTTTCATGGTAGAAAGAAATATAGTCCTTAGTCAGCAGTGGTTGAATAAATGGAATTACTGAGAAAAATCTTTCTAAATAGTAGGTAATAGAAATAGCATTGTAGCAGGTAAACTTCGGTGGTCCACAGGTTTGATTTAGACAATCCCTCCAAAATGTAATTCTGATTTGAATTGTTTCTGTTAAGAATCTCATATGGAATTTTAAAAAGGTTTTTCTGAATTTCCTAAGTCTGAGAAAAAAAATAAAACAATTTCATGTTATGTTCTAATATTTCAAATCTATGTGAATTCAGGAAAGTAGAATTCAATGTAACATTCTGTTTGGCGAACTCTTGTTTAAAGTCGCAGTTTTATTGATCTTGATTTAGGGATTGAGATTCCATCAGATTAATTAATCTTTTTTCCAAGATTATTCATGAGTGTACATTTTCCCATTTTTTCTTATTATAAAAGCAATCTTTAATCTTAATCACATATTTTTAAATCTTTAAATTTAACAAATATTTTAATGGATTTGGTTAAATTTTATAGCATATATATTTACTCTTTAAAATGTAGTACTGATATTTTTATGTAAAGTATTGACTGTAGAGTAGTTTTGCATAATTCATTTAATTTAGTAGAGTTATATTGTGAACTTAAAGCAAAAAAGTCACTGCAGGAATCATGGAAACTGTTAATCAATCTCATGGTTGTCAAGTGTGTTTTAATTATATTCTGTATCAAACAGTGATACTTAGGGATTCTAAAATCTTATCTACATTACATGAGTTTATTAACCTGTTTCTACTTTCTTTATCTACCATCTTGGAGGAAATCTATGACCAGATGAAACTCCAGAATTCCAGCAGAGTGGCATGCTATAGGTAACTTAAGCCGTGACTTCCTCCTCATGTTATTCTCTTCCCTTGTCATCAAAATATTCCTCTCCCTAGCACACACCCATGGTACAAACATACAGTTTACTTCTTAGAGTCCCAATTTACTTTCTGGGATAATCTAATTGTATTTAAGTATTTTGAACTTAAGTAAAAGTCTTGTTTCATTTTATCCTTCTTTCAACATGCTGTAGAGATAGGTTTTAGTTTTGTCTACATAAAACATAATTTCCCCTTATAAAGCAAACAGTTCCACAAACTTGGAAATCTATCTATCTATCTATCTATCTATCTATCTATCTATCTATTTATCTATCTATCTATATATTTATGGAACCACTACAGCAGTCAAGACCTAGTTCATGTCCATCATGCTGAAATGGTTCCTCATTTGTCCTCATAATTTATGACTTCCTTTCACTCCACCATCCCGATAATCACCAATCTGAATTCTGTGTCTCAAATTTTTGGTTAAATATAATGTCATATAGATGGGAAATCACAGTAATGTAATTGTAACATAATAATTTTGAAAGAGATCCATGTTGTGTTATTACCTTTGTTTTTATTGTTGAGATCTTTATATTGATGTTTCAATTTGTTTATCCATTCCCACATATAACAATATTTGGACTGTTTCCATTGTGGGACTATTATGAAAAAAGTTGTAGTGAGTATTCATGCATGAATATTTGTATGGACATATATTGCAATTGTTTTTGAGTAAATACTTGAAAGTGAGATTGTTGAGACCTTTAATAGGTTCATATTTAACTTTCTTCAAAACTGCATAACTGTTTTTGAGAGTAAGTGCCATTTCACATCCCAGCTAGCAAAGTATGAGAGTTCTGGATTTTTCATATTCCAGTTACCACTTATGATCAGGATTTTTAAAAAGGATTTTATAAAGTATTTATACAGGTATCATATTGCAATTTAACTTGTATTTTTCTAATGCCCGATGAGATTGAAAAATAAACCTATATGATTATTAGACTTTCATTTGGTAAAATCTCTGCTCTAAATTTTCTTTTTTTCCCCTCTATTCTTATGTTTGTCCTTTTCCAGATATGTTTCCAAATATTTCAATCCAGTCAAACTGTTATCTTTGTCTTTTATTTAAAATACTTTTCTTTCATTTTCTTAGGAGCACTCCTAAAGAGAAATTTTTAAATTTTGATGAAGTATATTTTATTAATTCTAACTCTTATGATTTATGATCTTTTGTGTTCTAAGAAATTTTGTTTAATCAAGTGTCATAAAGATTTTTCTAAGTTCTAAAATATTTAAAATTTATATCTTCCATTTACATTTGTGTAGCATTTGCATCTTAACATGATCAGCAGTTTCTGTCCATGAACATGGTTTATCTTCCCATTTATCTGAGTCTTCTGTAATTTATCTCATCAATGATTTTTAGTTATCATCAAATAAATCTTACACCTTCTTTATGTTCACCTATGAATATTTTTTATTATTTTCAGTACCATTTTAAATGAGAATTTAAAAATTTTTTTTAATTTAAAAAATTTTTTAAAAATTAAAAAAAAATTTTTAAAAATCTATGAAAAGATTGTTATTGTATTATAAAACCTTGTCATTATACAAAGAGGAAAAACACTCAACATGTTTTCCCAAAGCCAATGAGTTTGCTATTGTTACTTCTATTCAACATCATATTGGAGGTCTTAGCCAGTACAAAAAGGCAAGAAAAAGAAATGATATCAATGATTGTATTTTTAATATACTATGCATCCTGTGACCTTGCAAAATGTCATAGATAAGGATTGGTATCTTTTTCATTGTTTCTTTAGAATTTTCTACATATGTAATGATATCTGCAAGTAAAAACTCTTTTGCTTCTTTCCTTCCAACCCAAATGCTTTCATTTCTTTTTCTTGCCTTTTGACAAGGTTTTATAATACAATAACAATCTTTTCATAGATATTATCCAGTTAAAGATATTCCCTTCTATAAATGTGTTGACCATTTTTATATTATTGTTGAATTTTGTCAAATTTGTTCAACATCTAAAGAGATAAATGGATTATTTTTCTTTCTCTTGGTTTATCTGGTGAATTGCAATAATTAATTCTAAAATGTTGGACCATTTTGTATACTGTAATAAATCCCATTTACTCTTGATCCATTATTTTTAAGTATTAAAAGATTGATTTGTAAGTATTTTTGTTTAGAAATTTTCATACATACTAGTGTAAGATCTTGGTTCATAGTTTTCTGACAATGTTTGTGTGGTTTGGTTTCAGAGTAATTCTTCTTGGTTATGATACTATACGAGCCATCTCTTCTTGACAAATCTTTGATAACTTGTGTCTTTCTTGGAATTTGCACATGTCTATGATATTGAAATTTATTGTCGTGCCATTATTTATAATACCCCCTTATTTTCATTTAAATATATGCAAATACCTAAGAGTATCTTTGATTTTGTTAATTTTGGAATTTTGTATCTTTTGCTTTTCTTAACACTAGTATAAACTCATTCTTTTATTTGACTTTGTCAACTAACTTTTAATTTTGGTTTTATTTGCTATTCTTTTCCTAACTTTTTAAAGAAGAAGCATAAATCATGACTTGACAGTCATTTCACATTTTATAAGTTTTTAAAGTATTAATTCTTTTAAGCAGTGCCTTATTTACTACATATAAACTTTGATATATTCTATTTTTGCTTTCATTTGATGCATAATATTTTCTTAGTTTTTGTAACTAACTCTATGATTCAATATTTACTTATAAAAGTGTTCTTTAATTTCCAAATTTTTGAAGTTTATCTAAATACCTTCTGATACTAGTTTCTAGTTTAATTCAATCATACTCATAGAACACAATTTATTTTTTATTTTAAGTTCATTTAAAATTTTTGAAGTTTATTCTTGATTGAAAATATGGTCTGCTGACATTGCATGTGCACTTGAACTTAATTTTTATTCTACATTTGTTGTTGGGTGTAGTGTTCTATAAATGTTCATTATGTGTCAAATGTTCATTAGTTCTATACTCAATGATTTTTCATCCACTGTTGTATCAATTTTGAAATTGATACAAGTCTATATGTCCAATTATGATTTGGTATTTTTCTATTTCTTTTTTTTTGGTTCCATTTCTTTGTACTTCATATATTTTGAACCTGTATTACTAAGTGCATAAGAATTTGTATTTGCAATGTCATTATCATGTGTTGACTGCTTTATCACTTTGTAAAGTCTCTTTTTATTTTGTTGATAAATTTTACTTGTTTGTATTTTTGGAACTCAAAGTGATTTTATAAGTTTTCATACCTTTTGGTATAATAAAATCAAACTCATTAACATATAATTACGTATCAGATTTTTAGCATTTCTTTGAGATCAGAACAATTAAAATTTAGTCTTTTAGTAAAATAATCCTTCATCCATCATCAGGTATAAATATACTTAAATATAGATTAGAGTTTACATGATGAAACTTTATTTCATCATATTATTTTTAGCCCATGTGTGCTTTTATATTTAAATTAGTGTAGACTACATAAACCTTAGTCTTATATTTGTGTATAACAAAAAAAATTTGTTGCATTTTATTGGTATAGTTAGACTATTTATATTTAGTGGAATTATTGATACCATTTAAGTGTACCATTGGGTGTGATACTTGTTTTGTGCTTTTCCCATGTGTTCCATGTTTCTTCTCTTTTCAGTTTTCTTTGTGATTGAATTTTTAAAATTATTATTTCACTTTGTTTACACTTTTGGCCCATTGGTTATAATAATTTAACAATTCTTTTTATGGTTGTTCTGTAATTTTAAATAAGCCAAATAATGCATTATTATTATTTTGCTTTAAATAGTGAATAATCTTGCTTTTTTTCCAGTTCATTATTTTATTACCATTTTTTCTTTTATTTTCCCCACATGTTTTATTGGTATATTATAGTCGTACATGATGAAATTTGTTTTTACAAATTTTTATATGCACACAATATAACAATATGATCTGGCCAATATCACTCCCCTTGGTCCCTTTCCTCTGCTAATTTTTGTTAATAGCATTCACCTTCACTTTTTCTTTTGCTTCTCTAGCTCCACATTTGAGCTAAAACATATAACCCTTGACTTTCTGAGTTTGGCTTATTTTACATAACAAGATGAACTCTAGTTCCACCCATTTTCCTGAAAATGTCATATTTCATTTTTGTTTATGGCTGAATTGTCTTTTATAGTGATTTAAAATAAAAATGTTTATATAGATGATCTCTAATTCACAATGATTTAACTCATGACTTTACACCTTAACATTATATGAAAGAAAAACACTCATTGAGTAGAAACTGTATTTTGAGTACTGAAGTCTGTTCTATTCTGGGCTAATAACATGTGTTAAGATACTTTCTCATTATGCTGGAAAGCTCCGGGGACCTACAGCACACAGTCATTCATACAACTATCTGTGTAAGAAAATGATACTGTACAGTGTGCTGTGTGGCTAAGCTGTAATGTCTGTTGGGGTAAATACATTAGATGCATTCTTAGCTTTCAATGGATTCATTAGGATATACTCTCTTTTAAGTCAAGAAGCATCTTCATTTACTTTTAACCTTGTCCAGAGCACTTCATCTGTTTACATAGGTCTGAGTTTTTCTCTGGTGTCTTGTTTCTTTGGAGTTCTATACTCAGAAATAATATTCTTTAATATAGAATTCACTTTCTTGTCCTCTAGCATATATCTATTGAAAATTGCTTCCGATTTCCAATTTCATATCCAATATGTAAAGAGCATTGACGTTATCTTCCCTTTCCTGTTCTGATACCCACCCCACCCTACCACCCCCCACCAAATGCTGGCAAAAAAAAAAAAAAAAGACTTTTCTTGGATCCATTGGGAAACTGAAGTCACAGGGTATATATATCATTGTTCTGAAATCCATGAAAACAGACACACATAGAAGGTCAAAGTCAAGATTTGCTTACCTTCTACAGTATCTACTAGAGCTATAAAAAGTAGAAATACTTGAATTATTAGTTTGATAAATTGCTGGAGGCAGTGTGAACTGAGTGAGTAAAACATGGAGATACAGTCTTAACGTAGTGAGAGGGACATCACAGGTTTATCAACTTTATCTTAAAACACCACTACAGTTTTCAAAGTAAAAATCCAAGAAAGATCCCGTTATTGACCTAACTTGAAGAGGAGAAGAACCATTCTTGTGAAGTATATTAGGAACTTTTATAAAATACTTTGACAGAGCCTGATCTCTGCTGGGGAAAGGGAATTCTCACTCCAACCTCCTACTTATTATAAAGGGAAATGAACTGATTGATACTCACAGTGATAATTCAAGAAAATATGTTTAAATTGATGACTATTATTATGGTTATTATTACCGCTCTATATCCAAGGAAGAATTGGTGACTATACTGTGTGTATTTCTTCAGATGTTACCAGGTCTTACTTTTGTCTACATTATCATTAGGAAAATGTAGTTTAATTAATTTGGTCAAATTCTTCATGCAGAGAACATTAGTTAGAATTATAATAAGATAATATATACTAACTAAGGAGACTGAAAATTTTCAAGATCTATAGTTGGCAAGTTGGAGACCCAGGGCAGCTGAAGATGCAGTTCCAGTCTGAGTCCAGGTACATCAAAATCAGGAGAGCTGGTCAATGGCTAAGTCAATGGCATATGACCCAAGAAGAGTCAATGTTTCAGTATGAACCTGAAGGTTGGGTAAGACCAATATCCCTACTCAAGTCAGTCAGGCAGGAAAAGCACCCTCTCCCCCAATCGTTGTATTTATGTCTAAATTGAAGGAGGTTTACTCATAGTAGCAAGGGAAATCTTCACTACTCAATCTACTGATTCAGTGTTAATCTCATCCAGAAACACACTCATGGATCAAAACCTAAATAATGTTTGACCAAATGTCTTGGCACTCTCTGAACCAATCAAGTTGACACATAAAATTAATCATCATATGGAATCTCTTTGAATCTGCCTGTTCATTTTAATGAATTTTTAGCTATTTGCTCAATTTTTCTCTAATATTATGGTATTTAAAAAATTTAAACTTTTTTTTTCAATTTGCTTCTGATAATTTAAAAGTATAATGTCTTTTTAGGGACTATAAACCTATTCCTTTTCTAAACCTGTAATTCAAAAAAATGCTAATTGTTACATATAGTCCTTTGTTTCCTTATGTATTTGGTAATTTTAAAATTATTACTATGCTGAATTTTCAAATTTTACCAAATTAATCTTTGGGTATTTTGTGTGCATAGGTTAGAAGATGTTTTTGCTGCTTTCTCTAAAAAGAACTGACAGTTTTTCTCTTGTATGTGCTACTGTGATTTTTATATGAGGTGTGCCCCAAAAGCTCCTATGTTCATGCAGGAATATTCAGAGGTGAAATGGTTAAATTACTAGAGCTGTAACGTAATCAGGCCATCCTAGTTTGAATGAGCTACCTGGGAGGTAAATGTGAGACGGGTTACTGGGGGATGTACCCTGACAGAGTTCATGTTCCCTTAAGTCTCTTCTTAGTCTGTGTGCTTCCTGCCCTTCATGAGCCGAGCAACTTCCTTCTGCCATGCCTTCCTGTCATGATGTTCTGCTTTACCACAGGCACAAAAAATGGAACTGGATGACTATGCAGTAAACCTCTGAAGCCATAAGTCAAAGTAAACTTTTCATCTTCTAAGTTGTTTTTGTCAGATATTTTGGTTACAGCAACACAAAACTGACTAACGCAGAAATTGCCCAAAAGTAGTGGGGTCATTGCTGTGACAAATCTGACCATGTAGTTTAGATGCCTTTGGGACTGGTTTACATAAGTTTGGAAAAGTTTGGAGGTGCACTTTGGAGAAGCCTTAAAATGTTATAAGAAGAGGTTAGTGGGTGATGCTGTTGGGATTTCAGAAGACCAGAAACTTGGAAATAATGAAAACAGCAGACTATGCTCATGAGGTTTCAGAGGAAACAAGAATTATATTGGTAATTAAAACAGAGGTCTTTGGGACTATATTCTGGCAGAGAAAGTTTCTATATTTTCCCCATGCCCTGAGACTTTGTATGAAGCCAAATTTAAAGGTGATGAACTTGTAAATCTGGCAGAGAAATTAAAAGTCAGCACAGCATTCAAGTGGTGGCCTGTGTATTGCTATCAGCTTTTAGCTACTTTTATTATGATAATTGTAAGCAGAAAACAGACATGATGGATTTTAAAAACCTGAAGTTTAGACAGAAAAGTGTTTGAAAAACTGGGATCAATGAAGTTGTGGTTGTTGAAGAGATTATAGCCATTAAAGAGATGCTAGTTACTTTACAGAGTGACAATAGGAAAAGATGCCTTGAGGGAATCTCAAGAAATTGCAAGATCATATCCATAGAAGGCTCAAGTGTATAGAATTAAAATTTCTTGTAGAAAAGAACTTGGGGGCACCCTGTTCCCACAGTGGGGACTAGGAATTTTTTTCACAATGCTCAGCTGCTCAGACACTCAGAGGCCACTGCAGTTTTGGTCCAAGGTGACCTGACTATTGCTCAATCTGACAGCCAACCTTGACATTGTTCACATGATGATGTCTCTGCAGTAATGTAGGATGCTGGAGTATAGGGGTCATGGAGGTTTCCACCTAGATTTCAAAGGAAAGCCTGAGAGACCAGGTAAAGTGCAGCAGTGTCAGAATTCCTGTAAACTGCCCCCTGAGAAGGCAATGGGTTAAACTGTGAAGGTGAAGTCGAAATTGGTCTGGAGACTCCAGGAATTAAGAGATGCTGAGGAAAGCTCCTGGCTGCAGAGAAAGCCAAGCTAAAAGAGAGGTCATCAGCACTATAAGCAGCAATATCAAAGGGACAAGAGTGTTCAAGTTCTTGGAGAAAACAAGTTACCACCATCTGCTCAGATGCCTGAGATGGAGCTATAGGAAATGTTTGCTCAGTTGCATTTGGGGTTTTCATTGATTTCATCCTTTCTTTCTATGTAACTATTTCTCCCTTTGTAATAGGAATGTTTATTCTTTGCCTTTGTATATTGGATATGTGTAACTTGCTGTTGATTTTTACTGGGTCTCATAGCCAAGATTTTTCCTTGAGCCTCAAATGAGAATTTAAACTTGAACTTTTGTTTAGTGCTGAAACTGTTAAGACTATGGACCACTTGTAGGTGGACTAAATGCATTCTGAGTTGGACATGAGCTTTAGGAGGTGAGGGGTAGAATGTTATGGTTTGGATATGCGGTATTACCCAAAAGGTCCTGCAAATACAGGAATACTAAGAAGTGAAATGGCTGGATTTTTAGAGTGGAAGCCTAATCAGTCCATCCTAGTTTGAATGAACTAATTAGGTGGTAACTATAAGAAGGTGGGACATGGCTGCATGTGGTGGATCACTGGGGTCAAGTCCTGGAAAGGTCTGTCTTCCATGCTGCCCTTTCCTCTTACTCTCTCTGCTTCTTGGCTGTCATGGGTGAAGTAGCTTTCTTCCATCACGCTCTTCTGCCAAGTTTTTCTGCCTCACCTCAGGCCCAGTGCAATGGAGCCTGCTGACCATGAATTAAAACTCTGAAACTATGATCCAAAATTAACTTTCCCTCCTCTAAGTTGTTCTTGTCAAGTATTTTGGTCACAGCAATGCAAAGCTGACTAACACAGGTGCCACTTGCTGTTCTACAACCATCACATTATTTCCTGGCCTTGGGATTCTGTAAAGCTTGATAGTGAAACTTGGTTCTGGTACCTTTCTCACAAAAGCAGGTGTTGTGGTTTAGAGTGAGGTATCCCCCAAAAACTCATATGTGGGACAATGCAAGAAGGTTTAGAAGTGAAATGATTGTAAATCAGTAAATTAATCCCCTGATAGGGACTAACTGAGTGACAACTGAAGACAGATAGAATGTGGTTAGAGGAGGTAGGTCATTTGGGACATGCCTTAGGGAGAAGTGAAATGACTGGATTTATATATATTTCAAACAAATTGGAATGACAGGGCCAGGGACAAAGCTATTGTGTCTAAAGCAAAGAGAATCACAGTGGGAATGATAGTAAGTGTGGTCATATTGACCTTGGGAAGCAGTTTGACCATTACTTTATGATTGGAATTTTGCAAAAATCAGTAGCATTCTATGAAATTTTGTCCAAGAAAAATAAAAACCATTCTAGCTACTGAATTATGATTTGTTAAGTACTCTTTAGGTAGCTTTTGCAAACACTCAGGTAAAAGAGAAGGATAGTTTGGAAGGAGAGAGTAGTGGCAGATTTCAGGATAGATCTTAAAACTAGAGCCTTGTTTATTTATTTATGAACTTATTTATTGGATATGCATTTGAGAAAAAGAGAAGATTCAGTGAGATATTGAGATTTTGGTCATTCTTTATGGTAAATGCATAGAGACTTTCTAAGGAAGTAGAAAGTGTGAGTTTTGGTTTTGGCTTGTTTAAGTGTGTGGTGTTTATTAGGCATCCGACAAGAGGTTGAGAGTGGTAGTGAATATACCTGAGTTAGAATCCTCAAGGATTTTGGATTCAGGGGAATGGCAGTATATCTAGTGTTGCTCTAGTATCCACAAAATATTTAACAGGATTCGATTATTCAATGAAAGTAAAAATACTTAAAAATCTGAATATAGTAATGTAAATTGTGATTTTTAAACCTATAACCACTACTTGATCTCTTTAGCCAATCAAATTTATAAGAGTAAAAGATATCAATTTAGCTGAAGTTAAGGGATTAAAAATGATCCTTTGGCTGGCAGTGTAGCTGAGAAGCAGAACACTTGTTTAGTGTAGACAAGGCCCTGGGTTCAATCCTCAGCACCACCAAATAAATTATTTTTCTAAAGTCTCAAAATATATATTCTTAAAGAGATGCTAATTTTATTTATGGACAATTATCTTCTAAAAATTAATTATTGATATCCATGATGACTTACTTGTAGGCTAACAACAAAAAATGTTCATAGAAACAAAAGAAGAGACCAAAATTCATTATAAAATAGAATAATTTCCAACCATGAAAAATTGATACTGTAGATGTGGCTATTCCTAGCTCTTAAACACCAGGAATTTTGGAGGATTGTATTTAATAATTGAGTGGAACTGTGTGAATAGCCATGTCCAATGAGTTGGGTTGGTGATATAGTTCATTTATTTTCCTTTTTTCTGCTCAATAATTATCACAGTTCAGATAGTATTATTTTTTAAAGTTAGGCTCCTTTTGGTAAAAAGTTTCAACTGAATTGCCTACCACTTCCACTAGGACAGTTCATAAATATACATCTGCATGGTAGCCATGGGTACAGGTTGTAGCAGAGCATACTAATCCTAGAAAGGAAAGAAAACTGACTCTCTAGAGTTGGTTGCCAAAGGGAATATGAGGAAGAGGGAGTGAAAAGTTCCTGACTTGGATTCTCATCATTAATACAGATTATGGAGGAAATTGTTGAGAACTTGTAGTACTGATAATACCAATTTAAGTTATTTTAGAGTTGAGAAAATGACTAATATAGAAAGAGGCAGTGTCTGCAAAATAGTCAAAAAATGTGGGATCCTAGAGACATTCTAGAAGTTGGTCTTTTCTAGATTAGAATGATACTTAAGTACCATGAATCCATGCAGGAAATGTTGATAATTTTGTTTTTCCATATTTGAGAGTGGAAAACTGCTTTTATGGAAATATAGACATAGGCTAGAGTCACAGGCAACTATCTACCAACAATTGAATAGTATGAAGTAGAATAAACAAAGGATTTGGGGGGACAAAGATTGAATTCCAATAAACCATTGCCTACAGGGTGAGTAATCCTGAGGAAATAAATTTCTCCAGGATTCAGATTTCTCATTGGTGAAATGAACTAAAGACTCCAATGTCCGTTCTAGATCAAATCTTTCATATGAAGAAAATAAATCTAAATAAAATTTTGCATATGGCTTGGGGACAGTTTAATCTTAAATTACTTACCTAGCATTTGTGGAACTCTGGAATTAATCCCCAATAATATATTCAAAACAAGAAAACAAAAAAAAATGCCTAAGACACTAACATTCCAATAGGATTTAGGATTAGCAGATTGTTCACAATTTTAGAATCTTCACTTCTAAATCATAATTAAAGGGAAAATCAACATCATTATTTATAAAGCCAAATCCACTTTGTGTAGTTTACTACAGAATCCAACCTCATGGAGATTTCAGGTGTGGGGGTTTGTTTACTCTATATGAATTTTCCTTAACTTTTCTGCAATGTCACAAAGGTGTTCTTGGTATATTTCATTCAGTAACGTATGAAAAGCAATCTTTCAAACAACAAGATCTAGAACCACATTGTGGATGATGTGTATGTTCATAGTTTTCTTCAATATAAAACCAACAGGAGAGCTCTCAACTCACCAGTTTAGGTCATTTACACCAGATGCTAGAGCATAGGTCTCCAGCATCCTTTGGTTATTTTTTATACCTCTTATATTATCCCTTCCTCAACATTTTCTCTTGATATTTTCCTCTTTGATCTCACTCATTTGCAAAGTAATGGGGAAAATATCACTCCCTTATTCTTTCTCCATCCTAACACTTTTTAACTTCTCCAATATTTGATCATGCTTATTGTAGCAGTAAAGCTTCTATTTATTTATATAGTTTTATTAACCCATTCATTCAGAAAATATTTATTGAACACTTACTAAATGCCAACACACTGTACTGGTACTGAGAATTTAATGGTGAAAAATGAGTTGGCTCTCTTCTTTTGCCCCTATGAAATTCACAGTCCAGCCCTCCTAAAGAGTCTAGAAGGGCAGTTCATTTTGTAATTGACATAGCTGAATGATCAGTAGTGAGGAAAAGGAGGGAAAGCTGCATGTACCATCTGTCCCGAAAACCACAGGGGAATTTTAGAGAAATTAAACATAATCACAGATTATGTTTGGGATAGGATTGGTCAGAGGGCATTAATTTAAGGTCTTAAAATACCTGTAGGCATTTACTCACCTGCGTGACATAACTTCATCAAAGTACTTAGAACAGAATAATAGATAAAACTGAGTCATATGTTCATAAGATTACAATATAAAGAAAACAAATCAGTCTGTATGGTATTTCTAGGCCTAGAACTGTTGAGAGTTTTCATTTTAGACAGATGCTATCAAGTGAAGCGTTTATTATGATTGCAAAACAGGCATGATGTTCCAGATCAATTTTGAAAGTACAAAAATCTAACGAATATTAATAACAATGTCAAAGGCATATTCATTCTTCTACTTATTCTTCTGAACATTACTCAAGTACCTTATGAAAGATTTAGTTCTAATCTAATTTCCCATTTTAAATTCACCATGAATTTTGAAAACAGAGATGGTGAAATGCTATTTTTAATGAATAAAATGTATTACATTATCAGAGGACTATTGACTTGCATTCATTGTATTAAGGCGAACAAGAATAATTCTAAGTCTTAACTTTTCATTTTCTTAGTATGATTTTTAAAAGGACATAAACTCCCTTGAAGCTAAATTATGATGGATGTATCTGTTAACAGCAAGTAGGAAACTTGCTTGGTGAACTAGGATTTTCAGGATGAGCAAATGACAATGTGCAAATAATCAGCTCTTATGAGAAAAGGAAGGGAGCTGGGCTTTAGGGACTGTGTGGTTCATATTTATAGTTGAAGGCTCTGAGGAAGCTTGCAGATGTGATCTTTATTAATCCCAATATTTTATTTTATACCTGAATTTATAATTGGGTCTTAAAATCAAATGAGATGTCATTGTATCACCATCTGCTGTTTCAAAAATAAGAGACACACTCAGATGTTGTCGACGGCCACTTTAAAAAGATGAATCCTTTCAGGGTTCCAAAGCTGTTTTGGAAGCATTTTCAGAATATTTTCCATTTTAATGGGAAGAAAATTTATGAACGTATGTAGAAAAGTTCCCAGCAGCCTTGTATCTCCTGTTCAGAATAAATAATGAGCAAATGAGTTGTATTTTGTAATACTCTCTCTTATCCACTCACGCCATTGTGAGGTTCATGAGGACTTAGGTTTTGGAAGGTGGAAGGCCTTCAGTCTTTTATAATGGGGCTTAGCCTGGAAGGGGACCTTATGACAGAAAGAGGGTACCATTTTATTCCCAAAGAAGACTCTGTCTAGGTGTTGGCAGTGACACTTCTAATGGGGAGTTTGGATAAGCAATTCATATGAGATATGCACTATGAGCCTGGTGAATTCAATAGTTACAGTCTGATTTTCAGACTAGATTTTAGATTTTGTCAATCTAAACTCCTGCTAAAACCTGATAAGATAGAGGTAAAGAAGTTTTCAGTGTTGTGGTGATTATTTTTTACATGCAGAAAATTGCTTTTAATGAATTAATTATTTTTGGTAGTGGGGATTGAACCCAGGAGCACTTTACCACTGAGCTACATCCTGAGTCATTTTATCTATTTTATTTTGAGACAGGGTCTCACTGAGTTTTGGAGACTGGCCTCAAATTTGTGATTCTCCTGCCTCAGCCTCCCTAGTGTGATCATTTTATTTTGTCCTCTGAATTATATTACAATTATTTTTGTTTATCAAATGACACATATTGGTGTGAACACAGATTTCTTTTTTTTATGGTTACATAAAATTCATTATGGTATTTACACACCATATATATTTTTATGTTACATATTGGTACATAATAAGTATATTGCTGTGTGTAAATATATACATGGATATATACAATCTATTCAATTCCATGGTAGCAATAATCCCAAAGAAAATTACGCTCCTGAAGTATGACATTGTTCTTTTATTCATTTTTGCTCTTTACTCAAATTTGAATCCAGGGTTCTAAAATCAAAAGGCTCAGTACAGGAACTCAGGATATCATATATGGGAATGGAAGTGGGGGAATGTTCTGATTACTCTGACCTGAAGGCTGTCAGAGTGTCTGTCAGAGGACTTTTATTTTAGCAGAGTGAAACACCTGGTGATCAAGTAGTTTTCAATTCACCAAACCTGCATGTTTCTGAATCATATCATTAAATTTCACAGAAAAGATTCCCTTGGATGGACTTTTGCTTTTACAGCAGAACTCTTTCCCCATCACAAAAGAGGTCTAAGGGGTAACCGTTTTCTCCTTGTTTCCTTCCTTCTCTGCTTTCGTTTACCCACCTGTCATCCCACAGTAGGTCATTCTAAGTCAGAAAGTCTAAATAAAGCAGGTAGGAAAAACACTTGAAGAAATAAAAATGAGGCTAACAATTCCAGCAGTTTTTCAGAGGAACTCTAATGGTATATCTGTGAAAAAGTAATAAATGGGCTATAGTCCATTAGGCAAGAACAAATTTTCCTCCATAATTTTATCTTTGTTTAATTGAATATTTAATTAGTATAAATATAAAACTAATTTTTGAATGTGTTCAGTACATTTAGCAGGAAGGTTTGGTGCTGGGCTATCTTGAGATGCACTCCTGCAGATGTGGACAGCCACCGTGCCCTTCTTGTCCTCCTCGGTGTGCTGATAGAAGTGAGTGGGTCATTTGGCATTAGCAAAGGAGTAAGTTAGCATTTGCACTGAGCTGGATCTTGCCAGGCTGTGCATATTGGAACCCGCAGACAGAGGCTGCTTTCACGTTGATGAATGGGTTTTTTCAAGCGTTCTGCTCCCTAGTTATGAGAAGGGTGACCCGGTCAGGAGACGACTTTATGAAGCTATAAAAAATGTATGTCACTTCGGACTCTCTAATGTCACAGGGAAGGAAAGAAAAAAAAAAAAAAAACCTGTGCAAAAATGGCAGGGTAATAAGGCTGTTTTCAATGCTTGAAATAGCTTTCTGTCTACAGTCATATGTAGCCCTGAAACTGGGGCCATGGAGGGTACCCACCATGCATTGTTGTTAGGTGGATTAAAAAAAAAAAAAAACTTGGGCTTTGTTTGGCTTTGCTTTCCTTTGCAGAAATGCTTATGGTGATGACAATAAGACACTTCAAAATGCAGGTCCAGTAACTCAGTGTCAGAACTGGGGATGGTGCAATGTGTTTTTGAAAGCAAGCAATGGACTCAAGGTGGTGACGACTTTTAAGTATGCAGAAGAGCCAGGAAGGGAGTCACCACAAAGCAAGCACAATTTGAAAGGGGTCTTTTCATCTAATATTTTATAAAGTCTTTCCTCTGCATCACAAAGAATTTATAAAGGAGAAAGAAAAGGAAGGTTTGCCAGGTATACTTGCCCCTGTGCTTTCTGTTGAATACTCTGGAGTTTACAGATAGTGACATGTAGATTTTAACAAAGGCAGCCCTCTGAAGACCCATAATTTAGCATTCATTGAATTCTCTCATTCTTCTCATCAATATGCATATTTCACCATATCAGGTGCTTTCCTTTTGATATGTTGCCCATTTCATAACTCGTGTTCAAATGTTAATTTACACAAGATAGGGGACCCAGAGGATCAAGGTCAGGGGTTTTGTCTTTATTAGGGCTTCAATTAGTCACAGGTGAACTTTGGAATGTCTCAAATGGATTCAAACATGCTTTGTCATGGTTGAGTTGTACAGCAGTCAAGCATCACCTTCCAAACCCAGGACAACTTTGTCATTTCTGTTCTGAGACATGTAAACTTCCTCCATTAACACACTTAGGAAAGCAAAAATAATTATGTGAAAGGTGATGAGCTTAAAAATCCAATTATAGCAACTGTTAGTCTCACAGATAATTCTGAAGACAGAAAGATGAGACTGAGTTTTTCACCCATAGAATCTATTATGATGTCATATTTTCCTTTTTTTTTTTCCCTCATAAAGATGACTGTATACATTGGATAGCTTCCTAGAGAGACAGGAGGAGACAATTTCAAGGAGCAAAAGAGACTACTAAGACTACCAGAATGTACCAAAAATACTGTGACATCAGAGCAGTTTCCAGAACTCCTAGAGACCTGCTAATTGACTGCTCATCCTGACTTCCCTGGAGTTATTAAACTCAGCACCTGTAATCGTCCTTAGCCATTTTTACTTTGCTGTGTAAGTGAGCCAACATAATACAACAGCATATATCCGTGTGTCAAAAAGAGGCCCCATCATTCTAGAGAGTAGTTTTTCACTTTACATTAGAAGCAACCCAGACATAAAAAGGGAATCGACAAATACTCGCCTCTGAGCATTTTAAAGACAAGAGTGAATATATGCTCCCTGGAGGATTCAGATATGTCAGTTCTTGAAAATGGTTGCTGCCTTTTATAACCTGGATACTGAAAATGATGTGAGGGAGTTGTCTTTTCTATCTAAGGCGTGTTGTTTTCCTTTTTTTTTTTTTTCCCTTCAGTAAAAGCAGAATTTCTTTTCTTGTTAGGATAAGTAGGGTTGCTTAAGGGTAGCTCTCCAGTTGAGATGTGAGACCTATGATGTCAGGGAAAATAGAAGCAGATTCATGAAAATTGTAATGAACACAATTTAAGAGAGAGGATCAGTGGTGTTTTATTCCCTGATCTTGCAGGCTCATCATAGTATCACCACTTAATGTCATATAAAGGGCAGGTACACAGTGAGCAAGCACTGCCCTCAGAACAGGCAAAGTGGTTGTGGTGGGGGTACATTAGCTGCACACAATTGTAAAAGAATAATAAGTGACTAGAGTAGATCTGCTTTTTAAAAAATTCCCAATTATTTCCTTCCCATCCAGACATTTGGAACTCTACTGCTGTCTTGCAAACACTAAAGAATGCACATTTTCACCATGCAAAACTGAGGAGGTCTTGACAAGAAAGCATGTTATTTTCCAGCCCTACTTGATGAGAAGGCCTAGTCACAACAAATGTTCCCCAGAGAACTCCTTGGACACATTTAGGTCCAGGTTTCATTTATCCTGATTTCCCATGATCTCTAAGTATTTGAGCCCAATAGCTTAAAACAGATATTTTCTCAAGAAAAATCCCACATCACTTAAGAATTTATTAACAATTTGCATAATTGCTTAAGTAATCTGCATAATTGACAGAAAGTTTAATTTGACCCTAGTTCAACTGTAACACTTATGGTTTTAAATTGAAATTGGTATAATTCATTTATGAGAGTAATTAAGCCATGGTGTCTAACAAATACAACGTACGCTGCCTGAGGCCTACGAGGCCAGAACAGGCTATCAGAATGTTTTATTTAAATATGTCAAATCTGTTCATCTCCACAGTCACCCATGTTAAACTACAGCAAATCGCTGGTTTAACCTTGAGCACAGTGCTTCTGAAATGAGGATGTTTAAACAAAATAAGTCCATTGTCCTTCTAGAGGATTCCATAAACTAGAGTGTTGAAAGGAACACTAAACTTTACCTAGGTTTTACTTCCAAAAACTGCTCATAGCTGATTCAACTATAATGATAAGAATGGTTAAATATCATTTTTTCTTAATAAGAATCAAAAAGCCCTAGAATAGTAAATCATTAGGTTATGACAAGATGACTAATATTCACATGAGTGAGGAAATTGTAGAATCTGTCCGCCTTCCCTGTAATGCATACTTTTGATATTTAAATGCATAATTATTCCAACTCATTGAAGACTACAGTTATCCCCAAAGAAAATATAGCACTGAAAAGAGCCACTGCATATGGTCTACAGAAGGGTAGAGATTAATTTGACCAACAGCTTCTGCCATACCATATCTCTTCCCTTGGAAAACATCACATCTAGTGGATTTATTTTGTCACTGCCACCTCTGCTGCCTGAGGGAACCAAAGAATATGTATGAGGGTCAGCTGCAAGGGGCATGATTATGTAGATAAAGTCTCTCTTGGGCACCCTCAAGATTCTTCCTTTTGCAACACTCCCAAGAGTGTTCCAGGGAAAATCCTCTGATGCTTCATCATGTGTAATACCAGACTCCAACACTCCAGCATCTTCACTCTCTCCCTCATTCTGCTCTCCAGATCTATTTTTCATGTTCCTTTATCTCACTGATACTTTACTCTCTGGCTCAATTTTCCTATTTCCCTCGATTCTTGCTTCACTGTAGTTATTTGCTTTCTTCAAACCCAGGCTCTCCCCTGCCCATGAGTTGCACCACAGAGTTGATGGTAGCAATGCATTACCACAAGTTCCTCTCCACTGCCAAACACCATGGTGGTATTTGAAAGAACTTATATCCTTTAATCATGGTTGCAGTCCTGCTTTGCAATATTGGGAAGATGAGGAAATGGAAATTTTAGAGGAAATAAATGACAAGAATAACATTCTAAAACAACCTGAGTTACACCATGACCTTGTGACCATGTACCCACTTGGTGAATTTCACTCTATTAAATAATATCATTTCTCTTTTATGGCAAAAAATTAAAAAATTAAAAATAAATGCTGGTCATTATCATCATACTAATAAGCCTATAGCTCAGTAAATTGTTTTAAGATCAATAGCCTTATTTTTTTTATTGTAAACAAATGGGATACATGTTGATTCTCTGTTTGTACATGGAGTAAAGGCATACCATTTGTGTAATCATAAATTTACATAGGGTAATGTTGTTTGATTCATTCTGTTATTTTTTCTCTTCCCCCCACGCCTCCCACCCCTCTTTTCCCTCTACACAGTCCTTCCTTCCTCCATTCTTGCCCCCTCCCTAAACCTAACCCTAAGCCTAAACCTAACACTAACCCTTCCCACCCCCCATTATGTGTCTTCATCCACTTATCAGCAAGATCATTCATCCTTTGATTTTTTGAGATCGACTTAACTCACTTAGCATGATATTCTCCAATTTCATCCTTTTCCCTGCAAATGCCATAATTTTATCATCCTTTATGGCTGAGTAATATTCCATTATATATATATTATAATATATATATAATATATATAATGGAATAGTAATTACTATTGGAATATTACTATTCCATTATATGATCGACTTAACTCACTTAGCATGATATTCTCCAATTTCATCCTTTTCCCTGCAAATGCCATAATTTTATCATCCTTTATGGCTGAGTAATATTCCATTATATATATATTATAATATATATATAATATATATAATGGAATAGTAATTACTATTGGAATATTACTATTCCATTATATATATTATATATATAAGAAACTGTGATGTATATATATATATATATATCCATTCATCAATTATCCATTCATCAATTGAAGGATATCTAGGTTGGTTCCACAGGCCGGCCGGGTATTGTGAATTGAGCAGCTATGAACATTGATGTGGCTGTATCTCTGTTATATGCTGATTTTAAGTCCTTTGGGGATAGGCCAAGGAGTGGGATAGATGGGTCAAATGGTGGTTCCATTCCAAGCTTTCTGAGGTTAATCTCCATACTGCTTTCCAGAGTGGCTGCACTAATTTGCAACCACACCAGCAATGTATGAGTGTACCTTTTTCCCCACATCCTCGCCAACACCTATTGTTGCTTGTGTTCTTGATAACCGCCATTCTAATTGGGGTGAGATGGAATCTTAGGGTAGTTTTGATTGCATTTTTCTTATTACTAGAGATGTGGAACAGTTTTTCATATATCTGTTGATTGCTTGTAGATCTTCTTCTGTGAAGTGTCTGTTCATTTCCTTAGCCCATTTGTTGATTGGATTATTTGTATTCTTGGTGTAGAGTTTTTTGAGTTCTTTATATATTCTGGAAATTAGTGCTCTATCTGAAGTATGAGTGGCAAAGATTTTCTCCCACTCTGTAGTCTCTCCCTTCACATTACTGATAGTTTCCTTTGCTGAGGGAAAGCTTTTTAGTTTGAATCTATCCCAGTTGTTGATTCTTGCTTTTATTTCTTGTGCTAAGGGAGTCCTGTTAAGGAAGTCTGATCCTAAGTCGACATGTTCAGGATTTGGACCTACTTTTTCTTCTATACGATGAAGGGTCTCTGGTCTGATTCTGAGATCCTTGATCAGTTCTGAGTTGAGTTTTGTGCAGGGTGAGAGATAGGGGATTAATTTCATTCTGCTACATATGGCTTTCCAGTTTTCCCAGCACCATTTGTTGAAGAGGCTATCTTTTCTCCATTGCATATTTTTGGTACCTTTGTCTGGTATGAGAAAATTGTATTTATTTGGGTTTGTATCTGTGTCCTCTATTATGTACCATTGATCTACCTGTCTATTTTGGTACCAATACCATGCCGTTTTTGTTACTATTGCTTTGTAGTAGAATTGAAGATCTGGTATTGCGATACCCACTGCTTCGATCTTTCTGCTAAGGATTGCTTTAGCTATTCTGGGTTTCTTATTCTTCCAGATGAATTTCATAATTGCTTGCTCTATTTCTGTAAGGTACATCATTGGGATTTTAATTGAAATTGTATTGAATCTGTATTGCACTTTTGGTAGTATGGTCATTTTGACAATATTAGTTCTGCCTATCCAAGAACATGGGAGATCTTTCCATCTTCTAAGATTTTCTTTAATTTCTTTCTTTAGTTTTCTGTAGTTCTCATTGTAGAGGTCTTTCACCTCTTTGGTTAGATTGATTCCCAAGTATTTTATTTTTTTCAAGGCTATTGTTAATTGGGTAGTTTTCCTAACTTCTCTTTCTGAAGATTTATCACTTATGTATAAAAATGCATTGGATTTATGAGCATTGATCTTGTAACCTGCTACTTCACTGAATTCACTTATGAGTTCTAAAAGTTTTCTGGTGGAATTTCACAGTTCCTCTAAATATATAATCATGTCATCAGGGAACAGGGATAGTTTGAGTTCTTCTTTTCCTATTCGTATGCCTTTAATTTCTTTGGTTTGTCTAATTGCTCTGGCTAGAGTTTCAAGGATGATGTTGAATAGAAGTGGTGAAAGAGGGCATCCCTGCCTTGTTCCAGTTTTTAGGGTGAATGCTTTCAGTTTTTCACCATTTAGAATGATATTGGCCATGGGCTTTACAATGTTAAGGTGTGTTCCCACTATCCCTATTTTTTCTAGTGTTTTGAGCATAAAGGGATGCTGTATTTTATTGAATGCTTTTTCTGCATCTATCAAAATAATCTTGTGATTCTTGACTTTAAGTCTGTTGATATGGTGAATTACATTTATTGATTTCTGGATGTTGAACCAACCTTGCATCCCTGGGATAAAACCCGTTTGATCGTGGTGCACTATCTTTTTAATATATTTTTGTGTGCCATTTGCTAAAATTTTGTTGAGAATTTTTGTGTCGATGTTCATTAAGGATATGGTCTGAAATTTTCTTTCCTCGATGTGTCTCTGTCTGGTTTAGGTATCAGGGTAATATTGGCTTCATAGAATGAGTTTGGGAGGGTTCCCTCCTCTTCTATTTCATGGAATAGTTTGAGGAGTATTGGAATGAGCTCTTCTTTAAAGGTTTCGTAGAACTTGGCTGAGAACCCTGTGGTCCCGGACTTTTCTTTGTTGGTAGGCTTTTGTTGACCTCTTCTATTTCATTGCTTGAAATTGATTTATTTAAGTTGTGTATGACCTCCTGGTTCAGTTTAGGTAATTCATATGTCTTTAGAAACTTGTTGATGTCTTCGAGGTTTTCTGTTTTGTTGGAGTATATAGATTTTGAAAATAGCTTCAAATTATGTTTTGTATTTCACCTGTGTCTGTAGTGATATTTCCTTGTTCATTGGAATTTTAGTAATTTGAATTTTCTCTCTCTTTCTCTTTGTTAGTGTGGCTAAGGGTTTATCAATTTTGTTTATTTTTTCAAAGAACTAACTTTTTATTTTGTTAATTTTTTTATTGTTTTTTTTGTTTCAATTTCATTGATTTCAGCTCTGATTTTAACTATTTCCTGTCTTCTACTAGTTTTGGTGTTGGTCTGTTCTTCTTTTTCTAGGGCTTTGAGCTGTAGTGTTAAGTCGTTTATTTGTTGATATTTTTCTTCTTTTATTGAATGCGCTCCAGAAAGCGGGCATTGCAGAGCATTCCATGATGAAGAGATGAAAAACAATGATGCAAATCAGCAACAGGAGGAACTAGCCTAAAGGAATAGCCAAATAAAGGAGAAACCAAATCATATCAAAAAACAAAAATGAGTCAAATGACTGGGAATACAAATCATTTCACAATAATAACCCTGAATATTAATGGCCTGAACTCATCAATCAAAAGACATAGACTGGAAGATTGGAATAAAAAGACAAATCCAACAATATGCTGCCTGTAAGAGACTCATCTCATAGAAAGAGATACCCACAGACAGGATAGGAAAAAACATACCATGAATATGGACACAGCAAAAAAGCTGGAGTATCCATCCTCATTTCAGATAATGTGGACTTCAAGCCAAAACTAGTCAGAAGGGATAAAGAAAGACATTTCATACTGCTTACGGGAAGCATAAATCAGCAAAACATAACAATCATAAATATCTATGTCCTGAACATTGGATCATCCATGTATGTCAAACTAATCCTTCTCAATTCTAGAAATCAAATAGACCACAACACAATAATACTAGGCGATTTTAACACAACTCTCTCACCACTTGATAGATCTTCTAAACAAAAATTAAATAAAGAAACCATAGATCTCAATAATACAATCAACAATTTAGACTTAACAGACATATATAGAATATACCATCCAACAAAGAACGAATACTCTTTCTTCTCAGCAGCACATGGATCCTTCTCTAATATAGACCACATTTTATGCCACAAAGCTACTGTTAGCAAATACAAGAAGATAGAGATACTACCTTGTATTCTATCAGATCATAATGGATTGAAATTAGAAATAAATGACAGAATAAAAAACAGAAACTTCTCCAATACCTGGAGATTAAATAATATGCTATTATATGATGAATGGATAACAGAAGATATCAGGAGGGAAATAAAAAAAATTCTTAGAAGTAAACGAGAAAAAAGACACATCATATCAATAGCCTTATAATTATAATCCTGGCCAAGAAATAGAGCTTGGTTAGACCAGAATCCTCTGCATGCCCTATTCCAATTGGTGGTCTCTGTTCCAACACACTGCCATTATCCCTTCTGACTGCTAAGGATCATATCTTTGCATTTATTTCTAGTTTTGTCATCCAAGCAGGCATCCCTATAGACTACAATTTAATTCCTATTTTCCCTTGATAACTTTAAAATGTCTTTTAGTCTATGGATTCTCTCTGTGTGGCCTTCCTTAATTACTGTGACATAGTTAGTGAAGTTCCCACAGCCTGAATTTTGCAGATTACACATCATGGTGCCATGTTCATGCTCCCGTGTCCTCTAAATTCCCTCAAAATTGGCAGATGGATTCAGAGCCTTGATGAGACTCAAGTTTGATCCCTTTGGCCAAAGAAAAAGTGGGACTTTGTACTTTTGATAAAGGACATTAGAATCTGATTGTCTTTTCTTGAAGTTACCAATCACTGATGCTCCATACCTAGATCCATTCTTTCATAGGGGAATTGCAACAGGGGAGCTGTTCTAATCCTTTTATTTGTTTTTATGTATTATCTAAAATACTTTTATAAAGAGATGCTTTTCTTTTTGAACTTGTAGTGAAACATTCATATAGAAAGATGGAATGAATGTTCTATTTTTTAAGTTTTTGATAATATGTTCTTACCATTCTCTCGAAGTGACCAATTATTGTGATTTTAATATCAATATGAACCAATATATTTAAAAATATTTGATGGGTTTCAATCTGTTGTAATTATTATATTTTTAAATGATTGAATTTGCACATTTTTGGCAATGGAAGCTTCTTAACTTTGACTCATGGAGGTACTGGGGAATGAAATTGATCAAATTATGACATGAGCACATATGAATATGGTATTATGAGTCCCACTATTTTGTATAATTATGTGCCAATAAAAAATGAAAAAAAAATGGCTCCCAAGTCCCTTTGCCACAATAATAGTAATATTTAATAATCCTTAATAATTTCCACACTATTTGGTATGACAAAAGATTTTTAGGCTTATATTTAATATTTCCCACCCCAACATGGATTCATCCAACATTTTTTTTTGGTGGGTGTTATATGCTGAATTATATCCACACAGATTTCATATGTGGGAACCCTAATCCCAACATGATTGCATTTGGAGATAGAGGCAATAAAGAGTGAACTAATTTTAAATGGGGTCATAAGGCTGGGGTCTTGATACAATAGGATTAGTGTCCTTCAGAGAAGAGAGAGAAACAACAGAGCTCTTTGTTTTTCTAAAAGGCCCTACAGGGTAACAGTGAGATGGTGGTTTACTGTAAGGAAAGAAAAGAATCTTCACCAGAAACCAAATTACCTGGTATTTTGTTCTGGGACTTTCTGCCTGCAGAACTGTGAGAGAAATACTTGTCTTTGATATAAGCCACCGTGGTGGTATGTTGTCACAACCTTAGCAGAAATATATACTGGAAAAAGGTATTTCAATTTATGATCTCTGTATTAGAGATGACTACTACTGCCACTGGGATGACCAATGATTTTCTGCAGACAGAACTAGGCAAGCTAACTAGATAGATAGGTAGCTAGCTAGCTGGAGAGATATAGAAAACAAATATAATTCATTCATACTGTGCATTCCAATGCCAATTCAGCACTGCAAGGTTTTTAACATAACCTATCTTCTCTACTATATCTTGACCATGATACCATACCAAGAATTCTCACTTTCAAGGTTATAGGAAATATGGAATTAGAATTTGTAATATATAGTCATTTATTTTATAATATATTGTGCACGTTTCTCTCAGAATAATAATACAAATATTGCCAACGTGTAGATTCTCTCCATTTTATTTTTGCCTAGGTTTTTTTTTAAATTTTTTGTGGTACTATAATATTGAAACATGTTTATTGCATACTACATTTTCTGCTCTTTGATTAACATTTAGTCATGGTTAGTAAATAACTGTGTTTTATACCACCAATCCTGTCAGTGAGTCTCTAGACATTTTAGAGATTTCAAGCTCACTTTCTAGTAAATTCATCAGGAAAGTCTTATGATAACAATATTTCCTAATTCTTGAATGTTGAATGCTGATGGATATTTGTTCATACTCTTTATGTATAAAATCTCATTTTCCTGAACAGAATAAAAAATTTAGGACTTATCTTTCCTTTCCATGTTTTGAATACTATACTTCATTTTCTTCTAGAATATGCATTGATTTAAAAAAATCTAACACTAATGTAATTTTGTCTTATGTAAGTGATTTGATTATTTTTGTCAATATGCTCAAATCATTTTATTTTTTAGATTCTAGGAATTTTTCCAAAATATATCTTGTTAATCATTACATATAAATATTCTCAACTATATGAAATAGTTTTTTAAAAGTTTTGAACATCTTTTCCTCTATCACAAGGATATTTTACTTGAATCACAAGTTAAAGTATTTATTTAGTTCTATTTGTTTAAAGCAATATGGGATTTGTATTGCCCATATGTTTTACCTTCTTTGCCTATATTAAATATTATTTACTATTTCTTGAATTCTTTAAATCTCTCTTTTCACTTCTTCTTGGAAAAGTTCCTGGTTAACATTTTTCTAGGAAGATATTCTTATTGCTTTATTTGCTTTTGTCTTCCTTTCAGTTTATGTCTAGTTTAGTGTTTAGGTTTAAAGTGATTTTTTTCACTGTGCCCAATATTTTTCTGAATTCTGCTACTGCAATATTGTAGTCCTTTTTAAATTTTCAATTTTATTTTTTCATTCTTTATCTCATAATATCTTTAAAATAATTTAGTCTTATTTTGGAATAGTGGAAGATAAATTAGATCTCTTTCATGAACCCTTTTTCCTGTATCTTTTTACACCATAAAGTGAAAAAAATGATAAATTGGGCTTCACCAAAATTAAACTTATGCTTTCAGAAACAGCTTGCTAAGACAATGAATACATAAGTTTCAGACTGGAAGAAAGTATCTCAAAACTGACACATGACTGGTACCAAGATTATATTAAGTACTTTCAAATAGTAAATAATAATTTTTTTTTTAATTTATTTATTTTTTTTACGTTTACATAGGGTAATGATGTTTATTATATTTTTCCCCTCCCCCCCACCCCTCCCACCCCTCCCACCCCTCTTTTCCCTCTACACAGTCCTTCTTTCCTTCATTCTTACTGCTCTCCTTAGCCTAACTCTAAACCTAACCCTAAACCTAATGCTAGCCCCTCCCACCCCCCATTATATGTCCTCATCCGCTTATCAGCGAGATCATTCGTCCTTTAGTTTTTTGAGATTGGCTTATCTCACTTAGCATGATATTCTCCAATTTCGACCATTTGCCTACAAATGCCATAATTTTATCATTCTTCATTGCGGAGTAATATTCCATTGTATAAATATGCCACAGTTTCTTTATCCATTCATCAACTGAAGGGCATCTAGGTTGGTTCCACAATCTGGCTATGGTGAATTGAGCAGCAATGAACATTGATGTGGCTGTATCTCTGTAGTATGCTGATTTTAAGTCCTTTGGGTATAGGCCAAGGAGTGGGATAGCTGGGTCAAATGGTGTTTCCATTCCAAGCTTTCTGAGGAATCTCCACACTGCTTTCCAGAGTGGTTGCACTAATTTGCAACCCCACCAGCAATGTATGAGTGTTCCTTTTTCACCACATCCTCGCCAACACCTATTGTTGCTTGTATTCTTGATAATCGCCATTCTAATTGGGGTGAGATGAAATCTTAGGGTGGTTTTGATTTGCATTTCCCTTATTACTAGGGATGTTGAACATTTTTTCATATATCTGGTAATTACTTGTACATCTTCTTCTGTGAAGTGTCTGTTCATTTCCTTAGCCCATTTGTTGATTGGATTATTTGTATTCTTCGTGTAGAGTTTTTTGAGTTCTTTATAGATTCTGGAAATTAGCGCTCTATCTGAGGTATGGTTGGCAAAGATATTCTCCCACTCTGTAGGCTCTCTCTTCACATTTCTGATAGTTTCCTTTGCTGAGAGAAAGCTTTTTAGTTTGAATCTATCCCAGTTGTTTATTCTTGCTTTTATTTCTTGTGCTATGGGAGTCCTGTTAAGGAAATCTGATCCTGAGCCAACAAGTTGAAGATTTGGACCTACTTTTTCTTCTATAAGATGCAGGGTCTCTGGTCTGATTCCGAGGTCCTTGATCCATTTTGAGTTGAGTTTTGTGTAGGGTGAGAGATAGGGGTTTAGTTTCATTCTATTGCAAATAGTTTTCCAGTTTTCCCAGCACCATTTGTTGAAGAGGCTATCTTTTCTCCATTGCATATTGTTGGAACCTTTGTCTAGTATGAGAAAATTGTATTTATTTGGGTTTGTGTCCATGTCCTCTATTCTGTACCATTGATCTACCTGTCTATTTTGGTACCAATACCATGCCGTTTTTGTTACTATTGCTTTGTAGTAGAGTTGAAGATCTGGTATTGCAATACCCCCTGCTTCGCTCTTGCTACTGAGGATTGCTTTAGCTATTCTAGGTTTTTTATTCTTCCAGATGAATTTCATAATTGCTTGCTCTATTTCTGCGAGGTACATCATTGGGATTTTAATTGGAATTGCATTGAATCTGTATAGAACTTTAGGTAGTATAGCCATTTTGACGATATTAATTCTGCCTATCCAGGAACATGGGAGATCTTTCCATCTTCTAAGGTTTTCTTTAATTTCTTTCTTTAGTGTTCTGTAGTTCTCATTGTAGAGGTCTTTCACCTCTTTTGTGAGATTGATTCCCAAGTATTTTATTTTTTTCGATGCTATTGTGAATGGAGTAGTTTTCCTAATTTCTCTTTCTGAAGATTCATCACTTATGTATAAAAATGCATTGGATTTATGAGCATTGATCTTGTAACCTGCTACTTTACTGAATTCACTTATGAGTTCTAAAAGTTTTCTGGTGGAATTTCCAGGTTCCTCTAAATATATAATCATGTCATCAGCGAACAGGGATAGTTTGAGTTCTTCTTTTCCTATTCGTATCCCTTTAATTTCTTTGGTTTGTCTGATTGCTCTGGCTAGAGTCTCAAGGACGATGTTGAATAGAAGCGGTGAAAGAGGGCATCCCTGCCTTGTTCCAGTTTTTAGGGGGAACGCTTTCAGTTTTTCACCATTTAGAATGATATTAGCCATGGGCTTAGCGTAGATGGCCTTTATAATGTTTAGGAATGTTCCCATTACCCCAATTTTTTCTAGTGTTTTGAGCATGAAGGGATGCTGTATTTTATCAAATGCTTTTTCTGCATCTATTGAAATAATCATGTGATTCTTAACTTTAAGTCTGTTGATATGGTGAATGACATTTATTGATTTCCGAATGTTGAACCAACCTTGCATCCCTGGGATAAAACCCACTTGATCGTGGTGCACTATCTTTTTAATATATATTTGTATGCGATTTGCTAAAATTTTGTTGAGAATTTTTGCATCGATGTTCATTAAGCATATTGGTCTGAAATTTTCTTTCCTTGATGTGTCTCTGTCTGGTTTAGGTATCAGGGTGATATTGGCTTCATAGAACGAGTTTGGTAGGGTTCCCTCCTCTTCTATTTCATGGAATAGTTTGAGGAGTATTGGAATGAGCTCTTCTTTAAAGGTTTTATAGAACTCGGCTGAGAACCCATCTGGTCCTGGACTTTTCTTTGTTGGTAGGCTTTTGATGACCTCTTCTATTTCATTGCTTGAAATTGGTTTATTTAAGTTGTGTATGTCCTCCTCGTTCAGTTTAGGTAGTTCATATGTCTCTAGAAATTTGTTGATGTCTTCAAGGTTTTCTGTTTTGTTGGAGTATAGATTTTCGAAATAGCTTCTAATTATGTTTTGTATTTCACTCGTGTCTGTTGTGATGTTTCCTTGTTCATTCCGAATTTTAGTAATTTGAGTTTTCTCCCTCTTTCTCTTTGTTAGTGTGGCTAAGGGTTTATCAATTTTATTTATTTTTTCAAAGAACCAACTATTTATTTTATTAATTTTTCCGATTGTTTCTTTTGTTTCGATTTCGTTGATTTCGGCTCTGATTTTAACTATTTCCTGTCTTCTACTACTTTTGGTATTGGTCTGCTCTTCTTTTTCTAGTGCTTGAGCTGTAGTGTTAACTCGTTTATTTGTTGATTTCTACTTCTTTTTTTGAATGCACCCCATGAAATAAATCTTCCTCTAAGTACTGCTTTCATAGTGTCCCAGAGATTTTGATATGATGTGTCTTTGTTCTCGTTTACTTCTAAGAATTTTTTTATTTCCCTCCTGATGTCTTCTGTTATCCATTCATCATATAATAGTGTATTATTTAGTCTCCAGGTATTGGAGAAGTTTCTGTTTTTTATTCTGTCATTTATTTCTAATTTCAATCCATTATGATCTGATAGAGTACAAGGTAGTATCTCTATCTTCTTGTATTTACTAACAGTAGCTTTGTGGCATAAAATATGGTCTATTTTAGAGAAGGATCCATGTGCTGCTGAGAAGAAAGTGTATTCATTCTTTGTTGGATGGTATATTCTATATATGTCCGTTAAGTCTAAATTGCTGATTGTGTTGTTGAGATCTATAGTTTCTTTATTCAATTTTTGTTTGGACGATCTATCCAGTGGTGAGAGAGGTGTGTTAAAATCGCCTAGTATTATTGTGTTGTGGTCTATTTGATTTCTGGAATTGAGAAGGATTTGTTTGACGTACGTGGATGAGCCAATGTTCGGGGCATAGATATTTATGATTGTTATGTCTTGCTGATTTATGCTTCCCTTAAGCAGCATGTAATGTCCTTCTTTATCCCTTCTGACTAGTTTTGGTTTGAAGTCCACATTATCTGAGATGAGGATGGATACTCCAGCTTTTTTGCTGTGTCCGTGTGCATGGTATGTTTTTCCCCATCCTTTCACCTTTAGTCTATGGGTGTCTCTTTCTATGAGATGTGTCTCTTGCAGGCAGCATATTGTTGGATTTTTCTTTTTAATCCAATCTGCCAGTCTGTGTCTTTTGATTGATGAATTCAGGTCATTAACATTCAGGGTTATTATTGTGATATGATTTGTATTCCCAGTCAATTGACTCATATTTGTTTTTGACATGATTTGGTTTCTCCTTTATTTGGCTATTCCTTTAGGCTAGCGCCTCCTGTTGCTGATTTGCATCGTTGTTTTTCATCTCTTTCTCATGGAATATTTTGCTGAGAATGTTCTGTAATGCTGGCTTTCTTTTTGTAAATTCCTTTAGCTTTTGTTTATCATGGAAGGATCTTATTTCATCGTCAAATTTGAAGGTAAGTTTTGCTGGGTATAAGATTCTTGGTTGGCATCCATTTTCTTTCAGGGCTTGGTATATGTTGTTCCAGGCCCTTCTAGCTTTTAGGGTCTGGATTGAAAAATCTGCTGATATTCTTATTGGTTTCCCTCTGAATGTAATTTGATTCTTTTCTCTCGCGGCCTTTAAAATTCTGTCTTTATTTTGTATGTTAGGTATTTTCATAATAATGTACCTTGGTGTGGGTCTGTTGTAATTTTGTATGTTTGGAGTTCTATAAGCCTCTTGTACTTGGTTTTCCATTTCGTTCTTCAGATTTGGGAAATTTTCTGTTATTATTTCATTGAATAGATTGTTCATTCCTTTGGTTTGTTTCTCTAAGCCTTCCTCAATCCCAATAATTCTCAAATTTGGCCTTTTCATGATATCCCATAGTTCTTGGAGATTCTGTTCATGATTTCTTACCATCTTCTCTGTTTGTTCCACTTTGTTTTCAAGGTTAAATATTTTGTCTTCAATGTCTGAGGTTCTGTCTTCCAGGTGTTCTATCCTATTGGTTATGCTTTCTATGGAGTTTTTAACTTGGTTTATTGTTTCCTTCATTTCAAGGATTTCAGTTTGGTTTTTTTTCAGTATCTCTAACTCTTTATTGAAATGATCTCTTGCTTCCCGTATTTGGTCTTTTAACTGTTGATTGGTGCGATCATTTAATGCCTGCATTTGCTCTTTCATCTCCTCCTTCAATGCCTGCATTTGCTCTTTCATCTCCTCATTAGCTTCCCTGATCGTTTTAATTACGTACATTCTGAACTCCCTTTCTGACATTTCTTCTGCTGTGCTGTCATTGGGTTTTATTGATGTAGTATCTAGGTTTGTTTGGGACATTTTCTTCCCTTGTTTTCTCATAATGGTCAGTTGTCAGTGGGACCCTGAGATATTGCAGTTTTCCACTATTGGCTTATAGTGTCCCAGTAGATTTCCAGTGTATCACCTCCCAGCCTTCAGTAGCCTGATGTCTTGGAGGAATCTGATAAAGCAGCTCATTTGAAGAATACTGCCCCTAGCCCCCTACTGGTTCCACGGTTTGGAACTGGCTCTGTGCGGAAATGCTCTCACTGTGGGCCTGCACCGTGCAGCTGGCCGTGTGGGAAGAGCCCACTGCCGGAGTGTGGAAGACTACCTTGGGAAGACTCAAGCTGCCCTGCCCGGCTCTGCTAAGCCACCTCTATCTGGGCCTGCCACCCGGGCTGAGCTTTACCCAGTGGGCAGACTCACCCGTGGCTCCACTTCAGTCCGAGTCTCTCAATGCCTCCCCTTCTTAACTCCTGGGTTCTGGAGCGACCGGGGGTGCAGTCTCCCTCTAGGCCGCCATCTTGGATCGCCCCGTGAAGAGAGCCCGCAGCCGGAGTGGGCAGAGCCGCCTGAAGAGGTCTCCGGCTGCCCTGTCCTTATCCCTGAGGCTGATTGCAGATCGAGGCTCTCCGCTGGTTCTTTGCAGGAGTACACTGCACTGCAGCAGCTCCGGGACTCGGAGCGTGCTCTGTTCAGACAGGCTCTCACTAGCGGGCCAGTTCCGTTCCGAGAACCTGGAGAAGCTGGCTGTGTGGGCGGGGCCCACCGCCGGAGTGCGCAGGACTGCCTGTGGATGACTCTAGCTGCCCTGCCCGGCTCCGATAAGCCACCTCTATCTGGGCCTGCCACCCGGGCCGAGCTTTACCCAGTGGGCAGACTCACCCGTGGCTCCACTTCAGTCCGAGTCTCTCAATGCCTCCCCTTCTTAACTCCTGGGTTCTGGAGTGACCGGGGGTGCAGTCTCCCTCTAGGCCGCCATCTTGGATCGCCCCGTCGTAAATAATAATTTTCATCCATTTAGAAACTGGAGCGGAGATTGACATAAACATAGAGACATTTCACCCAGGAGGATATATAGATGGTAAGTACATGAAAAATATTCAGCACCATTAGTCTTTATGGAAATGCAAATTAAATCACAAGATTATTGTTACACATACAATGAAATGACTGTAAATATATATATATATATATACACACACATATTATATATGTATATGTAATATATCTCACAAAAATACTGGTAATAATATAGAGAAAGTAGATCACTTGAATATTAATGGTGACAAGCTTAGATGTTACAACTACTTTAGAAAAAAGATTGACCTTTTCTTAAAAACTAACTATGCTATTAACATGTAGTTCAGCACTGTTTGGTATTATCAATGCTATTATCTGGGTTTTGATATCTTACTATAGTTTGGCAACATGTTGCCATTGGGGGAGAACTGGATAAAGGGTAGGAGAGATTGCTGTGTATTATTTCTTATAACCACATGTAATTCTTCCTTTATCTCAAAATTTGTAAAAAAAAAAAAAAGTTTCACACACAAAAAAATTAGGTCCAATTTCTGTTTCCATCATAATAGTGTGGTTTATCTCACCAACATTTCCATTACTCAGGGATTTTGCACTTATCACATGTGATAAGCTTAATAATGCTGATAAAATTCTTCAGATCAAAACACAAACACAATGCAATCTATTGCTATAAACTAGAGAGAAACTGGCTGCAAATAAATGTGCTCAAGATACGTGTAGCTAGAGATGGCAAACTACTTCTCTGATAATGAGCTTGAAGTAAACTAAAGGATTTCATAATTTTTAAGCACATAATCTTATGTATGTGCAAAGTGTCATTATGCCAGGTTCATAAGTAATTTTCACAATTATTACTGTTACAATCTGATCATCAGAAGTTTCTTAAAGGAAGTGGAAGGAACCCATAATATGCTTGTAGCATCTTGCTTAGGAATTCCTCTACCTATGTTTATCCAACAATTAGCTTTATGCATGCTGCTCCAGGTTCCACTTACTTGAGTCATTTCCTATTTTCCTAGCAGGTCTTTAAATGCTCTTTTTAATTTTCTTATCTTTGGTAAGCTCCTTTCAGTTCTCCATGGCATTATGTTGCCCTTCTTAATTTCCTCTGTTTAGAATCCCATCCCACAGAATAAATGACACCATGCCCCACACACACATCAATACAAACCCTCCTGAAGTGACGAACTTTGCCTCACTCATATCTTGAGGCTCGAGTATGTCTTTAAAGCATCCACTCTCTCTTAAATCATGTGTTCCTGATACTACTTTGATTATTGTTTTAATTTTCTGAATCCTCTCCTGAGCTTGAACTCTTGGAGGGTAGCTCCTATGATTTTTCTCCTCGTTAGTACATCCCAAGCATTTTAGTCATTCCTACTTCAGAAAAGGCAGTCAACAGGAGGCACCAGTGATTGATTATGTTGTGCTGTGGAGGGTGAGGATGATGTGATGCAGAGGTACCAGTTTTGAGAGTGTTGTATGGCCAGTTTGTGAAAAGGAAAAACCAATAAAATAATTTTGTTTGCATATGTTTTAAAATTTGGAAGGTAGCTGGGGTGTAGTTCAGTGGAAGATCACATGCCTGGCATATACATGGCCCAGGAATTATACCCCTGCACTAAAAATACATAAATAATAAAATAAAATTTGAAATGTAAACTCTATTGCTTTCATCAAAGCTGCATTGCCTTATTAATAATTATCAGTTTTTTAGAAATGGTCCATATCAAACAAAGACTAAATTAATCAGATGATTTTTACTAGTATGAAAAGAGTGCAACGCACTTTTGCTACCATATTTTCAGATCATTTGGGGTTATATCTTTTATGTTTGATTGTTTTTAAGTTTTGTCATCGTAGGTATGTTGCCTTACATCTTTGATTCACCAAAACAGAAGATAGGCTTTTTCCTCAAGATAAAAAAGTAGCATAAAACATAGAATATCATTTCTTATGGAAAAAGTGCTGAAATCTTCAGTGTGAATACATACTATGAATTCCTAAGTGCTGTGACAAGTGAATTTGTTCTACTGGATCCAAAGAGAAACTTAGAAAACCCAAACCCAAAATTAGAAATAAGACTGAATATCTGAAAATTGGATTTTATTGCACAAATTAACCTTAACATATCTCTAGTGTGTTGACTTGTAGGAAGTTCAAAGAGTGACAAGAACCCCAGGAGCTTTTTGGTCCTGTAAAGCATAAGATATCACCTTTTTGATAAGCCAACTTAGATATATTTTTGTTTTTTTTTTCCGAACAAGCACCAAATAATGCTTAGAAGCAATTCTAGAAAACAACTGGAATTATTAAGGGGTCTTCTAAAGTTGCACAGCTTTGACTTTAAATAGCTACTAGCCACACAGGAGCCTTGTGAAATTTGTCACATGTAAAAAATATTATTCTTGAAGAAAAATATAACACTGTCAATTGGTAAAATTCTTTCCTCAAATCATAATATTGTCTGTTAGGTGACACTGATCGCAATATACGGGCTGCAGGTGTGTGCCACAGGTGTTCTTGCAGCTTGAGCATTTACAAGAGGCCAGTAAAAAGACAACTGTGTGCCTTATCTCTTGTCCAAACCCACTCAGGGCAGCTTGCTATTTCCTGTCTTCTGAACTAAAAGCTAGTTTGAGTCTTATGATTTTCAGACTTGAAAAACACCCTCTTATCTTCAAGATTAAAAGATTACTTGTTCAAGAATTAATGTGCTTCTTTTAGTCAAGAAGTAGACACGTGTCTTAGGTCAGCTTCTTCTCTCCTTCAGCTCAGCTTGCTGTGCAGTCTGGCATAGGTGTGTTGGCATGTGGCCACTGCAATCTTTATTCCCTTGCCTTCAGTTCTTCTTCATCTTCATCATAGTTACAGGCCAAAGTCAAGTTTCCTTCTTGTCTTATGCAATTATGACTTGGCTTTGGTTTCCTCTGGCTGTGGTGGATACTTAGAGCTAGCTCTTTTTGATCCTTGAGGATATCCAAAGCTGACCCCTTGTCCCAGGCCATCTCAGGGTTCTTCTATCACCCTTACTAGATGTTAGACTTCACTTCTCATGTGGGACAATTTATTTTCACCCAGATAATCACTTGAGATAATCACTCGGGTGTCCATAAACCATCTTGTGCTTCATCCTTTTTTGGTTTCTGTCAAGGCATGCCCTCAGTCTGGCTCTCTCTGTTCCACCAGGCCCTATCTAGGCCTTGAGAAAATTCACACTCTTTCTGGCCCCTTCAGGAGTGAAAGTGTGGCAAACTCCTAATGTGGCCTGTTCTTCCTTTCTCCTTTGGCCAATAATTACTGATTTTCCTCGTTAGATTTTCTACTTGGTGAGTATTCTGCTGAGACTCATATTTGCAAATCTATTATACTATGTCTTACCCAACCCCCCTAACTCTAAGAATTGCATATCAAACTCTCTTGGAAGGCTATCCTGGCAGGCTAAAGATACAAGGAAGCGAACTCCATTTTCCTGTTTTTTTAGGAAGAGAAGTAAAAAAACAAGTTTTAGCATTTAAAAAATTTCTCCAAAGAGTACACTTTCCTTATTGGGTTTTATATTCTCAAGGGGTGGGGTGGGAGTGAGCTGCAAAACCAGCTTTTACACATGCCCTTTTCATATCTTGAAATGATAGCTTAATTTCTTTGTTGGGAATGTCAGTCTGGTGGCTGCTATTGTTGGGAGGAGGGGAATTCAGTAAAAATCAAGATACACTAGCCCCATTTTAGCGCCCTGTTACATGTAGTACATGTATGAAAGAGGAGTTTACGATGAAATTGTGTTTATCGTTGAAAACCTGTGCTCTACAAGATGTGAGTATTTAATTAATTATTGATCATTTTCAAGAGGTGAAGTTAGATTAGAAAAGTCACATTGGAACCAGAAATGACAGGCCATCCCCCAAGTGTGCAGCACTAAAGATCACTGTTATGAGGAAAAGAAGGGTGTAGGAGACAACAGAGAAAAATAGCCCAACCACTTTACCCCACTTTACTTTCCATGTTTAAAGTACATAAAAGTGGCTCCTAACTAAGGCTAGTCTCCTTAACATCATGAAGAAACAGTTTTCATGAGTCTAGGAAACTGAGTCTCCAAAGAAAAATACATGCTACCTGTACAAATGAAATGTTTTAATTTGAATTTGCTAATTGAGAAATTAGTTAAAAAATACTTTTTTCTTGAAACTGATAAAACCAGAAAAGACTATGTTTCACCTGACATGTCCAAGTGACCCATCTTAGTTATTCATTATTTTGAATAGCCTGAATCTAAGTATAGGATATTAAGGCCATGATTATTAGTTTTTAGAATGAAAATAAAATATTAGAATTTCTGAAAACTTGATACTCTTTACTTTTGAGACAAATGAACTCATGACATATGGTAACCATTGAAAGAAAATGCTTTTAAGTTCTGCATTACACAGAGCTAAGTGCAACCAAGAGAGGATTGAGAATCCAGTGTAGCCATCCTCAAGTCCAGCATTTAAATGTCAGGTAAGATTGGATATGGCAGTTGACTACATGCTAAATAAAAAATATTCTGTGAGAAATGTCTCCATATTCAGGGCACATATGAGATAGAAAAATCTAGAATTATCTGATGAATGCCACCAAAGGTTTGCTACTATTACTGAGAATCTATATTTGTGATTTAATAGTTTCTAATACATTAAAAAGAAAAAGAAAAACACAGTGATAAACAAATGACAGCAGAGACAGCTGTAATCAACCAAAACATGTTCCATGGCTCTGAGAGATTTCATCTCTTTCCCTTTTTTTGTTAGGAGAGTAATATCCTAAATATTTTATTATTCATACTAAATGGACTATTATGTATTATTTTATATTTTTACCTTAAGTTTGTGATCTGTGCCAGGTATCTACTGCTTGATATGAACACTTGACATATAAGGGCTACCTTTCCCCATTTTGTATATAGTTTGGTGTGATAAGAAATTGAAAACCTGTGTCATATCCATGCAAACTTCTTTCCATTCACTGAACATGGTAATGCTTTTCACAAAGACCACCTCAATTATTTTCAGTTCATTGTCATCTTTGATCTCAGTTATTCCTTTTAAAAATCCTAAGCCATAGGTAGCATGTAAGTATAGGTATTTCTGTACTATGAATGGAAAAACTAGAGCTTTGAGAAACTGAATAACTTGCTATTATCTGTATAGCAAATTATAATTGGAAATAGGTCCAACTCCTGTACCTCCAGTGCTTTACATTTGAGTGCCAAAATATTGAAAACCATAATACTGAATGGGTTCTGAGTGTGCATTTGTCTATGCATGGTGAGGAATGGGATAAAACACAGCATTTTAATACATTATTAAAAATCATCTGCATTCTTTAAGACTTGAGCTTATGACTGGTCAAGTTAATTAGTCTCCATCAAATCATTTTTTTCAGAAACTACATAAAAGTATCCTAAAGTCTTGAAGTTCAGAGTGTATTTAGGAACTACCAGATATCAATTGAATATAGTCACAAAAATAACAATATTCATAAATGTCATATATGGTTAGAATTGTCAAATAAATGAAACAAGAAGAAATTATTTAGGTCATTCTCAAAGTTAGCCAGATTCCTCATATCTATTAAAGTGGCTACTCTCAAAAAGCAAAACAAGGGCTGGGGAGATAGCTCAGTCAGTAGAGTGCTTACTTTGTAAGCACAAGGCCCTGGGTTCGATCCCCAGCACCAAAAAAAAAAAAAAAAAAAAAAAAAAGCAAAACAAACAAAGAAAAATATAGAAAATTACAATTGGTGATAGGGCTATGGAGAAATTGGGGCCCTTGTGCATTATTGAGAGTGTTATGGAATTTTAGTCAGCTTTTGCACCCCTGTGGCCAAAAGACCTGCAAAGAACAGTGTAGAAGAGGAAACATTTATTTTGGGCTCACTGTTCCAGAAGTCTCAGTTCACAGTTAACCAACTCCATAGCTCTGAGATCAAGGTAAGGCAGAATATCATGGCAGAAGGGCATGGCAGAGAAAAGCAGGTCAGGGCATGAACACCGGGAAAGAGAGGGAACTCCACTCACCAGGGACAAGTTATATACTGCAAAGGCATGCCCCCAGTGACCTATATCCTCCAACAGCACCCGACCTTCTTACAGTTACCACCAGTTAATATGTATCAATGACTGAATCTACCAAATAGTTTACAACTCTTACCATCTAATAATTTCTCCTTTGATATGTTCTTGCTTTTTCTCACACATGAGCTTTTGGGGGTACAACATATCCAAACCATGACATGGGTGTGTGTATGAAAGGGATAGTGGAACCCCAGTTCAGTCCTTTCCTTCACTTTGTGGCCATAAAGTGAGTAGTGTTGCTACCACTATTAATGTGCCCTCACAGGACCAAAGCAACAGGACCAATCAGACACTGAAATCTGTCAAACTTGGAGCCAAATTGGAATTTCTGTCTTGTTAAGTTGATTATCTCAAATATTTGTCACAGTAATAGAAAACCAACTAACACAAGTGAATCCTAATTCTATAGAATTAGTGGTCTTATAAGAAAAAAGGAGACAGATATTTTCTCTTTCTCTCTCTCTTCCTCCCCTCCCTTTCCCTCCCCTCCAACTCCCTTTCTTTCTCTCTACCAGGACATAATTAGAAGGTGGTTATCTGAAAACCAAAGAAGAGAACTCTTATCAGAAACAGACATGGTTAGTATATTAATACTGAACATTCCAATTTCTCAGTGAGAAAATAAACTTCTGTTGCTTAATATACCAAGTGTCTGTGTTTGTTATAGTCTGCTCCTTCTAATATAGTAAAAATGTAAAATGGTATGTTTTATGTGAAAACAGTATGGCAGTTCCTCAAAAAATTAAAAGTAGGACTAGATACAGTAGTGCATGCCTGTAATCCCAGCCACTCAGGAGGTTGAAATAGGATGATGGCAAATTTGATGCCAGTCTCAGCAACTTAGTGAGACCCTGACTCAAAATAAGAAAGTAAGAAGAGCTGGAGAGGTAACTTAGTGGTAGAGTGTGTACCTCTGGGTTGACTCCCCAGTTCCAAATAAATAAGTCAAAATTAAAATTAAATTACTACACAATCATCAATTGTGTACATGCTCAAGGAAAAAAAAAAAAAGAAAAAAGAAAAAAAAAGAAAAAAAAAATCCTAAGGAGTTGCTCAAAGCAACATCATTCCTAATAGTCTAAAGGTGAAAATAGCGCAAGTGTACATCAACAGGTAACTGGATAAACAAAATGTGGTCTATACATACAGAGGAAATTTTCAGTTTTAAAAAGGAAGGAAATTCTGATACTTGCTACCATATGGACAACTTCGAGGACACTGTGGAACACAAAATAAGTCAGGTACAAACAGATAAACACTAGGTACTTCCATTCATATGAGCCAACTAAAGTTGTCAAATGCAATGTAATGTAAAAAGGATAATTGAGATTAAAATGACTAGAGACAGAGAGAAACAGGGAGTTAGTGTCAATGAACATGGAGTTTTCAATTTTCAAGACATAAATGTTCTGAAAATTGATGAATAACAATGGGAGAACATTTAACACTACTGAACTGTATTTACCAATGACTGAAATGACAAATATTACATTACGTATATTTTATTAAACTTTAAAAAAATTTTAAAGTCAAAGAGTTGACCAAATTTTCTGTAGGAGTGGGCCATGAGCTGAGCCCTTAACTATACTGAACACTTTTCTAACCATTGGAAACATAATTCTTAACTACAATCAGTTGTTATTCCAAAGGTCCTATAAGTTTATACATGTATCTACACTGAAATTCCAAATGGCCTAGAATAATAGTTTTAGCTCCCTATATTTTGCTTGTCTGGGAAAATTACATTTATTCTTTGCTTTGATGGAACTGGGAGTTTGAGAAAGAAAATAATAGAAAGCCATCCCACCAGGAAATTAAATGCTGCCTTCTGCATTATTTGTGGGTCTGAGATATGTGGTTTTATATCACAGCGTATGTTTCCAATATGTGTACATCAGCAGACACTTTACTCTTTGCATACTATTGTGTCAAAGATTTCAAAGCACTTTGTGAATAACAATTTCCTGAGATGTTGGTTGGCCTCTGGGAGCCAAAATTGGTTTTTCTGAGAGGAGAAATTCAGTTTCATACTGAAAGATGTAGGAATTGTGAGAAAGAAACCTTGTCCATGTATAGGGGTAGGCTGTGGTGTGCAGGGTGTGTGGGAAAGGCACAAAGAAGACCCTCCTTCAGACTCCAGAGTTAACGTTTATAAAATACATATAGTACTCATGATGCTATTTATAATGGCATTCAAAAATGATAAATCACTATTGCCATTCTTGATAAAAAGATTCAAAGAGCATAGAAGCAAGCAAGCACTGAACACTTGAAGTGTAGAGTGAATTGTGAAGGAGGCTGGGATACAAAAAGGAGAAAAAACTTAGCTTCTGACATGGAACAGCTTCCCTTTGCATTCGTTTTCTATGGTGTAATGAGTCAACACAAATGTAGTAGTTAGTTTAACATGGTACAAATTTATTATCTCACAGTGGTGAGTGATAAGTTAAAGCAGAGATCAACTGGGTCCTGTGCTCAGGTCGGACAGTGATTTTGCTGAAGCTGCATTTCTTTCTGGACTCAGTGTCCTTCTTTGAACTCCTGGTGGTGTTAGAAGAATTTGAACACTGTGGCCATGTGACTGAGGTCTTATGTTTGGCTGCTCAGGACTGTTCTTAGCTCCTATAACCCATGCTTCAGGCAGTCTAAGAGATTCTTGCCTTTTCTAAACCAGAAACAGAGAAGAATCCCCACCAGTCCTATGAAATCTCTCACTTCAGAAAGTCTTTGTTCTTCTCAGGGATTGTGTGATCAAGTCAGGTCAGCAGATAATCTCCCAACTGGTGAACTAGGGTATAACTGACTTGTGACCTCAATTATAATTTGCCATATTCTTGCAATGTAAAGAAACATGATCACTGTAGTGATGTCAAGTCAAATTCAAAGGTTTTACACTTAAGGAGAAGAAATGCAATGTGCATAAACATGGAGATTGAGAACTTTGGGTGCTATCTTGGAATTCTGCCTTCAACATCACCTGTTCAGAGAGCAATGTACATATATGGAAAATGTACCACTTCAATATGGTAAGTACAGGGAGCTATGTGCTCAGGATAATTTGGGGCTCAGAGGAGGGACTCTTGACAGAGTCTGAGCATATGAAAAATTCTGGATAACATGAAGTCACTGGAGTCTTGGAGGATAAGCAAAACTAAAGTGGGCAATGAAGGCTGAGGTGGGTGTGGATGGACACAGAATACATTGTAGGGAGAGGAGGTTGTAGAAAGATCTCAGCAATAGGCCAACATGTGAAACCTGGGGAAATAGCACTTCAAACAGGGGTACTAGGGAAGAATAAAGTTACTTTATATTAGGTGAAGGGTAGTGAAGGAGGGGAAGGAGTGTGGGGGTAAGAATGATAGTAGAGTGAAACAGACATTATTACCTCTTGTACATACATGACTGCATGACCAATGTGATCCTATGATATGTGTAATCAGAAAATTGAAAAATTATACTCCATTTATGTATGATTCATCAAAATGTATAAATTCTACTTTCATGTACATAATTAGAACAAATTTAAAAAAGATCAGATGATGTAGCAAAAAAGATTTAAAAAATAAATGCTGATCAGCTTGAGGAGAAAGGGAACTTTCATATGTTGTCAGTAGGAATGTAAATTAGAATAGTCATTATGGAAGACAGCATGGAGGTTCCTCAAAGAACTAGAAATAGAATTACCATATGATCCAGCAATTCCACAACCAGGTATATATACAAGGGAAATGAGATCAATATGTTGAGGAGATATCTGCACTTGCATGTTTATTATAGCACTGTTTGCAATAGTCAAGATAAGAAATCAACCTAGGTAACCATGATAGATGATTGAGTAAAGAAAATGTTGTACATACATAATGGAATATTATTCAACCATAAGTAGAAAAACTTCTGTCATTTGCAGCAACAGGGTGGAACTGGAGAACATTATGTTAAATAAGTCAGGGATAGAAGGACAAATACCATATGTTATCACTTATGTGATAGGTAAAATTGATTTCAAAAAAGTGGAAAATACAGTAGTGGTTGTCAGAGCCTTGGGAGGGATCGGGGAGTTGGGGAGAGGGTGGGTGGTTAATGGGTTTTGGGTGCAATTTACTAGGAGGAATAATTTCTAATTTTCTATAGCACAGTATAATAATTGTTATTGATAATGACTAAATACTCTGGTATTGTCTGACACTCCCTCTACTCCTTTGAAAGGTTCTTACTTCTTCTTTCCCTGCTTTAAATTACTTAAAGTTTTTCTTTAAGTAATTCAGAATACATGATAGAATTTTGTGTGTTTTCAACACAAGGAAATCTATATGTTGGATATGATATATCAATTACCCTATTCTGATCATTCATATTGTATACATTTATTGAAATGTCACACTGCACCTCATAAATATGTAAAATTACTATGTGTCAATTAAAATACATGTTAGCAAAAATAAGAGTTCAAAAAAAATGTAAAAGGGGAAGTAGAGAACAACAATGACAAGAAAGATCAGAAAGACAAGAGTAAAGAATGCATAGTAGCACAAAAACTAAGAAAATGAAAAATTGAGTGATTATTTTAGTGTCCTAAAGCTACTGTAAAGAAGTCCCATAAACTGGGGGTACAAATCAACAGAAATGTCCTGTCTCACTATTGTAGAGGATAGAAAACTTAAAGTAGCCTGTTGGCCTGGGCATGTTCTTTGTCAAGTATCAATGAGAGGAATCTTTATATCTCCTTAGCTTTTAGCAGCTATCCACTGTCTTTGCCATTCCTTGGCTTGTGAATGCATCAGTCCATTCTCTGCCTCTGTCTTCACCTGGACTTCTTCCTGTGTGTTTATGTCCAAGTTTATCTTTTCTAATACAGACCACTCCAATCCAACCTGGCTTATCTTAACTTGGTTATATTTGCTAAACCTGATTTCCAGTCAAGTCACATTAACAGGCTCTGGATGTAAGGATTTTAAAAATCTTCAGTATACTTTTTTATTTGTTTGTTTGTAAGATGAGGTAAGTACAATTCAAATCAAAGATGAACAGAGAGTGCAGGAAAGGAAAAATTGAGAGATGACCCTTGAGTCTCTCACTGGTAAGATTCAGGGCCTTACTCTGCAAGTGAAGTGTGGTCAGAAGACAGACTGTAGTTGCTTTGGGGGAATGGACATACAGAAATGTAGACATAGATGGCAAAAAAAGTAAGCAGAAAAGTTAGAGGAATCTAACATTATTTTTAAAGATAGAGGAATGTCTGGGGTCAATTTATAGGTTGGCAGTTTTTATATGAATGGGAAGAGGAGAAAGATGGGTACACATATGATCATATTTTGGAGAATGCCTGGTGATTACTGTAAATCAGTGTTCATATTATCAATATTTTTTGTGAATTAAGATGTGAGGCTGGGGAAGAGAACATCTGAAACAAGGTGGTATTGTTTTAAATATTTGCTGAGAATAAAGTGAAAAGAGCTTTGAAAGGATACTGAGAATTAGCTGAACTTGGAAACTATAACTGTAATGTGCTCTGTCTGGACAGCAGCAGCTAAGGAAAATCCCAGTGTGGTAAGATTAAATCATGCTGACCTATATGGCAAGGCTGGGTTCAAGGTTGGCTACCTAATTTGTGGGGCCCAAAACAAAATGAAACTGTAAGCATCTTTGTTCAAACTCAGGAAAAATGCTTTTCCTCTTCCCTGTGGTCTCTCTTTCTTGGCCTGTTATGGTACTTTTTTAATTGGCTATTTAATAATGCAATGCTCCTTCTGGCTCCATGGTAATCATGGAGTGAGTGGAGACATTCCTAGTTTCCCAACCCTATGTCTTGGATTACAAATGTTCAACATGTACCTTTCCAATGTTCTTGTCCAGGACTCACCAGGGAGTGGAAGAATGTAGCAGTTGCTACAGTTGAAGGAACAGGGAGGTAAGAGCTTACCCTAAGGTGGTGAACCAGTGACCACAGGTAGGTAGACATATGAATAATGGCTCCAAGTCACTGACACATGCTTCATTGACCCATCAGACTTGACCAATAAAAATAAATGAAGAGATTAAAATTTCATGATGGTAACTAGAGGGCAATGAACCCTAAATATTTAGGCCACTTCCTAAGCACATATCCTGTGTGACACCACAGGTCCTGTGAAGTAGGCCCCAGCTGAGGCAGAGGTTAAGGGTTTGAGGTAGGGATTACAATGTTGGTTTGACAATATTAGGAGTATTATCCATAGGGTTCTAGGTTGATCACAGAAGGAAGAGATATCAATAATGTTCTGATAGGAATGAAGGAATCAGACTCCAGAAGTGCCAGTGAAGTTGAAATGCCCTGGTTTATGGAGTATGGTTTGAAAAAGAGCTGAAGAAATAGGAATATCTAAGATTGAAAAATGAAAATCTGACTATCTGTGGCAATGGTGTAGGAGATTGAAGTGAAGTAATAAAACAAAAGATTCTGTGTTTGGGGTAGTGAAATAGCCATGGGGACAAGTATCAGCACAGACTCATGTCCTTCTCCCCTTCCTTGTTCTCCAGGAGCCCAACCTACTCTCACCTAGATTATGTAGAAAGTCAGGGGGGAAATGGAGTCATAATGTTTTAACTTGATAGCATTCCCATTCCCAACCATCAGACACAACTCCCAAAATGTATGCACACAAATCATCAATTTGTACAAGTTGAACACATGAAAACTGCCCCTGGAGCTAAAATATCATAGAACTGCTTTATTTTATTCTGAAAAGGTATCACAAATGTGGTATTGGGGGCACATCAATGCAACAATTTATTATTTGCCTGACCTTTTTTTTAATCTCTAAAGGCAGAATGTAAATTTAAACATGCATACTCAGTGTAGCCTGTATATTTATGAAAACAGAAAAATGCTTTTAAACTATTTAAACTGTATAATGGAATACCACACATTCATATAAATACCTTTTGTGTGGAAAAGAGATGAGAGCAGAGGGCAATATTATTGTCTCTAGTTATGTTCAGATTGAATTTGTTTGAGGCATAATTGATAGCTATCACACATAACAAATGTCTCTAACTAGATAAGAGGCCATGGAGAAAATGCTGTTTCTAATATGATTCTGTTATGATGTTTTTTTCATTATCTAAGTCCATAAAATTTGCAAAGTAATGTAAAGATGCATCTATGAGTATTCATATAAGGCAGATGATTATAAGAAATAAATGAACACTAAAAGACTATAATTTCCTGATATTTTCATTTTTTTAAATAAAAACTGCCTTCTATGAAGCCTCAATTATGGTTTACATTTCATAGTTTATGTTCATCTGTAAACCAAAGCATTTCATTTAAAGTGTCCCAGAAGTTCCACTTGAAACCTCCCTATATAGAATATATACATACAGAAACTTAAAGTTGGAAAGCATTTATTAAAATGAGCCTTGGGATTTTGTTCCAGTAAGGTTTTCTTAGCTGAGGTCCTAGACTCTTTTCAAAGTAAGTAACCACAGGGAAAAAGAAGAGAGTGGTGTTCAGAAATGTCCCTCAGAATAATCTTTCTTATTGCATGAATACATGAGCAAACCTGCCTTGACTCTCTCAGTAGCTTCCTATGAGCATGATATTTTAACTGGAGATTTTAATGACAAGAAGGTAGTGGAAGAGAGAAAACAGTGATGAGACCTTGGGATATTTGAGTACTATCAGCATTCTTAAGTATAACCTTATAGCTAAACTTTCCTGATGATATAAGAAACCCATAGAGACCTACTAGCAATAGCTGGTTTATCAGAGGATCTGCTTCACAACCTCTTGTAATGTTGTGGCTGAATTCCTGGTAAATATTAAGTATCAAATGTTAAGTATCAAATTGAATTTTCTTTAAATTCAGATTTAAAGAAAAACAAATGTGTTACCTGTTACAGGGGATTTTCAGTGCTAACATTTCCTGGATCTCTGGTTCTACTAAATGATAGCACTCCTATTGAGGAAAATAAAATTCTGTTCAAACATTTGATCACAGTATGACTCATTATATTTGGGTGATATAAAAGTTTGATTCATGAAAATGTTCTTTGATACATTCATGTCATCAAAATATATTTCAAAAATAGTATACATACTAAAGAGTTGGAGTCTTCATGGGAAAAAAAAAAGGCTTTTTCAAAAGTGTACCATTTCAGCTAGAAGCAATATGCTTGCTGTTCACCTAAGAGGAGCGGGAAAGATCCATCAAATCGTCTGACATGAGGGGTTTAAGTGCAAGTGCATCCTTTTCAGCTCATTCCAGTGGCTCCAACCAGGCAATGAATTTGCATCTCGGCACCATTAGATGGCCTGGAGTTCTTAATTACCAAACAAATGGAAAGTTGCTGCCTGGTGCTGACAGCTCCTTTGTGTATCATTCTTCGCAGAACATGAATGATTAATGGAATTTTCCCAACACAGTCAAAGTTGTTTACTGATGGAATTAAAGCTGAAATTGGCAAGGTCCTAGTGGGGAGACTTTTGCTATAATGTCACCGACCTGCCAAGCTCTCCAGATGAAAAATAGGAACAATTAGCCATGGCTCTGAGCAGTTCTGGATATTCTCAGGATTTGGTCCCAAGTGAAAGTCATCTTTATTTGGATGTTGTATCAAGGGAAGGTACTGACATTCAGAGTCTCCTTGTGGATTATAAACATCAGTGGCAAGATCTGTGTTCTGACGAAACTACTATGCCCAGATAGGGAGTAAAGTGGCCTCATCACAAAAAAACAGTCAGAGAGAAAACTCTGGTCTAGACCCTCCCATTTCAGTACTGTCACTCTGTAAGTCTTAACATGTTCCTGCAGAAGCTCAATGCTGGTGGGCAGGATGTCATGTGATAATGTTTTCCTGGAAGGGGATAATTATGAATGTCTTATTTTATGAAGAGCTGTGACTCTGCAGACAGAATCTTTTTGGTGACTTAGATAAAGAAAATTTCAGGGGATGGGAAGAGAACAAGAAGGAGAAGTGATATTGGTCAAATTATATTGTTATATTGTGTGCCTGTATGAATATGTAACAACAAATCTCACCATTATGTACCATTATTATGTACCAATAAAAATGTGAAAAAATAAAATTTAAAGGAAAAAAACAGATTCAGTCTAAATGTAAAAAAAGGTCAAGTCTAATTGAAAAGAATCTTTCATCCTCCATCTATTCCAGGGTTTCCTTTCAGCCTCTATTTATCACATAGGGTTATATGCTTTCAATTCTGTATCTAATAAGTCCTTCCCAGAGAACTGCAAAACTAACACCCACTCTGACCCAGCTCTACCCCTCCCCTATATCTGCCCTATTCCCACATACCTGTCCCATCTTCCTACCAAAAATTATGGCAGACTTTCTCTTCCCTGCCAAGAGAAGCTTGCAAAAAATCCTCCCTCTTTAATTATTTCCAAAATTGACAGTGACCTCTGTAGCAAGGTGGTAAATAAGAAATTATGAGTCCAGATTTCAGACCCTTGGCTGTAACCAGACAGATGGCATTGATACCTGGTCATTACAGCCAGGAATTCACTTCATCATCAGAAAATGGCTTGTGAATTTATGGTCATTGTTTTTATGTTGCAAAATGGATCACACCAAATATACCTAGAGTTGATAATTTTTGGTCTTTAGTCAATACTGCCATTTTGCAATAAAAGAAGTTAGCTCTGGCAGTGTGTTTCACCATGCAGATGAAAGATGCTGATATTATTATCATTTTTAATTGGGCATTATTGGCTCTCTAACTTGTAATTTTTGGCTTCACTAAGCCAAATCAGTCTGTAGTGATAGATGTGAAATTTACAAGTTGTTATGATTCTGCATATACGCTGCCTAGTGATACCCAGTTTTAAAAGGTGAGTTTTCTTGCTCCCAGCTGGAGTAAACATTGGTTTCTGAATATGAAAATGAGACTTCATGTAAAATTCTGCATCTGTAGGTGGAGGCCTCTGGATATAGAAAATTTGCTTAGTTTTCACAAAGAAGAGTTTCTGAAAAAAACAACTGTTGAACATCAGTGTCTTCACAGCACTGTGCTTGTGAGATATAATGAGTTTATTTGTGATCATAAATAATACATCTCCATCCACATATTAAACAATCTGTCACTGTTGTATTGAGCCTTGGGCAAAAAAAGTGAATAGACTTGCAGAAGATAATGGTTAATTTACATGTGCAAATGCCCACCAATGTCAGGTACGATTCATGTTTGGTAAATGTTACTGTCATGGGTGGTGTCATATCAGGACATCAGATGGTGTTCTTTTAATTCCTATTGGCATAAACTCTGCCAAGTACAATGGATATCGTTCTGTGATGTTTTCCCTGGTGCCTGTTCAAATCAGTAACAAGTGAATATAGCAAAGGGCATGGTCTGATTTTTTTTTTTTTATTATTATATACAAATGGGATACATGTTGTTTCTCTATTTGTACATAGAGTCAAGGCATACCATTTGTGTAATCATACGTTTACATAGGGCAATGATGTTTGATTATTTTTTTTCCTTCCCCCCACTCCTCCCACCCCTCTTTTCCCTCTATACAGTCCTTCCTTCCTTCATTCTTACCACACTCCTTATCCCTAACCCTAAACCTAACCCTAAACCTAATGCTAACCCCTCCCACCCCCCATCATATGTCCTCATCCGCTTATCAGCGAGATCATTCATCCTTTAGTTTTTTGAGATTGGCTTATCTCACTTAGCATGATATTCTCCAATTTCATCCGTTTGCCTGAAAATGCCATAATTTTATCATTCTTCATTGCAGAGTATTATTCCATTGTATATATATGCCACAGTTTCTTTATCCATTCATCAACTGAAGGGCATCTAGGTTGGTTCCACAATCTGGCTATGGTGAATTGAGCAGCAATGAACATTGATGTGGCTGTATCTCTGTTATATGCTGATTTTAAGTCCTTTGGGGATAGGCCAAGGAGTGGGATAGCTGGGTCAAATGGTGTTTCCATTCAAAGCTTTCTGAGGAATCTCCACACTGCTTTCCAGAGTGGCTGCACTAATTTGCAACCCCACCAGCAATGTATGAGTGTTCCTTTTTCACCACATCCTCGCCAACACCTATTGTTGCTTGTGTTCTTGATAATCGCCATTCTAATTGGGGTGAGATGAAATCTTAGGGTAGTTTTGATTTGCATTTCCCTTATTACTAGGGATGTTGAATATTTTTTCATATATCTGTTGATTACTTGTACATCCTCTTCTGTGAAGTGTCTGTTCATTTCCTTAGCCCATTTGTTGATTGGATTATTTGTATTCTTGGTGTAGAGTTTTTTGAGTTCTTTATAGATTCTGGACATTAGCGCTCTATCTGGAGTATGATTGGCAAAGATATTCTCCCACTCTGTAGGCTCTCTCTTCACATTGCTGATAGTTTCCTTTGCTGAGAGAAAGCTTTTTAGTTTGAATCTATCCCAGTTGTTGATTCTTGCTTTTATTTCTTGTGCTATGGGAGTCCTGTTAAGGAAGTCTGATCCTAAGCTAACAAGTTGAAGATTTGGACCTACTTTTTCTTCTATAAGATGCAGGGTCTCTGGTCTGATTCCGAGGTCCTTGATCCATTTTGAGTTGAGTTTTGTGTAGGGTGAGAGATAGGGGTTTAATTTCATTCTATTGCATATGGTTTTCCAGTTTTCCCAGCACCATTTGTTGAAGAGGCTATCTTTTCTCCATTGCATATTTTTGGAACCTTTGTCTAGTATGAGAAAATTGTATTTATTTGGGTTTGTGTCCATGTCCTCTATTCTGTACCATTGATCTACCTGTCTATTTTGGTACCAATACTATGCCATTTTTGTTACTATTGCTTTGTAGTAGAGTTGAAGATCTGGTATTGCGATACCCCCTGCTTCGCTCTTGCTACTGAGGATTGCTTTAGCTATTCTGGGTTTTTTATTCCTCCAGATGAATTTCATAATTGCTTGCTCTATTTCTGTAAGGTACATCATTGGGATTTTAATTGGAATTGCATTGAATCTGTATAGCACTTTAGGTAGTATAGCCATTTTGACAATATTAATTCTGCCTATCCAGGAACATGGGAGATCTTTCCATCTTCTAAGGTTTTCTTTAATTTCTTTCTTTAGTGTTCTGTAGTTCTCATTGTAGAGGTCTTTCACCTCTTTTGTGAGATTGATTCCCAAGTATTTTATTTTTTTCGAAGCTATTGTGAATGGGGTAGTTTTCCTAATTTCTCTTTCTGAAGATTCATCACTTATGTATAAAAATGCATTGGATTTATGAGCATTGATCTTGTAACCTGCTACTTTACTGAATTCACTTATGAGTTCTAAAAGTTTTCTGGTGGAATTTCCTGGTTCCTCTAAGTATATAATCATGTCATCAGGGAACAGGGATAGTTTGAGTTCTTCTTTTCCTATTCGTATGCCTTTAATTTCTTTGGTTTGTCTAATTGCTCTGGCTAGAGTCTCAAGGACGATGTTGAATAGAAGTGGTGAAAGAGGGCATCCCTGCCTTGTTCCAGTTTTTAGGGGGAACGCTTTCAGTTTTTCACCATTTAGAATGATATTAGCCATGGGCTTAGCGTAGATGGCCTTTATAAGGTTAAGGAATGTTCCCACTACCCCAATTTTTTCTAGTGTTTTGAGCATGAAGGGATGCTGTGTTTTATCAAATGCTTTTTCTGCATCTATTGAAATAATCATGTGGTTCTTAACTTTAAGTCTGTTGATATGGTGAATGACATTTATTGATTTCCGAATGTTGAACCAACCTTGCATCCCTGGGATAAAACCCACTTGATCGTGGTGTACTATCTTTTTAATATATATTTGTATGCGATTTGCTTAAATTTTGTTGAGAATTTTTGCGTCGATGTTCATTAAGGATATTGCTCTGAATTTTTCTTTCCTCAATGTGTCTCTGTCTGGTTTAGGTATCAGGGTGATATTGGCTTCATAGAACGAGTTTGGGAGTGTTCCCTCCTCTTCTATTTTATAGAATACTTTGAGGAGTATTGGAATGAGCTCTTCTTTAAAGGTTTTGTAGAACTCGGCTGAGAACCCATCTGGTCCTGGACTTTTCTTTATTGGTAGGCTTTTGTTGACCTCTTCTATTTCATTGCTTGAAATTGGTTTATTTAAGTTGTGTATGTCCTCCTCGTTCAGTTTAGGTAATTCATATGCCTCTAGAAATTTGTTGATGTCTTCGAGGTTTTCTGTTTTGTTGGAGTACAGATTTTCAAAATAGCTTCTAATTATGTTTTGTATTTCACTCGTGTCTGTTGTGATGTTTCCTTGTTCATTCTGAATTTTAGTAATTTGAGTTTTCTCCCTCTTTCTCTTTGTTAGTGTGGCTAAGGGTTTATCAATTTTATTTATTTTTTCAAAGAACCAACTATTTATTTTGTTAATTTTTCCAATTGTTTCTTTTGTTTCGATTTCGTTGATTTCGGCTCTGATTTTAAATATTTTCCTGTCTTCTACTACTTTTGGTATTGGTCTGCTCTTCTTTTTCTAGAGCTTTGAGCTGTAGTGTTAAGTCGTTTGTTTGTTGATTTCTACTTCTTTTTTTGAATGCACCCCATGAAATAAATCTTCCTCTAAGTACTGCTTTCATAGTGTCCCAGAGATTTTGATATGATGTGTCTTTGTTCTCGTTTACTTCTAAGAATTTTTTTTATTTCCCTCCTGATGTCTTCTGTTATCCATTCATCATATAATAGTGTATTATTTAATCTCCAGGTATTGGAGAAGTTTCTGTTTTTTATTCTGTCATTTATTTCTAATTTCAATCCATTATGATCTGATAGAGTACAAGGTAGTATCTCTATCTTCTTGTATTTGCTAACAGTAGCTTTGTGGCATAAAATATGGTCTATTTTAGAGAAGGATCCATGTGCTGCTGAGAAGAAAGTGTATTCATTCTTTGTTGGATGGTATATTCTATATATGTCCGTTAAGTCTAAATTGTTGATTGTGTTGTTGAGATCTATAGTTTCTTTATTCAATTTTTGTTTGGACGATCTATCCAGTGGTGAGAGAGGTGTGTTAAAATCGCCTAGTATTATTGTGTTGTGGTCTATTTGATTTCTGGAATTGCGAAGGATTTGTTTGACATACGTGGATGAGCCAACGTTCGGGGCATAGATATTTATGATTGTTATGTCTTGCTGATTTATGCTTCCCTTAAGCAGCATGTAATGTCCTTCTTTATCCCTTCTGACTAGTTTTGGTTTGAAGTCCACATTATCTGAGATGAGGATGGATACTCCAGCTTTTTTGCTGTGTCCATGTGCATGGTATGTTTTTCCCCATCCTTTCACCTTTAATCTATGGGTGTCTCTTTCTATGAGATGAGTCTCTTGCAGGCAGCATATTGTTGGATTTTTCTTTTTAATCCAATCTGCCAGTCTATGTCTTTTGATTGATGAGTTCAGGTCATTAACATTCAGGGTTATTATTGTGATATGATTTGTATTCCCAGTCAATTGACTCATATTTTTTTGACATGATTTGGTTTCTCCTTTATTTGGCTATTCCTTTAGGCTAGCGCCTCCTGTTGCTGATTTGCATCGTTGTTTTTCATCTCTTCCTCATGGAATATTTTGCTGAGAATGTTCTGTAATGCTGGCTTTCTTTTTGTAAATTCCTTTAGCTTTTGTTTATCATGGAAGGATCTTATTTCATCATCAAATTTGAAGGTAAGTTTTGCTGGGTATAAGATTCTTGGTTGGCATCCGTTTTCTTTCAGGGCTTGGTATATGTTGTTCCAGGTCCTTCTTGCTTTTAGGGTCTGGATTGAAAAATCTGCTGATATTCTTATTGGTTTCCCTCTGAATGTAATTTGATTCTTTTCTCTCGCGGCCTTTAAAATTCTGTCTTTATTTTGTATGTTAGGTATTTTCATAATAATGTGCCTTGGTGTGGGTCTGTTGTAATTTTGTATGTTTGGAGTTTTATAAGCCTCTTGTACTTGGTTTTCCATTTCATTCTTCAGATTTGGGAAATTTTCTGTTATTATTTCATTGAATAGATTGTTCATTCCTTTGGTTTGTTTCTCTAAGCCTTCCTCAATCCCAATAATTCTTAAATTTGGCCTTTTCATGATATCCCATAATTCTTGTAGTTTCTGTTCATGATTTCTTACCATCTTCTCTGTTTGGCCAACTTTGTTTTCAAGATTAAATAATTTGTCTTCAATGTCTGAGGTTCTGTCTTCCAGGTGTTCTATCCTATTGGTTATGCTTTCTATGGAGTTTTTAACTTGGTTTATTGTTTCCTTCTTTTCAAGTATTTCAGTTTGGTTTTTTTTCAGTATCTCTAACTCTTTATTGAAATGATCTCTTGCTTCCCGTATTTGGTCTTTTAACTGTTGATTGGTGCGATCATTTAATGCCTGCATTTGCTCTTTCATCTCCTCCTTCAATGCCTGCATTTGCTCTTTCATCTCCTCATTTGCTTCCCTGATCGTTTTAATTACGTACATTCTGAACTCCCTTTCTGACATTTCTTCTGCTGTGCTGTCATTGGGTTTTATTGATGTAGTATCTAGGTTTGTTTGGGACATTTTCTTCCCTTGTTTTCTCATATTGGTCAGCTGTCAGTGGGACCCTGAGATATTGCAGATTTCCACTATTGGCTTATAGTGTCCCGGTAGATTTCCAGTATATCACCTCCCAGCCTTCAGTAGCCTGATGTCTTGGAGAAATTTGATAATGCAGTGCATCCGAAGAAAGTTGCCCCTAGCCCCCTACTGGTTCCAGGATTTGGAGCTGGCTCTGTGCGGAAAGGCTCTCACTGGGGGCCTGCACCGTGCAGCTGGCCGTGTGGGAGGAGCCCACCGCCGGAGTGTGGAAGTCTACCTGGAGAAGACTCTAGCTGCCCTGCCCTGCTCTGATAAGCCACCCCTATCTGTGCCTGCCACCCGGGCCGAGCTTTACCCAGTGGGCAGACTCACCCGTGGCTCTATTTCAGTCCGAGTCTCTCAATGCCTCCCCTTCTTAACTCCTGGGTTCTGGAGCAACTGGGGGTGCAGTCACCCTCTAGGCTGCCATCTTGGATGGCCCTGATTTTCTTTTTAATGAGCTCTCTCTGAAAGTTTTACAGTCCACGTTCTGTGGATATTTCCATTTCTCAGGGAGCTGCTGTATGTTCACGGCTTCACCTATCCCACTTCATGTGCCAGGTGCCATGCAAGCAGGCAGATGTCAACTTGAAAGCCAAGTGGCTTAACCTCCTCCATTAGAATGAGGCTCCAATTTGTAAAGGGATGTGTGAATTCTCTCAGTGTATTTCCAACATCAATGCAGGCAAATGATCAAACCCAGGAGGAGCAGAGGGAACAACAGATCACCAACGGTCTCAGATAACCAGGGTAGGGGTGGGTGTCTTACAATACTGACATTCTTCTCTTGTTTTATCCTACTGATGTCTTATAACAACAAATGGTTTGGGCAAACCAGGGTATAGGACACCTTTTTCAGCAAGAAAAGATGTTACATCTTTTCCTAACTCCGTTTTTTACTAGAGCCTTTAAAATAATGTTTCTGGCTGGAATGAGGTGAGTTTACACAGTGAATCAAGCATACATTGGAAGGTACTGGAATATAGTACCTTTTTTTCTTCATTGGTAGAATCTTGTAATAATTTGCAGATGGGAAGGTACGAATTAGAGAATGCCTAACAGTAAAAATAAATAATCCAGTGATTGTGTACAATGAATCAAAATGCAGTATGTAAAAATTTTTTCAAATTAATAAAAAAAAAAATCCAGTGATTCCTAAAACATGGTCCTCAGATAACATGCTGATGTTTCATTTGAGGTACACATTATATCAAGTTAAACTAACATCTGAGAACCTGAATGTGGCTCATTCCAACATGCTGCCCATGAGAACTGAATGCAGCCCTACCACTTATTAGCTTTGTGATTGGGAAGTTCATTTAACTGTTTAAGCTTTGATTTTTTTCATTAGTTAAAAGCAATCATAATACTTGCTGCACAATTATTGTAGAAATTAAGCAAAGTAATCTATGTAACTGAGTAACACAGTGACTTCGCAGTAAATGCTTAATCAGTTGACAATATTATCGCTATCCTGATATCATTACTGTCAGTCTGGCATGAAACCTCTGATTCTTTGATGAATATTTCATATTGAGAGTTATGGAGTTTTCCTGAATAGAAATGACCCAGTCGAATTAAGGCTGTATTTAAATGTGTGTACATATATGCACACATGCATGTGCATATGTCAGATCTGAGACCAAAGTTCAGCACTTTCCATGGTTCAGTTACCCTGATGATAGGAAGTTGAGGCCTCTAGAATTAAAAGCCAATGCATTATTGTACCCAGTGATTCCATAAAACTTATGAGTCAGAAAGAGAGGGGAATGAGCCATTCTTTGAATTTGCTATTATTCCCTGAGATAATTACTTACAATTGGCTCCTGTTTTACTTTTTCAGATGTTCCGTAACTGTGAGTTTCCTGTCTTACTTGTGTACTTGTTTACTTGCAAAATTGAAAACCTCATGAGTGTATTTACAATGAGGACTTAAAGCTACACATTAAACATAAACATTTATAAACTACATACCTAGGATCAGGGAACCTGATCAGAATTGCTACCTTGTACTCCATGTCTAAATGAAGGAAATTAACCCAAGAAATATTGTTGGTAGATACAATGGGGTAAGAGAAGGAATTGAGGAATTTTCCTGTGTCAAATTTTGACAATACTCTATTGAAAATATGATTACTAATTCTGTGAACTTTGAGAGGTTCCCTGAAACATAACTTTTTCATGTGTAAAATGGGATAATAATAGTAACTAACATATTAAGTTACTGGAACAATAATAAGCTCATTTTTGTAAATCACTACATTTCTTAGCATAAGGTAAAAGTTATATATGCAATGTTAAATATATAACAAACTAATGAATAAAATAGGAGAATAAGATTTTTGTGTTATTGCTTTTCTTAAAAAACTACATGTATATATTATATACAGTATGCACACATAGTTTCTAAAGAATTCTGCAATAAAAGAGTGAGTTGATTTTGTCTTTTTTTTTTTTTAAGTCAGAAATCTGGGGCTATGAGTGTAGTGCTTGCCTGGCCTGTGCAAGGCCCTGGAAACACACACACACACACACGTACACAAACTATATAATTTAATTGATTTTGTTTGCTAATTCAAATCTGAATGTTTTAATGCACAACACTTGGTAAAATTTACAGAATTTTTTTGGAACCCTGAGAAAGTTGCATTTCTTCTCTAAGTGAAATTATTCAACTTAAAACTTCTTAAGCCTCTGAGAATTAGAAAGATCTTTATAGTAACAACCAATAGTGTTTTATAGAAGGCAGTTATTATTTTATTTGCAAGTATTTTTTAAAAAATTATTAATTAATTAATTAATTCCTCATGCATGCCAGGCAAGCTCTCCACTACTAAGCTACAACTTCAACCCTATTTGCGGGTATTATTAGGAAGTGATGAGTTAAGACTCCAGGTCATTAGTCTATAAAGATAATACCCTTTACTATCCTCCAAAGGCATGCATTTTTTTTATTTGAAATCATGATGTTCCATGAAGTGAATGCTTATGGTTCCTGTTCAATTAGCAAGTATGTGATTTTTGTTTTGATTCCTTTCAATTCTTCGTAACTTGGGTTTGTGGAGTTTCCCAAACCTATAATGACATACATATTTTAAATATATTTCTTTTAAATAATTCAAAATCAACAATTCAGTCAATCAATCAAAGCTGGTCTCATCTCCTTTCCTTGGCTCCTCTTTCTTAAACAATTCCACCATGAACTTATGGGACTGTTTTTCAACTTTCTTGTGACACTTTTATTCTGATAACAACATCTATGACTCCCATTAAGTGGAAGTCAATAAAGGACACAGAAAGTTCCTGATTTGAACCAACAGCCACAAGGAATCCACCTTAATTGGTACAAGTCAAGTGAAGGTCCAGAAATCAGAAAAAGAAGGAACAGAGGCAGAAAACACACTCAGTGTTACCAGCCTTGACATTATTCTGTAACCCATCAGAATTACTTTGAATCCAAGACCTTTTATACCCAGCAAGCAATTCTACTCCCAAAACACTGCCATGCTACTTTAAACATTTAGAAAAATGAATCAACAGATATTTCTGAAAAAATAAACCAAGAACACCTTCAAACAGTAACCACTGTGAATCTGTCTACCTCATTTGTGGTTTTGTTTTCCTTTGATGAAAAATCAAGGGAAAGGGGAGACAAATGATTATAGGAAAAAACACAAACAAATAAAACTCTATTAGAACTGAAACTTTCCACCAGGGCAGGAAACCCTTCAAAAAGAGAATTGCTTGCTGGGTCAATAATCCAGAACTGAGCTGATGGTTTCATCTCAATAATGCTTGACCTGGTACTCATTTTTAACACACAGTGGAAAGAGTAAAGTGCAATCTTACAGCAACTGTCAAATTCTTGATTCTAATATTCTAGTAACTGCATGGTGACCATTCTAGTGATGTAAGACAGAACCTGCTGCCCCAGTGTTTTTACCACACTATTAACACTCTGCTCTTGGGACATTGGAGAGTGAGGCTGAGAGGCTGGAAACTTCCCTTTAGGTACTTAAGAGAGAGACCTACTAATGCACCCAAGACAACAAAACATTCTCATCCCATAGTGGTGACAAACGTGTTTCTTTCCAAATCATTGCAGGCTAGCACTTCAGAGGCATGCTCTTGCCAGTGTATCCTTAGCCTGACTCTATTTTTGAAACATGTCTGTAAACCCTCCCTTCAGATTTGTGCTGCACTACCACACAATTCAGCATACATGAATTCTTCACACAGTTCTCTGTACTCCAGGGAAGATGGCCATGTGTTTACCACTAAACCAAGAATGGGGAACATTGAGCAAATGTTTTGGATTATGGAATTCGTTACTCAAAGCTTACATCACACATTGATTGGTATCTATCTTTCTTGCACTCTGTGTTATTACAGACTTTTGATATCTGTGTCTCCCTATGCTTTACCCCACAAAACTTGTATTTTAGTGAAAAATACTCTAAAAGACACATTAGGAGACCAGAAATCTAGATGTCACTCTATTTCTAACCATTAGACCTTAGGAGAGTTGTTCTTGTGACAGAAAACAAGAATTTATTGTCAAAAAAGACATAAAAGTTTATAAATGGTCAAATCTGGTACATTGAAACTAAAAGTGATGATAATGTATTATAACCTCCTATAGTATGTTGAAAGCCCAAGAACCCAGCGTGATATTGAAAAGGAATACAAAATGTATGAAGGAGATAACGTAGAGTTTTTCATTAGAGAATAATTCTAGCTAATAAAAGTAGAAGGAATGATATAATTCAAAGATCACCAATTCGCATTCCTTGATGCCTTAATTCCCCAATCACTGACTCAGTCAAACTTTATCAGCAAAGGTTAAAACCATTAAGTGATATGTTGTTGGGGAGTAGTCTTTTTGTACAGTGCCCAAATATTGCTGTTGGAGGCAAACTCATGGCCTGCTGAAAGATATCCATTTCCTAATCCCAGAAAGCAGTGAATATATCAGGTAACCTGGGAAAAAGGCACTAAGGTCTCAGATGGAGTTAACTTTGCTAGTCCTCTTAAGATAAGGACATGTACTGGGTTGTCTGAAAACTCCCAGTTTAATCGTAAGGGCTCCTAAAAGTGTTAGAAGGAAACATAGAAAATGACAGAGTGATATGACTGGAGAAGAAGATGATCAGCTAATGTTGGCTTTGAAGATGGAGGGAGGGGCCATGAGCCAGGGCATGTGATGGTTGAGGCGCTGGGAAGACAAGCAAAGTGATGGTCCCTGAGAACCTCCAGAAAGGAACTGGACCTTGCCAACATTTGACTTAGCCTAACGAGATCTGTGTTGGACTTCTAATCTACAAAATGGTAAAATAATACTTTGCTTTGTTTGATGCTGCTGCTGTTTGTGGTAATTGTTACAGCAACAATAGAAAATGAGTACAATCACCCTATTAAGTACTTATTAAATACAAAAGGAAAAAAGGTCAAGCGATAGATACAGCAGTTACATATTAACAAAAGTAACAAAGCAAACATCCTGACTGATAGAAGGAGGGCTTGCTATGCAATTTCTGCTGTGATGCAACAGAAAGAGTATGTTACCATGGATTGAACTTGCCAAAAATGTTGAGCATAAATCTAATAAATACTATGTATATTTGGTTTCTTGTTTTTAAGAAGTGCAGGAGATAGAAGGAAAAAAATGACAATCTGGGAAAGCAATCAGACAAACATAAAATAAGGCAGACTCCACAATCAAATATCCTAGAGTCTTCAAAATGTCAATGTTTCAAAAAAAATTAAAATGTGGGATAGAAATCTTCAAACCTAATTTGGTTAGATCTGGGTTAATTATGGAAGACATTTGGGGCAATTGGACAATATGAATATAGTCTGCAAATCAGATATTACAGAAATAATACAAATTTTATGTTCTTAGATATTGAAATGGCATTTAAATTATGTGCCCTTATTTTTAGGAGATGCCCAGTTTAGTACTTAATGGTGAAGTGTCACTAGAAGCACAAAGTAAAAAGATGAAATAGGACAATATGTTCACAATTGCTTAAAGTTAATAAATAATATATGTATATTTATTAGGTTGTTATGTTACCTTAGTATATTTAATAGCTTTAAAAATAAATATTGAAGGAAAACAGTAAACCACTGCAAACATTGGAGTAGTTTTAAACAAAGGATTGCTCTAAAACATTAGAAGAGTCTGGAAAATAAAAATCAAGTTACCTAGAGTTTAAGTTGTGTTGAGTGAAATAAACCAGATAATTAAAGTGCTAAAAATTCGGGAACTAGTGAGTCTCAATAAATGTTAGCTCATGCCTCCATACCACCCCAGTACACCAAGTGTTTTTTCCTGCCAGTGAGGGGTTCCTAGGATTCCTGAGGAAGCAGCACCCACATCACAGCAATCAGGATGATCAAGCAAAGCAATTACACAAGAACTGAACAATCAACAAAAGTAAAATATTAATGCAAACTTAGAGGCAATTAAAAACCAAGGACAACTCAATAAGACAGTAATAATGCATTGACAGCAAAGCCTACTTCCTGGAAACTGGGAATTCCAACAAGGTGCTTGCCTACCTAAATGGTAGGAGCTTCATGACATTACTAAGATTTTTGTAGCAGCCAGACTTCCTGGCACCATACTGGATTAAGGTCTATAGTAAGCTCCCTTAGCATGCTAATTTTAGCTTATTGATATCATATGTTAGTAACTGTTCATTACTCATCTATTAGCTACCAACATCCAACAGAATGTCATGTCATTTGCACATAGACAGTGCAGAGGAAATTCCAAACTTTGGGATAAGGTTTTGGTTTTTCCAAGAGAACTTTATAGCACATTGGTGAATCGGACTTAACATTGAGAAATATTTTTTTAGAAGGAAAATTACACAATGAAATATGTGCTCCTTCCTAGATCTACTTAATCCACCTTGAAGGTCAACTTTTCAGATGGTATAATGTACAGTTACATGGATTTGAGTGATCCATGGATACCTTGCAAGTGCTATCTTCCTCCTCTTTCCTGAAAGTTTCTTTCAGAGGGCCTTTCTTCTTCACATTTGATTGTTTTCTCTTGTACTCTTCTTCAGGAATCCCAACTCCAAAGTAAGAGTACCATGATAGCAAAGCAAATGTGGAAAGTCTCAAAACTGGGAACTAATTTACCTAAAAACAGAAGCCTGTATATTTTAACTTTATTCTGTACAGGAGGCAATTGGACATAACTGGCATCACCTTCTTTGACCTGTTGTAGTCAAAACTTTGTAATTGTTTTAAAGATATCAACAAATCTTCCTGAAGAGACTTTTCCTCTATGGAAACACAGGCTTCCAACCTGGGAAATCTGCCCTGAAGAACACAACCTCCCACCAACAGCTACCATATCTTTTTCCTTTTCAAGAACAGCATTGCTCCACTTGAGTGATTATAACAGACTCACAGCCTGTGAAAGTAATGGGATTACTCTGGCATCACAGTTCACTGGCCAGCCTCATTTGGGAAAATTCATCTCTCTTAATGTTGTTACACTAAGGTGAAAAAACTCTAACCTACCAGAAGTGAGTTCTGATAGTTTGCGATGGAGAGGCTTACAGAAAGCAAAAAAAAGATGCATAAACAGGTCAAGGGAAGCAATGAAGGACTCACACTCTAAAATTTCCCACTAGACCCTGAAGATTCACATTTCTTAGTTATTTACCATTATATTCACTGAAGACAAGCAAGAAACTAATGGTGAGAGAGAATTCATTCACAGTGACTTGATGGGGATGAAGTCATTCATGATTGCTCACCTCTGGCATGGTCAACAGAGAACACAGGGCATTCTCTTTAAAACTGCTTCTTTCAACAACCATTCATTTCACATTTACCATGTTGTAGATGCTCCATTAGATCAAGTGATGCATCCTGGACTCTAATCTTAGGTTCACTGACTAGAAGGAAAGGATTTTGAGCAAACATCAAAAAAGTATGAATGTAGTGTCTTATCAGATTTTATACAGAATAGATAGTAGGAAAAAGGGGAAAGAGACTGATAAAATCACAGGGTAGGGGAAAAGAGCAGGTCAACATTTCTGTGAAGATATGCTGCTTAACTATAGTTTTGAAGAGTCAACACCCAAGTAGAGGGAAAGGCAGAGGCAGTGTTACTGTTAAGAAGTCATAAGGGATTTAGCACAACATGGGAAAGGGGTCACACTGATGCTGATGCTCCCAGAGATGTTGGTGTCCCAAGATGAGGAAGTGGGAATAGGATGACAGGGAAGATTGGTGTTTCAGAAACACTTTTGGGCCATCAGAGTGGTGGCCATAGGAAGGGAAAAGGTGCTGGAGGCAGAGGAAGGATTAGTTTTCTATTTCCATAATCTAGGAGAGATCTCATGAAAAACTGAACTACAAGCAGAGGTTGTGCTCAAGACATGATGAAGTGGGTACAAACAGAGATTAAGAAGTTAGATCTTTCACTAGTTTCTTTTGTCTTAGACACAATGGAGAGATGTTGTGCGTATAAGTTGTACTGATATTTAATAACCACAACTGAGGGGATGTCATTCACATTGCCAATGTTTCAAATTTGTATATTTATTAGGAAAAAATATTTTAATGTGTCTTATACCAAATATCAGCATGTATATAAAATTTTTATGACAGAATAAATTGATTCCTGGAAAACATACCTCTTTACTATTTGTACAGAGTCAAGGGATTCAGGTAATTAAGAAACTACTGAAATTTAGGTAACTGACTTTAAGGATTATAAGAGATTCCTAACTATTTTAGCACTGTAATATTTATCAATAAGATTTGATTCTAAGTACATTCCAAATGTATGCTATCCAAGCCCAAATAAGAGTTTGTTTCTAGTGAATAAATTTGTAGCTCCGTGACATGGACACGTGTCCAACTTCCACTGAACATTAGATCTTCTGATGGCCTTTATCAAAGAATGAATGATAAGTATTCTAAAGTCCTGATTCTATCATCAAAACACCCCAGAGAGAATGCACAAGGGATAAAGGAAAGGAAACTGATTTCCCACTTATAGGAATCTTTTCTATAAGACAATGTCTGTATATATTTAATCCATCTGAACAAAGATATTAATTTCATCTTAACTGGTAAAATAATGAGAAATTCAAAGCATGGTAAATATCCACCAAATTAAAAAAAATGTTTGAATAAATCACAGTACACGTGTACTATGAAATAGCATGTAATTGTTTACAAGAAAGCCATTGATTCCCAAGTCAAATAGAAAAATGGCAGAGATCCATTGCTCAGTGAATAGGACAAACATCAAAACTTACAGAATGACAAAATAGGGTATTTTTGTAAATTCATAGAAAGCATCTGAAGACACTTTACCAAACCTTAACCAGAGTTTACAATTGGGAAGGAAATTGGGATTTGTAGATTGGGAATAAAAGAAAAGGGCCTTTTTCACTCTAGATAAATGCTGTCTAATAGAAGTGTCCATATGCTGACCACTTGAAAAATTGCTAGTGATAGCCAGGAACTGAGTTTTTAACTTTATTTAATTTTAAATTATTTAAAAATTAACTTTTTTTTGCAATTATAGACAAACATAATGTAAAACATAAAGGATGGGCAGAAAGGCCCTAAATCTGAGTTCAATTCTGTTATTTTTAATTATATGAAATGTTATGCTGCTTAGAAAATGCATGAATAGATAAAAAATGTTGAATATATATGTATAACTACATACATATCTATATCTATATACATATATTTGTATATATATGCTCATACTATTTATATATGAGTTGGAGGGACTCACAGATTTCTGTATAAAGACAAATGACTAAGGTCCTAAACATATTATATTCCTAGCCATACTCACTAAGCCACATTATTGTTCCGATGCTACAACATGATGTCTTAGATGCACACTTTGCTAGAGAAGGCAAGCACTGGACGGCACATGGATTTGAATAATCTGATGGAAGCTACAAGAGCTGAATTTCTCTGATCAAGATGCCTTGTCACCTAGATCCTAAAGCTTTTGAATTTCAAAAAGAAGTTGTATCTCAAAGGGGAGAGATGAGGACACTAAAGCTCCCTTATCTCTATGAACATCACATTCAGCTCAAGTGCAAAAATCCACCTCCAGTTTTTTAATCTCCTGCATGTGGCAAGCTCTTCATTTATTGAGGTAACTTCTAAAGGAAATAGTTCGTCAGTGATTCCTCAGTAAACAGTGGAATGATCAGAGAGGGAGAAGATTTCTTATGATTTCTTAGCAGCCACTTTGACTAGACCATTTATCAGCCCAATCTGTGCTAAGTGGGTATGTACCCATGAATCCCTGCTTTAGATAAGAAACATGTTTGAAATTCACAGGTGCTTCATAAAGCTATCAAAGAATCACTTCTTGCTAGAAAAATTGCAAAAACGAATGTACATGGTAGGCTATTATAAGAAGGAGCCTTCAGAGTTAAAATGGAATATTCAGTCTTATTTTATTTATTTTTTTTATTCTGAATATCAACCCCAAGGCCTTACTCATGGTAGGCAAGTGCTCTCCCACTGTGCTTTGCCCCCAGCAAAAATGTGATCACATAGGAACAGGATGTAGAAAAGTGACCCTGACTTTATAGCATAACTGCTACAGCCAAAGGTCTTATTATTTCTAAGTAAAATGATCCATCATAAAACCAGTAGCCTTTTAAAGAACTAGTTATGGTACCTATTTTAAGAAAAAAAAAACTCTCCTAAATATGTTAACTTGTGATAATAAAATTTAGATTTGTTTGACATATTGTGCTACAGTATTTGCAATTGCTAATAAGTCTCTAAAGCTTCTTTATACATGAAAACAAATTAAATCTGTCTATTGTAAAGAAATTGCACCAATATGTAAGATGTTAAAACATACAATGTTTCTCCTTAAGTAATCTTTTAAAGGAGTCCTATGGGAATAGATGATAAAAGATGTGAAGTTTGCTGGGACATCTACTCAGTGAAATAGCAAAGCCATTTATATTTGCAAATGCCATTCTGAATAGGCTCTTGGAGTAGCAAAAGCATCTTCATAGTGTACTTAAAAAGCAGCCTGCATCTATGACTAGCATGGGGCCTAATGCTGACAACTTCTGATCTAATGTCATAGTTACTGGGGAAAATAAACCTTTTTCCACATTAGGCTTTGGAGAATATGCACATTAAAAATTATATTCAAGGGAAGTCACCATTTGTATAATTGATCAATTCAGCATTTTTGACATATTTGTTATATTAAAAAGGTGAATTCTTATAACCTGGAATTGTAAATCCCATGTTTAATCAGTCATTGAAATGATGCACCAGATTTGAATCTCTGATCCCTTGCATGACATCATGGCCCATGTAAGAGAGCTGAAATTAATCAAAGTAATTCTGTCGTATGACCTACTTTGGCATTTTCATCTGATGGAGCCAGGAAATGGGCTGGCTAATAGTCCATTTTGGAGTACTCTAAGATCTTAGCAATTCCATATTTAAGGAGGTTAATAGGATACTAATTGGGGCCTAGGTGAAAAGTTCACAAGAAAAATGAACTCACCTGCATATGAGGCATGTGCCCAATCCCACACCCCCTCCTTTAACAGCTGCTCTTCCCAAGACTTCCCCTCATAACTCAGAAGGAAGAAATCCTGCACCTTGGGAGACCTGCACAGCCAGCATTCTGCCTGCTAGTCCCTGGGTAACAATGGCTGGCCAAATGCCAGGGTCACAGGCCACTAGCAAGGTCAGCATTCTGCCTCTTATGAAATGGAAATAAAGAAGAAATCCTAATGGGTGAAAATACATATTGAAATCCAGTCTATTTCAGAGATAGTATGGGCTTTCAGGAGAAGCTCGTTTTGTTAAGACTTAAGAAATTCCAATTTAAAAAAAAAAATCAACTTCAATTCATCACCTCTGAGGGAGAATTCAACCACGTGTGTTTATTTTTAAGCAGCCGATATTAAAATACTGGGCTTGGTCATTATTACTGTATTGAGAAGTTAGTGCCTCTATTCACTAACAACAGTGTGGAAGAGATGATAATATGCTTTTAAAATTTTATCCTTTATAAATATGTGCAAATAACTCCTGGGTGACTTGGAAAAATTTTCAATATAAAATTGCATTTCTCTGAAATATCTGGGGCTTCCCCTACTACATCATGGTCTCTCTGGCAATATTTGACTCCTCATTATTGTTATTTCTTACCTGGCTCTCATTACAGTGTATCCACAGACAGCACATGGTGCTTTCCCTAAAATTTCCTTAGCATTTTGTATACAGAAAGAGTTAAGAATTTTTCTACCGTGGACTTATGGCATGCCTTTCTGTCTCCTTCCCAATGTGCAATACATCTTCCAAGTTTCCAGAAGCTACTGAGATTTTTAAAAACAGCTGTAATCTGTGGTCATTGATGGTGGAGTAGATTGTTTGCCAAACTATTACCATAACTGTCAACCGAAATCAGAAAAATAATCTCATTCTGCTGGACAGATGCGTTTCCTGCATTATTGATATAGTCACTCCAGAGTAATAGAGAAATATAAAGCATTGTTCTATTTACAAAAGGAGATTGGCCAAGTCCTTGAAAGTGAGCACAAGGGACAGGCACTTACAGGAAGTGAGATATAGTCAACTCAGTAAAAGTTATGTGTCAGGGTCATGTGACCTCTATAGTCAGGAGTGGAATCTCAGAGCCCTCCCTCTCCTCTTCCCCCCTCACTTTCAGGTCAGTGGTGTGCTTTTCTCTTGCTTCAAAGGAATTCTCAGAAATGCTTGGTAAAGCCCTAGGGAATTTGAGATGCAATTCTTTATCCCACACCCCAATCATTTCCCCAAATATTCAAACTGTTCTAATGTGTTCATTACACACGTCTGAGTGGCAAGTGAGTTGTGCCAGACCACATGACATTATAGAATAATTGAAGTTGTTTATTTCAAACAGATGATCACCAACATCCCTCTGGAGCAATGAGTTTAACATACCTTATGCCAACGGCTTTGCAAGAAGGGTCAGTAGTCTGGTGTACTCAGAGACTGCCCTGCCATAATTTGAGCTGTGAGTAATGCTGAGCGATTCTATTTGTTGAGCATACACAGCATGAAATGCCAGGCACTTCATATTTATTATCTCTAATCCACACAACAAGCAGTCCAAGGCAGAGATATCATTTTAAATCTTCATTTTACTGTTTAAGAGGTAGAGTTCAAAGAGGTCCTATAGATTCTATAAGGTGACAGAGCTCTTAAGTAGGTGACCTGAAATTTGAACCCAGATCTAACTCTAGAGCTCATTCCTACTAGATCATGTGTCCTCCCATTTAATTGAGATGCAGGCAAAAATATAATCTGCATTGAATATTTGTCTCTATCTAATTCACCTCTCCCAAATGATAGCCAAAAGAAAAAAAAAAAGTGTCATTTTCTTTCCAGAAAGGGCAGTGCCATCCCTGCCCTGTGCCTACTCTAAAGAGAACTTAATACAGAGGCACAAAACCTCAGCACAAGTTTCAAAATAAGTGCTTCACATGTTCCTAGACTTGGTCTTTAGGAAGATGGTTCCAGATATTTCTGGACAGAAGTTCATGAATTCTGACAGATCCATTCTGGTACAAGAAAGGGAGCCAGGAAGTCCAAATTCAAACATAGGTGAGTTGAAGCTTCTGTGACTCAGTTTCCTCTCTTTCCTCTTTTTATGAAAATGTACCATCCTGACATACTTCTTAGAAACAGCATGGCAGTTCATGTATTAACAATTCAGAAATATCTTGCAAGTAGAAATTCATGCAAAATATTATGTAGGTTCCTTAGTGGAAACTTAAAAGCCAGATGACAAGTCAGTCATTTTGATGATTTTTCCTTTGTTAATTATTATTTCCAGGGTGATAGGTCTGTAGCATTTTGAGATTCTGAGAGAAAATTGACAGTGAGCCTTAAAGCAGGTTGGAAAGTTCCTAAGGTGCTCTTGTTTGATGCATTACTACAAAGATACTGTCTTTCTTGGCAGAGGAAGTGGAAATGGGAACCAGGATAGTCCTGAAACTGTTTCCGGGAAGGGTGAGCTGCAGCATTTGAAGGAGAAACTTCCTAGAGGACTAGACTGTGATCTACACTGCTGGCTTAGGTGTTATGCACCCTGTCTCCTTCACACTCCCTTTCTCATACAAGAAACACAGTTTGCTGTTCTATCTGGGGAGGCCCCAGCGGTCCAACTGGGTTCTAAACCAGAATCATCTCTAAGCCACAGCATGTATCTGAACCCATCACTCCTGAACTTGGATTGTAGTTCCTCACCTGAAAAATGAAGAGATTGACTTAACTGAGCTCCAAGTCCACCTCCAGAGCTGAGACTGGAGCAAAATAGGGAATTGTACAAAATAAATAAAGTCAATTGTTAAACAGGAACCCCCCCACACACAAGGGTTTTCTCATTAAGACATTTTGCTCCCTTTCTCAAAACATCTTCTCAAAACCAAATATACAAGTGGAATAATTTTTTTCCCAATCATTTGGAAATAAGTTAGTAAGTTCATTAATTATTTATAGTGCAGACTTTTCTCATTCTTCTGTTTATCTTTTTAAAATCATTTATTTATTTGTTAATTTGTTCTACTTATTTACACATGACAGTAGAATGCATTTTGACACACTGTACATAAATGGAGCACAACTTCTCGTTCCTCTGACTGTAAATGGTAGAGTCACATCAGTAGTGTAATCATACATATGTGTATATAGGGTAATAATGTCCATTTCATTCCACCATCCTTCCCATTCTCATCCCTCATCCTCCTCCTCTTATTCCCCTCTGCACATTCTAAAGTTCCTTCATTCTTCCCTACCCCAACCTCAATATAGATCAGCATCTACTTATCAGAGAAAACATTTGGCCTTTGGATTTTTAGGTTTGGCTTGTTTCGCTTAGCATGATATTCTTCAGCTTCATTCATTAACCTGCAAATGCCACAATTTCATTCTTCTTTAATGCTGAGTAATATTCCATTGTATATATGTACCACAATTTTTCCAGTGGAGGGGATGTTTTACCAGGAATTAAACTCTGGGCCACTTGACTACTGAACCACATTTCCAGCTCTATTGTGGGTATTTTATTTAGAGACAAGATCTCAATAAGTTGCTTAACTCCTCACTTTTGCTGAGGCTGGCTTTGAAATACCTATCCTCCTGCCTCAGCCTCCCAAGCTGCTGGGATTGCACCATCACACCCAGCCACATATGTACCATGTTTTCTTTATCCATTCATCTGTCGAAGGGCATCTAGGTTGGTTCCATAGTTTAGCTATTGTGAATTGAGCTCTTATAAAATCTGTAGCCCATTTCCAAGGGATGGTGGGATACCAAATACACAGAAACAATGAAAAATTATATAACCAGTCAACAAGATGATAGTATCCCTTTAAGAACTTTTGGTCTCTCAATAATGAAGAAAAGATTTAACTTAATAATTATGCTAAGATCTCCAGGTCTTTGTCAATTTTTCAAGTAAAGCTGTTGACTTTCCTTTCACATGTTTTGAAGCACATATTAGGTGGATCTGTATTTAGGACTGTTAGATTTTCTTGACGCATTGACTCTTTTATCAATATGAAATATCTATCTTCATCTCCTTTAATCCTCTTGGTCTAAAAGTCTACTTTTCCTGCTATTGTTACATTTGTTTCCTTAAGCTTATGTATTGAATGGAGCACTTTTTACTTCCATTATTATATTCTTCACCTGCCTACATTTTTGTTTTAAGTTACTTGTAAATAGCACATAGGTGAGTCTTACTCTTTTTAAAATTCAGTCTGGTAGTCTTTGTTCTTTAATTATAGTAATTGGTCCATTTGCATTTAATGCAGTACCTAATACATTTCTTGTGATTGCCCTTCTTTGTTTGTTTTCTTTATCCCATTTAGTATTTATTCCTTTGTCTGACCTTTCCTCCCTTCTTTATGTGGAGCCCATATTTAAAAAAATAAATCTTCTGTGGTTACTATTTATTCATCTTTTTCTAGTGTTAACTGAGAGATTACAGTTAATACAGTCTACCTTCAAATTCTATTATGCTTCCTCTTGCACTGTGTTGGGATCTTACCAGACTATCATTTTGCCTGGCTTAAAAAAAAAAGTTTCTAAGATTTAGATGAAAATCTTCTACAGCCACAGATCATAACTATTATTTTGGGTAATGGGCTCTTGAGAAACATAGGGAAACACAGATCTTTATGTATACACATGTGCATATATGACTTCACATACAACTGCATAATGTTACACCCAAAAGGAGGCCCAACCTTGGGCACCTTGTGCCAGTCAAAGTCTACCTTTTCATCCAACACTAGTCTGGAATCTGAAGCTCACTGATAGAACTTCAAAGCAAATCAGAAAGAATGGAAATGAGATTAACAGGAAAGAGAAGGAAAACATATACTGAACAAATGTTCAAGTTCATTTTTGTTACAGTACCCAATTATTATATTCCTACTATGAGTTATAGATGGTACTTCCTAAAGTTGTCTTGAAACCCTCTAACAGCATATAAATTTTTGAAATTATAAATTAAAATTTCTAAGTTTTAGAATATAAATGAAGTTTAAATTTAAAATTTGAACAAACAGGATTCCAGATAGTTGACCTCTCCTATCACAAGGAAACAGTGTGTACACTAATTAAAAATTCATGATGACTCCTTCCTGATTCAAGGTCTTCCCAATACTACAGATGAGGAAATTAATTTTTCATCATTTCATTGCTAATATCCTATGTTAGTTCAGGATAGCTACATTATAATAATGCAAATATAACAGCAGCTTTGGAGCTGTGAAAGAGGTGAAATGAGTGCTTTCAGGACTTTTCTCTTATCCTGGGTTCTTGGTACCCTGTGACCACAAAGCTAAAGCAAGTAGAGCAATGGCTGAATGGAATGAAGACAAATGGACTCATCCTGCAGGTGAGGAGGGAGTTAATTGCTCTGCTTATGGGCACCATAAATTATTGCTTAGCACATTTTCTGATAATCCGTGGTCAAGGTAGGATGTTCATCTCATTGATAAAAATTGACTTGTTCATCCAGAGGCATGCTCTCCTGTTTATATGCATATATAACTGGGCTCTGGGGTTAGGGTGTTCTTCACTGATTTGCTGGATGAACTTAAGAAAAATCTGTGCACTTACAAATGTCTCCTTCACTTAATCTGAAAATAATACATTCTCGAAAGGTAGCTAACCTTTCAATGCTGCTAAAAAATATCTCCTTAAAAGAATCGTGATAGGAAAGTCCTATTTCTCCACACATAACTATTTCTGAAACATGTGTAGCGACTCAATGAAGTTACCAAAACAATTAAGAATTGATTCAATTAACCTTTGTATCTTAGCTCTGACCCAGTCTTTATAATAGCCTCTTCAACTCAGAGTACTCAAGCCCAGAATGTAGGCATGTTTGTTTGCACCCACGTGAGTGCAAGCAGACACATACACACGCACATACAAACACACATATTCATGTACCCACACAAACACATACTGTCTTACACAGATATACCAATCGCCATAGCATTTTTAATTGAAAAGCATAAATTTGAACTGTTAAATCTATTAACAATTTGTTTTAATTAGGAATCCAGCTGCTTCCTGAGAATTTGCAGTCTGGGTTTCAGAACTTTTGCCATACTGAGAATGAGTCTCAAGTGGGTTGCTTCAGTCTTCCAGATCAGCATTTTTAAAGACTTGTTGGAAGGGAGAACTGCATTTCTGTGCTGTACAATTACAGCTGCATTTTTCCTTGGTGAGGATGGGGCTGCTTATTTAGTGGAGCCAGTGTCCTGCCCTGATCTCAGCTTATGCATGTTATCCCCAGCATGCTGCCCAATATATTGGAGTCACTTTGCTTTAAAACTTGCCAACTGGGTTTACAGAAGTGCAGTATCATGGTGGATTTTGAAAACCCAATTTGTTCCACCATGGATAAGGGGAGCCATTACTTAATCAAAATCTAAAGCTTCTAGTGTATCTATTTTTAGAATATTGTACAAGATGAGACGGTATCTCTGTGCAAGCCAGTTCAGAGATGTAGGCCTGAGAAATGGTATATTTTTGTACCTCTTTCCCTATGTTCATCCAATGCCAGCAAGATACCTTTCGTTAGGGTAACATTAAGTGGAGAATAGCATTTTCTGTTCATCAGTATGGAAACCATTCATTAGTCGACTCACTTGCTCACTCCCTCACTCATTCTTTTTCTCATTATTCATTCAATCTTTATTGACTGCCTTCTACATGAAATACACAGTACTAAGAATATAAAAGATTACTAAGGAAATTCTGCTTTTCAGGAATTTAGAGTCTAATCAATAAAACACAGAAGGAGAAAAATATTAGAGTACAATAAACACCAATAAAGGTATGGGCAGAGTGCACAGGGACATAAGGCAAGAGTAACCACTACTGGAGTGGAGGGAAGGAGACATCTTGTGTCCTTGGAATGGAGAATGTGCTCACTAAATATTTATTAAATAAATATTGATAAGTGGATGATGGACGATGAGTGAAAGGACAGAGAAAAAATAGCTGCTGGTAAATAAGGTAAGAAAGAAGAGGCTATCCTTAGAGGTACAAAGAAAGTCTTGACAAAAACCTTGATAAAAGAATACAGTTGAATTGGAACCCATGAGAAACTTGCTATGTAGAGAGTAAAGTGCCATGGAAAGAGGTTTGGTGCCAGGAGGTGAGGATTGCAAAAGGAGAAGAAAATTGTTCATGAAGGTTTGTGGTGTCATGATAAGAAGCTTAGATTTGATTTTCAAGAAGCCACAGAACAAGGGGAAAGATAAAGTCAGGTCTGTGTTACAAAAAGGCTATTTGGGCAGTTATTTACATGATGTAGAAATGCAAGATTAGAAGCAGAACACAAAAATACATTTGAGGATTTTTTTTATATTATGGAATTTATCTAAGAGTCAGAACTAGATATTGTGACAAACGGGAAAGATATTTAGAAAGCAAATCAACAACTTAGGAGTTCTGAATATGGGACATTGACAATGTTTAAAGAAAAAAATAATGCACATTGTATCCCTTGAGCAGTATAGATATGCTGCTCCATGAAGAAGCATTTACCTGAACATTGATGTAATTAGATGGATCATAATGGATTGCTTGCTAAATAAATGAAAAAAAAAAAATCACCTGAAGAAGTCATACAGCAACTTAGTAAATATTGCAATAGTGTACAAAACTTGGTCTAGCCTGTGTCAATATTTGTATAAGTTCAATTATGAAAGGAATGTTTCAAAATGTTACATTTGATTTCAAATGGTATTTATTAATTCATTCAAATGTATTATCACTTAATTTATCAAGAAAGGTATCTCAACATTGATATAATAGGAAATAACTATAAGACTTGATAAATGACAGTCTGCAGGGCAAAACCAGCGCCCATCCCCTTCTGTTTTTGTAAATAACATTTATGAATAAAGTTTTATTGAAACACTACTTTGTTCATGCATTTACATATTATACACGGCTGCTTTCATGCTACCATGATACCACTGAGTAGTCTACTTAGAGACTGTTTGGTTCACAAATTTAAAATATTTACATCTTTCTCTTTATAGCCAAAAGTTGCCAATCTCTACAACAGGACAGAAAATTATTATCCTGAAGTGAATGGGAAATTGAAAAATCAAGGGTAAAAATGTGTAATACATTTGGAAAAATGATGTGTTACTATGTCATTGTTTTTGGAATCCTGAACAAAATAGAAGGAGAAATGCTTGGAATTTCTTTGTAGAATATTTATTCATTCAGGCCATTCAGAGGTAGGTTGTATGTGTGTGGTAAGAATAGTCAGTGTAGGAGTATGAGCTCCCCTCATGAAAGGGTCACTGAAACCCATAGACATCAACCAAGATCTAGGTACCCCCAAGGAGCAGCCACAGGAGGGCAGCAAAGTCACATGACACTAAAAATATCTACTTGAGAGCAATAGTGGCCAGCAGTGTGCAGACTATAAACACTACTTGGCATATAGTGTGATGCACTCAAAGATCCAATGGCAACTTCTTCAGCATGAATATATATGACCAATAGATTCTGATGGGTCAAATTAAGAAGTATTCAGAAATAAATATCTGCTTTTTGGAAAAAAGCCAAATATGTAAAAATAAGAAAAAGCTTTGATTAGGATGAGATGTGTCAGTACAGGACACTGACAATTTTTACCTTACCGAGAACACTCATATATCTCTAAATAACTAGCAAACTCATTACTAAATGTATCCTTCACAGGGAGAGCAAGATGAACTCACTGCCACATGTAGTCCTTCCTTGAAAAATAACAGTAGCCTCTTTATTTTATTTAGTTATTTTTGAGCAATAACAAACATTGAAAAAGAGCACTTCTTTTTCTGGTTGTTTTCCTCCAGATTTATTTATTTTGTGTCATGCTTGTGTCAAACATCAAACTAGAGAAAGGGAGTTTAGCATAAGAGCAAAGAGTAAAGGAGTTATTCTTCTATAATTTTAAAATTAAACTTACACAAGAATAACAAACATATCTGAAGAAAGAACAATTTAAAATTTTAGATTTTTCTTCTCATTTCATTGACTTGATTTTGGTCATATATTAAGCTAAGGGTAGACAAACAACTTAAAATTTTTGATTTGGTGAATAGCAGTTCTTAATCAAAATTTACTCACTTGTTATGTAAGGGTTTATAATTCCTTTTCTAGGAGACATTTTCAAATTAGGTTTAAAATAAATTTGTAATAAATATTTCACTAAACTTTTAAGTCATCTAAGCACTAATGTTTATATTTTAGTGAACAGTCATTTCTTGACATTGACCTGATCACCAAGGACCCTTACTTAGTTGATTTTTATCACCAGTAGGTATACCTTTTTAGCATAGCTACTTGCGTTGTGTTATGGTCTGGACCTGAAAATGTTCCCTATAGAGCTCATATGTGTTAAGTAATGTTGGAATGACGAAAGGTGAAAAGATTGGATTGTGAGAGCTCTAAATTCATCCATGGACTATCTTATTTTGATGAATTAATAATTTAAATGGGGGCTAGGATTATGACTCAGTGGTAGAGTGCTAGCCTAGCATGTGGAGGCACTGGTTTTGATCCTCAGCACTGCATAAAAAATAAATAAATAAAATAAAGGTATCGTGTCCATCTACAACTAAAGAAATACTAAAAACAATAATTTGAACGGACTACTGGGTGGTAACTCTAGGCAGTTGGTGGATGGCTGCAGGAAATAGGTCATTGGGAGTGTGGCCTTGGACTACATATATATCTGGCTCCCTTCTCTCTCTTTTCCTCTCCTCACTTACTGTCATGAGCTGAGCAGCTGCCCTTCATCACACCCATATTCCATGTTCTGCCTCAACTCAGGCCCAGAGCAACAGAGTTGGCCAACCATAAGCTGAACCTCTGAAACTGAGTCAAAAGAAACTTTTTTCACCTAAGTTGTTCTTGCAGTTATTTTAGTCACAGTGATAAAAAACTGACTAACACATAGTGGATCTACAAAAAATAAGACTTTTTAAAATTACTGATTGGGGGGGTAGTTAATGATTATTTGCAACTTCTTAATCAGGGCTTACTTTGACCAGATCTTTCTAACTGAGGAGAAATGTTTACTAGCTAACTATAGCAATAAAAAGATCATTTTAAAAAATATTCCAATACAAAAGCTTACACTTTGGTATCTAGAAAGAACTTTGGTAAAAATAATTAACCAAATTATTACTATTATTATTATTATTATTGTGTGTGTGTGTGTGTGTGTGTGTGTGTGTAACAGATGGAAAGAGGTTGTGAGAGAGAGAATCTTAGTGTTGGAGTAGCCATAGGAAAAATGTGTAAGTGTATATTAGCTATTATAATTCATATTCATTAGTGAAAAGTCTTTGTAAGAAAACAGCTCATTTCAATATTAAATGCAGGTTTTTCTTTTCTTTCTTCACTTTAAGCCATTTCTCTGGTGTAGCATAAGTTTTTTCATCTTGAATGCTCTGAGATTTTCTTATAGGATGTTTTGCCAGACTGTCAAGGTACGAGACTCTTAATTTAGGCAAGATCTCTGACCACATATTTGTATTTCCTCAGTGAATTCATATGTGGTAAAGGATTCTTAAGCCTGAACAGGCAGACTTAAAACCTCAGTAAATGAGTAGAAGATTTAGGATTCTAGCTGACAGCCCCAGATTTCGAAGAAACCTTTTCCAAGCAAAGAACATACTATTGAATTTCTTTATGAAAGTTAGCTTAACATGTGGTATGAAGTATGATTGCCTTGATTCCCTGAAATCTCAGTGATTCCCCAAATTCATTCTTAATTAGAGACACACTCTGATTTATGGTCTACTTTCTCTTATTAAGTGACAACAGACAGACAAAAACATAAAGAAAGATAGAATAAGCCAGGTGTGGTGGCACACGCCTATAATCCCAGCAGCTCAGAAGGCCGAGACAGGAGGATTCAGAGTTCAAACCCATCCTCAGCAAAAGGTAGGTGCTAAACAACTTAGTGAGAACCTGTATCTAAATAAAATACAAAATAGGGCTAGGGATGTGGTTCAGTGGTTCAGTGGTGGAGTGCCCCTGAATCCTGGTACCTCACCAAAAAAAAAAAAAAAAAAAAAAAAATAGAAAGATAGAATAAGAGATAAAATCATGCTAAGTGAGAAAGTGAGATAAGCCAAAACCAAAACACCAAAGGCCAAATGTTTTCTCTGTTAAGTAGATGCTGATCCATAATGGGAGGGGGATAGGGAAGAATTAAGGAACTTTGGATTGGGCAGAGGGGAGCGAGGGAAAGGGGAGGGGTGTGGGATGGAAAGAATGGTGGAATAAGAGGGACATTATAATCCTATGTATTCACTACCAGTGTGACTCTCCACTGTGTTCAGTCAAAGGAATGAGAAGTTGTGCTCTATTTGTGTACAGTGTGTCAAATGCATTCCTGCCATGTACAAATAATAAGACCAATTAAAAAATAAGAATAAGAGATAGTGGTAAGAAGGATATTTTTCAGGAACATGTGCAAGTTTTGTTCTTAGATTACCAGCTAACGATTTTTTAAACCCCTTCAAATGGGAATGTAGTTTAGAATAAAAACTAAGGCTTTTGCTTTTGAGAAGTTTACTATTGAAATAAAAAAGAGTGGCATTTTATTGCATGCCAATATGTGGTGTTTGTATTTTTAAAAAAAATGTCCTAGGGATGTAGATGAGGAAAAGATATAGCTGTTAGGGAAAGAGAGAGGAAGCTATTTCCCTAACAGATAGTGAGCATGAAATATATGCATGCGGTTGCATTGAAAAGCAAGATGTTATGTCAGTGGTTTTGCCTAACTGGAAGAATAAAATAATTTCTTAAAAAACTGGGACACAAAAGGGACCTTTTTAAAGAAATTAATTAGGCCCTTAATTCAAAAGATTTAGCCTGTTGTTTGTATTGTCAAGGGAATAATTAATAAGAGACATACAGTTTTTGAAGATGAGTTTTGGTAGCATTTAGTTCAATTAAAAAGAAAATTTCTGCTGGTATTTCGTTGGAATTAAATTGCAATTATTTAATAATGTAGGCATATTTGACAAACTTACAGTATATTCTTCACAGTCAGGACAATCTAGTTCTTTACATTTAACCTTGTCTTTTTCTGTCATCCTTCAAAAAGATGTAAAGTTTTCTTAATACATATAAAGACAGACAGATAGACAACATTGATGTCCAGTTTGTTAGCTATTGTTAGCTTCTTCTATCATACTTTCTATCTTGTCATTTATATAAAGTTCATAAAAATGTATTTGAGAGTAAAGATATGGGAATAGAATGAAGTTTCACTAACCTTAGTATAGAATAAAATATTTTATTCAGGCAGAACAACTAAAGCAATTTGGCAATGGGGCTAAGACTTACACAGGTCAAATACACAGAAGAGACAGAATAGAGAATCCAGAAATGAATCTAACTTCATAGGGAAATTCAGTAGTTCACAAAACTGGCATTTCAAATTCTTGGAAGAAAGCATGTTTCTCCTTAAGGTGTGTCAAATCAATGCATTTTCCATTTGAGAAAAATAAGACAAAGTGAGAGACCCGTACCTCAGTTTTTATACAACATAAAATCTAAATTGATGAATCATTCAAATTGGAATATAAAACTAAAAAAAAAAAAATAAAGTACTATTGAGTTTTATTATAAACTAAAAGATAAGGCCTACAGAAGTATAACATATCTGAGAAAAATAGGTATAAATAATCTAATCACATGAATTTAGAAATTTTGATGACAAAATATGACAAGTAAACTAAAAATACAAATAGCTAACTGAAAATTAAGACAGATGGAAGACTAATTTCATCAATGTACAAATATCTTCTAAACAACAGCATAAAAGGAAAACAATCAAATATAAATGGGCAAAGGATTCAAGAAAGAAATCCTCAGAAAAATAAAAACAAATACAGAAAGGGAAAAATGCCAATCTTGTTCATCTTGAGCAAATGCAAAATCCAACAGCTATAAATCAATTTTCTCCAATAAGATTTAAACTGATTTGCATGTATTATACTCATTGTTAATTAATTGGTGCATGGAGGGAAAGTCAATATAATGTTATAGGAATATAAATTGGTGTAAAATTTGGACAATAATTTGGTAATGTCTATTAAAATAAAAAATTCACATATCTTTTGACAGAAATTCTAATTATTCTTCAGATATTTTAGCACAACTGTAGAATGAACTATGCTTAAACACATTTATGACAATATTATTTGAAAACTCTAGGAAAGAAGATCATTTTGATTATTCATTCATCTGGTAAAGGACACCTAGGCTGGCTCCATAGTTCAGCTATTGTGAATTGAGCTACCATAAACATCGATGTGGCTGCACCACTGTAGTATGCTGATTTTTTTGTCCTTTGTATATAAACCAAGAAGTGGGATAACTGGGTCAAATGGTGGTTTCATTTCAAGTTTTCTTAGGTATCTCCATACTGCTTTCCATAATGATTGCACCATTTTGCATTCCCACCAGCAATGTATGGCTGTGCCTTTTTTCTCACATCCTCACCAACATTTATTATTACTTGTATTCTTGATGATTGCCATTCTGACTGAAGTGAGATGAAATCTAAGAGTAGTTTTGATTTGCATTTCTCTAATTGCTGGAGATGTTAAACATTTTTTCACATATTTGTTGATCAATTGTATAGCTTCTGTGAAGTGTCTGTTCAGTTCCTTAGCCCATTTATGGATTGGGTTATCTTTTGTTGTTGTTTTTAAGCTTTTTGAGTTCTTTGTATATCCTAGAAATTAATCCTTTATCTGAGGTGCATGTGGTAAAGATTTTCTCCCAATCTGTAGGCTCTCTTTTCACATTATTGTTTCTTTTGCTAAGAAGCAACTTTTTAGTTTGCATCCATCCCATTTATTGATTCTTGATTTAACTTCTTACACTTTAGGGGTCTTGTTAAGAAAGTCAGATCCAAGCCTGACATGGTGAAGATTTGGGCCTACTTTTTCTTCTAGTAGTAGCAAGTTCTCTGTTCTAGTGCCTAAGTCTTTGATCCACTTTGAGTTGAGGTTCGTGCAGTATGAGAGATAAAGGTTAAATTTCATTTTGTTACATGTAGCTTTCCAATTTTCCCACCACCATTTGTTGAATAGGCTATCTTTTCTCCAGTGAATGATTTTGACATCTTTGTCTAGTATGAGATAACTGTATTTATGTGGGTTTGTCTATGTTTTCTTTTCTGTACCATTGGTCAATATGTCTGTTTTGGTGCTAGTACCATGCTGTTGGAATATCATGCTAAGCAAAGCAAGCCAAACCCAAAAAACCAAAGGTTGAATGTTTTCTCTGATATGTAGATGCTAATTCACAATATGTGGTGGAGGGGCTAAGGAAGAACAGAGTTAGTTTATTTTAGGTAGAATGGAGTGAAGGGTGGGGAAGGGGTTTGTGGGTATAAAGGACAGCAGAGTGAAACAAACATTATTACCACCTGTACATATATGACTGCATGACCAATGTGATCCCACAATATGTGCAATCAGAAAAATTAGAAATTGCACTCCATTTATGTATGATTTACCAAAATATATAAAAGCATTCTGCTGTCAGGTATAACTAATTAGAACTAATAAAAAAAAAAAACTAAAAAAAAAAATTAAAAAGACATTTTCTATGTACATACGTGACCAGTTAAGTAAATAGTGGTTGAAAACTATACTTTCATTAAAACATTAAGTAAGTGTTCACATATATTGATTTATAATATCCCCCAGGACATACATCCATAAATAAAAGAGCAAGTTTCAGAGTCATGTGTATGGTATGTTTCTATAGGGTAGAATAGATTACAAAGGGACATTTTGAGGGAGTTTGACTGGGTGATTAGTTTGTTCTGAATCTTAATTGTTTTGTGATGTGATTGTGGCAATGATGACACAAATTCCCATATTTATTCAAGTCCATAGAACTGATGTCAATAACATGACAGACTTGGAAACATTAGGCCCTGTTCTTCTATGTAAATGCTAAATGACCAACTAGAAACTAACTAAAATAACTTTATAGAAACTTTGCTGGAAATCAGCAAAGATCTATAGATTAAAACCAACATTCAATGAGGAAAAACTTACATTCAAAATGGTAAGGCACTTTATGGCATTTTTATTTCTCTTCTTCATTCTCTACCTTGTGTGGGAAATGAATGAGAAAGAACTTGCATGATTTGTAGTACTGCAAGGAGATTACTTGAGAATGTCTGGGAACCAGAAGTCACAAGCAGAGAAACAAAGTATAATAGTTAAGATCCCCAAAAGAAGCATAAAGCAGACTCTTAAGGTAACTAAGATATTTATTAGTATTTATGTATACTGGCTAATTGGAGGTAAATAGCACAACTGCAGGAGCAGGCAAAATATGTACTCAGAAAATACCTGAGAAGATATTAAGATCTTTGGAGGTATTTTCTTGCAAAGATACAGTTTATAAAGACTGAGAGAGGTGACAACTTTTTTTTTTTTATTTGAAAGCTCAGTTTTCAACAAAAGATCATATGGCATACAAAGAAATGGGAAAATATGACCTATTCAAAGGGGAAAAAATTAAAATAACTTCAGAAAATATCCCTGAAACAATACAGCCTTTGGTCTTACTAGATAAGAACTTTTAAACAAAATATCTCAAATATCCTTAAAAGAGTTAAAGGAAAACACAGATGAAGAACTAAAGAATATCAGGAAATATATATTTGGGAAAAAAACCTAATAGTAACATTAGAGAGGCAGGAATTATTAAAATGAACCAAACTTTAAAGTACTGTAACTGAACTAAAAAATTCACTAGAGATATGCAAGAGTAGGCTTAAACAGGCAGAAGAAATAAACAGTAATGAAACTTCTGGGACACCATCAAGTGTCCCATTCATGCACATTGGGTACGGAAGGGTTAGGGGGAGGAAGGGCAGAGTTTATTTACAACATAATGGCAAAAATATTCCCCAATTTTATAAATTTCATGTAGTATGTAGAAATACAAGAAGCTGAATGAATTCCCTATAGTATAAATCCAAATAAGCTCAAACTGAGACACATCAAACTGTCCAAAAACAAAGACAAACAGAATTTTCAAAGTGAGACAAAAGTAACTTGTCATATACAAGGGATCATCAATAAGATTATCAGTAGAATTCTTAGCAGAAACCTTGTAGGCCAGAAGGTATTAGAAAGATATATTTAAAGTGTAGAGAAGAAAAATATCTGTCAACTAAGAATGTTATATCTGACAAAATTGTCTTTTAAGAATAAAGGAGAAATCAACATATTCCCAGATAAACAAAAAGCGAGGAAGTTTGTTAACCACTAGACTGGCCCTACACGAGACATTAGAGAATTCTTCAAGGTGAAATGAAAATGAACTAGGGAGTAGTTTGAAGTCATGTGAAAATACAAATTTTTTCTGGTAAAGATAAATGCATAGACAAATATGACAATATTTGGGATTATAATTTTGTTACATAACACCACTTTTTATTCTTTTACATGATTTAAAAACCAAAAAAATATTAAAATATTATAATTCTATTCTAATGAATACATAATAGGTATTTGTGACTGGATGCCATATAGTGGGCTGGAGTACAGCTATAAAGCAGTAATTTGGATGCAGTTGAAATTAAGTGGTTAATAGCTTAAAATAACAAAGAAAATATCTGCAGAATATACACACAAAAACATAAGCAAATCAAAATGTACCTCTGAAAATAAACACAAAGGAAGGCAACATATCAGAAATAAAGGAAAAAAACTAAGATGTACATTAAATAAATAACAAAATGAACACAGTAAATCCTTTCCTATCAACTATTACTTTAAATGTAAATGGATGAAAGTTCCCCAATCCAAAGATACAGATTGACACAATAGATAACAAGAGCAACAAGAACAGAGTTCAACAACATTCTGTTTACAAGAAACTCTCTTTGAATCTATGAACACATGTAAGTTGAAAGTGAAAGAATGGGCATGGCCCAGTGGCACATACCTGAAATTCCAGCATCTCAGGAGGCCAAGGCAGGAGGATCACTAGTTCAAAGCCAGTCTAAGCAATTCAGTGAGACTCTAAGCAATTCAGTGAGACACTGTCTCTAAATAAAATACAAAAAAGAAATGGGAATGTGGCTAGTGGTTAAGTGCCCCTGGGTCCCATGCCCAGTCAACAAAACAAAACAAAACAAAACAAAACAAAAAAAAACGCTAAGTGAAGAAATGGAAAATATTCTATTCGAGTAGTCCACAAAAGAGAGTAGGTGTGAAATTTTTCATGCCATACAAGTAGACTTTAAATAAACTGTTTTAAGTGACAGAGAAGGATTTTTTTTATGATGGTGAAAGAATCGATTCACCAATAAGATATCACAATTATAAGCTTACATGCACAAACCATCAGAGTTCCTAAATATATAAAGCAAACATGTACAAAAACAAATGAAGAAATAGATTTAGCTGCAGTAATAGTAAAAGACTTCAATATCCCACTTTCCATAGGTATTTGAGAACCATGCAGAAATCACTACAAGAAAAGAAAACTTGAAGAACTGAGGACCAAGTGGACCTAATGTTCACCTGCAGATGCCATGTTAAAAACAGTAGAATACACATTCTTCTCAAGTGTGCATGTCAAAGATGTGAAAAAATTGGAACTCTTCTGCACTGTGGGTGGGAAAGTGAAACAGTACAGTCACTATAGAAAACAATACGATGGTTCCTCAAAAATTAAGAATATAGCTTCCATGTTATACAGCAATCCCCCTGCTAGCTGTATACCCCAAATAATAACAATTATTACTCATATAAATACTTGTGTGCCCATGGTCATACTTGTGTGCCCATGGTCACACCACCATTATTCATAGCAGTCAAAAGGTGGAAGCATCCCAAGGATCCCCTGATGAATTAACATGCAAAATGTGATACGGAGATATCTGTCTACCTAAGATTGATGATTATGCAGTCTTAAGTAGAAAGGAGATTCTGACACATACTACCACATGGATCAAACTTGAAATAAGTGAGTCACTGAAAGACAAATACGGTATGATCGTAGAGAGATGAGTTTTACAGAATAGTCAATTCAGAGAGACAGGAGGTAGAATGGTGGTTCCCAGGGGCTGAGGTAAAGAGGGAAGGAACCATTAGTGTGTAATACATGTGGGTTTTAGTTAACAAGTGGAGGCATTCTGGGGATGGAGGATAATGATAGGTGCACAGCACTGCATGTACAGCTCGTGTTGCAGAACTGTACACCTAAAAATGATTAAATGCTAAATTTTATATTATATTTTGCCACAAAATATCAAAATAACCAAAGAACTATGTAACAATAGACAAAAGTCCACTTTTATCTGATAATTAAAAACAAAAGTAGATTTATATGCTTATCCTGAAAAATGAACTGTCATTAATATTAGTTCATAATTTAATGCAATTAATGTTGTATTTTTGGAGTAGGAAAACAGGCCTGAGATGGGCCTAAATGGTGTTATGGACACTGTTTCTTTGCTATTAAAATCACAAGCATATTTTATTTAAAATAAAAATAACCCATTAAAATATCCTTACCCCATTAAAAAAAATGTTATATGTCTTAGCAATGTGACTTCTTTTTTCTTTATTTTTTTAATTTTTTATTCATTGTACACAAATGGGGTACAACTTTTCATATCTCTGACTGTACATGAAAAAGAGTCACACCATTTGTGTAATGATACACATACATAGGGTGAAGATGTTTGTCTCATTCCATTATTTTTCCTTCCCTCTGCCCCCTCTCACCCCTTATTCCCTCTACGCAATACAGCAATGTGACTTCTTACTTACACTGGGCAAGAAAGGACTCAGTTGAACACCTTTATGAGAGTTTGCTTTGAAAATGATGAGGGGCTTAGGAATTTTTTTTCTTATTGATTTAGAGTAGCAACAATATTTGCCATTGGAAATGTATGAGATCATGATGTGTATGTGCACACACACATGCACACCCATGTACTCATATGCACTGACATGTGTTCATGTGGGAGTCCAGGCACCTATGGAAGTCAACAATTATTAACTAGAAATTTGAATGCTAAAACGTTCTGTTTCGAACATTGGTGAACAAACTGAGAAAAGGGAAGAATTTAGATTGCCTACTCTGGTCTTTTCTGAAGGACTTAAAAGGAATTCTCCAGCACCCTTAACTCTTCACAGCACTGAGTTATAAGCACATGTTGTTCTTTTGGAGGCTACCTTCCGTCCCCCACCAGCCTCAGGTAGAGATCTAGGCTGACAAATCTCAGACCTGGGAAAAGGTAACAGATTTTGAAGTGAGGCTAATTCTTGCTGGATGGGGTTTCTTGAAAGGTAAATGGAGATTTGCCTTACAGAGTATATAATAGGGGTTCCCAGGACAATTTGTTTAGGGATCAAGGTGTAACATGTGATAATTCTGTTGCAGTTTGAATTAAGGCATATAGTCTATTTTGAAACAATATCATTTGGTAGTCTTGGTGATTTGCTTGGGCATAAGAAGACCAGACATTGACAGCTTCACAAACTTCAATGAGAAAGAAAACTATATCCAGCCACAAGAGGGGCTGAGATGCTCTAGAGCAACAGAATGTGCACTCTGTACATCTGCCGAACTGCTGAATTGCTGCTTTCCACTCCTCCCATCATCCAAGCTCCTCAGGGTACTACAGGCTGCCTGGACATAACTCACTACCAAACACCCAACCTGCCATGCTGACAGCTTTGGCTCCTGGTTCTTCTCTAGGCTTGAGTATCTTCCTGCTCCTGCCTACGTGCCTAAAAGTGCTAGGATGTGGCAATTAAGCTTTATTTTGTTTTATTCATATCTAATGAGTCTTTGAGCTTTGAAATTAGGAGGAGGAAATACTCCTCTCAATTCTATTTTTGGAATAAGGAAATTATTCTTTACCCAGGATAAAACTCAAAGGTTAAAAGGTCACTGCACTATCAGAAAAGAGGATCCTTGAGACTAAAATAGCAACCCAGGAACTAAGGTATTACATACTACTATTTGTTGTCATTCTTTTGTTTGGTTCATTATGAGGGATGGACATTTTCCTTTTTACTGACTACTTGACTCCATACATACTTATGCCAAGAGTGGTCTCATGATCCAGACTGAATGCAGTGTTAAGATTTTCCTCTAAACACAGTACTATGATTAAATGTGGTTATTTTTATTGATCTAACCAGCATAAAGTTGGTTCATTATGTGTCAGGTACTGTTGCAAACATTTTACAAATATTAACTAATTTAATACTTCATAGCAGAAAGTAGAGTTCAACCCAGATAGCAGAGGAAGAAATAAAGAATAGATTATTCACTTACTGACTTGCACACGGGGCTCAAGGAAAAACCAGGGATATAATGCATTCAGGGACCAGTGAGAATGGGTAGACTGCAATGCTCAGATCTAAAGGGGCAGGAAAGGAAATCGTGTTAGTATACCACAGTGAGACCTAGAATCATAGAGAACACAGTCAGTGCCAGGAATGTGGTCCACAGCACAAAGGAAGTGAGGAGAAAAACACCACTATCTGTGTCCTTCAACCCTCCATTCTTCTCTCAGAACCTCCCAAATTCAAGTTCAACTGGAAACCCACAAACAAGGTAACCAGGCTCATATGATCCATAGGGATTATGTCCCTTGGTAGAAAGTTGATCACATAGTGAATCTGTAGTGGTTGAAGTACAGAAAATAATCAGCACACATCTTGAACTATTTTAGGAATTAAGTAGAGAACAAATAAAAAAATAAATAATACTTATTTTTATCCTATTCCTGACTTTTCAAACTACCCACTTCCTCCTTGACCCTTATGAAAAATTGAAATCATAAACTGTAGATAAATATCTAGCTTCCAGCTGTTAAGATTCAGCAGACAATCCCAACATCCCAGAAACAAAGTCAGACAGCCAGTTGATTAGGCAAAGATTTTGCATTTGCAACTACTCTTTGCCAGATAATTCTAGGGTTAATCTATAGCTCCCTCTCTCTTTCTTTCTCACCAGCTCAGCCTGTGATATTGACACTTAAGAAACAGAGGACTGTTTATATTTTGGTGGAGAGCTCATACTATCAATTTGCACATTAGTGAGTCCAGCTATTGCTCTCTTCTATCGGAATCTATTGAGTGGCGGCTAGAGATATCTGCTGCTCAAAAAAAAAAAAAAATACTTAGCTGTCTGATGAAATGTTTTAAATGCATAGGGTTCACCTTGGGGTTGGCTGCTGTTCAGATTTTATCCATTAATAACACACAGGGCTGCCTCCGTACTCTCCAGGGCTGAGAGGAAAAATAGTACTACTTACAGGTCCTTGCTTTGCCTGAGGGAGGATATTCCAAATGCAGGCAGTGGTTCATGTACACACACGTATGTGTGCAAACTCAGTTCACTTGCATGCAGTGGTGCTTCCTGATTTTTGAAAATGAAATGCCACATAGAGGATTTTTCCATTACATAATATTTTTTGAAGCATGTCATGAAAGAAGAGAGCAATGTGTGTCAATGTAGATGCCTAAGCATATGTTTTACACTGAGACAGAATTGGGAAGCAACTTCAGTTGTTTCAAGTCATTTGGCATCATGTTTAAAAATGGGAGGAGAAGGGAAACCTTCAAACTGTGATCCTCTTTCACTTTCTACCCTATTCAATTTAAAGCTGGCATTTGATACTAAAAGGGGAAAATTAGATTTGCCTTAAGAAGCGGATATACATGCATTACCTTGAATTGTTGGCTAGCATTTATGTTTATAACAAGCTGTCCTCTTTATTGTATCTCATTTTTTTCTTTAGGAACTTTGAGGAAGATATTTAAACAAGAACCTCTATTTGATTAGATTCCTGCTACAAGTTGGTCTTCAGATGCAACCTGCTATGAAGAATTTGATATTATTTTGCTCAGAAAAGTATCTATTATAGTTGGGATGTGAGATAATACGAGAAGGTTTAGAGGGGAAATTATTGGGTTATGAGAGCCTTAACCCAATCAGTGAATTAATTCCCTGCTGGGATTAACTGAGTGGTCACTGAAGGTGGGTAGGGTGTGACTAGAGTAGGTGGGCATGTGTTTTGTATCTGGTGAGTGGAGTCTCTATCTCTCTCTCTGATTTCTGATCATCATGTGAACCACTTGCCTTCACCACACTCTTCCACCATGATGTCCTGCCTCACCTTGAGTTATAAGAAATGGACTGTCAGCTGTCTATGGACTGAGACCTCTGAAACTGTAAGCCCCCAAATAAACTCTTTCATCCTCTAAAATTATTCTTGTCAGGTCTTTTAGTCACAGCAGCAAAAAAGCTGACTAAAACAGTGTCTATGCACCATTCTCTGGGCATTAGTGATGGAAATATCTGAACTGTATAAGACAAATATTATCTTGGTGTGGAGAAGAGATTTTTAAGTATTATTTAAGGTCATCAATCTTTAGTGTCAGAAGGCATATAAATGGAGGGGAATACTTAGTAGAAGTAGGAAGATGATCCCTGAATTGTTTCCTGATGATTTTTTGCTGCACTATTGCACATCAGACAAGAAGGGGGAATGATGTTAGCACAGAACAAGTGAGAAATAATTTTCTAAGTTTTCCTTATCTCAAACTCAATGACTTCAACTTGATTTAAAACTTTTCATCAAGCTAGTCTGTATTGAACATTTATCTTAAGCTCTTCTATTAACTCTAAAAATATTCAGGGTTGAAGTTAAGCAAAGAGCTGCATTCCCTTCCATCCCTGGGAATGGAACTGACCATCTCAGAGAAGTTATATTAAGTACAAAATAAAGTGTTCACCTTTGATAATATGTGTTGGATTAAGCATTTTATTTCATCTTATTTACTCTAAAAGACTAGTCTCAAGCTGAAATTGCCCTATGTTGCCCTGATTTAGTATGGATGAGCAAGTGTTGATTTTGCAACTACATTTTTTTCTGAGTCAAGGTTTACTAAATACTTGGTTACAAGTTAACAAAACTGGTAGTACTGCTGAATGGCCTTGATGCCTTAGTAATTGATTCTACTTTTACCATATGTTTCTTTAAAAATATTACTTATTTTTTTTCTAAGAACTTACAGAAACAAGGTTGAATTCTTGACTTTAACTATGAGTAACCTTGGGCCAACCATAACCCATTTTAATATCAGCTTTGTTGTAGTTATTGTTGTTGATATGTACAATTAAGACACTAAACATCTCTTATGGTTATATGAGGATTAACATGTGAGCTAAAATACATCATCTATGAAATGCTTTTATAAACTTATAGAATAATTGCTTTGTATTGTGAAAGAACATGATCATATTAAGAATGAACTAGTTTGAGATTAAAAAATAATTTCTTTGTACAGTATTTCAGTGTAAAATATCATTGGAACCATGATCAAAAGACAGGAGCCCAGTGGTGAAGTGATGAAATTCAGTTCAAATCAGAAAATGCCAGACATAGGGAAAACTGAAGACAATCATAGAAACCTGTCTACTTGCCTCCCTATTACAGTTCAAAACAAGACAAAACAACACAGAAAGGGGGGGGGGATCTAATGAAACCCTACTCAGCATAACATTAAAAACAGCAATATATAACCTCTCAAATCACTGTAATCAAGAAAATATTTCCAACTTAAGATCTCTCACATTCTGGCCATATCCCACCCAATGTAAGGGTCAACTGTGGGGAAAGACAGAAGATTCAAGCTGACTAAGGAACCTAAATTTGATTTTAGACTAGTTTATACTAAATCTTGAAAGTATGACAGTGCAATACTTGGAATAGTTTCCCATGTATGTACAATCAACAAGATTTAATCACAGAACATCATATATATAGCATATACATATATATGCTGTTTTATATATGCTATTTTATATATATATAATATCCCCTCATAATCCACAAATGTAATGCAATGATAATAGATCAGTTAAAAATAGTATGCATTAATATTTTAAAATTAAACATAGTCACCTAAATTTAACAGGATGCATGAAATTTAAAATGACAAGTAATTTAAAAGGATAGGTGCAAATTAATGGGGCATAGATTGTAGGAGGGAAAAAAGAAAAAAGAGAAAAGCACTTTTTGGCAATGGGTGGTAAAAAATAAAATGAGAATAGTTGAAAAGGGATTCATGAAATACAAAATTGAATGTTGAAAGAGAAGTATAAAATAGCAATTTATAATCCACTCCAACCATGAAAAAAAAAAAAAAAGAACATGAAGAAGAGTCAAAATATCTGGGCTTTTCCATGTTGGTAGTGCTGGTGTTATTAAACTATGATTTATATTAAGTGTCCAAACCCCATAAAAGTGGGCAAATGGAAAATCAAATCTATACAGAGATATTGTAGAAAATCAGGAAACAAAATTTAATACATGTCAACTTAGGAGCATTTCCTTATGGTGGGGCAGGGGACTCTAAACTGAAGAAAGTCCTCTAATGAGCACTGTAAGCACAATCAAGAATACTCAAACAAACAATAAGTATAGGAAAACCCATCACATACCAGAAATTTTTAAAAAATGGACTAAAACAGCAAGAAATGAAAAGCGAGTTGATTTAATTTAGGAAATAAATAGAAGAAAAAGACAAAATTTTCTTACAAATGAATAATACACCACAAGTGGTAAGAGAAAGAATAGACTCAAATAATGATTTAACAAAAGGTATTAATGAAAGATAAGAAAATAATCAAGAGAATGAAAATAAAAGGCCAGAAAGAAAGCATTAGAGTGTGATGGAAGAGAAACAGAAAAGGGATAATATTTATTTCATAGAAATCTTTGAAGAAGAAAAACAACACAAACAAATTGAGATCATATTTAAAACCATAACCCAAGTAAACTTTCCAGAAATACAGAAAACAAGTTCAAAGTTACTAAAAGGATTCACTGAGTACCTGGAGAAATTAATCCAAAAATCATTTTTACAGCCTTGATATTAGAATGAACTGTTGACTTTAAAGAAAATTATTGGTTCTCACTATTTTTTTATGTTTTATTTTTGAAATGTTGCTCATTGTTTTCTTGTATTTTGACTTAGAAGAATGATCTAATGCTTATCTATTTTCTTTTGATGAGGTGATTTCTTTGGTCTGGAAATCTTAGAAATTTTTATCTTTGAATTTCAGTACTTTTATTAGGAATTGATTATTTTAGGTTGATTATTTCACTACTGTTGAATGAAAAGAGAACATTAACTGAAAATGCACATAAAATAATTACACATTTAAAAAATGACTAATTCACTTCATGTCTGAATTCATGGACTATATATAAAGCAATGGCCAGAAGAGAATTCCTAATACTAAACATGTTCATCAGTAAAAATGAAAGAATGAAAATTAAAAATTAAATGCCCAGCTGAAAATCTAGAACAAAATAAACAACAAAATACAGAAGAATGAAAAATTACAGATAAAACTGAAATCAAATAGGTAAATGATAGAAAAGGTCTATATAATTAACTAATCTAAGCCATGAATTTAAGAAAAATTAACACAGTAGATGAAATTCTAGTGAAACCTATCAAGAATAAGGAGATACAAAATAGGAAATAATTAGGAGAAAATAAGCCCAGGAAAGGATTTTTTTTTTAGAAGTCATAAGAAACTACCTTACATATTTCTATGCAAATGAATTTCAAAATTTCAATGAAAAGAATAAGTACCTAAGAAAATAGCTTCAACTGAAATTGGCCCCATCACACATTCGAAAAGTTAAAAAGTTCAGTTTCTATAGAAAGTGTAAAAAATTCTATTTAAGATATGTGCCAGCCACATCAATGTTTATAGCAGCACAATTCACAATAGGTTAGCTGTGGAATCAACCTAGATGCCCTTCAACAAATGGATGGATAAAGAAATTGTGGTAAATATACACAATTGAGTATTACTCAGTCATAAAGAAGAATGTCTTTAAGACATTTCCCAGTAAATGGATGGATCTGGAGAATATAAATGCTTAGTGAAATAAGTCAATCCCAAACATCCAAAAGTCAATGTTTTCACTAATGTGTGGATGTTAAACCACAATAAGGGGAGGGAGGAGAAGAAGGAAAGTTCAGTAGCCTAGACAAAGGGGAATGAAAGGAAGGGAAGGGGCATAGGAATAGGAAAGACAGTATAATTACTCTAACATAATTTCCCTATGAACACATGTAAAAATATCTAAGTGAATCCCATCAACATGCCCACCCACAAGAATGGGGTCCTAATTAGAATAAGAAATATTCCATGCTTATATAATTTTATCAAAATGTATTAAACTGTGATGTATAACTGAAAGCAACCAATAAAAAAAGCTTTATAACCCTGTTTAATTAGTAAAAATTAAAGATTAGAAAACACCTTATACTTTGAGTCCTCTAGAAAAATATTCTCCTACTACAACTGTGGCATTGATGATTATAAAATAATAATGATAATAATAAAACTATCGCCTCTGTAACTCAAACCAAATTATAAATGGATTACATTCTATAATTATTCTGAAAATATTATAGTTCCCAAAGTTATTTTTAATAATTTATTTGACAGATACTCTTATGATATCCAAATAAATAGCTAATGAAATAATTATTTAAAAAAAAAATCAGGTCCAGATGGCTACCACATATTCAAAGATCAAAAAGTCATTTTATAAATTTTTCAGAGGACTGAAAAGGAAGAAAAATTTAATTAATTAATTAATTTTTAAGCAAATATAACACTGATATCTAAATCTCACAAATGGAATACAAAAAGAAAACCAAAGGGAGTAATTCCCACACACATCAAAACAAAAATACTAAGTAAAATACTAACACAGAGAATTCAAGTTAAATTCAGTCAATAATACAGCATGATCAAGTGGGATTGATCCAAGGTGTGCTAACAGCTTTCTGAGCCAGTGCCTCACTTCCCATGATCCTCTCCCATCTCCTATCTGGTTTTCCCATAATGTCTCACACCTCACACTTGCTTACCACAGTTTTCAGTCACGCTAGTTGTGAGTTTCTGTTGACAATCAAGAATTCATTGGTCACCAAAGAGAAAAGTAGGATATTCATACTATTTTGATAGTGATCAAGACTGAGTAAACTCAATTTGGTATTTCACCCTCAGAATGAAAAGGAAATTCATAATGACATGGTTCACTCTGTCAAACAGCAAAATCAAGAGTTTTGAAATGATCAGTTAATATGTTCATTTCACATTGTTTGTTCATATTTGAGAATTTACAATAAAGATTCAAAATACAATTCTCTAATGGTCATTCCCCAATACTGTACTGTGGAAATCTTCACCTTTTTCCTACATGCCATTTCTCAGAATTTTGTTGTTGTTGTTGTTTTAGATTTATCCTAAATAATTTAAAAGTAAAATGACTCGTGAATTAGTTGTGAGTCCTTTTATGACATTTTCACTCTAAACTTGTTCAATTCAGTAGGCCCAAGTATTGAGTTGTGTAATCTTATGGTATTACATAGTAGGACAGCTTCTTATTTTCCATAATTTAGTTAACTTTAGAATGTCTATTTTCTTTGTCTTTTTTTGTCTATTTTCAAACTAATATTAAATTTAATAACAATCAATTATAAACATTCTTGTCACTTAATAAAAAGGATCACCATATTCAAGTTTATAATTCTTGTTTAGATTTTCTTTTCCTCCACTAAGAGCATAACATTTGATTAAAAAACCCAGATTTTATGATGGGATGATTTTCAGTTGAGGAACAAAAATGCTCCTCTTTATTTATAGCAGATCTGAAGTGAGAAATTTCTTTGAGAGTTTCTTGCCAGGAAAATCTCTGTTTCCCTAAGGATTCCAGTATGCTTTTTTTCATTTTGATGGTGAGAGCTATGTAAATTACTGTGTCACACATTTTTCCTTCACTCCTGAGAAAATCAGACTCTTATTTGATTCTTACTTATAGCAAAAATATTAATTCATAAAGTGGAGATATTTTTTCTTTTTCTTAATATTTGTCTCTCTACATATTGCTTATTGCATATAGTCAACCCTCTGTATTAAATTAATGTAATTGAACAATTATTTATTAAACATATTGCATAGATTAGTTAAGGACTAAACCCTGAATCATGTTTTGGTTAACTGAGTCTTTATCATATGGTTCAGAAAACTAAAGGAAAAAAGAAGTCATCATTTAGATAATTTTCAAACTGGCCCAAGCAGAAAATGAATGTGTTGCTGTTTTGCATGGCAAGTCATGGCCATAGCCTTCCCCTTTTCCATAGCAGTAGAGACAATCAGCCTTCAGTATCTATCTGTGGGTTCTGCATCTGAAGATTAAACCCGCCGAAAATCAAAAGTACTTGTAAAACATCGGCATCTCTACTGAACATGTCAAGACTTGCTTTCTTGTCACAGTCCCTAAACAATATAGTAAAGGAACTATTTACATAACAGTGCTATTAACTATTTTAAGCAGTTTAGAGATATGTGGAGCAGCAATCTCTTCATAAATCATGATTTTTACACTTGGGGGAAGAGGAAGAGGACAATGAGGTGGGACACAGAGGAAAGGGAGGTCACAGTCACAAAACAGGCTATGTAGAACATTTTCTACTTCCTTTTCAAAAACTCCTACAAGTTATGGAGCAGTTGTGTAACAGTTGTGTGCACAGCACTTGCATAACTGTTGTGGAGATCTCATCCTCTTCCTTTGTTGTTTAAATGGACATCAGTTCATTTGTTGTTGCAGTGTGCCAAGAGTAGCACAGAGTGTACCGAGGCACTGAGTCAGAGGGACCTGAAGCTGACAGCTGTTATTGCCTGGTCTAGAGAGGAAACTCTGGTTGCCATCGCCTGCAATGTTTAGCTCAATTTCCCTGCCTACTAGGGACAGAGAGTCAAAGTCCCAGCACAGGGATTCTTTTCCTTATGCTAGAAAGTTAAGAAGATGAAGGAAACTCAGATTGCTTTGAAACAGTGAAGAAACATGTAGATTTCTTGGTAGCATTTATTAAGTGTACAATGAGGGAGATGAGGAGGATTTACTCTTCAAATGTATAAAAATTGAGAGGAAAAAGTGTGAATGGTCTTTCCTGTTAGCTACAAAAACTTCATCTCATCCTTATCCTGGGATCTGATGGGGCATTTCCCAAACCTGATTCATTTATTCATTTACTCATTCACTCAAATGTTTATTGACAATATGCCAGATGGATTTTGGTAACTCAAGTTCAGTAATTCTTGGAGATCACCACAAACAAGAACAGTGGTACGAATAATAATAATACGAAGTCAGAGATGACAGCTAGGGTCTCAGAGCAGACAGATAATATGCATCAACAACCCAGAACAATGGGTCCTGAGCTACCTGGAGGTCTATTGGGTTATTTTTCTGAATTATAAAAAGAAAAAAAAAAAAAAAAAAAAAAAAAAAAAACATTTGGTGGTGAGTTTTGAGAGTTTTGGAGAACTGGAATGAACTTGGAGAAAAGAATCAGAATGCCAGGTCATGGCATCTCTCAGCAAATAAACCAAATAAAGACTGAAAGCCAAAAGCTTAACCTCATGAGAAAGACTATAAGAAAGAGATTTCATTAATCTTTACTCACATTTGACAACTCTGCATGTTTACACAACATGGTAACTAGTTTAATAACTATTTTAAGAAGAAAAAATATTAACATTTTGTGGGACAAAAGCATCCTGAATCAGTCCATAGCACCACTATAATAATTTAAGCAAAACTAGTATTGACAAATTCAGACTAGCTTCAATGACATCTTCATTAGTTCAACTCAGTGTGTACAATATTTCCAGAGTGTTCTTTTTTAAGAATAAAAATCTGAATTTCTTTGGCAGAAAAATAATTGTGAAGTGTTTAAGTAAATGAAATGAGCTCTCTTTGCATTGAAATGTAAAGTTCCCATTTCCTCTCTTTAAATGTTTAAAGGATATTTTTTTGTCAGTTTCAGCATGAAGAAGCATTAAAATTCATTTCACCCCAAACCTATAGTGAATTGAAAAAAAAAAAAAGGAGAAAGTGATGTTAAATATCAGCAAATGGATCTGATAATCTGCAGAGTATTTCTGCTGTTGAAGGACCGTGGAATAAAAAACACATGTTCCAGATTTGACAACTCTTGGCATCTTGTAAATAGCCTACAAGAATCCACACCTTAAAACTGCCAACACCAGCAAAATTGTGCCCAAGTTTCTAGTAAGTTAAGCAAGCATAGCAGAGAAAGGAAATGTGGTTAGATTGCATATAAAAACCTAAGGACCCTGAAAACTGACCTCAAACTCATTTTGCCAAAAGATAATTCCCTGTACTTTTGCAGACTTGTCCTTTTATTTATAATCAGAGAGCATTTTGATATGTGTGGTTGTATGGGTATATAAGATTATAGAGAATAAACATATTAGGTGGGGCAGGAAAAGGTAAGTAGGAAGTATTTTCATGTGAAAAAAAAAATTGCTGAGTAATAAAAAATAAGCTTTTCTCATTACTAAAGTTTTCTCCCTCAAGGAAATATTGAAGTGATCCTGTGGGCTGGATTTCTAACATTTCAACACCATCTCCCTGAAAGGAAAAAAAAAAAAAAAAGTATATTTTTCAGTGTGTTTCCATATTCAAAACCTAAAAAGATGTGTTTACTCCTAGAGTTGGAAGGTGCTTTCTTACTTCATGTGCAAATTTCAAGAGTGCTGGTCACAGGAAACTAAGCATCTGTCCCATAACTGAGTTGAGCAAAGTTTGTAGTAACAATCTCCACAAATCAATTTCCTTGTTTCTTCATGTCTCAGTCCTTCATGTTGCTGTATCAAAGGCTTGAGTCTGGTAATTTAGAATGAACAGAATTTGTTGAAGTTTTGAAAGCTGGGAAGTCCTAAGATCAAGATATAGGTATCTTCGGGAGGACTTACTTCTTGCTGCATCATCCATGGAAGGTGAGAAGTCCAGAGAGGGTGACAGAAAGAGAATGAATTTGCTCTTTTTTAACAAATGAATTCCTGAGATAACTGCATTAACCTGTTCAGTAAGATGGTGTCCTCATGTACAAGTTACCTCTCATTAGACCCTACATCCTGTTGCATTGGGGATTAAGTTTCTAACACATGCTCTTTGACACATTCAAACCATAGCACTCTTCAACCCTCAAAGTTTTCAGAGATTTTTTTCCACTGACCATTTCTATTAAATAGTTCACTTGTTTTCCTAAATTATTAATCAAAAAAATTGGAGATTAGGACTTCTAATTAGCATATTTTATGTTGACATTGTCTACTACGAGTTGCTATTTCACTAAAAGTAAAAAAAAAAAAATCTTGTTTTAAACTCTAAAGTTTTATTGGAATAAATGAGCATTTCCATATGGGTGTATGAGGCTAGGAAAGATAATTGAATGAATCGGACATTATTACCCTATGTACACATATGATTACACAACCGGTGTGATTATACAACATGTATGACCAGAAGAATGAGAAATTATACTCCATTTATGTATGATGTGTCAAAACATATTCTACTGTGAAATATAACTAATTAGAACAAATTTAAAGAAAACTAATGATGGAATTTCTTAATAATGCATTATATAATAAATGGTTCATACATGTGATTTTATTTAATTTATATGTCAAGGTTGCAAGTCAGGAATTAAGGAAGATTAAGGTCTATCAAATAAATTTTTTTTAATTTCATATACTCAATGAGATAGTTGCAAAACTAAAGTTTGAATCCAGATCAATAGATGCTAAAATCCATGTTTATTTCATCCATCTCTATTGACTTTTTGACAACAGCTCAGTCAACCATACTTGTACCACAAAGTGTCTGGGACCTCACCTTGGACACATCTGCTTCTCTGACTTCCATGGAACTTCCATGTGAGCACACATAGACATAATAAAAATACACACAGACATATTCCACTATCATTTCTAGTAAACACAAACTAACATGCACTATTTTAAAATAGAACTATAATCAAACAATTTTGCCACTTGTATTTTCTATTAGTAGATATAGATCAACGACTTTTTTTTCTTTTTGGCAGTACTAGAGAGTAAATGCAGGGCTTTACACATGCTAGGCAAGTACACTATCACTGAATTGCAACCCCAGCCCCATTTTTAAATTCTTATTTTATTTTGAGGCAGGTTTCAGTGGGTTGTCAGCACTGGCCTAAAATTCACAATCTTCCTTCCTGGGTCTCTAGAGTAACTGGGATTTCAGGTGTGTACCACCACACCCAGTTCTACCTTGTTCTTTTTAAAGCCTGATTTTTATTATACTATATCTTAATTTATTAAATATTTCTTTGTTGGCAAATATTTGGATTATTTTCCATTTTTTGCTGTGCAACAATTATGCAATAAATACACATTTTCATTTAGATTTGCACTAATGGTTTTGATCCCTACCACAAAAATCAAGCTCAAATGTATATGTATATCTTAGAATTTGAGAGGTTTTGCTAAATAGACCTTCAAAAAGTCACAGAGATTTTGTTCACATGGACACTTAAGGATAGCCTGTTTCCCAATCCAGTAGTGAACCTGGGAATTTTCAAACTTTTAAAGGTTTAACAATTTTGTAGAAAAAAAAATGTGATTTTGTTTTAATTGCATTTTGTGATTTTTTAAATACTTATTGCATTCACATAGATTTTTTTTGGACTCATCATATACTTTTGAGAATTGTCTGCTCATACCCTTTAATCACTTTCTTTTCTTGCTATTTAGGAATAAATTATATGACATGAATAGTTATGCTTTGTACATCTATCTTTATTTATTTTTAAACTCTGTTCATATGCCTCTTGGTTTATCATTAGAAAGGAAATGTGAAGTTCAGCTATAGGTGATTATCTTCTTATCTAATGAGATGTATTTTGTTTTTACCCCTGGTGTATAGATGAGGAAACCGAAGCACATAGAGGCACCCAGCTGGCAAGTTGCTAAACCACATTGGAACCTGAGTATTTAGATACCAGGGTAACTTTAAATATGGATCTTTCTGTTGATTTTTCCTTCTTAATGGAATTATTTCAGAGATAGGGGATTAGAAGAATGAAGTTCTAAGTTTTCCAGGATAAGAAAGGAGGTGTTGGAATTCCTCACTTCTCACAAGAGAATGGGACTAAAAATTGACTGTGTGGCCTATAACTATAGCTCTGTTTTGGCCTTCCACTGATAATGGCTAAATAACCAAAGACATAGATCAGAGATTCAAAGTGCGTTCTATAAGCATAAACGTGTGATGAATTAGCAATATATTTTAAAAACACGATCTCTCTCTCCCACACACTCACACACTCTCCTATAAAAGTTTAGTGAGGATAAACTTGGTCTGGTAGGAATAGGGTCAACAGGAAGCACAGGTTGCCATAGATGATCTGATGGGGCTGCTCTGAGTTAAAATGGGGTTTGGTCACCATGATGCTGGGTATGGAACTGACAAATCTGTTTCAGCAGTTTCAACTGGCCCATGAGCACGCACTTAGGAGCTTTGGAATAAACTCCCTGACTCCTACCCCATACTTGCTCCTAAGCTGCTTGACCTTTTCACCCCATATCTTCCTCCACTCTTTGTGGGCAATGGGGTTTCTGCTCATATGCATCCTTTTGCATTTGGTCATCTCCAACCATGGAACTTGAGATTCTTGTCTCTTCCTTAGAAACTCTTATCCAGGTTCTCTCCCTCAATCTTCACAATATCCCCAAACTTATTTCAAGAGGTCTTGTGAACCTGAATCCCCAGATTGTGCCTGAAAAATCCTCTTATTTTATTTTAGACAGGACTGTGACTCCTTTCTCTGTTCTGTGTGCCCCTTTGGAGAGCTCTCTTCTGATTCACAAGTTTCTGTCCTTATCTTGCTCACTAACTGCAGGGAAGTCTGCTCAGCTATAAACAGTGGCTTTCTCTGGTGACACCTGACACATCAAATATCGCCCTATTCTGTGTGATTTCATGAAAACACAGTTACCTACTGCGTCTAATCAGCTAATCTGCACACATATGATAATTGGAGACAATGGCTTAACATTACTTTGTTCTCACAAGGACCCAACAGGACCCTTCATAAGCTACTGCCTTCACCCCAAAAAGTGACTCAAGTGATAAATGCAGCCTTCCCTCAGGTGGACATTTCAGTGCTCATTAAGTTACACTGGATAGGTGGGCCACCCACTCAGTCTCTGCCTGGGGATAGGTCTAAACCTCATATTTATGTAGGTCAGAGATTTTTTTTTTCCTCTCTCATTTCAGAGATGAGAACTGTGCTTCCTTTTTGTGTTGAGTGTGTGGGTGCCAGAAAAATGTCCATAATCCTCTGCTCCGCATAGCTTGTTACACAACTCCTCAACACGGAATTTGATATGTGAAAATTGGTTCTTTTAAAATTTTTATTTGTATTTTTTTGGCAGGCTTTGGGAGAGGCCTATTTCCTGGCACTAAAAGTAGCCAGTCTTGGCATGAACAGCCCCTGACAATCCCCAGCATATGGTAAGAGAAGACGCTTCTGCCCACCCATCAGGTAAGTGCCATCTTTCTGACTGTAGCAATGATAGATGTCGTGCTTGGAGAGCAGTGACTGCTGGGAAAGCTGCCAAGCAGCCAACTGGCCAAAACTAGTGAATGGGTCAGAATGTACCAGGCCTCAGGGTGAGGCGGGACCACTCATGCCCTGCCACACCAAGGCCACAGCCTGGATCACTGTACAGGTCCTAACTTTGGCTGCAGAGTTGAATATTATTTGTTTTGCTAAAGTAGTTGTAGAATTTCTGATGAGAACTGTAGTTTGGCACTTAAAATACACATGCTGTGAGCATGAGTTTCAGCTTTTAAGTCATAGCACCAAGAGTCCGCCCTCTCATGTATGAAATGGACTTAGCTGTCTCAAAGAGGAGGAACCTAACAGTCAAACTTTCTGCCAAGCAGTTTATCAAAGTATATAACCTTCAGCACTGACGGTCCCTGTCAGTCATTTGACCATTTCTTTTGGAAATCACTTTGTTGTTTTATAAAAAATACATATGTTCAATATAGAAAAGTCAAATGATCTAGAAAGTATGAAAAAGAACATAGAGGTGGTTCAAATACCACTACCCTGGGGTAATCATAGGTGATACTTTGAAAAATAACCTAACAGAAATCTTTCTGTTCACATATGATATTTTATGAATGAGATTACACAATGCAAGCTTCTTCATAACTTGCATTATTAACTCATTACACTATATCATGCATATTATTATTTTTTAATGTGGTATCAGAGGCCATTGTGTATGTGCACAAATATTTACTTAGGCAGATCACTAGGGAGGATGCTTAGATTCTTTCCAATTTTCTAATATTGTAACAGTGCTGCTGATTACCTTTTGCACTTGTGCAATTATTACTTTAGGAAAATTCCCAGGAAATGGATTGTCCTGTCAATGGTAGGAACATTCTTCCCTTTGCTATATGTTGCCAAACTTTCCCCTCCAAATACTTTATTAATATATATTATTAAGTTTTGAGTTTTATAAAATTTCATGATGTTTATGAATTAATTATTGTTTGCACTCTGAGATTTGATAACGAGTAGTAGTTTTCACATAACTGAAATAGAGGTGGATGCTAAGGACAGGAATTACAAATCCATTTGAGGTCATTAATATTGCCATTGGTTAAGAAATTGGCCAAAGCTGACATTTTTGGGCAAGAGAAGATTTAAAACCTTCACGATCAGGAACCTCAGCCAGGACTAATGCAATCCCTAATCATCCATCACCTCCCATTCTCTCAAAGGTTCTTCTTATGCTTTATTCCTTCTCAGACATTCCTTACTTATTTTTCCCTCCTCCTTTAATTCAGGGAATGGCTTCCCTGAGACTTTATCAAAATAAAATATAAGACATAACAAAGGAATTTGGACTTCGTGAACAAATTTAGAGCAACAAATAGTGGTAGGTGTTTATGCACTGCCTGTCTTTTTCTTATTTTATTGCATTGATTCAGCCATCTATAATATTGTTGAAATACTAACTCAGAGTACATAGATATTAATGGGAAGAGTTTTAATATTCTGCCTAAGTATAAGGCTCTCTTTTGGGTCCGGTATGTAACTTGACTCAGTGTTTCTCACCAACCACAATGTCGCCATCATCAATGTGGAGATATTTGGCAATGTCTGGAGAAGTTTGCTACTGTCATCTAGTGGGTAGAGGGCTGTAACACTGTTGAACATCGTACTATATACAGGATAGACTTCCTACAACAATTATTGGGTCTTGAATGTCAATAGTGCCATGACCGAAAATGTTTGCGTTAGTCAAATGGCACAGCTCAGTCAATAGGGGACCAGACTGCAGAGACAGTTCTGTGTTCCAATTTTGGATTTACCAATTACAAACACAGGGGTTTAACCAAATGAGTTTAAGATCTCAATAAATCCTCAATTGTGAATATAACCCTTCTTTGCTTTGGGAGATCCCTACTTATGCTAATAAAATCATAATAGAAAGATATCATATGTACAATGAGTAAAAATTAAAGATGGAGTTATTTGTTGTGTTAATGCATGTTGGAAAATACTTTTGGGGTTTGGGATAGTTTGTTTCATATAAAACAAATACAGTCATGAGGAAAAGTAATCAAGTGATGCATAAAATAGTTAAATTTAACATGAGTGGAAAACTTCTAGGTGTTGACCTCCTCCACTTTTCTCTCCCTCTGACTGTCAACACACCCAGTACAGATAATTAATCATGTTGGTCCCATGTCTACGTTGTTGTACTTCCTCACTGCATTAGCAACTCTGCCTGGAAGGTACTCAGAAGTGACAAAAATTGGGTCCTGTGACCAGTATAAGTTTGCTTGGGATAGGAGCAGTGCCACAGCTCGCTGTCTTTTTTCCCTATACCAGTATAACTCAGGAGGGCTAGACTGATCCCTCCTTCAAAGAGACATAGGACATACCACAGTCTGAACCTTAAATACCCCCTAAAGGCCCTTGTGTTAAAAGCTTGGTCTCCAGGGTGATGCAATGAGAAGGTGGTGGAACTTTTAAGAGGAATATCCTAGGGGGAAGTCTATAGGTCATGAGGGTAGGTGCCCTTGAAGGGCATTGTGGGAACACAACCCCCTTCCTTATTCATTTTTGCTTTCTGGCCTTGCAGTGAGTGATTTTGTTCTACCACACATTCATGCCAGGATATGCTGCCACACCACAGGCCCAAAGCAATAGGGACAATTGATAATGAATGGCAACTTCTAAAACTATGAGCAAAAATGAATCTTTATTTTTAATAAGTTGATTATTCCAGATATTTTGTTAGATTGATGGAGAACTAACACAGGAAACTCATTCAGTATCTTTCTTCCATGTTGCTGTCTTTTTTTTTTTTCTTTTTCATTTTTCTCACCTCCTTTTGTCTGTGTGTCAGATGCATTTCTTTGGTTTTCAGTTGTTTATCATCTGTGTCCAGTCTTTTTATCCCATCTATTAAACTTCCCATCAGTTAGGTTTAAGCTCTTTATTTTGACCATTAGTTTTCTTTTTTCAATATCTAATTATATATATATGTGTATATATATATATATATATATAAACTATATATCATATAATTACATATAAAATGTCATATATAATTATAAATATATATTTATTAAATACAAATTATATATAATATATATAAATTCCATCTACATATACCTTTATAAATTCTATTATTAAAGACCTTGATTCTGTCTCTCATCTCTATAAAGATATTATCTTTACAACTGTATGGGCATGACAGGTGTGCCTGTGAAATGTGTGTGTGTTCATGCATATGCACACTATGGACTCCTACCCTCCTAAAATCTTAACTCTCATCACCTCCTTCCTTGATTATTGCAGTGGCCTCCTAATCTGATCCTCTAATCTTTTTTTGCGAACATGGGATAAAACCATTCCTTTTTGCCTGATGATGACCACAATCCCATCAGTCTTTGAACTGTTCTGCACTCCTAGTTAAATGAATTTTCCTCATCTTTTCATATTCACCATGATCTTTTCACCGCTAAGATCTTAATCTTTGTACTTCCTCCCGCATTCTTGTCTAGCCTGTTTCCCTTCTCCTCTTCACACCCATGGTTTAAAGGGCCCTTCTACGGAAATTCCCTTGCACCTTCATTTTAATCACGGTCTCATTAGTATATCAAGATCACCATCTGTTTTTCTATCTTGTGATTTACAGTAAATGGGAAAAAAATCATATATATATGATGATGATGGCAAATGTCTACCTTGTCCTTAGAGGTGGCTCTATCAGTGCAGGACTGTGTAGCCAGGTGCACTGTTTTATCTTGAGCCCATATCTCAGGTCTGGCCCTTCAGATGCTTTGAGGAAGTCTATGATGAATGGGTGAATAAAGAAATGGTCATGTTGAGTATTCCACCCAGAGTCTGCTTGTGGGGTTCATTTAATCTCCCTGAAAACACATCCCTGATTCCTGTCCTCTCCAGATCTCAAAGAATGTCATTTTCATATTGTGTAGAGTATGTCTGCTTGCATTTTGCTACCAAAATCTGACAAAATTAAAAAGAAAGAGTTCAGGTTGCTTTTTATCATCTTCAGGTGTGGGATCCATTCAGGACCCCATGCTGTGACAGCATGAGACACTGCACTTCTTATCTGCAGGAGGCAGCAAACACAGACGACTAGAACATGGCATCCCCAGGTACCCACACTTATTGCCGCAGGGGGACTGCATTTAGCTGGAAATAGGCATCTGTTCTAAAGGCCCCTTCCAAGCTCCTGCAGACCTCTTCAGCAGAAGCACCAATTAGTGCTCATTGGAAAGGTGTTTGGGGTTTTTAATTCATTTCATTTTCCTGATGTAGATACCAGGCCTGGAAAGACTGGACTGAGAAACTAAGGTGTTTCAGGAAAGGACACATTGCTGGGGAGAAAGTTGCTTTCCAGACTCTGCGGAGCAGGGCCACCATGGGCCTTAATGAGGACTATATTATGCAGACACCTTCCACAAAGAAGAGGTACTGGCAGTCAGGTCTGAACTGCCTTGTGGCCTGGGGACCTGGTGCACTCAGGCTGTGTTGAGCATCCTGCTGCAGATTGTTGTCACTTCATGGGCTCCACCTTAGTCCATGCTAAGAAACAGTTGATTTTGCATTGTGGAACTGGGATGGTTACAGATTGCTAAACCACTTATCTTTTGTGGGCCCTGGAGGATGAGGTCTGAACAGTTTCCTACATGGGGTCCCTTTTGCTTTATGGGTCCATGTAAAGTACGTGGGGATGTATTGTTCTGGAATGATGAACAATTTTGCTTTCTTTAATGCATATCTGTTCCCCTACTTCTTCCATCTATAGTCTTGCAGAATGAGCCCCACTTTTCCTCTTCTATTTCTCTTTTCCCTGAAATAACACTATGTGAAGATGAACTGAAAAATAGCAATATCCAAAGAACACAGGCTTGGGAGTCAGAAGATATGATTACTGTCCAAGCTATCCAATTCCTGACAGGGTCCATTTGAACTAATTATTAGCCACAGTTTTCTTAATAGTGGAGCAGAGGTAGTAATACCTGCCTGTCCATACCACAACTATTGTGGATACCAGCAGGGTATTCTATGTGAAATTTCCCTACAGATTCAAATAACATGATGAATATAAGGCTTAGTACAAGAACAATTATTTATTATTTAAATCTTTCTTTACAAAACCAACGTCCAGAGTAGGCATTTCCCTGATACCAAAACCAACCTATACAAAAAAGAGAAACATGGACTAGTATCTTTCATGAAGACAGATGCAAAAATTAACAAAATGTTAGCAGATGTAAATATCATACCCTTATGAGGTACACTGCTGAGTTACGCTGACATGTAAGTGATTGATAGCTAATTATGACTCAGTAGCAGATGGGGGCGTCCAGTGTATGCTGAAGAAACCTGGAGTTGTGACTCAGGATATCAAGAGAGGAGGTACTGGGCATAGAAAAAAATGCCCCAGAAACGAAGATCTGGCTCTAAAATAAGGAGCACCTATGTGCAAGTTTTGTTTCTGATAGACTCTGATAATTATTGTTTAATCACTAAATTTGGAACTATCTACATCTGAATTATTGCATTTTCTCATTCATTCATATACTTACACACCAACTAGTTTTATTAAATAGGTTTTATATTTGCAGTATTGTGGTAGATGATATAGCAAATACAGATATGTAAACCAAACTTCTGTTTCAAGGAATTTATTATCTAGTAAAGAAGAAAGAAAATATTATAAAAATAATGTATTATAATATAGAGTAGTATAGCTACCCTATATTAATATATTATAATACAGAGAGAAAGAAAAAAAAAAACCTAAATTGTGGATTTCAGAGACGGAAGCTGTGCCTTGAGGGATGAGTCTGGATTGGGTCCATGAAGATGAGTGGTTAGTTACTTCCAGGTGGAGGGACCGGTATGCAGGCCATTGTATGTGATCAGGCTTCCAGATGAGGACTTCAGTGGGACACTTCATGTCCCACTTCTGTTCAATGAGTCCTCTCAACTTGTCTGCAAGAGCCTTCCTTCCTATTTCTCTGTCCAGGAGAAACCTGGACTGCATCCACAGGACAGCTGGTGGCCTGTGCTCTGAAGAGCACGGCTATGGCCTTCCTCCTCTCTATACACCAGTGAGGGGTAACTGAAGTCCAGGTGTTTTCACTTCAGAGACTCCAATGGCCACGATATGCTCAGCACTTGGAAGGTAACAAATTTGCTATGTCACAATTGATAATCAACTCTAGTAAAAGAATGTCCAAATCAATTGAGCTTTAGCAAGGGCAAACCTGCTGGACGCAGGCAGGCTCCCAGCTCAAGCTGGCTGGGCTTGATAAATTTGCCCTTATTATGGCTATTGATGTTTAAATTTCTTCAGGGATGTTGTTACATGGGTGCCTGGTGGTGACAGAGGTATGGTGACCTCCTTCGATCCTTAATCTACACCTGTTAGTTGGCTCCCTGGTTGCCTTTGAGTATACTCAGGCTTAAAGGTTAACAAAAGAAAAACAGGCCAAGTTTACGCGACGGCGGCAGCAGATCAATGCAAGTAAATAACCTTCTCTGTCTTATTTCCCCAAGCATTATTGATCCAAGTTCTTTGTTCTTTGTCATGTTTCTGTCTTCTATTCCCAGGGGACACTCAACGATCAGCTCGTATTGGACATGTTAACTGGCACATTATGACAGCTACCATTTTGTCACACAATGTGGTGAAATATATATGTGTGTGTGTGTGTGTGTGTGTGTGTGTTTTCTATGCTGTACACTGGGAAGTGAATCTCAGACATAAATGTCCTTTGCTCCAATTTTAATTCCTTTCCTTCTGTAGGAAGTAGAAGTCCATGAACCTCTATCGTATTAACAAGTTTGTTTTAAACACCTACCAAGATAAACAATGAACTGACAGTTTAAAGAAATTCCTAAGCTGCTGAAACTTAGGTGAGTTGCGCATGCTGATGTCTAAACCCCAGGAATTATTTGTATCTTTAGAAATAAGGTCCTTTTTATTTTCCACTGTATTTTTTGAAATCTATTGTCATCTTCTCTTGGTTTTCTCTTTGGAACACTGAGGATCTAAGAGTAATTTCTTTGGCCATCCCGAATCATCTTTCCACGAGATGCACAGGATCTGTGCCCTACATGGTAACTGCTAATATAAGCATGTCTAGTTTCCTTACCAAATTCATTGTATTTCATCTATATGTATATGATTTATGCTAATTAATTACAAAATAGACCTCCTTACATATTCTAAAAAAGGTTCTACAGAGGTAGGAAGCTCTTTCTGCTAACATGCATTATATTTTAAGACATCTTTGTTTAATTCAAAAGGAGTAAAAAGAAAACCAAAGTTCTCTTTGGGTTGTAAAATAAAGCTGGGGGAATATAAAATCATGCCAACAAATATGGTATCATTTCTTTTGGATCTTCTCAGTTGGGATGTATTATTTAGTTTTGATAAAATACTCTAGAGAATTTCAGGATAACATGAAGTACTTTCAAGCTTGGTGGGCTAGGAAACAAGAATGCTACTTCTAACCTGAAAACTAATTTCAATGGAAAAGAACCCAACGTCTGTAATTGTCACTCTTGAACCAAACACATATATTGTGTCAAACAAAATAAAGACAATACTACTTATTTTGCCAAAGGAGAATTAGTCAGTTGTCAACTAGATAGTACAGTATTTCCTCTGTAGATAATTTAAAAAGTTTAAGCCAATATTGATGATCTAATATGGTGAAATAGATCATGATAATTCAAATTCTGTATGGTCAAATAGCATAAAATCTTGTTTCTTAAATTATTTGAACCAAATTCACTCACTCAGTGGTACATGTTAGTTGTGTCCTTTTCTCTTTACATTGTCAGTCATTAAAATCAAATTCCCTATTCCTCTAATTCCCAATTTATATTGTTTAATTCATTGAAGAGTCAGTCACCTTTTTTTTTTTCAGGTACTCTAGTTATTATTTTTATTTTTATTTTTTAAATTATTATTATTTTTTTTTATTTTTACAGACTGCATTTTGATTCATCGTACACAAATGCGGTACATCTTTTCTTTTCTATGGTTGTGCAAGATGTAGATTCGTACCATTCCTGTAATCATACATGTACATAGGGTAATGATGTCTGTCTCATTCTACCAGTTTTCATATCCCCCTCCCTCTCATTTCCCTTTACGTAATCTAAAGTTCGTCCATTCTTCTCTCACCTCCCCACCCCCATTACATATCATCATCCACTTATCAGGGAAAACATTCAGCCTTTGGTTTTTTGGGATAGGCTTACCTTTTAAGTGATGAGCTGATGCAGTATGAAAGTTTATTTCTATGAATTCCACATGCAGTAATAAATGGGAGCATTACACCAAATGTGAAGTCGGTTGCCATTAACGTTTAGAACTTTGCGTCTTTGTTGTGTTTGCAACCATACCTATGGCACCCATAAGAACATGTGACCTATATCTGACCTACTTTGTGTGTGTGTGTGTGTGTGTGTGTATAGTACTGGGAATTGAACCCAGGTCCTTGCACAGGCTAGATGAGCTACATCCCCAGTTCTTATTTTAAATTTTATTTTGGGAAAGGTCTTACTAAGGTGCACAGGCTTTCTTGAAACTTGGGATCCTCCTACCTCAACCTCCTGAGTAGCTGGGATTACAGTCTTGGGTGACTGCTCTTGGCCTACAGATGAGAACCCATAGCCATTGATCTGACTTCCCTATTTGTGAGTGCTGGCAGGACAGGTGACAGCCCCGGGATGTGCTTGTAGTTCTAGTGTGGCATGCTGGGTGCTCTCTGAAGTAGCAAATGTGTTTTTTCTCAGACACTCTCACCTTACATCATCTCACCTCTTGTCGTTCTTGTTATTGTGTCTTGTCTGTTTCATGCATCTATAGCACTAAAAAGTCGTTAATAACAGTTTGTTCAGCTGCTATTCAGGGAATTGAGTCAAATGTTGTAGACATCATTTTAGAATCATTAGCCTTAATTTCTACCTTAAAATTTTCCCAACTATTGACCTTTCCATAAAGGTCAGTGTGTCTTTTGTTGTTGTTGTTATTGTTAGTTGTTTTTAGAAAACATGTTCAAATTTTGAGCAGAAATAAAAATGAAGTCAACTGAAATATTCCAACCTTTGGATTTCTGCCAAATAACCTCCTGTTTTCTATCCCCCAAGCCATCATTGGAAGTTAAAGGAGAATAAAGAACTATTTTCAGAGCTTTAAAAGTATTTGATTTTATAGGAAGAGTCTGTTTGGGAATTGTTTATCCCCCAAATGAGAATTTTGTCAGTTTGTGTCATACTTTAAAGAGTCAAGAATTTTCCAGAAATGGTATTTGAAGATACCTTTAGTGTAGAGAAATGAAAACACAATCATTACCACTTTTACAATTGCTGCAAGGCTTCTATTTGTTTATTTTTTATCATTTTCAAGATATGTTTTTCTAGTAGAAGTTTTAGTGATAAAAAGCCACCATGTGAAGTGTTTAGATATTCCCAGGGTTTACCCAAGTCCAGAAAAGACACATTGTGACTTTACCCGGGGACAGTGCTGATGTTAGAAATTATAAAACCTCATACAGTATAATCTCTCATATGCACACCAATTGGAATAATTTTTAGATTCAAAAATTTCCCCAAGATATCTCAGTACATGTTTTATTTACTTGTATATGCTGCAATATGATATGTATGATAAATAAATCTTTCCCACAGATCCAACACATGTAGGCACCCTTGAATTCTCACTACCACTTTTCCCATGGGAGATCAGACTAAAGTATCCTCCAAAGTCAACATGTTGTGTTGTATGTAAGTAGAGCATATATGTCTTTATCAATTGTGCTCCCAGAGAATGTGAGTCTACAAAAACTAGATATTCTGTTCAATGGATCCCCATAATCATGGTCCCACCATTTATTTGCATAAGATGCAGAATAGATGATAATTATCATAGACATAACTACTGAGCATGACATTATTAACTTTGTACATCATTTAATTCCCTTCTTTTCTGCAAGTTAAAGGCAAATATGAGCCCATTATTTGTTGTATCAGGCAACACCTCTAAAATGATTTGTGATCTTCGTGAGGACAGAGGCTGTGTTTTGATCAGTTTCATATCTCTCCTACCTTGCCTGCTGTCTGCACACAGAAGGAATTTAATAAATGGATGTTGAATGGAGACTTATACTCAGAGTTATGAGTATTTTTTTATTATGATGCTTTCCTGCTTTTTGGCAGTTATTGTAAATGGTACTGGAACACTGAGAATACACTAAGCCATAAAACCAGATTAGAAAGGGTATTGATTTACATTTGTGAGGGCTTGGTGTAGCTCCAAGAATGACTGAGGTAACACTCAGATCCTCAAGGCCTGGAGCAAAGATCACCTCATGCCTTGGGGAGATTTCAGAGTGGGTACATCCAGAACTAAAACTCAGAATCTCAGTTCTACATTGAGTTGTAGCAGACTCCTGAACAACTGGTGTCTATTCTAAATCCAGAGATAGGAAGTTGGGTTTGAGATTCTGCATTTCTAAAAAGCTCTTGGATAATGTCAATGTCAGTCATCCAAGGACTACACTTTGGTTAGCAAGGGTATAAGAGAGTCATGTAGACTTTAGAAATAAAGACACATCCTAGGAAGTTGGTGGGTCTAGAGCTCCTATCTTATAAGTAGCTGTGTTACTTACGAGAAATGGGATTTGGTAAGTAACACTTGGGATCCTGTGAGATTTTTCAGAATCTCAATTTTTTCAGTTGTTAAATGGCAGTGACAACCTTTATCTTACATATTTGAGTTTAGGGTTAAATGAAATGTGGCATAACATAGGATTTCCTAGGTCTCTTCTTTTGAGAAGAGAATGCAACTCACTTGATACTTTAAGGGATTAACAAATTTCTGAATTGGGAAGAGTTTTGTGACTTCTCCAGGTTTAGGTGTTCTCATCTGTAAAATGAAAATCATAGTCCATTTCCTCAGTAACTGAAATCATGCAAAAACCTTTAATATTTACTAAAGCAGAATAAGCATGCAGTAAATATTTTGATTCTCTCTTGCTCTGCTTAAGCATGACCTAATTAAGCCTCTACATATCTGAACTCTCACCGTGCTTAAACAACTATTGAAACACTGTACATAATTGTGCACATACGAATATCTAGACCCAAATTAGTCTTTTTAAAATGAATGAGCACCATATAAAAAGAAAAATTAGTTTGCAAATCTTTTCAAAACTTTGCATACTTTGGAAATATGGCCATTTTGATAATATTAATTCTGCCTATCCAAGAACATGGGAGATCTTTCCATCTTCCAAAGGTCTTCTTCAATTTCTTTCTATAATGTTGTGTAGTTTTTATTGTATAGATCTTCCACCTCTTTGGTTAGATTGATTCCCAAGTAGTTTTTTGTTTTTTGTTTTTTTGTTTTTTTTTTTTTCTTGAGGCTATTGTGAGTCAAGTTGTTTTCCTTATTTCCCTTTCAGATATTTCATTGCTTATGTATAAAAATGCTTTAGATTTATGTGTAGTGATTTTATATCCTGCTATTTTGCTGAATTCTTTTATGAGATCTAGAAGTTTTCTGGTGCAGTTTTTTGGAAACTCTAAATAGAGAATCAAGTCATCAGCAAATGTGACAGTTTTAGTTCCTCTTTTCCTATTCCTATTCCTTTAATTTCTTTAGTCTGTCTAATTTCTCTGGCTAGTATCTCAAGGACAATGTTGAATAGAAGTGGTGAAAGAGGGCATTCCTATCTTGTTCCAGTTTTTAAAATGAATGCTTTCAGTTTTTCTCCATTAAGAATGATGTTGAAGGGGCTGGGGTTATAGTACAGTGGGTAGAGTGCTTGCCTAGCAAGCATCAAGGCCCTGGGTTCAATCCCCAGCACCACAAAAAAAAAAAAAAAAAAAGAATGATGTTGACTGTGGGCTTAGCATAAATAGCCTTTACAATGTTGAGGTATGTTCCTACTATTCCTATTTTTTCTAGTGTTTTGAGCATGAAAGGGTGTTGAATTTGTTGAATGCTTTTCTGCATCAGTTGAAATAACCATATGATTCTTATCCTTAAGTCTATTGATATGATGGATTACATTTATTGATTTATAGATGTTGAACCAACCTTGCATTCCCAGGATAAACCCCACTTGATCATTGTGCACTATCCTCTTAATATGTTTTTGGATGCAGTTTTCCAGCATTTTATTAAGGAATTTTGCATCTATATTCATCAAGGATATTGGTCTAAAATTTTCTTTCCTTGATGTGTCTTTGTCTGGTTTGGGTATGAAGGTGATATTAGCTTCATAGAATGAGTTTGGTAGGGTACCCTCCTTTTCTATTTCCTGGAATAATTTGAGAAGTATTAGAATGAATTCTTCTTTGAAGTTCTTGTAGAACTCGGCTGAGTATCTGTCTGGTCCTGGACTTTACAGATTTAACACAATTCCAATTAAAATTTCTATGACATTTCTCATAGAAACAGAAAAATCAATCATAAAATTCATCTGGAAGAACAAAAGACCCAGAATAGCCACAGCAATCCTGGCCAGGAAGAGTGATGCAGGAGGTATCAAAATACCAGACCTAAAACTCTACTATAGAGCAATAGCAACAAAAATGGCATGGCATTGGCACCAAAATAGACAGGTAGATCAATGGTATGGGATAGAAGACACAGAGACAATGCCTACATAAGTAGTTATCTCATACTAGACAAAGGTGCCAAAAACTTATAATGGTGAAAAGATAGCCTCTTCAACAAATGGTGCTGGCAAAACTGAAAATCCATATTCAGTAAAGTTAAATTAAACCCCTATCCCTCATCCTGTACGAAACTCAACTCAAAATTGATCAGGGATCTAGGAATTAGACTTAAGACCTTTCACCAAATAGAAGAAAAAGTAGGCCCAAATCTCCATCACATTGACTCAGGGCCAGACTTCCTTAACAAGACACCCATAGCGCAAGAAATAAAATAAGAATCAATAAATGGGATAGATTCAAACTAAAACGATTTTTCTCAGCACAGGAAACAATCAATAATGTGAAAAGAGAGCCTACAGAGTGGAAGAAAATCTTTTCCACACACACTTCAGACAGAGCACACATCTCCAAAGTTTATAAAGAATTTAAAAAACTTTATACCCAAAATACAAAGAACCCAGTCAATAAATGGGCTAAGGAAATGGACAGACACAGAAGAAGATGTACAGGTGATCAACAAATATATGAAAAAGTGCTCATAGTTCATAGTAATTAGAGAAATGCAAATTAAAACCACTCTAAGATTTCATCTAACTCCAATTAGAATGGCTATTATGAAGAACAAAAATAGATGTTGCTGTGGATGTGGGGAAAAGGCACACTCATACATTGCTGGTGGAGTTGCAAACTGGTGCAGCTACTTTGGAAAGCAGTATGGAGATTCCTCAGAAAACTTGGAATGGACCCACCATTTGACCCAGCTATCCCACTCCTTGGTTTATACCCAAAAGACTTAAAATCAGCATATTACAGTGATGCAGTCATATCAATGTTCATAGCAGCTCAATTCACAGTAACTAGATTGTGGAACCAACCTAGATGCCCATCAATAGATGAATATATAAAGAAAATGTGGTGTATATACACAATGGAATATTACTCAGCCATAAAGAAGAATAAAATTATGCTAGAGTTTGGATTTTGTTTGGTGTGTTCCCAGAAGTTCATGTGTTGGAGGGTTGGCCCTCAATGTGGCAATGTTGAGAGGTAATGGGACCTTTAATGGAAGGAGATTAGTTCATTGGGACTGTGCTTTCAGAAGAAATGACAGTTGTCCTCTTGGGACTCTGAGTTAATTCTGGTAAGATTAAGTTATTAAAAGAGTGAACCTGATTTCTGAGTCATTCTTTGACTTCCTATCTCATAGTGTGAACACTTGCTCCTGAATAGAATACCTGAGACTGGGTACCTTTATAGTGAAAAGAGGTATATTTAACTCATAGTTATGGAAGTTCAAGATCATGACACCTGCATTAGCTCTAGTGAGAACTCCATGAAGGATGACATTTTAACAGCCTCAGGTATTTCGTTATAATAACAAAACCAGATTGAGTGAAAGACAGAACTTTGGAAGGTCTTATACTGAAAAATTCTGGAGCAAACATAATTTCTCACAATTCTTTTTATCAGAAGATTTGGTTGGCACAATCCAACCAACACAATAGACAAGAACTATAACCCCACACTGTCCCTGCAAGGAAAGTAACTAGAAATAGTTAACAGCTCAGATGAACACTTAGTATTTTTTAACCAATTTCATATTTGACATCCTGTGCAGTAAATTCATTCAATTATATCAATAACTGATAACTGATGCATTCATTACAAAAATCAACATGTTACCTTGACTCTATTGATAGATAATTCTTTGTTGTTTGAGGTTATCTGTGTTTAGCAGCATCCCCGGCCTCTGCACACTAGATTCTGGTAACATTTACAGTTGTGATTTTAAAAAAATCTGTAGACTTTTGCAAATATTTCCTGAAGGGCAAAAAGTAGTCTTGGTTGAGTAATACAAACATTTTGGTAGCATAAAATGTTCAAGATAATTCCTTTTAAGTCAGGATTTAAATATACTGTAATGATCTTCCTTATAATATTTAACCTAAGATAATATTTCTATAAATAGAAGTTGTTCTAACAATGACTGTTACATATTTTTCTCCAAGAAATCAAATTCCATGCAAAAACACTGAGGGACAGCATTAGGAATTAGTGAACTCTTAGAGTTAGATAGATAAGATAGAAAGATATATAGATAGACAGTATTTATAAACAGAAATTATAAAGAATATACTCTCAAAAGAGATAATACCTCTTAATTCCATAGCCACTACATTGTGTACACAAGAATAATGCTAAAGTTTTGCAAATTATTTGTTCTATTTGCATTGTACCTCTTATTAGGATTACCTTTTCTCCAGTGAGAACTTTTATTTCTAGGTCACAAAGAAGAGTATACCTTATTTAAGTGGTCATGAAATTCAAATACAGAAGGCTAAATTAATGAGGTTTTACTACTCTTGAACATATGCTGAGGACTGATATCAGATAATCTTAAGATTCTGAACCAATAACAATTACACTTCTATCTTCAGTGGTGTCAACCTGAATTAAAATTTGGCCAGCTTTATTCAGAATACCCCTAACAGACTTCTTAATTAATTTTGAGATACTATCAAATAATGTAATTCACTGTAGCTTATAGAATGATAACAGTAAAACACCTTTATTCTACTTACTCGATTATAAATTCAAGCGCTTTTAAAGTAGAATATAATCATTGTTGGAACAAAGTCATATCCAATGGGGAAAATTCATGCTACGGTTCCATTGTTTCAGCATATTTACTTAATTCCTTTGGCCTATAGTTGCTTCTTTACCATTACATTTAATTATACTAATCAATTGTATAATCTATATATTGTACCTATGTTTCTTCAATAGTGAGAATGATGTTACGAGGCTTTTTAAAATTGATTCACTGTTTCGAGCTGCCATTGCATGTACAAGGTTCCTACTTATTAATGGCTTCAAAATAAAATACACACATTATAAACGTGGGTAAATGTATATAGAGATGACTGAAGGAATGTTCTTTGAAAGACGGTGTCTGAGTGCTTGGACTGGTTTTTACAAAAACCTTTTACCTTTTTGTTTTTCTGCTTCAATCCTGTACTTTCTATTATTTTCCTCCTCCAATTTTTAAATGTTCTTCCAAAACATTTGTATTATTGATACATTTAGCATAAAATATTTCCAAGGATGTCATCAATTTTTAATATTCATATAATTTCTGAAAATATCCATTCATCAGTGGTAAATGGATCTGATATTTGATAATACTATGTATGATAATAAAACAGTAATCTCTTCTTAGACTTTTATTTAAATATTGCTATTTAAACAAAATAGTTTGAACCTTAACAGGAAAAAATGGAATGTTGCTGTTCTCCCACCATTTTTAAATTTAGTACCATAGTTTTCATTTTTTAAATTCTTCTTCAAGTTTATTATTCCCTTTGATTAGGACAAATTTGTTACATATACACATATAAGTACAGTTCTATTTTTTTTAACAAAAATAAGGATAGATTCTTTCAGGAAATTTTATAATTACATAGAGATAATCCATTAAAAAGTAAGCCATATATATATATATGTATATATAACACACTCATATACAAACCTAAAATTAGGTACAGTATGTCAACATCAATATTATTATTATAGTTTTGAATGCTATATAACAATATATGTGCTATATATAAAATGGTTGTTCTAAAGCTCTATTTGCTACTCTAGAATTATTGAGCCTCATATTTTTTCCAAACTCTGTACCTAAGCAATCTCAAAACATCAGTTTTAATGACTCATTTGATATATTTGTTAGGCTTTCTTGTTCACTTGGATATAATGTTGGTGTTACTGCATTATTGATAACTGCATTAAATGGGCATCTAATTCAATTGTTGCTGAAACTGGAAAAGGAAGAATTCTTCATTGTCTTTTTAGCATTATACCTACTGCTAATGAAATGGTGCATGCTGTTATACATAAAAACATGATCCACTCAATGCATCTGTCTCCAAGGTGAATATGGAGTTTATCTCTAACACGTTAGTTTAAGTAATGAACTCAGGTGCTATTTGACTTCCATTTCAGTTTAATGCATCAGAAAAAAAATGTAAATTACAGCACTGAAATTGAGTTGCAAAATTTAATTTCCATACCATTCAGAATATGCTTATGTTGCTTTGTTTATAGAATCATTTTAAAAATTACAAAGTAAACGTAGAATTGTTGTGGGTGGGAGTTTCCAAAAAATGGGTCTGTAGAATTAACCCAGGGAGAAAAATCCAGATTAGTGGGTGAAATGAGTTTAAAACTCAACTCCTTTTTATTCATTAATTCTAATTTTGTATTGAGCACCTCTTAGATCCTAGGAGGGTGCTGGTTGCTAGATAAGTGGGACAGTCTGGTTCTAAGTCCTTCTGGAATTCACCATTCAGTGAAATTAATGAGTGTAGACAGTAGTGTAATGGGAGAGAAATTAGACTCTGTCACTTACCATATGACCTTGGATAAGCTCTTACTTAAACTCTGAGCCTCAACTTGCTAAACTATAAGATGAGGGCAGTACCTACTTCAACCATCAGATGATAGTAGTTTAAGGCTTTAAAGTCCTAAACAAAAGTAAAATATTATCCAGTCACATTTTCTTATACCAAGTTAAAACAAATTGAAGATAACTACTGGTAAAACCATTTCCAAAATAGTTCAACCTTCATCATAGTACAACCATTACAGTCAGCAATAGTAATAATTTTATAGTTATAATTCCCATTGAAACTAGCCCGTTTGAACCCTAAATCCAAAATAATGGTTCCAATGACATTATTATGCCCATTATTGAAATCAGTCATGTCTGGAGTGTGACATGGCATCTGTCTAGCAGCTGTCTGAAGCACTACAAATAGACGGGAATAGAAACAGAAAGTCAACTTCTTCAGTTGAAATTCCAAGGGAATGTTCAAGAGAGGTAGCACATGATTTCCTAACTTGGAACACAGCCAGGATCATTAGAATTAACAACCGTCCCATACTGGCGGAACATGCCATGGGTGCTCTAACGATCATCTTGACCTTCCCATCTGAAAGACGTCATCTCTGACAGCAGAGGGTCTGCGGCTTACAGCACAACACGTGAGGAATTAGCTGGGTAGTAAATCATGGCACAGCTTTCTGCAAGAGTTTTGCTGTGGTCCTTCTGTGTAGAAAAGAAAGAGCTTGAACTGCTCGTGCCCAGAGCTTGCTTGGACTCCAGAGTCACCTCCCCCACCATTAATAAATTTGTGCTCAGGGAGTGCTAGCTAATTTTAATATTGGCTTAAGAAAATTATAATTAGAAAGGTAAATCTGCTGGGGAGGAAATCAAATTGTATCTTCTGGATGTGTGTGTGTGTGTGTGTGTGTGTGTGTGAGCATACATGCGCCTCTTTGACCAGAGATTTCAAATTATGTTTGTTCTTCTAGCACAGTGATAAGCACACAGTAGGTTTACAACAAAGAGCTGATGAATGTATGTAATATCAAGATTAAAAAACACATGAGTTTTCAGGCCTCACATGGTTGATATTTCCTGACTTAGTTTTTGGATCAAGGCTATTTGTGTGTGTGTGTGTGTGTGTGAGTGTGTGTGTTTAGTTTCAAAATATATTTGATTTTTAATCCATGTATATTACTTTCTTGACGTTAAAAGCATGATTTTTTCAAATAAAACTTAAACATATTTAAAAAGTAATAATCAAGTGGATTAATAGCTATCAGTTTTCTGTTTACCCATTGATAACAACACAGGACTAATGTTTGGATGCATTTCCTTATCCTCCATGTGCATATGTAACTTAAATCACAAGAATTTTTAGTGATAGAATGTTGTCAGTTATTGCACTAGTCTTTTTGTTGTTGTTTCTTCCTGTGCTACCAAAATTGGAGTCCATTCTTATTGAGAAATAAGGGAAATATTTTCTAGAGTAAGTCCAGTACAAACATTAAATTAAATTAAATGTTTAATATAAAAGCAAATTAGCATATTGTGTCTTTAAGAAAAGTCTACCAAGCCAATTTAGTCTTGGGTCAACACAATTCATCAAGAAAGGACGTTTGGGACTAAAAATGCCATAAAATGGACACCCCCCCCCAGCTTAGTGTAAAATATTACTCATTTATGTCCTTTTTATTCAATACCATTCTTCTGAGTTTGCTGCATAAAACACATATGCCTGGAAACCTTATTTAAAATTTTGGAAAAATAAATGGAGAAAAGTGTAATGATATTAATGTGTTTCATTAATTGTAGGGAATGTAACCTCATTTACTCAATTGCCCTCGGGATATTGTTGCTGCTTTAAATGGAGAGCAACTGGTAAATTGGGAACCCAGAGTCTTTAATGCTTAAAACAGAGCTTCTAATTCAGAGAAAGAAAGTCATGTTCCAAAGAAAGCAGAGTTTCTGCTTTGCCCATTTAAAGCTGAACAAAATGTAGTGTGACTGAAGAATGTAAGGGAACACGAAACAGCTGGAAAATCCTGGAAAAAAAAGAGACTGAGTTAAAGTGGAATTTTTGATAACCACATCAGCATTATCTTTCCCAGTAGTGATTGCCAAAACTGTGTTTGTTTATAGTTACTGAAAGATAAAGAAGTAACTTTGGGCAGAGGGAGAAATACTGAATTTCTCTGAGAAATAAAAATGGCTGAGATCCTTTTGCAAAGTCTGAAGAGAATGTGAGACCTGCCTGCATGTGGGGTATTTACTGCCTGATTTTGCAGTGTCAGGGTACCAGATAGGTGCCCAAAGCTTCAATATTTAATTGTGCTGTTAGTTTGTGAAAAGTTTAGAGATAAGGATGATATGAACAAATGCAATTTGCCTAAGTAGAATTGAGCCTCCCAGGGTGTTTTTGACAGGCTGAGTCTCTTCAGAGAATTCTGTGGTTTGGGGGGAATATTGATGGCACTTGGTTTGTGAACCTGTAATTCATTTTCTTGTGAGATGTGAATTTTCCAGCACTTTCTGTCACATTATATTACGGAACTTCACAGAGGAAAAAAAATATCCAACTCTTGCATGAGGTATACAGGACACTCCTGCTGAACAACCATTTCTCCCTGTTCCCAACATGTTCCTCATGGACCAGTGTGACTTGGTTGTTTACTTATGTGCTTTAAAATGAACTGTATTCTCTGAGGTATGCATACTCTGTTTAGTGCTTTGTAACTCCTGAACTGAGCACAGAACTTTGCCTTCAGCAAGCATCCAATACATGCTTATTTACCCATTGAACTTCCAAGTTACTACCATCAATGGTGAAATGCTCATTGTCTAACACATTCCTTTCTTTGGGAATAAATGTGGTTTCCTCTTTTATTCTTACAATAATTTCAAAGTACTTGACTTACTTTCACAGAAGTAGTGTGTAACGTGAATCTTTTCTTGCCTGGGATTTCCAAGAGAGATGTTTGTAATGATATTAAGAAAGTACCTACAGTGTGTGACCAAGTTGCACATAGAAGACATTCCAGCACTTTCAGTAAGTTCCTATTAAATGTTACATACAATTGAATAATAAGAATTACTTCCTTCACTTATGGAGCTTATAGAATACTGGATCAAATAGATATGGCCCCAATAGACAGATTATTATCATATAGATTGTGATAAGTACTATGGAACTCTGAGAGTGATTCACTTTTGTGGATTTCATGGAAATGAGGCAGTAGATTAAGATCTTGAAAAGCAGGTAGATCTTAACAAGGACAGGGAAGGATTAGGGTGGGCACTACTCTAGAAGTGTCAGAACATATCTGTAGCTAAGTGCACCAAGTACTAAGGAAGATGGACACTGTCAGGAAAAAGACTGAAGAAGCAGGGAATAGCTATTCTTCCTTGAGCTTTCTTGGACTCCTGCATGGATGCACAGAAGTTTTTGATGGAACTCGGGAGCTGAGCTGAGCAAACCTCAAAGATGAGTGGAAAAATTAAAAAAAAACATAGCATTTATTTTTCTGTGTCTGGCTTACCTCTCTTAGCAGAATACCCCTGAATTTCATCCTTGTTGCAAATAATAGAATGCCCTTCTTCTATAGTTATATAGTATTCCCTTGTGTATAGGAAACACATTTTCTTTTCTGAATGATCTTATTAGTCTATTATAGTTGTGCATAACAGTCAGGTTCATTTTGATGTAATTGTACATGCAAAGAATATAATTTGCTCCTTTTCAGTCCCCACTTTTTCTTTCTTTCTGCACTCTTCCTATTCCTTTCCCTCTACTCTACTCGTCTGCCTTTTTTATTTATTGTTTGTTGTTGAATTGATTTTATATATAGGTATGTGTGTGTATATATGTACATATATGTATATGAAGGTGAAAGTCACTGTGGCATATTCATATATGTACATAGCATAATATGATCAATTTCATTCCTTAGTTCCTCCCTTTTCCTGTCTCTCCTCCTTCTCCCTCAAGGCCCTTCCCCTACTCCACTGATCTCCCTTCTATTGTATGGGATTCCCTATTTTTTTTCCTTTATTTGCTCTAGCTTCCACATATGAGAAAATAACTTTTGACCCTTCATTTTCTGAGTCTAACTTATTTCACTTAATACAATATTCTTCAGTTCCATCCATTTACCAGCAAATGACATAATTTCATTCTCTTTTATGGCTGGGTAAAACTCCATTGTGTATATATACTACCTTTCTTTTTTTATTTTTTACTTATTTATTTATTTATTTTGATTCATTGTACACAAATGAGGTACAACTATTGTTTCTGTGGTTGTACATGAAGTAGAGTCGCACCATTTGTGTAATCACACATGTATGTAGGGTAATGATGTTTGACTCATTCTGTTATTTTTACTTTCCCCCACTCCTCCCAACCTTCTTTTTCCTCTATATAATCCATTCTTCCTCCATTCTTACCTCCCTCCCACCCCCCTATTATGTATCATCATCTGCTTATTCAACCTTTGATTTTTTGGGATTGACTTTTCTCACTTAGCATGAGGTTGCAAATTAGTGCAGATACTCTGGAAAGCAGAGTGGAGATTCCTTAGAATACATAGAATGGAACCATCATTTGACTCAGCTATCCCACTCCTTGGCCTATATATACCCAAAGGACTTAAAATCAGCATACTACAGTGATGCAGCCACATCAATGTTCAGAGCTGCTCAATTCACAATAGCTAGATTGTGTAACCAACCTACATGCCCTGCAATTGATGAATGGATAAAGAAACTGTGGTATATAGATACAGTGGAATATTATACTACCTTTTCTTTATCCATTTATCTGTGTATGGGTGTCTGGGCTAGTTCCTTGACTTGGCTATTGTGATTGCTCTGCTATGAATATTGATGTGTCTGTATCACTGTAGTATGCTGATTTTATTTATTTTGGATAAACACCAATGAGTAGGATAGCTGGGTCATATGGTGGTTCCAATCCTAGTCTTTGGAGGAATCTCCATATTGCTTTCCAAAGTCTTTATAATAATTTGCAGCCCCACCAGCAATGTATGAATTTAACTCCCCCAAAACACATCCTCACCAATATTTATTATTTGTATTCTTGATTATTGCCATGCTGACTGGAGTGAGATTTAATCTCAAGGTACTGTTGATTTGCATTTCTCTGATTATTTGGGATGTTGAACATTTTTCGTATGTTTGCAGATCATTTGTATTTCTTCTTTTAAGAAATGTCTGTCCAGTTCTTTTACCCATTTTTTTATGTTGTTTTCTGACTTCTTTATATATTCTGGATATTAATTCCCTGTCAGAAGAGAATCTGGCAAAGATTTACTCCCATTCTGTAAGCTGTCTCTTCATGCTCTTAATCATTTACTTTGCTGTGTGGAAATTTTTCTCATTTGCTTCTCTCCTATTTATTAATTCTTAGTTTTACTTCTTGGACTTTAGGGGACTACTAAGGAAGTTTGTTTTTGTGCCAATATGTTGAAGTGTTGAGCCTATGTTTTCTTCTAGCAGTTGCAAAATGTCTAGTCTAATTTCTAGACTTTTGGTTCACTTTGAGTTGACTTTGGTGCAGGGTGAAAGATAGAGATCTAGTTTCATTCATCTACATATGGGTATCTAGTTTTTCAGGTACCATTTTTTTTAAAAAAGGCTATCCTTTTCCCAATGTATGTTTTTGGCACCTTTGTCAAAAATCAGATGAGTATATCTGTGTGAGTTTGTCTTTGTGTCTTCTCTTCCATTGTTCTTCATGTCTGTATTTAAGCTAATAACACACTCTTTTGTTACTATAGTATAGGTATAAAAATAAAGAAAACAGTACAGTATTTATTTCTCTGTGCCTGGCTTATTTCAATTGGCAGAATGTCCTCCAGTTCCACCCTTATTGTTGCAAATAAGAGAATGCTGTTTTAAAGCTGTATAGTATTCCCTTATGTATAAGAAAAATGTTTCTTCATTCACTCATCAGTTGATGGACATTTAGGTTAATCACATATCTTGTCTATTGTGGATAATGCTGCAGTGAATGTGGGAGTAAAGATAGGTCTTTGACACACTTATTCAATTTTTGGACTTTATTTAAAAATGACAGTTATAAACCAATCACATGTTAATATCAGAGTGATGATTTCACCCTCTATCATGTAACCTCTAAAATACTCTATTTTACAGTGGCATTAAAATGAGAGTAGAAAAGGTATATGATATTTTAGTAGTATTATGAAAATAGCATTGACTTCACCAATCCCTGAGAAAGTGTCAGGTCTCTGACAGGTTCCTGCACCACAGATTGCAAATCACTATTATAGAACAGAATTTTCAAAGGAAAAATGTGGTGAACCTCAAATAGAGCAAAAACTATAGAATACTCTTTAGTTTGGATAACATGAGAGTTAGTAATAGATGTCATCAGGTGCTAGATTTATTTATTAATGTGCAAAACAATATACTATGATTGGAATGTTAGTACTCTCCCAATTCATATATTTCAGTATATGTATAGTATACCTAATCGCTGATGGATAGCATTAGGAAGTGGGGCCTTTGGGGAGCCATTAAGTCATGAGGGCAGAGTCTTCATGAATGGAAATAGGGCCCCTATAAAAGAGATCCCAGAAAGTCACCTTGTCCCTACCATCACATTAGGACACAGTTGGAGGGTGCCATCTATGAACCAGAACTGAGAATCTTCATCAGGCTGAATCTGCTGGCACTTTTATCATGGAAGTTCCAGTCCAGAACTGTAAGAAATAAATTTGTGTTGTTTATAAGCCATTCAGTCTATGATACTTTGATATAGCCAACTGAATGGATCAAGCTCAACCATATTAAATTCAAAAGGTAAAATTTAATATCTTCATTCTATAGATGAGAAACATTGATCTTGGAAGATTTAAATAAATTACTCAGAGATGCACAATAAGTTAATGTCAGCTCTGGAACTCAAATCTTGTCTTACTCCAAATCCAGGCCTATATCTATGCAGCAGTTCTGTATATAATTAAATAACAAAATTCAGGTTTTAAATAATTCTTACTATTTTCAAATCATGGATCCAAGCCCCTCACCATGAATATTACTATCCCATTTACTTTCAACAACATCAGAAGGTAAGGGCTATAATTATCCCCATTTTATAGATGCATAGTCCAGTTAAACAACTTATCTGAAATCATAAAATTAGACAGTAATAGAGACAGCATTAGTATCCAGATCTTTCTAATGTCAAAAGCAGGTTCTTTCCCACAACATTGCCTCCTAGAAGAATAACTGTCTTCATAAAACAACAAAAAACAGCTAAGATTTATCAAGTGAAATGCCATTTCTCTGGAATCACTTATTTAATGTTCAAGCATTCTGTTTAATACCAGAGTCCTTGTTAATGATTCTAAATGACAGAGAATCAAAGAAACAAGTAATCTGAATAGCACATGAGGGAAATGAAGCCTTCTAGAAGACACAGATTAGAAATAGGCTAGGCATCATCTATAGGTTGGAAGTGGGATTCATAGGACTGATCTCAGAACTGGAGGAAAAAACTCATAGTTTGAAAGAAATGGTGATTTCAGTATTTCAAAAATCAATATTTTTTGTGTCTTTCAAAGTATGAGTGGTCCAATTTCTGCCCACCCTTGCATTCCTTCTGTACTCAATTTGACTATAAAGTAGATTTCTCCCCCTATAGCTCTTACCAGGAAGGATGCCTCAGGTCCTGCTCCCAGTGGTGAAATGTCACCATGGTTGGAAATTTGCAATGTAAATGTGCAGGCTTTAGCATCTGAGATTGATGTCCCTGGTATGAATGTACTTAGTTGTGGAGCTGGAGCTGAGTGGAAATGATGTAGGTCTCTTCCCAGGCTGGAGTGGTTGTCAGAGGTAACAAAGCAGAGCTGGAGAGATAGGACCCTGGTGCCCTCTTAGCACCCTCCAATTATCATAGGAGGTATAAATGCATCTAAATTTGGTTGGGACCAGCAAGACTGAGCTGAGGGCAGGTGGCATTCCTAAGCTGTGGCAGAGGTCAAGAAGCCCTTCCAGAGATTATTCTGGAGACCAGTGAGAAGGAGCAGAGCACAGTGAGGCAGAGCACCTGTCCCATGGTCAGATTGCTATGTGCATTCCCAGAGTTGTTTCTGGGAAGCTCAGGACTGTGACATTTGATTTTTCTTCAGGACCACAGTTCCTGGGAAAATAGGTCCTGCTCCTGAGATGGAACTGCATGCTCCCAAGAAGTAGGGCAACTCCAAACTGGGCCAGGACCTATAAGTGTAAGAAATTTCATAGAAAAGTCTGAAAATGCTCTGGAGAAAAATCATCTGAAACCCATCTTTTCCTTTAGGTGCTTTTTGTTGAAATTTTGAAAAACAATTTTTTTTTTTTAATTAAACCCATTATCATCTCTGGAGGGTTCGATTTACTGGCAGTGATGTGGAAGGAAACTCTTCATTCAGGGACCTGAAGATCTCAATTAGGTGAGCATGTCTTATCTCATTGTTTAGAAAAACCCATGTCTTGGGTTTTTCTTTAGACTTAAATTTCTGAGTAGCCCCCCCAAAAGAAAACTACTGCTAATGAGGAATAAGGTTAATAATATACCACGTTTTGTAAATTATTAATTATAAAATCAGTATAAAAATCAGAAAAGAATGGTAGATATTTAAATACCTAGAAGCAATGACAGTGAACATTTTGTGTGTGGCTTTCCTACACACACACACACACACACACACACACACACACAGAGGCTTATGATATAGTATGAACATACTGTAATTTTACCAAACAGAAAATAACAATTTTAGATCATTGCTTTTATCAACTTTCTGAGTGTTCTATTGGACACAGGCAATAGAATGACTAATTCCCCAGACCTATGCACTTAGATTTACTATTTTTAAAAAGTGCTATAAATATTTTTGTGCTTTCATATTTAGACATTTCTGTGATTCAACAGTTCTATTTCTAAATGTAAAATATTTGTATTTTTTATTTTACTTTGTGATTTTCTACTGATTCTTTTCATTTGCCTTCACAAACTCTAGGACCCTCTTATGTAAAATGAGTTGGAATAACTTTTTTTTTAACATAAATTTGGTAGCATTTTTATCCAGATTCAAATTTGGACCATCCTGGGAATACCTAGACAAAGGGTGGTGCATACAATAATATCCTGGCATTGCTTGCTCAACTTTTTGCAGGCCAAGTATTTATACCTCCTTTTAGTGTAGGTAACATATAGTGTCAAATGTGTTGTCCTGAAATATCATTTACAAACCAGACACTTGGAACTTTGGAAGTATTTTTCTATATGAGTAATATAAGAAATTTATATTTGTCTCCTGGGAGAGCAAAACAAAGCTTACAAAACCCTTGCTATAATGATATTTAGTATTATTGAGCACCTTCTAAATGCCAGGAAATTTATATACATCCACTCTAATCCATATGGACTCTAAATTATTTATACTTATAATTTTTCACTGAAGTTACCATAAGGCAGTTATTTATTTTCATTTTAACATCATAAGTACATTTATTTCACCAATTTCATAATGTGCTAAGAATATAAAATAATTTTGGAGTCATTATATAATCATTTTCCATTTTGGCATACATGTAAAGCACTAAAAGTTAGTGAAATTACATGGAAAGTAACTCTTATTCACTATAGGGGTTGGTGTTTGAAGACAGTAAATGATCTTTTGAGGTTTAAAAGAGCTCATGAAAATATTTTCTAGGACTTTACTGGAAGACAAGAACAAAGATAATACCAATCCTTCACTGCATTACATATTTTTTACCAATTTAAGAAAAAATTTCCCCTTCATTAAAAAAAAAAAAATTCGTAGAACTCTATTGTCTCTCCTACATTATGTGAGCTTTCAGGTATTTATGGACTAAAAGTTGAACCTCTGTCTCTCAAGACTGAAATAATTTATATGACAGGGCTATGAGAAGGCACTTAACAATTTAATGGGAATTGCATCCCATTTAATGTTAGTTTTATAATTATTCATGAATTTATGAAGGCATGTATATTTAATTCTTAGTATCTTCACCCCACAACAAATTATGCCTTTGTTCTTCTTGGACCACTTTACTTTTTTTTCTCTTAATCTATCCCAGTTTTCAGTTCCAACTTCTCCTTTGTCTCCTTTCTTTGGATCCATGTTTCTGAGAGTCTATGGTGACCTCATAGCTTCCTCCTCTGATCTGGCCTCCTGGTTCAGTGAGGAGGGCTGAGCAGAGAACACGGGAGGAGATATTCTGATGGGGCTCCAAGTCCGCACTCCAGAGTGTCACTCGAGCTTCTCAACTAGAGTAGGAGACTCTTTTCTGATTCAGGAGTTAGGATTTGGTCTTTTCAAAATCATGTTAAACAATTAATTATTAAAACATGCTTGAATATATAAAACACTTTACACTTTATGTTACCACAAACCATGAAAATTATTCAATGAATGAGGAACATGAACCATATCTACAAAGTATTATTACTGATTCAGTTCTTAATGTTCTTTTAAATGATGCAATAGCTTAAAACACTTGCTAAGTAAATTAAGTTTTTATAACTATTTTTAGATAGTTTTTTACCCATACTTAAATACCCAAGAAACAATTTTTTTTTAAGAAACAAGTTTTTGAATAATAATATGGGCTCCATATTTATGCTTCTACTCCAAATCCCAATGCTAAAACTTTAACTCTCAATTGTGCAGTATTAGGGTACAGGGCCTTTGGGAGGCAGCTAGTAAGTCCAGGAGAGGTGAAAAGGGTGGAGCTTCCATTATGGAATTGAGTTTTCTTTATTCTCCTTGAGAAGGCAGCCCTCTTCAAACCAGAAAGAGGGTACACACCAAGAAACAATCAGCCAATACCTTGATTTTAGACTTCCCACCTTCCAGGATTGTGAGAAATACATGTTTGTTTTCTGTGCTAACTAGTGTGTAGTATTTATGTTATAGCATCCCATATCAGCCAAGACAATGTTTCTCTTCTTCTTATCTCTGCAAAGCTATCAGTTCACTTTTTATAAAAAGAACTCACACTTATATTGCATCCACTTACATATTAGTTAAAGCAAATAATAGTAAACTCAGTCTGAATATATTTTGAAAAATATAACTGATTCTTCGTCAATCTGCTAGTCAAGAAGCATATTAAAAATTTGCTAGTAAGCAGATGTATGCTGACCCAATGAGAAGGCCCCTCTGCACAGGAATGTAAATACGTATGTATGATGATTGTGATAGAATGGGGAGTGTTGGAGATCCTGAAATTCTGTCATTGAAGGCTGATTCAAGTCTACTCTGCCTTTGATCTTGGAGGAGTGAAAAAAAGAGAAGGCCCTGTACTCATAGGAGAAACATCCAAGCAAGGAAACCAACTAAGCCCCTCAGTAAGTGGTGGCACACATTTTTTTCCACTGTTCATTGTACAAATATATGTATCCAGTGAGAGATGAGAAAACCCTAGAGCAGATCCAGGAGACAGGGACATAGAGAGCTCAGTAGTGAAGGTGGTGGATTCTACCTCCAGCCTTTGGTCTGGTGGAAGGTAAACAAAAGAAAACAAGAGAAATCTGATAGAAAGTATTATTGAGGAGTGGCACTCACAAGAAATTCATTGGGTGAGACCAGTCCTTCCATACTGGAGGTCATAGAATGCCTATTATAAAACCTTATCACTTAGGAGACTTGAAAATGTTCAATGTCCAGAGAAGAAGGAGGGCAGTGAAAAAAAAGATTACTGGGAAACTGACTTTATCAGACCACTTAATGAACCATTGTGATGAGGTAACTTGCATGTCCTGACTTGGAACTCATTTAGAACTTCATTTTCCTTTAATATTTAATCATAATATAATAAAAGCAAACACATATAAATTGCTTATTACATGTCAAATGGAGTTGTTTAAATCAAGATGTCATTTGATAATTCTAATAAATCTATGAAGTGGATGCAATTATCATTCCTGTTATTAAAGGATGAATTTGCAGTATAGCTTTTTAATAACCAAAGGCAAATAGTCTGAAATTCTGACCAAGGCCTTGCCAAGAACCTCTGCTTCACTTGGTACAGCCTATACTAACATGTACCTTGAAGGCTCTGGGTTTTGTTTCCATACTTAATTGAGATGCTGAGGGGAATAGAGAAGATTTGGGGACATAAAAACTAAGAGAAGCAGCCCTGGGGCCCCTTGGTATACTGCCAAGGCCATTCCCCTTCTTCTTGGCAGAGAGAGTGGATTCTACATTCCTCTCCACTCTGTCTGTGGTCTCCATTAGAGGTTCCGACAGTTACTAGATAAAGTTAAAGACTCATGTAGTGATCTTCACACTAATTGGACTGTAATGTATAGCCTCGGTCAAGCACATCTTTCCCAGCCCTCCTCTCTGCAGAGGGCAATCAAGCCATTTACAGAAGATGCATTGGCTGCCAGGACCCTGGAGTAACCTTAAACTGCACTGGCCTTTTAGTGGAAAACACAATTAATTTTGATACTGAAGGGCAATTAAGACTGGGGTTAAAATAAAAATCTTTCAGAACATGGAATGTCAAAGATCGAGGAGGAAATATTTTTGCCTTATGTATTTTAGAGGCCCACAATCATATCAACCCCTGGGTACTCCTCAAGTTGCCACATTTCCATTTCATTTCAGTAAATGTGAATCAAAATGAATAGCTGTGCTAACAACCATGTGGCTATTCTGAAAGAAGATTGCTTACATCAACTATTTTACCAGCAGTAGCTTTGAAAAACACATGTGTGCCCAGACACCTGTTACATTCATACATTTGTAGAAACACCTACACGGATCTTTTAGACACAGGCATACAGCTATGGATCACACACCATGTGCTGCAAGTTGCTCCAGCTAATTTCAGCTTAGATGAACACTTCCTAGGGAAAAAAAAAAGTTTTTGTTTTAATAAAAAGGACATTCCAAAAGAAGGGAAAAAATGATGATGTTACATATCAGATGAGAGATTTGGTAATGGCCTGATTACTTGGAAAAAAGAAGATGGACTAATGGGGAAAGGCTGGATGTGGACTTGGGGCATGTGTATGCAAGTTACGTTGGGCCACTTGTAAAGTTGCCAACCACCAGAGTTAGTCAATGAGCTTTTCTGGTCACATGGCTTTATTTTTCAGTGAATTATCTGTTCAAATTTTTTAATGTTTCTAATGCATTTTCTTTTTGATTTGTGGAAGATTTTATGAAATATGTATTTGGATCCCAATAATTTGCTGCATACCTGCATGGCAAATACATTTTCCTAGGCCAATCTAGGGGTTGTCTGATTATACTAATATAGGACTAGAATGTGGGGAAAGGCTGCTGGAAATTCACCTTGATATCATTGATTTGAGCTGGATAAGCTATAATCCAGAATTCCATGAGCTACAAGAGATGTTCCCTACAGCATTGTTTGTCATAACAGATAATTTTTGCCAAGAACTTACTGTTTCTCAAGAACTTGCCTAAGTTTTAATTGATATAAAAATAATCCTCAAAATGAATCCATGTGATACATACTACTGTAAAGCCCATAATACTAAATCAAAACACAGTAGTCAAATAATTTCCCCAAGGAAAAAAATGGAAATAACAATATGGAAATTAAAGTACAGGAACCATGGCTTCAGGGTTCACACTTGTAAACCCCTATGCTGAATTATCATCTATATAAGAATGAATCAATAGATTGCAATTGATCACTCAATGAAATACCTTGGTGTTAAACTGTAGATGTATACACAGCATCATAGATTAATCTCAAAATCATAATGCCAAGTGAAAGAAAGTTGGCTCCAAAGAGAAACATGTTTGTGTATATCTTGAAACACATATGTATAGTAAGTCATTCTTTAAAAAACACACAAAACAATACTGTGTGTATATGTATATATATGCATACAGAAGCCTATATATATTATAAAATATAAATAGGATTGACACATTTCAAAAGAGAAATCTTTAGGGAGAAAGAAGGAACAATAATAAATATATTACTTTCCTTAAAAATAAAAAGAGGAATTTGGAGCAAATATGGCAAAATATCAATATCTGTTAAATCTGGGTAGTGGGTATAAAGATATCTGATATATTGCTTTTTATGTTTAAATATTTCATAGATCAAAATTTAAAAAGCAGAGTTAATATGTGAGGACCCTTCATAAAAGCTTTTATTTTGTTCAAATTGGTATCATTTTTGTTATGATCATCTAAAGTAAAGCAGAATGGCTTGATTTAAGAAGGAACTGACTAAGGATTTCTCAAAATGTATACCTCCACAAAAGCATATGAAAAAGAAATCAATTAAACTTGAAACAGTCTGAGAAGTGTTTGTTCCAGATAAACAATTGGATCTTGCTCACAGTGAGCCTTGGAGTGTTTTTCCTTGTCCTGATCCCTTCACTCTGCTCTTTGCAGCTCCATAAAAGCCTGGAAAACTAACAACAGTATAACTATGGAAATGTGAAAGGAGTAGTCTAGTAGTCACTGAAGGGATCACAGCAGTTTGTATTTCCCTAAAAGCTCAAAGAAAGCATTATTTCACATATTTGCAGCTTATTGAAAAACCTTTTTTCATAACTTATCTTTGCATGACTCAAAACTTACTCTGTGTGAACAACCCTACCTTCAGGGTATAGGATGAAGACAATCAGCAGCCATTGTTTATCATCATAGTTGCCTTAACAAGGGAAAAACTTGGGCATAACAGTAGACTAACCAAAAAACTGATAGAAACCTGGGAATGATATTGCAAAGGGACTTCTAAAGAGTTACCATCCTTGGAAGTCTAAGTCATGTGTGTGTATCTGATTATGTGAAGTCCCAGGGTTGCATACTTGTTGAGAATAGATCAGAGAATGCTCTAAGTATTTACTTCCCATTGACCTTCATGTTCTGCATAAACAGGAGGTGAAGGTCAACTAATAGTGGTTAGAAAAACATGGTGTGACAGGGGATCTGACTTGCAGAGCTAACATATTACATTATTTTAAATGTCTAGTTTCCAATAAAAATTACTAGACATATAAGGAAACAAAATACTATGTATGACCCATGCACAGGGGAAAGGAATTAATCCCTAAAAAATGATCCTAAGAAAACTCACAAGTTGAACTACTAAACACTTAAAAATCAGCTAACTAAATATGTTAAAAAGCTGAAGAGAACATGTATCATATCTTAAAGGAAAGAATGAGAGCTATGTGTCATCAAATAAAGAATATCTGTGTAAAAGATAAAAAAGACAAAACCATAAGTATTAATTTGGAAAGTAGAATAATTAACACGAAGCATTAATTAGAGACATGATGGTGAATTAGTGAGAAGGAAAAAAATAATCCATGAAGAAAAAGACCAATTTTAATTATTATACTTGAGGAATCAAAAAAAAAACATAAGGCAAAATAACCAGGTCTCAGATATTTGTGGACATTAGGAAACACAACAATATATGCATAATGGGGTCTCTAGAAGGAAAGGAGAAAGGGGCAGGAAGAACATTTGAAGACAGACTTGGTTAGTTATGATGTTTCAGTGTAGGTTAAGCAATTTTATCAAATATATCACCCTGGCAGGGGCTGCTGATAATGAGGGAAGATGTGGAAGTATGGGGGTGGAGTGTACAGAAACTTTCAGTACCTTCTCATTTTGTTGTTAGCTTAATATTGCTCTAAAAATTAAAGACTTAAAAATACAGAAAAATCAAGATTTCCCAAATGTGTCCAAAAGGGGGGAAAAAAAAAAACATTAATCTGCAATGTATTTTGGGAAATTAAGAAATATGTGGAAATGAAGCAACATGTTCCTAAGAAACCAATACCATATAAGGTCCAAAAGAGCAAACAGAAGATACTTTAAATTGAATAAAAAGGATTACACAGTAGAGTAAAATCTATGAAAAAAATTTAAGAGGTCACTAGAGAAAAAGTTATATTTGTAAACACCTATATTATATAATAGATTTCTTAATAAACTAAACTTGCATCTGAAAAAAATTAGAAAGGGGAGAAACCTCAACCAGAAATATGCAAAAAGAAGAAAATAATAAATATTGGAGTAGAAATTAATAACAAAAAGAGCTTAGAAACACAATAAATAAAACCAAAATCTGTTTTGGGATATATCAAGAAAATTAATGAACTGACATACAGACTCAGTAAGAAAGACTCAAATTATTAAAATCAAGAATGAAAAGAGAGACATCACTACAGACTTATCCCAAATTTTAAAGTTTATAAAGGAATATTACAAGCATGTATAGACTAACAAACTAGATCACCTAGATGAAATTTATAAATGACTAGAAAGACACAAATTATGAAACTGATTTAAGAATAAATGGTAAAACAAAATAGACCTGTAACAAGTAACAATATTGAATTAATAATCAAAGATCATTTAACTAAGAAAAGCCCAGGTTCATATGATTTCTTGAGTGAATTCTAGCAAACATTTAAAGAATTAATACCAATCCTACTCATACCCTTCCAAAAAATTCAAGAGGAAAGACTCAATTTCAATTAATTCCACAAGGCCATTGTAATATATATATATACATATATATATATATATATATATATGTATATATATGTATATATGTATGTATATGTATATACATATATATGTATATAAAGACAATAAAAGAAAACAAGTATATCCCAGAAAATCATGATTAGTTCAACATTCTGAAGTCATTCAGGGTAATATACCACATTAAAAAAAATAAAGGACAAAATCTACACAATCAGTTGAATGCATGAAGAAAAAGTATGTGACAAAATTCAATATACTTTCACAATAAAACAATAAAACCTCATTTAACAAATTAGCAATAGAATGAATCTTCCTCAACTAGATAAAGAGCACCTAGAAAAAGTCCACATATTTAAAGCTGAAAGACTCCATACTTTCCCTAAAGACAAGGAACAAAACAGTGAGGTCTACGTCCATTACTTCTATTCAACATTGTAGTCACATTGTTTCTAGCAAGGGCAATTAGGTAAGCAAATGAATCAAAGGGGAAGAAGTGAAACTATCTTCTCAGATGAGGTCATCTTGTATATTCTTGGAAGATCTTACCCAATTCACCACAAAACTATTATGATTGGAAAATGAAGTCAACTGTTTAACAAGATTGGGAGATACAAGTCAACTTAAAACATTCAGTTCCAACAGTAAGATTAGAAAACATCAATCTACAAAAACACAAAATATTTAGAAATTAATGTAGCAGAACTACAATAGTAATACATAGGAAACTGCAAATCATCATCAGAAAAAAAGTAAAGAATAAAAAATAAGTAAAATAAAAACCAAACACAAGTCAGGTTCATGGACCAGAAGTCTTATTATAGTTATTATTTCATTAATCCACAAATTGCTCTAAAGGGTTAATATAGTGCATATCAGTTTTGGATCTGACCCCTTTGCCAAACTTCACAAACTGATCCCAAACTTTGCGTAGAAGATCAGGGAACTGAGAAGAGCTAAGGAATCAGGGGGAAAAAAATAAAACAAATGAACAAAGTTGAAGGACTCACATTCCCTTACTACAAAACAGTAATGAGGAAAGTGTGGGCTGGTCTAAAGTAGATACATATGTAGATCAACAAAATAGAAGTAAGTACTTAGAAATCAATCCTCACATTCATGGGGAATTCATTTTAGGCAAGTGTTCCAAGAAAATTGAATGAAGAAAATTCTTTTCAACAAATGGTCCTTAAACAACTGAGTATCTACAACGAAAGAAAGAAGTTAGATCCTGATCAGGTAACGTATGCAAAAGTTAACTCTAATAGAATTGGAAGACAATGGAAGTGCTAAAATTAGTTTCTAGAAGAAAAGGAATAAGTCCTTGTGAAAGCAATGATTTCTTAGATATGACAGAAAGAAACTTTAATAACAAAAGAAAAAAGTGGATAAATTGAACTTCACAAAAATTAAAAATGGTTTTGTTTTATAGGGTACCATTAAGAAAGTAAAAAGATAATTCATAAAATATGAGAAAATATTTGTAAATCATATATCTGGTAAAAGTCTATTTTTCAAATCTTTAAATGATAATTACAACTCAACAATAAAAACATAACCCAAATATAAAGCAAACAAATGGTCCAAGAAGATATTTCTCAAAAGAGGATCAAAAATGCCAATAACTATATGAAATATTCCTCAATATCATGTGTTGTTATAGAAATACAAATTAAATACACAATGAAATACTGCTCACACCCACTATTTTGACCATAAAAATAATGTTAAAAAATTAACAATACCAGGTATTGAAGAGAATATGGAAAAATGACAACATATATCGTTGATGGGAAGTTAAAATGATACAGTCTCATTGGAAAATGGTTGTTCAATTTTTTCAGATGTTAAATACAGAGTTGCCATATGATCCTGCAAGTTCACTCATTGGTATATACCAAAGAGATATGAGGATGTGTGTTCACACACCAATTAGATGCAAATGTTCATAGATGTGTTATTTGTTATAGTCACAAATATAAACAGTACAACTGCCCACCAGCTGATGAGTGGGTAAACAAAGTGTATGTACTCCTACTGGAATATTACACAGCTACATCATAATAAAGTTCTGATAAATACTACAACTTTGGATTAGACAGAGAGGAGTGAAGAGAGGAGAAGGGGTATAGGGGTAGGAAAAATAGTAGGATGAATTTGATATTAATACCCTATGTGCATGTATGATTACACAACTGGTATAATTCTATATCATGTACACTCAGAGTAATGAGAAATTATACTCCATTTATGTACGACATGTCAAAATATATACCACTGTCATGTGTAACTATTTAAAATAAATTTTAAAAAATAATCCAGACACAAAGATGATGTGTGAATTCACACCTATGAAAAGTCTAGAAGAGTCAAGAATATAGAAAGATAAATTATATGTGTTTTCCAGGTTTAGGAACAGGAAAAATAAAGGATAGCTGTTAATATACATGGGATTTCTTTTTGAAGGTGATGAAATTGTTCTGAATTTAGTTAGTGGTCATCTTCACACAACTTTGGGGACACACTAAACTTTATGAATATGTGAAAAACCTCTGGAAGGTACACGTTGATCTATTAAACAGTGTGGTATGAAATCATAGCTGAATAAACTTGCTATGTCAAAATAGTGAAACACATTCCTCACATCAGGATGAGATACTTGCGTATGCAGACAATACTGATCAAAGTAATCTAATAATCTACAAATCTCTTGGCCAGTTCACACCTTGAAGACACAGCTGTGGTCAGATACCTTAACCAAGACTCACCTTTATTTACAATGCTTTCTTGTGCACACATAAGACACAAGTGTCATAAGATTCATGCTCCTTGAATCTCCTTGGTGTAGAAAATCTTTGCAGCAGAGTTGAAAGCAGTCTCCTAACTGCTGGAAAAACTCCATAGTAATAATGATGATCTCAGGAATAAGAGATTATAGTAATAGATTATAGTAGGCGATTAAGCTGGAATGGGAACCATCCATGTCTAAAGCCCCAGGCTTACCTGAACCTGTGATAACAACTCTGAGCGAGGAGACAGAGATTCAAGGCCTCATTCCTCACACACTAGGAGGTCTGAAACACAGGCTGTGCTTCATCAGAAAGCTGATGAGATTCATCACAAAACAGCTTCTACAAAACATGTTCTCATCAGTCTGATTACCATCTCACTCCAGTTTTTGATCTTAGAATTGCTGTCACCATAGCCATTAGTACAGACAGATATATGGATGCCTGCCTCTGAGTTTGTCTTTTTCATGTTCAGACTAGATCCCTTTATTAATTCTTTATCCTGACTAGCTTGCTAGATAAAACAAATGTATCTTTATCAAGATAATTGGAAGCCACACTAACTAAAAATGTCCTTGTACTAGAGGTCTTTGGCATTTAGAGTATGGAAGAGCTACTTCTTGGTATCTTAAATCACTGACATTACAAGGTGCAGGTGGTACGAATACATGACTGGCCCAGGTGGTTTTGGAATAGTGTTTTAAGACGATGCACAGTGAGAAATTGACTTCATTATTTATCATATAGCTTCTCCCTCTTCTTTCCCTTCGACAACATTCCTGAAACTAAAAGATGCAAGGAAGGAATTTCTCCTAGAAACTTGGTGGGAGCATATCCCTTGAATGCCTTGAATTTGAACTTCTGGTCTCAAGAATAATGCAAGAATAAATTTTTGTTGTTTTTAGATACAATTTTTATAAAAATATGTTATGACAGCCAAAGGAATCTAATAGACTTGTGCTTCAGTGCCTAATAGATGACTTTCTACACGTGGGTTCTTTCCAATCCCATGTCTTATCATTAACACAGAGATGAACAGTGTGCCATCTGGTGACCCAGGGTGGCATATTTTCAAAATCTCTGGCTACGTTGCTGGAGTGTCAGGTCTGCATCCTGTCTAGACATGCTTCCTCTTCACAAGCCAATATGAGTTCACTCACCCACTAATGAGAGTTCCAAATGAAATGTTTAATCATCCCCTACACAAAGCACTGATATTAATCAGAATTATAATTTTTATGGCAGCAATAGTCTGTTGCATGAAGATTTGAATTTGGACAAAAAGATCTTGGATCACTAACATAACCTCTTCAGGCATCTGTTTACTCATCTATAAAATGGGGACATGGTTGATGTTTACTTTGTAAACCTCAAGTCAATTTCCTCAGGCTGATTCTTGCAACTTCAAGTCTTATGTCTCAATATCATCACCACATTATCCCTGGAAAAACAAAATTGAAGAAAAGGAAAAAATACTACAATCACGTTTGCGTAACTACAGGAATATATACTGAGAAATGAGTTGTTAGGCAATTCCATCCTGAACATCACAGAGTGTACTTACACAGATTTAGATGGTTCAAGTCAATCATTCCTTTGGGCCTCCTGAGGCAATCAAGAGATGTGGTAAAGACGAGATGTCTGAGACTGCTGCCTCTGCATGATGGCATATTGCTTCACGGTAAACTTTTTTATAGGTAGAAGGAGTACTCTCTAAAATGTTGATAAAAGTCTTGTAAAAAATACATAATCCATTAACATAGCTGCTTATTTTCAGATTCACATACTACACACTATACAAAATTGTATATCCTTCACTTTCATAAGATTTGGAACAAGGTGCATTTGTTAATACCAGCATTGCCACCAATACATGAATAATGCATTGCACTAATGTTGCAACAACTACAGTGTCACTGGGCAATGCGATTATTTCAGCTTCCTTCCAATCTTAAGACATCACCATCTTATATGCTGTCCATCATTGACTGAAACTTCATTATGCAGCACATAACTGCATTTAGAACTAATTGTTTTTGATCTAAGAGTTCATCGAAGCCTTTTTCTGCCAGTATAAAACAGCTCATCCTAGGAGTCAGTTTTAAATAATAAAAAATATATTAATTCTACAAATATCACCCTACCACTAAAACTAGTGCTAGAACCCCACCACCACCACACACACATACACCATCAGTTGTTTTGTCTTCTATTACCTTTGGTTCTACGTGGTCACAACTGTTCAGATTTCAAACACAAGCTGATCATGTTTCTTGCATGCCACCTTAAACCCTCCATGTCTCTCCCTGGCATTAGAAGTGTAAGTCACTGCCAAGTTTCCATGTGTTTGCTCATGCTGGTCATTCTATTTGGAATTATGGGCTCTTTTCTTCTTTCTGGTGTAGTCTTTTATTTTTTTTTAATTTTAGGTTATTTTGCAATTAACACTCCAGTCTTGCTGGCTTGTAGACTACATCTGCTCTTTACATATTTATTTTTAAGTTGACATTATTTTTAGAATACTTTTATGCCTACGGAAAAAAATGAACAGAGTACAGTGTCTCCATGTAACCACACCTAATGTCCTCCATTATTAAAATCTTTCATTAAAATGAGAAATTTTCCACAGTTAATGAACCAACACCACTACATCATCATTTACTAAAGCTTACATTTTGATCAGATTTCTTTGGGTTTTATGTCTATTCCTTTTCTGCTCTGGGATCTCACCCAGGAGAGCACACTACATTTAGACACCATGTCTCCATGAGCTCTGCTTGGAGGTGACACTCTCTCACGCTTTTCTTGCTTTTCATGGTTTGATACTCTGAGAAGCACTGGCCAGATATTGGTATGGTGCTTCCCCTTCAGAATTTAGCTAATGTGTTTTGTATAAAGAGAATGGAGTTATGAACTACCAGGAGGAAAACACAGATGTGAAGAATCATGTTCATCACATCACATCAAGAAAACAAATTACCAACATGACTTGTGACACTGATGATGACCTTGATCACCTAGTTGTGTCATTGCATGTCAGGTATCACAACTGTCTTTTACTTTTAATATTCAACTTAGATACCACCATCTCTGTGCAGCGTTCTTGGATTCTTTCATTTCCTATCAGACTATTTAATCCACTTATTAGTTACTTTTCCTGTGTGTCTGACAAGTGCAAGGTGCTCAGGATAACGTGATTTAAACACACAATTAATATTTGATGAATGAATAACTAATTTCATGACTTGGTGGTTTGAAATAGCTGCATTTCTGCTCATATTTAGACAACATTTATATATTGAGCTCATCTAACCTATGTGGTACTATATTAGAAGTGTTAAAAGACAAAAACAATTTAAAATATGATCTTCATTCTAAAGCAAGGGTTGGCAAAATCCAGTCCTCGGGGCTGAATCCTGCCTGCCACTTGTTTTTGTAAATAAAGTTTTATTGTAACACAGCCATGCTCATTTATTTAACTATTGTCTATCAGTTTTTACTCAAGTGCAGCAGTTGAGCAGTTGAGCAGTTGCCACAAAGTTTGTAGAGCTTGCAAAACTTTAAATATTTACACTCTGGTCCTTTGCAAAAAAGTTTGCTGATTCCTGCTTTAAAGGATTAAATTCAACAGTATACATGGAAACTCATAACACTTGTTAGGTCCTTGTAAAAATAACTCAAAGTGGGAAAGCTAATATAAGAGCCCAATGCATTTGTCTAGGTGTTGTTTGGTTTAGCTATAAATCCAGAGTGTGAATTGATCACTGTGAATGGAAGTCAATAAACACGTATTTATTAAACACACGTTACTGGCCAACAAAATGTCCAGAGTAAGGAATTTATTGATAAACAAGAAAGACTCTTGTTACTAACAAGGGATAGCGCTGCACTATCTGACATCGTAGCCATTAACCACAGGTGCTGTAGAACAATGGAAGTCAGACTAGTTTGAATGGGGTTGTAACAAAAGCACAAAATACACAAGAGAACTGGGCACTGGGGTACACACCTATAATCCCACTTACTCAGGAAGCTGACACAGGAAAATCACAAGTTCAAAGTCAGCCTAAGCAACTTAGCAAGATAGTATCGATATAAAAACTATAAAGGGCAGGGTTATAACTCAGTGATAGAACAGCTCTAAAATATAAAATAAGATAAAAATTTATAAATACTTAGTATAAAAAAGTTAAATATCTAATATCTCTATATTAATTATATATTTATTTTATGCTTATTCTCTTTTCATAAAATAAGCAATCATAAAATGCTATAAAATATATTATCAAATAACTTTCTAACAGAAGCTACTAGAAATTTTAAGATTATATACATGATTCATATTATATTTGCTATTGGATGGCTCTGGTTTAAATTTTAGAAATACACTACCTATACAGTAGCCACTAGTTGCATGTCACAATTTAATTTAATCTAATCAGAATTACAAGTACTGTACTTAAGATTTCAGTTCCTCAAGTCAAACTGGTCATATTTCAAGTCCTATCCACTGTAACCATAGGTGACTAGCAACCACTATATTGATCAGCACAGAACCAATGTAAGTAAATCTTTTCCATTGTTTCAGAAAATTCTTGAGTTCTAGAGCAGCCCCAGCCAGCGCTTCCTAAAAATCTTCACTGATGATGGTAAGCACTCCATTGGGAAAGTAAAGGACTAAAAATTAAAGGAAGAACTGATTTCAGATACATGCATGCAGACTTTTGGAAGTCAATTCCTTTAGGTCTGTGGATCTTCCAATGATCCCATGGGTGTGCTTACAGGAAAGGGACCAAGAACTGCCAGTAGATTCGTGGTTAAGAAGAAAGAGAAGTAACCTGAGGACACTACAAAGAGACAAAATGCAGCTACACATTTAAAATACTGTAGGGAAAACTAGGTTTTTTTTTTTAATATATATATATTTTGGAGTATTTTGACTGGCAGACCAATATAACTGTGCTATGTATTAAATGGATGAAATATCCTTTCCTGGATACCAAGGAAAATCATCCTATTGGCAGGAAGTTGAATTTTCTTTATGATCCCTGTTAGTTTCAGCAGCAATGCAATGTCGGGCACGTAGCCTCACAAGCAATGCACCATAATGAGAACATCCGTGGGGGGAAGTAAGGGAAAACACACTCTAAGGCAGGATGTAGGCACTACCAAAGGCAGAGGGGATTCTGATGTGAGCATCATAGCTTGCTCCCTGGGTGAGAAGGCTATAGGTTTTGGAACATCAGAGAATTGGGTTTTAACTTTATCTCACAACTTGCTAGTGCCAAAATAAAGATGACAGCATTTTGGAACTTTTACTATTTGTTGGACTTTTAGAGTAAATTATCTCATTTAATCCTCCCAAGAACTCTGTGAGACAAGTTCTCTTATTGTCCCCATTTTACAGAGGAGGAAAATGAGGCCTTGATAGAGTAAATATTTTTTGTTGTTGTTGCCGTTTTCAGTGCTGGAGATTGAACCCAGGATCTCATGCGTTACTAGGCAAGTGCTCTACCTCTGAGCTACATTCCTAGTCCAGCTAAAGGCTATATTTTGATGAAGGGTAGAAACAGGTTTTGACAAAACCAGATATTCAAAACTCTTCTCTCCATCTCTGCATCTTATTGTTTCCCAGTAGGTTTGTCTTGCCAGTTAACCTCTACTAAAACTCAGTTTCTTCATCTATAAAATAATTAGAATCATACTTAGCTTGTAGGTTCATTCTAAGTATTCAATCAGATACTCCTAAGAATCAAATTAGGTGTTGACATATGGTACTAATGTGGGTTCAGCCCTGCATGCATAAGGATAACCCAATCTTGACATAATTTTTTATAACAATATGCACCTTACCAAAGTGATATATTTATCTTGTTTAAGACAGACAGAAAGTTTCAGCTGACAGGTAGCCTGCTGCTCTACATGATCATTCAGGAACCAACTTCATTGTCATTTCCAGGTTTCTACCATGGCTGAGTTCCAGCAGGTGGGAAAGGAGAAGAGATGGGGATAAGACACACCTTCTGTCAGAAGACATACACTTAAAAATACTCACCTCATTTGTGCTCAGTGCCACTGAGGAAAACTTGGATTGTTGCCAAATCTAACTGGAAGGGTGACTGGGAAAGGTAGTCTTGCCATATGTCCAACTCCAATTCAATAACCGTGGAAGGAAGAACCATGAAAATTAAGGGAACACAGTAGAGATTGCCAAAATGCCATTTCTCTTCAATATCCTGGAGCCTTTCTATGAGTGTTTCACCTCACATTTATCTCAGTTCCCTGTTTGGCTGGCTTCTGGGCCTGCCCATTAGTGGAGGAGCTCACACCAGGTCTCCTCTGGCCCAAACCCCTTACCTCACTCAGGTCAATAACTGACTACATACATGCTGACACACCTGCCTGCAGCACTATTCAGCTGAATTTCATTGACTGAATTTCTAAGCCTTCCATGGTAGGCAGACATCAAGGACTATCCTTGTAAGTAATTAGGTCTGGAGTCTCTGCCAGTTCCACCCCTAACTTTTGGTGATGTTGTTAAAGTTTCTTCATATCTTAGCTGAATTTTCTTCATCTATAAAATAGGAAAAATAAAGTTTATTCTTCTTTCCTTGAAATAATTTCAAAGTATTTTGCAACTCATAGCACAATGCACTATTAAAATGTTTGTTAAAATTACTATAGTGTACTAAATAAAATGTTAGTACTTTGGGGCTACATATTAAAGTTGATTCTAATTTTCCCAATTACATAATATCCTATATAAGTATATGGATAAATGAAATAACTAAGCCTATGTTTAGCCAAATTTTTTAATGTGCATAAAACATAGAGGTTAAATATCCCTTATCTGAAATTCTTGAAGATATAACTGCTTCTGATTTGGGATTTTTTCAGTTTGGGGAATATTTGCATACAAATAAATGAGAGATATTGGGGTGAGACCATAAACTAAAAATTAAATTCATTTGTTTCATATACACCTTATACACAAAGTCTAAAGGTAATTTCATTTATTTATATGTCCATTTATTTTTATTGGTGCATAATAATTATATATAATTGTGGGATTCATTATGCCATATTCATATATGCACATAATTTTATACAATATTTTTAGCACACCTGCATTTTGTTTGGAACATGAGGTCAGTTGTGGAATTTTCCACTTATGTCATCATTTTGTTACTCAGAAAATTTCAGATATTGGAGCATTGTGAATTCTGGATTCTTGCATTAAAGATCTTCAACCAGCAGTGTCTCACTGGATCCAATGAATTAAATACTTTTAAGTTTTTCTTACAGCATTGATAGTTTGCTTTCAAAAGGATTGCTTCAAGTATATAACAAATTAAACCAGCAAATGAAAATTATAATTTATTTTTACCCTTTCTTGAATAAAAGTTGTCATTAATTTCTAATACATCTCTTTTCACTTAATATCCATAATATGGTGCAATACTTATATTGCTTTGTACCTTCCTGAGGACATTTTGATGCATTTCTTTATTATTTGTTCTTCCTCTCCTTTGAGTGTCTCCATCTGTTCACACTTATTTAGTATATACCTGCCCCTTTTTGTTTAGTTTGTGATTTAAACTCATGAAAAATAAGATTGATGCACACTTTGATAAGTCAGGTAGTCTGATTTGCCTCTAACAGGGTAAGGAAAAGGGAAAGAAAGAGTCAGAACACCAGTGTTCCTGTCTCCAACAGCCTTGAGTTTTCTTCCTGGTTGCTCAGGGTCCTATTTCCCTCAGCAGGTCTCTTTATGGGTTAGTTACTACTTTCTCTTCAGAGAATTGTGTGATGCTCCTACCAATTGTATGGGAAACCACTAACTGATGTTAGATTTGCACAGTGGGTAGTTTTTATAAATGTTTCTCTTAAAAAGCAACATCCCAGAGAAATCCCTGGGAGGCATGTACAGCACAAGGCTCACTAGCAGCTGCCAGAATGTGCTGGAGGTTTCCAGGGTTGAATCTATTGCTCCCAGGGATTGATTCAATTTCTGTTCTGTCAGCCAGAGTAACTGCAGACTTCGGCGTGCTCCATGATTTCATGCACAGAAGGAATATGGCAAAAACAGAAGCCAGGATCCCAGAGAAAAAGTGAGCCAGTGCAACATCATGCAAATGCAACACATTGCTTGATTGAGTGTGTGCGCTCTTTATACTGCAAAGGAAGTGGAGCCCTGAGGCTGATATCTGCACTGTTAAAGTGAATAAATTATTTGTCCCCAATATTAAGAGAGTTGTAGCAAAATTGTGGAATTTACTTTTGCCTTTAAAATCAGAATTGCTGATTTGTTTCAGTATCTGTATCATTCATCCTATAGACTGAGAGCTGGGGATGAGGATTGAGAAGGTGGGATTTAGTGGTATGAAAGGCATTGTCCTGGGATAGGATGGGAGCTCTGAAGTCATTCTCAGCATCGGTACTTACCAACTGTGTGATTGGGGCTGTACCTTCACTGCTTTGAGCTACTTTTACCACTGGAAAATGAGAATGTTGCATCAGAGTCTCTGGCATCCTCTCCAGACTTCAAAATCTGTTCTAGAGACATTTGGACTACTATCTTTTTTTTTCTAACTCCATACACATACACACACACACACACACACACACACACATATTATATCTACTATGTATGTTTATATATAGTAGATATTCTATTACATATATATGTGTGTATATATCTAGGGTAGATATGCCAAAGGAATGTGTGCTTTACAGCAGTTGGTATTGGGATCCATGGATGCTGATAACAATAATAAAAGCAACAATCAACCCTACCACAGACATAGTAACATGTTGAAAAACACAGCTAGAACACTTCAGAGAACATGATCAGGGTGCCTATATAAATCAAGACTAGTTATAAGTTTTCTTATCTTATTTTTGCTTTCTAACTCACAAAAGTTCAACAGACTCTAGAAAAAAGTTGGAAATCAAAGGGTGCACAGGTTCTAAGAGGAAGCAAGGAGGTCTTTGAACTAGTGAACCATTTTAAAGAAACAGAAAATATACATTCTCTTGTTAAGTTACAAAAAATGTAATATAAAAAAATCTGAGATGATCTGCTTCAGGTGTGGGTGATACAGATTTGGTTAACAGTGTTTGAATATATACTGATTCTCATCTTGATTGTAAGTTCTAATGGACAGTTATAGGAGCTTTTATGTAAAAAAGAGAAAGAAAGTTATAAAATTAGGTTTACAAACCAGAAGTTTTAGGTATTGGGATAATCATTTCAGTGCCTTCTAGTCTCATCTTGAGTATGTTATTTCAGATGACAGAAACAGGGCTTTGGGGGAAAGTCAATCTATAAAGCCATAAGGAAAAACCACAAATCCCTGTCTTCATCAGGCTTAAGATAAAGTCTATGTTAAACTTAAATGTAAATGTCATTAACAGTTAAAGAGCAATAAAGAAGAATAAGATTATATCATTTGAAGATAAATGAATGGAATTAGAGAACATCATGCTAAGTGAAATAAGCCAAGCCCCAAAAACCATTTCTCTGATAAGTGGATGATGATACATAATGGGTGTGGGGGATAGGAGAAGAATTTAGGAACTTTAGATTACATAAAGGGAAATGAGAAGGAGGAGGGGATGGAAATATGAAGATAGTGGAATGAGACAGACATCATTACCCTATGTACATGTATGATTACATAAATGGTATGAATCTACAATGCACACAACCATAGAAATGAAAAGTTGTACCCCATTTGTGTACAATGAATCAAAATGCAGTCTGTAAAAATAAAAAAAAACAACAAATTAAAGAAAGAAATTAAAAAACAAAGTTTGCAATGCTTTTTGAAAAACTTTTCAGAGTTTATTTATTTTTTATTTAAACAGAAGCCCACTCCTACCATACTTTATTTTTATTTTTATTTTTAGTTGTAGGTGGACACAATATGTTTAGTTTATTTTTATGTGGTGCTAAGGATGGAACCCAGACCCTCACACATGTTAGGTAAGTGCACTACCACTGATCCACAACCCCAGCCCTATTTTTTATTTTATTATTTGGGTCAAATGTACCCAAATCTTCTTGACAATGAGCTTGTTTGTATGAAAATATTCTACTGTCATCATTCTTTTGTTGTTCAATGTGTATTATTGATTGCCCACTAAGTGACAAGCACCAGTTCAAGCATTGCGGATATGATAGGAAAAGAAAAAACTAAATGACTAGTCTTAAAAAGTATTCTGCTGGAATGAATGCCGACAACAGAAAAACCAACTGGAGAACTCAACAAAGATGAGGTTCTTCTTCAACTCTGCCTTCCAGGCAGTGGGCAATTTCTGAAAAGTTACAAGGAGAAGAACAGGGTATATTTTATGAGGCATATAGAAATTGATCAGGTGGATTTTAGGGGCTACAAATCCAGATGAGATAGGCACTAACCCTGCAGTCTGCTTGTAGTTGCCTGGGGCCTTGAAATCAATATCATCAAACCTTACTATTTGGAATACTAGAAAGGTCAGGCTCCCAGACCCTGTACTGAGCAAGGATGTGGAAGTCATGGTGAAAATTGATGACTATCTCAGGAATGTGTCATAACATGGTGAAACAAAAAATATTAGAGTTCATAAGAAACTTATCTGTGTTTCAGGTACCACACTCAATAAGACTGGGGTTTGAGCACTGAAAAAAGCTTGAAAGCTGAATAGGTTTTGATGCAAGTCAGTAAAATGCAGCTTATTCTCTCATTCTCTTCCCACCGGAACTCTTAATTTTTCCAGCTCCTATTTGTTCCTAGCCACACTTCCTGTTTCTTCTGAGTATTTCCCTTTCCAAGAATATACTTTTGTTCTTTTCTTAATAAAACTAATCCTCCAAATATTAAAGTATATACAATTTCCTCAACAAAAGTTGAAAAAATAAACCTAGAGTAAGACATTTTTCTAACTCAATCATTATTTTGTAGACCTTTTTTCCCCCTTTCATTCACATGTATATAATATATAATGCAGGAAAAAACAAACTAAATACAAAATTTTATTTAAATATAAATTTAATTTAAAGGTTGTCTGGAGCATTCACTTCTATGGCTATTGATATAGTTTTTGTGGAGTCATTCCTAATTTCTTTCCTGCTCAGCATATTATTTCACTGGATTCATACTTTTGCTTTGATGCTCTTTCTGCTTCTGACTTCTAACCATGATTTCATCCTGACTCTACCAGGCCAGGACTTATTATGTAGGCTTGAAGGTATGTTAGGAGAGAGGAAAAGAGGATTTGTCATTTGTTCCCTGAATCTCTGGATAACTAAAAATATTTTGAGAAGCTAGTATTTTTAAATTATATTTATGGTTTAATTCTGAGAAGGGAAAAAGAAGGCTGTGTTCATGTATGTGGTCATCCAATTAAAGATAACAAAAGTAACCAAAGAAAAGAGAAAGTAGAAATACATGTATTTTTCTTCATATTTGCAGGACCTGAATTCTTTTTTTCTATTTTTATATTTTTTTAGAAGTTTTATTGGTGAATTATAATTATATATCACAGTGGTATTCATTAGGTCCATTTATACATGCTCATAACATGATTTGCTCAATTTCCTTCCCCAGTAGCTTTCCTTTCCACTCCCTTCACCCTCTCCTCTCCTCCTTGTTGTACTCTATTGATCTCCCTTCTATTATTATTTAAATTAGTGCATTATCATTGTGGTGCAATTGTACATGGACATAATTTGGTAGATTTTATTTCCCAAAACTTCCCCATGCCCTCCCCTTCTCCCTTCCTCTTGTTTCCCTCCTTCTACTACTCCTTCTACTGTTTTCATGAGATTCCCACTTTTTATTCCTTTTTTTTTTTTCTTTCTCTCCTTAGTTTCTGCATATGAGAAAAAATATTTGACCCTTGATTTCTGAATCTGGCTTATTTCCCTTAGCATGATGGTCTCTATTTCCATTAATGTACAAGCAAATGACATAATTTAATTCTTTTTTTTGGCTTAGTAAAACTCCATTGTGGATTGAAGTTAGAAATAAATGAAAGAGTAAAAAACAGAAACTACTCCAACACCTGGAGATTAAACAATATGCTATTATATGATGAATGGATAACAAAAGATATTAGGAAGGAAATTAAAAAATTCTCAGAGGTAAATGAGAACAATGAAACATCATATCAAAATCTCTGGGACACTATGAAAGCAGTTCTTAGAGGTAAATTTATTTCATGGAGTGCATTTAATAAAAGAAGTAAAACTCAACAAATAAACGACCTAACACTACAGCTCAAAGTCCTAGAAAAGAAGAACAGACCAACACCAAAAGTAGTAGAAGACAGGAAATAGTTAAACTCAGAGCTGAAATCAACAAAATTGAAACAAAAGAAACAATACAAAAAATTGACAAAATAAATAGTTGGTTCTTCGAAAAAATAAACAAAATTGATAAACCTTTAGCCACACTAACAAAGAGAAGACGAGAGAAACCCAAATCACTAAAATTCGGAATGAACAAGGAAATATCACAACAGACGCGACTGAAATACAAAACATAATTAGAAGCTATTTTGAAAATCTGTACTCCAACAAAATAGAAAATTTTGAAGACATCAACAGGTTTCTAGAGACATATGAATTGCCTAAACTGAACGCGGAGGACATACACAATTTAAATAGACCAATTTCAAGTAAGGAAATAGAAGAAGTCATCAAAAGCCTACCAACAAAGAAAAGTCCAGAACCTGATGGGTTCTCAGCCGAGTTCTACAAAACCTTTAAAGAAGAGTTCATTCCAATACTTCTCAAAGTATTCCATAAAATAGAAGAGGAGGGAACCCTCCCAAACTCATTCTATGAAGTCAATATTACCCTGATACCTAAACCAGAGAGAGACACATCGAGGAAAGAAAATTTCAGACCAATATCCTTAATGAACATCGATGCAAAAATTCTCAACAAAATTTTAGCAAATGGCATACAAAAACATATTAAAAAGATAGTGCACCATGATCAAGTGGGTTTCATCCCAGGGATGCAAGTTTGGTTCAACAACAGGAAATCAATAAATGTAATTCACCATATCAATAGACTTAAAGTCAAGAATCACATGATTATTTCAATAGATGCAGAGAAAGCATTTGATAAAATACAGCATCCCTTCATGCTCAAAACACTAGAAAAAATAGGGATAGTGGGAACATTCCTTAACATTGTAAAGGCCATCTATGCTAAGCCCATGGCTAATATCATTCTAAATGGTGAAAAACTGAAAGCCTTCCCCCTAAAAACTGAAACAAGGCAGGGATGCCCTCTTTCACCGCTTCTATTCAATATCGTCCTTGAAACTCTAGCCAGAGCAATTAGACAGACCAAGGAAATTAAAGGGATACGAATAGGAAAAGAAGAACTCAAACTATCCCTATTTGCTGATGATATGATTGTATACTTAGAGGAACCAGGAAATTCCACCAGAAAACTTTTAGATCTCATTAGTGAATTCAGTAAAATAGCAGGATATAAGATCAATGCACATAAATCTAAGACATTTCTATACATGAGCGATGAATCTTCAGAAAGAGAAATTAGGAAAACTACTCCATTCACAATAGCTTCGAAAAAAATAAAATACTTGGGAATCAATCTCACAAAAGAGGTGAAAGACCTCTACAATGAGAACTACAGAACACTAAAGAAAGAAATTCAAGAAAACCTTAGAAGATGGAAAGATCTCCCATGTTCTTGGATAGGAAGAATTAATATTGTCAAAATGGCCATCCTACCAAAAGTGCTATACAGATTCAATGCAATTCCAATTAAAATCCCAATGATGTACCTTACAGAAATAGAGCAAGCAATTATGAAATTCATCTGGAAGAATAAAAAACCCAGAATAGCTAAAGCAATCCTTGGCAGAAAGAGTGAAGCAGGGGGTATCGCAATACCAGATCTTCAACTCTACTACAAAGCAATAGTAACAAAAATGGCATGGTATTGGTACCAAAATAGAAAGGTGGATCAATGGTACAGAATAGAGGACACAGATACAAACCCAAATAAATACAATTTTCTCATACTAGACAAAGGTTCCAAAAATATGCAATGGAGAAAAGATAGCCTCTTCAACAAATGGTGCTGGGAGAATTGGAAATCCATATGCAACAGAATGAAACTAAACCCATATCTCTCACCATGCACGAAACTAAACTCAAAATGGATTAAGGATCTCGGGATCAGACCAGAGACCTTGCATCTTATAGAAGAAAAAGTAGGTCCAGAGCTTCAACATGTCAGCTTAGGACCAGACTTCCTCAACAGCACTCCCATAGCACAAGAAATAAAAGCAAGAATCAATAACTGGGATAGATTCAAACTAAAAAGCTTTCTCTCAGCAAAGGAAACTATCAGCAATGCGAAGAAAGAGCCTACAGAGTGGGAGAAAATCTTTGCCAATCATACTTCAGATAGAACACTAATCTCCAGAATCTATAAAGAACTCAAAAAAACTCTACACCAAGAATGCAAATAATCCAATCGACAAATGGACTAAGGAAATGAATAGACACTTCACAGAAGAAGATCTACAAGCAATCAACAAACATATGGAAAAATGTTCAACATCTCTAGTAATAAGAGAAATGCAAATCAAAACCACCCTAAGATTCCATCTCACCCCAATTAGAATGGCGATTATCAAGAATACAAGCAACAACAGGTGTTGGCGAGGATGTGGGGAGAAAGGTACACTCTTACATTGCTGGTGGGGTTGCAAATTAGTGCAGCCACTCTGGAAAGCAGTGTGGAGATTCCTTAGAAAACTTGGAATGGAACCACCATTTGACCCAGCTATCCCACTCCTTGGCCTATACCCAAAGGACTTAAAATCAACATATTACAGAGATACAGCCACATCAATGTTCATAGCTGCTCAGTTCACAATAGCCAGATTGTGGAACCAACCTAGATGTCCTTCAATTGATGAATGGATAAAGAAAATGTGGTATATATATATATACATTGGAATATTACTCAGTCATAAAGAATGATAAAATTATGGCATTTGCAGGCAAATGGATGAAACTGGAGAATATCATGCTAAGTGAGATAAGCCAATCTCAAAAAACCAAAGGCTGAATGATATTGCTAATAAGTGGATGATGACACATAATGGGGGGTGGGAGGGGTTAGTGTTAGGGTTAGAGTTAGGGTTAGGGAGGGGGGCAAGAATGGAGGAAGGAAGGACTGTATAGAGGGAAAAGAGGGGTGGGAGGGGTGGGGGGGAAGGGAAAAAAATAACAGAATGAATCAAACAACATTACCCTATGTAAATTTATGATTGCACAAATGGTATGCCTTTACGCCATGTACAAACAGAGAAACAGCATGTATCCCATTTGTTTACAATAAAAAAATTAACAAACAAACAAACAAACAAAAAAACTCCATTGTGCATATATACGATTTTCTTTCTTCATTTGTCTGATAGACTTAGTTTGGTCCCATAGCTACCTAGGCTATTGTATCAGTGAACTTAATATATACACACATACATGTGATATGTGTGTGTACACACACACACACACACACACACACACACACACTTTATTCCCTAAGTCCTTACCAGCAGTTCTTTCCTTTTTTTTTTTTTTTTTTTTGGCACCTGGGATTAAACCCAGGTACACATAACCACTGAGCCACATTCTCAGTCCTTTCTACTTTTTTTTTTTTTTTTTTTCAGGCATGTTTTCACTGAATTGCTTAGGATCTTGCTAAGTTGTCTACGCTGGACTCAGACCTCCTGAGTTGCTAGAATTACAGGTGTGCATCACCATGACCAGTCTACTATTTGCATTCTTGAGAATTGCCATTCTAATGAGTGAAATGAAAACTCAGTGTCGTTTTTGATTTGCATTTCTCTGATTGTTAAGGATATTAAACAATTGGTTCATATATTTGTTGGCCATTTATATTAGTTCTTTTGAGAAATGTCTCTTTAGTTTATCTGTTCACTTGTTAATTGTTTTTCTTTCCTTGGTGTTAAAAATTTTTGAATTCTTTATTTATTCTGGATATTAACCCCAGTCTGAATAAGAGTTGGAAAAGACTTTCTCCCTTTCAGTAGGCCCTCTCTTCATGTGATAATTTGTTTCCTTTGCTGTGCAGAAAGTTTTCAATTTGATGGTGTCCCACTTATTGATTCTTGGTTTTATTTCTTGAGCTTTAAGAGTCTTATTAAGGAAGTCAGTGTCTGTGCTAATATGCTAGAGAGCTAACCTGTTTTCTTTTAGCAGTTGCAGAGATTCTGGTCTAATTCCTAAGTCTTGGATAATAATAAGTTTACTTTTGTGCAGAGTAAGAGATAGGGATCTACTTTCATTTTTCTACTTATGAATATCCAGTTTTCCCAGCACCATCTGTTAAGAAGGCTGTCTTTTCTCCAGTGTGTTTTTCCAACTTTGTCAAGGATCAATCAGATGACTGCACCTATGTGGCACAGTCTCTGTGTCTTTTATGTTATTCCATTGGTCTTAATATATGTTTTTATTCTAATATCATGCAGTTTTTGTTACTATAGCTCTGTAGTATAATTTGAGTTTGGGTATTTTGATGCCTCTGGTATCAGTCTTATTGTTCAGTATTACTTCGGCTACTCTGGGTCTTTATTCTTTCATATGAATTTTTGACATTTTTTTCTAGTTCTGTGAGGAATGTCATTGGTATTTTGAAGGGGATTTCATTGAATTTGTAGATTGCTTTTGGTAATATGGCAATTTTGACAAGAGTAATTCTGCCTATCTCCAAGTACATGGGAGGTTTTTCCGCTTTTTAAGGTTTTCTTCAAATTCCTCTCAGTGTTCTATGATTTTGATTATAGAGGTCTTTCATCTCCTTAGTTAGATTTATTCTCAACTATTTGGTTCTATATTTTTGAGGCTTTTGAGAATGGAAACATATTCCTGATCTCTTCTCAGAAGGGTCACTATGGAAGCACAGAAAAATTATTGATTTTTGTTTGTTGATCCTATATCCTCCTAATTTGCTGAATTTATTTATCAGCTCTAGAAGTCTTCTGGTGAGTTTCTTTTGTGTCTTCTTAGTATAGGATCATGTCATCACAAATGGAGATTAGTTGACCTCTTTTCCTATTTGTATTCCTTTAGTTTCTTTCTATTACTTAATTTCTCTGGGTAGAGTTTCAAGAATGATATTACATAGAAGTGCAGAGAGTAGACATTTTGTCATGTTATAGGAAACACATTAAATTGTTCTGTCATCAAAGTACTAAGCAGGCCAAACTCTGCTTGGCTTCTGAGATCGGAAGTGGTCAGTACATTAAATTATGTCCATACACTCAGTTTTTCTCCCTACTCTATGATATTGACTTTGGTTTTTTCATATACACCCTTTATGATGTTGAGGTAAATTCTTTCTCTCCCTAGTTTCTTCAGTGTTTTTAACAGGAATGGTGCTGAATTTTGTCAAGAATTATTTTCTACATCTATTGAGATGTGATTTTTGTCCTTAATTCTATTTATGTGGTGAATTACTTTTATTGATTTGTTAAATCGATTGCATCACTGGAATGAATCCAACCTGATCATAGTGTACAATCTTCTTAATGTGTTTTTGACTGTGGATTGGTAATATTTCATTAAGAATTTTGGTATTTATCAGAAATATTGGTCTGTAATTTTCCTTCCTTGATGTGTCTTGGTGTTAGAGTGATACTGGAATAATAGGATACATTTGGAAGTTTTCTTTCCCTTTCTTTTTTTTTTTTTTTCTTTTTATTGTAAACAAATGGGATACATGTTGTTTCTCTATTTGTACATGGCGTAAAGGCATACCATTTGTGTAATCATAAATTTACATAGGGTAATGTTGTTTGATTCATTCTGCCATTTTTTCCCTTCCCCCCTCCCCTCCCACCCTTCCCCTCCATCTATACAGTCCTTCCTTCCTCCATTCCTGCCCCCCTCCCTAAACCCAACTCCAACCCCAACACTAACCCTTCCCACCCCCATTATGTGTCATCATCCACTTATCAGCGAGATCATTCGTCCTTTAGTTTTTTGAGATTGGTTTATCTCACTTAGCATGATATTCTCCAGTTTCATCCATTTGCCTGCAAATGCCATAATTTTATCATTCTTTATGGCTGAGTAATATTCCATTGTATATATATACCACATTTTCTTTATCCATTCATCAATTGAAGGACATCTAGGTTGGTTCCACAATCTGGCTATTGTGAACTGAGCAGCTATGAACATTGATGTGGCTGTATCTCTGTAATATGCTGATTTTAAGTCCTTTGGGTATAGGCCAAGGAGTGGGATAGCTGGGTCAAATGGTGTTTCCATTCCAAGTTTTCTAAGGAATCTCCACACTGCTTTCCAGAGTGGCTGCACTAATTTGCAGCCCCACTAGCAATGTAAGAGTGTACCTTTCTCCCCACATCCTCGCCAACACCTGTTGTTGAGGAAGACTGCAATTAATTCTTTTTTAAAGGTCTGGTAGAATTCAGCTAAGAATCTAATTGGTTTCAGGCTTTATTGTTTGGAAGAATTTTTATTACTCCCACCTTCGTCTACTTTTGCTCCCACCTTATTGCTCCCACCTTGGTTTGCTTAAGTTCTATCATCTTAATTCAGTGTGGACCTACCCTGTATGTCCAGAAATTTGTCAGTATCCTCTAGAGATTGCACTTTATTGGAATACAAGTTTTCAGAATGTCCCTTAGTGATCCTCTGGATTCCAGATATGTCTGTGTTGATATATCTTCATCATCTCTAATTTTGATTTGAGTCTTATTTTCCCCATTCTTTAGCTTAGTTTGTCTAAAGGTTTATCAATCTTGTTTAACTTCACAAAGAACCGACTTTTTGTTTTATTGAACCTTCATATTTTTAAAATCTTAATTATTTCCTGTCCTCTACTGGTTTTGGAATTAATTTGTTCCTACTCTTCTAGATCCTTGAGACTTACTATTAGATTGTTTAATATAGGCATTGAATTCTATAAACCATGTTCTTAGGACTACCATCCTGGTGTCTTAGAGATTTTGATGCATTGCATCACCATTCTCTTTTGATTCTAGGATTTTTTTTTCCTCTTCTCATTTCTTCTATGATTCATTCCTCATTCAAAAGAGAATCATTCAAATTCCATATGTTTATGCAGTTTCTATTAGTATTTCTGTTGGTTTCTAATTTTTTTCCACTATGATCTGATAAGATGTATGGATTTGTATTAATTATTTTGTATTTACTAAGACTTACCTTGTGACCTTCAGAGTGGTCTATTAGAAAAAAGTTCTTCTATTTATGTATGACCTATCAAAATATGTAAATGCATTCTACTGTCATGTACAACTAACAAATAAAATACAATAAATAAAAAATTAAAAAAATAAAGTTTCTATAGCAGCTGAGAAGAAGTGAATTCAGCTGTGGATGGATGAAATATTCTATAGATGCCTGTAGGTCCTATTGATTTATAGAATTATTTAGCCCAGAAGTGTCTTTCATGACATTTTTGATCTCATGTCTGAATGAACAGTTTTATGGTGGGAGGGGTGTTTTGAAATTATCCAATATTATTCTATTAATAATTATTATTAATAGAATAATAATTATTATTCTATCAGATAATTGTCAAGAAGTGTTTTTTCTTTCTTTTTAAATTTAACTAGGTCCAATAATACTTGGGGCATAAATATTTACTATTATTATCTCCTCTGGTTGGATTTTTTTCCTTTAACTGTAGTGCATTGCCGTTAATCTTCTGATTAATTTTCACTTGAAATCTGCTTTGTCAGATATGAGAAAGCTGCTCTTGTTTGTTTCTAGACTTTATTGTCAAGGTATGTTCCTTTCCATCATTTTACTTTCAGCCTGACCTTGCTTATGTGTTTATGTGTTTCTCCCAAAGAGCATATAGTTGGATCTTGTTTTTAATATACTCTTCCAGTCTGTGCTTTTTTATTAGATAATTGAGACAATAACATTCAGAGTTTTTATGGAAAGATGTCTATTATTTCTTGACATTTCAATTGTTTCAGACACTTAATTTGGTTATATTTTTCATTTGCTTAACTGGTCTTTTAGTGATCTTCATTTACTTGGGACTTCTGGAAAATGTTTTTGAGGTATTTCTTCAAGATTTTACTGTGGTGCTTATTTAATGGTGATGAATTCTTTTTAGTTTATATTTACCTTGAAATGATTTTATTTTCTCTCTAATCCTTTTTTTTTTTTTTTTTTTGGTACCAGGAATTGAACCCAGGGGTACTTAACCACTAAGTCACATCCCCAGTCCACTTTTGTATTTTATTTAGATACAGGGTCTTCTGAGTTGCTTTGGACCTTGCTAAATTGCTGAGGCTGGCTTTGAACTGGAGATTCTTCTGCCTCAGCATCCCAAGTCCCTGGGATTATAAGCATGCACCACATGCCTGACTTCTTTCTAATTCTTAATAATAACTTTGCTAGATGTAGCAATTATGGTGTACATTTTTTTCTTTCAGAATTTGGCTTATTTCACTCCATTCCCTATTGGATTTGATAGTTCGAGTCAGGTTTATTGGTTCAGCAATAAATACGACCTGACATTTTTCTCCTGTGGCTTTTAATATTCTATTCTTATTCTCTATTTTAGGCATTTTGATTTCAACATGTTTTGGAGAAGTTCTTTTTTCATCTTGTCTGTTTGGGTTTTTAAATGCATCCAATTTGTGTTATTATTTTACTGAAAAGTCTCTTAATGTCATTAGCCTGTATCTCCATGCCCTGTTCATCCTCTTCAGTCCCCCAAAACTTTCAAGTTTGGTCTCTTATTGTTGTCCTAGAGTTGCTACATATTCTGATCGAAGTTTGCTTGGGTTTGTTTGTTTGTTTCTTTGTTTTTTGTTTCTTCCTGAGTGCTCAAGATTATATACCCTGTCTTTGAGGAGTGAACTTCTGTTTTCTACATAATCTAATGTGTTGGTGATACTTTCAATGAATGTTTTATTTGATTCATTGTCTTTTCATTTCCAGGAGTTCTAATTGGTTTATTTTCAGAATCTCTACCTCTTTATTGAAATGGTCTTTCACCTCTTTTATTTGCTATCTTAGTTCATACCTTAGATTGTTTTTATCATTAATGATCTTAATAGTCAATAGTTTGTAATGTTTCTCTAGAATTTCATCCCCTTCAATATCTGTAGGTGCCTTTGTTGGGGAACTATAAAATTGTGTATGTGTGGGGGAGGTGGATTTGTTTGCCTGTTTCCTCATGTTTTCAAAGGTCATATATTTGTGCATCTGGTGAGATAGATTCCTTTTCCTCTTTTATGAGGTGGTCCTTTGGTGAGTAGTTCTGTCTTTTGTAATAAGTTGCGGACTATCTCTATATCTTAGCTTCAACACACAGGATCAACATAATACAAGATTTAATTTCCACTTCCAAAGATTCTTAGTTTTCCACTGTAGAACTGCTGATTTAATTCACTCTTGGAGAGCTGCTGCAACAATGTGGATTCCTCTGAGTCTCCATTAACAATGTGGATTCCTCTGAGTCTCCATTTGGAAGCCTGTCTGTTTTTGCCACACGAGTGAATTTCCTTGCATAAAACTTAAGGGTTTCATACATGGGGCATGGTCATCAGTTTGAGATTTTTGTCCTCTCCCCTATTCTCTATATTAAAGTATTGTTGAAGTTTGAGCATGATTAGTTTATGTATGGGTTGTATTTTGGGTGTTCTTGGGTAGGAAGTCAGCAGAAGTTCCAGCACCTCACAAAAAGGGGAGAAATAATGGGCAAAAATAGCAACAAACACATACAGTGTTAAAAGTAATACCTGATACCTACTATAACATCTACAGCACTAGTTACCACAAAAAGAGGAAATGGGAGGATCAGTAATTAACAGTGGCAAATGCCATAGCTTAAGAGAAACTACATCAAATTCCCCAAAGAACTGGGCAGATGCCAATAAAATAAGATAAAAACAAAGGGTATGTGGATCTCAGGAGCTTCCTGAGAATTCCAGTCATAGGACTCAGTAACCGGTCCTGCACAGGTCTTGCACATACTCCACCACTCACACATGGTACCCTCCTCAGGTTCAGTTTCTGAGTGCAGTTGTACTCACCTGTCCACTTTCTGGTCCCATAAGCCTAGAGACTCAAAGGAAAAGTCAGCCCTTCCACATTGTCAGCCTAAATGCCCTCAGGCAAAATCCTTTCTGTGCCCCTCTAAATCACACTCCACTAGTTACATTCTAGACCTTATCAGAGAAATAATTTGGCTTTTGGTTTTTTGGAATTGGGTTATTTCACTTAGCATAATATTTTCCAACTCCATCCATTTACCTGAAAATGCCATAATTTTGTTCTTCGTTAAGGTTGAATAATATTCCATTGTGTATATGTACCACCTTTTCTTTATTCATTCATCTGTTGAAGGACACCTAGGTTGGTTTCATAGTTTAGCTATTGTGAATTGAACTGCTATACACATTAATGTGGCTATGTCACTGTAATATGTTGATTTTAAGTCCTTTGGGTATGAACCGAGGAGTGGGATAGCTGGGTGGAATGGTGGTTCCATTCCAAGTTTTTTGAGAAATCTCCATACTACTTTCCAGAGTGGCTCATCAGTTTGCAACTCCACCAGCAATGTATGAGTGTACTTTTTCCCCCACATCCTTGCCAACACCTATATTGCTTATATTCTTAATAATAACCACTCTAATTGAGCTGAAATCAAATCTTAGGGTAGTTTTGATTTGCATTTCTCTAATTGCTAGAGACATTGAACATTTTTTCATATACCTGTTGACTGTTTTTAAATCTTCTTCTGTGAAGTGTCCGCTCAGTTCCTTAGCCTATTTATTGATTGGTTTATTTGTATTCTTTTTTTTTTTTTTTGAATTTAAGTACTCAGAACTTTTAATTCAGTAATAAAAGTGGATCTGATATACATTATATAAGTAATATTTCTAAGCACTTTGCCTATATTAATTTACATCTTTATCAAATCTTCAACATCCTTTTATACAAGGTTCTTGTGCATCTTGTTTTTTTTTATTATTATTATTGTATACAAATGGGATACATGTTGTTTCTCTATTTGTACATAGAGTCAAGGCATACCATTTGTGTAATCATACGTTTACATAGGGCAATGATGTTTCATTCATTATTTTTTTCCCTTCCCCCCCACCCCTCCCACCCCTCTTTTCCCTCTATACAGTCCTTCTTTCCTTCATTCTTACCACACTCTTTATCCCTAACCCTAAACCTAACCCTAAACCTAATGCTAACCCTTCCCACCCCCTAATATATGTCCTCTTCCGCTTATCAGCGAGATCATTCGTCCTTTAGTTTTTTGAGATTGGTTTATCTCACTTAGCATGATATTCTCCAATTTCATCCATTTGCCTGCAAACGCCATAATTTTATCATTCTTCATTGTGGAGTAATATTCCATTGTATATATATGCCACAGTTTCTTTATCCATTCATCAACTGATGGGCATCTAGGTTGGTTCCACAATCTGGCTATGGTGAATTGAGCAGCAATGAACATTGATGTGGCTGTATCTCTGTAGTATGCTGATTTTAAGTCCTTTGGGTATAGGCCAAGGAATGGGATAGCTGGGTCAAATGGCGTTTCCATTCCAAGCTTTCTGAGGAATCTCCATACTGCTTTCCAGAGTGGCTGCACTAATTTGCAACCCCACCAGCAATGTATGAGTGTTCCTTTTTCACCACATCCTCGCCAACACCTATTGTTGCTTGTGTTCTTGATAATCGCCATTCTAATTGGGGTAAGATGAAATCTTAGGGTAGTTTTGATTTGCATTTCCCTTATTACTAGGGATGTTGAACATTTTTTCATATATCTGTTGATTGCTTGTACATCTTCTTCTGTGAAGTGTCTGTTCATTTCCTTAGCCCATTTGTTGATTGGATTATTTGTATTCTTGGTGTAATTTTTTGAGTTCTTTATAGATTCTGGAAATTAGTGCTCTATCTGAAGTATGGTTGGCAAAGATATTCTCCCACTCTGTAGGCTCTCTCTTCACATTGCTGATAGTTTCCTTTGCTGAGAGAAAGCTTTTTAGTTTGAATCTATCCCAGTTGTTGATTCTTGCTTTTATTTCTTGTGCTATGGGAGTCCTGTTAAGGAAGTCTGATCCTAAGCCAACAAGTTGAAGATTTGGACCTACTTTTTCTTCTATAAGATGCAGGGTCTCTGGTCTGATTCCGAGGTCCTTGATCCATTTTGAGTTGAGTTTTGTGTAGGGTGAGAGATAGGGGTTTAATTTCATTCTGTTGCATATGGTTTTCCAGTTTTCCCAGCACCATTTGTTGAAGAGACTATCTTTTCTCCATTGCATATTTTTGGAACCTTTGTCTAGTATGAGAAAATTGTATTTATTTGGGTTTGTGTCCATGTCCTCTATTCTGTACCATTGATCTACCTGTCTATTTTGGTACCAATACCATGCCGTTTTTGTTACTATTGCTTTGTAGTAGAGTTGAAGATCTGGTATTGCAATACCCCCTGCTTCGTTCTTGCTACTTAGGATTGGTTTATTTGTATTCTTGGTGTAAAGTTTTTTTGAGTTCTTTATAAATTCTGGAGATTAGTGCTCTATCTGAAGTGTGTGTGGTAAAGATTTTCTCCCACTCTGTAGGTTCTCTCTTCACATTGTTGATTGTTTCCTTTGCTGAGAAAAAGCTTTTTAGTTTGAATCTATCCCATTTATTGATTCCTGCTTTTATTTCTTATGCTTTGGGAGTCTTGTTAAGGAAGTTTCGTCCTAAGCTGACATGATAAAGATTTGGGCCTACTTTTTCTTCTATTTGCTGCAAGGAGCTCAATTCACAATAGCTAGATTGTGGAACCAACCTAGATGCCCTTCAGTAGAGGAATGGATAAAGAAACTGTGGTATATACACACAATTGACTATTATTCAGCCATAAAGAAAAATAAAATTATGGTATTTGCAGGTAAATGGATAGAATTAGAGAATATCATGCTAAGTGAAATAAGCCAACCCCAAAAAACCAAAGGCCAAATGTTTTCTCTGATAAGTGGATGATGATACATAATGGGGCGTGGGGGTGAGAGGTAAGAGAAGAATGGAGGAACTTTAGATTACTTAAAGGGAAATGAGAGTGGGGAGGGGTGGGGGTAGAAAAGATGGTAGAATGAGACAAACATCATTGCCTTATGTACATGTATGATTACATGAATGGTGTGAATCTACATCATGTACAATCATAGAAATGAAAAATTGTACCCCATTTGTGTACAATGAATCAAAACTCAATCTGTAAAAATGAAAAAAAATTATCATTAGGCAACATACCTCACTAAGAAATTGTAGATGAAAAATCACTTTATATAATTAAAGATATAATGGTCAGTAGCAGAAGTCACTAACATCTGATGTGAAAGCTTGTTTTATGACTCTGAGAAAATCAATTAATCTGCTGCATTATCAATACATCAAAGAGGGAACATTATCTGTTTATCTCAAAATCTACCAAACTGCATCTGATAGAGTTTAACAAACTTTCTAAAAATTTGTTAATTGATTTTTCTTCAGTTTGATAAATAATAATAATTGGATAAAATAAGCAGCCTATATTGCCCCAGGAAAAGGATTCTGACTTTACCTATTATTATGTAACACTTTTTTTCAAACCTAGCAAATGTAATGACAAGAAATTTATATACATGTGAAATATAAGTGCATACATGTAATTAAATATATAAAATTAGAAAATATAATTATCATAATTTGAAGATAATATGACTGTTTATCTAGAAAACCCAAGAGAATTAACTAAAGAAAAAATAAAAAGGAACCACCATAATTAATAAAAGAATCTCTAAAATGGTCAGTTTTAAAGTCAGGGTAATAAACATTTTTTCCCAATAATCGACAATATCCATTAGATTCAAACATAAATTATAATAACATTTACTCTAAAATAAAAACTGCTGAATGTCTTGGAATTCTTGTATCAATAAGTCTTTTTAGGATCCATTCAAAGGAAATTACCATCTTTTTCTGCTACTTAAGATTTAATAAATGGTAAAACAAGGAATGTTGTACTACAGAGATTGAATGGTAAATGAATATGAATTACCACATGTTGATGTATGAAGATAATGAAACTCCAATTAAAATCACAGAATGACTTATTTGGAGATGGGGTATTTGACAAAATATTCTAAATTTCACCTGGAAGATTTACTTTATAATTGACAGAATTTTCTTTCTAGAAAAAAAAAATTGAAACCTGTAAAAGTTTAATTTATTCAATACCAAAAAATTAAAAAGGAACTAAATACATATATACATATACACATATATTTACATAAATATATATATACATATTCATTGCCTTATGTATTGGTGTGATTATGTCACCTTTATAAGTGTGTATTATATACACATATGTTTATTTGTTGGTGGGAATGTACTTTGGTATGACTTTTCTGAAAGTCACCTTATGTATGCATTTATACCACATTTTTCTTTCCAGGATTTTGTTCTATGAAAATATTCAAGAGCATTCATCATATTATGGATAAAAACATGTCCATACCAGTGTAGTGTATAACAGACAAAATTAGAAAAAAAGAAAACCTAAACCTCCAAGTATTAGGTATTTTATTAAATTAGACTACATTGATAATGTCTAATCTCACATAAACATTGAAACCAATGAACAAGAATATTCAATGAAAAGGATTTTCTCAAAAGGAATATGAAAAGTATTATGTATGTAGGGAGCCCAAAAAATGACCAGCTTTTAGGACTGACTTTTTTCCTATTGATTTACAAGCTCCCTACTCTGATGAAAAACACATGATTTTAATAATGTTTCTATAGCTGACAAGGACTTCAGATGGTCCCTTGCTTAATTCATTTATTTTTCTCATGAAGGGCTTGATCTTACTCTCAGTCAAGTTCTTGAAGCCCAATGTGACTTGGCTACATTTCTTTGCCTTCTACAAGTAAAAAGGAAATGAGGATCTGAGCCAAGAAGTAAAGTGGAACTGTGATAGTCGTAAAAGATTTGAGGAAGCTACAGAAATGTAGACACCAAACAGACCAAGTGTATGGCAAGGAGAGGCACTAATGAGATCTCCCAGGTTTCCTACAAGCATTACAGATAGTCTCACAGCCTGTTCTCTTCAATAGCACTTTACACAAAAATGTGAAAAAAAGTTTTAGCAGTCCAATAATTAAGAATTACTTACGTAAATTATGTAATGCTTTTTATTGGGGTTTTATGTAGCTATCACAAATATTTTGCATTTAAAACATTGGAGATTTATGCTACAATACTCTCTCTCTCTATATATATATATATATAATTTGTGAAACTGTACATACAATTTCAACCTTGAAATTTTTTGGGGGAAAAATATTGGCAAGAACTTTCAAATATTTTTCTTTTTATCCAGGGCCAGGGTATCAAGTCTTAGCTCCCCCACTGATAACAACACATGAAGCTGAACTCACCATATGGCAGTTTGTGCTTAATAAAGTCTTCAGAGTGCTGCCACGAAGGGCACTCTATGTGTATTTTGTTGATCCTCTCAGGCATCCTACAATATAGGGACAAAAGGGCTAAGTAACTTTCCTGGAATCCACCTATATTAAAAGACAGAACTGGGATGGAACTGGGACTTGTTTAAATCTAACTCTCAGTGCCTCTTGTCATCTAATGGCCCCTCAAACACTGGAAAATACAGTTATGAAAGCATTTACTGGTGGCTTTTTTTATTTTCCAAATTTCTAAAATTAGCATATATTGCTTCTAAAATCAGAAGGAAATCTTCGTGGGTTTTTTGTGTAGGTTTGTTTCTGCTGATGTTTTAATAAGTAAGACAGTTCTGGAGTTAACGATATAAACCAGCTTGAGTGTGAAAAATAAAAACAATATTGATAATTTCAGGCTCTTGGCCTGAAATTTACTCAGTTAAATTGGCCTGAAATCTTACTCTCAGTCAAGTTCTTGAAAATTGTCTGAAAGTTAAATTCACACAATTTAACTTTGGGGACCAGGACATTCTGAAATGTCTCAGAGGTGCATACACTTTTAAAATTTCACTCTTCCATTCCAGTCAGAATTACAATTGGATCAATGTGTGATTTGTGATACTCTGACTTGATGATGTGGTCATGGAGCCATAGTCTGGTTAATATGTCTAAAATGCCTCTTCCATTTGCTTTAAGACTGGAGGAAGTTTTGCATGTTTTGTTTTGTTGGTTTATTTGGATGCCTCATGCACCTTTTAACACCTCAGATGTGGCCTTTGGCTGAGGAGGAAGAGTGGCTGGACTGGACTAAAGTCAGAGCCCTGATGCCCCTCCAGGTCATCTGCTTAACCTTGTACTCATTCATATCATCTTCTACAAAAAGCTTTCACTCTGTGCCCTTGAGTTGGTCAATGCAGAAGACAATGCATTACTTTTGCAGCAAATATACAAGATGACTTCTTTGTGCCTTCAATGACTTCTCTCTCTCTCTCTCTCTCTCTCTCTCTCTCTCTCTGCTCAGAGCAGAGGATTATTTCTTCTGACCTGGAAAAAGAGCTCAGATTTTTTTGACATCTCTTCATAAAGTCTTTTTCTTTCTCTGCATGACTCATGTTTATGGAGCCCTCCCTTCTTAAGGCAAATGCTACCTTTGATGTGTTATTCCATTAGTTCTGACACTTAAGAAGTGGTAATAAATCAGACATTTGTGTATCCATGATCTACTCCTGTACTTTGAAAGCATCCTCTTAATTGTCTTGAAAAGCCCAGGCTGGCTGGTTCGGCTGCTGTATTAAACATGCCGTGTCACTGTACCTCGTCAGGAATTGCACTCCCGAATACTGTGTCCTGCTAAGAGCATGTTTCCACCTCTATGTGACTCTGAGGGCCCATTTGTAATCACCATAAACCGGAAGGAAAAGCCATAAGGCTACCATCAGCCCTGCAGAGACATTGGAGCAGAAGAGTCTAATTACAGAAATTAAGGTCTGGAAGAGACACGGGTTGCAAGTGAAAGATCTGCTAGCACCTTGAGAGCCATCATCCAAGTATCTTTGGGTTGGAAGAACGGAAATACACTAACATTAATTAGCCTGCTGCACCAGAAGAGAATAATTTAAATGCAAAAGATAATCTCACTGCCCTTTTGATGGGAGAAAGTTGTCCTAGATTGAAAGTTTGATTTCTGTGTCGGGGGCCCATGTGCCTCTATGTTAAGAGCAGCCTGGGAAGTTAGAAAGAGCCCAAAAGGGCATAAATTTTGAATGATGGTTCTGACGCTTTTAGTGTGATCACAGGAAACTGACCACTCCTCTTCAGAATCCCTTTTCAGTTTTCTCTCTTAAAAGTGGTGAAAGAATATTCATTTTAATGAGCTACCATGAGAATTAAATAGAAGAAAACTGATGCTCTCTCTGACACAGGAGAAAGTCGGCAGGCACATTAACTCTGCAGAAATATCTGAGTTTTGCTGTGTCTATGCCCAGGCAAATGCACACACATAAATTTTTACCAATTCCTTTTCATGTTGGTGTTGCCATTTAGTCAACACTGCAGGCTGTTATTAAAAGCCTTCCAAACACAATAGCAAGGGATGGTCCACAAAGGAAAGCACACACTGCAGAGAAAGCTATTGAGATGTGTACATTCACCTCCCTACACCCTTGACCTCCAGAATCAGATGGGTAACTTCTCCTCTCTTCATTTCCCTTTCCTGTGTCCACAGTGAGGGGAAGTTTCTTGCAACCCTTTAGAGATAATGTGACACAGGGCACACAAGAGCGGAAGGGAGAAAAGTATTTCAACAAAAGCCTGGAACTTGGGTTTAGGTAAATTCAGGAAGGAGAGAGATAGGAAATGGCAGCAACCTTGCCAGAAACTGAAGGAAAAGGATTCTGGCACAAGCCCCAGAGCAAAATGTTAGGTCAACTATAATAACGGCTGGGTGAAAAACCTTCAACTCAAAATGAAAGCTGCAATGACACAAAGAAACTTATCAAGGCAACCTTTGAAAGCAGTTAAGAAACCCATTCTTCTTCTCTAAAGAAAGTCCTCAGACAAAAGAGATTTCTGATCAGCTTATGTGGAAGTCCACGTAGGATAAACTCTCTTCACAACCTCATAAGGCAAGTTTCTTTGCCAAACTTTTATTTACGAGGAAAAAGAGAGGAAACAGAAATTTAAAATTGAAACAGAGTAGCTTAAACACACCTTATCTCAATTAAACAGTTTTAATGGGTGGTTTCTATTTTTTAACCATTTTTTCATCACTTAAATGTCCTTAACTATTATAAAGGGCACTGACAGGATACAGTGATTGACGCATGAACCAGTTCATATGTAAAACCAGAAGAAATGTGTCTTAGTCTGTGAAGCACACTCACTTTAAAATTTAAAGATGAGAGAGAGAGTGGTTTGGGGAGAGGAAAGTTGTTGTTGTTTTTTTTTAAAGACTAAACAAGTTCTCCCGGCACTAGAAATGCTCAGATTCTGAGAAAGATTTTAATCACAAGATCAGAGCTATGTCGTGGCAGAATAAGACTGGCTAATCTCAGAAGACCCATGTCTGAAAAGATTATCTTTCCCTGCTTCCATGGCCTGAATATTTGTGTCCCCAAAATTCAAGTGTTGAAATTTCAGCCTCCAAGGTGATGGTATCAAGAGGTAGGGGTCTTTGGAAGGTGACACTGGAACCATCATGAATGGATTAGTGTCCTTATAAAAGGGACCCCAGAAAAGAGTTTCTTTCCTTCTTTCTCCCTCTCTCTCATTCTCTCTTTTTCTCTCTCTCTCTCTTTCCTTCTCTTCCTCTCCTCTCCTCTCTCTCTCTGATATGTAAAGATACAAGACAGCAGTCTATAACAGAAGACAGCTCTCACCAAAATCTCACCATCTTCGTACCACCCTGGTATGGGTGGACTTTTGCTCTCCAGTACTATAAGAAATCAATTTTTGTTATTTATAAGGCATCCAGTCTACAATACTTTCTTATAGCAGACTACGTTAAGATAACTGCTCTAAAGTTTGATTCCAATTCACTGGAGTCACAATTCTATATTGAGTTTCAAATGAACTTCCAAATGAACTAGCTCATCTTGCACAGGTGTTACACACAAGAAAATGTCTTGGAAGGAAGCTTTTCTTGGTATAGACCAGGTTCTGATTTTTACATTGTCACCTAACATGCCGGCTTTTTAGTAATTCAAAATCTTTTGATCAATGTATCAAAAAGTAAGACCCCAAAAATCCACAGTGGAAAGATTCTAAGGTTAACACTTTAAAAGAGTTGGGTAAGTTCTTCATAATAATTTCCCCCATTTTATGGTAAAGTAAGTGGAAAGATTCTATTCTTGGTTGCATTAAATAGCTACCTATCTTCCCCCAGGGATGGTAGGGAGAATCATTAGCTCTCAGTAAAACTTCTAACAGCCCTGAAACATATCACATGCTCTATGGAAAGTTGCTGGCACAATCACTGGTGGCCACAAGTCATTCTGACTTACAATTTGAGACTCAAATCTGAATCCACACTTGTCTAGTTCATCTATTTTAAACTTTTTTACCTGGGACTCATTTAAGTCCCTCAAACATGATTTTCACACATACTTTTGGAACCATAATTTAAAACAGATTATTTCAAAAATACCTAGTAAAAATTCACCCATCCATTTTTCAATGACTCAACAAAAAATATATTTTCGAAAAACTTTTTATTTATATAGACAATGATAGCTGTCACATACTGTGTACCATGCAATGACCTGCATTATTTTTCATTTAGGCTTCATGTTAAAACTGTGAGGTAGTTATTGTTATCTTCATTTTATGACTGAAAGATTTTGATTCCAAATTGAAGGAAGTTGGTCAATGTTGTTTCCACAATAAATGACATCTTAAATTAAAGCTAATTTGTTGTTGTTTCCAACATCCATATTCCACACTATCCTGCCTTGTACTTTACAGACTTTCCCTTAATCACAAGAGTCTGTTCTCTCACTGCAATTACTCCATTTTGAAGGGTAACGATGACAATCTGAATAGTCAAAGATACTTTCCATAGTATGGTTTACAAATTTGTTTCAAACTGGACAGACACAGTTCTTGTCTTTCCAGGCCTTAGAAAGACTGTGTGATCTGCTTCAGTCCTACCCACCACCATCACCGCCTGGCACCCCTTCCCCAAGTCCCTCTTCTTCATTGCTAATCCACCTGATTTATGCTCAACCAAGTACTGAAGGCATTGATAAATCCTGCCTCACAAAGTAGTAAGATCTAGAAATTAAAAAGAAAAGAGAACTTCATATATGAACATTGACTTTTTCTTTCTGTCCTGCTAAACATTGTCAGTTAGAAAACTAAAAATAATAAGAGGCTCCAAAAGTTTCCAAGACACATAAGTGACAGGATGAAAACCATTTGCTTTTTTAATTAGACCTTTAGTCTTAACTGTTGAAAAAACAATGTGAATCCCTTTCTAGTTATAGTTAAGACTGTCCTTAACTCTACAGCTTTTTTAAAAAAAATAATAATTATGTACTTGAATCTCATGCCCCAATCTTAAGCAGTTGGAATGTAGATTTCCTGTTTCTCTCTACCCACTGACTTCACTTTACATTCTTCTCAGCTGATGTGTTTTAAATCTGAGTATGTTTTCTTTCTTTTATAGCTTGATATTATGCAAGAATTTCGCCAGTTCTTCCAACCTCATGCCACACATGACATTCTGTCCCCATCAAAAATCAGATCATTTCTCTCAAAGGGAACTGGCATCAAGGCAAACTGGAGATGAAAGAAGGGTTAAGTTTACTTCCAATATTAGAGAACGATTTGAAAATAAATGTCGAGGTTAAAAAGTCCAGATGGCAATTCAACTGTATCCTACCATAAACATGATTTGATTTATGGGAATTACTAATGGTATCTCAGTTTAGATCAGGACGGCTTGGCTTTCTCTCATCTGAGTTTTAAATTCATCAGATACTTTTACTCCCGCTATCAATCCTTCACTACAAAGAGACACTCCTAATCAAGAATTTGGGAGTATTTTAAAATGCAGAAATTGATGAATGTTAACTACCCTAATCCATGCAAATTACTGTCTGTTGTCATTATTTATAACCTGGCGGATGTACTTATTCAAAATATCCTCAAAGAGCTCTGACAATTCATGTGTCCAGTGGTGAATCATCTTTTGCTCTTTTTCCCTCTTTTATAAGGGATCACACTGAATTAGTTTTCACTTTTTTTCTTTGCCTGACATTGCAATTATTAGCTTTCTTGGCTTTGTCAGAAAAATCCATTGGAAATGTTTATCTCCTGGGGCAAATCTCAGGGAAACAGCATGTTTATCACTTCAAGGGGCTGTAATCCAAAGGCAGCCCCAGGCCCACCAGTTTTATAACACATGAACTGGAGGAGAAAGTGTCCATGTGATTGAGCAGCAGTGATACAATAATCCCCTATCACGAGTCTCACGGTCTCCCCAGCCTGTCTTTGTTCTCTGACCTCTTTTGATTAAATGTACAAGCTGAAATAATACTAGTTTAATCTCTTATTTCCATCTAACTATATTCAGTTCACAAAGTATTGGCCTAGAGAATGAACAGCCTTCAGGATTAGGTCTCCTTCCACAGTAAGAATCAGTGAGTTTTATGAGGTGAATGATGATAAGCATCTAATTTGAATATCATACCAGGAAAGAGGACCATTTGAATCAGAAGATGGTTGTAATGATCAGCTACACTTTACTTTTTGTTGCAAGGATAAGCATAACTGAGGCATCTCCTCTACGATAGGCACATCGATTTGTATTGTATTTCACGTTATTTCAAGGTCCGATTCTCATGTCACATCCATTATGAAACCTTTAGGTGTTCCTGTAGGAGAATTTACTGCTCTAATTCCTGGGCAATATGTTGAACACCCTTTGATTCACTCAATCCTCAACACAATTTTTTAAAATTCTAGGAACTGTGTTAGAGCTTGAAGAATAATCAGGGACAAGACACAGTCCATGTACTGGGAGAGAAGTACAAAATCCATACGGGGTGCATAGCTCATAACATGCCAAGGGTATGTAAGAAGGGCATCATCATCATTGGACTAAGGCCAGAATCCTCCAATGTTCACAAAGACACTCCTATGTATGTTAATGGGAAGAAGAATGAAAATATTTCATAGCTGAAGCAAAGAGAGAGTCAATGCTTTGTCCTTTCAGAAGTGAAAGAATATATGTGGGGGGAAATCACATGCATAAAAATGGATTCAAGCATAGAATTCAATTAATAAATTATTAAAAATCCTATATAGACTGGATAATTAACCAGAGGTTAATTCACAAAGGATTAGGGATTTGTCTGTTATTAAAATGGGAACAACTAGAGCTAAGACTTACAGGTCAATGATGTTGGACATCTGAATGCAGCAGATGGTTCTAGGAATGAGGATAAGCAGACAGCAGACAATTATTAGGAGACAGACTCAATAGGTAAGTTGTCTTCTTGGGTATTGGGACAAGATATTGATAAACACAGAGGATAATACATAAGTTTCTAACCTGAGGAATACAAAGGCAGTGATATTTCTGGTTGAGATGGAGAACTCAATAGAAAGAACCAATTTGGAGAGAAAATACAGAGTTTGATTGTTTGGGTGTTAAGTTTAGGTTGCCGCTGAAACATTCATTTGGGATATGGAAGAGGTTGACTGTTCCTCTGGTGGGTGGTGGGTTTACCTTCAGAAAAACATCTAGACTGCAGATTGCTCTTTGGAATGACCATGACAGAGATGGCAACTGATGAATGAGATTACTTAGGAAATGTACATGGCAGAAGAGAAGAGAGTCGAGGAAATATAACAGTTCTGATTTGGATCATGAACTAAAAGATGTGCCAAAGAGCTGAGAGGAAACTCAGAATGGGAGTTTATCACCACAGAGACCAAAGGAAAGAAACATTTCATTTCAAGAGGAGGATGATGCCAAGATTGGTATACTTCGAGAATGTAAAGTGAAATTGAGAACTCGTAAGTATCCATATAACTTTTAGTAGTAACAAATTCATTAATTAGGGCATTTTTAGGGAGTGGAGAGCCAAAGACAAATTATAGAGAAGTGGAGACTGAGGGATGGGAAAGAAGGAAGCATGCCAATTTTTCTAAAGCTCTTGGATAAGGGTGATAAGCACCTTTATTATAGATCATGTGATTCCTTTTCATCTATATTCTCCCTTTCTGCCCAGTTCCCCACCCCACAATATTAGATTGAGTTTTTGTAGTCAGTCAAGGTTTTAATTGATTTGGAGATTCTCAGTAGCTAGGCTAGTGCTTGGGACTCCACAATAGATTGTTAAATGAATGAACAACAGGGGCAGAAGTGACAAGCACTCTTTCCATACTATTTTCTAGGGAAACACCAATTATTTGGATGGAAATTATTTGGGGGCACTGGAGTACAAAACTGTGGAGAGTAAATTAAGTCTCTGTGAGGCCAGGATGTCATGTATTTAATTACACCTTGAAGAAAATTCAATGATATCCTTCTCTCTGATGGAAAACTGACTTTCCAAATAATTAAGTGAATTAAAACTTGTGTATGACAAAATTATTATACTAGTAACAGTCCCACTGAAAGTACATGAGACTGTCATGGCAATAACTAAAGAACTAAAGAAATTTATGCGGACAGGAACTCATTTGCTGCTTGAGGCTCAAAACCAGGTGAACTAAATGCCTCAAAGCACCAGAGGAACCAGGAGGAGACTTCCCAGAGACCTGTGGTTCACTGACTTTTGGGATGTATATAGCATGGAATGAAGTGTGCTGTCAAAACTTGGTGATGAAGTAGTTTCAGCTCCATTAAAATATTCCTTTAAAAGATAAAGAATGACAGATTGAATATAGGAAGGATTTGTCTTATGATTTTGGGGATTTGGAGCTCAAGAGGTACAATGTTGGTAGCAATTTAATTTGGATGTGACCAGCTTAGAGATGATGACTTTAGCAGGCAAGGTGGGTGGGAGAAATCAGAGGGTAGCTATCACTGGAGGAGGAGAGGACTGACCTTCGAAACTCATGGGAATCTAGCATTGACCACTAGGCAGGGAAAGAAGTCTCCAAGGGACCTGAGAGAAGTTGTCTCTGCTGCAGGATATGTGCCTCCAATTTCTAGTTCTCTTTTGCATCTTTGACAAAGGAAAATTCACCAAATTAAGATCTCAAGATTTTTCAAAATTGTGTCTCCTTTAAAATAATCTTCAATGTATTATATTTATTGTTGGTGGACATTGAGTACCTGTGATAGAGTCTGTCAGAAGTAATAATTAGTGCTTAAACTTGCATGTCATAAAATGTCCACCATCAACTTGAAGAGAAGTAACTGATGCCTGTTGTAGTTTATATCTGAAGTGTTCACCAAAGGCTCATGAGTTTTCCATCCTGTAGCACTGTTGGGAGTTGGTGGAACTTTCAGGATACAGGGCCTCATGGAAGTTAGAGTTTTGAGAGTGTGCTCTTGAAGAGGATATTGGAACCCCTAACCCTTTCTCTTTTGCTTCATGGCTGGCATGAAGTGAGCAGCCTCCTTTGCCACATAGTCCTCCATAATGTACTGCACCTACACAAGCCTAAAGCAAGAGAGACAAATAATCATTGACTGAAACCTCTGAAACCATGAGCCAAAATATACCTTATCTTAAGTTGATTATTTCAGGTATTTTGCCACAGTGACAGAAAGCTAATAGAATTTCCATACATAAAATGATCCTGGGTCACATCCTACTAGAAGGCAGGGCCAGAATTTGAATCTGTATTTCCTAAATCCTGTGATTTTTCCCTGAAGTTTGATTTGGCCACTTGATATATGTATGTTGGCCATAGAACACATACTCTTGTAACTTTATCAAAAAGTTTATGTTTCTGTGGTCTGTGGAACCAGTCACATCATTATAAATTGACACTATGAACACTATAAAAGGAATCAGATATATAGCCTTCCCCCATATATCTCTGTTGGCTTATGGAGAGTCTGTGTGACAAGGAAAAAGAGGTATGTATTGAATAATTACCCTCTGAAATCACTGTCTCCAAATTCCAGTGTTTATGAGTAGATGAAGAGTATATGCATTAAGGTGGGTTAATATCACACTCATGGAAAGATAGCCTATATCTTACATTAAAAATACAGTTTGCAGAAATTTTGAAAGTGTGTTATGCTTCTATTTACATAATCCCTAATAATTGAGAGCTCAGGTCAATATGGTCCTTTTCAATCTGTAGGAGACGGTTCAATACTGTTGTGAAAAGGATAGCAGGTTAAACAATGTTCTGTAATGCCTGTATTTTGACATCTCCTATGAGAACCAAAAAGAAAATTTTGTTTCCCCCACCATGTTCACAGAACGTGAGATTACTACATCAGATTTCAGGAAGAAAAGTGGGAGAGACTTGATATGATCAGGTTTCCCAGAGATCAAAGAGGGAGAATTCTGTTTTTCCCCAGAAAAGTGTGGGCAGAGAGGCAGGCTGTTGGTGATCTGCTATGTGATCCTTAAGCAAACTGATGCATTATTTAAAAGTTTCAGGTGACTTAGAACTTATTTAAAACTTTATTTTTGTGAATATAAAACACATTCATAAAAACTTTCAATGACACATACAAAAGAGCTCAATGTTATTATAAACACACAAATTTGTAACCAGCACTGTGTCAAAACTTTGAATGCTCCCCAAACCTTCATCTCCACAATCGTCTTCCCAAACATGGAACTTCTTTCCCCAGATGTAACCATCACTTGATTTTTTTTTTAGAAAATTACTTCTTTGCTCTCTTTGCATATTAATCACTCACATTCATATCCCTAAATGTGTTAATTGAGTTCTGCCTGGTTTTGGACTTTCTGTAAACTTTTTACCCTTGTGTCTGACTTTATTTATCTACATTATGTCTGGAAGATTTATCAAGTTTTTGTGATACTTGTACTTCATTAAGCTTCTTTTTGACTATTCCATTATTATATAATCATAAATTATTTACTTATCAATGGGCATTTGGTGTTGTTTTTGGTTTCTGTCTAAAAAAAATGTTACTTGGGTGAACATTCTTGTATCTCTCTCAGTGCATATTTGAACTATTTTATTGGGTATCTATCAAGAGAGAAGAATGGATGAACTTTAGATTACTTAGAGGGAAATGAGATGGGGGAGGCGGCAGGGGTATGATAGATGGTGGAATGAGATATCATTACCTATGTACATGTATGATTGCACAAATGATATGAATCTACATCGTGCACAACCATAGAAATGAAAAGTTGTACTCCATTTGTGTACAATGAATGAAAATGCTGTCTGTAAAAATAAAAAATAAATAAATTTAAAAAGGAATGGAATTAAGAAATCATAGAATATGGTTATCTTCAAAGTTAGTAAAAATGTTAGATGGTTTTCTAAAGTGGTGGTAACCAATTTATATTCTTGGCAGCAGTGTAATGAGTATTTTCATTGCTTCACATGGCCAGTTTTTTTCTGTTTGTTTGCTTGCTTGATTAATTTTAGATATTTTGGCGAATATTTAGTGGTACCACCTCGTGTTTGTAATTCTGTTTCTGCTGCAAGTGATGATGTCAATTATAATTTTGCATGTTTATTGATAATTTGGATAAAGTATTTCAAGAAGTGCCATCACAAATCTGATACCATTTTCCTAATTGGTTGTCTTTTTCACATTATTGATTTATAGAAGTTTTTCATACATAATAGACAGGATCCATTTGGTAATTTTGTGAATTTTGTTGGAAAATGGCAAGGAAAATAATTTTTATTTCTTTATTTGCATTGAATATCCTTACCCAAACTCACTTATTGATTCCAATAAATGAATTTGTTGATTCTTCTGGATTTTGCACATACTAGTCACTTCATATGTTATAATGACAGCTTCATTTTCTCTTATCCAATGCTTAGGACTTTGATTTAAATTTATTGATCACTCCATTGACTAGGACCCAGAATACGCATCTTTTTATTATTGTTTTAGTACTCGATCTTGAAAAAAAATCTGAAACTTGTTAGCATTAAACCTAAAGTTTGATGTAAAATACTCTCTACTAGTACAAAGTTTCTTCCTATGCCTTCCATGTTTAGACTTTAAAAAGATATTGAAGTTATTTAAATATCTTCATCAAATTCACTTTTTCCACTGATCAAATTACTCATAACTTTAGAAAAAGTTCCTCTGGTAATTCACTATATAACAATGGTGCTTTACTTCAAATGATAAATTAATCTTGCATTCTTGGAATACACTCAAGTTGGTCATTATGTTTGCTGGATTTGATTATTTTTATTTTACTGACTTTAAATTTATGTTATATTTGAATATAATTTTCTATATTCCTGATGTTATTTCAGATTTTGGTATCAAGATTATACTGACTTCATAAAGCTAACTAGGGATAATTTTCTTTTTATTTTCTCTATGGAACATTTTGTGTGAGATTTTAAATTTCCTTAATAATTTGTAGAACCTGTTGGCCGAAGTACCTTAGCCTGGATTTAAAAATTTTAAATCACTGATTCAGTATTTTCCCTAAAAGTAATATGATTCAGTTTTACTATATATTATTTTATTTGTTTAGTTAAAAAATTTTAAATATTTTACATATTGGCATAAATCTTAGCAAAATAGCCTCTTGTATTTTTCAATAAAATAGAATCAGTATCAAAGACCCTGATGCATTATTTGTTTCTTGATCAAATTCATTGTAACTATAGCAATTTCATCATTTTTTCCCTAAAAGACAAATTTTAGCAGTTTGTGTCCTATTGTGTATTTATTTTCTGTTTAATAAATTCTTTTGTTGTGTATATTATTTCATTTCCTGTGTTTCTTTTGAGTTTAGTTTGTTGCTCTCTTTCTGACCTGAGATATTTATCATGATCCAGTTCAGATTAGTTTACAACTTTTCAGCCTTCCTTATTTACTAAGATATATATTTAAGGCTATAAGTTTTCCTTTAAGCATGGCTTTAGCTACCTTCTGAAACTTTTGAGATAGTATGTTCCTATGTTCATTCAGTTTCCATGTCATTTTCATTCTTATTTTGACATTTTTTCCTGACCTCTTGGTTATTTATTTCATCTCCTGGAATATAGTAGGCACATAAAATTTAAAATTTTTCTTTTGATAGTTTCAATAGCTTTTAGGTACTGTGTAATGCCTGAAGTTTGTGCTCTCTTTTGTTTTTGTTGCTCTATTTTCTTTTGAGCTAGTGATATTTTATTGTGTGCTGTAAGTTATACTTTCAAAATGGTTTGTAAAAATAATGTGAGGTCTAGGATGATATTTCTTCCCTCAGAGATGGTTTACAGTTGTTTTTGCCATGCACTTGAGGCATTAGTATTCCAGAAGTCACTTCATTCCAGTTTGCTGATTGAAAAGATATGAGCTGAACTGAAATCTCTATGAGGACCCATCTACTTCATTTCACCCATCTTAAGCTGCAGTCTTCCTTCGCTCACTTAAATAAGGATGTTTGCTCATGTGAGTTCCCTTTGCTGAGTTCCAGACTCTTAATTCCTCATGCCAGACTTTCCTTGGATGATCACAGGACTGATCATCCCCTGTCCTCTCAGCTGTCCCATCCTGAAAGGCAATTTCTTCCAGGGGAACAGTGACTCCAAATCCTAGGCTCACCTTCCTTGGGCCTCTGTCCAATCCTGTATCTTGGTCTATCCATTTTACAAAATCCTGTTAGCAATTTTTATCTTAAAATAGAATTATATAGCCAACTTTTCTGGTTCTCCTCACTAGCCCAATTTGCCTAATTCATCCTTACCAAAAGCAGAAACTAAGCCAGAGATACGTTTCTTACCTAATAAAGGAAAAGATACTAAGAAACTCCTTGTTTCTGACCTATTGTTTAATAAGAAGTCATCAGGCCAAACTAACTCATATTGTCCTAGCTTTTGTCTTGATGCAATGGGACATTTACTCAGTTATATTCTTATAACATATTGCTCTGAGCAACTTTTCCTGTTATAAGCATAAGGTGATTTTAGTCTTCCTGTTAATTCCTTTCCACTGGACATGTTAGAAACATGCTCATTTTCATTTTAGAGATTGGGATATGCTTGCATTACATTCTAAAAGGCCTGGCCAGCTTCTACAGGAGATGAAAGTATGAACTGGTCACTTAGATTTGCTGAATTTTTCTGAATTTATTTATAGAATTATCTCACACCAGTCACATAAGATTTAAGAGCTACACTCTGTCTCACTGGATTTGGAATTATGAGACTTCTTTTTTTGTGTGTGGAATGTTCTCACAAAACAAAAGAAAGATGAAAACTTGGGAATCATCATTTGACAAGTTATTCTAAATTGTATGAAGCTATTCCAAAACTGATTTAAAGTTTTCAGTGAAGACTCACAAGATTATGGGGCCATGTGCCTACATATACATTCCATTGGAAGAAATTCCCCAGGATCCCATGAAATTGCCAGTCAAAATGAGTGAAGGAAGTCAGTTTAAGAATGTTGGAATAAAAATTCTTCTGTTTGCATTTCTAATTACAGCTAATACTCATTATTTTCTGTTGTAAATCTTTTCATTCTTTTGGAAATCTCTTCTATATTTAGAGGAATGACTTCTCAATATACATGCATGGTCTGAAATGGGGCCTCATTTCATGGTCAGAGGATTTGGTTCAGGTTGGAAACATTTCCCACTCTGAGCACTTTATTCCCCTCTTTGGGGATTAGCAGGTGATCTATTCAAGTCCTGGACCTATCTCTCTGCTTCCTCTGCTCTACTTCTCCCTACTATATATCTCTTACTATATCGTAAGAGATGTTACATACTAATTATATTTCACTTTTTCAGTCATCCTCTATTTCTTTCCACTACAACAAAAGATCCATGGAAGGAGGGTCATTGTGTTGTCCATCACTGCATCCAAGCACTAAACACAGTGCTTTTTACATAGTAGACTCAGTAAATGTCTGTTGAATGAATAAGTGACTGTGACCTAATAGGTCAAGTCTGCAGGAGGCAGGCTTTGAATTCAGGCAGGAAAGTGTAGAAACACTGACCCACTAAAATTCTTAGCCAGGTGAATACATACAGAAAATGATACAGCAGAAAAAAATTAAATATATTATGTAATAGAGAAAGATAATGACTCATTATCTGTGGAAGTTATTGATATCAATCCAGTAGGGCCGACATGGAGTCCAGAAAGAGAAATTTCTTAAAGTGTTATCATGCTACAGGGTACAATCATAACATACAAGACAGAGACCAGATGGGAGACTGTCACACCATTCCAGGTTTGAAATGAGGTGGATATAAATTAAAAGTGTGATTGGCAATGAGGAAAACAGAGAGGCACAAATTTAAGACTGTTAAAGAAAGAGCAAAGGACTAAAAGACAAAATGAAATTGAACCATAGAATATAACTTATGGGAAAATAGATGAACTTGAGTTTTCCAAATTCAGATGCTGGGGAAAAATAATTATACCCCTGATTTAGAAAAGAACAGCCAAATTAAGCGGTTTCTTTTATTTATTTATTTTTTCTTACACATTACACTTGTAATGGGAAGAGAGAAAAACAGTACATAAAAGATGAAGGTTAAATCCATAAGTCATAGTGACTTCCCATTTTCCCTGATTTGTGAATATCCTCCTAGAAATAAGAGTAATACCTGGACACTCTGGGTAGTTTCAGGTCTGCTTAAATTTTGTCAATTTTTTCTCCTTCTCTGTGGCATAATGGGACCAAATATGTGCTATAGTATTTTTATTGAGAAGGATTTTTATATTATTACTGTTATCCAATTGTGCTATCAGTAAAGGTGTATTTGGTGTTTGCTATTCCAAAGCAAGGTCAAGGTCATGGAGGAAGTTGTTGGCTTTGTTGGGAATTCTCACTCACTAAAGTCCTGGTAGTTGTGTATCAGAGCAGGTCACTGTTACGGTTTGTCAGCTATGCTCTGTGGTAGAAACTCACACACCATCTGTTCCTGGATGCCTGGTTTTGCCCAGAGCTATTTGTTCCTCTTTATTTTTTTCCCCCTCCCTACCAATTTCCACAAATACCAAGCAGGAAAAATCTTAACAAATGTTGCTATTATTGGAGTGTTTGCCTGTTAAATGAATTAAATTTAGGAAGGCTACCTCATTGAAAGATTGAGCTAAAGTTCATACATACAAAGGAGTAGCAAATGCCTCTGCAAGCAGATGATCCCTAGACAGACTTGCTCTAAAAAACTGAAGAAGAAACTACCCTTTCCAGTGAAGTTCCCTTTGCCCATCACTAAAGAAAAGAAGGGGAATAAACATTTACACAGCACTATACTCACCTGCCATTCATGAGAGTTCTTTTGTGCCAGACACTGCACCAAGAACTGCACACATAGTATCACAGTACAGAAGGTTCTCAATTGGTTAAACTAATCATTCTTCTTAAGATTGAATTCACCTTCTAAAATTAGAGTACATAGTTGCCTCACATCCTGACACTGATGAATATACTCTATTGGAGAAGTAAGAAAAGGGGCCATTTTTGGTGGAAAATGTCTACATTAGGACCTGAGAGAAAGAGGTGTGAGACCATCAATCTTTTTGGGGGGTGTGGGAGAGGGCACCAGGGATTGAACTCCAGGTACTTAATCACAGAGCCACATTCCCAGAACTGTATTGTATTTTTTTTTTTTTTTGAGAGACAGGGTCTCACTGAGTTGCTTAGTACCTTGCTTTTTGCTGAGACTGACTGTGAACCTGTGATCCTCCTGCCTCAGCCTCCCAAGCCAGTGGGATTACAGGTGCGTGTCACTGTGTCTGGCTATCAGCAAACTTTGTAGATCTTGCTTTCCTTAATTTCAAAATTAAAACAAGATAGTATAAGCTCCTTTGACCAAAAAGAGAAATCATAACTGCACAGGTAAGGTATTTGGCATCCAATAAATACAAAAGACATTATACTGAATATTAATCTATAAATTAGAGAACATAAATATTTTGATACAAAAAATTTAAAAATTGTTCAATGATACATAAAATTACAGAATAATAACCTTATGCTTAAAATTTAGTAACAAATGAAGAAATGAAAATCTATAACTACAAAAAACCATGAGGGATTCTCCAACTGAACCCACCAGGGTAGAACTCATAATTAAATAAAGCAAATCATGATAATCTCTGACATGATCAGAGAGCACAGACATGCAGAAAATCCAAAATTCTCCAACACACCATTGTTCATTGGACTGGGTTTGGTCTATGGAATTAGACATTCTGTAACAATTTTACCATTTTGTTCGGTTATTTTGGGGAGCATTCTGTATATTAGATCATTTTTCATGCTATTCAAAATGAAATTTTGGATACATGGTACCTAAAATAGTTTGCAATAGTTAGAAGTGGCCTTGTCTATATAGTTTCAGTTATAAAGTATTTATTTAGACCTTCTGCACATAACATACAGTGTTGGATACTGGAGGGGTATACTAGTATTTAAAATGTCTCTGCCTTCAAGAATTCACAATTTAGTGGTAATCAGGAAGGAAAAAGAGTAGGGGACTAAAACAGACAAACAAATGAAATAGCCAGACTAGTCCATTCACTGTCATTGATGAAAAAAAATGCAAAACCTAGTTTCCTGGAGTAGAGAGACTAAGCATATAAGTCATCATACATAGTAAATCCATATTTATATTTGCCAGGAATTTCTAGTTCTACAAACATAAAAGTTTGCTTAAATTTCAGGGTATACATTGGTCCCATCTGCACTGGCTCTGCTTCTCCAAGGCTAAGACCATTTCCAAAGAACTCTGAAACAGTTTGGTGCAACAGACTTGAGTGACAGGGGGAGGAAGAGGATTATTGTGAACATGAGCTCCACTCTGCTGTTTGCCTGCCATACAATTTTGAGGACCATGTTTGTATTTTCCAAACCATAGTTTGTCATCTGTAAAAAATGAATAATCATAATAATAGTTGTTAGTAAACCATCCAGAGAAGCTGAGGATGACTAGAAAATCGCTTATTTGGTAGATAAATACAAAGTTGTTATTTATCAGAAAACTGGATATTTAATGACTGATTTAAAACTATAAGATTTTGGACACTGCATTTATTGGTTATTGTGATCTTATCTTTTGAAGATACATACGGACAAATACAGAGGTTTAGTATAGTATTATCTTTCCTTTTGTGTATTAAAATATAAAATTTGAAATATGTATAAATTCTGTGTTGAAATATAGAAATTGAATATATATATATATATACATCTATAAATTGAAATATTCCATAACTAAAAGTAAAATAAAGGAAGCCATTTGAAGACTGGAATGAAGGAAATGCCTTTTCCCAAAATGAAAACATTTTTTCACTATCTTACTTAAGATCTCTTATCATTTATGCAGAGATACACTGCACATACATAAGCAGCAAAAGTAAAAACTATGGAATAATTCCCCTGCATCCTTAAAATAAAAAGAGAAACCACTGCACACTGCCAAATCCTAGGAAGGCCCTATAGCTTCCCTGTCCCAGGTCCCCCTTTCATGGTGCCTACTACAATGTGGATTTATCACCACAGTATCACCTACTGTATAACAAGTAGAGTATGAAGTACCATATTGGACTACCATATGGCTACTAACCTCTGAGGTCAGTAGCAACTATCAATGTAGAAATTGGAGAGCAGAATGAGCCTCAGGATAGAACCAGTTCTCACTCAAGCATGCTATATAATTGGCTGTAGTGAGAAACTAAAAAATGTCTCAGAAACCAGATGGATTTGAAATGTTCCATTATTCATAAACAGTTTTTTTTTTTTTTTTTAACTGTACTTGTTCCCATTCCCAAATTTTCTGCCACAGAAAGTTGTGAAAATGGACAAAAAAAATCTTTGTTTGCCTTTCTGGTAGGTATGCCTGGCTGCTACAGCATCCAAGAAGCTAAAGGCAATGAGTGGGGCAGCCAGTGGGGGACCCCTCTCTTCCTGTTTGCATTACTTGTGAATATGTATGTGAAGGGGATGTCTGGTGGAAGGGGGAGGAAGAGGATTATTGTGAACATGGCCACAGATAATCACAGGCCTTCCAAGTTCCACACCCATGGAAGTTCAACCTTTCCAAACTCCAAAGTAATATTTCCCCTTTTTTGTTCATTCAAATGAGAGTTCTTGATGCTGTTCCAATGGGAAATGGCTCTCCAGGGGGAAAAAAAACTTGCTCAGTCTACTTCCTACCTTTCACACCCCACCCGCTCCAGCTGGAGACAGGAGAAGGCCAGGACACTTCAATAGAAGGTGGGGAGTTTTTCAAATAAAAAAGGAATCAAACAAAGAAGAAACTCATCCATCATGACATGTATAAACAATGGAGGGCTGTAAAATCCTCTCAGCAGGCAGATTTGCAGTTTGTTAATTTACATACCAGATGAAATGTCAAGAAGGAGAGTACCTTTCAGAGTATTTTCATGTCATAAAAGAACATGAGAGAAGAAAATCCAGGCTCTCCATTTCTGGAAATGGGGAACACAAGAAACACAAGATCATACAGCAATCTGGGAGCATTCCACTGGGCATTTCACTCTCCTGAGATAGTTAATTTACTCTAAGCATGCTGAGAAAATTTCTATTTAATTTATTAGTGTGATTATTGTTCAGGGGGCAGTTTGTTTTGTGTGATTCATATTGAGAATTAGACAGTAGATTTGAGGTTAACATACAAGGAATATGAAAAATTAATCCTATTCATGTTTTCATAACTAAACCTTACTCATCCCAACTTCAGTTCATTAAATCAAAATTGCCAGTGGATATATTCCAATAAAAGCCACAACTGAGAAATTCAATGTAAATGTTTGAGATTTAGCTATCAGAATGAAAAAAAAATGTATTTTCCATTGGAATATTAATGATTTTATTATAGCTATCTAGAGTTTGTACATGGTTGGTTCTCAGTTATGAAGAAGAGTAGGCCTTCAGATGATTTGGATAGAACATAATCTGCAAATGACTTACCTGTAACTTAAGAAAATATTTCATTTCTCACAGAAAATGTACTTTCTCATATTAGTTAAATATTAAAGATATTTTGAAGTTCTCTGAGCATATATCATTTGATAATAGTAACCCTTCCAGCTGTCTTCAAAGATGATGAGAGTTCCCTATGCCCCCAGCTTTCCTCTGAAGTATTATTTCCTTGGGACTACTGCCGTTCAGGTATTTGCTTCCCATAATATGTATTATTTCTTCCAAATAACATGTTTAAAATATCTCAATCTTTTTATAACCTGGTAGAAATTATAGACTGCCACAACTAATTTCCTCTTTCTATAAGCTAAGGGACATCAAGTGACTTGCCTAGGGTCAAAAACCTATTTACAAAATCAGAACAGGAAGCAAAATAGTCATACTCCTTTAAGATAGTAATTATACTACCATCTTATTGTCATCTGGTTCATATTATTATTAAAATGCATTGACTATGAACTACTTCCTAAATATTTGTAAAATCATTTGTGATAAAGAAACTGTTTTACTTTTTCTCTTACAGTGTGATGCTGGGACCACATTAGAAAAGCAATGAATATATTGAACACGTTGGATAGTGATGAGAATATTTTATATTTACATGATATAAAATTATTTATTTAAATGTTAATAATTCAAGAACGTTTTTTACATTCAGAGTGTTAGACAACCACCACTTTATCTAGTCTCCAAATATTCTTATCAAGGCAAAAGGAAGCCCTGCAAATGTTAAGAAGTTACTCCTTGCCCTCTCTTTACCGAGACCCTGAGAATCAACAATCTGCTTCCTTCCTTTATAGATTTGCCTACCCTAGATGTTTCATATAAATTGAAACCTACAACATGTAAACTTTTATGCCTGACTTCTTTCACAAAATACTCTTTTGGACATTCATTGAATTTCAGCATATATCAGAACTTAATTGATTTTAAAATTGAATAATATCTCACTGAATAAATATATCACTATTGGTATGTCCATTCATCCATTGATGGACATTTGTTTCCAACTTTTATCTCTTGTAAATAGTTATGCTGTGGACATATTTGTAAATATGAGTCACTATTTTCAGATGTTTTGGGCATATATCTAGGAGTGAAATTGCTGGTTCCTATAGCAATTCTAAGTTTAGATTTTGAGGAACAGTCCATTTTTTTTCTATAATAGCTGAAACATTTCCTATGAAGAATACAATTTTTAGGACAGAAAAATATAATATAGGGTGCATTTTGTGCACCAAAAATGCCTCTTGACAATTTAGTAGTAATTGCTATGCAGAATTTGTTATTTATATGGCACTCTCCATTTACAGTTAAGAACTTTGGTACTCCTGGATTATATAAGATAAAGTTCCTAGGATGCATCCATTTCATGTACCCTCTTTGGTTCATATCAATGCCTTCAGTTCTAATATCTCAGGTAAATAGTAATCCCACTATGCAGAGCTGCTCAGAGTAATACTGGCATAGGCAAAACCCTGGTTAAAGAGTATTTGATTATTTATATTCTAAACTTGGCCCTTCCTGACGTGGGGAGTTATCAATTTACCTTAATTTTTTAGTCACTTTTTTAAAATTAACTAACAATTTAAACCTCTCTAAAAGTCACATGCAGTTCCCTGTGCCAGGCCCTCAGAAGGATGTAATGTAGGCCTTATCCTCAAGGAAGTTAAAGATCATATGATGAAAATAAAACTGACTGGAAAATTCCACAAACTGTTGAGGTTAAGCACTAAAAACAAATTATGGGAAAATGAAAATTCTCACTAATTGAATAGGAAAAATGCACAGAAAGGACAACAACATCTGAATTAGATAAAATGCAGAGGCAAGGGGGAAATTTGTGATGTGTAGACTGCAAAAAGGCACAGGCAAGGGTAGGCATCAGTTTGAGTGGAAGACAGAGTGTAGTGAGAGATGGGAGTGTGTAATGGCAGTCTGGAATCACTAGGTGGAAGATTCTGTTGTCAATTTGGTCTTTATTCTGAAGAGATAGGATCTTTGAAAGGGCAAAGATGATGAAAAGCAATCTCTTAGTGCAATTACTTCTGCAAGATGAATTGGCAAGGGGAGAGAGTTAGGAAGCTTTCATTGTTCTCTTGCTATGAAGTGATACAAAAGGATCTGAATTAAGTTAAAGACAGAGGAAAGAACATGAAGAAGGTGGGTGACAGAATTTCAAGATAAAGTCAAGAGGACTTGGCAACAGATACTGTTTAGGTTTTAGAGGAGGAAAAATGAGTTCATGGTGACCATGGGTTTTCAAGGCTAGAGGGCTGAAAAAGTAGTAGCTTTCCCTACAGAGTTGATTCACCTGGAATCAGGGAGGGAATGAAAAATGCTGGGTCCATAAAGACAGTGAGACATTAAAGAGAAATGTGCAACATCATCACTGTTGGATAGAGACTATTTCTAGATAAACCTCTAACCTTTCCAGAGAAAAGTTTGGAGAAGATGCTTTAATAAGGTGATATTTGAAGATATTTGAAAGCATATGAAGCCTTTGTGGATACATGTGCGAGTGTGCCTGTTTAGGAACATTCATTTTATCAAGCTGCAGTAATGTTTAAATATTTTTATGTCAATGAAATAAATACTTCTCTTATGGTTTGAATAAGAAGAGCCACCCCCCCCACCAAAGCTGATGTTTTGAAAGCATAATTCCCAAAATAGTAAATTTCAGAGGTGGGTGATTTAGGCAATGATTAGGTCTCTGACATCATCAGTGGATTAATCCATTTGATAGATGAATGGACTACTGGGTGGTAACCATAAGTAGGTGGGGCATAGCTGGAGGACATAGGTCATTGTGGGCATGTTCTTGGACTATGTCTGTCCCCACCGCCTCCACTTCCTGGCTGACGTTAGCTGAGCAGCTTTCTTCCACCAGGCCCTCCTGCCATGACCTTCTGCCTCTCCTTGGGTTCAGAGCAGTGCAGTCGGCAGAACATGGAATGAAACCTCTTAAACCATGAAGTGAAAATAAACTTATCCTTCTCTGCGTATTTCTTGTCAGGTGACTAACAGAACCGCAAAGCAACAAAACTTATTATAAGTTTCAACTTCTTTCACCAGCTTCCTTTACCTCTCAAAAGCAACACTAATAGGGGAATGACTGTAATTTATAGTAATTATATATTTCTTGAAGATTAGAAGAGAGATATTCAAAGATTCAAACATAATGAAATGATAGGGAGATAGAAAAGTTAGCTACTCCAATTTAATCAGTACATGTTGCATACATGAATTAAAATATCGTATTCTACTCCACAAGTATGTATAATTATTACTGTTAAAAATAAAAATAAGGTACATTAATTTTTTTAAACAAATACAATTCTAAGTAAAATCTGAATGTAACTATTGCCTCCAGCATGCTTTTCCTGCTCTTGTGAACCATCTGTTTTCCGACTCATCAAGACAGTCTTAACAATGGCTTAGAATTAAGTTTTTCTGGAACCAAACAGGTATTCATTCTAACCTGGAGAGGGGCTTAGCTTATTTTCTTATTTCCTCTAGGATGGGCATTTTAGACTCCATAAAAGGTGGGGGGGGATGGGGAATCAATGTGCCCATGTATTCCTTTTCCTTATTTGGCATATAGAGGGACAAACTTCTGTCTATTCTAATGGGATAGATGACAAAAAAGAACAAGTGACCAAAATCTTTAAGCTAAGGAAAGTTAATTATACATTTTTAGATATTACTCATCCCACCATAGTTCTTCCAGACAACATTGCAAATATTGCCTAAGAGATATTATCATAATTGATCGATTAACTTTAGCTCCTTTGAAGAACAGGCAAAATGGTTACATGGTAGAGTAGTGCTCCCAATTCCTAGTGGAAAATTCTAGAGTCTTCCTAAAATATAATAAAAGAAAACATAATCACAGCAGAGCAAATAACACTTTTAGTAATTTTTCTTTGCTTAAGATTGTTTAATACTCAACACATATACATACATGGTTGTTAATCCCATATTCTAAATGGAGAACTCTAGGTTAGAGAAGCCCAATTTTCTAGGTCAGATTGTCCTTAACTCTAGCATCTCCTCCTAACCACATAACTCTTGGAGAAGATTTCACTAAGGTAAAGAGAATAGAGAAAATCTCGAGGAATATGAAGTGACACTTAGGGAAAATATCTAAGAAGATGGTGGTCTAAAACATGTTCCATATCATGGAGGTTTACCAAGTAGAGAAAAAGAAGTCATGTGTGAAACTTGGAGATGAGACATTTTTAGATTGGTTATGATAGTAGACATCAGATGCAGGAAGTGAATTTGTGATCAATTAATGAAGATGTGATGGAGTATTTGTTTTAAAGGTCTTCCTAGAAAACTTACAATGAAAAAGTAAATATGGTAACTAGCACCAGAGAGACAGTTCTGATTTCCTTAATACAGAGACCTTGCACATGAATGAAAGCAGGTCTGGGCTCATTAGCTGAAAGGGTGGAATGAAAGACTGTCAAGAGAAAAAGAAGATCTGAAAGAGGAAGAGATATCAGTAACTCAGATCAAGAAGTAAATGCTTCAAGGGAAGAAATCTGGTTTGAATAAGTGTCCTCCAAAAGCCTGTGTGTTGACTTGGTCTTCAGCCTGTGTTGCTATTGGGAGATGGTAGAACCCTTAGGAGGTAGAACATAGAGGAAATTAAATCATTGGGAATGTGCCCTTGAAGGGGATTCTAAGGATTCTGATTCCTCCTGTCTCTTCTTTACTTCCCAGACACCATGAGGTACACAGTTTCCTCCATTGCATGCTCCCAACATGATATGCTGCTTCACTACAGGCCAAAAATCACAGAACCAATCAACTGTGGACTAAGACCTTGGAAACTGACCCAAAATAAATCTTTCCCCACTTACAAGTTATTTATCTCATGTATTCTGTCACAGTTACAGAAAACTAACTAGCACAGGAAGATAAACATTTTGTTCCAAGAAACAAGGAAAGTAAAAGAGAATTAATGGATAAAAGAATGAAATTTACTACTACCTCTTCTCAAATCAACTTTATATATTGTGTGTTTGTTTTCATGGAAAGACTATTACTCTGTTACCCACTCAAAGTTGATAAGTTTGCACTACCTTTGATCTCCTACATGTGACTGCATATCCATTCAATTCTTGGATGTCTTATCTTTCTGTCCCTGCCAGTAATTTTAGTTCCACCAATATTTTGCAGTATTTTGATAGTAATACCATTTACTGGACCCCTTTTGTTTAGCAGGTACTGTGCTTAATCTCAGAATAGCATTAAAGAAGAATAGGATAAGAACCAGAATCTGAGCTCAGTTCTGTTTGACCACAAAACCATCTCCTGCTGACCATACCACACTTCTCAGAAGTATACACCTCTCATTTTACTGGAAAGGGAAAATAGTTACAATAGTCATGATTGAAAAGAACTAGAGAGTCTGCAGAGATAATAAGCCATACCAATGGCCCCATTGCATTTGAATGACGTGATCACTAGTTGTCACTTCTACCCAATTCAGTAAGCTTCCTCCAGCAACCTTCTGCAGCTTTGGGTGGAAACAAAGATGGTGATAATCTTCACAGGGAAGTTTTGCCATGACAACAAGCTTTGGCAAAAACCCAGTCACAGTCTTGGGATTCTCATGAAGCACAGAGACAAGTGAAGGACTCTCACCTAAGCATCCAATTTTTGAAATGGAAGCTTGTCCTCTTCATTTTCAACTTTGAACATGTAATTTTGTCTCTTGTTCTCAGGTGTCAGCCTTCTGTAACTTCTGATCATATTCCTCCTCATCTCAAGCCATTTCTAAAATTTTAATTTCACACATTCCTTTAATTCAGTTACCACACTAAGATATAGCAAGAGTGCCAAAATTTTCAAATATATATATTTAAAACTCCACTAGTAAGACAAATTTAATGTTTTCAAGTTTTTCACTTTGTCTCCAGTCCTTATACAAAATCACATATGAATTTTAGATATTTTCAATGAGGAAAGAGATGAAATATTTCACTGTGCATGTTCCACTGCTATTTATTATCCATATTTTCCCATTTTAATGGCTGCTATGTCTCCATCCCCTTCTCTCTCATCCCCTCTTTAAGCAAATAAGTTGTTCTCAAACTTTTACTGTTAAAAGCCATACTGTAAGATAATACTTAAAAAGAGAGTAATTTCCTTCTTTTGAGTTGTCTCCTTAGTTGAAAATTTAGAAGTAGAGTTAATGGGTTCAGAGTTCTTCTTTTGTAAGTCAGTCTTTAAATCACCATTAATCTTTCATTGTTCTTTTTCACCCTCCCGTATACAAGCTAATTATTTTCCCAAATGTGAATTCCCAAAGACAAACCTAGTTTCAGCCTTTATATCAGCCCCTTCTGGGTAAATAGCAATTTATGTAGATTGCATGAATAATTGGAAGAACTGCTTATAACTGTCTTGTACAGCACATGTAACACTTAAAATGAAATTTCTATACATTTCTCAATAATTGATGCATTATACACCTTTGCTTCCCTTGAAAACCATTTACGTATTTAAGAAATATTTAATTTCTGGCTGCTGCAATTCCTTGCCATTGGGATCTTTGTGTTAATCTAGTAGAAGATTAGTCAGTGACCAGAACCAAGGAAGAAAGTCAGCCCAACTAACAATGGGAGCACCAAGAAGAGTCTCACTACACATGTTTAACTTAATGACAAAACTGCATCATAAAAAAAATATTTACTTTCCATTTAGACGTCCTAAATTAAGATATTAAAGTTTATTCCAAAGACTTTTCTATGACACTTTTTTCACCCTAACTAGTATAGTGTAAGACCACCTTAACATTATGTTATCTCTTGCTATAAAAAAAAGAATCACTGAAAGAATATTCCCTTTATTCAGCTTTGTATTTCTGTGACCAAAAGATCTTACAAGCACAAATTAGAGAATGGATAATTTATTTTAGCTCATGGTTTCAGAGGTTCAGTTATGGTCTGTTGACTCCATAGCTCTGGGTCTGAAGTGAGGTAAAACATCTGCAGCAAGGCATGGTGGAGGAAAGCAACCTAGGAGAGGATAGCCAGGAAGCAGAGAGGGAGCTCCCTTTACCAGGGACAAAATAGATACCCCAACAGCATACTCCCAGTGATTTACTTCCTCTAGTCATTCCTGACCCGTCTAGAGTTACCACCCATCCAAACCACCAATTGGGTTACACCTCTCATAATGTAATAATTCATTGTAATAATTCAGTGGTGACACTGAATGTTTTTACAATGTCCCACACTTGAGCTTTTGGGGGATACCACATATCCAAACCATAAGAAATGTATACTGTGGAAAGTGTGAGCTGGGGGAAGTCATAAGGATACTTAACAAGTTTGTTTGTCTGGATATCAGATGATGAGAAATGTTCTTTGTAGATACCTGAAGACCGAATAGCTAAATAACCTCCCAAAAGTTTGTTTCAGAGTTAGTCACTGCAATTAACCTCAGTTCTTACATACATTTTTTAAATTATTTTAAGTAAATGACAATAGATTTAAACAGATATACATATATACCTAACAAATATATCTACATACATAAAACGTGGATTCATTGTTATTGTTTTGTAGTGCTCAGTATTTGCTTCTGTAGCCTTACAAACATAAGGATTTCCAATTTTTTCACGTCTTGGATATTTAGGTTACTTTTTAGAACATCAGAGGGAGTATAGGACTGACCGAATACTAACGTCACATCAGAAAAGAAATGTCAATTCCAGGCTTATTTTCCCCCAAAACTTTGTGAATGTATGAAGCTTACCTGAATCATCTCATTTGAAAAGTTTGTTCTTACTTCCTTAAACAGTCTTCTAACTGGTTGTGTGAAGTTCTTTGTTGTTGTTTGTTCCATTACATGAAATAATTCCTGCTATTTCTATGCTTTAGCAACCTGAAAGAGGCTGGTCATCACTAATGTTCTGAACATCCTTGGAAACCTCACTAAACACAGTCTCCAAAGAATGGACACAAATGTTATATGGTTCAGTGCTTCCTCCTGACTATTTAACAAAAGAAATACCCTGAAAAATTGGTAAATAAACAGATATGAAGACCAAAGGGCAGCTTATTCCCTAGAGGGACCAATGGAAGTCATACTCCCAAGACACAGGACATGAGTGATTCTGAGAAAGGTGCAGCCTGCCAAGACAGACAGGAAAGACTAGCATATGGCAACTGAATCAAGGGGACCATCAAGACTCTGAGTCTCCAGGTTCTCATTTCTTACACAACATGAAGCTTTGACTGAAACTTGAGGGAAATCAAAAGCAGGTGATGTAATGACAGTAAGCAAAGAACATAACTGTACAAATGAGAATCCATTACAGAATGAATATGAAGAGAAAATTTGACTTTGAGCTTAGCTGAGGAGCATAAATAAATATTTCATTTAAAGACTGTGACTTGGGTTTCAGAAGACACATTTTTTGTGAAGATTTTGAAACCTCATAGACTATATAGTAATTTAAGGTAGAATAACGAAGAATTCAAACAGAGTTTAGAGAAGTCATTCTTTGAGGAATGAGAAAGTGAGAATAAATACATTCAGCTGACTTCTTAAAAATGTGGCATAGACAATGATAATGATTAACTTACTGAAGAGGTTGAGTCACCGTCACGAAGCTCTGGGTGTAATATTTTTGTATATTATTGTAAAGAGAATTCTCTCGTAAAGAACATGAATGGAAACTCTTAAGAGGAGAGAGGCAGAGAAAAGCCTGGAACTCAGGAGAGCCAGCTTCTCATTCTGCTCCCCTGCATTGGTTTCTGGCCACCACACATAACTACCTCTCTCCCTCCATTCCTGAATCATTCACATACATCTCTGCTCCTTGGAAACAGAAGTCCCTTCTGCTCCAACCCCTTCCCATTTTGCTTACTTTATATCAAAGATATACCAGAGTTCTTAGAAATTCCCCCTATACAATCCACACCCAGAAAAGGGAGAAAAAAATATCAGAAAAGGACAAATTAAGAAGTGTTTTAGAATGTACAATAATATTGAGGTTAGAGGGAGATGGAAAACACACCTCATGCTCTGAATACTTATTTAAAAAAAAAAAAATAGTAACAACAAACTAGAAGTTCAGAGCACTGCCCCAGAGAGAGTTATCCTTTTTCTGGCATTTTGATTCCTCTTTGAGATTTAGTTTCATTTTCAGTGATTTCTTGGGTGAGTAAAATAACATTTCACTCAAGAGTTAAAAGGGGTCAGTTTGGGTCTTGTCAGGGGTGCTTTGGATCTTACTTGCTGACCTGGAATTAGTGTACGTGCATCTGAGTGCTACTCCAACCACCCAGCACACCATGAAATATGTTTTCCGCTACAATGATATTGCTGGCAGTGCATAAAACAAATGGACTGGGTCAGAAATAGCCTGACTCCACCTTTAAATGGATTCTTCTGGATATATGATATTTTGGAGAGCACTTCCAAACTTTCTTCTATGAAAATTTGTCTTACAATTTTAACCTCTGTCTATAGAAGCTGTTCATTAACTCAGTTCATACCTATACAGCCTTAGGAGGCGAACTATAGATTGCAGGTCCCAAGTTGAAATGAAGAAACGAAGGTACAGAAGTTTTAAAGTTCAGTCCCAATTCTCAAGCTGGCAAGTGGCAAACTGAAAAGCAGTTCAGGTTCTCAGACCCTCAGTTCTTTGTGTTTTCTGCTCTACTACTCTGGTTCCTCTAATTCAAATTTAGGGTTTGTGTTCAACTTTATACAAAAGAAAACACAAGTAACCACAGGGTAGACAAAAATTGAGATTTATTTTCTGCTGATATGACAATAAATTGAGAGAAAATAGTCTGAAACTGGTAGAAGGGAAATGTTTTCTGGTTTCCCTCATCAAGTACAAGAAGGCAGCTGCAATTCCAGCCATCATGAGTGTAACCAAGACCACAGAAAAGAGTTGGAAGTAAGATGAAAAGTCCATACATATATCAGGAAAGAAAACATTTTCCCAAAATGACTAGAAATGTGTGATCATCATTAGGCATCTCCCTAGAAATGTAATTTTTACCTGATAACATTGCTGCCTCCAACAGAGATACTAAGAGTAAGAAGGAAAGGAAAAATTATTTTTCTTAAGCATCCAGAAGTAAATTCCTCCAAATCTATATATACACTTAAAATTTTCCATAGCAGATTGAAATTTAACCACTCTCACTCTGCACAAAGCTCAACTCAAAGTGGATCAAAGACCTAGTCATTAGACCAGAAACCCTATACCTACTAGAAAAATAGACCCAAATCTTCATCATGTCACCTCTTGTTGAGGAACTAACTTCCTCAACAAGACTCCTAAAGTACAACAAGTAAACTAAAAAAGCTTATTTATAGAAAAGGAAACAATCAAGAACATGAAGAGAGTGCCTATGAAATGGTAGAAAATCTTTGCCACCTGTACCTCAGATAGAGCATTAATCTCTAGGATGTATAAAGAACTCCCAAAACACCAAAACATCCCAAATACCCCAATCAGGAAATGGGCAAAGGAACAGAACACACACTTCACAGAAGAAGAAAAACAAATGGTCAAAAAATAAATGAAAAAATGTTCAACATCTCTAGCAATAAGAAAAATGCAAATTAAAACTACACTGAGATTCCATCTTACTCCAGTCAGAATGGCAATAATCAAGAATACAAGCAACAATAAATCTTGGCAAAGATGTGGGGTAAAAGGTTCACTCATACATTGTGGTTGCAAATTGGTGCAACCACTCTGAAAAGCAGTATGGAGGATCCTCTGAAAACTTGGAATGGAACCACCATTTGACCCTGTTATCCCACTTCTTGGTATCTATGCAAAGGACTTAAAATCAGCATACAACAGTGACACACTTACATCAGTTTTTATAACAGCAAAATTCACAATAACTGAGCTATGTAGCCAATCTAGGTGCCCTTCAGCAGATGAATGGAAAAAGAATATGTGGAACACAATGAAATATTACTCAAATAAAAGGATGACTTTTTGACATTTGTCAGTAAATGAATGGATCTGGAGATGACTATGCTAAGCTCAATAATTCAATCCCAGTAAACCAAATGTTGAATGTTCTCTCTGATATGTGGATGCTAACACACAACATGGAGGGTGGGTAAGAATAGAAGTTCTATAGATTAGACAAAGGAATGAAACTTAAGGAAGGGAAACAGTCATAGGAAATACAAGGGAATGAATCTGACTTAACTTTTTTATGTACAAATATGAATATACCACAGTGTATCTCCACATCATGTACAACTACAAAGACTGGGATCCTAATTAGAATAAGATGTACTAAATGTTTGTATAAATATGTCAAAATACACTCTACTGTCATGTATAACTAAAAAGAACAAATAATAAAAAATAATCAGGGGGTTTTAAAGATGGTGGACTAGAGGATGACTGCATTTCATGTTGCTCCAGGACTCAGAATTCAAGAAGAGGAGGTATTGAGAGACTCAGGACCAACTCAGAGCCACTGGGTGGGTCTCTCCCACTGGGCGAGGCTCCCCAGCTGGGGCACAGTGGTCCTGGAACGCAGGGAACTTCGTTGGATGGAGTTGCCCAGCAAGGCTCCCAGGTCCAGGCAGAAGGATCAGAGCAGACCATGGGCAGCTGCTCAGAAGAGGGCCACCCAGCAAGAGACTTCATCGCAGAGCGAGACTCCCAGGCCCAGGCAGCAGGATGGGACCGTAGGCAGCTTCTCACAGGAGTGCTACCAAGCAAGAGATTCACTCACAGGGAAAGGTTCCCTGGCCCAGGCGGTAGTTCCAGACCCCAGGGAACACCGCAGAGGAGGGTTGCCCAGAGAGAGACTCACTTGCAGGGCATGGCTCCCTGGCCCAGGAGGTAGGTCCGGACCCCAGGGAACACCTCAGAGGAGGTCTGCCCAGCCCAGGCAGTAGTTATGGAACAAAGGGAACTTCTCGGAGGAGAGCTGCCCAGCGAGACTTCCCCACCAGGTGAGTCTTCCCACCAGGCAAGGCTTTCCCACCAGGGCTGTAGAACCAGAACACAGGCCCAGACCAGCCATGCCCAAGCCCGCAGTCTAGTCCCCCTTTGACTGACCATCAGTCAACAAGTGGAGGTGCCTCTGCCCACTAGCAAGAAATATAACCCACATGAAGGCCACCACCCCTAGAGGGGCAGCTTCCTTGTGGAGCACTGTATTATCAAATTCCTCCAAGACTTCAGGTTACTGAAGGCTAGGAGGTGAGTTATTGGAAATCTACAGGGACACTATAAGTCAATAGAGGAAATCTGCAATATCTCAAATTTTTACTACTAGAGGGGTCAATAACTGAGTAATTTGAGAAAAAAATGGAAGAAAATGTCCCAAACAAACTTAGATGCTACATCAATAAAATAAATGACAACATAGCAAAAGAAATGTCAGAAAGGGAGTTCAGAGTGTACATAATTAAAATGGTCAGAGAAGCAAATGATGAGATGAGAGAGCAAATGCAGGCATTAAATGATCGCACTAAACAACAGTTAAAAGAGCAAATGCAGAAAGCAAAAGATCATTTCAATAAACAGTTAGAGATACTGAAAAAAACAAAAACAAACAGAAATCCTTGAAATGAAGGAAACAATAAACCAAATTAAAACTCCATAGAAAGCATAACCAATAGGATAGAACACCTGGAAGAGAGAACCTCAGACATTGAAGAAAAAATATTTAATCTTGAAAACAAAGTTGACCAAACAGAGAAGATGGTAAGAAATCATGAACACAATCTGCAAGAATTATGGGATATCATGAAAAGGCTAAATTTAAGAATTATTGGGATTGAGGAAGGCTTAGAGAAACAAACCAAAGGAATGAACAATCTATTCAATGAAACAATATCAGAAAATTGCCCAAATCTGAAGAATGAAATGGAAAACCAGGTACAAGAGGCTTATAGGACTCCAAATATACAAAATTACAACAGACCCACACCAAGGCACATTATTATGAAAATACCTAACATACAAAATAAAGACAGAATTTTAAAGGCTGCGAGAGAAAAGAATAAAATTACCTTCAGGGGGTAACCAATACAGATATCAGCAGATTTTTCAACCCAGACCCTAAAAGCTAGAAGGGCCTGGAACAACATTTTTCAAGTTCTGAAAGAAAACAGATGCCAACCAAGAATCTTATACCCAGTAAAACTGGGTATTTGACGACAAAATAAAATCCTTCCATGATACAAAGCTAAAAGATTTACAAAAAGAAAGCCAGCACTACAGAACATTCTCAGCAAAATATTCCATGAGGAAGAGATGAAAAACAATGATGTCATTCAGCAAAGGGAGGAACTACCCTAAAGGAACAGCCACAAAAAGGAGAAACCAAGTCGTGTCAAAAAACAAAAATGAGCCAAATGACCGGGAATACAAATCGTATCTCAATAATAACCCTGAATGTTAATGGCCTGAACTCACCAATCAAAAGACATAGACTGGCAGGTTGGATTAAAAAGAAACATCCAACAATATGCTGCCTGCAAGAGACTCATCTCATAGAAAGAGATATCCACAGACTAAAGGCAAAAGGAGGGAAAAAACATACCATGCAAATGGACTCAGCCAAAAAGTTGGAGTATCCATTCTCATATTGGATATTGTGGACTTCAGGCCAAAGATAGTCAGAAGGGATAAAGAAGAACATTTCATACTGCTTAAGGGAAGCATAAATCAGCAAGACATAGCAATCAAATATCTATGCCCCAAACAGTAGCTCATCCATGTATGTCAAACAAATTCTCAATTCCAGAAATCAAATAGACCACAATATAATAATACTAGGTGACTTTAACACACCTCTCTCACCACTGGACAGATCCTCCAAACAAAAATTGAACAAAGAAACCATACGTCTCAATAACATAATAGATAATTTAGACTTAATGGACATACAAAGAATATACCATCCAACAAAAAGCGAATAAACCTTCTTCTCAGCAGCATATGGATCCTTCTCTAAAATAGATGATATTTTATGCCACAAAGCTACTGTTAGCAAATACAAGAAGAGATACTACCTTGTATTCTATCAGATCAAAATAGATTAAAATTAGAAAAAAATGACAGAATAATAAACACATACTACTCCAACATCTGGAGATTAAATAATATGCTATTGAATGATGAATGGATAACAGAAGACATCAGGGGGAAATAAAAGAAATTCTTAGAGGTAAATAAGAACAAAGATACATCATATCAAAATCTCTGGGACACTATGAAAGCAATACTTACAGGAAAATTTATTTCATGGAGCATATTCAATAAAAGAAGAAAAAATCAACAAATAAACCACCTAACACTACAGCACAAAGCCCTAGAAAAAGAAGAACAGAGCAACACCAAAAGTAGTAGAAGACAGGAAATAGTTAAAATCAGAAATGAAATCAATGAAATTGAAACAAAAGAAACAATTGAAAAAATTGACAAAATAAATACTTGGTTCTTTGAAAAAATAAACAAAATTGATGAACCCTTAGCTACACTAACAAAGAGGAGAGAGAAAATTCAAATTACTAAAATTTGGAATGAACAAGGAAATATCACTACAGAAACAATTGAAATACAAAACATAATTAGAAGCTATTTTGAAAATCTATACAATAAAAAAAAACAGAAAATCTATACTCCAACAAAATAGAAAATCTCAAAGACATCAACAGGTTTCTAGAGACATATGAATTACCCAAACTGAACCAGGAGGACATACACAATTTAAATAGATCAGTTTCAAGTATGAAATACAAGAAGTCATCAAAAGCCCCAACAAAGAAAAGTCTGGGACCAGATGGGTTCTCAGCCAAGTTCTACAAAACCTTTAAAGAAGAGTTCATTCCAATACTTCTCAAAGTATTCCATGAAATATAAGAGGAGGGAACCCTTCCAAACTCATTCTGTGAAGCCACTATTACCCTGATACCTAAACCAGATAGAGACACATTGAGGAAGGAAAATTTCAGACCAATATCCTTAATGAACTTCAACACAAAAATTCTCAACAAAATTTTAGCAAATCACATACAAAAATATGTTAAAAAGATAGTGCACCATAATCAAGTGGGTTTTATCCCAGGCATGCAAGGTTGGTTCAACATCTGGAAATCAATAAATGTAATTCACCATATCTACAGACTTAAAGTCAAGAATCACATGATTATTTCAATAGATGCAGAAAAAGTATTTGATAAAATACAGCATCCCCTCATGCTCAAAACACTAGAAAAAATAGGGATAGTGGGAATATTCCTTAACATTGTAAAGGCCATCTATGCTAAGCCCATGGCCAATATCATTCTACATGGTGAAAAACTGAAAGCATTCCCCCTAAAAACTGGAACAAGGAAGGGATGCCCTCTTTCACCACCTCTATTCAACATTGTCCTTGAAACTCTAGCCAGAGCCATTAAACAGACCAAAGAAATTAAAGGGATATGAATAGGAAAAGAAGAACTCAAAAACTATCCCTATTTGCTGATGACATGGATGAATGATCTCGCTGATAAGCAGATGATGATACATAATGGGGGTGGGAGGGAGTCAAAAATGGAGGAAGGAGGGACTGTAAAGAGGGAAAAGAGGGCTGGGAGGGGTTCGGGGAGGGAAAAATAACAGAATGATCAAACACCATTACCCTATGTAAATGTATGATTACACAAATGGTATGCCTCTACTTCATGCAGAAACAGAGAAACAAGTTGTACCCCATTTGTTTACAATAAAAAAAAAGAAGCAGATGTTTCCTTTGTGGTATTTCTTGTCCATATGCATACTCGGATTCATTATTATATGGTCATCCATTTGGCATATGCACACATGCTGACTGACTGGCTGACTCTTGTCCAGCTATAACAAGACTATCTATAGGGAGACCACACCATAGAGGCTTAACTCTGAGATTTACTTGACCTAAAAGTTTTGATATCCCTGTAGTTTATGTAAGAATCTTTCTGGGTAAAGTTACAAAAATTATTTTCTAAAAGAAGGGCAAGAGTTTACGTAATTTAAGTGTTTTCAGGTACTGCAGAATGGCAATGAAAAAGGATGATATTACAGGCATCCAATATTTGAGCCAGTTCGGTAATATTTTTAAAGTTGGGAACTGACTATCATCACCATAAGTATTTGTTATTCCTAAGTGTTACTCATCTCAATGGGTGACACATAGATTTACCCTTCTACTTAGCAATGAAAATCAAATACCTTGTAATTTGTGATCTCAGTCTTGGAAAAGAGATTTATAATGCAAGAGGTTTATAATGTTCCTCTAGTTTCATTGGTTGTCTTTTTATATCTACTAAATTTCTTTTTCTAGATTATGGGGTTTTACAAGGAACTAGGTGTCCCAAGGTCTTTCTAAGCTGGCAAAGTTGTTCACAAATATTTGGACCAAACACTTCCCAGTCATCAACTTGGCTAACTTAGCTTATATTATGCTGAATGTGAATTATCTAAAATGTGAATTATACAGAAGCTGGAACCATCGTATAACAGGGAGATGGGGTTGGGTGGGGTAGGGGGAGGACCAGATGAAGACAGAACAGCAGTACTGGCTGGAAGGGAATAGCCAGTGGGTGTGGAGGAAAGCCAGGGCAATGTGATGACTCTAAGCCCAGGGTAAGGATTTCAAGAACAGAGAGTTCATACATGACCTAGTGAGAGCAGTAGATGAGAGCACTGGACTTTGGAAATGACGAAGAGATGAATAAGCTTACTAAGGTAGTTTTAGGGGGATGGTGAGAGAAGGAAAAATAACAGGACTGTGATCACTAGAAATCTGAAGAAAAGATAAATTGATAATGAGAGCACCATTGGCTGACTGGTCATTTTTCGAACAGCTTCTCAGGGAAGGAAAAGAATAAGAGACAGATAGAGACAGAGAGGTGTACAAGATCAGTGGGGCTCCTTGTTAATATGGTAAAATGTTGGACACAGTTTTAATTTGTGCAAAGCTGAGAAGGAGGGATGGAGATGAATCTACAAAGAAATGACACAAGAACTGGAAAATACGGCACATTATTTTAGCATTTAAGTGATATCATGAAAATGCTGTCTTAAAATAAATATAGAAACTTCACTATCAAATATTAAAGTAATACTTCTGCACATGCATTTATACACACCTTTACATGCACCACAGGCTGGTGCATATTAAAAACCCTGATGTATAAAAAAATGGAAATGTTAAATGGGTAATTTAGAAAGCTTATTACTGAGAGGATAAAGGTATATGGTACTGAAAATAGTTCATCTTAAGATTCCTTTAGATGTTTACCCATCCACTCACACAATTAAATAGCATGTCTTTTTAACATTTTTATTCTTTTCCATTTTCTAGCTACACACATCATGAAAGATATAGGTGCTGTACAAATTAACAGTGAAATATGAAAATTATATAGTCTTTTCTCCTCTATTACTTTTTATAAATATTTAGGGTCTGCTTAATGAATGGCTATGCATTTGTAGTTAATTTGCATTTACTCAATGGTTGTTTTTAAGATTTTTGCTCTTTAGGGTCCTGAAATTCAACTACATTGTCAATGTGGCATTGTTTCTAACTTTTTATGTTCCAGTATCATGACTCTTAAATTTAAGGAGCCACTTTTTTCTAAAATGGCAAATTATTATCTTTTGGAAATATTCTTTCCCTCCTCCACCCTTTTGGCTCTTTTAATCTCTTTTACATATCTCTTAACCTCATCTTTGTATTCTCCATCTCTATTTTCATGCTAAATTCTTGATACATATTTTCTAATGAAGTCACTAATGCATTTTATATGTTTAATTTGCTATTTAACTATATCAATTCTATTAACTGCTATATTTGTCTGGTCCCTTCAGGCTGCTACAGCAAAATACCATAGACTAAGTGGTTTAGAGACAACAAGAATTCATTTCTCACCCTTCTGAGGAATCAAAGTTCAAGATCAAGGTGGCCAGGGATTCAGTGTTTGGTGCAAGCTCACTTTCTGGCTTCTCCAGGACACCCTTCTCTGTGCCATCTTGTATTGGAAGGAACATCTGAGCTCCCTCAGTCTCTTGTGCAAGGTCAGAAATCCCATTCACAAGGGCCTCACTCTTATGTCCTAATCACCTCCCCAAAGATCTCACTTTCTAAAAAAAATTCTAACGTAGGGGTTAGAATTTCAACATGTTCATTTTAGAGGATACAAACATTTAACTCATAGCAAAATTATAAACCTGCTTAATAACCTTAAGGATAAAGTCTCTTCCTTTACACTCTGGATGGAGACCGAATAGAACCTCATCAAATGATTTATTATAATAAAAATAATAAATAAAAATATTATTATTATTACTGGGAACACAATTAAACCCCAATTTAGAATCCATTTGAGTCTTGGTGGGGCCTTGTGAACCAGTTCTCATCAAGGAACTTATGTTTGAGTGATAAGTGCTTCTTGCAGGTCAAGACTATGAAAATTAATAGAGAGCCTTCACTCCAAAATAGTGAAATAACACAAACTTATGCACACACCTTTATATACCATAGAAAGGTGCAGTGTATGTGCTCAATGGTTGTTTTAGTCTGTTGAGAGATAGAGAACCGAGAAGGAGGGATGGAGATGGATCTACAAGGAGCTCAAACAAGAGCTGGAGGAGATAGCACCTTATTTTATGTATCTCTCCCCACCCCAGCCTCATGACTGGGTAGGGCTGTGATTTTCCATCCACCATCACTCCTGCCATACCAGACTGAAGTTTGTAAGCTTGCATAAACTTTTATTTTGTTATGCCACTGAGATGTTGAGATTGATTTGTTCATGTGTTGGAAACATAATCTAGTCAACCCTGTTAATAAATTTGACCTTCTTCAAGGTCCTCCATGGTAAGCTATGTGTACTGTTCTCTCCTTTTTTAATTAAATTTCCAGCACACTGAAACTGTTAGTTTCCTTTATTTCTTCTTCTGTTTTGTTTTGTTTTGTTTTGGTGGTGCTAGGGATCAAAACCTAGGCCTTGCACATGTGAAACAAGCACCCATCCTCTAAGATACACCCCAGTCCCTCGTTCTTCAGTTTTTTAAATACACTTGTCCTTTTTTCACATTTCTTCTTCTGCATATATTATTTCTCTTTTGAGAACACTGTTCCTTGCACCTATTGCATAACTTAATATTCAAGTCTCAGATTATCTACCAATTTCTTGGAACTGTCTCTTGCACTCCATTCTAAATCATGCATTTCATTGATCTACTTTCCCATAGAACCCTATTCTTTTCCCTAATAATATTTTGTTCAATATTTAATTATGTGTTGGTTCATACAGCCTTAATGTTCTGTATTTGGAAAGAAAAGCACTGTTTTGTTCACCACTATTCACAGGACACAAGATAGGAATTAAATGTACATACTTATTAATATTTGTTAACAACAAAATGTATTTGCCATTGAATGAATGAACTGTTTTTTTGAACTGCTACATTTAAGATCCTAAATGTAAAACTTCTGTCATGTGTTATTTTGTGAAGTGTAAAGTGAAAAGTATTATGAGAGTAGGTAATTTGAATAAGATATTGCTATAGTGTGGACATAGTTTGAGTGTATTTCCCGAAGGTTCATGTGTTAGAAGTATGTTCCCCAGTGTGGCAATGTTGAGTGGAAGAACCCTTAAGAAGTTGAGACTTGTAGGGGAGTAATTAGGTTGTGGGGGAGTACCATCTTCGTGGATGGATTAATGCTTTTCTTGCTGGAATGCATCCTCACTTTTGCAGAAAGTCTTGCTGAAAGAAAATTCTTATTAGGATAACAATCTAGACTTCTCCTCAGTTTCTTGCTCCTTTGCTTGAACACCTGCCCCATTGTACAAGGCTGGTTCCCTTTCCAATTCTCCACTAGGTTTGACACAATTTGGTACCCTCAAAAGGACACTGGCACAATACTATCTGGACATTTAAGCCATCAGAAAAGTGAACCAAATAAACCACCTTTCTTTAAAAGTTACCCAGTGCAGGTGTTTTATTATAACTGCATATAATGGACTAAAACAGCTGATATCCTTGAGAGTCTCCTGAAATTTTCCTTGCAACTTGCAAATTATCTTTACTAATTATTCCAATAACAAAAATGTAAATTTACAAGAAATTCCTGAAAGTAGTTTTTCAATAGGTGATGGATGATAATAATAGCATCAGGCCATAGAACTTTTCCTGAAAAAGTAAAATGTGCATATATAATATGCAAGTATTAAATATGTGAAATGTATTTCATTGATGATCATAGTCATTACCTTATCTCTTTATATCATGAGCAATTTGAGGACAGAATTTTTTTCTTAATTTTCATATCCCTGGAAATTAGCAGCATAATATTCATCACATTCTAGAAGTAAATATATTTTATGCAAAAATAAATGAAAGATTAAATGCATTCATTTTCATCTAATGGATGAGTGCTCATAGATGGTTACCTCTGCATAAATCAAAGATACAAAATAATAAGAATTTAATTACACAACCTTATTTTCTTTAAGAAAATGTCCAGTTACAGGTCTCTAGGAGGATAAAATGACTAAATAGGTGAAAATGTCTTGCGAGAAAGAGGTTTCTTAGACTCTGAATCGAGTCCAAGCAAACATAAATCACAACAAAATGATAACAAAGTGTATGACCTTGTTTGATATTCTTCTTATGCTCTAAAAATTATGTAACTGGATTTATACTGCCATCTTTCCAAGCCAAACATAGACATCTTGACAATTGGTTTCAGGTTTTGTGTGATGATGTTGTTCATTTAGACATGTAAACTAATACTGTTTAATCAGAAAGTCATTGTTATTCAAAATGAGTGCAAAAGCTATTTTTCCAATATCAGATCCGTTGCATCTGCTGATACAGAGAAGATAATTCTTCATGAGTCCATTCTGATGTAAACCTGAAGGACTAAGAAAGGTGTTCAAAATAGGGTTGCCCTGTCTTTTGGTCTCTTGAAAACAAAAGAAAAAGTGAAATATGTTGAACCAAAGAAAAGTGGCATCAGAAAGTCAGATTCCGTATTTGAAGTGAAAAATTAATACATGAAAGCTCAGGGAAAATACCCAGAACCCTAAGTTCTCAACAAGTTCAAAGAGGGTGTCGTGTCCCGTGTGTGTGTGTGTGTGTGTGTGTGTGTGTGTGTGTGTGTGTTATAATGGCTTACAGGTTAAACACAGTAAACTTCATCTCTCACCAAGAAGTTGAAACCTCAAAACCCAGATTTATACCCTCAGGCTGAAACTGATGGATGTATGTCACATGAGCAGCTAAAATTATTTCTCATTGTCAACTTCATCCCTGTCAAGGTTGTAGATGTATGAAAGGTGCAGAGTTGAGAGAATATGACAACACAGGCCCAAAGTGCTTGGAAGAAATCAAATATATCGAACAGAGAGTAGAGCTGGGTATTTCACTCTGAGACTAATTAGCTCATTGTAAATAAAACAGCTTTAAACTCCCATTTCACACTGTTCACTGACCTGGTCCCTGGCCTTGTTCCTGACTCTGGGGTTGGGCAAGGCCTTGCCTGGAGACAACCCAACCAAGTTATAACAGGGACTTGAGCTCCCCTTAGGGGGCACCATTCTGTCTCTTCAGGGTGATTGCTTCCTGTGCCTTAAACTCCTGACCCACTCCAGCTTTTAATTCATTATTCATCAATTTTCTTAGTCCATTTAAAAAAAAATGGCAGGGTTGCTCTCAATAAAAGAGGGGGGTGGAGGGTGGGGAGTGGGGCGAGTGGCATTCTGGAAAAAAAGGACAACCCTGTCAAAACATGACAGCTGATCCAATGCCTGCTTTATACTATTCATAGAAAATGCCAAATTCTGTAAATAGTAACCACATGTACATTGGCTTCACAGACTCAATGTTCTGCTTCAAAATGAGACGTTCTTTATTTTAGTGTGTCATCAAAGGCGATGAAAATATCATTCTAGCCTTCTAGGCTTAACCCTGTGGGCTCTTGATTGCTAGAAGTTTAATAGGAGCAGCACACACACATGCTCCAGATAATGTGAGCAGCAGTCCTGGTCCACTTGGGTCCATGGCACAGCAAGGCAATTCGATTCACAAATCTGTTCCCTAGACATTTTTATTCATAGCCATGAGATCATTACAGCGACAAGCACACATCTGACGTTTATGATCTGCTTGCTTTGAGAAGGAGGAGGCAGCTCTGGGGAGCTGTAGGAAGAGAGAAATGGCACTGCTCAGAATCCTGTGAGCTCAGCAGCCTATGAGGGATTCTGAAGACTTTTCATGTCCAGGCTCCCCTGACTGGTACCTTCCAGGTTTTCTTTGGATCCACCAGGATTGGCTTTTCAGCTTAAATCTGTTGTGCAATTGTCTTTTTGTGTGCCTGGCTGGTGTTCCTTTGCACAAACATTTCAAAGGAACCATGCACAAAACTGAACATGGGATGCACGGCTTGTGCCCAGCAGACCTAACTCGATGGCAACCATCTGGCACTGTGATTGTGTCCTGCTTTTGCCCAGAAATGCTTCTAGCACCTTCTATATGACTACTGGCTTTAAAAGGCCTCTTGTTTATCTTCTCTTCCTTAACAAATAGCCTCTGCAGCAGCCGCAGTAAATCTCTTTTAGTCTGGAAGCTTCAGCCCTTGGGAGTTTGTCCTTTTTTCTCCCAGGGCTTGCTATCTTCTTCCGCTTTGTCTGCATGTGCTCTTGTCTTTGACAATTATTTCAAAATGTCTGTACTTGGCCTCTTGATGAAAAACAAAGATCACATGAAGTGCAAGAAAACTTCTATTTCCACTGAGACTGCAGGCGGGGCAGCATGTCCCAAGGAAATGGCATCGGCCTGTTCTGTCCCCCCACTGAAGGGGAGATAATAAACGGCAGAGGCTTCTGCCTACAGCCTCCATGACACCGGACCCAGCCTATTCTTTTTAAGGGCAATAAATAAATGACGGAAGTTTTAGGCACCAGACTGGTGAATTGGTGGTTAAGCCTCAGGCTTTTATCTCCCTGACCCCTGTTTGAACTCAACCTTGGTTCCTAAGTGCAGGGCAGACAAAGTGGGGTGGGAGGAAGGTTTCTTATCGACATGAACACCCCTTCCAGCTCAACATAAAGAAATACGATGCCATGTGTGTGTCTGTGACTCAGGAGCGACAAGGGATAGGGAAAGATTTGTAGGAACAAAGTGAGAAGAGAGTTAAATCTCAGCTATTACTGCTAGATGCCTAGCCATGGTTTGAAAATTTAATAGAGAACATATTAAGTAATTTCACAAGCATTTATGAGGGGGTCAGTTGTGGGTATAGCACTATGTATATTCCAGGAGATTCCAGTTTACAAAGACAAATCAAATGGCATCAAGAACTTGCAATTAAAGAATCCCTGTGCCCAGAAGTACTAGCCCTAGTTAATATTTATTAAACCACTAATATGCCAATCACCATGTCAAAACACTTTATATGTCTCATTTCATTTAATCTCACAACTCTATGAAGCAGTTATGATTACTTTTTTTTTATTTTATAGATGAGGAAGGTGTGATTTAGAGAGGTTATGTAATTTATCTAAGAACATATGCACAAAAGATAAAAATAAAAATAAAAATAAAAATGTCTTATTTCATATTATACCACCTCTCTGAAAAATAACTTAATAAAGTTCACCAGTGACAGAAGATAACCACAGTTCCCAGTCAAAATTTCACATGAGTATTCTGAAAACTCTGAATGGATTTGTAAAGAACTATAGGCCTAACTATTTGATTGTAGAATTATATTATCTCCACATAGTCCATTTTCTTATCTGAAAAAGTGACAATAATGATCTCCACTGTCTTTTGGTTGAGATGCTTTTCAAATGACAATATGGAGCAAGGTTTAGATGTGTTCTGAAGGCAGCTGCTCACCATGCCCTACATCAATATTCCTGAGCACCTTGTCAAAGGGGAGCTATCAATATTACCAGGAACAGGCTGAGTTTGAGTATTCCATTCTCATTAGGTAGTTCACACTGCTCTAGACCAGAGTAAGTCAAAGTTGCACATTAGTGATGTTGTGTAGGGATCACTCTAATAGATTACCAAGAAACATTGCTCAGTGGGGTAGTGTACATATTTAATGCCATAAATCTGTTTTGGGGCTTAATAGTTAAAAGTAAGTAGGCAATTTAGGCATTTGTACATTTGCTTTATTTTATGTGAAGGAAAAACACAGCTAACTTAGGTGTCAGAGGATTGAATCTCCTGTTCCTGGCTGCTTTTCCAGAAGTTAATCCACCTTCTCCATCAAGACAGACAAACTTATAGGAGCAATGAAGTTCTGATTCTTTTCAGCAGCTCACCACAAATTCACAAAGTATGGCCCCTGGACACAAAGATCCAAGTCTTACAAAGTGTTTAAAAAGGAGGAAAAGTGATTTACAAATCATACCATACTCAGCATTTTGTTGACCCTGGAAAAAGCTAGTCATTAATACATTCATCCCAATGTTCCTCTGCATACCCTCAAACCCAGCGAAATTACCCATGACCTTGCCTCCCATTCCAAATTTCTAGGATATTGATTATTCTATCTCTTACTGAAAAGTTTGTGTATCACTCTCGCCTAGAATTTTGGTGGAGACCCACCTCACTCCTTTGCCTGACCAATTCCATTTACTTCAAAGCAATATGTTAAAAGATGTACTTGGACTTAGTCATCTTCACTTCCTTTAAATCCTGAGATCTTACTCTATATCATCCTGTCTTTGTGTTCTTTGCCAAGTATTCCAATCTCATAGAAATCTCAACTTTTCCCATCTTGCATGGGCATTCAGAAATTGAAATTATTAGATTTTCAGCATGAGATGACATAGATAGATCTGCTTGTAGTAGGTGCTACCTAAACATGCTGTTCATAATATTTATAGGCAGATTTTATAAGTGCACTTTTTTTGTTCCACATTTCCTCCATGAAAAAGAAACAAAAATCTTTATTTTCTACAACATTTAATACAGGAATCAGACACTTGGTGAATAATTGAGGAATATATTCTATCACAGTCACATGCTCAGTTTCAAATGATGTGCTAATCAGTACACCAACCTGGGAGACAAGGATGAAAGAATGAAGGTTCTTTTACTTGGACAAAGTTTCTTTACATTTCTTCTTTAAGCTATATTAATAATAATATAATTAATTTTATAGAAACTTTTCTTTTAGAAAACTTCAATGCATAATTACAAGTGAAATAAGTTCCCTGGAAATTAAGCAGGATCCAGAAGTCTGAAAGTGTTTATTTTGAATGGATTTATCCCCCTAGATGACCCCAGAGTATATTTCTGTCACGTAGGATTGATTTGGGTAAGGAAGTCAAGGGTTTGACGTGAATCCAAAAAAACTGAACCATGTTGGAAACAAACTCAAACTATGAAAGCCACCTAGCCAAGCTTGGAGTACATCAATTCTGGTTCTTTTTCTAGACTGTAGAGGAACAAAGGTCACTGTAATTTATAATTGGCAAAACTATAAATGTCTAATAAAAATAACTTGATCCATGAGCATTTTTATTTCAAGATTTTAAACAAATGTCTAAGCAGAGATTTTTAGATTCTTTACTTTGAACATACTCCCCCATTTTCCTGGCAATGTATTTCCATGTTTCCTTGAAAAGCCATTCAGAAGTATTTTAAGTAACATGTGAAAGCCTCCCCTCTGTTTTTAAAGGGGGAAAAAAAGCACACACATCATAAAGCTGCTGAGGAGAACTGAGATTGCTTTCTGGCTCATATAAAAATTGGGGATGATGTTTAACAACAGAAATCAAATGGGAGTACTCAGTCTAAATTCTGCACAGCCATGTCAACAGCCAAATTTCTGGAAAATTCTTCCTCATTGTACCAAAGAGATAGCAGCTGATTACACTAGTGAATGGGCTTCTTGGAACTCTGGCAATTTGTAGCTAACACAGAGCTATGGAGTTAGTAAAAACCAAGTCCATGCCAACAATGACATGAAGCATTCCTTATCATGCCTAGCCCTGACTCACCTCAGGTCAGGGGACAGGAGCAGGGGTACGGAACTTGTAAGAACTCCAAAACCTTCTCCCCCAAGGCACATTGTCACCTTCTGCTTGCCCCAAATCTTCTCGGAAAATAAAATTTATACTTGCACAGCCTTAAAATGCTGACATTCTATGTTTACAGGGATTGTTTACTCAGAAAATTAATCAGTTACGGTTTTAAATTTTAATTAAAGAATGTTTTCCGGTGTTATTGCAAAACAGACAAAAGCCCATAAAATGTATATTTGACTGCTGTTGTGTGTTGTCTTTGGATGGAGGCACAGTCTTGAGATCAATCATGCATGATATTTTTGTGAACTTTTCTTTTAGCAGAACAACCTTCACATAAATTAGGTTCATTAAAAAATATCCATCAAAATAAAAGTCATTCTGAGAAATTGCTGGCTGGAATTTCCTTTTTCTTTTTAATCAGCAGCGAACTACTTTGTACTTGTTGTGTAAATAATACAGTGGGAGGGGATTGAGTCTGCACTCATTTGTGCAAAAGGATGCTCCTTGCCAGTGACCAGAAGTCACTTCATACAAAGTTACACATTTTACTCACATTTTACTTTGGAGAGAATTTTTGGTTCAATGAACATCGACATGCTGGAAATATTTTGGCACCAGATGGTGATATGAGCTAGTCATATTTTTTAAGATTTAGCTTGTATTTTTCAATTTCTATATCTTCTTAGTCTTGTTTGCTTTCTGATTGTCAAAGAAATATATGGTTCTCATAAAAATTGAGAAAAGAAGTATGCACATTAAATGATTTTAATAATTTCTCTCAATAAATAGCTATTAACATGTTTCTCAATTTTTGTCACTGTAGATACTAAGATCATTTATATTTATTTTCATAAAATCTTTATAATGAATCAAAAAGCACATAAATTGTTCACAATATTTGCCCACTGAGGGTCAACATCAAGTTTTAAACCACTGGAAAAATGGTTACTATTACAAAGTCTCAAATTAAAGGAATATATATTAAAATTTGCAACATCTTGAAAATAAGCAGGTTTATAGTAGAATGTTTACCCCTAAAAATGAACCAAAATATAGCATTATGTGTTGCTGTACATTACATATGTTTCAAAGACTGTTTTTTCACTTAGTATATTCTTGGCTCTTTCCGCGTTAGTGCACACAGTTCAACTTCATTGTTCAAACATTGTGGAATATCATTGTATGAATCCTCCAATCATGAGCATTTGCTTTATCGCCAATTATTTATTCTTAGAAATATGCTTTAAAGAAAATCTTTTCTTTTGATTTTTTGGTTCAAGTATATTATTTGTATAAGGTCTTTTATAAGATAAACAAATTAAAACTACACTGAGATGTCATCTCACTCAAGTCAGAATGGCAATGATCAATAATACAAGTAACAGTTGAATTTTATGATTGCTTTTTCTATTTCTATGAAGAATATCATTGGAATTTTAATAGGAATTGCATTAAATCTGAAATTCACTTAGAAAAATAAGAAGCCCAGAATAGCCGAAGTCATCCTTAGTGAGAAAAGTGAAACAGGAGGCATCACAATACCAGACTTAAATTATACTACAAAACTATAGTAATAAAAATGGCATGGTATTGACACCAAAATACACATGAAGACCAATGGAACAGAATAGAAGACACAGAGACAAACCCACATAAATACAGGCATCTCATACTAGACAAAGGCACCATAAGCATCCATTGAAGAAAAGAAATCCTCTTCAACAAATGATGTCGGGAAAACTGGAAATCCATATGTAGTAAAATGAAATTTAGCCCCTATCTCTCACCTTGCACAAAACTCAACATAAAGTGGATCAAGGTCCTAGGCATTAGACAAGAGATCCTGTACCTACTAGAAGAAAATATAGGCCTATCCCTCCATCATATTAGCTCAGGAACCCACTTTGTCAACAAAATTTCTAAAGTGCAAGAAATAAAATCAAGAATCATAAATGGGATGGTATCAAACTACAAAAGTGTCTTCACAGTAAAGAAAACAATCAAGAATGTGAAGCAAGAGCTTACAGAATAGAGAAAATTTACCACCTGCACCTCAGATACAGCACTAATCTCCAGGATGTACAAAGAACTGAAAAAACTTAACACCCCAAATCCAAATAGCCTGATCAGTAAACAGGCAGAGGAACTGAACAGGAACTGAACAGAAGACAAAATGCAAAGGGTCAACAAATACATAAAACTCTAACAATTATATAAATACAAATTAAAACTATACTGAGATTCCATCTTACTCTAGTCAGAATGGCAATTATCAAGAATACAAGTAACCAATAAATGTTGGAGAGGATGTGGAGAAAAAGGTATACTCATATATTACTGGTGGGACCGCAGATTGGTGCAACCACTTTGGAAAGCAATATGAAGATTCCTCCAAAAACTAGGAATGGAACCATCATTTGACCCAGTTATCCTACTCTAAATCAGCATACTACAGTGACACAAACACTCAATGTTTACAGCAGCTGAATTTACAATAGCTAAGCTATGGAGTCAACCTAGATGCCCTTCAGCAGATGAAACAATAAAAAATGATGTAGTGTATACACAATAGAGTATTACTCATCCATGAAAAGAATGACTTTGTGACATTTGCCAGTGAATGAATCTGGAAACTATTGTGCTAAGTGAAATACGTCAATCTCAAAAAAACAAAGGTTGAATGTTTTCTCTGATATGTAAAAGCTAAACAACAATAAGGAGGGAGAGGAAGAATAGCAGTTCAGTGCATTAGACAAAGGGAAATGAAGAGAAGGGAAGGGGCCTAGAAAAAGGAAAGAGTGGAATGAGTCTTCCATAACTTTCCTATTAAATATCTGAACACACCACAGTGAATCTCACCATTGTGAATATCTACAAGACTAGGATCCTAATTAGAATAAGATATATCCCTTGCTTGTGTACTTATATCAAAATAGATTCTATTTTTATAAAGGCACCCATAAAATAAAAAGATAAACAGAGTTGGTAGGTCAAACCTTTTTTAAATTTTATTTTTATTAAATTTATTTATTTTTTGACAAATAATACATGCACATAATTTTATAAATTAAAAACCACTCAACACCTAATTAAATAGTAATTTTAAGCACATTTCATTACCTCCACTTTTTTCTTTCCGGTAGCATCTGTTCTCACCTTTTGAAGCTCTTTCCTCTGGTATTTATCTTTCATATTTCTAAAAGTTATGTTTTTACTACTATCTTTTTAAGCACAAAAAGTGGATATAATGACATAACACCCACCCGATATTCATCACTTAGTCTTAAAAATCATCATCCAATGCCTTATTCCGATGTATTCTTACCCCCATCCAATATGCATCTCACACTGAATTTTGAAGCAAATCCTAGATATTTTATTATTTCTATCATAAACATTTCAGCATGTGTCTTTAACAGATAAGAATTATTTTGACATAACTATTACATGATTATCACATCTGAGATATTTTTACAAATACTCTGATATCATCAAATGTTCATGTGATGTTCAAATTTAAAATTCTTTCACAAATGTCAGACATTTTTTTAACCATGTGCATTTACAAAAGATAAAGATCTCAACAATGTATTGTGGTTGGTTGATATTCATGGTCAAACTCTCTCTGCCACTTTTTCCCAACAAAATTTAAGGAAGAAATCACTGCATATTTTCCAGAAATCTGAATTTTTCTAATTAGTTAAACCTAGGGATGATTAACTTCCTTCTTTGGCCTTATATTTTGAATATCGATTGTTGGAACTGGAGTTTTGACCACGTTCAGGTTTGTACTTTCTTTTTTTTTTTTTTTTTTCTTTTGAGTCAAATTGTCAAAACTATATTCTAAGAGACTTTCAATACTTCCCCTAAAGATACAAAAGACTGTGTTTTCTTTTGTAGTGTTAGCAGCCATAAATATTTAATGACTAAAATAATTTTATAATGAGTTGCAAAATGGTGATATTCTGGGCTTTTATAAAAAAAAATTTGTATATTAGCTGGAATACTCCCATAAATAATTATTTCCTCTAATCTAGTACTGGATTACCTTGGTGGTATAGTTTTTGTAGGAAAGGCAAGATGGATGACAGCTGTTTCATTCACTAATTAATCATCACATAAAGAGTTCATTCTCTAGCATTCTGGATATGATAGCTTTCTGTAGTATCTTTATGAACTCAAGCAACATGTACATTGATTGTAGTTATTCTTGCTGATTCTCTTATTTCCCCACCTTTCTAAGGAAAACTCTTCCACATTGGTTTCCATCATTTGGACATGACTATAAGCTTTTGATGGTTCCTTTTTATCTAAAATGACAATGGTTCCTTTTAATCTGATAGGACAAGAAGTTCTTGGAAAATTAGTGTATTTCATGCCCACCATCATGAAATCAGTCATTTCTCCAAGGGAAAATGGTTCATTTTAAGAGAGGAAGGACTTAGACGCTACAATCTGGAAGTTAATGTTGCTCTTTGTTACAGGATTGATCATCATTTCTAGGTCTTTTTCAGTGAACAAAACTAATACTCTTATTTTGTTTTTAAGACCAAATACATAATATTTCTTATTCAAATTCAAGACTATAGCATTTTAGATAACCTCTTACCTCTCCTTTATCTCAAACAGAGAATTCCAACTGTCACTATCACTAAGGATGACATGATTAGAATATAATGTCTTTATCCAACATTAATCCCTAACCTGTCTCAAAATAGTGATACCAATGTAACCACCAAAAACCTGATTAGTAGAAACAGTCAACCTTTTCTTAATGCAACTCTTTTTCACTTTAAGCTTTTTCCCATTGAGATGTGCAAACTTTCCTCATATTTAATTTATATATATGATATTTCTGTATTATTACATGTTCCAAAAATATGTATTAAGTTCTAAAAAAAAGTCCATTATTCTAGGAATTATATTTCAAAAATTTTGTTCTACAATAAAAAAAAAAAAAAACTCAGATCAAAAAAACTTTTCCAGTGTAATTTTGAAATGTAAATCACAGGAATTTTGTTAAATAGACTATTTTAAACAAAAAAAAAAACTTATTTTCATCACAAATATTTTGTTTCTCAGGGTAAAAGATAGAAGCCATATAACTGCCTGAAAATAAGAAATTTTGTTATTAAGATTGTAATAATTTTCCCTCGGATTATTGCACATGGGTTAAAAATACTAGGTACAAACCACAAATGGAATCAAATGACATTGGCATCTGACAAATGTAAGAATAGGGAAACCCCCGAATTACACTGGAGACCCTGATGAACCATCTAAGAGTGTTAGAAGAAGCAGGGCCCCCAAGCGCTGCAACTTCCAATTCATGTTGCCAGAGTGGGTTCTAAGCTGGTAACGTCTAGACTATGAACTCTTTTTCTGTTTGTTTAATTTTAAACTTTGTATTGAGAAGTAATTTGAAATGCACAGAAGAGTTAGAATTACCCTTCATGCCATGTTTATCATATTTGATTTTTCTCTGTCCTCTTCATTTTTGTACATACAGATATGTTTCTATAACATACACATTCACCAAAGTTTTTATTTACTTTGTTTTGTTTTCAGGATCATTTCAGGATCAGTTCCTCACTACATGGCCAATTACCTCTTTATTATTTGGTGTGTATCTCTCAAGAATTGGGATATTATGTTACATAATAGAGTATAGTTATCAGGTTCAGTAAAGTTTTCACTGGTAAATTTCATTTTCTCTTTTAAAAATATTATTATTTATTTTTTCACTTTTATACATAGTGAACTGTTCTAGGCTTACTCTGTACCTATCATGTGGAACTTAAGAATCATTCATTCTCTGAGAATCCCTTGTCTTCTGTTGGAGTGGCACTGAGTCCTGGGAGTTAGGTGTGGTCACTGCTACTGGAGTGTCTTTGTAGTATGGAGCTATTCACTCTTTATACTAACAAACTGACTTTCCCTGCCAGGGAAGATCTACAATGGGAAGAGATCATCAGAACTATCATCCTAATTGAACAATGCAAGGACAGGAGCCAAAACTCAAAATAAAATATCTAGATAAGAGTGAAATAAAGAGCAGGGGAGGAAAATTTCTGAATGAGGAACACATTCTTATTTACTTTTTGAAAATTATGAAACAGAGTGATGTAGACCTATGATGTTAGATGTGTCTGGTATGTCTAGACCTATTGATCAAAAATTAAAAGAAGGGCTGGGGAGATAGCTCAGCTGGTAGAGTGCTTGCCTTGCAAGCACAAGGCCCTGAGTTCGATCCCCAGTACCGAAAAAAAAAAAAAATTAAAAGAAAAACAAATTTTTCTAAAAATTAAGATCAAAGGATGTCTCTCAAATCTCACATACTTTGGTATATATTAAAGTATATTAGGAACAGAGAAGTGTCCATATCCCTGAAGACCTTAAAAACATTCTAGGAATCATATCCACAAACAGATGAATAATATTAATATTTCAAATGAGTTAAAGATATGTAAAATGTAGGCTGCTATAAAAGAACAATAAAAAATAGATCAGAATTAAACTCAGAGATGAGATGATCTAAGAAAAATATTTGGAAAAAAATGAGTGACAGTAGCAAAAATGATTGACCAAAAATTAAAAACCAAGAACAATTGAAAACAGTAGATAATGTCTTTAAAAGGGTATATCATGAAAGAAGGAAAGTATGTAAAGAAAAAATATAAAGAAAGAGGGAAATCAATTTGAAAACATGATAGCAGAGGAAAGTAGGTTAAGTAAATCTAATGTACATAGTTTCAGAGTAGTGGAAGTAAAAGAAAAGAAGTACAATAGAAGAAATGTTTTAAAACTATGATTCAAGAAAATTTTCTGAAATAGAGGACTACTTAAAACTTCATATCAATATTTATTTAAATAAAATGAAATAATACTATTATCATTGACTGTATTTTACGTGAAGGCACAGATCCCAAATTTTTAACATAAAATACCTACTTTTCTTTGTTATTTCAAATCACAGGCTCCTAATATCAAAGAAGGGAAAATGTGCATATTTTGAAGTCATGAAAAGACTTCTTCCCTGAGAAGAAAAATTATTTGGAAGGAATCATTAGGCATCACAACTAAATACGGTATCTTGGGAAATCATTTAACTTCTTTGAACCTGTTTCTTCAACTGCATGACAGGAATATTAACACACTTAATCTATCTTATTACGGATTATTATTATTATGGTGGCCAAAACATTTATAAAATGTGAGTGCATTTTTAGGAATTGTTTTACTTTTTATAATTCTATTTGGGTAAAATTGGCAATAAAAATTGTAGCTGATTACCATGTACACAGTGATGTTTGTTATACAAGTGCATTGTGAAATGATTGCCACAATCAAGGTAATTAACATATCTGGTTCCCATTGTATGTGTGTGTGTGTGTGTGTGAAGTTAGGGTCTACTCTATTAGCTAATTTCATATATGTGATAATACATGAAGATGATGGTTATTTCTACACATAGAAAAAACAAAAACAAGAAAATCACATGCTATTTGTTCTTTTAAACATTCAAAACAAAGTTGTCTTTTAAAAACATGAAATTTCTGTTTCTAGATCATGGAGTAGATAAACACCTGGAGTCATACTCCAAAATCAATCCAATGAAAGTTTTAGAGGAAAAATATTTACAAAGAGAAAAATAAAACTAGATAGCAGGGGGGTTGTTTAGTAGTAATATATATGGTGTGGTGGGTTTGATTCCAGGTAGGAAGCATTATGATAAAACTATGACAACTCAAAATAGGAAAGTCACTTTTGGAATCCTTACATTGTTCTTCTGTTATTATCTTTGGATGAAAGTACCTGTTCTCACATTGATGGGGATTGTACAGTCTGTGTGTAGCTACTAAAAAATAAAAAATAAAATTAAAAAAAGACTGAGGGAGTGACTAACTTCAAGGGGAGAGTTTTTCAAATACACCCAAGTCTGCTATAATATAATCTAAGATGTGTTTTTTTTTTTAATACTTGTATTTCTTTTTCAGAAATAGGAGTGGTATATTCCGTCCACAAAGCAGCAATCCATTCTGTGTCTCCTGGCTTCCCCCTCTTCTAGTGGCTTTTTTGGGTCTGACTCATAATTGGACCTGACTTCCCACTTTACACATTATCTAACAGCATAAATGATACTTGTAGAGGAAAATAAGCTCATATGTTAAAATAACAAGATGTTGGAAGATCCAGGCACATGAACATCAAGTGGATAATATATTCCATTAAAAGTAGAAATAACAGGCACAAAAAATTCAAAGCAGTCTAATTAACATAAGAAAATATTATCAATATGAAATTAAAACAAACAGTGCTCAAACAATCAAGCAGAAACATAAGTAATGAAAAAGATAATAGCTGAAATAAATAATTCAATAGATGTAATGAAGAGTGGACGTAGTCAGAGTGAATTTATAAGCTGAAAACCAGATATACAATCCATGAGAAAAAGAATAAAATAAATAAAAAGTAGTTAAAAACATAAAAATAAAAGCTAAGAGATATGACTAATGGAACTAGAAGAGCTAACTTACAGAACATGGAGTGCTGAGAGAAAGAAAAATAAAGAAAATATTTTAATATCAAATTTCCTATAATATTTTAAAGTATCTATAGTATCATATATAGTATAACAGAGGAATATCAGAGGCATAGAACAAAAATATAAAATTACATGGAAGGAAAAAAATCACAAAGTAAATACATTTAAAGGATGGAAAACAAATGTATGTCATATTGATAAAGAACACAAAGCAATGCAAGAAATCAATGAGTACTGCTTAAATTATTAAAGGAATATAACCTCAAATCTAAAATGTCATATTTACCAATCCTTCACATCTGAGGGTATGATAAAAAAATCTACTTAATCATGCATTTTTGCTACAAAAGACTTGTATAAAAATAATTTAGAATGAAATACCTGAATAATAATAAAGACAAATTTAAGTTACACTGAATAGATGAAGTAAAAGTTGTAAGGTATCCAGAAAGAAATTTCTTCATATTAATAAAATTATAGATGGATTCAAAGAAAGTTAGTTTATAATGCCCCTTCAAAATATGTGTTGACAGCATGACCATGATGAGAGGTGACCGAGGAATGTGGAGCCCAGAAGAAATACATGAGTGCTAACATTTTGGTCTTTAGGGGAAGGAGTCATAAATATTGTTTTTAAATCCCAGTTCTAGATTAGATATATTCTACATATCTTTCCTCCCAATCTGTGGCATGCATCTTCATTTCATATCACTTTTTAGTTTTTTTATTAAGAAATATAAAGAGTGGGGCACGCTGCAAATATTAAAGTGAGATAAAACAAGAAACTTGAATTTCATAAATGCTTTTCCTGCGTTTGTCTATATTTGATGCAATACCTATTAGAATCCTATTAGAAAACCCATTCATTTGGAGACCCAAGGGACCCCAAAGCCCAAACAATGTTGATAAAGAACCAAGTTGGAAAACTCATACTTCCCGATATCAAAAATTACTGCAAAGAAAGTGGAATTATGATTGTCATCATGGCACAAAGAGATACATGCAGAACAATGGAATGCAATTTAGAATCTCAAAAATAAGCTTCATATTTATAGTCCAATGGAGTTTTGATAAGGTTTCCAAGATAATTAAATGGGAAGTGGAGAATCTTGTCAAATAGTACAATGACAACTGCTAACAAAATGCAAAGAAAATCAAGTTGGATCTCTACCATAAACAAATATTAACTCAGTGGGTCAAAGACTAAAATGTAAGAACTTAAAATACAGCATTCTTAGAGGAAAGCATTGCTTAAGTTTCTCAATTATTTCTCAAACATAATACCAAAAGCATGGACATTAAGAAGTAGATAAATTGTATTTGATCAAATCAAAACTTTGTGCTTCAGAGGACATCATCAAGAAAATAAAAATATATGAGAAAATATTAATAAATCATATGGAATAAGGAGTTTAATTTAGACTATATAAAGAATTTTTACAACTCAATAATAAAGAAATAAAAAAGCAAATGATCAAGTTGACATTTTCCTTAAAAAGATATATAAATGATGCTCAGCACAAATTTTTTCAACCTTATTGGGAATTGAAAGTTAAAACCATACTGAAATGTTACTTTACATATACACACATGCAAAGGATAAAATGAAGTCAAAAAACATCAAGAGCGTAAGAGACTATGGAGAAATAGAAACTCTCCTACATTGCTGGTGGTATGTAAAAAAGGTGTATCCATTTTGGAAAAGTGTTCTTACAAGTTAAACTTACTATGTGTTCCCCAATTCCCCAAGAGAAATCAAAATATATGGCCACACTAAATCTGATACCCAAATACAAACAGCAGGTTTATTCATAATGGTCAAAATGTAGAAGCAACCCTTATGTCTGTAAACTGATGAACATGGTATACCACTTATATGAAATAACCAGAATTGATAAATCTATGAAGACAAACAGTATATTAGATTGCTTATTGTTTGGGGATACAAAAGAAAGGGAATTGACAGGTATGAATATAAGGCTTCTCTGAGGTGATGGAAATACTGTAAATATAGATTATGCTGATAGTTGTACAAGTCTGTGAACATAATAAAAACCACAGAATTGTACACTTTAAATGGGCAAGCTGCATGATATGTGAACTACATCTCAATAAATCTTTTACAAAAACAGATAAGCAAACATTATCATCCATCTGCTAACAACTTTGAAAACTGAGACAAAATGTGGCTAGTAAATAATTCATGAAGGGATAAAAAAGCTTGAATAATCCTGCAGCTTTTAGAAAATGGAATAATAGTTTAAGATATTCTCACGAGAAAACTCCAGACCCTACAACTTTACAGGCAAGGTCTACAAAACTTTCAATGGAGAGTTTATCCCAACATTTTGTAAAACATCTTGACTACTCTGAAAAAAATGAGCAGATTATGCATCAATTCACTCTAACTCCAGCATAAGCTTATTGTAAAACTCAAAAATGTTACAGAAAAGAAAATAAATCTGTGGAATGGTTTCCCTTATTGAATAGAGATAATAAAATCCTAGATATATAAATTACAAGTTAAATCAACTTCTGAATTAAAATAACTAAACTAGATTTACAACTTACATGCAAAAATGATCTAACATTAGAAAATCCATTAATATAATCCACTGCATAATAACACATTAAAAGAAAAAAATGTGATCATTTAAATAAATAAAGCATTTGGTAAAATTTGATACTATTTCTGATTAAAGAAACATTGATAAAATGGAAATTTCTCAATCTCACAGTTATTTTAAAACATAAAATAAAATACTAAAATGCATAGCATAGCCTTTTAAATAGGAACACTTGCGAATCTCTCTTTTAAACTAAAAAAAAAAAATATGAATACTTACAGGTTTTAATTTTACTTAACATAATATTGAAGGATCTCACCCATGAAATAAGACACACAAACACATGCACATGCATAATTGGAAAAATGTTTAAAAGAGATGAAATAGGTATTATTGCAAATGATGTACTCATTCATATACAAAATCACATGTGGTAAAACCCTAAAGACAAATTATGAAAAACAATGAAAAATTTAGCAAGTTTCCTGAATATTGAATAGAATGGTGTTATTGTCCAGATTTTAGATTTTCTTTCTTTCTTTGGTGGTGTTTTTATTAATGTTTCCTGTTTTATTATAAATATAGGCTATGCATTGACCCTTAATTCAAATATATCATGAGTCATGGTATAATTTAATTTTATGTACCTGAGTCCCACAATTGGAGTGAAACCATCCCAGAAAAATCAGACCTCTACTTAAAATGTTGTCATGGAACTGTGACTCTGGGAAACTTACTGATACTTTATTATGGTTTGAATGTGAGGTGTCCCCCATGTGTAAGACAACACAAGAAGTTTCAGAAGAGAAATGATCGAATTGTGAGTGCCTCAACCCAGTCAGTGAATTAATCCCTGAGAGAGATTAACTGCGTGGTAACTGAAGAGGTAGCATGTGGCTGGAGTGGGAATTGGGCATGTGATTTTGGGGTGTACAGATTTTGTATCTGGAGAGTGGAGTCTCTTGTCTCTGCTTCCTGATCACCATGTGTGTGCTTTCCTTTGCCAGGCACTCTTCCATCATGATGCCTTGAGCTCCAAGGAATGGAGCTGGCCTTCTATGGACTAAGACCTCTGAAACCTGTGACCCCTCAAATAAACTTTTGCTTCTCTACAATTTTTCTGATCAAACCTTTTAGTCACAGCAGTGAAAAAACTGACTAAAACACACCTCATGTATCAGTTTTGTTTATTTCTGAGTTCTGATAGTCTGATATAGTAGTGATTTGAAAAATGGGCAAGAAATTTTGTTGTAAACAGGACTTCAAAATATCTACTATTTCTTCATTCAGTGAAAATAAAAAAAATATTTAACCCGAAGTAAACAAAAAAGAAAGAGAGAGAGAGAGAGGAAGGAAAACAGACAAAGAGAGAAAAATGGTTTCAACTGGCTGCATGACTATGCAGTTATTCTTTATGAATAAGAGTAGGTATAAAAATTTAAAATAAAACTGAATAAGACACTGATAATCAGGATGCCTCAATTGTGAACAAATTAGTTAATTAGGTTTTATTCTAGTTCATTGGTTAAAAAGATGTTCACTGCCCTGTTCTCAATTCTTCTCCCAAAATATTCTACAAGTTTTTCCTTCTTTGATCCCTTAGTGTATTATAACCTTGACTGTTCTAACATTGGTAATGGTTAATTGATCAATAAATGAATAACCAAGCAAAGATATAATAAATTCTTAGTTTATTTCCATATTTAAAAAGAAACAATGCCTTATCTTTAAGTGATTGAGATAAAACAGATGAACAATGCTGAAATACTGAATGCCCAGGGACTGAACCCAGGGATGCTGAGTCACATTTCCAGCTCTTTTTCATATTTTATTTAAAGACACAGTCTTGCCACGTTGCCCAGGGACTCCCTAAATTGCTGAGGCTGGCTTTCTACTCATGATTCTCCAGTCTCAGTCGCCCAGTCTGCTGGGATTATAGGCATGTGCCACCAGCGGGCTGAATTTGTACTGATATCATTATCATTTTAGGGTAGAGAACTTGGACATGCATCTATGGCAGTTATATCAGCCTCCACCCAGAGTTTTTCCCAATAAGTGCTATGATCACCGCAGGGAGGCACTGATGGAACAGTCAGAACAATAAAAAACAGGGCCCATCCTCAAGCTGAACAACCCAGAGAATGCATGTTCTTCTCTTCATCACACTCACGTGGGTCAGGGTCCTGATATTAGACTGCTGAGTGAAGAAATAACAGGCAATGAAATTTTGTAAAACATCCAACCAAACTTTAAACATGGACACTGTGTTGAAGATCAAATATTTCATTATTATTGTTTTGTAATCATTTATAATTATTTAACCCAGAAATAAATGATGGGACTAGTTTGGAAGCCCTTCCTCTTAAAGCCATGACTTTTTCCTATTACATAGTACTCTAAAGTGTTTTCTTTCTTTATGAGTATGATTTGCAAGATGATGATTTTCTTGTTTCTTCTCCTTATTTTGTAGGTCTTTGGTCAATGTAGATAAAGAACAAAAGAACAAGAATGATATCATTGGATACACCAGACAATATTATTTCCTTTCTCCAGTCCAGAGGTTTTCATTGCTTTTCTCTTAATTTCATGTAATGTTAGCCTTAAGGTTAGAAATGTCACCTTTAAAAATATCTCAAGGATCTCCACTGAATTCACTTTGAAATTTTATTGCTGGACACACAAAAGCATGTCAAGTCCTCAATTAAAAGATGAAATATTATCTCCTTTTTCCATCTGAAATGTCTTTGAAGGCATTTCATGGACATGCAAAATAGTTGGTTGATATTTTGGGGAGTATCCATGGAAGTAATTGAGCGCACTAGCTGAGAGTATTTTTTGTGCTAATTAAATATTCCAAACTTCTATCAAGATTATTGTCACCTATTTAATGGCTCATTGAGTTTACAGTCCATGCAAGTTCTCTTTCATCAGTAGAGATAGGACATCCATTCTAGGAATGATAAATTAGGGAGCAGGCTAAAAATATAAAGGACCTTCTAAAGAGTATTCACATTTCAATTTTCTGACACGAACAATTCTGTCCATTGATGAGATATAGAATCAGATCAGCTTGGATGATTCATTTTCTTCAAAGAATCAACTAACACATTTTTATATAAGCTAGAGCACTCAAAGTTATGCTATAAAATGAATTTGTACATTTAAATGGTTCTATGCAGATAATCAAATACCTTTAATGTACTTGGTAAATCTTATCTTCAGTAGAAATGGACAAAGGGAAATGAAGGGAAGGGAAGGGGGATGGGAAAAGGAAAGACAGTAGAATGATTTGGACATAACTTTCCTATATTCATATATGAATGTATGACCAGTGAAACTCCACATCATGTACAACCACAAAAATGGGATCCTAATTAGAATAAATTGTACTCCATGTACGTATAATGTGTCACAATATAAACTACTGTCATGTGTATCTAAAAAGAACAAATAAAAAAGGAAATCCTTATATTGTGTATTTAAAATGTCTAAAATAGGAACACAAATAAATTCAACACTTCTGGCATGAAGAAAGGAGAGGAGCCTGCCTTAGAAGTTGAGCATTGTAATGAATTCATACATCCCATTCAACATATCTTGATTGATAGCTGTATTCTAGGGATTGCATTAGTCTATAAGTATACATTGGAGAATAAAATGGGTGTGAAACATGAGTCTTTTGTTTATGACATATTGGGGAAGATGTAGACTAAATAAATACACAAATAAATAATTAGTTAAAATTAGTGATAAGTGCAATGAAGAAAATAGGGTTGCAGTACTGTGAAAGAAAAGAAGAAAAATAGTCTAAGGTAAAATATGGACATTGATACTGGGATATGATGGAAACAAGGACTGGTCCAGGCAAATATTGAAGGAAAGTATGCTGCAGACCTAGGGAGTAACTCACACATAGGCTCTGAAGTGGGAAAAACCTTGGTCCTTTGTAGAGGTGAAAAGTCAGTGCTGCTTGAATGTACTAATAAAGCAAAGAGTGACTGCAGATGCAATGAGAGACAAAGATCCAGTCAGATTAATCAAAGTTTTATAGGCCATGGTAGGCTAGGAATTCAGATGTTACACAATATATAGGAGAAGACTGTTTCAATAAGAGGCTAATATTTGGAGAGAAAAAAAATAAGGTGACTTTTATAATAATCCAAATATAAGATACCAGTGGCTTAGATTTAGTGGTAGTAGTGTAGATGAAGAAAACTTGACAAGCTTGTGATATGTTTTTATAAAGAAAAGGAATTGATGATTTTATATGAGATAAAATTTTCAGAAGCTGTGACTGGTGATGTTTTCACAGAGGTAGAGAAAATAAAGAGTGAAATAGGCGGGATGTTTGCTTATTTTTTGCAATTAGGACAATTTGGATATCAAGAAGGCAATTGTTGTAGATCTCAAGCTCAGGTGTAATTACTAGACTGAAAGTCTTCAGAATGTAGAAGATCTCTGAAACCACAAGAAGAGTAGAGAGAGAACATATAGAAAAGAAGGGGAATAACTAGGACTGATCTTGAGGAACACCAGCCTTCCCAGGTTAGAGAAAATGAGACTACAAAGAAAATGGAGAAAGCACAGTTACAGAGACATGGAGAGTGGTCTGGAAAGGAACAAAGGAGCAAGTGACACCTGAAGGTGAGATGGGACCCCCAGTATAAGCCCAGGATTAGGTCTTTTGCATATGAAGAGTGGTGTCCTCATTTCCAAGAGGAAATAGCAAAGTAAAGGTGGGCACAGGTTGAAGTAAGATTTTGAATTTGCAGAAGTGTTTGATGACTTATCCTTTGTTTCTGTGGTATTGGGCAAGGTCTTCAGAATTGAAAAATGGGGGAGAATGGAAGTATAAGAAGGGAAAAGGAGAATGTCTGATAGAGAAGACGAATTGGGCAAAACTAATCTTGAGAATGAAAACAATCTTACTAAAAAAAGTACCAATTGATGGACGGTGTAAGGTTAGCATATTTTCCTTGATTCTTTTCAGTGTGCAAAGTAATATATTCATGTCTGATATTCGTTCACTTCTCCAGTAATCTCTAATTGAAATCCAGTTTCTGTGGATGCTCATTGCATACTGCAGGGTGCGCAGGTCAAGTACTGTTGTCCATAAATGAGAAAACCTGCTCAAAGAATATCACTTACTTCAATGGAAGTGGCTCTGATACCACCTGACAGAACGAAAAATCTGATCCAGGCTGTCAGATTCAAATTCAACTCCTTCAATGCCTCAGACAGCCTGTTATGGTTTAGATTTGAGGTGCCCCTAAAAACCCATGTGTGAGACAATGCAAAATTGTTCAGAGGTGAAATAATTAGATTATGTGAGTGTTGACCTAATCAGGGAATTAGTCCACTTACATAGATTAAGTGGGCAGTAACCTGGGTAGATTGTGACTAGAAGAAGTAGGATACTGGGGTTATGCCTCTGGGGTATATATTTTGCCCCTGATGAGCACAGCACCCTCTGCTTCCTGGTTGCAATGTTCTGGGCTACTTTCCTCTGCTACACATTTCTGCCATGATGTTCTGCCTCATCTTGGGTCCAGAATTATGGACCATGGAATGAACTTATGAAACCAATAACAACAACAACAACAACAAAAACCTTTTCTCCTCTAATTGTTCTTGTCAGGTCTTTTGATCACAGTGATGAAAAAGTTGACCAAAACAACTGTACTACCAGAACCACATGTAGCCTTAAATAATAATGATGTGGCAATTTAGTCTCCTGTTATTTTAAACTCTTGGTCTTTATGGCTAAACATTTTTAAAAAACCAAAAAAAGTCATTTTTAGACACCAGCTCTATAATATTTTAGGTGGTCTATCCAGACTCAGTGCTAGGACAAGGCTTTAGATATCTGTGAGTGAAAACTTGCCTGAGATCATACTTTTAAACTGACATGAGTAGTCAAGGCAGCTGAACAACCAATTTAGTTGATTTTGCTCTACTAACTTCACTGGTCATTGGGCTGAATGGACCAGAAGGCACCATCATGCAAGCACACTGAGTTACCTTTATCTGGAAGATGTAAGCTGTGCCTTGGAAGCTATCATTAACTCTTTCAGATAGAGGGAGTACTACTTTTACCATTGAAATGCAATATGTGTTGAATCAACTTTATAGGAAGAATATGGTAATTTCTGAAATAAAGATATTATCTGGGTTTTCTCATCAGCTATTCCTCTTTGTTTGCAAACAGTAGAAACTGTCCCTGATTAAATTAAGCAAAAAATAAATGCATACAAGGGTATTAGAAAGTTCATGCTAAGGAAGATGAGAATTGGGGAAGAGACAAACACAGGACACCTACTAACTAGTAAGTGCTGCATTTTAGATTGTTGGAACCAGGCTGGACCAGGATAATGTCTGAGCATTTGGTTTTCAGTGTTTCACACAGAGAGAGTGTGAAAGTACACAAATGAGCAAGCGCTGGATATTACTAATATTACTACTGCTAATAATAATGGTGGTAGCTGACACATAAAGAGATCCTGTTTGGAGGTGTGGTGCTAAACACTTTATAAGATCACACAAAACTAGGAATTAGTAATCTATGTCTCTCCATTTAACCTAAGGGAATCACAGCTTGAAGAGATCGACCTTCCACAAGGTCATGTGGTTAGCAGGGGGCAAAATCAAAAAGTCAGTTCATTTAAAGTCAAAACTATATTTTTAATTTCTATTTTAAATAGTTCAACAATCCAAATTAAAATCATGAACTCCCTGCATAGTTAATGTCATTCAAGGTAAAGGGGTCAGGAGGAGAAATAGATTATTATTTTTTAAAAATTCTTTCCCTGTTCAAGCCCTCTATAGGTCTATGTAAATACCTGCTTAGGATTCAAAATTCAATGCATGCAGTTTTCAATTTTCAATTAAACCATACCATATACTACAGAAGACAATAAGTAATTGACTACTAGTAGAAAAGAGAAATGTTTTCTAAGACATGTTTTTAAGGGACTATTGAAACTGAGTTAAGACTATGCAATATACCAGTTATGTTCAAAATAAGCAGAAGGCTTCTCTAGCTACATGAAAATTACAAACAGTTGTAGAAGTAATAGACTTCTGAAAGATGTCTTCATTTCCAGAAAATTGCCAACTCCAACATCCAGCATTTGAAGTGAGAAACAGATCCTCTGATGACAAAATTCTGGAAGCAAAAATGGGATAAGAGATGTTAACAGTGGTTAACCTATTACCAGTTTCATGATCAAAATCAGTTGCAGAATATTTTGACCAAAAAGATGTTGAGATAGGTAAATTGAGAATAGGTAAGTCCCTGTAAGCAACAATTATACTAATTGCACTAATTGCAAATCAGTCTTCCTTTGTATTTAGTTTATGAAGCAGACAAAAAGTGAAATTATAGCATGCCTCTCACTATAAATTAATTTTCCTAATTCTACCAAGAACCCAGGAATTCAGATTTGCAGGCAGACAGAAGACAAATACATGAATTTCCTCTAGGGTAAAGTAAAAAGGAAATCCCTCTTTCTTTTGTTTTCAAAATAGACCATTCGGTGAAATAGCATGAATATATGCACATTCGTGACAGTTTCTCACTAACATTGCTTACATTTACCATGAATTGATGATCCAAATAAGAGGGAAGGGTCTTACCCTTGAATAAAAGTCATTAACATTTGTATATCTCACTTAAAGTGAAAGTGTGCCTTCTATATGCAAAAAAGAAAACTAAAATCATGTACATGAGGGGAAATAAAGTAGAATTACTGAAAATACTGTTTGAGAAAGTTTTCAAGGAAGTGGTCACAGCCTCATGAGAACACTTTGAACTAGAACTAAGTAAATGAGTGTGTAGTAACCTCACCCAAAGACTCCTAATCAGGCCGCCTTTGTTCTGCAGCTCCTATTTTAACTAGAAGTTCCTTGGCAATATCTGCACATATTTTCTATTCATATGTAAATTGCATTAAAACTGTTATTCTTTCTTCCCCACAATCTGAGTTTAAAGTGATAATAAAATTTATGAAGTGCTGGGAGAGGTGAGCACTTGTGGACGCTGGAATATCCTGGCATTATACCAAGCCTACAAGTGGCCTTCTTGCAGGAGCAGTCTGTGTCTGTCCTTCCCTCAGGGATCTGTCTGAACATTAAGGGGTTATCACTAGAGCTGTTATGGGCTTTAGACACTTCCACTGATATGACATTTGGATTTCAATTGTAGTTTTATGGCTCTTTTTACAGCTTGATCAGAGCAGAGATGTGTATTTGATCCCTTGCCCATCAGGAGAGGGAAAGATGTCTCTTGATCAGAGGGCAGGGAACCACAAACTCCAGTTCTACTCCGGACTTTGCCAGTCACCTGCTAGATGCCACCGAGTAAACCACATAAGATACAGAGACCACCCTTTCTCCTACGTGCAGATTAATTATCTGTGGCAAAAGTTGCGTGCAAATTTCAAGGGCAGTTGGAATCCTGTGCAATTCTCCGTTGCTCCCTCTTTTATTTTTTCTCCTGTTTTTTTTTTTTTTCTTTTCACTCTCTTTTCTTTTTAAGACCAGGAGTTGAGAATTTTATGTGCAACTGAGCTGTGCATACCCTTAGCTAAAGAGAGCACCTCAACTGCATCTTTTAAGTCATCAAGTATAAATATACCCATGGTATCTGATGTTTTAGAGGAGTAACCCAGTTCTGCTTGGATGGTGTCATTTCATAGGACTGTTTCTTCCTGTTTTTACAAGTGTGCTGTGGTTCATAGTTTAACCAAAACAGGACATTTCATTCCTATATGCCTTGGTTTCTCAATCTGTTAAAAGATAAAGAAATAAAACACAATCATGAGTCTCTTATGCTGTTCAAGAAAAGATAAGGCTGAGATGCAATTTAAAATAAATACAGGCTATTTGCAGTTCTTGCTTACACTGGGCCCCAGGTTGTGTTTGTTATATAAAATGATAGTTTATACATACAATTATTAAAGAACTAAATCAACTGTTTCTCTTTTTTGGGTTTTTTTTCTCAGTTGGGGGAACTTATCGTCAAGAGAATTGCCGGGGGTCAAATAATAGTAGATATGAAAGCCAACTTTGTTACAAAATGCTGTAATTTTGAGAAAGTTAATTTGTCCTACACCTTAACTTCCTTGTCTCTGAAACGGAAAGAAAAGAATATACTGATTTTGTAGAATAGCTGTATAGATAAAGTAAAATGAAATGTAAAAACATGACCATCAGGAGCTCAGAGAATATGATCATCAATGTTCCAAGTCTCCAGAGTTTCATGGCAGGTATAACAGGTCCTAGGGACCTCTGAGAGTCATGTTGAATAGATCCTGGAAGCTTTCAAGGAAATTGATGAGGTTATCTGACACCAGGTTGACCAATAAAATAAATGTATATTTCAACTTTTCAATCACATGACTGGACTCATGTAGACAGAGTTGGTGGGTGTCATGTCCTGTGCTCTGCTTCTCTGCACCAGCCCTCTTGCCCTATGATAAAACCAGAGGTGGAAAAGATCCCTCCATCAGTATTCCATGGGGTCCATCTGTCTATATCCTTATCTGTCTCCCTCGCTTCATCTTCTATAGTGTCCCCTTGGTATTTTTCTATCATTTGTGTAGTGTAAAATTTAACAAGTGATGCTTAAGATAATAAATCCCACGACTGCTATTTCTGTTTGAAAAACATGACATGGTGTGGCAAAAGCGCCACATAGTCTGGGGTTTGCTCTTGTTTGCAGAGCTTTTTCTTCGCATATTTTACTGTCAGTTTCTTGACATTTTTGTCAGCTTAGGACCGGAGGGCATAGGTGCTGGCGGCAGGTCTTACCACATTTTTATTCTCCATTGCATTTTCAGAGACTATGAAAAAAAAAATAAAATAAAACTGGGGGTTGGGGAGGGGGACAGAGGAAGAACGGAGGAAGAGAGGTGATGAAGTCAACGGCAGAGCAGCACAGGTTGAGGCTATGAAAGTCAGATGTGTACCTTTCACTCGCAGCTGTCCCCCTGGAAGGTGCTCGAAGCTGCTTCCCATCCCCACTCCCACCCCGCCCCAAATCCTGAGACAGAAACATGAGAAGCTCAGCTACGAACAACATGCCATTTTCCCTATTTGTTCATTACTCAAGGTGGATAGATGGCAAATATTTGAATCTGTTTACAAAAGAAATCATTTTTTCTTTTAATTCTCTTTTCTCCCCCTGACAAACTGCATTTCCCGGCCTTGGAGAAAGTGTCTGCACAAAACATCGATTGTTTTCCTTGTAACAGCACCTCTGCCTCTAAATGACTCTTCTCATTTTCTGCCCTTTACAACTAGAAGCTCTTTTAATTTGTAGAAAAAATGTACAGAGGAACACCTCACCCAGACTTGAGAAGTGTTAATGTCAAAAGCACCTTTTCTTACTACCTCCCTGCTTTTGCAAACAAAGAAAAAGAAAGAAAGAAAGAAACTGAACCAACTATCATGGGCATCTTTACAGTTTTGGTCTAAACAACAAGTAAATAACAATGAAAACTACAACAATAACAATGGCTTCATAGCTCGAAACCATCTTTTTCAGGAACACTTGGTACAGTTTATTTTAATATCATTAAGACTGTATTTTCCCAAACTGTTCATGAAGAAAAAAAAAAAAAGTGTTTTCTTATTAAGTAAATTATCATAATGCATAGTCCCAAACTGATTCTAATGTGTAACCCTTTTTCAACAGAATCTTTATTAATATAGAAAGGGTCCACAGTACCAGTGATGATAGTACACAGTTCGAGAAACATAGTTCTAATAACTTAAATTCTTACCCATTTAAGCATAATTATTGTATTAAGCAGTTGTTGATTATTAAAGGTTTCACTTAGTGCATCTGATTACCTGCTCTCATGTAGGAAGTTCAAGAATTTGACAATTTCAGGAAAGCCTAAAAATTACTTTTCAAACCATTCTCAGAGTATTTTGATATTCTCTGGAATATTAGAATTTAAAAAAAAGGCTTCATTAGTTTTTTTAAAAATATTATAAAAGTATAAAAGTAGATTTTAATAGCCTGTGTAGTATAGTTCTAATAACAAAAATTATAAGCAAAATAAGGTGTGAACATGGTTAGAAGAGCTGAACAATGTGCATATCTTGCATATACATCAGTAGGTTTAATTCCTACAAGCAGAATTATTTTTTTCAAAGGGTTAATCTTTTACAAATTTACAAAATGCCTCCTGAGTAGAATGCTATTTATAATTCTCCCAAAATCTTAGTGTATGTATGAAGTTTTAACTTGCTAATTTTCCCTTTAAAATATTGTTTATTTACTTTTAACTGACAGAATAATTTTGTATATCTATGGAATACATTGTGACGTTTTGATCTACATACACATTATGGAAAGATTTAATCAGGCTAATTAACATCATCACCTCACCAATTTTATGACTTTTTGTGGTGAGAACATTTAATATCTATTCTGGCAATTTTGAAATATAAAGTACATTATTATTAATTGTGGTCACCAGGTGAAGTAGTTAAGTTTAAATTTGCCCTTTCATATTTTTTGTTTATTAACTATGCTCTTGATGTACTATACAGGATATTTTTAATGGACTGTATCAAATATTACATGTATGTATAATATTGTGTTTTATTCATAAAATTATATTTCTTCATATAATAGTTTACTTTATCATACATTTCCTTTATTTAGAATAAATTTTAATGAAATTGAGTGTAATCAAATGTTTTCTTACATCCACTGAGATATTCATATGTATTGTTCTTCTTTGATACATGTGCATTTTATGTATAAGATTTCCTAGTTTGATTAACTGGAGGTAAACTTTACTTAGAATATTTTGTTCTCTCAGTATCCAGATAAATTTTACTTTCTAGTATTTTGTTAATGTTTCACATCAATATTCAAATTAGTATGAAGTTAAATTTTTCTGTTTTAGTGGTTTGTCAACTTATGATGATAGTACTATGCTGGGCCTAAAAAATAATTTGTATGTTTCCTTTTCATCTCATTCCCTTAATAAGTTAAAAGTATAATAATTGTTCTTTTCTTGATTGGTTACAAATATTTAAGGATCAGTTTGGACACTGGGGTTTTCTGGCAAATATTACTCTAATACATCTGTTAATTTCCTCCATAGCTATGAAAATAATTCTGTGTTTCTATGAAGAAATATAGTGTGTTTTAGTTTTATTAAAAACTACCCAATTCATTCAGATTCTCAAGTGGCTTTCTATAGTACTGATGATTTAGAAAATAAAAATATTTTCTCAGATCTTTAAAGGTTTAAAAGGTGTACATTCTATGCCTCCTTGAGGTTATAATGTTACATGCTTCAGGAAAATAAGGGTAAATATTGATAGAGGTGAACATAAAATAAGGACGATGGTGGAAAGGGCCCAAGAGAATTTTCTTTATATAATATGCTGGATCATAGTTGTACACTAAAGCAACAAGCCAAAAATAAAATGTGAAATATATGGATTTCTGGAAAAAACAGAATGAATTCTAAGCAATAGACAGAACACAAAAGTGGAGATTATAAATGAGAAGGCAAAGAGGCATCGTTCAAAAAATAAAAATAAAAAACAATTAGGTACTTAAAAATAACAAACTAGACGGTGCAAAGGATATTTTGAGAAAATTATGAAATGTACAATAAAACAGAATGATTGTGATCACATTATACAAAGGGAGTTTCAGAAAAGAGAATGCATCCAACTAGAATTTAGGGCCATTCTTTTGCATGAACATCAGCATAGTGCATCAGTACAGGAAAAAATGTAACTAGAGCACCCTATTGGGTCCACAATGGACAATATCTATATAGCCATAATATGTACTCATTTTAAAAGTTGAGAGATGTAAGTATAGTCTGGAAGTGATTTAACTGTGTTGACAAGTGAAAGGGTGGGGGTGAAGCTGTTGAGTAGGAACATAGGAAAGAAAATTAGGGGTTCAATATCCCCATCTTATACAGAAAAGAACACAGATGACCTAAGAGATAATAAAACATGAAATAGGATTTTAAGAATGTCATTTAAATTTACAAAATAGTCAATCAAACAATGAAAAATAGTAATTCAATTAACTTGTCAAAAGTGGATTGGGAGGGAAATAGGGATATTTTAAGTAGGTTGTATCTTCTTTCCTCGTGAAAGTCAATCATCACTGCTTAAAATTCCCAGGTCAAACATTTCAAGATACATCCCTTAGAATTGTGGTAAGGAGCACTGGAAGGACAAAGAAGCACAAAGATAGACCCAGTTCCTTGGGAGAGAACTCTGGGTGGGGAAATTACTTGACAAGCATGAGCCCTGCCATTCTAACTGATGATTGTTCCTGCCATGTTTGTTGTTGATAGCTGGAATAGTGTGTACAGTTGTAATAATCAAGAAATTTGTCTCCAGATAACTGATTCCTTAGAATGTTTTTCCAAGAACAGCAAATGTACAAATGGGAACAATTCTTTCAAATCTAAAATATATTTGGATTATCCCATAGGCACAAAAATAGCACAGTCATACAGATTTCTAAAACTTGTGTTACCTCTGCAATGTTATTTTTCTCATTCATATGTTGATTTATTCAAATTTATTTAAAGAATCTGAAAACATATTTTATGAAATTTACCATTCTGAACATAATGTTGACTATGTCTTCCCTTATAAATAACAATTTGGGCTGTACAACAGGAGATGGGTGACTTCATAAAGGGGACCCAACTGCCAGAATGTTCTGTGGTTCTTGACTTCATAAAGGGGATCCAACTGCCAGAATGTTCTGAGGTTCTTGAGGAATTAATATCATATTACTTATAAATAATAATAAGTCACTTAGTTTGGTAACTTCCAGATCCTGCCAAATATCAGACACACCTGAAACTTTTTAAACAGCACAGCATATTTGGCTTCCTCATAAATATTTTGGTTGTGCAGGTCTGAGGAGGAGCCCAAGAATTTCATTTTGAAAGTGCTCTGATGAAATCTGAGGCACATTCAGGTTGGAAACCACTTCCTCCTTTGCTCTTATTTCCTTTTTCCTGACCCAATAGTAACTCAGGACAGAGCTGAAGACAAAAGGAACTCTTCAATTTCAATATGTATCTTTTCTGGTTGACCTTAGTCTTCTAATTTTACTTGGATATATCGTATCCTGGTCTCAATTTTTAAGAAATATATGTCAAGGATTTTTCTAAACTAGTGACTTATATAGAATTAGTTTTTGTGCTACTTTCAAAACTCTATAAAATCTGTTCTGCTGAAGTTCACAGTTACCAGGGAAGCAGGGACTTAGGACTGTGAACAAGGACTATACTGGTGTGAACATGGCAAGTTGATTATCACCCCAAATGCATGAGCAGTCATGCATTTGTGAGTGAGTCAGTTTAGCTACCAACAAATATGTATTTGCATTGTGTACACCTTGGAAAAAAGAAACTTTAATAATGTGGAAGAGAGGTGAAGTTCTAAGAAGATTCTCTGTGGAAATTGCACCATGAGTAAAGTGTGAAAACAGAGTGTTGTTGTTAGTTCTAGGCTAAAGGGGTGCAGGTGGACTTTTCTGTGATACAGATAGCTCTCTGTGGTGTCTACTTTTGACATGTGGACAGTGTTTTTCGTAGATATCGAAAGGTTTCTTGTCTTGAAATTCTCACTGCTGTGAACTCTCAGGAGCAAGTGAGCAAAAATCCAGGAGGTGACTGGGAAAACTTGTGTCTACAAAGACTGGCTCAGAATATTTTCTCCCTTGATCTTCAGAAACACTCTCCTTTTAATTAGCATGTTTACAAGGCATCAGGAAGAACAGAGCTGGTTATTAGGAATTCACCTTGATGTAGGATTGTCTAACCTACAGGGGCCATTCTTTTTCTTTATCATAAAACACATTGGGGGTAGGAGGCGGGATGGGGGTGATTAGGACTCTTTCAAGTCCTGAAAGAAGCTGTGTGGTAAGCTGACGGGGACAATGTGAACTATTCTGGAATCACTGAGCTTCAACTGGACATCAGATGAGGGCTACTAAACTTCAATGATGATGCAAGCCTTCTGCAACCTCTTGGCAGCAAAACCCCCAGACAGGTGTCTTCTGAAGTATCAAGAGAAAATTAAGCATAAAAAGTTTGTTGTGTGTTTTGTTTCTGTTATAGCTCTGGCTGAGACAAAGTGAGTTTTGTGAGGTCCTATCCTCTCTTCCTTAGTAAGCTTGGAACTGTATATTAAAGGAGGAAAACAAAGAGATTTTTGTCTTAAAGCTTAGAGCAATGAACAAAACAGAGTGTGTTGGATGGGGGTGGCATTCACCCTTCTCATGAACTCCAAGACGGTTGTTGCCATGCTCACAGAAAATACATAATATTCATGGTCATGTGTATTCATGGTGAATATGCCACATATACTATATTAATACTATATATCAATAGTCCCCATGTATATTCCTAATAGTTGGATAGTAGATAAATGGATGGATAGATAGATAGATAGATATCTCATACACAGTAGTATAATTGGGAAATAACAATGGAGAAACTCATGTTTTGGTCACTTTAATAACAAATGCTTTTTTCCCTGCATAAATAAAGACAAGATCCCTCTTGGAAAAAAAAAAAAAAAGTGGTGCTACCCATGATAGCATTTTTTTTCCTCACTGTCCCTAGAGTGATTGGGGAGAGAGCAGTAGCTCATTTTCTAAGTAAGTTGTATGTTTACCAAGAGTGGAAAGAGGAGAGTTCAGGAGGGGTTTGTGGATTCATGAATATTTTTAAAATTTCTAATTTTTTAAAATTAAATAATAATAAGAAACACGGCTTGTAGAACAAATACATTTATGCTTCATCTCCCCTCATCCCACTCTTCTATTTTCTTGCCCACATAGGAAAAAGTAACTGAAAGCATTCCTTAATGTTTGAAATCCAAGAAGCTAAAAAAAAATTCCATGAGAATTAAGATGAATAAAAAAATTATCTTCTTCTATATCACAGTCCATGGTACTAGAAATAAATCCCAGTCCATGGTGCTAGAAATAAGACTTACAGGCAAAATATACTACAAACCCTCCTCATCTTCATGAAGTTGTGGGGATCAGCATTTCCAGAAACCAATAATCCTTACAAAATAATAAAAAGTTAGGTGGCGTGACATGAAGGGTATTATTAGGTATATATATTTTTTTCACTCCTGTATGCAAAAGCAGCTTTCTAGGACTGGGATTGTGGTTCAGTGGTATAGTGCTTGCCTAGCATGTGTGAAGCACTGGGTTTGATTCTCAGCACTGAATATAAATAAGTAAATACAAAAGATTCATCAACAACTAATAAAAATATTTTTTTAAAAAGCAGCTTTCTGAGATCCAAGATGGTGGACTAGAGGGTGACTGCATCTCCCATCACTCCAGAACTCAGGATTCAAGAAGGGGAGGTATTGAGAGACTCGGACCAACATAGAGCCGTGGGGTGTGTCTCTCCCACCAGGTGAAGCTTGGCCCGGGTGGCAGGCCCAGACAGGGGGCAGCTTCTCGGAGCAGGGCAGGGCACCAAGAGACTTCGCCAAGCAGCCCTGCTCTCTCCGGTGGCAGGCTCAATCCACAGCCAGCTTCTAGGAGCAGGCCCGCCCAGTGAGAGCCTTTCTACACAGAACCAACCCCAATCCCTGAATGCAGCGGTGGGCCCCAGCTCGTAGGCGGCCTCTCAGGACCAGGGCAGGGCAGCGAGAGACTTCGCCAAGCAGCCCTGCTCCCTCCGTTGGCAGGCTCCATCCACAGCCAGGTTCTCAGAGCAGGCCTGCCCAGTGAGAGCTTTTCCGCACAGAGCCAATCCAAAGCTCTGAACCCAGCAGCAGGCCCCGGCCCGCAGGCGGCTTCTGGGACCAAGGCAGGACAGGGAGAGGCTTTCCCCGAGCAGCCTGGATCCCTCAGGCAGGGGCAGGCCCTGTCTATAGCCAGTTTCTAGGAGCAGGACCGCCCAGTGAGAGGATTTCCATGCAGAACCAGCCCCCAGCCCTGGACCCAGTAGCAGGCTAGGTGCAGCTTTCTTCAGAAGCACTGCATTATCAAGTTCCTCCAAGACTTCAGGCTACTGAAGGCTGGGAGGTGATATACTGGAAATCTACAGGGACACTATAAGCCAATAGAGGAAATCTGCAATATCTCACAGTCCCACTGATATCTAACCAATATGAGAAAACAAGGGAAGAAAATGTCCCAAACAAACCTAGACACTATATCAATAAAACCCAGTGACAGCAGAGCAGAAGAAATGTCAGAAAAGCAGTTCAGAATGTACATAATTAAAACAATCAGGGAAGCAAACGAGGAGATGAAAGAGCAAATGCAGGCATTGAAGGAGGAGATGAAAGAGCAAATGCAGGCATTAAATGATTGCACTAATCAACAGTTAAAAGAGCAAATACGGGAAGTAAAAGATCATTTCAATAAACACAGATACTTAAAAAAAACAAACAGAAATCCTTGAAATGAAGGATACAATAAACCAAGTTAAAAATTCCATAGAAAGCATTACCAATAGGATAGAACACCTGGAAGACAGAACCTCAGACATTGAAGAAAAAATCTTTAATCTTGAAAACAAAGTTGACCAAACAAAGAAGATGGTAAGAAACCATGAACACAATCTATAACTTATGGGATATCATGTAAAGGCCAAATTTAAGAATTATTGGGATTGAGGAAGGCTTAGAGAAACAAACCAAAGGAATGAACAAATTATTCAATGAAATAATATCAGAAAATTTCCCACATATGAAGAATGAAATGAAAAACCAGGTACAAGAGGCTTATAGGACTCCAAATATACAAAATTACAACAGACCCACACCAAGGCACATTATTATGAAAATACCTAACATACAAAATAGAGACAGAATTTTAAAGGCTGTGAGAGAAAAGAATCAAATTACATTCACGCGAAAACCAATAAGAATATCAGCAGATTTTTTAATCCAGACCCTAAAAGAGAGAAGGGCCTGGAAAAATTTACCAAGCCCTGAAAGAAAATGGATGCCAACCAAAAATCTTATACCCAGCAAAACTTACTTTCAGATTTGATGACAAAACAAAATCCTTCCATGATAAACAAAAGTTAAAAGAATTTACAAAAAGAAAGCCAGCATTACAGAACATTCTCAGCAAAATATTCCATGAGGAAGAGATGGAAAACAACAATGCAAACCAGCAATGGGAGGAACTAGCCTAAAGGAATAGCCAAATAAAGGAGAAACCAAATCATGTCAAAAAACAAAGATGAGTCAAATGACTGGGAATACAAATCATATCTCAATAATGGCCCTGAATGTTAATGGCCTGAACTCATCAATCAAAAGACATAGACTGGCAGATTGGATTAAAAAGAAAAACCAACAATATGCTGCCTGCAAGAGACTCATCTCATAGAAAGAGATGCACACAGACTAAAGGTGAAAGGATGGGAGAAAACATACCATGCACACGGACACAGCAAAAAAGCTGGAGTATCCATCCTCATTTCAGATAATGTGGCCTTCAAGCCAAAACTAGTCAGAAGGGATAAAGAAGGACATTACATGCTGCTTAAGGGAAGCATAAATCAGCAAGACATAGCAGTCATAAATATCTATGCCCCAAACATTGGCTCATCCATGTACGTCAAACAAATCCTTCTCAATTCCAGAAATCAAATAGACCACAACACAATAAACTAGGTGATTTTAACACAACTCTCTCACCACTGGATAGATCTTCCCAACAAAAACTGAATAAAGAAACCATAGGTCTCAATAACACAATCAATAATTTAGACTTAACCGACATATATAGAATATACCATCCAACAAAGAATGAATACACTTTCTTCTCAGCAGCACATGGATCCTTCCCTAAAATAGACCATATTTTATGCCACAAAGCTACTGTTAGCAAATACAAGAAGATAGAGATACTACCTTGTATTCTATCCAATCAAAATGGATTGAAATTAGAAATAAATGACAGAGTGAAAAACAGAAACTTCTCCAATACCTGGAGATTAAATAATACGCTATTATATGATGAATGGATAACAGGAGACATCAGGAGGGAAATAAAAAAATTCTTTTTTTTTTTATTGTAAACAAATGGGATACATGTTGTTTCTCTGTCTGTACATGGCGCAAAGGCATACCATTTGTGTAATCATAAATTTACATAGGGTAATGTTGTTTGATTCATTCTGCCATTTTTTCCCTTCCCCCCCACCCTTCCAACCCTCCCCTCCATCTATACAGTCCTTCCTTCCTCCATTCCTGCACCCTCCCTAAACCCAACTCCAACCCCAACACTAACCCTTCCCACCCCCCATTATGTGTCATCATCCACTTATTAGCGATATCATTCTTCCTTTGGTTTTTTGAGATTGGCTTATCTCACTTAGCATGATATTCTCCAGTTTCATCCATTTGCTTGCAAATGCCAAAATTTTATCATTCTTTATGGCTGAGTAATATTCCATTGTATATATATACCACATTTTCTTTATCCATTCATCAATTGAAGGACATCTAGGTTGGTTCCACAATCTGGCTATTGTGAACTGAGCAGCTATGAACATTGATGTGGCTGTATCTCTGTAATATGCTGATTTTAAGTCCTTTGGGTATAGGCCAAGGGGTGGGATAGCTGGGTCAAATGGTGGTTCCATTCCAAGTTTTCTAAGGAATCTCCACACTGCTTTCCAGAGTGGCTGCACTAATTTGCAGCCCCACCAGCAATGTAAGAGTGTACCTTTCTCCCCACATCCTCGCCAGCACCTGTTGTTGCTTGTATTCTTGATAATCGCCATTCTAATTGGGGTTAGATGGAATCTTAGGGTGGTTTTGATTTGCATTTCTCTTATTACTAGAGATGTTGAACATTTTTCCATATGTTTGTTGATTGCTTGTAGATCTTCTTCTGTGAAGTGTCTATTCATTTCTTTAGCCCATTTGTCAATTGGATTATTTACATTCTTGGTGTAGAGTTTTTTGAGTTCTTTATAGATTCTGGAGATTAGCGCTCTATCTGAAGTATGATTGGCAAAGATTTTCTCCCACTCTGTAGGCTCTTTCTTCGCATTGTTGATAGTTTCCTTTGCTGAGAGAAAGCTTTTCAGTTTGAATCTATCCCAGTTATTAATTCTTGCTTTTATTTCTTGTGCTATGGGGGTCCTGTTGAGGAAGTCTGGTCCTAAGCCGACATGTTGAAGCTCTGGACCTACTTTTTCTTCTATAAGATGCAAGGTCTCTGGTCTGATTCCGAGGTCCTTAATCCATTTTGAGTTTAGTTTCGTGCATGATGAGAGATATGGGTTTAGTTTCATTCTGTTGCATATGGATTTCCAATTCTCCCAGCACCATTTGTTGAAGAGGTTATCTTTTCTCCATTGCATATTTTTGCCACCTTTGTCTAGTATGAGAAAATTGTATTTATTTGGGTTTGTGTCCGTGTCCTCTATTCTGTACCATTGATTCACCTTTCTATTTTGGTACCAATACCATGCCGTTTTTGTTACTATTGCTTTGTAGTAGAGTTGAAGATCTGGTATTGCGATACCCCTCGCTTCACTCTTTCTGCCAAGGATTGCTTTAGCTATTCTGGGTTTTTTATTCTTCCAGATGAATTTCATAATTGCTTGCTCTATTTCTGTAAGGTACATCATTGGGATTTTAATTGGAATTGCATTGAATCTGTATAGCACTTTTGGTAGGATGGCCATTTTAACAATATTAATTCTTCCTATCCAAGAACATGGGAGATCTTTCCATCTTCTAAGGTTTTCTTGAATTTCTTTCTTTAGTGTTCTGTAGTTCTCATTGTAGAGGTCTTTCACCTCTTTTGTGAGATTGATTCCCAAATACTTTATTTTTTTCGAAGCTATTGTGAATGGAGTAGTTTTCCTAATTTCTCTTTCTGAAGATTCATCGCTTATGTATAAAAATGCCTTAGATTTATGTGCATTGATCTTATATCCCGCTACTTTACTGAATTCACTTATGAGATCTAAAAGTTTTCTGGTGGAATTTCCTGGTTCCTCTAAGTATACAATCATATCATCAGCAAATAGGGATAGTTTGAGTTCTTCTTTTCCTATTCGTATCCCTTTAATTTCTTTGGTCTGTCTAATTGCTCTGGCTAGAGTTTCAAGGACGATATTGAATAGAAGTGGTGAAAGAGGGCATCCCTGCCTTGTTCCAGTTTTTAGGGTGAATGCTTTCAGTTTTTCACCATTTAGAATGATATTAGCCATGGGTTTAGCATAGATGGCCTTTACAATGTTAAGGAATGTTCCCACTATCCCTATTTTTTCTAGTGTTTTGAGCATGAAGGGATGCTGTATTTTATCAAATGCTTTTTCTGCATCTATCGAAATAATCATGTGATTCTTGACTTTAAGTCTATTGATATGGTGAATGACATTTATTGATTTCCTGATGTTGAACCAACCTTGCATCCCTGGGATGAAACCCACTTGATCATGGTGCACTATCTTTTTAATATGTTTTTGTATGCGATTTGCTAAAATTTTGTTTAGAATTTTTGCGTCAATGTTCATTAAGGATATTGGTCTGAAATTTTCTTTCCTTGATGTGTCTCTGTCTGGTTTAGGAATCAGGGTAATATTGGCTTCATAGAATGAGTTTGGGAGAGTTCCCTCCTCTTCTATTTTCTGGAATACTTTGAGAAGTATTGGAATGAGCTCTTCTTTAAAAGTTTTGTAGAACTTGGCTGAGAACCCATCTGGTCCTGGACTTTTCTTTGTTGGAAGGCTTTTGATGACTTCTATTTCATTACTTGAAATTGGTCTATTTAAATTGTGTATGTCCTCCTCGTTCAGTTTAGGCAATTCATATGTCTCTAGAAACCTGTTGATGTCTTTGAAATTTTCTATTTTGTTGGAGTATAGATTTTCAAAATAGCTTCTAATTATGTTTTGTATTTCAGTCATGTCTATTGTGATATTTCTTTGTTCATTCGGAATTTTAGTGATTTGGGTTTTCTCTCATCTTCTCTTTGTTAGTGTGGCTAAAGGTTTATCAATTTTGTTTATTTTTTCGAAGAACCAACTGTTTATTTTGTCAATTTTTTGTATTGTTTCTTTTGTTTCAATTTTGTTGATTTCAGCTCTGAGTTTAACTATTTCCTGTCTTCTACTACTTTTGGTGTTGGTCTGTTCTTCTTTTTCTAGGGCTTTGAGCTGTAGTGTTAGGTCATTTATTTTTTGAGTTTTACTTCTTTTATTAAATGCGCTCCATGAAATAAATCGTCCTCTAAGTACTGCTTTCATAGTGTCCCAGAGATTTTGATATGATGTTTCTTTGTTCTCGTTTACCTCTAAGAATTTTTTAATTTCCTTCCTAATATCTTCTGTTATCCATTCATCATAGAGTAGCATATTGTTTAATCTCCAGGTGTTGGAGTAGTTTCTGTTTTTTGCTCTTTCATTAATTTGTAACTTCAATCCATTATGATTTGATAGAATTCAAGGTAGTGTCTCTATCTTCTTGTATTTGCTGACATTAGTTTTGTGGCATAATATATGGTCTATTTTAGAGAAGGATCCATGTGCTGCTGAGAAGAAAGTGTATTCGCTCTTGGTTGGATGGTACATTCTATAAATGTCTGTTAAGTCTAAATTATTGATTGTGTTATTGAGATCTATGGTTTCTTTGTTCAATTTTTGTTTGGAAGATCTGTCCAGTGGTGAAAGAGGCGTGTTAAAATCACCTAGTATTATTGTGTTATGGTCTATTTGGTTTCTAAAATTGAGAAGGATTTGTTTAACATACATGGATGAGCCACTCTTTGGGGTATAGATGTTTATGATTGTTATTTCTTGCTGATTTATGCTTCCCTTAAGCAGTATGAAATGTCCTTCTTTATCCCTTCTGACTAACATTGGCTTGAAGTCCACATTATCTGAAATGAGGATGGATACTCCAGCTTTTTTGCTGAGTCCATGTGCATGGTATGTTTTTCCTCATCCTTTCACCTTTAGTCTATGGGTATCTCTTTCTATGAGGTGAGTCTCTTGCAGGCAACATATTGTTGGATCTTTCTTTTTAATCCAATCTGCCAGTCTCTGTCTTTTGATTGATGAATTCAGGCCATTAACATTCAGGGTTATTATTGAGATATGATTTGTATTCCCGGTCATTTGGTTCATATTTAAAATTTTTGACACATCTTGGTTCCTCCTTTATTTGACAGTTCCTTTAGGATAATTCCTCCCTTTGCTGATTTGCTTCTTTGTTTTTTATCTCTTCCTCGTGAAATATTTTGCTGAGAATGTTCTGTAATGCTGGCTTTCTTTTTGTAAATTCTTTTAGCTTTTGTTTATCATGGAATGATTTTATTTCATCGTCAAATTTGAAGGTAAGTTTTGCTGGGTATAAGATTCTTGGTTGGCATCCATTTTCTTTCAGAGCTTGAAAAATGTTGTTCCAGGCCCTTCTAGCTTTTAGGGTCTGGATTGAAAAATCTGCTGATATCCGTATTGGCTTCCCCCTGAATGTAATTTGGTTCTTTTCTCTCACAGCCTTTAAAATTCTGTCTTTATTTTGTATGTTCGGTATTTTCATTATAATGTGCCTTGGTGTGGGTCTGTTGTAATTTTGTGTATTTGGAGTCCGATAAGTCTCTTGGACTTGATTTTCCATTTCATTCTTCAGATTTGGGAAATTTTCTGATATTATTTCTTCAAATAGTTTGTTCATTCCTTTGGTTTGTTTCTCTGAGCCTTCCTCAATCCCAATAATTCTCAAATTTGGCCTTTTCATGATATCCCATAGTTCTTGGAGATTCTGTTCATGATTTCTCACCATCTTCTCTGTTTGTTCAACTTTGTTTTCAAGGTTAAATATTTTGTCTTCAATATCTGAAGTTTTGTCTTCCAGCTGTTCTATCCTATTGGTTATGCTTTCTATGGAGTTCTTAATTTGGTTTATTGTTTCCTTCATTTCAAGGATTTCTGTTTGGCTTTTTTTCAATATCTCTAACTCTTTAATGAAATGATCTTTTGCTTCCTGAATTTGCTCTGTTAACTGTCGATTGGTGGGCTCGTTCAATGCCTGCATTTGCTCTTTCATCTCATCGTTTGCTTCCCTAATCATTTTAATTATGTACATTCTGAACTCCCTTTCTGTCATTTCTTCTGCCATGCTGTCGTTGGATTTTATTGATGTAACATCTAGATTTGTTTGGGGCATTTTCTTCCCTTGTTTTCTCATATTGTTCAGGAATCAGTGGGTCATTAAGATATTGCAGATTTCCTCTATCAACTTATAATGTCCCTGAAGATTGCTAGTATATCCCCTCTTATCCTTCAGTAGTCTGAAGTCTTGGAGGAGGTTGATAATGCAGAGCTCCACGAAGAAGCTGCCTCTCTAGGGGTGGTTACCCTCAGGTGGCGTATATTCCCTGCTAGTGGGCAGAGGTGCCTCCACTTGTTGACCAATGGTCATTCAATGGGGAACTAGACTGCGGGCTGAGGCAAGGCCTGTTTGTGCCTGTGTCTCTGGTTTTACCGTCCCTGTGGGAAAACCTCCCCCGGCCGGGAAGACTCACTCGGTGGGGATGTCTCGCTGGTCAGTTGCCCTCTTAGAGGTTCCCCTCAATCTACAACTACCGCCTGGGCTGGGCTGTCTTCCTCTGCAACGATCCCAGGGGCCCGGACCTACATCCTGGGCCTGGGAGCCTCACCCTTCGCAGGCGAGTCTCCTTAGGCTGCCTCTCCCAGAGAATCTGCCCGCAGCCCTGGAAACTTCGCTCCGCCCCTAGGCGTGTCTCTGTGCGGCTCTTCCAGCAAGAAGCCACCTAGCTCCTGGGACCCTGCTCTGCACCAATCGCCTGGCTATGCAGCCCCTCCTCTGAGCCACCACCTGTAGCCCCGTACAATAGCTCCGAGACCCAGAGACCCGCCACACACCTCCTCCTCCGGACAGCCGCCCGGTTTCCGACGCAGTCACTAGGAGTCCAAACAACTCACTTCGGGTCTCCTCCTCCCACCAACCACCCGTAGCCCTAGGCAGTCACTCCAAGTCCAAGTGACCCTCCCTGTTCCTCCTCCTCCTCCTTGGGGTAGCCCCCCGGGTGTTCAGGAGCGGTGGCTCTGAGACCAAGTTACTCACCACATTCCTCCTCCAGGCAGGCCACCGGTGTTCAGGAGCGGTCGCTTTTAGTCCAATCAACTCACTCCTCGCCTCCCCCTCTGGCAACCGCCTGTGGCTCTGATGCAGTCACTCCTTGACCAAGCGACCCGCCGGGCTTCTCTTCTTCCTCCGGGCAACCCCCCGGTGTTCAGAAGCGGTCGTTCTGGGTCTAAACAGCTCGCCACGCAGCTCCTCCACAGGCAGCCGCCCGGAGCCCCAGTGGCTGCTCGAGTACAAGCGCTGTGCCACGCCGCCTCCTCTACGATGATCCCAGTTGTCCGTGTTTACCGCTCCAGCGGGGAAAGGGGCGTCTCGCAGAGCAACTCCACTTCACAAATTCCCTGCGTTCCGGGGCTGCCCCATCCGGGACGTCTCCCCAACGGGAGAGACTCACCCGGCGGCTTTGAGTTGGTCCCAAGTCTCTCACTATCTCCTCTTTTGAATCTTTCGTCCTGGAGCAACGTGAAATGCAGCTGCCCTCTAGTCCACCATCTTGCCCCCCCCCAATAAAAAAATTCTTAGATGTAAACGAGAACAAAGACACATCATATCAAAATCTCTGGGAAACTATGAAAACAGTACTTAGAGGAAGATTTATTTCATGGAGTGCATTCAACAAAAGAAGAAAAATTCAACAAATAAATGACTTAATACTACAGCTCAAAGCCCTAGAAAAAGAAGAACAGACCAACACCAAAAGAAGTAGAAGACAGGAAATAGTTAAAATCAAAGCTGAAATCAATGAAATTGAAACAAAAGAAACAATCGAAAAAATTAAGAAAATAAAGAGTTGGTTGTTTGAAAAAATAAACAATATTGATAAACCCTTATCCACACTAACAAAGAGAAAGAGAGAGAAAACTCAAATTACTAAAATTTGGCATGAACAAGGAAATATCATGACAGACACGAGTGAAATACAAAACATAATTAGAAGCTATTTTGAAAATCTATACTCCAACAAAACAGAAAACCTCGAAGACATCAACAAGTTTCTAGAGACATATGAATTACCTAAACTGAACCAGGAGGACATACACAATTTAAATAAATCAATTTCAAGCAATGAAAAAGAAGAAGTCATCAAAAGCCTTCCAACAAAGAAAAGTCCAGGACTAGATGGGTTGTCAGCCAAGTTCTACAAAACCTTTAAAGAAGAGCTCATTCCAATACTCCTCAAACTATTCCATGAAATAGAAGAGGAGGGAACCCTCCCAAACTCATTCTATGAAGCCAATATCACCCTGATACCTAAACCAGACAGAGACACATCGAGGAAAGAAAATTTCAGACCAATATCCTTAATGAACATCGATGCAAAAATTCTCAACAAAATTTTAGCAAATCGCATACAAATATATATTAAAAAGAAAGTGCAGCATGATCAAGTGGGTTTTATCCCAGAGATGCAAGGTTGGTTCAACATTCGGAAATCAAAAAATGTCATTCACCATATCAAAAGACTTAAAGTTAAGAATCACAAGATTATTTTGATAGATGCAGAAAAAGCATTCGATAAAATACAGCATCCCTTCATGCTCAAAACACTAGAAAAAATAGGGATAGTGGGAACATTCCTTAACATTGTAAAGGCCATGGCCAATATCATTCTAAATGGTGAAAAACTGAAAGCAGTCCCCCTAAAAACTGGAACAAGGCAGGGATGCCCTCTTTCACCACTTCTATTCAACATCGTCCTTGAAACTCTAGCCAGAGCAATTAGACAAACCAAAGAAATTAAAGGATACAAATAGGAAAAGACTATCCCTGTTATCAAACTATCCCTGTTCGCTGATGACATGATTATATACTTAGAGGAACCAGGAAATTCCACCAGAAAACTTTTAGAACTCATAAGTGAATTCAGTAAAATAGCAGGTTACAAGATCAATGCTCATAAATCCAATGCATTTTTATACATAAGTGATGAATCTTCAGAAAGAGAAGTTAGGAAAACTACCCCATTCACAATAGCCTCAAAAAAAATAAAATACTTGGGAATCAATCTAACAAAAGAGGCGAAAGGCTTCTACAATGAGAACTACAGAACACAAAAGAAAGAAATTCAAGAAAATCTTAGAAGATGGAAAGATCTCCCATGTTCTTGGAAAGGCAGAATTAATAGTGTCAAAATGGCCATACTACCAAAAAATGCTATACAAATTCAATGCAATTCCAATTAAGGAATTCTGACGTACCTTACAGAAATAGAGCAAGCAATTATGAAATTCATCTGGAAGAATAAGATACTCAGAATAGCTAAAGCAATCCTTAGCAGAAAGAGCGAAGCAGGGGGTATCACAATACCAGATCTTCAACTCTACTACGAAGCAATAGTAACAAAAACAGCATGGTATTGGTACCAAAATAGACAGATCAATGCTACAGAAGAGAGGACATGGACACAAAGCCAAATAAATACAATTTTCTCATACTAGACAAAGGTGCCAAAAATATGCAATGGAGAAAAGATAGCCTCTTCAACAAATGGTGCTGGGAAAACTGGAAAGCCATGTGCAACAGAATGAAACTAAACCCCTATCTTTCACCCTGCACAAAATTCAACTCAAAATGGATTAAGGACCTCAGAATCAGACCAGAGACCCTGCATCTTATAGAAGAAAATTAGGTCAAATCTTCAACTTGTCAGCTTAGGATCAGACTTCCTTAACAGGACTCTCATAGCACAAGAAATAAAAGCAAGAATCAACAACTGGAATATATTCAAACTAAAAAGCTTTCTCTCAGCAAAGGAAACTATCAGCAATGTGAAGAGAGAGCCTACAGAGTGGGAGAAAATCTTTGCCACTCATACTTCAGATACAGCACTAATTTCCAGAATCTATAAAGAACTCAAAAAACTCTACACCAAGAATGTAAATAATCCAATCAACAAATGGGCTAAGGAAATGAACAGACACTTCACAGAAGAAGATCTACAAGCAATCAACAGATATATGAAAAAATGTTCAACATCTCTAGTAATAAGAGAAATGCAAATCAAAACTACCCTAAGATTCCATCTCACCCCAATTAGAATGGCGATTATCAAGAACACAAGCAACAATAGGTGTTGGCGAGGATGTGGTGAAAAAGGTACACTCATACATCGCTGGTAGGGTTGCAAATTAGTGTAGCCACTCTGGAAAGCAGTATGGAGATTCCTCAGAAAGCTTGGAATGAAACCACCATTTGACCCAGGTATCCCACCCCTTGGCCTATACCCAAAGGACTTAAAATCAGCATACTACAGAGATACAGCCACATCAATGTTCATAGCTGCTTGAGTCACAATAGCCAGATTGTGGAACCAACCTAGATGTCCTTCAATTGATGAATGGATAAAGAAACTGTGGTATATATACAATGGAATATTACTCTGCCATAAAGAATGATAAAATTATGGCATTTGCAGGTAAATGGATGAAAATGGAGAATATCATGCTAATTGAGATAATCCAATCTCAAGAAACTAAAGGACGAATGATCTCACTGATAAGCAAATGATGACACATAATGGGGGGTGGGAGGGGTTAGGGTTAGGTTTAGGGTTATGGTTAGGGAGGTGGGCAAGAATGGAGGAAGGAAGGACTGTATAGAGGGAAAAGAGAAGTGGGAGGGGTGGGGGAAAGGGAAAAAATAGCAGAATGAATCAAACAATATTACCCTATGTAAATTTATTATTATACAAATGGTATGCCTTACTCCATGCACAAACAGAGAAACAACATGTATCCCATTTGTTTACAATAAAAAATTAAAAAATTAAAATTAAAAAAAGCAGCTTTCTACAACAAATAGCAATATGATCCCTTTGCCTTGAATTGCCCTAGGTTGAAATTATCTTTTCTCTGCCTCTTTCCCAGGACAAAGTTTTAGCCCCTTGACAAGCAAAAAAAAAAAAAAAATTGACACTTTTTTCTATTTCTGTAATTGCTTTACACTGCTGACTTGAAAGTCTGAAGTGTGCATATTTTAGGAATCACTCCTTTTTCCCCCAAAAAGAGACTGTCCTATCCTTTATACTATTTAACCTTGAGAATATTGCATCTGTGAAATTTGTATCTCATGACAACATATTATATTTACTTTCAATTGTCCAGAACACTGTTTTATACTTTCTTCTATAGCTCCTGATGTCATGTGAGAATGGTGTGGGTACTCTTAGGATGACAGTTGATATCTGCCTATCTATTTCTTCTCCTGCTTTCTGAATGAGGGTTATGATGCAAGAGTTTCCACCAGATGTTGTCTATAGACTTCAGCAGATTTTACCAGAGTGGTTTGATGGACTAAAAAATGAGATTACCTGACAATTAAATCATATGAAAATTCTAATTTGCTTTGTCTTATTTTCCTATGCTAAAAATAAGGTTTTGTCTCAAAACGAACAGCTACCCCCACTTATTGACCATACCCCATGCCTCGCACTGTACTCACAGTGCTCATACGTTTTCACCGTAATATTTTCAATGATGTGCAAAGAAGGCTGACCAATCACATTTTAAAGGTATGAAAAAATAATCATGCATAAATTTTAAATATGCAGGTCTAGTTACAATATACATAAAAATAGTATTAGTTTTCCATTGCTGCTGTAAAAAACTACTAGAACTCCTATGACTTAAAACAATGCCCATTAGTAACTCAGTTCTATAGATAAAAATCTGCCAGAGCTTGGCTGACTTCTCTGCTCAGGGTTGAACAAAACTGAAATTGAACTCTTAGCTAGGGCTGGGTTCTCATCTCGAGCTAAGGTATCTCTGCTGCTGCTTCATGTTTTATTGATGGCTCAACTAATTAGGTCAGGCCCACCTAGAATCCTCTCCATTTTGAGAAACTCAAAGTCAACTGATTATGGAACTTAATTACACGTACAAAATCTCTTTTTGTTTATTAAGTAGCATAATCACTGGAATGATATCCATCATCTTCACTGGTTCGGCTTACAATCAAGCAAAGGAGATTACAAGGCGTCTATACCAGGTGGGTAAAGATTCGGGAAGCATCTTAGAATTCTGGCTGCACAAAGGTATGACTTCCCCAAACCTCACTGACAACAATGTTGACATTGACTAACAGAATTGCTGTTTTATATTTTTAAAAAACATTTAACAGAATTTAATTAGATTAACAAAAACAAATTAGAAATTTTCAGCTGTATTGAAATGTTTATATCTTCATAGCAATGTATTTTTATTTGCATCTTGATTTTGATTTTATGGATATTTAAAATGTTTTGAAAAATATTTTGATACATATAAAATGATTTTAATTTTAATTTTTATATTGTCTTGATTTATATTTGTTGGGACAGTAGCCCACCATAAGCCCCAAATGTCCCCATGAATTTGCTGAGTAAGTCAAACCACAGGGCTTAACACTCCTTAACATGAAGTGGTTCTAGAACTATTTACATAACCAATAAGTAGGTTAAGGTGACCACAAAATGATTACCTACAACTATTTACTCTTTAGGGATATTGTGCACTTTTCATATATTATTTGACTTTCATGTATGCATCAAGTCAATGATAAAAAGACAGACTGGCCTAATTTAATAAATGGACCAAGGACTTGAACAGTAACTTCACAACAGAGCCATGAGGTGTTTATGCCCCTAAGCCTGGAGATATACCAGAGTTATGTAAGAAAACTAACTTTCTAAAGTCAAGTCCCCTAATTTTTTCTTCATCAAAATGTAGATGTGGAATTTGGTACATGGTTGTGTTGAAATGAGACTCATCTTCTGAGCAATTGAGAGGGTCATTGAAGGGAACTGTACAATATGGAAGTCAAATGAAGTTGGAGGTGGATTATTCATGTCACCAAGTAGATTGCTGAAAAGTGGGTAGGGTTATAACACAGGCCATCAGAAAGTGTGCACATATCCAGAAATAGATAGATCTTTTCATGTACTTATTTGTGTCAATTTCTTTCAACTTGATAAAATAACCTGAGTCTGTTTTCAACTAGGTATAGCTGTGAAATTACCATGAAGCAAAGAAGAAAATGAAAAACATGAACACATAATAGTAGAGTTCTAAAGAGCCAGACGAAGTACTAATAAATGATCAATCAAAAATAAATAAAATTAGTTTTGAAAATTGGTGTTTCCTTTTTCTTTGAGATTTTAGTTACTTTTCCAACATACCATTTAAATATTTTTGTTTTTATGACAGTAATTATCCGTTGATAATAAAATGCTGGTGACTTTGGTGTCTGGCAAATATGTTTGCAGCAATTTACAGAGACCACCATTTGAGGAGCATAAAAAAAGTCAGCTGCAAATGAAAATTTGCACTTAAATTTCTTGCACACCCATATACTATTGCCATGGGGTTGAAAGAAATCTCCTTTCCCACGAAGACAGCCACTCTCCCAATGTCTCTTTCCCAACCATGTTAAGAAACAAAACCCTCTTGGGTAAATCATTGCAATGCTAATGAAATCCAGACAGGCAACTTGAAATTTGAAACAGAAAAAACAAAATTATCCAATGGAAAGCATTCATTAGCAGTCCCTGGTTCATTGACACTAACAAAATGTGGAAGAAATATGAACTAGATGTGTCATGGATGATAATGATCTTGTGCCTGTGCTGTGCTCTCTACCCAGATAAACCCAGAACACTTTTCTACATTTCCTAAGGGACAGGAAATAGGCAGTTGACTATTGCTACAAAATTAATAACTTCTGGAATATCTAACAGCATAGACTGACAACTAAATGCCATCATTACCCAAGAGATTTAAGAAACCAAATAGCAGCTCTTAGAACAACCACCTACCCATACCACTGGGCGAGTCCAATAGAGAAAATGCCCTTCCTAGTCATCCAATAATAGAAATTACTAAGAATTCCTACTATCTTTAGTATGAAAAGTATTTATATTTTATTGTTATTGTTTTCTTCCAAGCTCTTTCCAAAATTTCACTCACAAGTATTAAACCACCCAGAGTGGGTCACGTAAGCCCTTATCAATCCCATGCATTTTTCCATCCAGTATAAACGCTGACCTATGGTTGCCTCTACCTTATCACCACACAAGAGCCTTAACAGAGAATTGAGCACAATGAAGCAAGTAGGTTGAAAAAGTTACTGACACACCATACTTTTGTCTCCAATGAGAAAAAGGAGAAACAAGGAATGGCTACTGTGCAAAATTAGAAGAAAGTCTTAGTAAATCTTTCATTTGATTGGCTCTTCCGCACTCCTGTCTTTGCATACTAAGCATCAACCCACCAATTTTGGAAGACATACACCATTTGCATTCTGGAAGACACTTTATTCGTTTTAGATGGAGTCTGATGAAACTAGGTTAATCAGGTTCCCTGCTCTCCTTTAGAGGATGGGCAGGTGAGCTTCCCAAGTTAGGTCAGTTGGTCACTTTGTCTTTGGAATTTAAAATGTGGCTAGGGCAAAAAGACTGAAAGTGTTTAAGGTCATTTTTTCCAGTGATGATACATGGAAAAGTCTGTTGAGATCCTGGTACCAACACCCTCTAGTAATGCTTTAGTCCGTGCTCAAGTATGGTGCTGAAGTTTCCCTTCCTGTTCTCTAAGAGTCTTCATATGATTGCAATAAATATCTTATTGATTTAAGTTTTTCAGAGAGTTGCTTTAAATTCAAAACTAACGAACTTATTTCTATCCTTGTCACTTTCAAAATTACAGCTAAAATTTTTTGCTTTCAGGTTTCCACTCAAAGAGAAATATAGCATACAAATAGAAATAGAAATAGAAATATATCATACAAATCATAATCATATTGATGGGTAGAATTTTACAAATAAACATGTGTATTCACACAAACATGTATACAGCTTTCAGATGAAGATATCAAACTTTCTTACTCTGTGTGATCCACAACCAGCAGCCTTGTCATTATCTAGGAGCGTGATAGAATTACAGGTTCTAGGTCCTACCAGACCTACTGAATCTGAATCTGCATTTCAACAGATGTCCAGAGAGATCTAATATACACTGAATTTTGAAAAGCACAGGTCTAGGACATGGCAAACTCTCTAGAAATCTCCCTTTTTAATCAACCTGGTCATTAACTACTCAAAAGTAACATTGTTTTTTCCTGATCAACTCTGCATGTATTTTGCTCTGTTACTGAACTTTCTAGAAATGGATTCAGGGTATGTATGACTAGGGAGCTGGCTGCTTCGGTTCAACATCATGTCTGGAGATCCCTCCAGGCTGTTCTATATAGCAGTTTGTTTTTCTTCTTATTTCTTTTAATTACTGTACAAATATATCACATTTATATCTATTCTGCTGTTGATAATCATTTGAGTTGTTTCATAAAGGGGCCATTAGGAACATTGCTGATGGGATCATGGCCTTTGAAGAATATATTGATGTATTTCTGTTGAGTGAAATTTTAGGATTAGAATTGCAGGGTCATGGATATAAATGCATACATTCAGTCATGCTACTTACTACTGAGTCTCCCAAAATGGTTGTGCCAGTTTCTACTCTCACAATGAGAGTAAGCAAATTCTAGTTATCCTAAATCCTTACCAGCATTGACACTGTCAGATCTTTGTTGCCTGACTGACTGACTGACTGATTTAGTCATTCTAAAAGTTGTGTAATGTTATCATAATTTGGCTTTAACTTGTATTCCCCCATTAACTGAAACTTTTGGCCACTTTTCATATTTACTGATCTCTTAGACATTCTCTCTCTCTTTTTTTTTTTTTTTAACATCCACATATGAGTTTTATTCTATTTGTTGTGCCAGACTTTCATTTGCAAAAGAAAGCAGCATGGGGGAAAAGGATGGTCAGCCATGTCTAGGAAACAGCATAATGTGGTATAAATAAAACACGAATTTTGCAGGAAAGATCACCTGGGGAAAATTCATAATTTTCATATTTTCTTCTTACATGTTATTTATCTAGAATCAATATTTTAGTATTTGCAAAATGGGTGATAACAAACACCTTGCAGAGATTTAATTGAGATAATCTACATGAAAGTGCTTAGCAGCAGCTAAATAAATGTACGGCAAGTAAAGTTTAATGTGTACTAATGTCTAGCATTCTAATTTTCATACTTAGTAAGGTATGTAAGTTGAAGATTCTTTAATACATTAATTTTAGCAGGCAACAGACCACACATAATAATGGAAGATGAGATGTAAAACCTTAAGTGTAGGATATCCTCTTTTGTGAGGTGAATGTTCCAGTCTCCTTCCCTATTATTCCATCTCTGTCTTTTGAATTTTAAGAAATTCTTTACGTAGTCTAGAAATGATTCTCTTGACATGACAAAGTCTCTTTTTGAGCATACTTGAGTCAGGCTTCTCTGAGTCCTCTTTGTGATTGGGTCACTCACCTTGGAGACTTTCCTTGGTTCATTTAGTCTAGTTTTAGCACAAATTCTGCTTGGTCAGTTCAGTGAAAATTCACTGTTCTTAATATTTGATTAGATTTCTTCTCCCACACTCTCAACATCTTATCACATGTCCTGTCTTTAGCAAAAATTCTATCAAGTCAAATTCCCTCTTTCCTCTGATGTCTCTCTTAATAGTTTTCCATCTATTGAACCCCACTTTGTCCTTGGTTATAAACTCCCACTGTTGATTGTTGTGTTAGGAGTTGAGCTTATTCTCTCTCCCCCACTGCAAAACCTCATAGCAACAGTCTCTTTAGATAAAGGCTGCTCATCATCCTTTAAAAGTGCTATAAATATGTTTTCCTTTAATAATCAGATTTTTCTTTTTCTATATCATTTACTACAGTATGATTTAACTTTGTCAAAACAAGAAAAAAACCTCTTCAAGAAATATTTTAATGAAATTCACTTCTTAACCTTTTTCTTTATGTTATAGTCATTTTTTATGTTCTATTTACAAAAGTGGTCAGTGTAACTTTAATCTATTTTTTCTTTCTGTAGCCAAAGATAAAGAAAATCTGTAAGTTTCTGCAAATTTAGGAAGATGACATGTTTAACCAAAAAATACTTAAACGAATATTATTTATATGAAGATTGAGCTACTTAAATGAATATTATTTATATGAAGATTGAGCTACTTTTTTTTGTCATCTCTGTGAACACAATTGGAATTTCTTATCCAGATACCTGCAGTCTGGAAAATAATGCAGTCAACCTGGTTTTTCTCTTTATACTTCTAAATTGTGGAACCACAAGTCGAATCTGCTAAGTATATGCTATCAATGCTTGACCAAGTGTTGGTGTTATGAGTTGAGCATAACTCTGGTCAGGGGAGACAGGAAGTTTATAATTATAGTTTTCTTAGCAGGAATTATCCTCCACTCACCTACTCTTCAACATTAACACTGAGCAATTGCTGATACAAAGAATGAATGACTATTTTTACAAGTCAATGTACACTGGCCAGTTTTCTAGGTAATCCATGTTAACATGTGGCACTGCTTGTATTTCAAGAACAACTCCTTTCATCAAAACTTTATTGTGCAACAGTGTAACACATATGAAAAAAAAAAAAAAAAAAAAAAAACGCCACTGGAGTGATTCTTCTTCTCCATAGACCACAGAACATCAGGAAGGGCAACCATGACATAGAGAAAGGAAAGAGTCACATTTTTTCCTACTAGATCAGAAGAGGTGATGCTGGAAGCCAGTAATGCAGCCCTGTCATTCTCATACCCTGTAAGAAAAATAGCAATGGCACCGTTTCTACTCTCTGGAGCATATTAATTTGGAAAAAAAAGTGTTTTCCATGGCCAGCAGTATAGAAAATAGGAGCTATTCATTGACCATCTTTTCTTGCAAGACACTTTATATTATATTTAATTTGACGTCAAAACTGATGATTTATGTTATTCCTATTTTATAGTTGAGGCAATTGGGCCTCAGAGAATGTTACCTAGATAATAGGATCCAGATCACACAGGGAGTAGGGTATTTCCCCGACTTCTCATTTTCTTACACTTTCACTTTTGGTTGGACTATTTCCTCTCCTGAATCAGGGCCCTTACCTAGGAGCCTGGACACTCAACATCCACTTTATCCACTGTCACAGCACCGTGTACCCTCAGCCCATCCAACAGAGCCACTGAAGCACATGGAGAAGAATCAAGAGATACAGAATTCAAAGCAAGGCTGTGGGCTGGTAGAAATTCAGAGAAAGGTTCAGGCACTATTCCAGTTCCCTATGCAGTTTGTTGGATGTCTGAATGTGTTTCTTAGTTTTTCTCACTCAACCTGTAAAGTCTTCACCTTGTTTCCAATTTCATCATTTTTTTGCTTATGGAAGTTTTTTCCATTCCATTGGCTTTATTCAATTGGAATCTCCAGGACAAAACATTCTTTGTTCAATACAGAATTAAGTAAAAACTGTAGGAGCCTTAAAACTTCAGAAAGTCCTGGAACACTGGTTTTAATAATTACATCCTGAGCAAATAACGAACACACCTGGACGACACCATACCACATTTCATAAAAAGAGTCCTATTGTAGTTTTCACTGTCTTTGTATAAAATGAATCATAACCTGAAGTTTGGAGTAGAGAGAGGAGGGAAGCTAGTGGAAACAACCTGAGCCTGGTCTGCAAATTGACATCCATATTCCAGGCCTGCCCTTACTTGCTATGAAATCTCAGGCAAGTCATTCAAGGCATTTGAATCTCTGTCCTTGCATCCTTGCATTGTGATGGCGATGCCACAAGAACATGTGGTGAGGATAAAGAGGGAAAGAGGATAAAAATACTCTGTTGACATTTCTCTACCTCTTTACACCCAAAATTCTTCAGATAAGTACCCGTGATATCTAGATACTGTACTATACAGGGATATAAAATCATGTACAGAAGTTTGGTCATTTTTCCAGGAACAGTTCAACTAACATAGCTGTACAGAAAATCTAGTTAAGATGAGAAATAGCTCTGAGGAACATGAAATTAGCTCCATTTGGAAAACTAGGCAGTAGGCGTCTATGAGGGCATTGCTGTGGTTTGTATCTGCAATGTCACCCAAAGATCCATGAGTTAAAGGGTTTTTCCCATACAATGGTAGACTTTGGAGATGCTGGAAACTTAAAGGTTGGGCACAGTACAAGATATTAGATCATGGGAACATGCACTCAAAGTGGACTATGGAACCTCAGTCCCTTCCTCTTTCTCTTTCTCATCCTGGTCATGAGAAGAATGATTGCATTCTACTGTGTAGTCCCACCATATGTTGCCCAAAGCAATAAGGCTAATAGATTATTGACTAGAACCTCTGAAATTATGAGCCAAATTGACATTTTCTCTTTTTTTTTAATAATTTATTCCTCTCTGTAATTGTTTATAGTAACAAAAATAATAATAATAATAACATAGACATGAAGCTAAAGTCCTCTGAGAAGATATAAAGACTGCAAGTTACCGAAACAAAAATCAGGACCCAAGACTGAAGTGAAAAGCCCAGCTTAAGACTGATTTTAAATGTCAAAGTTATTGGTCTCCTAATCAAGAACAATAGCCTCCTCTCTCAGACTGAACCTGTGGCCATGATGTTTACAGAACTTTGGATATATCAAGACTTATTAAATATCTTTAAGGAAAGGGATATGAACACCTTGCTAATCTCTATTCCAGAAGATTATACTTGGAGAAACTCAGAATTGCTATGGCAATGGGGGCAATTTGGATTACAAGTTCTGCCCTGCACCCCTCTATTAGGTTGTATCTCTAATGAACATTTGTACACTGTTTTTTTTTATGCATCTCAGTGTCAGGTGTTTCACATATATCTACAAAGTATAACCTAAAATATTTTAAAATATCTTCCCATAAGAAGGAGAAAAAATACTCGTTAATTTTTCTTGTGTCTAATCCTGATAATCAGGTTGCCAGAGTTCCAACTAGGCTCATTAATTTACTTAATTATTAGATTTTAGAAATAATTGAACCCTCAATTTTAAAAGCCTCAGGGCATAACTCAATAAAAACTTGCATTAAAATATCAATGACCAGCTGCAATAATAACAAAAATAAAATCTATCTGCATAAAACTGCAGACTTTGCCCACTACTTTGTCTGGACAGACCAATTTATAAGAACAAGTTTAGCCTCCTGCCATGAAATTAATTTGTCAGAACTCCCTTAGGCCTGGTATGCATGGGTCTATTGGACATGCTTTCTATTGACATGTACTGCTTCACACCTTAAAGTAGAAACTAGGGAAGTGCAGGGCTTGTTATGCGAGGCACTGGTTTAGACCTGTTGCTCCTTGGTGGTTAAGCCTGACAGCATCACAAGTCATTAGACAGGACATATAATTTATTGGAACTCCAATTTTCAAATTTTAAGCTGAATTTTTTGGATTACATGTTTCCAGCTCAAAAATTCTTTATGAGAAAGGGCATAAATGAGTTAACAGCAATACTAACTATCCAGAATTTTGTTGATATTTTATATCTTGGATATTATTCACTTCAGCCAGAGATTCAATTTGTTTTCCAAACTTAAGAATCATGTCACCATTAGCAGTTCATATTCATTTAGAATCCATGGGCCCAAAATGATTTATGGAAGTTTATAAAACATAGAGAAGATGTGATCCTTGCCCTTGATGTATTTACAGCAGAACTTTTGTTTTGCAGTACACTCAATTATAATAACAGACTTCTTTTCCATATGCAGAAATATCTCCCAGAAATAATTAGCTGCAGACACAAAACAATTAGGTGGTTGCAACCTCATAAAATGTGGTTCCTGGTTAATTGGCTCATATTCACATTGTGATATTTGCATCTACCACCTTACCACCTGCAAAATTTTAGCTCACAAAAATAGAAGCGAGGTTTAAAAATATGGCTTGGCAAGTGTCGTCTAAATAGTTAGTGTGACCCACATTTTCTATGGGTAGCCTTAATAGCACTCAAAAAAATGCTCAAGTATATGGAAATAAAATAATAAAATTCTAATGTCTGGACTATAAAATCTTTGCAGAAAGAATAATGAATACCAGGGCCTTAGAGTAACACTTAGACCTCATCTCAAATTTCTGTCCAAACCCCTTTTCCCCTGAGGTTCAGTTCCTCAATCCTCTTACACCTAAGGGCATTGTGTTGTATTTTCTTTTCAGCTTCCTGACAAATGGAAACACTTCTTCTTTGGTAGCGCCCATGTGTAAGTAAAGGGTATTTGCTGTGAGTGGATTTTATTCCCCTTTTCAAGATGGATTGAACTGAATTCTTCACTTTCTCTCAGACATTCTCATTAATAACCAACTTAATAACCAACTATATATTTGCCACACCTAGACTGAGAACCCTAAACACAGTCTTCCCCTTTAATCTGGGGTATTGGACAGCCTAACACTTGTTTCTGCTAGATTAAATTAAGTACATCAGACCCTTAGCATGTATAGTTAAATACCAAATGGCATCCAGAAGGCTGAAACAGTTACAAAATTGGTGTCTTCACTGAGACTCTTATGGACTGGCATCTGTCTAGTGGAGTCTGACTTTAGAATTGGATAACCACACCTCTAGAATTCCTGATGACCCAGTATGAAAGTACTCACATCAGAAAGAGGGGAAAAACAAATAAAAACAAAAAACAAAAAAAAAAAAAACAAGACCAAAAAACGTAAATGTAAATGTCTACAGAGATGTCCACCAAAGGAGGAACTTCTTTAGTAGACAAGGGGTCTTTGTGCCATTTCCCGTAAGAATTTCCTCCATGAAACTGCCTGTTATTGGCTTCAAAACTCTTTGACTCATTGCTTAAGTTGTTGAGGTGGGTATTTTTAACACCTATTTGTTCATGAAATCTTTGATTTCTAGCCATCAACATTTTCCAGTCTTGATAACATCAGACTCCAGCAATGTTAGTTTGAGAATTGAAACTGCTTATCAGAAATCTGGCAGCTCTTCTGGGCTTTTGATACATGAAGAAATTAATTTAAAGTAAGCAGAAGAGGAAGATTGGTAGGATGAAAAGGACAAAGAGGAAGCAGAACTGAAGGGACAAGGAAAGAAGCGTTATGGTTTAAATTTGAAATGTGCCCCAAAGTCTCATGCCTTGAAGACTTGGGTCCTGTGGCAGTAATGTTCATAAATGGGACAATTTGGGAAGTGATTGGATCATGAGGGATTTAATCTCATCCGAGGATTAATTCATTGATGAATTTATACTTCAAACAGACTACTTGTAGGAGGTGGAAACTGTAGGAGTTGGGACCTAGTTGAAGGGAGTTGAAGGGAGTAGGTCCTTGGTGGTATAACCGTGGGGGGTATATCTTGTCCCTGTCCTTTTGTCCCTCTCTCTGCTTTATGGTCATCATTAATTGAGCAGCTTTCCTCTGTCATGCTCTTCTAACAACATTCTGCTGTACTTCAAGTCCAAAGCAATGGAACCAGCTGATCGTGGCCTAAAACCTCTGAAAACATCATCCAAAATAAATCTTTCTTTAAGTTGTTTTTCTCAGGTATTTTGTCATAGTAATGAAAAGCTGAGTAACATGGGGGGAAGACAGGAAGAGGGAGGGGAGGGGAAGCAGAGGATAAAATAAAGATGACAGAAACATTATTCAAGTGTGAGTTTGTGGTAGGTCACCCTATTCAGCAAGCCTGAGCTCGTTCTTCCTGAAAGAAAGATGCCCATGATTTCTCAATCTAGATTCCTTGTTCAGGTGAATATAAAGCATTGTATTAAAGGAGTGGGGGAGAAATGAAAGAAAAGGAAAGAGAAAGTTCTTTGAATATGAGAGAATATCAATAAGGGTTGAACTAGATACTGAGGCAATAGCTGAGACCCACCTCAGGGTCACTTGCTACACTTGGTGTTAAAAATGAATTAATAGAAGAGTACTTGGGTAACTGTCCTGGGACTCCAGCAGCAAGTTCTGTTCACTCTGTGCTGACTAGAAAACACACTCCAGTGACATAGAATGAAAGCTGCCTTGAGACATTAACAGACATATCCCACTCTCCTTTCTCAATCACAAAGTCAAGTTCTTCAAACATCTTATGGAATAGACAAGAGAAAAAGGCTCAAAAAACTTAATTAAAATATATTTTGGCAGAAATGAGGAAAAGGGTTAATAGATGTGTTTATATAGTACCAGAGAAGAAAAAAAGTTGAAAATTATTTCTCTTAATTGCTAATTATTTCTAAAAATACAACAGCAGAACCAATTTGCCAAAGAGAGAAGGAGGTGCTAAGAAGCAAGGCTAAAACACAAATAAACTTCTAATGAAGTACAACTTGATATCCTTTTCTTTTATGTAAATTGTTATTCCTAGAAAGGTGATAACTGAGACACAATCAAAATAATAACTGAAAATTTATAAAATCAAAGCTGAATTCTGATTCAGGATAGATTATTGACCATGTTCCTCTTCTACTTCCCAAACACTCATTAAAGGACAGTAAGAAATAAAGATAGGCTGGGAGCATCAGAGAACTAGGGATTTTGCCACATTTCTGGAAGCAGAAAGTGTATAGAAAAGTGTCATCTTATGAAATCAACCTGGAAACATAGCCCAGAAGAAGTGTGGAAGAAACCAATATTTGGGGAGCTTCCAAGATGGTTGGTGGTTCCAGGAGAGATCCATATAGTAGATTGTGCAGAAGAAATGAGTCTGGGAAAGAGGGAGTAAGTGAAGATCAACAGGGTCCCCTTCCACCTCAGCAGACATATGTACTGGAATCCTGGTGTTTATCTCAGGTTAAAGAAAAAGTATGACATGCACATTCTGTAAAGAAATGGAACGGTCTAGGGAGAACTTGAGAGTGGGAAAGGTTTAGGATTACAGATGAAATTATTCTTTAGCATTTAGAGGTCTTTGCCTGTATTCCTAAACTAAAGCCCATCAACCAAAAACCTCACCTGTGTGCTCAGAGCTTCAAACCAAGCTTATTCTTTCCTCACTCATGAATAACTATAGATCCAAAAAGTTGAGAACTATTTTTGCAAGAAAAAAAGGTAAAGGAAAAATAAAATAAAAATATCTTAACCATACAAAAGCAAACAGAATTAAAATGAACAGGTTTTGAAAAGCAGATAAAACAGAAAATATATAATTATTGTCCCTAGAGAAATATTAGGCAATATTATATTGATTAAAGAATGGTCTGCTTAAAAATATAAGCAAGAAGATTTTCTAGGAAGTTAATACATGATTGCAGGAAAATAAAAGGGAATGAAGAAAATAAAGGAAATGCATCTCTCAGAATGTGAAGCATAAGAAAAAAAGATAAAATGTAAGAGAAAAGATAAGAAACAGGGGATTAACTCTGAAAGTTCAGTGTCTAATTAATAGTAATATCATAAAGAAAGAAGAGATCAAATGAATGGGTGGAAATTATCAAAGCAAGAAAACATGAGATTTACCACATTGCAGAAAGAAAGGCAATTTCAAAATTAATTGCTTCATCAGTGCCAAACAAGGGAATGAAAAATGGGGTAATACCTAACATGCTAATGTTAAATTATAGAAGGTCAGAAGATGAAAAGTTTTAAAAGTTTTCAGAGTCTAAAAATAGATCATCTAAAAATATAAAATAAGAAAGAAAGAAGAAATGGACAAGGAATGGAAGGAGAAAAAAAGGAACTTTTCCTGTTATTGTTGTTATTGCTATGCTGGAATGAAATACAATGTTAGTTAACAGAAAAGCAAAGGACTGTGGCATATATTTAGTCATTATTCCCAGACCTCATACTTGTAGACAGTGGAAGTTGCTGTATAAACCTTTATGAATTACTTTACAACATGGTTTTCTAGGTGGTTTGATTATAGAAAAGAGTTTTCTTTTCTGGATTGAACAAAAATTGTACTTGGTAACTTGCAATTTTGGATAAATTAGTGACATTATTCTATAGATTAAAAAAATTATATTGGAAAAATTAAGATGGAATGGATGATGATGATGAAAAGAGTCTTCAAAGGCTCTAAAAAGAATAGCTTTCCATGTGAACACTCAGAGAAGCATAGCTCAATAGAAACAGGAAATTAGGAAAATATTTAAATTTTTCCCAAAACTTGAAAAGAAATATTTTTTTTTCATTTGGAAAAATATAGGTTTTATTTTGATTCTAGACCAAATAGAATTATGCTATTAATGTCAATGCAGTAAAAATAGTAGTAGTAGGTTTGATAGAAATTGAAAAATAGAAGGAAAAAGAGGCAAAATTAGAACAAGATATGAGAGTTTATTTATAATAGATTGAGTTACAAAATGGTAAGATAGAAATAAGGCACAAATGAAATTCTTACACATCATCATGGTAATTCAATAGACATATTTGAAGTTGCTGAATGAAGAAATAGTGATAGCATGATTTTTTAATGAACTCAAGGTCCTGGCTTCTAGAATTTTAACAAAAATGATTAAAAAATCATTGCCTTTCCAAGGAGAGGATGTATTAAGGGAATTATTAAGTTATTCTTGAATGTTCTTAATTAACATTAAGATAGTTTAAACTTCATGAATTGTATGCATTTATACTATGGCATTTACCTTTAGCACAAAGCTGAGAATTAGGTAATATTGATATCTTTGGGATATAGAGAATAAATAAAAAATCAGAAAATTTAGATGACTACCAGGGTATAACAGTTTTATAAGTGGTAAAAATTAAACTTGTAACCAAATCTTCTTCATGCTATTCTCTGGAAATCTGTAAACAGGAAGAGATACTAAATATCAGCATTCCCAAAGTTTTAGATCTCCTCTCACAAATCCATAGCACATATTTAATTCAGGTGGCAACATACTTTTCAGGTAAAAACCTTCCTTCCTTCCTTCCTTCCTTCCTTCCTTCCTTCCTTCCTTCCTTCCTTCCTTCCTTCCTTCCACCTTCCTCTTGCTTTTCATTCTTTCCTTTTTTTTTTTTACTTCTTTCCTTTGAAACTTTATTTCAAGCATTTGTTTTTAGTTTCTCTGACCTGACAGGGAACGTTTTTTGTGTTGTGAACTTTGGGCTTTTAGATTGATAAAAATGTGCACTGTGCACTGCCACTATATTCCAACGTACTGTGCTGTATCTTTACATTAAAGCACATAAACAGATGATATAACTCGATCTTTCTTTCAAGCAGAGTTAATGACACATGTTCATTGAAGTGAAATATAGTCAAATTTTAGGTGAAAATTATCAGGTTATTGTGTGTTTGTTATTGATTTTTTAAAAATTTTGTGGTAGAAACAACTATGTAATTGATGACAGCATAGCTCTCAAATAAATAATGATTCATGCATGTCAGTGGAATGCATGTTTTGGCTCATAATTACCCCATGGGGAATGGTTCAGTTCTAGAACTATGACCCCAAAGTTTCAAGATAAAAATGGAAAGTAAAGTTTCTGGATTTTTTTTCCCCTCTTGAAAAATTCTTAGAGTCTAGATTATCTAGAATGATTTGATATATTAGTGACATGAGAAGACCTGTTGCACTCTGCAAATAATTAAGTGCTGATTTTACACTTTGTAAAAGCTTAAAATCTTAATTCAAAGGTGCTTTGGTTTGAATTTTGGACACAAGATGGTATGGGAAGTATATATGTAATTACCATCATTATTAACTTTGACAAAGGAAAGTAATTTCCCAAACTAACTAATCAAGATGCTTAAATCGATTTGTTATTTTTTGTGTATATAAGCATGTTCTATTATTTAATCAACCCTGGCATAATACTTAAGTTTCAGTTGCTAATGTCACATCTGAAAATCCTTTTGTGCAGTCACTATTTCCCAAAGGTCTTTCCTTAAAATACTAGTCACTGGAGTTATTCTATCAAAAAAGCAGTTTTGTGGATTAGTAGTTGAAAAATACAATATTTATAAATTGAACCAAGTTCATTAACTCATCATTTCACAGATTTACTTATGATGGCATGTTTCTTCCCAAGTAACTCTTACTAACACATACAGATGTGCTTTTATTCTCAGAAGCCAAGGATTTAAATCACTCAAATATCTCTGTTGTTATATGTAGATGCATAATCTTGATAATGGACTAGATTTCTGTTTATTTGCTGAAAGGCTTATAAGCATTTAAATAAAACCTTAGTCCCTTGGTTTATAAGGAATAAAAGAACACGGTGAAAAACAAAAATGTGAAGAAGAGATGTGAAATAGTTCTTTACTTGCATAAATTCAAAAGAATAGAATTTAGTGATGTTGAAAATAGTCAACGTTATATGTAAATTGATGTGACCCAGGCAATTTTGTGTGAGGCTTTGGAATTTCTGGAGTTCTGATCCTGACACTTTTGGTTAGGTTTAGAAAGTCAAGGAGAAGGAGAGAAAGTGGGCGGGGGGGAGAGAAAGAGAGAGAAGAACAGAACACAGCATCCTTGTTTACTGTCTATGCTCCACAGATGCCCTCATTATAAGTTCTAAGGCCAAATTCAGATCATCTAACTTTGGGTTAGATTGAGTTATCTGGGTACCCATGAGTACCTGGAAGAGTTCAAAGTGTTGAAGTAGCTGAGGATTTATGTGTGTATGAGAAGCGTGGAGTTTGGGTGAGGATATTGCCAAAGCATCCCTGGCAGTCAAAACAGATCTTTTGAGAAGTCAGTGAGGATGTATATCATAAGAACTAAGGAGAGTCCAGAGCACCTGTTGATCAGTTCAGGGATCAGAAAGGACAGAATACTCTACAGGTAACTACTCCTTAGAAAATATTTGGGGAGGGGAGGGGGCGGGGGCAAAAGGAAGCAAAAATTAACAGGGAAAGGAGAAAAAAAAAAAGGAAGATGATGTGAAGGAGGATGGTAGAACTCAGAAGGGACAGTAATACTGGATATGATCTCCTGAAGGGGAAAGATAACTGTCCTCACATTTGAGAAGGGAAAAACAAAAGAATGAACATTGAGCAACTGCTGCTCTGAGGTGCTAAAATCAATCATTTGCTTTTTAAATATATTTACCTATGTCAACAATTTTGCTGAGTATTCATTTTATTATCACTTTGCATATGAATTGAAGATCTCAAGAATCAGCATTCCTAAATTTTACACATAGTGAACTTGTAATCCAGGCCTTAAGGACCCAAAAGCCCACACTCTTTCTGCTAGAACTCTGAACAAGGATGAACTGGATCATCTGGGTACAACATCAAACAGCTCTGCCTATGTGTTCCAGTACAGGGGTATATGCTAGAGTTTAAGTGGGCTTTGGTCTCATGGGTATCTGTACCTCAGTGTGGTGTGTCCTCAGTTTATTCACATGAAATTCTGAAAGGAAATCAATCAATATAGTCCCTGGACTTAAATTGCCAGATGGAGAATAGTTAAGTTATTAATATTTGTGTTAAGGTAGTCTTCAATGTAAAGTCAGTTGACTCTATAGAAAAGTTCACAGCAGTGTGTTAGTTAATTTTAGAATGTTTTAAATTAAAAAAATTACAAATAGAAAAGGTTGAAATGAAAAGATTACATATATATATTCAGAATACAAATAATTCTTTATTCAAAAAATGGCACATTTTCTGTCAATGTCAGGTAAGAGAGTTTATTTTTCATATTTTTTTCAAAGAAATATTGCATTTTATAATAATTGACAATAGGATTGTTGGTGAGGAAAACACATTATTTTTCCCCTAATGCTGGGTGTTTGAATGGTTTTGGAGTCTCTCCCATCCATCCACAAAAAGAAATAATAGAAGGAAAGAGAGATAGAAGGAATGGGAGGGAGGGAGGAAAGGTAATGTTCTAAAGGAGGAATATGGTTTTTATTTTAAATTCCCATTTTTGTGGGTAGTGAGAGCAGCCTTGATAAACAGCACTGTGCTGACTTACAGAGCAAAACCAGAAGCCAGAAAGGCTGAGTCTGTTCTTTGCTTTCTTGGACTCCAGGGCCTTCACTGGGTCCCTTGACCTTATGCACTTCCTTTTCCAACTTGAAAATATTAATCTGGGGAAAGCATGCTGACATCCTTTAAGGAGAAAATGTGGACATTTGAGAAAGACCTGAAATAGTTAAAGGCATGACCAGGCTTGAGAAGAGCTTACTGGGGCCACATGTTTCCCCAGCATGTGACCTGCAGGCACACACCTGGGCTCGCTCAGGTTACAGCTCACTCCCTGCCACCCTCAGGTCAGGCCCTGGTCGATGATAGACCTGGGACCCTCTTAATTAAGCATACCAATCACCTAAAGCAACAAGAGGGTATTAGGGAATATTGGATGTCACTCAGTCTCTCTTTAGACTTCCTTTCCCTTTAATTATTCCAGAAGAAAAACACAAACTTTCTTTTTTCAAGTCAAAAATAACAAAAGCAAAGCCCCGTAAAGGAATAGATATCTGTAAAGATAAGTGATGACTACCTGGATTTTTAACTGCCCTGCATTTCTGTTAATTTGATGTTAGCCTGAATTCAAGCAGTGCCAGATTATCTATTCTCACTCGCTTGCCCCTACTGATGTCTCATTTGGAAAATGTCAGTGATCAGTCGCCATCTGGTTTTATGAAGAAAGTGTTTGCAAATTCTTATTTGATTCTTCCTGTTTAGCACCAAGTTGTTGTTTTTGTTGTTGTTGAGGTCACTCCTCCTTATATTTAGGGAGCCAGTGGATGTTGAGAAACACTTTCTGATTCAAGGAAAGATTTTTTTTTTTCCCAGAATGGTCTCTAAATCACTCAGGACTTTCGGGAATTTACCACATCAAAGGAAAGGGAGAGATGCTTCCAGTTATACAAGGGGACTGCAGGTGTGTGGGATGGGCTCCCTCCAGCTAAAACTTTGAGAAACAATTACAGATTTCTAATCTATCTCATGCAGTATGTGTCATGAGAACTTAAAGATAACAGGGATATTGTTTTTTCCCTACATCATAAAGTAGAATTCAGAAAATAAACTGATAGATTGTGATTTTTTTTTTTTTTTTTTGGCACTAGGATTGAACCCACAGGCACTAGACTGGTGAGCCACATCCCCATCCTTTTCTCTTTTTAAATTTTGAGATAGGATTTTGCTAAGTTGCTTAGGACCTCCCTAAGTTTCTAAGGCTGGCTTTGAACTTGCGATCCTCTTGCCTCAGTCTCCTGAGTCACTGGGATTATAGGCATGTGCCACTGCACCCCACTGGAATGAGATTAAGAAAATATCATTCATCTTTAATCTTTATGAATTTGTCCACTTTTGTTTCAATTCATAGCAAAAGATTCCTTCAAAATATTAGTGAGTGGTGTTCACCATATCAGTTCTGGAATATCACTTAAAATACTCCTCATTTTGATTTTTGAACAATTCCTTGGTATCTATGTCATTATTATTAAGGTCCCTGTGAGGAAACAAATGTTTGGAGAACTTACTGCCTTCTCAAACCACACAATGGAATCCACTCTACTCTACATCCAGAAAGCCCATTTTCCTGTTAGTGCAGCATCCTCAGAAGGGAACTGTGTTCAGTAACTCAGGCCTTTTGGTGCTTTGCTCTCTGCATTGACCTTCTAGCATCCAGTGACTTTCTATCTCCGGAACCACCCTCAGGCCTCGTGGCTAATCCCATAACCTCCGAATTTTTGCCACACCTCATCATTCTGATGTTCTGTTTTCTACTCTCTGTTCTTCCTGTCCTCTCAGGATGACAGTCATCTAATCTGGAAAACTAAACTGTACATATGTCACTATGTGGTAATAGCACACTTGTGCAAGTCATGCTTTAGATTTTTATAGCTTAGCAGAGTTCTAAATAAAAATCTTAACCTGATGGACTTACTGATGCAAACTACTAAAACCCAATGGCATGTGAACGAGGACATGGTGTTAGTTTAGCAACCTACAAAACAAATAATGTAAGGCAGACTTCCACCTACCAGCTACATGCAGAGACTACTCCTACCTAAAGACTAACATTTAGATCAAATTTGTCAACAAGCATAAATAATTATCAATACAACTTTATAAAAGTCAATTAATATAGTAATGAAATGAACATAATCATCTTTCTGATAGATAATACAGTGTTTGCAAAATAATGTCTGGTTTTCAGGTGTCAGAAAGAACCGGGTTTGAGTTTCAGTTCCACAACTGACGATATGACCTTGGGCATGTTGTTTAACTTCTTTATATCTCAGATTTATCATCAAAATATAAATACTAATAAAAATTACTCCAAATCCCACCCAATGATGAGTATTAAAAATAATGTCTGTAAAATCCAGAGTTCAGTACCTGGCACATAGTAGGGTTAAAAAAAAAGTGACATCTAACCATAAAAAAGCAACTGTTTAAAGGTTGCTGTTTTCTATCCTCAATATGGAATATCACTTTGAATGAAAAATTGAGTATAACAAGACATCAAGTTCAGAAAATCAGAAGCTATGTATTTTATAGAACATTTTCCCCAGGGCAAGTTGTGTCACAGGCAGGAAATGACAATGAGCCAACCACTTTTTAAGAGAGATGTAGTGTTTGTTGCCTTGAAAATTAATACTGTGGTTTCACATTAGCTTTACCCCATGCAAAGCAAACTTGACTTTAAATCTTTCTTAGAATTCAGGATAAAAGATGCAATTTCGGTGAACAAGATATTTGAATCAGACTTTAAACTTCATGGCATAATTAAGGCTCATTTAGAGTAGAATTAACTTTGACAGGTGGCAGGAGAAGTTAGTTGCAGTTCTTTATTATCTCATAGTCTTGGCTGCGTTGAGATTTGTTCTAGGCTGAATCAATTAAGCTAGGTGTTCCTTGAAGCTAGGTGTTGCTTGCCCACTGTCTTCTTCTGTTCTGTGCTACTCTAAGAGAATAACAGTGACTGGGTAACTTGAATAATAGGAGTTTATTTGGCTCATGCTTCTGCAGGCTGGGAGGTCTGAGATTATGTTACCAGCATATGGCAAAGACCTGTATGATGCATTATCCTATGGAGAAGGACAAAGTGCAAAAGCACACATAAAACAGAAAAATCAGCCCACACTCATTGTTTGTACCAAGAATCCACTCTAAGGTAACTAACCTACCCTGATGATAACATCATGAATTCATTCATGAGTTTTGGAAGAAACATTCAAAGCATAGCAACCACTTTGTAAATATCTTTTTTTTTTTTTTTTTGAAGACTACTTCCCCCTTCCCCAAAAGCAACCTCCCAGTCTACTGACTAGCTGGCCACTCTATGCCTTCTCTGGATCCCTTACAAAACTGTCCAACTACAGTACTGTGGGTCCTCAGAAGGCACGGAGCACTATTTCTCACCAAGTATAGACATTTTCTCTGCATCCACAGAGAGCCTCCCAGTGTGGCTGGGGGATCGGAACATTGATATCAATTCGTTTCTCTAAGCAAAGGATATCACTGCACCTTAGCAGCTGTTTTAAGTCCTGCCTCATTCCTGGGATATAAGAAATTACTTACACTTAAAACAAAAAGATAGTTACTTTTCTTAAGAATAGTAACAGAGCAGTTGGTAAATGACTTTCTAGAGGAAGAAGGGAAGGGAATTTAAATTAGTAATTGTTTTTGGCTAAGTGCAAACTGAATGATACCTTATTTGATTAATAAAAACGTCTGTAAATTATTATTTAATTTAAAATACAAATGAGTAAATAAACTTGAAATTCCAATTAGTAGAACGTTTGAAGTTATCAACGTCCTTTTTACATTTATTTTTCTTTTAAAATAATTTACTTTACTTGTAAATGTTTCTTGATTATAGAATATTATGTTTGTATAAATCATTTAGAGAGCATAGAAAGAAGCAATAAAAAAGAAATGAAATTAAAAAATTCTTAGAGATAAACAAGAACAAAGATACATCATATCAAAATCTATGGGACACTAAGAAAGCAGTTCTTAGAGGAAAATTTATTTCATGGAGCACATTCAATAAAAGAAGAAAAAATCAACAAATAAACAACCTAACACTAGGCTCAAAGCCCTAGAAAAAGAAGAACAGAGTAACACCAAAAGTAGTAGAAGACAGGAAATAGTTAATATCAGAGCTAAAATCAATGAAATTGAAACAAAAGAAACAATCAAAAAAATTGACAAAATAAAAAGTTGTTTCTTTGAAAAAATAAACAAAATTGATAAACCCTTAGCCACAGTAACAAAAATAAGAAAAGAGAAAACTCAAATTACTAAAATTCAGAATGAACAAGGAAATATCATGACAGACATGATTGAAATAAAAAACATAATTCGAAGCTATTTTGAAAATCTATACTCCAACAAAATAGAAAATCTCGAAGACATCAACAGGTTTCTAGAGACATATGAATTAACCAAACTGAACCAGGAGGACGTACACAATTTAAATAGATCAATTTCAAGTAATGAAATAGAAGAAGTCATCAAAAGCCTACCAACAAAGAAAAGTCCGGGACCAGATGGGTTCTCCGTCAAGTTCTACAAAACCTTTAAAGAAGAGCTCATTCCAATACTCCTCAAAGTATTCCATGAAATAGAAGAGGAGGGAACCCTTCCCCTTATTCTATGAAGCCAATATCACCCTGATACCTAAACCAGACAGAGACACATCAAGGAAAGAAAATTTCAGACCAATATCCTTAATGAACTTCGACACAAAAATTCTCAACAAAATTTTAGCAAATCGCATTCAAAAATATATTAAAAAGAGTGCACCACGATCAAGTGGGTTTTATCCCAGAGATGCAAGGTTGGTTCAACATTCGGAAATCAATAAATGTCATTCACCATATCAACAGACTTAAAGTTAAGAATCACATGATTATTTCAATAGATGCAGGAAAAACTTTTGATAAAATACAACATCCCTTCATGCTCAAAACACTAGAAAAAAACAGGGATAGTGGGAACATTCCTTAACATTGTAAAGGCCATCTATGCTAAGCCCATGGTTAATATCATTCTAAATGGTGAAAAACTGAAAGCATTCACCCTAAAAACTGGAACAAGGCAGGGATGCCCTCTTTCACAACTTCTATTCAACATCGTCCTTGAAACTCTAGCCATAGAAATTAGACAGACCAAACAAATTAAACGGATACAAATAGGAAAAGAAGAACTCACACTGTCCCTATTTGCTGATGACATGATTATATATTTAGAAGGACCGGAAATTCCACTGGAAAACTTTTAGAACTCATAAGTGATTTCAGTAGAGTAGCAGGTTGAAGATCAATGCTCATAAATCTAATGCATCTTTATACATAAATGATGAATCTTCATAAATGATGAATCTTCAGAAAGAGAAGTTAGGAAAACTACCCCATTCACAGTAGCATCGAAAAAAATAAAATACTTGGGAATCAATCTCACAAAAGAGGTGAAAGACAATGAGAACTACAGAATGTTAAAGAAAGAAATTAAAGAAAACCTTAGAAGATGGAAAGATCTCCCATGTTCTTGGATAGGTAGAACTAATATTGTCAAAATGGCCATACTACCAAAAGTGCTATACAGATTCTATGCAATTCTAATTAAAATCCCAATGATGTACCTTAAAGAAATAGAGCAAGAAATCATGAAATTCATCTGGAAGAATAAGAAACCCAGAAAAGCTAAAACAATCCTTAGCAGGAAGAGCGAAGCAGGGGATATGGCAATACCAGAACTTCAACTATACTATAAAGCAAAAGTAACAAAAACAGCATGGTATTGGTACCAAAATAGACAGAAAGATCAATGGTACGGAATAGAGAACACGGACACAAACCCAAATAAATACAATTTTCTCATACTAGACAAAGGTGCCAAAAATATACACTGGAGAAAAGATAGCCTCTTCAACAAATGGTGCTGGGAAAACTGGAAAGTCATGTGCAACAGAATGAAACTAAACCCCTATGTTTCACCTGCACAAAATTCAACTCAAAATGGATCAAGACCTCGGAATCAGACCAGAGACCCTGCATCTTATAGAAAGAAAAGTAGGTCCAAATCTTCAACATGTCAGCTTAGCATCAGACTTCCTTAACAGGACTCTCATAGCACAAGAAATAAAAGCAAGAATCAACAACTGGAACAGATTCAAACTAAAAAGATTTCTCTCAGCAGAGGAAACTATCAGCAATGTGAAGAGAGAGCCTACAGAGTGGGAGAAAATCTTTGCCACTCATACTTCAGATACAGCACTAATTTCCAGAATCTATAAAGAACTCAAAAAACTCTACACCAAGAATACAAATAACCCAACCAACAAATGGGCTAAGGAAATGAACAGACACTTTACAGAAAATCTACAAGCAATCAACAGATATATGAAAAAATGTTCAACATCTCTAGTAATAAGAAAATTGCAAATCAAAACTACCCTAAGATTCCATCTCACCCCAATTAGAATGGCGATTATCAAGAATACAAGCAACAAGAGGTGTTGGTGAGGATGTGGGGAAAAAGGTACAATCATACATCGCTGGTGGGGCTGCAAATTAGTACAGCTACTCTGGAAAGCAGTGTGGAGATTCTTTTGAAAACTTGGAATGGAACCACCATTTGACCCAGCTGTTTCACTCCTTGGCATATAACCAAAGGACTTAAAATCAGCATACTACAGTGATGCAGTCACATGTTCATAGCTGCTCGAGTCACAATGGCCAGATTGTGGAACCAACCTAGATGTCCTTCAATTGATGAATGGATAAAGAAACTGTGGTATGTATATACAATGGAATATTACTGTGCCATAAAGAATAATAAAATTATGGCATTTGCAGGCAAATGGATGAAATTGGAGAATATCAAGCTAAGTGAGATAAACCAATCTCAAAAACCAAAGGACAAATGATCTTGCTGATAAGCGAGTGATGACACATGAGGGGGGGTGGGAGGGAGGCAAGAATGGAGGAAGGAAGGACTGTATAGAGGGAAAAGAGATGTGGGAGGAGTGGGAGGGATGGGGGAAGGAAAAAAATAACAGAACGAATCAAACACCATTACCCTATGTAAATTTATGATTACACAAATGGTATGCTTCTACTTCATGAACAGAGAAACAAGATGTATCCCATTTGTTTACGATAAAAATAAATTAAAAAGAAGAAGAGATGAAAATTACTAATTTTTCTTTCAACCACTCAGTTAAGTATCATTAATATTTTGGATTTCTTTCTCATCTTCCTCAAATTTCAGTATGTATATTGATTTTATGGAAATTAGGATATTACCTTGTGTCATATGTTTGCATTACTTTATTTTCCATCACCATAACAAAACTCCTTGGACAAGTTAACTTATATAACTTATATAAAAAAGGATTTTATTTTGACTCACCTAAGGATGGCTTCTCCCTGACATAGTCCTGAGATGCAGGATCTTATATGGTGAGAAACAAGGGGCACAAGTGTATGTGGCTTGTGGTTTCTCTTCCTTTTCTTATAAAGTCACCAGGAATCAATCATGGGGCTCCACCCTGATGACCTCATCTATTCCTAGTGATCTCACACAGGTCCCACCTCTAAAGAGCACAGTCAGATTAAGATTCTGCTCACTTCAACTTCAGAACATAAACCTTTGGGGGACACAAAACCATAGCATATATATATAATCTGTTTTTTTCATCAAAAATAATTTTATACATATGTCTGCATGCCCTTTGGTATTGTTGAGGCAGAATATTTCTAGTTTCATATTAGTCAGCAATTAAAGTATTACGTCACCTGACACATCAACGGAGAAAGGTTTGATTAATTAAGCACTGATGCCAGAAACTGTTGGTAAGGATGGAAACAGAGGTAGGTCTCTATCTCACATTATACATTAAAAGAAATCACTGATGATTATGGTTAAATGTAAATTAATATATAAAAATTCTGAATATGCAGACAGAAATAAACAAAATAGCATTATAATTTTAAGGAATTTATGTTTAGCAGAATTACTAATCAAATCAAATCAAGGGAATATTTGCAACACTTAAATAGTCAAAATATGTAGAGATGTAATATGAGGATATAAGTAATAGGAAAATAATTACAAATAAGTAAAACATAACACTGTGAAGAAAAAATGTATAAAGCATATTGAGGGGTGAATTTCAGAGGAGAAATTTATAATATTCAAGCTCATGTCAATTTCTATTCGCTATTGTTTTATTTTTCTTCACATCAAATCACTACTTGACACTAGAGATATACATAATACTTTTATATGTGCCTTTTTTCCCTCAGTGCAATATAAATTTCCTAAAAACAATGTTGCTACCTTTTTAATTCTCAATGTCAGGCCCATATTAAGTGTATGTAGTATCAGTCAGCTACTGCTGTGTACCAAATAACATAAGATTTCAGTGGTGTGTAACAGTAAGTCTTTATAAACATTTACCATTTTTTCCCTTTTTTCTTTCTCACAATTTTCTCCATCAAGTACTACATGCAGCTTCATTTTGCTGCAGCAGATCACCTCTACATATCTTGTGCCTTGTTTTCCTGAGACCAGTGGGCATGAGCCTCTTCTAAAGATTGCATAAGTACTAGAAGACATGACCAGCCATGAAGTCTCATTACATGCCCTAGTACATCCTAGGTCCTACTTGGAATTGGTCAAAGAACACATTAGAAAGCACAAAGTCAAGGACAGGAATATAGACCTCACTTTTTATAAGAGTATACTCTAAAGTTACATAGCAGAGTATGGACACAGATAAAATGAATAATTGGGGCCAAAAGTCCTTCCCAATATGAGTGAGAATGTGAGTGTGTGTGTGTGTGTGTGTGTTTATAAAACTAAAACAGAGAAAAGTCAATTTGTCTTTAATTATTAATATACTTAATTATAATAGGCAATGTTAATGAGAATTTACAAAAGTGAGGTGTATATACTCCTTTGGACCAGTTGTTTATTTCCATGAAATGACCATTCTAGCTATAAACAGAGACACATGAAAAATTTTATTTCTGTGAGTGCTCATTGCAATAGTATTTATTTCTTATTTACTTATTTATTTATTTAATGTTGTGCAATATTTTGGATTGAACCCAGAGGCCCTCTACCATTGAGTCATATCCCAAGTTCTTTTTCTAACTCGAATTTGTGAGACAGGTTCTCACTAAGTCACTGAGGCTGGCCTTGAACTTGTAATCTTCCTCCTTTCACCTCCCAAGCAGCTGGAATTATAGGCATGTACCACCACACCACTCAATTATTTACAATAGAGAAAAATTGGAAACAATCTGCTTTTAGTTGGAGATAACTCTTTCCTTCTTTATTTAGTTTGACCTAACATAACCAACATTTCTCATTTTTGGATGATGGTTTGCAACTTTGGCTAAATAACAGAAATGCATTTTTTTCCTATTGAATCTAGTACAACTATTTGAACTCAATAACTAAAAAATCATTTACTGAGTATTTACTGAATATTTGAAATAAAAAATTAGTCATATTCTTTCTGACCTTGAATAGCTTGATAAACAGCAGACAGCTGGGAAGAGAGTGTGTTTATAAAAGTTGCAAGAAATTTTAAAAAGTGCAATGACAGAAAAAGATGTGTTTTGGATATTAAAGGGTCCAGACCTCAGACAACTAACTCAACTGAAAGATGAGGGCAGAACCTTCAAGGAGCAAGTGTTAAAATCTGTGCTTTGGGTCTAAATGTGATTAGAAATGGCAAACCTTGGCAAGGGTTAATCAATTTCAGCACTCTTGAAAATGCAAAGATTACAGGAAGGTCTTTCATTCATAGTTTTTGATTGACATCTTTTCTCCACTTCTTGGAGGAAGGCAGAGCTCTTTATCTTTATCCATAGCCTAGGAAAAATGGGAATTTTTCTATTAAGTGACCGTTAATAAGTGAATAAGTGAAAGGGAGTAAGGATAGATTTCAACCACTGATTAACTGTGAAGGTCACAAATTTGCCTCTTATCTGGCTTGTAGTTCAAAGGCCCTAATTTTAGTTTCTGTTTTAGAATCCCAAATAAAATTCTGTAGCAGGGAGAGAGGGGTTCTTTCTCTTATCAGGGTTGATTGGAAAATAAACTCATTATAATTTAATATCATTTCTTTACTTCATAACATCCAAACCTGAGCTCATGGAAACAGTGGTTTCCCAAGGGTCATTGTCATAAGCAAAGGCTATCAAGTAGGTGAAATGTCAAGGGCACTGGGAGAACCATATGCTTTGTATTTTAGTATTTCTTTTGTTCATTCATTTGTTAATTTGCTTAGTAAATGTTGCAATATATATCAGAAGGCTCACCTCCTTAGTTTCCTTGAGATGATTTAGAGTCATAAACATATTTTTTTTTTTTTGGGTGCTGGGGATCGAACTCAGGGCCTTATGCTTACAAGGCAAGCACTCTACCGACTGAGCTATCTCCCCAGCCCCGTAGGGTCATAAACATATTTTTTATGATCAATGAATACCAGGTTCACATTCATAAAGAGGGTGTTTAAGTCATCTTCAAACCAAGACCCATCAGTGCCCTTGTTTACTGGGTTAGAAACACTGCATTTAGGAAACAGGAGGCTGTCCTTCCATCTCCACCATGCCGGGTTTGAAAGACCAAATCAAGAATCAAATGCATCTAAAATTTGCCTTCTGTTATAAAATATCAACAAATAGAGGCTCACTTGAGCCAACCACTCACCACTTCTTTTGATTAATTTTGAGAAAATTAGTTGGGCTTGGAGTAGTGGGCCTGAGACCCCTAATTTAAGCAGCATCAGCAAAAAGAATCTCTTCTTTATCTGGAATTAAGTACGAATTCAATTAGAATAAAAATCTTCGATCACCCCATGGAAGAGATTTTACACAAAGAAAAGCAGATGTTCCAGCAACATTGAGAGCACTTTACCTAGCAGTCTACAGAATTTTCCATCTTGTGAGCCCAATCAGTGGTGAAAGATACGCAGAGGCAGCTTCTCTAACTCACAAAAAAAGCTTCAGTATCCCCTGCTCCTTTAATTAGATTTACTTCTTTAACCAAGAGTATTGGGCTGAAAGTGTGAAGGAGGGGGCTGTGCTTCATTCTGGGTTAGCATGCATAAAAAAGATTGAAGGGTCTATTTGAGTGTTCTTTCACAGATTAAAGCTCTTCTTATTTATTATGTGTCTGTTCAGTTGGACAAAAAAATAGTAATAAAATTAATCACCAGAGATTGTGTTGAGATCATACCTTTGTTCTATTTTCAGATATAAACAGATTACAGGACAATGGATCATACATAGAAATTAGAAGATACTTTTTAGAACTGATAATATATAGCACTTTTTCACAAGGGGGTAATAAATGTGCAGAATGACCCAAGAGGCAAGGTTATAAGTTTAGAGACACCAGGTTACACATGGGTACAGGATGCAAGAATTACAGGGACATAGATGGGTTGCAGCCATCTCTGTCTAGTTTCCAGAAATGTTTTACCTTTGCATTGTTGAAGGCCATTTTAATTTCTATTTACTTTATCAAAATAAAGAACAAATTTCAAAGACAAAGTGAGATTCTATTCTCCATTTTGCAAGAGAGCAGCAGTGAATTATAAAAGCTTATGTACAAAGACCATTCACTCCTTACAGTCATGTCTGCTCAATGACCATTTATTTTCATGCTTTGGTGTTGAGATGCTTACCTTTGCTCAGATTCTTTTCATTACCATTACAAAAGTAGTTTCAAAGGTGTTTGTATTTCCAGTTGCCTTAGCTCTACTCTGGACTAACACATCTTCCAAACTTCAGCAAGATTCAGTCTTCTGAATTGTAAATCTGGATGGAAAAGTCTCCTGTTTAAAATGGCTAAGCCTCCTCATCTGAAGGAAAAACATCTTATGTTTTCATTTTCCACAAGGTTTCCTTCTCTCTCCTGGGTTATTTTCTGTTGTCTGTGCCACTCTCAACCCAAGTTCCTTGAATGTGTTCAACTCCTCTTCACTTCAACATTGTCTACTCAGTTTGCTTGAAAATGTATTTATTTAATGCTTCCTATGTGCCAGGCACCTTTGTAAGCACCACAGATAAAGAAATAAATAAAAGGGAAGTCAGGGGGCAACTACTGGGGGAGGACAATGGACTATAAGCACAGTAAACCAAAAATCACACACGCACATTTTAAAGTGTCCTATGAGGAAAAGTAAAGTGAAAGAAGATGGAAGAGTGAGGTGTGGATGGGGTAGTCAGCAAAGGTAACACTGGGGTTGGTTAGAGTGGGTGAAGTGGAGAGAGTATCTGTAACCTGGAGACGACATACATTAGGCTTCCCAGAGTGTTGAAGAACAGAATTTTCCAGCACAGGGGCAGTCATTGACATTTTTTTAAAAAGTAGCCTTGAAGATATGATAATGTTTGGGAAGGAGATGCAGTTTTGAACCAACGTAAGGACTTTGTTTCAATTGAGTGTCAAAGGATGTAACTACCTACAGATATTGCATGATTTTACTGACATATTCAGCCTTGCTCTAAGTAGAAAGGACTGTGGAGGGCAAGAGAGGAAGAATGAAGAAGGAAGATGAAACAGGATACTATTGCTTGTGGTTGAGGGGAGATTGGGGACTCTGGACTGAGAGGGATTTACTAGACATGATGACAAATAGTTGTCAGCTAAATGTTGAATGTAGAACTTACACATTATCATCATTACTTAGCATAATGTCCCTACTCCTTGAAAGATACAGAATGTATACCTGAGTGGATGATCTACTTATACACATTGATTGAATAGGACTTGGCGAGAGCAATTCCTTGTACTCTTCTTCACTGGAGTTTGTGACATGCCTGACTCCTGCAGGCATCCAAGTGTGCCACCCTGTCTGGGTAAACTGATGGTTCTGCAGTTGAGTGGCTTCCCTCTCTGTGCTCCCATGATACACTCATGTCTTCTTGTCATGAATCACATTCTCATCATTATTGGTTCCATGTGGCTGTCTCTGGATTTTAGTTATTAATAGTCTTATCCCTGGGATCTAGCATAGCAATTAATGGGTGTTAGGTTATTGTTGATTACTGATGAAATGAACAAATGAATGACTAAATAAATGATTAACTAAACCAATAAATGGATGTTCAGTAGTGAAGTTTCACAGTAGAAACCCAAGAAACAAAACAGTTGACTTGGAATGGAAGTCAGTTGCCCGCGGCAACAATTGTGCAGGTTTTTATTGGAGGGGCCTGGAAATAAACTATTTTTATTTTATAAACTATTTTTCCTATATTCACTAATTTATAGAGGAAGAGAGACTTTGAGAGAAAGATAGGCTTTGCTTAGAGGAAGAGAAACTTTGCTTATCAGGAAGAGAGACTTTGCTTAGAGGAAGAGAAACTTTGCTTAGAGGAAGAGAATTGTTTAGAGGAAGAGAAACTTTGCTTAGAGAGAAAGTTTTAGAGAAAGAGAGGCTTCCACCCTTATCAGAGATCTATTTCTTCTTAGTTCTGCTGCTTCTTCTTAAAGGTGCGTCCTGCATCCTGTGAACTAAGGGTGCGTCTATCTGAGGTGCTTCTTAGTGATGCGTCCCGTGTACTGCGATTTACCTATCTGTGATCTAGAGGTGTGTTCTCAATTCTCCGCTCTGTGATCTGCCTTCCCCTGCTACCTGCTGCTTCTCTCTACGAGCTGCTTCTATCTACTTGCTGCCTTTTCTTCTTCCTTTCTGCTAGTGGCTTCTACTCCACTTCTTTCTGCTAGCTGCTGCTCTTACTCTCGTGCCCCCGCCCACTGTCCGCTTATATCACCTCCAGGAGGTGGAGGGCGGGGCCACACCACTTGGGATCAGGTGAGGAGCCAGCTGCCCCATCACCGCAAGAATCAAAACGAGCAGGCCTGGGCAGGCACGCTCGGGAACACCTGTGCACACGTTGTGCGCGTGTACTTAACTGAATACCACCAGTGATAAATCACCTGAGTGTGCTTATGCTAATTAACCTCCCCGCTGCTGATGTGAGCATGGCACAGCCCCCAACATTTGCCTAGCTTGTGCAAGGATCTGGGTTCTAGTCCAGTACCACAAAAAAAAAAAAAAAAAAAAAAAAAAAAAAAAAAAAAAAAATTGAAAAGGAAGGAAGAAAGAAAAAGAAAAATCCTTTATAACATGGATCTTTAATTCCTTTGGTACTTAAATAATTCCTAAGTGTTTGAAGTTAACAGATTTGCATATTCTCTGTAGTTTACTAATATTTCCTCAACTGTAAAATGGTGAAAATAAATGAAATATGATCTATTTATAAAATATATAATATGTGTATGCTACTTTATTTTGTCTGTGTATATAGATATACTTAGATATGCCTGAAGATATATATATATATGTGTGTGTGTGTGTGTGTGTATGTATATGTATATATGTATGTGTATGTTAGCTGCAAACTCTTGTCTTCCCAGTACTAGAGATATCAGGGAGGTGTCATACAGAGACAAAGAAGCAAGCCCCATACCCTGATTCTCCTCCAGAAAGCAAGTGACACAAAGCAAGACTGCTGACCAGGGAGGCTGTGTGGGGTGGCAGCTTAGCATCTTGAGGTGAGTGCAGAAAGCAAGGTAAAGGAGAATGAGGGATTGAGATAGTAGGTTTGGCTTAGCATGATAAAGGAAAGAAAACTGAGAAGCTATCTGGAGTTTCAGAGTGTTGAAGGTCAGGGATTTTGACAGGAGTTGCTATAGACTCTGAGGTTGGTGACAGGTAAGGATTTTTCTCTAGTGATTCTCCTTTTTAGGGGGATGCAGGTATCAGGGATAGAACTCGGGGCCACTTGACCACTGAGCCATATCCCCAGGTCTATTTTGTATTTTATTTGGAGACAGGGTCTCCTTGAGTTGCTTAGTGCCTCACTTTTGCTGAGGTTGACTTTGAACTCAAGATCCTCCTGCCTCAGCCTCCTGAGTCACTGGGTATTTTAGGTGTGTGCCACTATATCTGGCCTTAGTGGTTCTTCTTTAAAAATCACGTGTTCTGCCATGCAGGTACAGGAGCCATGTTCTGAAAAGTTTCATGTAAAATACAACCATGTAGCTATAAAGTAGGAAGAACATTTAGTATGGTCTAGAGCCTGGCACATAGTGGTTTATCAATGTTTAGTTCTTTTTCCTGCAGTGCTTGAGGAGTAAAGAAGCACATTTATAATCATTATTTCATTTTCCTTTTATCCTGATTACAGATGGTAAAACACATAGGGCAGGTATCACCATTCCCTTTAACTGGCAAGGAAGTAGAACTCAGAATGCTTGTCCAAGGTTGTGTTAAGAGTCATGTGACAGTCAAAATCATTTAATATTTAGAATTTAAGCCTTGCAGGATTTGTTTTAAATTAAAATTTAATTGTAAGATAATTGTTGATTAATATGTAGTTGTAAGAAATAATGACTCTTTATTCAGTTTCTCCCATTGCTAACATCTTGCAGAACCATAGTATAGTGTAACAAATCAGATATTGACATTTATATGATTATGATAATGAATTTTTTTTCTATCAGCACAAAGATTCTTCTTATTTTCCTTTTAGAGCTATACTAATTCCCTCCCTCTTACCCATTCTTAATCCCTAATTTGATCTCCATTTCTTCTATAATGTTGTCCTTTCAATAATGTTATATCAATGGAACCATGTACCATGTAACATTTTTAAATTAGCTTTAGTCACTCTCCATAATTCTCTGGAGATTCATCTAGATTCTTGCATGTATCAATAGATAGTTGTTTTATTGGTATGCATCATGTATCAAAATCTGTTTAACCATTTAACTGTTGAAAGATATCTGGATTGAGTTTTGTTGTTCTGTCTTTAATTCTCAAAAGTTTGATTTAATAGGGCAATGTAGCACACACCTGTTACGTAGCTATTGGGGATGCTGAGGCAGGAGGATTGCAAGTTCAAGGCCAGCCTCAGCAGCTTAGTAAGACCATGTCTCAAAGTAGAAAATAAAATTTGGCAGAGCTTATGACTCAATGGTAAAGCACCCTGGATTCCATCCCCAGTGCCTTTCTTTTCTTTTCTTTTTCATTAGTTTTAAGAGGGTTTGTAATTGCTCATTGGATCAGTTTTATGATGGATGCTTTAAAATCCTTGTTGGATAATTCTAACATCTGTCACCTATAGATGTTGACATATATTTATTGTCTTGTTTCATTGAGTTTGAAATCTTTCCTGTCCTTGGCAAGATGAGATATTTCTATGGAAATGTGGACATTTGGATGTTATATTGTGAGACTGGGCTTTTTTAAATCTTCTTTTCAGCTGATTTCCTTTGGTACCACTTTGGCAGAGGAATGAAGATAACTTTCAAATCGCTGCCAGATGGGGCAGAAGTCTAGACTCTTCAACTTGGCTTCTGTTGGCACCAAAGAGAGAAGAAGGTCGATATTACTGGGCCAGACTGGGAGTTCTACCATGAGTTAGGGATGACAAGCCCTCCTCCTCAATCAGTCCCATCTGACATCATTTCGTGCTTATGTGATGCTTGGCTGGAGTAGAACAATTATTGTCTAAATGTTTTCTGTCTTGCGAGGTTGCCCCATTGCTGATCCTTTGGCTAGACTGACTGACAGATTCAGCTTTGGAGTGGGCAGTCTTTCTTGTCTATACCCATTATTATGCTTGGATCCTTGAACTCTAGGTCTGAGACATATGGGCCAAAATAAAAACTCAAGGAACTCTCTTTGCTGTTTGGTCTTGTGTCCCTGGATTCCTAGTAAGTAACCGTCTTTTCTTCCCATTTCAGGGTCTTCTTATGTGCTTTTTATGTACATTTCCAGCATTTTATCTGCCTACAGAAGGAGGAATAAAGAGAAGTATAGATACCCCAGCTTTAGCAGGATTTTTCAAAAGAACATTTGTAAAAACAGAGGTATTAATCATAATAATATTTAATGAAAAGATTATAATAATTTTTTTGCTACCATTATCTTTAGGAGAAAATTATTTTCCCATACTGAAAGGAAACTTCAACATTTCATTTTTAAAAAGTGTCTTACTTAGAGCAAATGTATAGATTTCTCTCAAATTTCTCTTTCTGTGTACTAAAATCATCCCTGCAGCCACCACCTCCTGAGGCTAGTCAGAGAGTGAATGTGTAGGACAGATAAATCAGTCAATTTTAACCTTTAATTTCCCTCTTCCACTAACTTCATGAAAGGGCTCAGTTCAAAAGCTGCTAGGACCAATTTACATCTTTCTAGCTCTGTTCACTACAGAAATGGCACATAGTTTAAGCTCTGTAATAATATCAATAAACAGGCTCTGTATCTCTTCTGGTGATCACTTCTCCACCTTTTGCTGTTATTGCTGTTGACATTATTTATTTCCTCAAAGTTTGAATGTTTCACCCTGATACAGAATAATAAAGATCCATTCCAAGTCAGACTCAGAACATTTTAAAATGTTGCAAAAAGTTGGGTAAAAATGAGAAGTTTGGTTAACCAAGGGGTTGGTTGTCATGATGACATAAAATAATCTTTTTAAAAGATTTTCCACACTAAATTTTCTAAATAATCTGGATATGGGTCAGGAATAATTAATATCAAAAAGCTCTTGGTTAGAACTTAGTTGATGAGTTTACTCACAATGTTTAGGAATTAAAATTTTGAGTTGGGCTTTTGGTAAACCACATGCATTATGTGTAAAGGAAACACACTTGTGGCACCAGTGAGCCTGACCAAAAATCACTTTATTTCACATCATTAGAAATTAAGTGTAAGAGGACAAGATACAATTTTATGTTTATTTTTTCTTCCTAAGTTCTCTATGTTCATGACGACTTTGAAGTTCAGAACTTACATCACATTTTTTGGAAGTATTCAGCTGAAATATTTAAGACACGTGCTCATTTCTAATGGAAAAGAGTATATGTATGTGTGTGTGTGTGTGTATCTGTATATATGTGTATATATATATATATATATATATGTATATATATGTTTTGTTTTCCTTTCAGAAAATTTAAAATTAATGCATAGATTTTGCTTAAGCATTAAAAATATTCATTGAATATTCATAAAACATTCATATTTTCAATGACCAAGAAATGCCACAATGATTGGTACCTGTGTTTTTATTGTTTCTACATATAATAGTGCTGTTTACAATGTACATGACATATATCTATTTTTGGTAACTACCTTGTAAAATACATAGATCACACTTAGCCTGGTCTTTGAGTTTGTTTTAAACTTAGAAAATGTGCATTCCAAGCCCACCAAAGTAGCACAGAGAAAAAGTCTAGAGATCAGGAGCAAGCAACTAAAATGGGGATAGGAAATTGTCTTTTGGACACAGTTTGGCACCCACCACCACGGATTTTACAATCTCAATTTCTCTTTCACAGATCCCACTGACAGGAGGGTATTACAATTTTGCTGACATCAGTGACCTGGCATCGCTGAATTATTCCCTGCTTCGGTTTACAGAGGAATAAACCGGTAATTAATTATATATCAGAACATGAGAATCGACCTGGCAATAATGTACAGGCTAAGAAAGCTCTATTTACATATGTAGGTTATTTAAAATATGTCTTGTTAAATAAATATTTAAAATACCTCCTTATTTAGCTTATAAACTGTTTGGACTGAGGCTGCAATGTGACTCATTGCAGAATGTTCGAAAGAGTGAGAGAGTTGCAATAGATTTTCATCTCTGCATGACCTGCAAAATCTCCTCTCTGTGCATGGCAGGGCACACAGAAAATATCTCTAATGAAAACAATAACACAAATAATTTACGTTGGCGCTAAAATATATAATGAAAGTATAAATTTGGTCCTCAGAAAATCATAAAACTGATCTTTATCTTGGAGCAAATATGTAGAACCAGGGATCTAAGCATAAATTATGCACAGTCAACATGACCACCTCAGAGAGAGGAGTCAAAAGTAGACAGGAAGTGAGGGGAACAAATGATTTCACAACAAAATGCACTCCCCTTGTGAGTCATTTTCCCTTTAGAAATGTCCGGAATTACTTTTAAAGGGGAATAAAATAAACTACAGAACTTAAGAGTTTTTCACACCTCTCAAATCAATACAGAGCCACGATGTCTAAACAGCTGTAATAAATGAGAACACACAGGACGATGTAAAAAAGACAAACTCTCTGTAATCCGCAGGAGGGCCATGGTCAAAATTAGTCAGGGTCCGAGCCTGGTGTTCAATATGTTTTTTGATGCCCTGAAGTTTGTTTTATTCCTAAAAGATATATCTTTGTACCAGAAGCTGCCGTGTTCTCTCCAGAGCCTGTTTGTTCCCTACAGAACAGAATCGCAAACATGGCAATTCCGGATCCACCAGGGGGAGCAGTTCACCAGCACAAAACCAGCCTTCCCCAAAGGGAGTCGTTGAAGGCGCCTCTTCTCAATTTAAAAAGCTGACAACGACCCTGATTTTTATCAGTTCTGCTAGATGTGGCACTCATATACCTCGCACTGATTTCAGGTGACCAACCTCCTACTGCTGGGATACACATTTGTTCAATCAGGGATACACTTTCCCACAAGCAGACTTTTCTGAAAGACTTAAAATTGGTCCTAACACTTTATTGAAATTTACAGAAATTCCCTGTTTTATTGTAGGCAGTAATTTACTTCCTGGTTCTGTACCAGCTTTTAGACACAAAAATGATAGATTCATGCAACCAATTACTCTATAATTAATCATGTGCAAGGATTGAATTGGGTGTGTACATGGGTGTGTGTGTGTGAGAGTTCTCAGATCTTCAGGCATCTATTGCAGCTTGCTGATACCCAGCTTCTTTCTTCATCAAGCCTTTCCCTTCCTCTGACCAGAGCCCTGGGGCTGGGAAAGAAAACAGCTGTCAGAGAAAGGCTGGTGTTGGTGATAAGCCCTTTGTGTGCAAGCTCAAACTTTGAGTCCAAACAAAACAGCTGTGGTCTTCCTTGGACCTGTGTATAGGCAGAGAACCCCAAGCCTGCTGGTGAAATAAGCAGCAATCAGGGGGTATACTAGTCACTGCAGCATTTTGCGAATGGTTGCACAATTCACTAAAGGAACTTCCTTAGAGGAGCCAAGTTTAATCTTTGAAAGGGGTCAGTCCTTTTGGCCTCTTAGCCTAAACTCCTATCCTGGAACTTCAGTTCATTGCTCTTTAAGTAGTTATTGCTGATTAAGGTGTGGTTCATCTCCCTGGTTCAGCAGCTCTGGTATCACCTGGGGAGTTAATAGGAATGCAGAGCCTCAGGTCCCTTCCTGGATTTCCCAGGTCAGGATCCAGGTGACTAGGATACATATGAAAAACTGAAACACAGGAGCCCTATCTCTGGACAGAGCTGCCTCTGCTAAATGCAGGGAAGATGCACAGAGGATTCCTTCCAATAAAGATATCCAGGTGCAAGATGACACTGCACAAGGACCCAACTCTTGCACAGCAGTGTGAAAAGCAGAGAATTAAGTCTTTCAGGAGAAAAAGACCTAGTTCCAGATCATCCCAGCTTTCTGTTGCCTCTTTTATACCTCACAGTTGTAGCTTTCTTATGGAGATTAAATGAGCACTGGACTCTCAGAAGATTCCACTGACATTTCTTTCCCTTAAGAACTGAATTTCTGACTTATGAAAGTTAACCAGGAATTGGGTTATTAATTTCTCTTTTTAACTTTCTTATTATTTTCCTGCTAATCTTGTTTATTACTTTTGAAATAGTCATACAGAAAGAAATCATCCAACTCAAGTCATCCTATATATTGCTCATTAGTTGTTGTGTTAGATGACTTTCAGGAGGAGAAAATTGACAGCAAAAATTATCATTTGGGATTTTTGACGAAATACCAAGACCTATCCTTAACACTTTTATCAAGGTTAACTTAGGGGGTGGAATTCATTCTAGAAAAGAAAATGGAAATCATTCCATTAACAACATCTTAAGATGAGGGAGGATGAGCTAAATTCCAACAAACACATCTGTTAATATTGTCATCTGAACACTGTCACAGGTGGATGGAATTAGTGGCAGGTATTTGTGTCTAAGTATTATGCAGTCTGTATTTCTGTGAAGAATGAAACTTAAGGAGCACTGTTCTACATTGCTCATTTTCTTTCTGGCCTTTATATTATTCTTTTGCAGATGCTGTAATGTTATATTCTGAATTTTGGCACAAATTCATTAGAAGGTAGAACTAAGCTGAATATCAGCTGCCTGCCCATCAAGTTGAACATAATCTCTTTTGAAGAAAATCAGTTATGGAGGAGTTACAATATGGGACTTATTTTCTGACAGAGTAGAGGTTTGTTTTTTGTTTATTTGTTTTTGCAGTGCTGGGGATTGAACCCAGGGCCTGAGGCAAGAGGAAAAGCTGGTATCAATCTGATGTCTGAGTCTTGCTCAGGTGTAACCAAGACATCCAAATCTTTCCCAGAACAAAATGATCCCTCAGCCTGGATCCCTCCAAAAGATCTGGGGTGAATGTAGGCAGGTGGTGAACATGTGACTAATATGAACAGTTTAGTGGGAAAACTGACTTGCAAAGAGGGAACTGCTATTCAAAGTGTTTGTGGCAACTTCTCCCAAGATCTTTGCTGCCTGTCTGGATGGCCTTCTTCATGTTATTTCCCTCTCTAGGATTTCCCATTTGGTTTTCAAAGGAATACCTATCTTCCAAGGCATAAACTGAAGAGAAGGTATTGGATTGTTATGCCAGACTCAATTCTCAGGGCCCTAGGCATTTAATAAAATATAAGCAACTTGTTTATTTTACTCCGTGTCTTTAAACCAACTTCATTGTTTGGTGAAATCCAGATAATTTCATTAATATTCAACTTATATTCCAAGAACTCACATTTCATCAGAACTTCCAGACATTTAGCATGATGCCTCCACCCCTATTTATGTTAAAGCTTCTTTTGGGACCTAACAATGGGCATGCTGACTTATAAGAATGTTTGAATTGTTCAAATTTTATCTTGTATAGTGACAAAGTACATAAACCAGGGGACAGGTGATGATTTTCATCCTATTTCAGACTCACTGCCAGTATTGAAAAGGGAAAGAACCTCATTCCTGGTAGGAGGGATAAGCCAGACCCAGACTGACCAGGTTCTGCATGGACCAGAAGTCAACAATGGTAAGCACCTAATGTGCAGAGTGATCCTGATGATTTAGATGCAAACTTTGTCAATTGGAAACTTCACTTTGAAGAACACAGCTTTTCTACTTCCTGTTGGGTTTCTTAAGTTTTATAACCATAATCAAGGAAGACAAAGTTCTTCTTGCTCTTGTCAAGCATTAATACACAAGCAGAATAATTAGCATGAGTTATCATTGCTCTTGTTTTAAGCCTTTTAGCCACATTCACAAATATCAAAGTACTTGGCAAACAACCTCAGACATGTAGGAGTGAAGTATTGCCAACATTTATGAAAGAAAATAAAATATCTTTCATTCCTTCATTCCTTCTTGGGACCAAATTTTTTGGAGAGAGACTTTTACTGGAATGAAGTAAAAATATGCACATTTTGAATTTAGTTCTTAACTGCCTTTAATTGGTGTCCTTTTTGACCTTCCTTAAAAAGTCCAAACATTTAGAGGGCTTTGGGACTAAGCCCTTCTTTTATCTCTTATAAGTGTTCCCAATACACAAAAGAAAGCGATGAATCAGAGGAAAGAAAAATTCTCATGATCAACCCCAACATAAAGCAGTAGCTCTCTGTGGCTCAGTTGTCTTGCAGCAGATCCCAGACTTCCTTACAAAACATCTGCATGAGGATCATTGGGAAGAAACAAAACTCACATTCCTAGGAAGTTTGTCATCAGCAGAATTTTCTGATACTGGACAAGTATGTCCTATGTCAATCTCACTCTGGAATCTCCACCAAATAATAAACCCACAGGAAGTATCCCTTGCTGAACTATTATAAACCGTTAATTCCTTCTGAAATGGTCTTAAAATTAGGTATCCTGGATTCCAGTTGAGTAACTGCCCAACTTTTAATGGACACTGTAAAGCAGCATTCCTTACTCTTCTGAATTATCCCACTTTTCAATTTGTGTGTCTTTTTAAATTTTGCTTTATTTCATTTATTTATTTAGTGCAAACATACCATTGTAGAGAACCAGAACAGCCTTTATCAACTATAGCACTTTTGACATTTGGGCCTGATAATTGCTTGTTTGGGGTGCTATCCTATGTGTGGTGGAATGTTTATCAGTATCCATGCCATCTATCCACTAGATGCCAGTAGGACCTTCACCCTCCCCTCTTGCAACAATTGAAAACATTGTTCCTGAGGGCAAAATTGCCCCCAGTTGAGAGCCACTGCTCTGCTGCTATACTGAATTGATGCTAAACATTTTATAATAATGTGTCCTTCTGAGGAAAATTATTTGAACATTCTTGTATTTTTTCATTATTAAGAGTAAGTTTGTGACCCACCTGATATTTTATGGAGTTGGTCAGCTCTTTAAAAATATAACCCTTTTAGTTCTGATACAATTCACTACCTGATTTTGGACAGGTCCTGCAGCTCTCTATCCCTAAACCTTGGAAATGGTTCTACTACTGAATTTACTTACAAAGTCACAACAATCAAAGTGTAGGCTCTATGTTCCAAGCAGGTGAAGGGGCTACAGAAATGAAATTGCACAAAATAGTAATTAAAAAGTTTCTGAGAGGTTACAGAAATATAAGCTATTAAGCGTTATTCTCATAATGTACAACAGTATGTTTCCCCTGGAAGGGTTAAATCATGACTTTAGTGATCAGGGAAACTAGAAACATAATGATATAAACCACCCCCCTCAAGAAACACCAAGTTCAAAGTATACATATTTCTAAACTTGGTTTTAAAAGGAAAATGAGCTCCGTTTTAAAAATAAACTTTGGTGAACAAACATTGACACAACTCAATTTAAAAGATATTTTGAAAACGATTTTTCACTAAAAGTCAGCACGAGAGATTAAAACATATCTACTTCCTGAGCTCAGATGTCTTCTGAGAAACAGTTAAGTCGGGTAATAAAAGTGAAGATGGGGTAACAGACAGATTAGTTTAACAAAAATAATATCCACAGATTGAAGCAGGTCCTGAGGACCCTTCCCAGTTCATTCAGCTGTGCCTGGGTATTAGCTGAGCCCAGCATAGGGTGCATGGCAGTGTTCAAAGTGTGATATACCAAGTAGGACAGAAGTGGGGAACAGACACCAACCCAATGTCTTTGTGTCTATTAAGCTGTATCACATGACGTTCACCCTAAACAGCATGCTTGGTATGTCACAGGATACAGGGATGTGTAAAAGAAGGTAACAGAGGCAGATCCAATCACTTCCATCAACAAAGACTCCTTTCTAAAGCCCTCTGAAAGGGTCTTTGGACACAGTTTCCTTGTGTAACAATCACTAAATCCTCTTCTCTTGCAATTGTGATACGTCCTTGCCCCTGGCTACCTTTTGACTAACTTCTCTTCTTACACTTGTAGTAGGTGACCTATTTTACAGGACTTTCACCAAACGCTGCCCCAGTTACCTCCCAAATTAATTCAAACAAGAGTTACCCCATCATCTGGGAATCAGAGTACCCATGCCAGATACCAGGAAGGCTTATGCAAAAGGTATGTCCACTTATTAAAAGCTGGTAGCTGGTGGTTTTTCAAATCCTACAGATTATTCCTGTGCTTAAATAAATTCTCATTTAAAATTTTTTAAAAAATGTTCTGAAAGGAAAACAAACAAAAACAGCTTCAACAGACAAACCTTAACTTCTTGATAGATTTGACAACCTCTGCTCAGAGCTTAGCAGAAAGGATACAGACTCTTTTTAAATTTGTCTCTGACTTCCTGTTAAGAAAACTGGAGTCTATTTGAGAGCTAGACACAGTTTCCATGGACCAGTGTGAGGATGAGGTCGTCCCTACCCATAACTTCTTCATAAGATTAATTTTTTCCAATTAAAACATTCTAACATACTTTTTGAAGCAGAGTCAGGGGCATTTATTGGTCATATCAATATTCTTCCTATGGGTCACTGTTAGAGTTGCTTAGAATTTTCCAAATCAAAGTTTGACAACAAAATACCAAATATCTGCTGTTGACAGAGTAGGTAATAAAACAAAATTAAAACTTTGTGTTTTAATTGAGACTTTGGTTCATTTCTATAATAATGACAATAACACCAACTATGTCTCTCTCTATCACAATTACTTTCTTTTCTTTGCCACCTTAAGACAGAACTGGTTTAAGGAACTAACAATCCTCTCCTTTGCCTTTGTCTTGCCTGTGTTTGTCTCGGATCAAAAGAGGAGCCAGGTGATAAGTCATTGTGAGACAAATCTATCATTTCTCCTGGATAAAGCAACCCAAGTGTAGTTCTATGGCTGTATGAGTAGTCCATAAGATTGATGCTCTCTCAAAATATCATCTTAAAGCAAGGGAATTTTTTGTTGATATACCAATGAACTTTCTTCTTATTCCAATTGAATCCATCACCATGGGTGTATTGATTTCAGTTTCCTTGCCTCAGCATGTTTTTTCTTTCCTTTTTGAAGTAATCCCCCTTGAAATTCGAAGTAAAAATGGAATTCATCTTGTTTCTTCCTTGGATCCACTGGTGTTGGCACTGAACTCTGCTTGACTGCAGACATCCCAGGGTGTCAGAATTTGAACTTCTGTTTCTGGGCTGGGAACTGTATCAGTTGTATCCTAAGCTAATAAATGATTCAGGGTTTGAAGAATCTTTTCTTTTTCTCTTTAAACTAATCTCAGAACAATACTCAATCGTAAGGTCGTTGTCAACAGCTTGCTCAATTTGTCCTCTTAGAGAACTATTCTTTCCCTGCTTGGCCAGCTGCAGCCTCTGGATTTGAATGTGCTGCCATGGATCAGCCTTGGAATTCAGTCTGGCCTCGAATTTTAGCTGACTTTATAATTCAAATATAATTGCTGATGCACTTTCAAAAAATTTCAGGAAACTGTAAATGCTTATTTTAGTTTATAACAAGTGGCAGGATTTTATATTTGAATAATGTGTGTGTGACGGCTTGCAAAGTGCACATTCATCATTTATAATCTAGGACACTGTTAGCAGGCTTAGTCTGGAGATAAAGGTTCATAAAGTGCTTTGCCTATTTATTTTGGAGAGCCCAAAGTGCCAAACCAGAGTGTGTGACATGATAGGTGAAAATAAGAGCCAGAAGTCTTTTCCAACCCAAGATTTATCATTGACTATATTAAATAGCCATTGTATTTCTTTTGTCACTCATCCTCATATAGCTATAGTAAGTTCCAACCACCATGGACTCTAGAAGGAGCCTACGCTCCCTGGGAGTTCATACCATGGCTTTTGGAATTATCCTTATAATTCAGCGGTTGGCATCTCAAGGTAGGCTACTGAAGAGTAGATGTTGCCCACAGTCTCTCACAACTCTATACCTACCACATGGTTCTGCTAGTCATATTGTCCTGAAGGTCACATTGTCAGAACCTTCCTGGCAGGATTAAAACCAAACCGCTAAACATGGCATTCGAGCTTCCTCAATAATCTGAACCCTCTCTTCAGGGCAGCCTTGGCCTCTCAGAACTACTCTGCTTGCCCATACATTTTCTCTCATTTTGTTCTGATTGGCTCTCTTCTCTCATTTGTCCTGATTGGTTCTCCTTTCTCTCACTTGCTTTGATTGGCCCTCTTGTGCCTGTTTGTCTTTTCCATTATCCTTCCAGCTTCTTTAAATTTCCTTCTCTTCTCAACCTGATAAAATATCTACACTTTATAGTACCTATAGAACATTTTGATTTTATTATTATTAATATTAATATTATTATTTGTGTTTCAAGGAATCCTTTCAATCTATGGGCAGAGAATGTCTGTCTCCTCTTTGTGGGATCCTTTCCACAACTTTCCCCACCCTTTGGTTATTGATTTATTAACCTGTGTCCCCACACACACCAACAGGATGTTGGTGAATTCTGTTATTTTTTTCCTTTCACTCCTATTGTGCAATAAATGCAGACGAGAAGGAGGGGAAAGAGAGGAAGTGAAGGAAATTTTGGATGTCTCTCTACATTGTATTTGGAATGAATGGTCAGGTCCACACAGGACATCTGGCTGTTTCCTACCCCTGTGTCCCTCACACTCTATCTGGTGCTTACCCCATCTCCCTCCTGGCTTCTCCATTCACAAAGCCCTCTGCTTAAACCGTTTACTTGTGTGTCTTTCTTGGGTCCTCTCTTTCCCCCTCCATTGCCAGGACCTGTCTAATCTGCCCTCTAGGCACATCTCACTGTGTGTCATTTTATTCTCCAGTTACTATTCTCTCCTCCTGGGCTTTATGACACAAGAATGTCTGGCAATTTCTCAAGAGTTTCCTCCATATTCTTCCTGCCTCATGACTTTGCATGCACATGACAATCACAATGTTTCTCCTTCATGCCTACTTTGGTTATGCTTCCCATCAGTTGCATTTCAGTTTAATTTCCTAAGAGACCTCTTTTAGTATTTACCTATTTGGAGCATTTACCTCCTGCCCTCTCTTCTTAATTCTCTACTGCAATCTTCTTGTTGACTTCATGGTGATCACAATTTACATTCTTTTATTCATCTTTCTGTTTACACAATATCTGCCTATCTGTGTAGAGAATATACTCCATGGGTCCCTGGTGTCCTTCCCATTGCTGCATCCCCAGCACCTGGCTTTTTCAAGCTCTTCTTCCCTTCTATGTACTATATACTTCACTGCCAAATTAGTCCATAATTGCTGTCATGACAGTATACTTTTTTCTTTTAATATATTTTTCTCCTAATGAATAATAGTCACTAGGCAATATATTCACTCAAGGGATTCACTTGTGTTGGAAGAATAGATCACCAATAATATGAACAGTTCCTTCCCAGCTTTCACTTTTTTTAGTATGAAAAAAATTTAAAGCCTCCCCCAAAAACCTACCTCCTAAAGTGTAAAATGTCCCATAAACATAATAGTTAATTAATTTGTTAAGTCACAATATGTTATGTTCTACTAAAGTCCACAAAAAACTCAAGGATCTTATTTAAAGCATGTCACAGGGATAGGAATCTAGCATGCAAACTGGGGGGAGTCAACTTCTAATTGGCACTAAAAAACCTCAGACGAAATCCCACGTTTTAAATTTTCATGTCTTATGCCATCCAGAGTAAGAGTCCTCACTGGAAAATTTTCCTATTGGTTTTACCTTGTGTTTTTATCCTATTATGAGGTATTATCATTTGTAATTATCAAAAATAGTGATGTTGCTATAGAATCCTATCAGAGATGAGTGTGGAATTCTATAGAAAGTGTATTTGTATTTGACAAGATTTCTTATGCTTAGCTTGGGAAGGGGTCTGGGCACTTCAGTCTTCAGGGTATTACTGTATGTGGGTCCTGTGTAAAGAGAACTGGTTGTACTTCATTTCCAGCTGTTGGTGCTTAACAAAACTAAGATGCTCTTGAGAACACCAGATGGTCCAATCATGGAAGTTTAAAGAGTGGATCTCCTTTGGGGTTTTTAGTGCCCATTAGAAGTTTACCTATCCCCCTTTCGTATGCTGAATTTTTATCACTGTAGCAGGTTCTAAATGAGATATGTATTGCTTCTTATGGGTAGACTTAAAGAATAGCAATATTTCTTGATTTTATTTGTAATTGACCATTATACTTTTATGGGGCATTTCTACTCTTTGAGAATGTAGGTTTTTGAGAGAGTCTTTGAATTCTCTCACTAAAAAAAAAAAAAAAAAGAATGTTGCTTAAGGCACTTTAGAGCTCATGATTTTCTGATGAATGCATGAGACAACAATTGAGATTATATATTAGAATAATATTTCATCTGGGGAATAGCACCACAAGGGAAAAGGGAGACATCCCAGGGTTTGAGTCACACTAGACTGACTAGAACTTGGTGGAGGGGTAGGGATAGGAATTCAAATCAATGAGAACTGGCTCAGTATTCAGAACATGGTTTTCCCATATCTAATTTCTGACTTTGTGATTCTTGTGAACTCTTTTTTCAGCCCATAAAAAGTGCCCTTTTTCTGTCCCTAGTAATGGCCTAATGAAATAAACACTCATAAATATATGAGTTCCCAGAGATAAGATCTGAACATCAGCTGCTTTTACCTGTCAGTGGCTATTTTATCAGCTGAGTATTGGTCATGGGATCTCTTTGAGCCCCCTTTCCCCTCAAAACTGAAGGTCAGTGTTCTAGTTATTGGATCATTCTAAATATACTGATGCCTAAGTACCTAGTGATTAAATAAATTAACTTTGATACATTTTCCTGCACTCCATCCAGTGGTCATGATTTCCAGCTGCATCTCAGCCAATCTAGTCCAGGATGGAAAGAGACAAGTTTGGAGGATCTGAAATCCCAAGTAGAGAGACCTACTCTGTCCCACAATTTGGACTAACAATAACAACCCCCCAAAAAGCAAAATTAAAGACACCCAATGGTAAGAGTGACACTGCAGAGCTTTACTTCAGTGGGAATCAAGTTAGCTTGGCTTGAATGCCCAGGCTGACCTTGTAGTCTTTCTCCAAAAGCATAAAGAAGATATCATTTGCTGTTTTCTTTCCCCAGAAATTCTCTTTTGAGAAACAGTCAGAAAATAGGTTAGGTTTTATTTTGTTCTTTCGTTTCTTAGAGTCCTGGGATCAGTCCATTTTACTTAGTGTATTTTGCTGTGAGAAACACTTAGAGATGTTGTTTTCTCTAAATTTTAGTGGCTGCTAGTTCTATTTGACAGAAGTAAGGACACGAACTTCAAGCTTCCCCTTCTAAGTTGAGGTCTTTGCATTTCTGAAATACAGAGTGAAGCAGAACTTCCTTTTCCCACTTTCTGTTCCCTCAGGCCTGCTCCCTCTTCCGAAGTCCTTGTTTGGTTATCATGAAGAATGATTTTACTTCCTATAGCTCTTATCTTTGCTGCCTCTGATCTAAGATGAAGCTTTCTCTGTGACTAAGAATAGCACATAGGAAAGTCAAATAATGGGGATGCCTGAGGAAATGTGGAGAACCAGGACAGATCTGCTGTAATTTCATACTTCCTGGTTCTTTCAGATTCTAGACAGTATTCATGCTTCTAAGTAAGTGTGTGCCTTGGGATATGCATACACCTCCAATAAATCAAACACTTAAAAATGTGTTGTTCATTCAGGCATTCAGCAAGTGATACTAAGTACTCTGAGTTCCTGCCACAGCCCAAGACAGTGGAGTGGTGAGAGCTCTATTTGGGACCCACATGCCTGGCTCTACTCTTTAAGCCCTTGTACATCATTTATGGCACCTTTCATGGACCACTAAATCTTTCCACAGTTTGGAGGCCATATTACCTGCTTGAGTATTTGAGTATTTCACAGAGCAGTTATGGAACTCCATGGATCAACGTTAGTACAAGTGTTTAGCATTACTAAATGGCAATACAGATGGATGGATTGATAGACAGATAGATAGATACAGATATATAATCATTGTGAAAAGGTTACTAGTGAAAAATGAATTTGTTTCTGAGTAATGATGTAAGACATCATTCTACCCCTACAGTCTCAATCATTAAGAACAAGTAATTCCCATGTTGTAGTTGTCAGAAATCTTTGTATAAAGAAACTAATCTGAAAAATACAAAGTTGTAACCTTGATGAAAGACACTGTGGGCTATTCCCAGTAGGGCCAACAAGTAGGAACCAAAGGTCTACAATTAGAGTACATCTCTCAGTCATCATTTATTGCCCTTGCATTAAATTATTCAATTCTCCATCCTTATGTTCACAGTTGGGATCAGTACCTATTAACTCATTAGTTTCTCTAATGAGTTTGATTTCTCCTGTGCCTGGTATATTTTTTTGCCTTACAGGTCACATATCTTAGGACTTGTCCAGTATGTGAATGAATGGATGGATGGATGGATGAATATACTTCAGAGCTCTTCCCCCTCCAAAATATCTTAGAGCATCTCTCTAACCACCATCTCCTTTCTCTTTGCCACTCGTGTCCCTACAGGACATATTCCTTCTCATTATGACCTTCTTTCTTCAATTTCTAATGGTCTGGTCTGACTTCATCTGTCTCTTGCCTCACTCCATAGACAACATTATCCTTTCTGGCACCTGAATTTCTCCCATTCTGACCATTTGTTCACATTATACCTAGCCCCTGTCTGAATCTACCAGGTCCTACATTACTGCATCCCAAGTCCCAGATTGCCTACTCATCCTGGATGGACATTGGCTTCACCACTATTTCCATCAGTATCACATTCAGTTAACTTTATTATTATCATTATTATTATTATTTTGTTCATAGTTCCACAGGAAGGAGTCTGAAATGTATCCCATATCCCAACAGTTCCACATGGTCTCAGAAGGAGATCTCACTGCTGATGTATTGAGAAGATAATGCCTGCCTCTTTTACATACCATAGTACTGATTCCCTCAATGCCTGCATCTTCTCCTCTTCATTGGTTCTTTCACCTTCACATAGTTATTTCTAACTCAACACCCTACTACTTATCCTCAAGACCTCATTTCCTGATTTCTTTTAATTCTGCCCTCTACTACCAGCTTTGATCTATCAATGTATACTGCCATTTCTAGCATTTATTCCTCTATAGTAATTCCACTAACAGTCAAATTTTTTTAGGATCTAGACATGCCTTGTCCTCAATTTAGATACGTATACAACAATTCTAGCCAACTAAAGGAGGTAAAGAAAAAAAAAAAAAAAAAAACCTTTTCAGCTTAGTTTGACGTAGAATCCACTCACTGTGGTTAGATGCAGAACTTTACCCTTTTTCCCCCCTAAATACCATCCATTGGCATTCTACATACTTTTTGAGATATGGAACTTACTTTGGAATACTGCCTTAATACAAATTATTACAAATCCGTACATTATAATAAGAATAAGACAAGTGAAACTTTTGTGGTGTTGATAACTCTCAAGCCATTTTTTCCCCTTTCCTTCTTCCTTCTTTTTACAACTATTCTTATTTTGAAGAGGTTTTTGTCTCGAAACTCTTTTACGTATTTCTCTCTGCCTTGGCTACCAAGTAAATGTAGAGACTCACCTGTATTTCTAGTCCCAAACTCTTTGCTATCTGGTTGTGTCCTTGACATCTCCATCTATGAACTTCCAGTAGCACAAGCTGCACTTAACTACTTCTCAACTCATGGTTGCTACCAACTCCCACGCCACTCCAGCTCTCAACTGCTGGTACCAAAGTCTCCTTTACTCCATCTCCAGCCATCTGAATTGAATACAGGAAAGTAGGAATGAACATTTTCTTTCAAGTCAGATATACCTAAGTTTCAATTCTGGCTCTATTATTTACCATTGGAACCTCAGGATCCTCATCTGCAAAGAAGGACACTATAGAGTTATTGTGATCTTAGTGTGTACTTCACGGTGTAGTGTCTTTTCTCCTTTGAAATATCTCATAGTTCCATTTCTTCCTTCTATTTTTCTTTTGCTCCTATGGTTTACACTCTGGTAACTTAATAACTCTAATATTTATTTTTTTGAATCTGCTATCTCTCTCCTGTCCATAGTAACTATGCATAGCTATACTATATACATATTACACCTGTAACTATTAAACATTAAATTGTTATACTGTAACAATAATACCCTAAGAGACATGTGTATTATATATAATCTTTCCAGTTATGCTTTATTTCACTGAGCATATGGAGCCTGATTTGACTTAGAGTATAAAAATATTTGGATCGACATGAGTGTTTATAATAAAGTTTTGCTAAGTATATTTCCTATTCTCTCCTGAGAACTGAAAGGGCTGGGAAATGTAGCTTCAGACAAAAGCACATCATCTGTCAATACTACTGATTGTTTTACCAACTGGACTCTGAGATACATGGCCAACACCCAAAGCAACAGAGAAAGAAGTGACAGTGATCAAGAGATATAAAATGTCCTCTCTTAACTTCACAATTTGGATTTTAAAAATATTTATAGTTTACCAGAGTAAACAATGAGGTAATGGCCCTTAGGGTTCTTGATGGCCAATTTGGACTTAACACAGTAACAGGTCACTTTCAAATATCTAAAGTTCAGATTCAGTTTGGATCCTGACCAAAGCATTCAAATAGATAGATGAAGTTTTTTAAACCTCTGGAGATGGGAATTCTGAGCTGGAAACTGCATGCCTCTTCATGATAGTTTTGATTATTCTGGTTTTGGCACAAATGAGAAATGAAATTTAAGTTAAGCATTTGAGATTACTAAAAAATAAAACTGATGTGTATCCAAATATGGACTTTAGAATACAGCTATCCATTAAACTTGTCCCTTTCTAAAGTTCACAATCACATTTATAGAATAGTATTTATTATTTGTGTTAATTAAATTTTTAATTATCTCCTCCCCATTCTTTTGGATAGTCAAGTAGGAAAAATTATATGCTTAACAAAGTACTCTCTATAAAACTTGTTCAGCTGATCCCCCCCTTCCTGTTTTAGAACTGGTTTAAAATACATCTCCACTAATTTTTTCTTTCTGGATTTAGAAAGAAAACAACACTTCCCCCAATTCTTTCTGGTTATTTAAAGTGCTTAGTCCTATTGAAAGGGAAATCACACCTCATTTGGTTTAGGTACATTAAGACTAAATCTACACAACCAAAGATGAAATGGAGCAAGACTGAAAAATATAGTTAGCCTGATTTTCTTGAAAATGTGATTGACAGAATGTCAGGGCAGTAGTTGGGATGGCACCTCCAGCTAGATGCTATGGTTGTGGAGATGAACTGTGGCAAGTCAATTCAAGTGATAGTTTTGGGTTTGATATTAATTAACTGAATTTGCAAAAATGTACAATGCAATGCTTCCCAGCAGGTAAATAATAGAAAGTTTAATTACATCTGAAGGACAGAAGGGCTAATCAGTTCCAAAGTTATGTAAAGATGATGTTCTCATGTATGCTCAGTCTTGTAGTAAGTTTGAAAATATGTGCCCTAGTCCTGGAACTTGTTAGTTTTCCCATGTCTTTATGGTTTTATTTAAAGCAGAAGTAGCCATGGAGGAACTATAACATACAAGGGCTGCAGCCAACAAACAGGCAAATTAGTTGGATTACCTATCCTTTTTTTTTTCCCTCCTAGGTAGAGCTGTTTGTTGCACTTAGTAGGTAAACAGTAATCAGTGCATATTGAATTGAATACATTTTTTAACAACATAGCTCTGACTCAAAAGCAAAAGAAATGAAATATCAAGTTGGAATTGTAGTTTAATTAATTTTGTACCCCTACAAACATACATCCCATTCCTATCCATCAAATAAATGCAATGCTTATACATATCAAGGACAAGCTTGGAAATTCTCACTGATACAGGGGATTGATTTATTTCTTCAACATTGAAAAAACAACACTGAAGATCTGAGTTCAAGTCCTGAGTCCACTCTTTACTTCTTCCCATATCATGGAATGACTTATGTATGGAGTGCTTCAAAAAGCCTATACAGGATGTGCTGTTCATCACTAAAGATGGGTTAGACAACAAAATACCTCCCAGATGATAGTCTAGATGTTGAGTTTATTACTCTTTATAGCTATCTGTCTATAAGTCTTCATGTTTCGTTCTTTAACTTCTAACCTAGTGTCTTAGGATCTCTATACTGAAATGGAGGGGTCTACATGGAGCCGGCATAAGTCAGGGATACAGATATGGTGAGAACACAGTTCCTCCTCTAGGCATTCTTCATGTGGGAGAATAATATGCATATAATTCATTGCAGGAGCGTGTTAAGATTTTTCATACAGTTACAAACCAAGTTTTCTGGAGACAGAGTCAGGAAATGTTTGAAATCTGTCTGAAGAAGTGGAAGCGTAAATACATCAAATTTTTTGCAAAGATCAATTGGGACAAAGGAAGTGAAAATATTTTGTAAATTGAGTCAATAATATAAACATGTAAACATTTGCATATGAATATACTTGAATATGTATGAACACACACATATATATTTATATATATATATTTTCCTTCATGTCATATACACATATACACAGCCATGCATATTTCAAGATTTCCATCATTTGAAGAGATTAAAAAATAAGCTCCAAGTTGTTCAGCAAACAAACTAAACCTTATGTCTATAACTAATATGTCACTAACCTAACACATGTTTGATAGGTATAATTGTGTTGTGGTAGTCAGCTTTTCATCACTGTGAACCAAATACCTGAGGAAATCAATTTAAAGGAGGAAAGAGCTATTTGGACTCATGGTTTCAAAGATTTCATGCTTAGCTGGCTCCATTGTTTGGGGCCCTGGATGAAGCAGAACATCATTTTAGAAGGGTGCAGCAGAGAAATGTTCTCAGCTCGTGGCAGCCAGGAAACAGGGATGGGGGCTGGGAGCAGGACAAGATATATTCTTCCAGGCCACTTCCCCAGTAACCTACTTCCTCCTACTAAATCCTGCCTCCTAAAGTTTCCACCCTCCCACTAATGTCAGTTTACTAATCCATCAGTGGACTAATCTGCTGATGAGATCAGAGCCTTTGTGATGCAATCACTTCTCAACAACCTCACCTCCAAACATTGCTGCTTTGGAGATGAAACTTTTAACACATAAGCCTTTGTGAGACATTCCAGATTCAAATCATAGCTTATGTTGTCCCAAAATGTTTAGTATTTTTTATTTGTTGTTGTTGTTGTTTTGTGTGTGTGTGTGTGTGTGTGTGTGTGTGTGTGTGTGTGTTTCTGGTTTTCTTTTTTAAGATCTTCATCAGTATTACTTATCTATTTGCTTTTCTCCTACATTGTGTGGGCAAAAGAAATCTCTAGTTAAGCGCAATCATTACAACACAAATCAATATTCACTGTAAGTTAGAATTATTTTTCTTTTATGCCTTATTAGTATGTCAGAGGAGCACCACTCATTCTTTTAAAATGCCTAAATTTATATTTCACTTGTGTGTGTGTGTGTGTGTGTGTGTGTGTTTCTGTGTGGATGACTGTCTCAATTACTGATCACTAGAATTAAGAATGAAGGTTTTTCTAGAGAGATCTCACCCACATTCTTCAATCCTATTAGATGCCTGTAGACATTTGAGTAGGCTTCTATGCACCCCCAAGGGAGATTTCAATTCACTCCATATTCTTGGCACCATTTGCAAAACAGTCATGAAACGCTTAGAACAATGGGGGTTGAATTTTTGTCACTACTGGATATTATCTTGTTATGGTTTAGATGTGAGGTGTCCCCCAGAACTCATATGTGAAACAATGCAAGAAAGTTTAGAGGTGCAATGACTGGGTTCTGAGAGTTTCAACCTAATCAATGTATTAATCCTCTGATAGGGATTAACTGAGTGATAACTGTAGGCATGCGGGGTGTGACTGAAGGAGGCAGGTCATTGGGGGTATGGCTTTGGGTTATATATTTTGTCCTTGGTGAGGGGAGTCTCTCTCTGCTTCCTGATTGCCATGTCCTGAGTTGTTTGCCTCTGTCATGCCTTTCTTCCCTGATATTCTGCCTCACCTCTGTACCAGAGTAATGGAATTGGCTGTCTCTGGACTAAGACATCTGAAAAGCTGAGCCCCAAAGAAATCTATCCTCCTCTAAAATTGTTTTTGTCAATTCTTGTGGTCACAGCAGCAAAACATTGACTAAAACATATCCTTAATCTTACAATCTGCCTTTTGATAGTTTTGTATCCCAAATCATTGCCTACTAACATTAACATAAACACGAGAGCTCCTGAAAACAGTCCACAAGCAGCCCTGCTGGAAACTTCTTTCGGGGTAGATAAACCATCACTCTTTGTCTCTTTCTGAACTCCATTTTTGCCTCTGAGACTCAACACAGCCTGACTTCTTACTGCAAGCAGTGCACTTTGATATGAAGTCCTATAAAATGAGTTTGTTTGATGGGGTCCAGAATCCAGTGTGTTTCCTGACTGAGTGTCCTATGCTATCTGCAAAGAACGTTCACAAGTTCATTAGGCAAGACCTTCCCTATAAATCTAGCAGTCAGTTTTTCAAGGTGCTGTTTAATAAAGCCCACTGCAAAATGCCCAGGATTTCCTTTCACACCTGATTTCTTCCCAGAGATCATGAACTCAGCAACTGGTGAAGCCACACTTGAAAAATAATTTAATGTCACCATTCAATTGCTTGTCAATTTACAAAGTCTGAGATTTTCATGGGTGCATATCAGGACCCCTTGCTCTTATTCCTTATTAGGAGGCATTAGAGGTAGTGGAAAGACTGAGATTTGGAGGAAAGACTGTCTTGGGATCCAGTTCTAACTTTGTCCCTGGAAATTTTGGGGCAGTTATTTACCCACTGCAGCTTAGGTGTACATGTAGAATCATCATGAGGACTATAAAGAACTTATCAAGAACCCAGAACACAGTAAGTTTTTCATCAAAAACAAATGAAGCATAAATATATTGAAAACATTATTTAAGGAATTTTCTTTTTAAATAAGCGTATTTCTTTAATATCAGTTGTATTGCTCTAATTGTCTCAGTGTGAGGTTTTTGGAAATTTCCCTAATCTATACTATTGCCATAAAGTCTAAAATGACAAACATTTTTGCAATGAGAACAGTACGCCCAAGTTCTCAGGATCACAATGTCTTTTACCCATAAGACTTGAAGTGGGGAAAATTAACGGAGGTGATTCGTATTTAAAAAGATTAATCATTCCTTGTTTGAAATCTGAACTTTGGGGTCAGGTTTTATTTCTTTTGTTTTACACATTGCTATTTTTAGGGTAAACTAAAAACAGTCTTACCGTAAGCTTAAAATGAACTGGTCTCTGATTCTTCTTTGTCCTCGCCACAGTCTTCTGACTGCGCTCATTCTCTGCCTATCATGCCAGAATGTTATAGAGAAGGCGTTTTGTTTATTTGAACTAAGCCAGTGACCTTCTCAAGCATTCTCATCATGAGCTGCATGTTACATAGAGTACCCTCTGTGCATAATGTACAAGTAGGATCAAATTCCAGGGCCTTGTGGGATAGGACTACATTTCCCTTAGGTCGTCAATTTTTTAGGGAGATTTCTGCAGAACAGATAATGTTGACATGATATTATGGAGACACATCATGACAGGGCAGCATTTTGTCACAACGGTGATGTGTGAACTTCAGAAGATTTGGATCCCAAGTTTGGACACACTGCCAAGAATGCGGATTCCTTTTTAAAGCACCCAGATGTCTTATGTCTGTGGAACTGGGCTTTTTGAAGTTGTTTATTTGTTGGTTTATATCAGGACAAGAAAGAGTACATGGCCTTCTTGAACCTAATTCAAGTCACTTCCAGAGTCTGAGAAACATATCATACCTTCAGATACCTATTTTTATCTTTTAATACTTGGTGTTAAAATTTTGTTGACTGTATCAAAGTTAGACATTTTTTTTAAAAACACACACATACTTTATCTAAAGGGAAGTCAAAATGTTAAAAATCATTGTATAAAAACCAGGGAAAGGAATGGATGACAGGCATATTAATAGAAGTTGACATTTAATAATCTTGATGTCTTCCCACAAACATCAAAGGGCCTTTGTGACTTTCCATCATCAGGTGCCTAAATGTGTTGTGTCCAGTGCCACCCTGGTCATCTTACATGTATTCCTCCATGTGCACATTCAAGACATGACCATTAGTGGCAGATACTGGATTACTCAGATGCAAGTTTATTAACCTTTGATTTATTTTCTATATTCATTTCTCTAAAAGAGATATGGCCCAGAGGATTTGGATTCTGTCAGAATATCATGAATGGCTTTCCTCACTTAACTTTGTTCTGGAGAAATTTGACCAGCTTTTTGTTGTAAGTAGAAGAAATGGCTCCATTTGGAAACTTGAGTCCTTTGAGAGCAGAGATTTTTGACTGCTGTGTTCACTAGTAGGTCCAAAATGCCTAAGAAAACAGAGCATGTACTGATTGCTCCCTACTTCTATATTAAATGAATGACTGGATGCTTCAGATCAATATTATTAATTGTCTCTATTAGATCCAGATTATTCTAATCATACATTTTGATACTGTTGCTTATTTATTAAGATGAAAGGTAGGCTTTCCCACAATGCAGAGGATTGCTCAAGGAAATGATTCAATTCCAATGAGAAAAACCCTTAACTTTAAGCTTGGCCTCAGGGATAAGGATGTGCCTCTCTCTGATGTGATCTCTGTGCGATCCATGAATTAATATTCACCATATTTCATCTACTGGAATTTATTCATACATTCGCAGTGAGCACCTTTCCAATCATTTTAAGCATGTATGATTTTCATAATCCTAAATGCTGCTCTTCATTTTAGTGAACCACTCATCAAGTATAAGAAGTTGTGTAAACTTCAATGAACCCATGAAAATCTTCTCATATGCATTTCCAAAGAGCAAAATAGCCATGTGCACAGGGGACCTAAAGGGTACCCTATTTGCATCCCAGACTTGAGCAGTGGTGGTATTGCTATGGAGACAACCATTTGAGAGCTTGAAACAGAGGATCAGATCCTATAATGTTCCACTGTACTTAAATCTAACATCAAATTAGGTTTTCCCACTTTGCTTCTTTTTCAAGCAGTAATCTAATAGGAAATATGCAGTCTCTTAGAGGAAAGAAATAATTCAGAGAACTCCCAAAATTATGTTTAGGTAATTGGTAAAGAAGCCTAACAAGGGACTAGAAGAGATCTTAAGACTCAACTGGCTAAGCACTTTACATTATGTAGCATTTGTACCAAGAAAAAGTAGAAATATAAAGTGGCAACTATCTTGTACAGATGACCATTATATAAGCAATAGACAGCACAGTCAGGGCAGGAATGCAAGAGATATGTGTGGAGTACCTGCGTGGTACCTTACTTATTGCCATTTAATTCCGTGTTCTCAATAATGCTGCGTGGTTAAGTTCAGCTCTCTTTATTTTTATATACACGAGTCAGCCACTTTTCCCATGAAGATTAATGAAATAATGCATGTAAAAGTGTTACCTAAACCATACTGCGCTGAGCAAGTATTAGATATTGTTGGAGCCCATGAATTTATAAAAACTCTATAGTTCTTATAGATGTACAGACATTGAGCCAGCAGCAGAAGGCTGCCCAGCTGTGTGAGGCCTCTGTAACATCCTCAAGGGAGAAAAGAGGGAGGGAAGAAAAAGAGCTAATTGGTGAAAATGTTAGTTCTTGGGAGATTTCACTTACATCTTTGAATTAATGAATAATAAAACTTTTACTGGCTTCCTGGCTTTTCAAGACCTAGAAGTCAAGTTGCCAACAGACTGGTGCTGTATCTTGTAGCAGGCAAGAAGAGGAAAGACTGATTCAAGGGATGTTAAAGTTGAGAATGAAATATGAGGATCTTTGCAAAGAAAGCAGTCATGATGCTTGCAACTAAATGAAGGTTTCCCCAAATCTAACCCTGTCCCAATAAGAAGAATCCATAGCAGAATGTACCAGAAGCTTCTCAAGGAATAAAAGCAGGCAGTAAAAGCAGAGTGGCCAGGATGGGTTTCAATCATTCATCAGGAAAAAAGCTTCTAGGGAACACAGGAAAGAGTGAGCCAGGTTTGGACAAATCAAGGAGGTGGTTAGGCAAGGCTTAGTTGGGACTTCAGAGAAGGATAGGTTGCTTTGCAAGCCTGCAGAGTTGTATGTGTGCCTTAGTTTCACAATGTAGGTCCTTAGAGAAGGGTGTGACTTAGACAAGACTACAGTACTGTTTTTCTGTCTTCTGACCAGAGGAGAAAGTATGGGCCATTTCAGAAGCATGAAAACTGATAATGGGTGATGCTGAAAGCAGGTGAGTCTCCCATCACTCAGCAGAGCAATGGCTGTGCTGGTAGTCTGCTAGCTGAAGATGTACAGGGTGTTCTCTATCCTGGAGAGCAAGAAGAATCTCTAATCCTCTTCACCCTCTTCTACCTGCTTCCTGGACCAGTTGAGCCCAATTGAGTGGGACTTGGGCTTCCATTTTTGTTTAAGTTTCTTAAGTGATTCTGATTGCATTAAAGCTTAAGAAACATTTATTTGATCATTTTCAGATGAAAACGTATAAGGGGCTGCTATTCAAGTCACCTTTTCTATAGTAACCTGGATGTCAATTATCTAAGATGACACCTGGATGTGAGTCAAAGGGCAATTATTAGCAGAACTCTAGCAGCGCAAACTGACACCATCCATGTGGGTCTTACAAGGTAAGTACTGATTAGGGATGCTTAATAGTCTTTTCCACATCAGGATGAAGAGAGAGTATGTTAGGAACCTGGCATGGTCTACTTCACTGGGCATGTTCTCTAAGCCTCCTCTCTTTGCATTATACAAAGAAAGCTCAAGGAAAGGCTTTTCCCTACTTCTCTATAACATCTAGCTCGCCTCCTTGGATGACTATCTCCTTTTGAAATTAGCCAGTGTGGTGGCAGCCTCTCCAACTGACTACTACTGAACACACACACACACACACACACACACACACACACACACACACATATTTAATTTGCAGGTCCTTGATGGGTACACACATGATAAAATTTGTATACAGGATGACTTTGAGTTAATGCCAAAATGCTGCAGAACAAATGTCTTACCTTTGGTGAACAAGACCTGTTTTACAGTGACAGGTAAATAGTTTCAAAGGGGTCAAGAATCTAGGAGATGATAGAACACAATGAGGATAAGAGATGTGTGTATGAAAGCCTGTTAAGGATCACACAGTCTTGATTCTAGTGCTTTTGCTGTCTTTTCATTTTTCTTTGAAACTTATACTAAGATCTCTGCCCACTTCAAAAGGTTAATGACAGAGACCAGGTAGCGTATAATAGGTTGGAACCTGAGGTTTGAACAGAGCCCCAGGAACTGATCTTTAAAAAGTTGGACTTCTAGGGATGTCAGAAAATACCTGACTAGTGTGAATGGAAGCAAGAAGGCAAAATGGACAATAGGATGTGTAGCAATATACATGGAGAGAGGTCCAAGATGGGGGAGCAAAGAACCTCCAACTGTAGAGATGGGGGCATCAGACCCTGGGAGAGCCTGTTCTCAGCTCTTGGAAAGGAGGATCCTGTAGGAAAGAAAGATAGTGAACTATGTTGGGGCACCTAACCAGCATGGGATACATCAAACTGGACTAGGAGTTATGCTTTATCCTGTGGAGCAAATGGGAATAGAGTTTGTCCAGCAGCCAAGGGAACTTCATGCTTGGCTGAGGAGCTGCTGGTCTATAGCTCCCTGAATTCCCCCTGTGCAGGGTCAGGATGATTTCCAGTCTTTTCAGGGCTGGACCTATAGGTTGGGGTTAAGTGGTTCCAGCTTCCATATTGAGGCAGGAAGCCAAACAGAATATCACCATAAATATTTTTTTAATCAAAAAACTTTAATTCTAATATCTTCCCCCAACTACAGTATCATTATGTGGACATATTATAAGAATAGGTCAAGAGGAAGATTAAATAAGCCATTTCAAGTTGAACACAGAGGCTACTGCACTCTGACTAAAATGATCTAGTATAAAGACCAGAAAGTATTTAATGTAGAGAACAACCAAGTACATTTGATGTCCTTTAATACTCTAGAATATCAGATATTATATAGAGCACAAAATCTATTTTAAATAAATTCATATTGATAAATACAAGAAAACCATAGGGTGTACAGATAGACAAGCATTACTAATAAAATATAACTTTAGGAAAAAACACCACTATCCCATTTCGGAGTAAAGTGTGCACTTATTTCAAATAGGCTTTATTTTTAATTTTTTTGCAAATCTTTATTCTAATTTATATTTTACTTTAAAATAGCAAATCTTAATATGTGGAAGATGTCTTGCTGCCATGTAATATGTGACATTCACACACACATACACACGCACACACACCCACTTACTCACTTACCCACACACAGTCATCCATAAACCAACCCCAAAAAGGAGTTTGAGGAGTGTTGTGTAAACCAACATATCGCTGAGTTAGCAACTAAATAACAGGCAACATACATCACTTTTGTATCATAAGTAGTGTGCATTCTTAAAGTGATAATGGAACTAAATTTGGAGAGAACAGACCCTTAAGTTTCAATTTATTTGTTTCACAATCACAGCCTCCAACTGAAGGGAAAATTATGCTGCAGTTTGATAAATAAAACCCTATACATTCAAACACAAAATGCAAAATGAAAACTTTTAGAACTTGGAATAATCAAGGACCTTAGATTAATTCCATCAGTGGTTGGGAGTTTTTTGTTGTTGCGAATTTGCTGGAGAATTTAGTATGAAAGCACTCTAACTAGAGTCTGATTATATCAGTGTCTCTATTTCCTTTTAGAACACACATCTGTTGTTGTGGGGGGTTTGTGGAGGGGAGAGTGTGGTTGTGGTTATTATGGAAATACGGCAAAACCAAATATTTTAAAGCAGATGAGAAGAAACCCACAAACAGTTGGCTCACAAATGTAACGTCTTCCACACCCGCACACAAAGCCAGCAGCCGCATCGGCATGGTGGGCAACAGAGGCAGGCCTGGTGGCCTCGGTTTTATCTGTTTCAAACACTGGACTTCTCTTGTTAGTTAACTGACTGGAGATTGTTTTTTTCCCTTTATCCCCCCCCTCTCTCTTTAATTGTTGTTACTCTGTTTTGCCTGAAAGCTGCAGTATCTCACTGTTCATTATTCCCTGTTCAGTCAAATCCTGTCCAAAATTAACTCATTGTGTGCTGCAGTGACTCTCCAGCAAGATGCACGAAATGGACCTCACCTTAGTGCTTTTAAAACATTGGCACGTAGAATTATAAGGATAACTATTTTTCATTTGCTCCATGCTGATTTTACCAGGCTGTGTTCTTTAATAGTTAAATTTTCTAACTAGAAATATGTCTAATTTTTGACAAGAAATTGTTCTAAAATCCTCAAGTTTCACTTCACCTTAATACTCTCTCTTCTGTGATAAAGAACTAATTTTATGGAATCTGGTTGACTTTGTTTCCTTTTTTTCTACCTTAATTTGAAAATTTTAAATGAGCTTTCTGAGACTCCAGCCTAAAACTGTGAGACGGAAAAAAAAAAAAAAAAAAAAGGCAACAGTCGATACTGCTGGGGACTAGTGTCTCATATCAGCATCAAATTCCAGAGTATTCATCTTGAATTAAGTGCAGCCATCAGGAGAACCATAGAAATAGGAAAGTTGCTGTTATAAATTAATGATTATTTGCTGTGCGCAGTAGAGTGGCTGTTTGTACCACATTTTATTGTGATGTTTTATTCTTATTCAGTGCAACAGTAATTGGGTCTTAAACATGATAAAGTATCTTAAAGGCCGCATCGGTAGCTGAGCTGCCTACAGCAGGTTTTTAACTCTAGTTAAAGAAGGTTAATCAAAGCTAATGAATCTGTTTTATACATTGCCATGAGTTTATCAAAAAAAATGTGCCAGGAGGTGTCTGAACTAAAATTCCAGGTTGTTCAGCTGTGAACACAAATACATTTTTCGCATAATAATTTTGAAAGCGTCTTCGATGGCCCTGGGTTTGTGGATAGCCAGTACCTGCAAGCTCTGTGGTTTCCTTATCTTTCTACTCTCCTGCCATGAAAAAATATGAGCCTTATGAAAATACAGAGGAGGAAATGCAATCCCACACTACAACCTTCAGTGTGAGAATATCAAGAGACTGTAGCATTCAGAAGTCCAGAATAGCTCTGCTCTTTATGAAAGAATATGAGGAGCCCCCTAATAAGGCCAATTCATTAGAATAAGCGTTTGTTGCTAAATCACACCACGCAGGACCACAGGCATCCAAGCCAGACGGTGCGGCAATTAAAGTTGCCTCCCTTCAAAATGCAGCCTGCCCACCAACTCTCACCCACGAGTTCTATTTTGTTTTCTCATTAGAAATGTGATTGAAGAATGCAAGTTCTTAATTTGTCAGGCAGCAGAGAACCAATAAGTCTCCAGCCATGACATCACTTTGAACATTTTAAGAATAATAATAATAATGATCAAATCCTGTGTGTCATTTTTCAAGGTGTAGCTCCAACAGTGCGGCTGGAATATACCTTTCAGCCCTTGTTGCATTTCGAAAAAAAAAAAAAAAAAAAACCTCAGCAAGAGATCATTCTCCAAATATCTAAATTCACAGTGGTGGAAGGTTTCTAATCTCAATCCCAGCACATTTACAAAATACATACACACAGTCACACACACACACACAGTCTGCGGTGACACCTTTCTCAGAACCTTCGCTCTCTGCAGAGCTTTGGAATGAGATTCAGAGCGACTCAGAACTGTTGCTGGCAAGGAAAACCCGTGCCTTACAGACAGAAAGAAGGGGTGGGAGGGCCACTGTGGTTTTCCCTCCTGCTCCCTTTTTAAACATAAATAATATTTGTACTTTGTGGGGAAATGGGAAAATAGGGATTCTTCCACTTATGAAGCAAGGAGAACCCAAAAAGCAAGAGCGAGGGAAAAAAACCAGAGGAGGACCAAGTCTAGTTTTGGTCGGAAGAAGGCCTACATCACCGGTTTCAAAAGCATCTTTTTCATTTCACAAGCCACAACCCCCTTGATGAAAACTAGTTGCGAAATTCTGTGCCTGTTAGGCCTCAGCTAATTAGAAAAAATGGGCTTCTTTTTTTTTTTTTTTTTTTTTTTCCTTTTCCTTTCTTTCTTTAGCACCTTTTCTTTCAAGCGTTTAGTCTCAGGAGGGGGATCCAGGCTCTTGGCCGGGCTGTTTTGAAAACAAGCCTTTGAATGCCTCTCCCTAATTCACGCCTTTTGTTTTTCAGCTTTTGTGTTTGCCAGTTTGACCATATAACGTTATACATCTGGTGTATAGCTGTTGGGGCTTTTTTCTCCCAGGGATCCTATGCATTCCCTATAGGACCCTCCTGAGCTTCAATTTGAGCGATCGTGTAACATAAAGGGGCGAAGGAGAGCCTAGAAGGCTGGGGGAGGGGGCAGGGGGCAGGAGAGGGGAGGAGGCCTGGGGGAGACAGAGAGAGAAATGAGTGAAACATAAAAAAAAAAGTTGAAAAGAATTCTTTTGCTCTCTTCTTTTCTTCTCACTGTTGCGACTGGACCCTGAGTCAGCCGGCGACAAGGCCTCGGTGGGAAAATGACGGGGCCACAGAATAGATAACTCATTGGAATTCTGGCAACATATTCGTAAATAAAACAAAAGTGGGGAGGCGGGTTGGGGGAGGGCATGTGTTCCTGGGGAAGCGCAGAGCTGCGCAGGGCTAGGAGGACATTTCAGGGCCAGCTCCCTGACTTGCCTCTTACAGGGAAAATCTAAGATGGTCAAAGGAAAGGAATTCCTGACTGCTCTGCCCAGGCTTGTTCAGCAGACCTCTTGCAGCTGGAGCTGTTTATTATTGCAGCGAGGATGCTGCTCTTGCAAACACACTTTGCAGGCTGGAAAGAGCCTGCATAGTTTGTGCTTGAGACGGGGTTTTCTGTCAAAATAGAAGCATACCTGGAGATTGTGATTTTTTTTTTTTTTTTAATTTCCAGGTTCTGAAGAAGAAGTTCACTCCCTCTTCCCACTTAGTTATCTTTCCCAACCCTTAATGCCCATGCACACCTTTAGCAAAACAGCACGGAGACTTCTGGGAATTACAGTATTTATGTAAGTTTCCTGATGTTAAAAGGTCCCAGTCCTCGTGCTGACTTTGCTATTCGTGCACACCTATGGCTATTTTTATGGACAAGTCCTCAGCTCAATTTCCCCATCTGCAAAATGGACATAGCATCACTATGAAATCACAATTCCTAGTTTGCACACATCTTGAGTTCCTTTCATAATGGGTCTATTTCAAATATGTAGAGAATACATATATATATGACATATAGTTACAAATATAAAACCTGCTAAAAATATATAATGTATATGTTGGTGGTTGCGCTTTTGTATGTAATGCAACTGCTCCAGAATCACTACAAACTTGATTTTGGTTGAACTAAAACCTAAAATAAATACAAAGACAGTATGTTTGTAGCAGTTGTTTAAAGCTAATACCAGCAGCTTTTTCTTTTCTTTACTGCTGAACAATTTCAAAAACAATACTAGGCATGAAAGCAAAACAAACTTATTGCAGTGCAAAGCTTATGAGTTATTTGTGTGTCCCTGAATTCCAGGAGCCGGAGTTGGGGGTGGGGGATTTGTTTTAAATATAGAAATTGGAAAAACACAACCAACTCGGCAGAATATCTTGGAAGGGTAACATGAAGTGCAGAGTTTATTACAGATGTGATAGAACTTGGGTACAATTTTCAAAATTAGCTCAAGAATACAGTGGAGAAATTGTGCTAAAAATGTCATTTTTCCCCCAACAGATTTGTAACTCAAGTTACCAGCTGATTTACACCTTGATAAGTTTATCCATGTGAAATCTATATCCCTTTCTGTTCCTAATCAATTCAGCCACCTGACCAATAATGTGGATCCAAGGGTTAACACAATTAAATTAGCAAATGTTTGGAAGGAAATGGTAAAATCGTTTTTTTTAAAGATGTTTAACTAAGACACTTTGCTGTTCCAATCAGACACATAATTATACAATAGGCTAATTTTCAAGAATCTGTTTTTTTTTTTTTTTCCTGAACATTAATCAGACCAGAGAAAATGTCTGCTATTCAATACTGAGATGCACTCTGATTTCCTTAGAAACACAACTTACCTTAGGGAAATATTTTCTAAAAAAATAAATAAATAAATAAAACAAAACAAAACAAAAAACAAAAACTGTTTACTACAAATTCCTTTCTTCCCAAGATTGTTGTCTGTTTTTTGTTTTTATTTAAACTGGCCTCAGAACTTCAAAAAGTATGATCATCATCAACTGAAAAGAAAACAAAGATCCATGTACTTGAGTTAAAATTCTTAAATGAATTGCTCAGTTTCAAAATGTAAAACTCTCCCAGCAAGAATGTCACAAAGTATAAGCACAGAAGGATCTGCATGTTTCTGAAAACATTCTCTAACACCCACAAGAATAAGGAATAGTGTCCACCCTTATGTATTTATTATTTTTTCAAGTGTGCTTAACAAGTTAATATAGTTTTCTAAGAAGATTTCTTAGTGGGGTTAAGACTCCTAACCTACCCATCTCCTCTCCTAGGTCAGGAGTCCAGGTCTGAAGAAAACTGTTCTGTTTCTGTAATAACTAGTTTTCTTTCTAACTCTGATGGAAGCTAAAGTTAGAGGTAAACTTGGTAGCAGGCAGCAGTAGCAAAGTAAAAAAGACAAATTGCAGTTACCCACTTAAGAAAATAACATTCTGTTGATTGACAAACACCCTTTACATTTGAACCATTAACAACCCTTACAGAAACGGGCACTGCCAATAACAAACTTGATTTCTAATGTCCCCAAGGTAATAATAATCCACTAATTTGACTATATCCCAGCTGGCCCTCACCAGCAGTTTCTATTTGGTTTTTGCAGCAAGGAAGACTTATCTTTCTCTGGGAAAAAAAAAAAAAAAAATGGGGTGGGAGGCGGTGGAGGCAGTAAAGTTAAGAAGGAGTGTGGAGAGAAAACACATGGAAATTTAATGTGAAAGTTTCTTGTTGCAATAAAGCTGTTAGGTTTGGCATGAAGACTGTTATCAGATGGTTCCTTTGACATTACTTGAGCCTTTCAGTAAGTAAGACAAGCCTGAAGGATTAGGTTGTCAACTTCAGCCTGTCATCTTTGGGGGTGGAAAAAAAAGTTGCTTTTCTTTTTCTTTCTTTCCTTGTTTTTTTTTTTTTTTTTTTTTTTGGTTGAATCTTCCCCATCAGCTTTAAGCTTTAGAGACTGCTGAAGAGGTAGTTCATAGAAGACAACCTCAGACCCACATTGATCATGAAAGTCTAGCTTTTAAAGACAAGTGAGCCAGCCAAGCTGTGAGCCTAATCACCCTGCGCAAGTATGAATTTATCTAAAGAGGATTTCATGTGGAACCCCCGGAGCCGGCCGCCAAACGGATGACTGCACAGTTTAAGAAAGTTAGTGGGACTTCTCCCAATCAACTGTCAAGCCGCATAAAAGGTCTGGAACGCGCTGACTTAGGCAAACAATATTTAGCCATCTAAGGAGACCATAAGGGCCAAGATTTTGCTTTGTTGGCGCTGACAGGAAATATTGATACGTATCAAGTAACACTCCTCATGCGAAAGGAGGATGTGCCTCCTTTCCTCGCTATCTCTATTTACAAAACTGTCTTGTGCTCTGAAAACAAGGTGGGGGCAGGGAAAATGCCAAAGCCAGCACTTTGCTGGGGACTTTTCCAGCTTTTCTGGGATCACAGTTACTTGGAAAGAAGAACTGAGCTGAAATTGCCTATTTTGGGGGAAAAAAGTTATTGGAATTGGAATTTGCAAATTCTCTGAATGTTCATTTGAGAGGTATACCCTGTCCTTAACCCCAAAACTTATCCCTTAAATTTATTAACCTAGGGAACCTTCCATCAACTATGTTTTGGTGTCTTTCTCTCTCTCTCTCTCTCTCTCTCTCTCTCTCTCTCTCTCTCTCTCTTTCTCTCTCTAGAATATTCTAAAGTACACTTGAAGTATCTGGCTATGATTCTAAAATTCAAACAGAAGGATCTGAGTATAAAGTCTAAAAGGCAAATGCACCAAACTGGTCTCATGAGTCAAAACTCTCTGGGAGAAATAATATCTGTAATCCTACTGACTCATTCCTTGTAGTGCTTTAACCACATGGAAAAGAACATTATAATGTCTTGTATTGGGAAAATTTGGGAGCAGGGAAATGTTACCATAAAATAAGCTTTAAGTTGGAGGATTTAATTTAAAACAAAACAAAACGAAACAAAAAACACTGTGATTTATCAGAATACTCTAAAGGTCCTGCATCAGTAATGTTGTGCCTGGGGTGAGATCCTTGAAGATGCCGGGGGTGGCAGTGTTAATGAAATACCCTTTGGCATGAAACAGTATTTCTAGAATCCTGATGTAGTACTAGAAAGGAAAGTGAATTTTGTAACAACACAATAAACAAGGAGAACTGAAGAAAAGAACCTGCTTGTTATGTGAGGAAGATCCGTCCCGTTAAACAAAGAAATTTAGGGTCGTCTGCTTTTCATGAAAATCGCATACATATGGCCTTTGAAATTTGTCACTGAAGATGGTTTTGCTCTAAGGTAAAATTCACCACTTTATAGCTTTTCAGCTGTAGTCGCTGGCTTTTTTTTTTTTTTTTTTTTTCTTCTCTCTTGGCCTGCAGCCCAATATGAATGTATGATCACTAGCACAATAGTTAAACATCTGAGTCTTTTTGAAGTGCCTTCAATGTTACAATGATGTGATGGTTGATTGCCTAGCAGTCAGTTTAGAAAGGAACTTCCTTCTGCCCCCTAGTGGTAGGGATTAAAGTTTAATGGCTTTCATAATACCTAGTTCCTTTTCTATTTTCCACTTTGTCATATTTCAAGGACAGAGTACAGAGTTGGAATTCCTAATGAGTTTCTTCATGATTAGCAAATATTATGCATTATTTATTTATTATTGGCAAGGGTTCTCACTGTGTTATGCAGGTTGGTCTCAAACTCCAGGGCTCAAGTGATCCCCCTCCCTCAGCCTCACCAGAAGCTGGGACTACAGGGGTACGTCACTATCCGGGCTAAGTGTATATTCAAAACAGGAACATTACTATGCTGAATGGGTTGTTTTACAAGCCACAGAATCATTTCTTATATATTTTAGCAACTCTGCTGTGCTTTGCTAAACAATATATACCACCACTATAAATAGAGAGTGTCTGTAATGCAGCGTTTCTCCTGGGAAAGTTCTGGAACTACTTAATGGATGCTGTTAACAAGGAGTGACTGGTGTTACCAAACTTATTGAAATATATATGTACATACACATTCAAAGAAACCATTGCCTACTGTCAGGTATTGTAGAAATTTCTATCCTCAGATGACTATTTTTGTACACAAGGCAATAAAAACAATTTGTACTAATTATAACCCTGGTTACTGTACAGGTCACAGGTCCTTTGTGTTGAAGTGCATAAAGAAAACCATGTACAGACTAGGTAAGGGAAAGAGCTTGTGATGTTGACAAGATTTTGATATGGGAAATGTTGATCACATATAGCAGTTTCCACTGACAACAAAGTGGAGGGGATATATTTGAATTTGTATCCTATCCTGGGTTTCTGCTTATTTATTTGTTTTTCATCTTTAATGGAGAATGTACTTCCTGCACCCAGGCAAGAGTTTGAAGGCACTCGAAAATTAGCAGAGTGTTATAGGGGTTGTCCAATGAGTGTGTGTTTAGATCTTACACAAGTGAAAGCCCTCATTGGAGAAGAGGAAGAGACTGGGGAGGAGGAGGAGAAGGAGGAGGAAGAGGGGTTTGTGTAGAGTGGATGGGACAGCTGGACCATGTGTAATGCGTCAGTTTGCTTCTGTGCCACTATTGTGTTGCTTATGTTGGAATGCAGGGAAGGCACTAGTTTATTGAATAAGGAGCCATGTAAATTCCAGCTGTCAACATGTGATCACTCCTGGGGACAAAGAGAGAGGTTTTCTCTGTACCTACATTTGACTCCTAGTCATAGCTATACATTTTCTCTGAGTACTTTTTTGCCACCAGGTTGAATCTGGGTAGCTTTTGGACATCATTCTCTTTTCAGACTTTTTCTAAAGGCTTAGTACCTGACTTTAAAGGTGTGTTGACTGACATTGAAATGACACATTGCTAGAACTTACTCAAAGAGAATGCTGGGGCTATAATAATGACAAATAATTAATAGCATTTTAAAAGGAGAATGCTCGCTGTTGTTTTATTTATTTCAGTTGAAGAGGCACATGCTTCAGTAAAAAAAGAGGATCCCAGGTAAAAATGAATATACTAGATAACTTTTCTTATTGGAAAGTCTGTCAAATTGTTATAACTATATCAATTTAATCCTTTTCTTTGAAAACTGCTCCAGGGAACCACACAGGGCCCACACAGGGCCAGACACACATTCACTTCAATGTGCAGTCCTGCTATCTAGCTCCCTACCCTCTGCTTGTGGTCTAAAAAGAGGCTGATGACATGTCTGAGATTTTGAGCTGGGTGGGTTGGAGGTGCTCCCTACAAACTGGAAGAGGAGGAAGAGGAGAAGGAGAAGAGAAAAGCATTCTCTGAGTAAGACCAGCTCCAAAGCAGCTTGATTCTCATGGGAGTTTAATTAGAGAAAAAAAATTTCATCCGTGTTCACACAGGCAAAAATTATTCATATCTAGGAGATCTCAGATGCCAATTTTTTTATCATAGCAAATATAGAACATTTTTTGGTGTGTGGCGGGATTGAAGCCTTTCTTTCTCCTCCCTGCAGAATTTCATTATCTGAAAGCAACTCAAAATGTGGCAGCCTTGATATGGTAAGGTCTTCCTCACCAGCTGTGTGCCTGGCATCATAATGTCATAATA